>NC_137543.1:117583329-118783329 GCF_963082525.1 Nesoenas mayeri
GTTTGATGTACCCCAGGATGGGATTTGCACTCTTGGCTGCCAGGGCACACACTGCTGACTCTTGTTGAGCCTCCTGTCAACCAGCGCCCCAAGGCTCCTTTCTGCAGGGCTGCTCTCCAGCCAATCCTCTCCCCATTTGTACTTGTGCTTGGCATTACTTTATCCTAGGGGCAGAATCCGGCATGTGGACTTGTTAGATTTTATGCCATTGATCATTGCCTAATGCTCCAATCTATCTAGATCGTTCTGCAAGGCTCCTTGTCCCTCAGGACAGTCATCAGCACCTCCGAGGATGGTATTATCAGAAAATTTGCTAATGGTACATTAAATTCCTGCATCCAGATTCTTGATAAAAATATTGGACAGACCTGGCCCTAGGACTGTGTCCTGAGGAACATCCCTGCTGGCTTGTCTCTAGCCAGATGTAGCACCATCCACTGCAACATTTTCAGCCCTGCCATTCACCCAGCTCTTCACCCAGCACACTGCGTATCTGCTCATCTCACAGCTGGACAACTTGTCCAGACATGTGCTGTGAGGGACAGCATCAAAAGCTTTAGTAAAATCCAGAAAAACTACATCTACTGCCTTCCCTTCATCCACTAGGCAGCTGAAATTCCAAAACTTATAAACTTACTGAAAAGTCAAAACACTTAGGAGGGAAGTATTCAACAAGAATTCTGAGAAAAGAATCCACGTTAGTGTATTTGTGGTGTACTTTCTTCCCACTCCTCCTGACTTCAGTTTAACACAGTGAGGCACAGAGACAATCTGCATGTTTTTTTTCTAATACGATTGCTAAAATTTTCAAAGTAAGAACAGATTTTTAGCAGATACAGTAAATTAGAGAACATTTCACAAACGACACATCTGTGATCCTTTAAACTGACTCAGCTGAGTTGCTGGTTGCTGCTGGCTACCCATGTGAAATCACAGTTTCTGCTATCACAAGTGTGATTTACCATTACCACACTACCCATCTCTTCTGCAAAAGCACTGATAATATCATGCATACCAACTTAATTCGCTGAATGAAACACACAATCCTGCTTACTAGAAATCAGGTTGGGCCCTGCCAAACATTTTGATAAATAAAGTTATTAAAACATATGTTTACCTAGGATGGTCTGATACAGTTTAAAATGGAGAAGTCTAAATACATTATTTCAAGTACATGAAGTACATGGCTAAGTACTTCTTTCACAATTAGAGAAAATGACAGTGCATCCCATCTAGAAAACCACATTCTACCCCCAAAGGAAGATCTAGTCCATATAAAAGAAGTGTTTAGTAATCCACAGATATCAGCATCATTAAAAAGGTCAAATATGTCTTTCTCAAAATACCAAGTCAGAGAGACAGACAGACAGACAGACAGGGCTTTGCAACCAACGCAGCCCAGCTCCCCACAGAGCATCAAACCTTGTGTCTGCCGTGGTGACCTTGTGTGACAGCAGGAGGGGACTCAGTGCTGTGACTTCTAGTTGCCAGTACCTTGTTTTCTGGAGATCCAGTGTGTTACATCTAGGATCACATTCACAGATTCATTTCCACCCCCGACTGGGTCAGTTGAGGCGGGGGGGGTGTTAAGAAAATACGATACGCCCTCAAAAATCCCACAAAAATCGAAACCAGGCAGGTCTTTCACATCTCAAAATTGACAATTTAACTTGTGAACATTTGGATCACTGTCATGAGTCTGTACAGCTGCTGGAAATGGAAATAGGAATGTCCTTTTGTTTGCTCAGTATGGAAAGCCCCAGGCAACCCTGTGCATAGTCTGCATAAGCAAGTTACCTGACAGAAGTTGCATTATTGGTGGAAGAAGAAATGCTGAAAGGATCTACAGAAGCATGCTTTTGATTGGCAAAGTGTTTGCCAGTGTCTAGGATGAGGCTGATATTATGTAGGGTTTTTCTTTGCTCGAAGACACAAGAGACTACTCAGTGGAGAGGAACTCTTGCTCGTCAGGATTAGCCCAGGTGCTTTGTCTTGCTTTGTGTCTTATGTGCTCAGGACTCACCTCAAGCGTTTTGATCTATAGAAAGTTCATAGAGAAAGTGATTTGCTTGCTTGTGAGAGGCACTTATCTCAGCAAGTGCAAATATCCTCCTCATAGAGGCTGGTGCATCGTGGCTGGGGCGTCTCCTAAACAGACCAGCTGGGGGGCTGTTGAAGCTCTAAACTAGCCTGCTCAGAGGGAAGTGGGTTAATGTCCTCCTTTTGCCTGGGGAGGGGAAAATAGGTATATTAAAAGTCAGATCTCGTGCAAACACAGGGCAGTTTTCATTGGAGAAAAAGGAAACTTTGCAGTCAGACACAGCAGAGGGCGTAACCCCAAGTTTTGTTCTATTTCTGCAATTTTTTTCCAGCACCTGATCAGCACATCAAGGTGAGTACATACCTGTCATTAGTGAATGCACTAAAGGAAGAGCTTAAAAAATCATCACCCTGAAGTTAAAAATGAGACATACAAGACATGCAGTTGGTTTTCATTTTCCCACTCACTTAAAAAAATTAAAGTGTTATACTTGTAAGTTCTCTTGGTGAGCATGGAACCAACACATTTGTAAGGAAAACAGAGATGCTTAGTTTTGTAATGATACGAACTGGAGGGAAACCACAAGTTATGTCCCGATGCATGATAGTACTGCAAGAACTGACCACGCCATCTGAATTTTGGTTAGGAATTAGCAAACTCTGGACATCACTAAGTGAGAATGTAAATCGGGAATCAGTTTGGCAGCAATTTGGTAAGAGGATCTGTAAGGTTCACACTGTTCTCCTGCTTCTTTTCCCACGGCTGGGGCAAAAATGTCCTTGTTGTCAATCACACTCAACAAATGGCATGTGATAGAAAAATAACAAACAGGATGAGCAGCCGCCCATGTTCTGGTTTTGGAGATTCATATGCCTGGGGACTTCTAGGACACTGGAACTGGCTGAGTAGACTGGGTAGGTTCTTACTTTGTTTCTAGGGAGAATTAAGCTAAGTCTAATTAGACTCACTTAAATCCAGAACACGAGGGCACAGGTTCACAGTGAGACCAAAGGATGTGAAGACCCTTTGCAGCAGAGGATGTGCCCATGGGCATGTAGTTACTCTTCTGCAGTTAATGAAGCTCTTCCAACACGGCACCACCTTGCATTACCCCAAGTGCTTGAATTAGAGATAACTACCATGTCTGAGCTGTCAGGCAGCCATTTGCCAGCACACAGAAACTCGTGCCTGAGCCCAGAGGCTATGCCTATCCTTTCACAACTATGCTTTCCATAGCAGGTGCCCTGGGGTTTAGCTGAGACCTGCTCCCCCACCTGTTTTCCTACCTGGACATCTAGGAGGTGAGAGAGGCCACATGCCAACCAGAGGTATCATCACATACAAACCTACACCTGTTTCAGGAAGAGCTGCAGGATGACAACTAATCATTAAAGATGTGCAGACAACTTAGTGGGGATTTTGCATCCCCTTGGAAGGGGATGCCGCGGTGCTGACAGTGGAGCTTGGTGCCAAGTGACAGCTGAGCCCTCCCCAAAATGTAGTCAGAACCATTGTTTTCTCCATAACTGGAACTGAACCTGAACTGCGATTTGGAAATTTTCTTGAAGAGAGATTCAAACAAGCATTGGTCACAGTTGAACACCATCCCATATTTAAGCAAAACCCCATGGTGGCCTGACTTCCTGCAAAGAGGGGAATTTAAATCACTGTAATTTGCATGCCAGCTTGCCAGGAAGAAGACATAAGATGTTCAAGTTCATATATTTATTGACTGTTTTTCACTGCCTTCCTCTTCAAAATCTTTCCTGCCCCACTCTTCTGGATGGTTGTCACATAAGATGAGCCACCAGCAGGGACTTTATGTGACTACCTGCAGTCCTGTCCTGATTCTCCCTGGTTTCTGTGGGAGGAATAGCTCGGCCTTTCCTCTTGAAGGGGGTGTACTTTCATTGTGCTACATTTTGCTGTGGCTCGCAAAGCACCTGGTGTTGTGTTGGTGCAGTCGAGGCTCTTTCTTGATGCAACCATGGGGAGCTGTGCCTGTGAGCCAGCTTGGTGCGGGCAGGACTAGACCTGGCTCCTCACTCCTGTCTCAGCCTCCCCGGGGGACAGTGGTGGCTCCCCAGAGGTACCCAGTTCTTCGTGAGGGTTTTTTTTCCCCACTAAGAGTGTTTTCCAGCAGGACATGGCAACACTGGCAGCAGCCTATGATTTGTACTGTGCTAGATCATACACGTGAGCAGAAAAATGATGGTATGAGTGGTCTTCCCTTTGCTATCGAAAGAGCTTACCAGGAAAAAAAAAAAACCAAAACAGCAAAGAAAAAAAGAGAAGATTGCCATCTGTTTTCGAGCCACCTAAACCATGCAAACCACAGAGAAAACAGCTTGTGACAGGTCTAATTAGGCTGGGGTCCAGGGAGCACACACCCAACTTAGCCTACAAAAAGCCCAAAGCTGAACTAGGGGTACAAAAAGCAAACAACAGGTGTGGTGGTGCGACTGTTGGGTGTGACGGCCGGGCTGACCCCCTTGCAGCGACTGTCCTGGTGAGTCCCCTATTCATCTCTGTCTTTCCAGTGTGCAGCCTCTGTGGAAAGGAAACTGAATTACAAAATGACTTAAAAAAAATGCTCATTTGCCATTGAACTCACCTGCTTAAAATGATATTTTCTATTGCAATTTAAGGTAGGTCTGATAGCTAAAAGAAAAGGACATTAAAAAGCCCCTTGGGGATGCACAGCTCTGCATCCTTCAGCAGATGCTGCAGTGATGTTTTGGAAAAGGGTACCAGGGAGAAATCAGTAGCTCGCTGCCTGCCTGCCACTGGTCACAGCCACCTTTGAGTTGTACATGGCAGGTCTCAGCCTTGACAGCCGAATTTTGCTCTGTAGTGATGGGGACAACGCTTTGCTGGTTTGAGATTTTGACTGGCTGGGGAGTTTCTGTAGTGGAGGGTCACAGCAGGTCTGAAATTGCTGCATAGCTGGGGAGAATGTCAGTGCAGCCATTCTTGAAACAGTATTTTTTTACCCCCAAAAATAAGCAAAAAGGGATCAAATTAATATTGACTAATAAGCAGCCTTTCCTCATCTCAAGGCACAGTCTGTTGCTTGTCGATTTTAGTGTGCTGTGAGGTTCACTGTAGAAAAAAATCAGGTGCTTGCTAGAACATCTGAAAGTTCATTGTATCTAACCCTACGTTAGTGTTATTATTCACATAACTCTTAGCAAGAGTAGCAAAAATGACAAAGCAAAACCCCATCATGAGGCAAAATTCAACCAGTATGCACAGGGTACAGGTGGCATTGTTAAAAGCCAGGGACTAAATTTATACCTGTACTTGAAATTCTGGTGAACAGCATAATTCTGCCTGTAGTTCTGTGTCTCGATAGAGAATTTTAGGACTAAGAGCATGTACTTATAATTATTTTAATTTCTTCAGTCTGTTTTTAAGTAAATACTCTGTGCCTAGACTGATATTAATTTCTTTTTTTTGCAAAGATCTCATGTTGCCAATCTTGCTCTTAAATAATGCGTTAAAGTTGCTTCATAAAGACCAAAAGAAGGAAGGAGAAGCTCCTAATCTGTGCTTTCTGAACACCATTTCTAAAGCGGTGGAAATGACTGTATTAATTTTTTTTTTTACCAGATTCCAAAACCCTGCAAATATTTGTTGCAAGCATTTGCTTTGGCACCGAGAGCATGTGAAGGGATAAAGGCAGCTTAGACTGAAGGTGCCACAAAAACGGAGACACGGCTGCAAACACACTTGCCATCCCTAGAAGTAGCCGCTTACAGTAAACTGGCTTTTGCTGGCAAACTTGCTACCTCAGCTACCGTGGGCTGAGGAGGCAAACTGCACACTGCGTCAGTGCGTGTCCCAAATGATACCAGGAAAGGTGCTTTTAGTAACATGCAGTGAGAGGTTTGGGTCTGTGAGGTGGCCTTTCAATTGCGTGAGCTGCTTTTGGAGGCACCGATGCCCAGAAGAAAGGTCTGTGCCAGCTGGTGGTGCCAATAGGACCCACCTCGCGTTGTCCCTGGGCTCCATCCCCAGGCACTAGCACAGGCAGGCGGGTGCAGAACGTGCTGAAGGCTTAGGAGTGCGTGGCACACTTCGAGCCCACCAGGCTCAGCTACATTTGTGATGGTAGACTGGCTTGAAAAGCAATCTGCAGCTAGAAAAATAAGTATTTTCTTGTTTACCAGGGCATTATGATCTGCTTTGCAAGCCAACAGCAATAAGCATTGCACTTGAACCCACAGATGAGAAAAAATTATTTCAGGCAGAGATTATCAGTCCCTGCAGAAGATGCAAATATTTTAACACTGCAAACTACTACTAAGGGCAGGTACTTTTCTTTGTCAGTTGCTAGGCAATTTAAGAGACACATTTCATTTATTCTCACAACTTTTTTGGAAGACATGGTGCTTTCGGATTACTTTCTTTTTTAATGTGCACATTGGGGACTCTACATCTTATTAAAAATGAGATTGCAATGACTCTAGTACATCAAAGGACTGAATCGGCACAATGCTATAGAGTAGCCAAAGACATAATGTAGGCTAAATGTAAATTTGTAAAATGGAAACAACTAAATAATTCAAATCAGCAACATCAATTTCTGTGTGGTTTGTCTCCCTGACAGACTAATTTCAAAGGGTTGAGATTTTTATTAAAAGAAGAAGAATGAAAAGAATCACAATTCTGCTTCAAAGCTGTTCCAAATTGGTTGTTTTGCCCCCATCTTTCCTTTCCAGGTTACAGTGCCTCCTTCAAGCCTAAGCAAAGATCTGGCCGAAGATGGCTTTTGCAAGTGCAGTGAGTATCCAACTACCCTGCTGTATAATCTCCATTTTTTCTCTCCCCTCACTTTGCTTTCATCAGTTTTCTGCCTCTCTTGAGCCAACAGCGCCGTCCCACTGCAGCACTAACACAAAACCTTCTTCCTTACCTCTTTCCAAGCTGAGAATTTTGCACTTTGTTATGTATTTAAAGCTGCCAAACCAACAGTGTTTCGAGTGATCTGACAGAAATAGCACTCTCACCGCCTGCCATTTTAATATCTGAAGTTGTCAGGAGGCTGTGAGCTGCTGTTTTGTGAGGAGTTTGTTACTCAATGGATCATTTTTATATGTCTTTGCTGTGCCGCAGACTTCTTCTGGGTTTGGACACATTTCAGGCAGTCTGAAATCTGCTGTGTTTCACTCATCTAAAATGGAATATACTGGGGATTTTCAACTGCATTCTGGTGGAGATGGGCAAGTTTATGCTTTCATGAGCCATTTCTCAATGTAAATTTACCTGCTGTCCCATTGCAGGTCACCCAGCCTGGCGAGACCAGCCTGGATTCCTACAGGAATGACAGCATGGTGCTGTCCCTGTATGGAAACCTGGTGAACGATACAGACTTCATGTGTGACAGGAGGCAGGTCAGACAGTTTGCTCAGGCTTTCCTGCCGGTGTTTTTCTGGGTCATCTTCTCTGTGGGCACGGTGGGAAATGCCTTGGTCGTACTCGTCTATTGCAAATACTGCTTCAGGAGGAGCATGATGGATTGGTACCTGCTGCACCTGGCCATTGCGGACCTGCTCCTCCTCTTCACCCTCCCTTTCTGGGCCAAGGCTGCCTCAGATGGCTGGATCTTCAAGAATTTCATGTGCAAAGTTGTCAACAGCATGTATAAGATCAACTTCTACAGCTGCAGCCTGTTTCTAACCTGCATCAGCTTTGACAGGTACATCACTGTTGTCCAGGCGACGAAAGCTAAAGCTTCTAAGCGAAGGCGGCTCCTGCGCAGCAAACTCATGTGCCTGGCTGTTTGGCTGACATCTGTGAGCCTGTGCATCCCAGAAATCATATACAGCCAAAGCATGCAGGTGGGTGATGTAACAGTTTGCAAAATTACCTACCCGCCAAACGTCAGCGTGTTTTTCAGAGTTACTGTCCTGGCTTTGAAAGTCACAATCGGATTCTTCCTCCCCCTCTTTGTCATGGTTATTTGTTATGCTCTTATCATCAAGACCCTCCTGCAAGCCAAAAGATCTCAAAAGCAGAAGTCTCTGAAGATCATCATCATGATCATCACCGCTTTCCTTCTCTCTCAGTTCCCGTACAATATTGTTTTGCTGGTCAAAGCCATCAGAACCTACACCAAGGTGGCATACAGCTGCCAGGCTGCGGACCAGCTGGACATCGGGCTGCAGGTCACCCAGAGCATCGCCTTCCTCCACAGCTGCCTCAACCCCTTCCTCTATGTCTTTGCTGGGGAGCGGTTTAGGAGGGCGCTGGGCAGGATGATGCAAAGTGGTGGCTGCTGCCGGAGCTGGGGACAAGAGCAGTTCTCCTCTGCCTGCGACAGCCAGGACCACAGCTCAAACTGGTCCTTCGCCATGCTGGGCAGCCGGCGGGTGAGGAGCTCCCTGACCCTCAGCACACACCTGGCCTCCTTCATTATGCCCCCTCCTTGCCAAGAACTCTTGTAACTTAGTCCCCCTCGATCTGCTCCAGAGGAGCACCGAACTATCTGGAAACCCAAAGACTCTCCCAGAGGAGTGGGGAGGGCTGGGCGTTCCTCATGCACCCCATCATCACCGCGAAAGACCCAACCGGCAGTTGCTGGCTGAAAGGGAAACCTTTGGCACAGGGCAGCAAAATGGACCCATACGTGTTGTAAGCAGAACTGACAGATGATAAAAGCTATTTTTGTGATAGCTGTAAACACCCATCCTATCTGCAGCTCAGACCACAATGCGAAACAACAAACCTCACAGGGAGGAGATGAGCCCAGCTACGACAGCAACAGAGGAGGATAAATTAAGTTGAACCGCTGTTTTGTGCATAGGAACCAGCAGGACGGGGTTCAGCCCTCATTTGCTGACCAGCTGTGGTCTCCTACAGAGGTGGCCGGGCTCAGGAGGCCCACTCACACCATCTCTGCTGTAAAGAACAACTGTTCAGCTCCTACACTGGTTTATTGCAGCAGACAAATGCTGCTGTCTGTTTTGCTGCACGGGTGGTTCGTGTTGAAAAGGAAAGCAAATCTTTCTTGTTCACAAAATGATCGTTACAGAATTAGATTGATTTTCTCCTCTCTTTTAGCTGTGTGATGCAAGGTGAAATTTGGTGTACGTTATTTGCTTCAACTCTTATTTTGCTACTGGTGTTTTTTGTGGTCCCTGCATCAACAAGTTGCACCTCACAATAAAAATGTATGTGCGTCAGAGACGCTGACTTGTTTGTCCTGGAGATATTTGCCACACCATGGTGCGCAGCCATCGTAAAACAGACTGCAAAAACAAAATCCATGGTTCAACAGGCATCTGATTGTGTATTGATATCTTTGCTAACGGTGAGAAAATATATTTAGCCTGGGGCCAGTAAGACAGAGAGTAATTAAGCGTCAAACCTAACATTAATGACATTTGGGTTAAGACTTCAGGTTGGTGGAGGTAACAATTCCCAAAAGCGACATGCTGTAATGAGCCCCACAAGTTGTAGAGGGCTTTCAGTGTGCCGGTGTTGGTGCCGTAATGGGGCCCAGGGCCACAGGGCACTGCGTGGCCATTCCCCTCACTTGTCCCCTCCCGGGGACATGGTGTCACCCAACCGCAGCCTGCACCTCCCTGTCTTCAATGGCAAGTTGTGTGCTCGGGGGGCTTCCTTTTAAATAATCACATCTAACCTGGTAAATATTTCTTGCAGGAAGAAAGTGGTTTTGTTGTGCACTAATCATTAAGGCGTGTCGATAAACACGAGCTTTCTGTGCAAGGTTTGGCTCTACTTTTTTCGCTAATAACGTATGTCTCAGCAGATGGGATTCTAGTTTCATATACATTTATTCCGATTTTTAATTATTTTTTTTTTACTTTTTCATGTGGAAAAAAAATGGTGAAAGATGTATGTATTTTTTACTACATGTGTAAGAAGGGTTTGGCAGGGTGTTGCAAATTTTGTTGAGCTCAATGCGAATGGAAGCTGAAATTCTGTTAAATAAAGGCACTGCCACATACACATCCTTCCCAGGTTTGGATCCTCATGTGTAACCTGTTTCCAATGACAGGATTTACCCCTCCCAAGAAATGCCTGAAGAAAACCTTGCTAACAGGGTTTACTACACGTGTTTAAGCCCTGGAGTGCGGAAGCTGCAGCTGAGGGCCCCGCAGGCACCTGAGCGGCTTTCGGCTCCCGAGGCAAAGGGTGGGGTGCAGTTTTGGGGGGAGGACAGGCTTCTCAGGGTGTGGGAGGAGGAAGAACGCTGCTTCTCCACAGCAGCTGAGCCCCACCACCCCTTCCTAAGGATGAGGGCGAGGGTGCTCCTACCCAGGGGTCCTCCCAGCCCCAAAAAGCCCTTGAGACATGCAAACAAACAAGTGTGCAAACCTTAGCTGCTGCCAATCCGTGATCCTGCCTGGTGGCCTCGAGCTCCTCTCCACGGCACAGCCCCAGGAACTTGAATTTTGGGGCCTTCTCGATGACGGTAAAGCTCCTGTGCTCTGTGAAATGTGGAGGGAAATTTTCATGCTTGGTTGACAAGTGAAACTGTTGAGGGAGGTGA
Organism: Nesoenas mayeri; assembly: GCF_963082525.1. NCBI lineage: Eukaryota > Metazoa > Chordata > Aves > Columbiformes > Columbidae > Nesoenas > Nesoenas mayeri. Next base: position 117,593,892 of record NC_137543.1, read on the forward strand.
AACGGTGATGAACTTTCAACAGTTTGGGGCAGCAGGGTCATCCCCAGGTCAGGCACGTCCCGCTCTGAGTCAGGCTGCTCCCCTATGCTTTGCCGGGGGCAGCAAGGAACGAGCCTTCCCCCAGAGAATATTTTCCCTCATGAGGTCTGTCCTGCTAGGACTGCCTGTGGTCCAGCAGCTGCTGGTAGCTTCCCAGGCTGCTGGTACTCACCCAAACTCATGAGGAAGCTGCCTTCCTAAGGACCCTCTGGCTGCAGCCTCATCCCTGGCAGGGTCCCTTGCTGCTGGCCACTTGGTCATGGAGGTGTCTCCTGCCATTGTCCCCTTCTCCATCTGTCAGGGATCTCTGTTCTCCAATAGCACATCTCCTTGTGGCCAGGCCTTCCCAGGGCTCTTCTGTCCATCTGCCCTGAGGTTTTAGATGAATTTATCCCACCAAAATCCTTCTCGTGCCTCCCTAGGGTGTCCCCAACCTTTATCTGATGCTCTCTTCTGGAAGGGGAGGTTCCCCAAAGAGGAGGGGTACTGCCCTGCCCCACAGCCCCCTCATTCCTCACATGGGATGCTGCCTGCATCTTCACAGAATCACAGAATGTCAGGGATCGGAAGGGACCTCAAAAGATCATCTAGTCCAATCCCCCTGCCAGAGCAGGAACACCTAGATGAGGTTACACAGGAATGTGCCTAGGTGCATTTTGAATGTCTCCAGAGAAGAATCTTACCCACAGATCCAGCAGGATGGTCACCGAGAAGTTGTTAGAAGCCTTGGGAGAGATCTGCGATCTTCCATAGATCTTTTCCCCTCTCTTTAAGGCCATTTTTTCCCAGATATTCCCAGTTTTCGTTTGCGATCTCTTCTGCTGTCCTTTTTCTCTGAAAGAGCATCTTGGCTTGTCTCTGCCTTAAGTGTTGCACTGTCACCCTGAAACCTTTCGTTTTGAATCCTAGTCCCCATTTCAGAGTTCTCAGAGCCAGAAGGGTGCCAGAACCCTGGATTTAATCAAGGTGGGAACCAGGCCTGACCTGCCTGCTAGCCTAGCACCCCCAAACTACGCAAGAGCTGGGTGCCATACCGTAGTGTGGATGGCCACGGCAGTAGATTTGGGTTGCTGTCAGTTCCCTACAGTAAACAGCTTGGAGGTATCTGCGACTGAGGTGCAGGCAGTCACGTAGCATGGTACCAGCCCGCTTGTGGTACAAAGAGAGGAAGCTGAGTGAGTGAATGAGAAACTTTCACTCTCTGCAGACAAACCCGCCTCGCTGGTGCCTGCTCCTGCGTGAAACACATACATGGTTTATAGAAGCGCCTCTTCCAGAGAGCAGAAAAATGACAGAAAGGTGTGAGAGAAGGGTGATGGGTGCTGCAAGCATCACTGAAGTCCAGGGAGATAAACCAGCCTAAAATCAGAACCATCAGTCTGAGTTTGGTCTGTGCAAACCTGCCAAATATGATCTGGATCAATTATCCATCCTTTAACTGACCAGATGCTGTAGTCCCAGCAGTGCCAGGTGCTGTTTTTTCCAGGCCTCCTGGGTCATTTATGTTTTGAAACCTTAAATTTCAGAGCATCCCTGTGCCATCTCAAAGGCTAACGGAGAGGATACTGCTCTTCTGTGGCAGCTTTATGTGGTCCGCACAGCAGAATGTTGTACTGGGTGCACCAAGGCCAATTCTTGGGGCAAGGAACAGGTGGGTTAAGACCCTAAGTAAGGCAGTGCTAGGTCTGGGAGAGCCTTGTTCCTAGCACCAAAGAAGGGAGGAGATATTGTACAGCATGGCTAAACATGTACACCAAGGCTTTTAACAGCTATGGCCTTCCCTCCAGCGTTGTTGTACAGCAAGGTATGGCCACTTACATATGTATTGCAGGTCCCCTGTAGCGCAGGCCAGGCTTCAATGGAGACTCTGTCCCAGCAAGAAGCCTCTCTGGGTGGAGAGGGGCTGGTGCTGCCGCTGGGGTGTGGGGATGGGAAGCACCACAGCCTCCACCTCAGCAGGAAAACTCCCAAGAGAAAACAGAAATAAAGTGTAGAAGAAGCAATGACTGGTTATGATGGGGCCTGTTGTCCTCTTGCCCACATTCGGTTGGCCCCAGCAGTTCAGACCAGCCTACATGTTTACCACATGCCCCGGGGCTGGGACTGTAGATGCAAACTCAGAGGTGATGTGTGAAGTGTGTCTGCAACTCAGTTACACAACATAACCCAGGTGTGTAGACCCAGCCCAGACCTGGGGAACACTAGATGGCAACCCTAAGCTGAAGGACAATGCTTGCTGGTATGATGGATGACGGGAGACTCAGGCTTGACATGAGGAAGAAAATTTTTACTGTGAAGGTGGAGAAACACTGGCCCAGGTTGCCCAAAGAGGCGGTAGATGCCCCATCCCTGGAGACATTCAAGGCCAGAGTGGACGGGGCTCTGAGCAACCCGATCTAGTTGAAGATGTCCCTGCTCATTGCAGAGGAGTTGGACTAGATGAGCTTTGACGGTCTCTTCCATCCCAAACCATTCTATGATTCTATGATGACAGTGAGTGCAATTGCTGACCTTGGGGCAGCTTTGTTTTTAGCTAGAAGGGGACGCAAAGGCGGTGGAAGGTGTTTCTCTGCCCTTGCCGGGGGAGGCCCCGCTGCTCGGTACCACCAGGACACGCTGATATTTCCTCTGTCCTGGTGGCTGCCTTGCTTAGTGCTTATTTAAGGATCCCGGATCACAGCTGTTGCTCTGTTGTACTGTGCAGACATGGCCTTTCTCCACCAGCATGACAAACTATTTTCTATCTTCCTTATTTTGTAAAATATTTTTCTGCTTAGAAGTAGATAATAAAAACGTCTGATTTATCTTCCAGAAAAAGCTATCTCTACAAGGCAGAAAAGGGACACACATTTTCAACAATATATAATTTTATTTTTTTAATTCCTGAGGTTAAGAAAGGAAAAAAAAAAGCATCAGGAAACATTCCAGTACACAACCGTCTACATCTCTGTAACTGTACTGACGCTGGCATACATAAATCTCTTTTTCCTCCTTCTGAAGCATGAAGTTTCATGTGAACGGGGTTTGCAATTCTTTGGCAGTTAAGACCAAAAGATGCTTCTGAAAAAGTTACAATCTCAGTGATGGAGCACAATTAAAACTATAGTGCAATTTCAATTTTTTAAAAAAGGAGCAAAGTCAGTCCTTTGTAGCTTTGCTATGTTGTAACGTGGTACACTCTCGTGCAATACATCTCTGTGATTTCTCATAAAGCAATATTAAGTAACGCTGAGTAAAGGAACACTGTCATCTTATTAAAGCAACTACATTCTTTCCTTTGCATAGACCTCTGCATAGTAAAAAATATTACCCTCCATTGTTCCAGCACCCAGGGAAAACAACTGCTTTTGCTGACCACAATGTATACTCTGTCCCACAAGTGTGACATCCCCTTCAATGCATTTAATTATCAATTTTAAATAATTCTGTTCTCTTAATTGCATTCCTGTGGATTATAAAAGGCTCAATTCAACAAATCACCTGAGCATCTGCAAATAAACAGATTGATCAGCGTCCCTGGCACAGCTCACGTAAACAAGTGCTTCATCAACAGAGGTATAAGGTGCTTGAATGAAGTCATCTCTTGCACAAACGTACACATGTGTTAAGTCCCTTATCATGTTTCCATGGCTTCAGGAATAAACCATCTGGGACATTTAAACAAAAAGTCGGTACTAATGTCAGGTTCTTTACTATCTTCACTGCACAGCCTCTGAGGTGGAAAGGACACCCTCTTCTAGCTGACGTGATAAGATTCTTGTTCTTGAACAGCTGCTTTGAACTGTTGGACTCCTGTCCACTTTTCGAACCTTACCACTTTGACTAGTTCATCTTTTGAAACTTTTCCTCCTTCTTAAATACTCTCCTTGGTTAGAAGCAAACTTTTACTTTTAAACTACAGATTCTGGCTCCCACTCTTAGTCCTCTTTCAGAGAGCAAAAAAGCCGTAAAACTACTCTCATGGGGCAAGAAAACCTGAAGAAAAGGTACCATAAAGACTCAAATGCCACAGTAGAAACAATCCAGTGCTTTTATTCCCCTCCTCCCAAACATATGCTTCAGCCAGACTCCGGACTGTCTACACAGAAGACTTGCAGGGAAACATCTGGCTTACTAGATGGAGCCAATTACTTCAAGAGTTACATAAACAGTGGCTTAAAAATATTTGCCACAGGATGAAAAAGTGCTAAGAACTGGGATGCAGAGAAGAAATCCAGAGGTAAGTCTGTCAAATAATTTTGAATGGAGATATTTCAAATACTTCTGAGCAGAGTTGTCATATTTTGGCCTAAGACACTTGACAGTGTCCCTTTATCTTACATTTGGCATTTTAAGCAAGTATCCTAGTAAGATTAGTATTCTAAACCAGCAAAATGCTTTTTTTTTAAAAAAAAAAACCACACCTAAAAGCTTAAAGGAAAACTGCAGCAGACTTCAATAACAGCTCAGTAAAATTGCATAGCATATGGTACACCGTACTCTATTTTTCAGCAATAAATAATCTTTTCTTGTCTAATTAAATATAAAACATAGCTTCAATACTGAAATACGCCATAAATCATGAACTGATCAGTGTGCCGTTTCTTGCCAGTTTATTGCTGGCTTCTGTCTCTTGTCCATCTCATCTTCCTGCCCACAGCTAGGTAAGGGTTTAACCACTGCAGCCTGTTCCCTTGGGAGGGGCAGCAACCAGCTCGCACCTCCCACCCACCCTCTGCCTGACCAGGGCTGGGAGGGCACCACCAGGATGGGGAGGAGGTGTCTGAGGGGAAGGGAAAGCTACCAGTGAGTGAGCCAGACACCTAAAATCTAGGTGCTCCATGAAAGATAGTCACTCTTTCACCATTTTTTCCAAGATCACTGTATTTACATAATGTTATCAACTGGAATTAATGATTAGCAACCTTTAGCTTTATCTGCAGTATTCTTTTCTTTCATAAAATCAGAAATTTCCCTCTACCTCAGCTGTAACTAGGTAAATGTCCAACACTTGCCTTTTGATCTCCATCTTTTAAACAACCAGCCTTTTGGTGTAGGGAGATCCCTTATGGGTAATGGATCAAACCAGCAACATATAGACACCAGCTGCACTCTCTTGACTTCCTTCCCCAGTTGAGCTGATTCCTCCAATTCTCTGCCCTTTTTTTTTTACAAGTTTGCCCCTTTCCCCTCCCCAAATAATTTGCTTGAGCTTGTGTTTGCCCTTTTTTCTTCTTTCCCCTCATGTTTTATCTTCCATCTCTCTCCATGACCCCTGTATACCAGCTAGAGCTGCCACCAAGAGTCTACATGGTTCCTAGCAGGCCGTGCTAGTTTTCTACCAACTGCTGCACTAACACCTTCCAGGTCTGAGGTTTCTTGGGAGAACAACAACGTAAGAAATCAGACACACCTAAATGATGGGGAGGGCTGATTGAGATAAAGAGCTTTTCTCTTTTCTCCCTGCCAAATGTTTTGCCTTTCCATCAGAAGACAGGATTTTTAAACACAAAAATCTGCTTTCAGATATGTTAACGAAAAGTTGAAATTCTATAAAGAAAGCAGACAGTTTGCATGGAAATTTTGTATAAGCGAGAACCCAGTCTTCCCTTAAAAGGCAGCTCCATCCCTAAATCCGAGATGGAAAGTTAGCAGCTGGCTGGGGCAACTCCAAGGGTTAGGAAAGGGAGAGAATACACTGACACTGGGTGGAGGGCTCACCAGGGCTGCATATACATTTGGTTTTGGATGGACGTTTTGAAACAGATTCCAACATTACCGCTACCTTCAGCATGGTCTAGCGAGGGAGATGCTGCTGACCTCAGAAACGGTGCTCTCCTGCCAACGCTGATCACTTAAGATGCTAAAGCAGGAAAAAGGAATTCTCCTCTTCCTCATATCATGCAGTGAGTAGGACTTTATTCTGCAAAAGATACTCCTGATCCTTCCACTGGTACTCACCACAAGAGCTGATTTCAGTGGACCAGGTTACGGAGTACAGTGAGCTAAAGTGAAAGGACTTGCTGCTTCGTGTTGTATTGTTTTGTAATGGGTACCAAGCACCGAAGCATGTGTAAAAGCCACTTAAGACTTACCAAATCTTAGCCCAAAATGTAAAAAACCCCTATGTTTGCGGTTTATAAAACTTGGAAAAGATAAAAAATTCTAGATGGATTACAATATATGCCTGTGAAGATTGAAATATTGCATAGCTGTTGTTCTGACTGTAAGAGCAGTAGAGCAGAACAGAAATGGTTATGTTTACTCCGCAGTGAACAGGTCTTTAAATTTCCTTTTGAAGGATATTTTTGGAAGAAAAGTAATTCAGTTTTCAGTAGAGAACTTCAGTTTGCATTTAGACACCCCCACAGTTATTTATCTCCCCACTGAAAAAGATTTGGTTATTATTGACCTGTTAAATCAAACCACATGGCTTGTCAGCAACCTGTACACAGTACAGAACCATTAGTGTTCCTAAAAAGGCTTCTGGTTTTTAGTGTATACATGTTCTCTAAGTGCATTATAACTATTGCATAGTTTCAAAGTCTTCAAACACAGTGGTAATCATAGTGCTTAAATGTACATAAATAATAGCATTTCTTAAAATGTAATTAAAAATAACACAGTATAGTCAAGGCTATGGAAGATCGCTTCCATCATAAATGACAGGTCGCTCGACAGCCAAGTGATAAAACACTCTTTTTGAGATAAACCTGTGAAGGAAAAAAAAGAGAGCAAGATGACCACGTGAGCTGAAGTCAACTAGACAGGAAACCTTACAAGTGTATTTAGTCTTTCAGTTTATACTTGGGCAAAAAAAGTGACTGTTGTTAAAAAGAAGGATGCCCCTGCAAGGGCTGTCAGGTCTGTTTTTAATAAGATGACAATCCTGACCAAGCTCTCTTCGAAAGAGTCACAAATGGCTCGATTACTTCTGTTTAACTTCCCAGAGGTTGAGATAGAAGAGAGGAATTCTGCTATGGGGCGAGAAAAAAACTCAAACAGGAACAAGAACCAAAACTCAGACAGAAGATCTTTTGGCAGCCTGGGACCAATTTCTCATACTTACTTCTGAATGACAGAATAATGGTACCTCTGATCAGTTCCACAGCCTGTAAAACCAACCTTATTTCACCTTTTACACTCAGCTAGGACCTACCTGGAGAATGTATTGTCAAATATCAGTGTGTATATTCCAGGGTTTCTGACTTTCACCTGTCCTCTGATAGTTTCCTTATGAGAGTTGCAGCGGGTCATAGGAATAAGAACCTGGAATTCAGTACAAATCAAAATAAAACTTAGTATTTTCCCCATAAATTGACATTTACCATCAGAAAAAATATTTAGACTGGAGCTATCTTGAAACTCCCAAAGTGCATATGTGCCTGCAAAACTATTTGTTTTCACAGATTAGGATTAAAAATTCACCCAAACTAAAATCTCACTTTGATAAACTAAAATCTCACAGTTTTCCTTTGATAAACTCTTTACATCACTAAGCTATGGCTACAAATCTGTTTTAGAGATAGAATCAAATCTTGATCTTTTTAATGTTAATCTAAGCAAGTTTACTAACATCAGCAGAGCTACATTAAATCTATACAAATATATACAAGAGCGGGATTTAGCTAAATATGTCTTTTAATATAAACTTTTATACTGCCTGTATTATAAAATATCTCAGCAAATCTTGTTTATCTAAGCTTACAGCAAAAGTGTGTGTAACCGTCTATCTTGCTGTAAAACCCTCGCAGAGACAGTTGTCAGAACAGCAGCTGATGTAGATCAAGGACAACCCTAAAAAACCCAAAGTTATATCAACTAGATATATCAAGATGGAAACAACATTCACTCTTCATTCAGTTTTCAGATTAAGAAAAAGATTTTAGAAGGAGTTAGTAACTGCAGAGTGAATTAACGCATGTCATATAAATGTCTTACTCCTCCAGTGAAATCACAGCCTTAAAGTTCCCCCTACCACGACGGGTTAAGCCAACAGCTGCCTTGTCTTCATTAGAATTCTGCAACTAGCTGAATAACTTAGATTCACTTACTCCCTAATCCTCATTAAATATGGACAATGCATATAAAAGCTGGTACCTTGGGCACTGGCAAAGCAATTTTGTACACCATCAAGACACTTAAATATATGCCTCACTGTAAAAAATGCAGGTAACCTTGTCAATTTGTCTGTCTCCTTGTGGCTTCTGCTTAAGAGCCTGTCAAGATCAGCCCTAAGTACCTTACAAATTAAGTAATACCGAGGGAAAAAATAAGAATTTTGCAGGCTCTCAGATGCAACCAATAGAAGATACAGCGCTTTTCAATTCAACTTTTCCAGGCAACATTAAATAATTAAGGATGTACTACAATCTCTAAGGCAGTAAGGAAACAAAGATCTTACTTTGCACTGATCCAGTGGTGTGTCTTCTGATTCTTGGTAGACAACGCTGAAGGATATGCTTTTAGGGTCTGATGAAAAGATCCAGCTAATTGTTAGGCCCATCTCTGTAACGGTGATGGGAATGATACTGTAGGTGCTGGATTTAATGAACAGCTCCCTGTTGCTTTCCCCAAAATTTAAGATCTCTTCCACTGTAAGGGGTAATTTGATCCTTTGAGGGAGAGAAACACAGTAACTTTAAGAGATCCAATCTGATTACTCAGACAGAAACAATAATCATAGCTTTTTATTTTCCATCTACCATGTTTCCCTGAAAATAAGCCCTCCCCCAAAAATAAGCCCTAGCATGATTTTTCAGGATTTTTGAGGACGCTTGAAATACAAACCCTACTGCAAAAATAAGCCCTAGTTACAGTACATAAAAAGTCAATTTAAGTAGTGTCCAGGTAACTATAAATGTAGTAAAAAAGTAAAATCTTTTGGAGCAAAAATTAATATAAGACCCTGTCCTATTTTCAGGGAAACAGGGTATTTGAGGCAGACTCCACAGCAACTTGAGGACAGGCCCACAAGATTCAGGAAAATTCAGCCTTGGATGAAGGCAAAAACCACAGAAAAGATGACAGATATCAAGTGCTTTCACTGCTCTGGCAGATGTGGATATTGTTCACTTATTTATTTTATTTGACTAGAAAAATCTAGTGCTTGAATAAAGCTTTTTAGAGTTACTATGACTTAAAAAAAATAGTCTACTGCCCTCTACTGTTCTTTTTAAACAAAAATTTAAACAAAAATAGTTATCCAATTTATTCACTTCTCTTGATATCATTTGTATAGAAAATAGGGATCAGGGGTACAGAGGGGACAGATGGATGGAATGTGAACAACAGCTCTATCTAGATCCTCTGAAGCACCTAATGCCGCTACAACTTGGTCTGTTTTACCCAAGAAAGCTGCATAAAAGCTGACTTAAAGTACTTCCAATTAAAAAGGAAGTTCTTAGCACCTAGATGATCCTGTGTTCTGAAGCATTGTGTTATGTTACCTCATCCTGATATCTATTTCAGACTGCAAACAGTGTAGCCCTTAAACAGGGGAAGGAGAATGCTGTTTGCTTTCTCCAGGGGAAACCTGTAATTTCTAAGAGCTGTAGATCTCACCTACATTACCCTAACTACAATTCATCATATCACTCCTTAGGTGAAATAAATTGTTTTCAAATCAACAAGCTCACATTAAATCACGGTACCGTGATTTGTTTGGCAGCAGCTATCAAAAATCAACACATTTACCAGAAGATATCACACAGTCACCACGATGATTTGAGGTTCTAGAGTAATGGGCAAGTTCAATTTCCAGACATGACTACACAGTGGTTAGGGATCACAGCTGATTTATTATTATAACTATGGTACTCTGGTCCGAGAGTAAGCTTTATATTAAGTTTTGCTTACCTTGTTACTTTTCCCTCTTAGCTGTAGCAACTGCTGAGGTGTCTCAGGTGATTTTTGATTTTAATAAACTAACAATCGCTGTTGGTTTTGCCCTACAGCCTAGCTGTGATTTTAGTTATGGCTTCATTTACCTGGTTCTCTGAAGAGCAGCAGCAGGGCTGAAACATGGACTAATTTATCTCCCTGTAGTCAAAAGTTTAAAACCTTCCTCATAGCTAAGTAAAAATATCAAAGCTAGGCTTAAGGGGAGAGTGAGCAAAGAGGAATTTCTCCAAGTCACAGGCATTTTCATACATTAGATTCCCTTCTTGGCTGTGCATGTGATATGCTATATGGCTACTGCATGTAACTATTAATTTCACAGAAGGATACACACAGCAAATTGAGTACACACAGTTCACAGAGGTCGAGCAGAGGCTCAACTGAACATTTTATGCTATGGCATATATCAACCAGAGCAGGCAAGGCAGTTTCTGTGAGGTCACCAATAAATAACAGAGACATGCTCCAAAAGGCCATGAATTCCCTCCCTGTGACAAAGGTCTTGACGAGCACAGCACTCTCTGACCTTCCCTTGCTGTTTCTTCCAGAGAATACTACCACTATACAGCCTTCTCTCTAACCCCACTTCCTGTTCACAGCACCTCCTGCAATAAGAATAGGAAGGAAGGTTTTCTGATGTGATGTGGACCCAAATCTTTCCTTCTTATTCCCCACTTGCGCTAAAGTTTTACAGGACTGAAGAGAGAGGACCTGGCTCATTTCTGCTGCTCTGCGCAGTTGAGCTATCCTCTCTGCTCCTCCTCAGACCAAACTTTACCGTGGGACACAAGATATCAGCTCTTCCAGGAGTCTGCAAGACTTGTGCTCACATGGCTGGTATCTGAGCTCAGCCTTTGCTCTTTCAGCCTGGTAGTACTGAAACTGTTCTGCTTACATGATTTCTCCTGACTTCAACAAGGATATCTCAGCATCTTGAGCAACTTGCCACTCTTCCGATTCATCAAAGGTTGAAGAATTACATGTGCTGTTTCTAGGACAAGGAAAAAAAAAGGAAAGCCATGATTCTCTGAGCAGTATGTGGTCAAACAGCATCTGCATGCTGATGCCTTCCTGAAACAGAAACATTTTGATAAGTCATGATACCAAATTCCAGAATTCTTATTTTGCATATTCTAGTGACAAAACTGGGTAAAACTGCAGACATGTTCAGCTAACCATGGTGTACAAATGTAAAAATGTCCCTGTCCTGGTTTCATGAGCTAAGAGCAATACATATGTCCAGAACATCTATCCAACAGTCTTAAGACAAATTCTGTATTGAGATGCCACCAGGTGGCGGTGGAAATCTTGAAAGAGGGCAGACTCAAACACAACAGCCTGGACTTGTCCCTTGAACAAAGCTTACCCAAGGATATGACATTTGTCCTGGATTTCATCTGTGAGGTGTTTTACAAACACATTATCCAGTTCCTTACTCTGACAATGCTACACAAAACATATTTTATTGCTGTAGAATCACTACCATGTATCTTCTTTCCATACAAGAAATAACCGGATGATTCAAACACAAATATGCTGAAGAAGCTGTTACAGGGTGACAAAGCAGAATGCCTCCTCCCCACCATGATGTGTCCAGGAGAGCAGAAGTAGATGGGACACACCTGTCATCCACTCCTTACCTCAAAAAGGGTGCATGCTCAGGGCAAACGCTGGAGTAGCACCAGCTATCAATTACAGGGCTGGGACACAGAGAGAAGAATGAGTTTGAGGGTCAGTAAACAAATGCTGACAGTTTTCAAGTAAGTTAGAGCATCTCTAACTGATACTTTGCTTCTCTGCATCTCAGCAGGTTGATAACTGAGACAATTAGGCTGCCATTCCCAGAAAAAAAATGCCAAGGATTCTTATATACAGAGAACCAACCGGTGGGTACCTTCCACAAACCAGTGGAATCTAATAAAATATAATATCACTTATATGTCCTTCTGAAACACCAAGTGTAATAGTGTAGCAAGGGCATAATTGCTGCACATTCTGTAATTCTCAGAACCAATGCACAGTTTAGCATTTTCTTTCAAATCCTACAGGACCTTGCTCTACAAGCAAGTACTGCTGAATAGAAGGGCAGGAGAAAACATTTCCAGGTACCAGCACCTTCTGCTGGTCATCATCAGCATCTGAACATACTGTGTCAGCACCTGCAACCATGTTTGAGTTTAGAGGAGTGACACTTTTGGTTGGAAATAGGAAGAATTTACTGTTATGACTGAAAATTAAGCTGCACCTACTGTCTACATGTTTTCTGAACTCAGAAAGCACTGTGATCTGTGGAATTCTCTTATTTCTGAGGTCCCTTAGGTAACTTTTCACATCTTCGGAGGCAGCTGGGACCTGCAGGGAAGACTCAAACCTGTGACTAAACACCAAAACCTGAGCTATAACCAAACACTATCTGCCGACCGAAATGTAGGAATGACACACTATATCTTGGTCCATAAAGGTTAATATACCTATGTAAATATTTAGCAAGTGATACAAACAATTTCATCGTCAACTATCTTTACATAACTAGATAAGAAAACTGATTCTGAAAAAAAGAAAAAAACCCAACACCTAGAAAACTAAACTATATCTTACAAACCTATACATATGTTTTGCTTGCATGGTGGCAACAGCAACAGACCTCATGCTGTGATCTGATAAACTCTCCCTTCCCACCAGCTTTAATTTCATAGCCTCGAACTCATAAAGACCAAAAGAACTATAAGGCCACAGCTTCCCAGAAGTGTCCAGCTCCACGACTTATTATATTATGCAGTGCTATTAGAGTTCTTTATTTAATCCACTAATTTCACCTTTCTTTTGGGACCCTGAAATGTAAATTAAATCCCAGGATCAACACATTTTCCATGTTCTCCTCTAACACATGATTTTCCATATTTTTGCTGCTGCAACTTAGCACATGGTTAGGTGGTTATCTTGACACTTGGCTGCTCTAACCAACAAATTCACTGCAACTTTCACTATAGGCTAAGGGAACGCTAAGTCTCCTACTTTATCTCTTACGCTCAAGTGCATGACAATCACAAAGCAAATCTTCCTTGTCTTTATGATATCCCATTGAGTCCAATGGTCTAAACTGAGGTCTGGTAGCCTATGCAGAAAATATAAGAAACACAGTTTCATTATTTAACTGGAACTCTTGTCCCCCTGACATGAGAATTTATTCTACCATGACCTATTCACACTAGGTGGCAGCATTAAGCACGTTCCTGCAGTCCCCAGCTTATGAATATGCACCCTCTGGTGTACCATGACAAAGGGATATTTCTGTGCTCCAAGTGACAAAATCCAAAATATTTTGAGATTTTATTTTTTTAGTATTGTGATATGGAAGAGGTTTGGCAAAGGCTCTGGTATGAAGACAGCTTTCATTCATCAGTTAAACGCTGCATTTGCAAGAGGTTCAGACAACAGGTTTTGAAATAAGCAATTTGGGATTACGAGGGAGCTTTCAAGTCTCTTCCCCAGCAGGAGGCAGCAAACAGATGATTATTGCAATTAACAGTACAAATACTGGCAAGCTGCTGCCCCAGATCCTAAATACTGCACAGTCTGTATGTCAGCGAGGTTACAGCTAGCTCTGTGGGTATCCCTACTTTTTTTCTAGTTGTGAGGTATTTGCTCCCAAAAACGAGCTGTTTTTTTTTCTTAGATATCTGTGCATTTTCTCCTTGCACTGTTATTTAGAGGCTATTGCAGGGAAACTGAGGCAGAATTATAGCACTGGTATAGCAGAGCCAGTTTCTGGCTTGGGTTTACACCACTATTCACACCAGGGGCCGCAGGTCTTTTCAGCAGAGCTGCTGCCCAGCCCTCAGTGCCCAGCCTGTTCCCCTGCAGGGGCTGCTCCGTCCCAGCGCCTGCAGGGTCTCTGCAGCCAGTGGGGTTTCTGCACACAGGCGGCTTCACAACTACACAGTTACACATTCTTCAGACTGACCTGTCCAGGAGTAACAGCTAGTCTCTCAGCCCTCTCCCTGAGATAAACTCACACAGCCCGCCTCTATTTGTACCGTAATTCCTAGGTTACAGTGACAGCACAGCCATCCCTGCAGACAAACCAAGGAAGGTCATCTAGTCGTAACAGAGCTATATGTATGCAGACACAGGGAGCAGCACAGAATCACAGAATGTTAGGGATTGGAAGGGACCCCGAGAGATCATCTAGTACAATGCCCCTGCAGAAGCAGGAACACCTAGATGAGGTTACACAGGAATGTGTCCAGGTCGGTTTTGAATGTCTCCAGAGAAGGAGACTCCACAACCCCCCTGGGCAGCCTGTTCCAGTGTTCTGTCACCCTCACTGAGAAGTTTCTTCTCATATTTAAGTGGAGCCTCCTGTGTTCCAGTTTTATCCATTACCCCTTGTCCTATCACTGGTTGTCACCGAGAAGAGCCTGGCTCCATCCTCAAGACACTCACTCTTTACATATTTATAAATATGAATGAGGTCAGCCTTCAGTCTCCTCCAAGCTAAAGAGACTCGGCTCCCTCAGCCTTTCCTCATAAGGGAGATGCTCCACTCCATCATCTTCATTGCCCTGCACTGGACTCTCTCCAGCAGTTCCCTGTCCTTCTTAAACTGGGGCAGCAGCTCTCACCATTCCTGTGCCAGAGAGGACTTCTTTGCACAGGCCATCAAAAAACATTTTATACAAACACAGTTTATGAAAAAAAAGGGGAAACAGGTTAATTTATGGTTAGGCTATGTATGGGGATATAGCGGAAGATTTGGCGAGGAGATTAGTTAAATGTAAATATGCTCAAGTGACTTGCACCTGTCTCTACAAAAAGCACATACATCACACTAATTATTTTACTGACCTTGTGTGCTTGATGAGTAGAACCTCTGTGTTAGATAACATAGGCCTGTGAGAAACTCTAGGCAGCTGATCACTATGTCTGAGATTCCTGCTTTGTTGTGAGAAAGAGCAAGAGGCTGCGCCAGTCTGAAGCCTTGAAATACAGGTGAGTTCAGCAGGCCCAGGGATCTTCCAACAGGGCTGAACTGACCAGCGCCTGTGTCCCCGCTGGTGTCACCTCTGCCTGGGAGCTCAGGTGTGGCTTCGGAGATCCCCCAGTAGAGAGGTAACTAAAATAAAACTTGCTCTTTGCAACGCATTCGTGGCCTATGGCTCTTCTTGCAACGTGCTTGCATATGTGTACACAGGCTAACAAGCTGAAATAAAGCATCTGAGTTCCTGTTGATCCTGACTGCATGATAAAGGGTTAAATAGTGCTGAACCTGCAGTCGTTTTTGGTAAATAGCTCATTAGAAGTTATACAGAAGTGATCCCAGGGTACATCATGTATGGATAAGGGCAAATTGATGTTAGGGGGATATTGGTCTCCATGGCAAGGCCACCCCTGCCCATACAGTCTGGAAAGGAGCATCTCTGGTGACTGAGGAAGCAGCAGTTGCAATGGAGTCCCTGTGAACTAGGTTGGCAGAGCAGCTCAGATGAGCCCTCCACAAACGCATGATGAAGGCTACAAAAGCAATTCTGAACACTTTCTGGTTTTAAGGAATTGAAACAGGCCTTGTTGGCAGAAAGGGCTGATTGCTGGTCCTCTGCAACTCTGGGAACTTCAATCTTTTCTGAAAGCAGATATTCTCACTAGTTTAGGGTACATATGCTACCACATACCTGTCACTTTATCATCCTCATGCCCTATTCTGCATCTGAAAATAACTGCTAAAAGGAGGTGACTGTTGCAACGTATTGTTCCTCTGTTGGACAGGAACAGTTTGAGAATATTTAGCACCTTGCTGCAGGTTTGTTTCTCTAAGACAGAGGAATTGCTACCAAATGCAATGAAGCAGAAGGGATAACTCAATTTTAAAGAGCATTACAAGGCCTTGCAGTTCTTGTGCAAGTAGTTTTCTTTCAGTAAAAGATGCTGTATGGTTAAGTCAAATTTGGTGGTGTTTTTTTTTTTTATTTGTAGGTATGAAATTCAAGTACTCAGAGGTACAAGCTAACTGCTCTACAGGACAGAGTCCCAGAAGCACTCCAGCAACTGTACCACAGGCTGCTACAAAGATCTATCTGCGTGGGCGAGCTCCTCTGAGTACTGCCTTCCTCTCCACCAGGATCCATCCATGAGTAAGGATACTACTTTCCTACACTAACCACCGCTCATGAAGCTGTCTCCAAAGGCTAACAAGAGCAGTGCAGCTCACTAGGGGAAGTGAGCACAGCTAGGAAACGCATCTAGAAAACCACCTGCTATAAAACTGGCTAGAAAATCTAGAAAATCTGGCAACTATTTACCTTTTATTTACTTTGTTGGTTTTTTTTTTTTAAATGACATAGGTAGCCTGCATGAAAGAGGAAATACAGTCCCATTAGTAAAGACATGGTGATCAGCTTTAGGCCAGGCTTAGTCATAATACTTCAGCATTTTGTTTCAAAGATACTACAGATTTTAGTTCAGCTCATTCATTTCATGAGATTTCCTGGATTATAAACATACACTACAAATTTCAACTTTCATGCTGGGTTTAATGTGTGGTTGTTTGTTTTTTTGTATTGGTCACTTGGAAGAAGGTCTCCACACACACTCTAGTGTTCATCTAACATTTCTGTAATAACGCAGCATTTTCATCTGCCTCCCATCTAATATCAGGTTGATGGTCTGAACCTCTCATATGCACCTTTGTATCTTACTCCTGATAACAGATCTCATGTTGCCAGATGACTAGAGCCCCTGTCAACACAAGGTATATCATACTGCACATGGCCTCTAACACTGAGCAGTGTTTCCGTAGACACAAACTCTCACACCCTAATTCCTACACATTCTTTGCACCATGGCATTTTTCCAGTCTCTTTTTCCTGGCAGCTCCTTGGCACTCTGATTCCCTCACCATGAAACTCCGGATTCCTTAATTGTTCTCCTGTCTTGTTCCTGCTGTCCCTCCTTCCCACCTCTGGCCTTTTCACTTCCCAGTGGGAGGCAAAAAGGTGCGCAGGGGGCAGTGCAGATGGGGGCAGAAAGTACGCAAAAGCTCTTGCAGAGGACAGAACGACACAGGGGTGGAGACTGGAATAGGGAAAAGAAAGCAGGGATGTTGGAGAGGAGCAGAGGCTGGGCTACATACAGCTGTGGGCTGCCTATGATGAAGGCAGAGTTGGGTCCGGTTCAAAGTCCTTTGCATTACAACTTTGAAATATCAGTTTTAACCTGTTTCAAATCACTCTTGCAATAACACTGTCACTCTGGATGTTCCTTTTCTCCCCATTAACACTCCTTCCTACCAGATCACTGCAACTCAGTGGTACCCAACCCTTACAGGCATCATTGTGCCCATGTCACGTTTTCCCCCTAGAGAACAGCTGCTTAGGCAATCCTTTTCCTTGCTACACAATCTATCTTGTTTCTCCCACAGTGAAATGGCACAATACCCTCAAAAACAAAACTAGGAAGGACTGTGCTGTGCTATCATGTTTGTGTGGCAAGTAAAGCTGCTATCCCAACACCGCTGAGGATGGAGAGGTGTGCTCCTGCCCTCACTCCTCTCCCTGGCTGGTTCTGCACAGGGCAGTGAATGCTGCAGACCACTTGCAGTTCCTCCTTTTGGCTACGTTTGCACCCTGCTCTGCCACGTGAGTTGTAATTAGGTCAGGAAAGACTGTTATGAATCATTACGAAAGAAAGAATACAAACCAAAGCAACCACAGTGCAGACAGGCTGAGATGTCTTTTCTACCAAAAGCAGTACTAAGGTGTGAATAAAACTCTTTGTTTCCATACCAGAGTAGTGGCTTTTTTTCTTTTTTTATACTTCTGCCATCGATGATATTGCTAAATTGGAAACCAGTGCACTGGTTTACCCTGGGAACTTCGACCCAGTGCTATACAATATCCCAATCTTTGTTTTAAAATATCATATGCAAATGTGAATGCTTTAGAAATAAAAGTTTAAAAATACAACACTTCAAAAGAGAACCCATTAGCCTTGAAGTGGCAGGATGTACCACAATTACACAACTTACCTCAGCTTCTCACATTAAGATTTCAATCAGGTTGCTTCAAACTCACATAACAGACCTGAAAGCATGAAGCGAATCCTGCTTAATCCTAACATTCAAGAAAGAGCTGCTTCGAGGTCAGAGTTATGCTGGTAGAGCATTTATCTTACCTCGCCACACACCTGTGCAGCTTATGACCAAGATGAGTTTTATTTGGTTCTCAACTGACCTGTGTCTCAAAATTTGCTGTTATGAAGTAATGTCGTTGTAATAATTTCACATCACTTCAAGGAAAGAACTACAGGGGCAGGGTTAGGGGAAGAGAACAAGTGAAAAACAGAATAAGACTACAGTAGATACCAAAAGCGGGACAAATAGAAAATGTCCTTTAAGATAATTCGCTGCTTTGAGCACCGACTCACATTTCCAGTCCAGCAAGGACTCACACCCACAATAAGGCAAAGTTGGCATGAAAATTGCAGCCACACACTCCGAGTAAGGCTGTAAAAAACTATGTCAACAGAGCACGTCTATCATAGATCTCTCTGTCTATTTGGACCACCCAGTCTCCCTTCTCTTCCCTCTCTTGGCTGCTTATCTCCTTCCCTTTTAGAGCTGCACCAACTAGTTCAAATCTCTGGCAAAAAACGAATAGCTTGGACTATTTTCAGCAGAATCCCAATAAAGAAGTCTGGCCTGAAAACTTACTTATTTGTACGCATTCCTTAGACATGAATCTAGCAAGCACAATCTTGCATCCTTTGTGTCTTCTGCGGACACAATATCAAAGCAAATTATACCCCATATATTAAATTTCATGCAAAGAGAATATTATTGGGATTCCAGTGGATTATTATTTGTACTTCAAGACTACCTGAAGTCTCCACATAGAAATCAGGCCACATTTAACTGGACACTTTCAAAAAAAAGAAAGATCAAAGGCCTATGTGAAGTCAAGATGGTTCACCAGTCCAGTATGGCCAAGAAGTCTGCAGCAGTGAAACCAGTAGCTCAGAAAGTTCCTGAACTGCAGATTCTGGGAAGGTAGAAGAAAACACCCTGGGAAATTATCAGTACATGTGCTATGGGTTGCTGTCAAAGATAGGACAGAGGGTTAGTGGAACCTTTGCTCATATTCAGTACAATGGTTTTGGCATGTTTATCTTCAAACACCTGCGGTATCAAATGTGGTATTATCTTCTTGTATGCTAAGCTACACTCAGGCTTTGGGTACACATATATTCCTCACCACAGAAACAAGTGAGGAAACTTCTGTTCTCCCATAATCAGCACTGCACTTTGTTTTTTCTCTTGAACACGTACCACATGTATCAGTTCCTGCATGTCCCATAACACAAAACCACACACTGAACACGCGATGCTCAAGTCATCCACAGTGTAAGAAGGCCATTCTCCTGTACCCTCCTTCAGTGTTCAGGTCAGGTGTGGTCTCCGTTCTCTGCTGAGTATGGCTCAAGCTCCAAGTCTGACCACAGCAGGAGTCTCCCCCTGGCTCCTAACACTAATGAACCAGGAGCAACAGAGGTTAAAACATTATTTCCTGGCTTTCCTGCCTATAATCTGTGAACAAGGGGAGATGAGCAGCCTTCACAATTTACATGGTGCAAGTAGGCTGCCGCATGGGCACGCTTCACAAATTGTATTCTGATGTTAGTGGCAATCCTTCCTTCCAGCCTGAATACTTTGTGAGATAAGAGAAATCTAGCCCAATCCCAAACTGAAAAAAAATGGTGACACACACTTATTTCTTTTCTCTTGGTTGTATACTTGTGATATCCCCTCTGCAGATAGTGTGAATTCAAAGTAGTGTTACATGACACTTTTTTCTTCTTAAAACAAACAAACAAACAAACGAATAAACATCCCTCATTGCAAATTGTCCCTTTGGAAAACAAAGGCAATACTAACTTCACAAGAGCACAGTTCATTCATGTCTGCCCAACGCATGATAAATATTAATATGCTGTCAGCTTCAACAGTATACAAAATAGGCAGCAAACACAGAACTTCTTTACCAAGAAACAAAAATGTACAATTTAGAAAAGTTTTTTTCCAAATAAACAAATCTGTAGAGTCTGCCTTCTACCCAAATTGCAAGTCACTGTGGTTTATGCCGGAAACAGGTCCGCTGAGGGCAAAAGTCTACATCTGACTTCACAGCAGCAGGCTGGTTACTCTGTGGCTATTTTCAGTTTAGCATTTAGATTTATCACGCCTATTTTTTCCTCAGAAGCAAGGGCAGAATTTAGGTGAAATTGCTCTTTTTTTTTTCTTCTCAGAGATATAAAGGCTTTTGAAAGATAATCTATTATACAGAACAGAATTTTTGCAAAATATTTGAAAAAATTCAAACCACAGTAAAACAATGTTTTGTATAAACATGGATATACATTAAACTATAATACTACAATGTAGTTTGCAAAACAAGTATTCAGATATTCAGATGGCCTTAGACCCTCTTCCTTGCTAATTTATGTAGAAATACATGTAAAAAAAATGACTGAAACCTGCAATCAGTCTCATTTTCTTAAGAAAAAAAACCAAACTTGTACCAGATTTAGCTACCCAATTCTTGTTCTTTTTCTTTTCTGTAAGCTGTTATCTTAAAGTCATACAGCCAAGTTATTTCACATTCAGTTCACAGTTATTTCACATTCAGTTCAATGAAATCTGCCATAAAAAGAACAAATCTTTCCTTATCTTTTCCCCACCCCCTTGTTCTCTTGTTATTAAGTAATGGTGAGTCTGATAGAGAGCATCGCTTAGCTTCTATTATAAGTGAAGTGTGAATGACTCAGTATGGCCTGTGAGCCAGTCTTAATGGTGACAGCTGGCCTGGTAATAGCACAGAACTGGGACAACTCCTCTGTGCTGTGGTGCAGCAGGTGGAACTGTTTGGATTAACTAGATTTGATGCTGACTCTGCAAACAGGCCAAAATTATTTTGTGTTGGTCTACTGAACATGTGGCTGGGAACAGAAGTGTCTTCCCTTTCTACAGAGGTTGGCTATCTCCACTGAATGGAAGAAAACCCCATAACACTCCAAACAAACCCCAGAAGAGTCCCCTCTCCATGAAGCCATGTTTACTCACAGATCTGTCACGCTCTGATCCAGAGATTCTCCCTCCATCTGACTTTCATTGTGGAGAGAGTCTGATTCCTGCACTTGGCACAGCTCCTCATCAGTGATTATGTCAAATGCTGCATCATCTGGTGCTTTAGAGGCTTCACTTGCAACTGTGCCATAAAAGGATATGAAAATAAACATTATTAGCTGCTTGTTTGGAAAACAAACAAACGAAATCCTGAAGGGGGAAGACAGGGCTGTTCCTCTACCTTTACAGAAGCATTAGCTAACTACTAGAACCAACTAAAAATCTCAGGCTGACACTCGTTTAATATACAAGCAAATTTCTGTCAATACCAATAAAATTCAAAGATGAGATCAATCCAACCCTGAAAACACTCCATGAACATGCAGGTCCTTGGAGCAGGAGGTGACTATGTGGTTTCTTGGAGAACATCTATGAACACTACTTATTTCTCCACAGCATGTAAACAATACACTAACCGAAAGCTCTCTCGGATGGTGACACAGGTGATGCCAATGATGCTGGTGATCCTTCCTGGTTGGCACTGGATCCAGAGTCATCGGTACTGTCCACAATGACTCTAGGCTTACTGAAGCAAGCTCTGCAGCAGCGCTCCTTTTTTCCACCAGGCTTTGTCACCATGTAATTGTTGCAGCAGTAGTAGCAGAAAATGCGACCACACATTCTAGAAATGATTAGAAACCAAAGGTGTTAGAAAAGTACCACATAAAGGTGGATCATATCTATGTGACACAGTCTAGGGCTTTGTCATAATGGTTTTGCTCTCTGCAAAAGCATGAAAGCTACATCAGTGTCAGAACTCTTAACACAGACTGCCACTGCTTTCTGAGGTGAAGCAAGTTTTCTTGACAAATAGGATGCAGACATACACATTCAAGAATTTGCTGCCTTAATAGATAGGGAAAACAGAAAAAAAACCCATAAAAATACTAAAAAAAGTAAATATACATTTAAACATCAATACATAAAAAATTAAATACCCACAAATATGCAATACAAATAAACAATACATATATAAAGTATGTATGAAGCAAATGTACTTAGTAATATTATACAGGCCAAATCTCATACTCAGAGCAAAGCTCTGTTTGACTGGAAGGAGCCTAAGAACACATCTATATGTCTCTACTTAGTAATCACCCACCTCCCCATCCAAGAGGGAAGAGAAAATAACACTGGACACATACACGTACATTCATCTCTCCTGCACTCTCAACTCTGCAGTCTCTTAGTATTAAACCTGTCGACTATGTTTTAATGAACATGTTAAGATTTTAATGAATAAAAGTGCCCATCAGGGATGACTGTGATTCGTGAAGCCTTTGTGGTTTTGATTTTCATAATCATTTAAGTCATTAATAGGTATTGGTGGAAACATAAGCAGGTTTTCCAGATTTTAAGTTGTTACCAGAAATTATTTCACTATTTGTTAATCCACATCGAAAGTTCCCTACATTAATATGCAATTGAAAGTTCCAGTACTACATACTTTAAATGATGAAGCAGGTTGTGAGGAAAAATAACAGTAAACAAGCAACATAAATATCTCACTAAGACCCTGAAATGTGCACACTTAAATATATTTGAATAAATCTAGATTGAGTAACTAATAACTCCAAGCAGGCTAACTGTACAGGAAATATTTTCATATTAACTTTTTTTTTAAAAGATTACTGTGCTATTGGTAACTATCTCAGAATATATCTAGTGTAAGTAACCAAACTTAAAATTGCATATCATGTTGGATTTGTTCTGGACTACTTCTATCACAACAGCAAAAACACCTTAGTGAATATTATCTACAGCATGCACAGAGCAGTGCATAATAAATATATTAAAAACACAGTCCTTCAAAGAAACACACTACGTAGGGTGTGATTGTTTCCAGAAATAAGAACTGACAAACTCCCCACATCACAGTTGCATCTGGATCTTTGCCTTAATACATATCAAGGGACCTTTCCAATAATGTCTCTTATCCCCTTGTGAGCTCACTTGTCCTTTCAGCCTCTACAGTGTCCTGTATCAATGACTTTGACCAATGAACTGTGAACATCAAGAAGTATTTCATCCGTGGAAATGATCTGACTGAACTTTGCTTTTGAACAGCGCAATAGAGTTTGACAAACTGACCTGCAGTGGTGGCGGCGCACCATCCATGAGAACTCTCTCTGGCAGTCCAGGCAATGATTAACCTCTGTGTCCCCCTGCCACCTTTGCTCTGCGCTAAGCTTCTGCTGGAACTCCAGAGCATCTGATTTTTGCCACAAAGCGTCCTTATCTCTGCAGAGATAGAGTTAGAAGAAAGAAAAATACAAAGAAATTATCAATGTTGTTTTACTGTTAACCAACCTTAATTTGAATGCTGGTGAAAGCTTTGCAGCTTTGCTGCGACTTCTGAGGAGCTTTCAGGAATAAAGACAGACCAAGAAACCTACCAAAGCTCTTGGAAAGGTGGGGAGAAAAATACATGCCATGCAGAGAACTACATAGTTTTGCAAAACAGACAGCAAACTAAGGAGGTGATAATATTGGGTGCTATGTTTTTGATTGCATTACAGAAATGCAAAATTTCAGCTGCTGCTGAACTTGGCCATTATCTCTGTCTTTGATTCAGGAATACAAGACTGAACTACCTCAGCAGTATCCCTTAACATTCTAAACTAGGAGTTTAATTTTTGCTTGCTGTTTATTTTTATGCCAACCTGATAAGTTCTATCAAACGTTCTTCAAGGAATTGTTTTGTTCTCGTCAGGTCATCCAGTTCAGCAAATAGCTTCTGGTCACTGATATCTTTGTCTGCTGCCACCTTGCTGAGCTTCTCACTGTAATCCAGGACCTTCTCTTTTGCTTCATCAGCTTCTTTTTGGACCCTGATCAAATACAAAGGCAATTAAGAATCGTTTTTAGCTCATGTGCAGTCATCCCATGAAAGAAAGAGGTAGTTCCAGTGAAATTGTTCTCAGAGTGCATATTTTTTTATAGCTATTCAGAATTTCTCCAGCTTTCTGCATCACTGAAACTGCACAAGAATCTGTCACCTGGTGAATACAGTCAGTAATCAGCAATTTTTTGAATGCCTTGCTTATAACAAAGCTTATGATGGTTACCACCTTGGGAATAAATTTAGTGTCCTTGGAAACTAGATCATCAGCAGCTACAAACTGAGATAAATGGGGAAAGTCCTATAGCTGCAGGTTGCCCTGCATCTGCAGGTTGCACACAAAAGGGCCATTTAGCACATACTCCTCCACAGCCTTCATGTTCACAAAAGGGAAGGAAATCAGTTTCTCACTATATTCTTCTAACATAGATGCAATTCAAAAACGGAAGGTTCATAGAATATTTTGGGTTGGAAAGGACCTTAAAGATCATCTAGTTCCAACCCCCCTGCCATGGACAGGGACATCTTCCACTAGACCAGCTTGCGCAAAGCCCTGTCCAACGTGGCCTTAAGACACTTCCAGGTTAAGACACCTCAGTTCACTGCACAGTCACTGGAAAGAAGTAGCCCCACTAAGCTTCCAAAAATGTAAGTCTTCGCTTGACAATACGGTAATTTCAGTACTGTGAGTCCTACCAATGGATCACAAATGTTACAGCAACGTGACATGAAGGGCTGAGCTAGTCTGAACTTGCTTAGCCAATTCAGACTAATTGAAATATTTTGTCGAGTTAAGATTTTATACCGACAACCTTCAGAAAAGATCAAAAATCATCAGTCTTCCCACAAAGATAATATAAGCACAAAAATGTAAAAATACAAGGCTTTGGTTAACCTGTCAGACTCCGTGTGAGCCCACGCCTCACGAAGAGCTATTTTGGACTGCCAGATAATCTGCACCACACAGGCCCACATTACAGACCTTGGAAAAACAGCCCACATTAGATACTTAAAACTGATAAGAAACCTGACAAAGATATGAAGGATGCGGTCCCATTCGGATAATTCTTACTGATTCCCTGAAACTTCATGGACAGATGAGAAAAAAATAAACTGTCAAAAAGTGCAAATTTTCCATTCCTTGTGGAAAAAAAAAAAAAAAAAAAAGACCAATATTGGTGTTTTAATTTTGTGACTGACCTATAAGGTAGAAGGAGGTTATAGAAAGTCTTGCAGTTTCATAAAGGAAGACATACAATGAATTTACGTCATCAGCTAAATTAACAATACAGTAAAACCTAAACTTCGCATTCATGTGTGCTGTGCAATTTACATATTTCTCATCTGAGGTGTCAGTCTCATATTCCTGGTCAGTGTGCACACACTACTTGGCCTATATAAACTCCATGACATTTGCTACTTCATAAACTACAGCAATTTCCAATATATTTTGGTTATTGGCCCCTTGCTTGGCTTAAAATTAACAGCTTGTTTAAAGAACCCAAATTCCCACCTTTCCAAGAGTGCTCTCAGAGATGTCACCTCCTCTTCCTTCTGCAGCCGAGCAAATTCTGATTCAGACAGCTGCTCTCTTGCTTCATCCAGCTTTCTAGACAAACTTGTATTTGCAGCCTAGTGAAATAAATTACTGTATTTCCTTACATATAAAAAACAACAGTTTACCAAGCATTGCACAATTACCGAGACAGTTAAACAATGCTTTAAAAGAATCAAAGCCAAACCAACAATTAAGGTATTATTGTATAAGCAGGCACTAATTAGTTGTTTACTAATGACTGATTACTTCTGTCACACTGAATAAGGCATAGATTCTAAAGTAAGACAGTATTAAGCCTGTAATTCTTATTAGTCTATGTCAGTTGAGCTTCTGCCTCTTTATCAAGGAAAATCTCTGAAAGATAATGGCAAAAGAACACACCCTAGAAGTTTTTTCACCACCCAAAAGTTTCAAAAGAAAAAAAAAAAAAAACCAAACTAAAATAAGGAAAATTATGTTTATTAAAGCTATATGGAACACGAAGGACAATGAACTTCTGTCAAAGATAGACTCCAGAGTCCTCAGGGCCAGGTTTAGCAACTTGAACTTTCTCCTTTCTGGATTCCTTACACCTGAGCATAACCCTCCTAACTCAACTGATAAATGCATTGCAAAAATCGTATTTTTATCCATCTGGGTCATTTCTCAGCCAGATTAATCATCTGATGCAGTGCCTCTTGCAGCCTGCAAACAGTTGGATCCACACGCGTGGCTGCATGCAGTGGGTATGCAGGGCCTAACACAGACACCTTTTAAAATGCAACACCATTTAAGAAGTGTACACATAACTAGGTTTTAGATAAAAGGTGACTAGCTTTAAAAGCAGGACAAATCCTAAGTGCTATTGTGCTTTTTGTAATCTGTTTCAGTGGCTAACTGTTCGGCTGCTGAGTATTCTGTCTGCAGCACCGGTATTTATTTGAAGGCATCTGTCTGAAGGTGTTGTCTGCCTTCTCAATTATAATGCTAATGCTTGCTGACACAAACACCTTGTCTTTTAATCAGATCAAGCACCTACTTGTAATGCTGCAATCTCTTCCTCTGCAGCATGCTGTTGTCGCTTCCGCTCCTCAAGTTGCTCTGTTACTTTGCCACACTCTTCACTGACAGCCTAGCAGAGAGATTGAGGCAGGAGTCAGCATTCCTCCAGCATCCACTCTCTCATCTCTGAAATTCCCAACTGTGAACCCCGAGTGCTCTTACTGCCATGGATGGGATACATGCAGCAACAGTGTCAGGCTCATTAAAGACAGCTAAAGACATGCCCAACTCATGGACTCAAGGAAACTCCCCTCTGCGGTCAGAGACCACCTGTGTTTCACTGTTACTTGCTATGGGCTGCTACAGTTCTCAAGAAAAAGGCGGCCTAGCTTGTGAATTGCTTTGGCTCAAGAGTGAGACAGCCCAAATCATACTGAGGTTTAAGAAGCCTTTATGAAAACGAAACGTTATTTTCTGAAACCCATGGGATTTCTGGATAACACCAGTGGCATAAGCCTCTGATCAACTGCCAGTCTTAGAGATTATCTCAGAATGGCAAAACAAACACAATAAAACCTTCAGCCTTTAAGTGCACTGTTCCACGCATACAGTGCTGACTCACATTTTTTCTGGAACCAAAACTTTTATCTTCTTGGCTGCTACCTTGAGCAGCTGAAAGCAAAAATACATGAGGGAATTATATGCAAAAGTATCTCGTGTCGGTCTATATTTGCTTGAAATCATCACCCTCTTCATTACTAACTGGCTTTTCCTTGTCACATGGCCTCTCCACTGTGCTCAGAGAGCCACACTATACATCTCAAAAAATTCTGAAGGGTTATTTTACCTTCAAATAGGTCTAAGTCATGAGTGCAGATATTTTCAGAGTCACAGGCTAAGGGTATTTGCATGCCAGTCTCAGAGCCTGACCAACACAAACCTTAGGATTTCACCTAGTAATTGCTGCAGCAGGCGGTAAAGTGGGGGAAAATTTGCACAGTTCGCTCAGCTATAATAATCACGTTAATTTACCTTGAATTTTGTCTGATAATTTAGAATCTCTGTGCTCATTTGAAATTTTATTGCAGACAGCTCTTCTTGGCTGGTCTCTCGGAAACTCTGTGCCTGTTTCTTTACTGTCTCCAGCTGCAATTGCAGACTTGGGACAGCTGCGACACATATTTGAGCCTCCTCTAATTTCTCTTGCAAGCTCTGGTTCTCCTGTCTGAGATTAGAGATGTCAAGCTTCAGCTTCTCCTGTTGCTCTGCTGTCTGTTCTTCCAGTTCTTTGAGCCTTTCCGTGGCCTGGGCTAACTGCTTTTCTGAATCCACCTTTTCAGAGGTCAAGGTACAAATCTGAATACCGAGTTCAGCCATATCTGTGTTGGTCCTGTGGAGGAGATCTTTGTTTTCTTCATTTTCCATTCTAGCAAGTTCCAAGTACTGCTTAACCCTGGATAGCTCTTCCTTCAGGTTCAGCAAGTTATTTTCCATCTCAGCTTTTTGACGGGCTGCTGTCTCCTGTTCTTTTTTCAGCACTTCCTCTCTTTCTCTACATTGCATCAGCTCTTGCACATGGTTTCTGTTGAGTGACTCACTTTGCTCTTTCAGCTGCTGGACAAGCGCCTTCTGCTCACCCAAGACAGTCTTTGTGATTCCCAGCTCACCTCTCATCTGCTCTCTTTCATCAGTGGTCTGCTGAAGCTTGACTCGCAGGTCGAGGACTTCTGCTTGCAACCTAGACACTTCACTTTGGTTGACCTCCAACTGCTCTTCACTCATGGCCAGTCTGGAGGTCAGCTCTTTTGCCTCACTCTCCAGAGAAGCCACCTGCTGTAGCTGGTGTTTTTCCACTGATTCCTTTTCTGATGTAAGGGATTCAATAAGCTTTGTCTGATGAAGGCATGTCTTTTCAACACTGAGCTTTTCTACCTCAAGAGTCTCTGCTTTTTTCCTATGTCTTTCAGCTTCTGCTCTTAGCTGCTCACACTGGCTCTCCATGCCTTGCAGTTCTGCTTCTTTCTCTGTGAGCTGTGACTGGAGAGACTCTTTGCTTTCTTTCAAAGTGCCTAAGCTTTTTTCCATTTGTAAACTATGCTGTTTGGCACTTTTCAGCTGTCTTTCAAGTGAGGCATAAGACTCCTTGGTGGTCTCTTCTCTTTGCTTTAGTTCTTCATAGTCTGAGTGCAGAGCCTCTAATCTCTCCTCCAGAATTTGGCTTTGCCTCCTGGCATTCTGCAAGTCTTCATCCAGCTGTTTATTCTCACCCCGGAGCTTCTTCTCTTTTTCATCAACTGACACCAGGGCATCATCTATCTCACTCTGAAGCTGCTTCTCCGAGGCTCTCAGCCTGGCCACCTCAGCTTCCAGGGAAGCTTTAGAAGCTTCCACATTTTTCAGTTTCCCTTCCATCTTCTTCTTGGATTGCTGCAAATCTGAATTCTCCACTTTCAGCTTCCTAGTCTCCTCACCCATTTCACTCACTGTAGAGTTTTGCTGCTCCATCTGTTCCTCCAGCTCCTTGACCTTCTGTCCAAGATGCTCTTTCTCAGACAAGAGTTTCCGGTTTTGCTTCTCAAGGCTATGCACAGTCTGACTCACCTTTGTTAAGTGACCCTCCTGTAGTTCAAGTTGCTCTGCTTGCGACTGGGCTTCCTGCTTCAGTGCTCCTTCCCTCCTACCATACTCCTCCTCAAGTTTCTCTTTCTCTTTCCTTGCTTCCTCAAGACTTTTTTCCAGTGACCCCACCTGAGCCAGCAACCCCATTACCTGGGTCTGGAGCTCAGCCATCTCCTTCTCTTTCAGGGTCAGGGCCTTCTGAAGTGCATCCATTTCCTTCGCCATGGTTTCCAGGCTCCCAAGAAGCTTTTCACTCTCTTCTTTGGTGTCAGCAGCGAGGTGATTGTATCTGGATTCCAGTTCCTTCTGTGCCTTCTCCTTCAGCTGCAGCTCCTCCCTTGCTGCTTTCAGCTGAGATGCATGTTCATCACTGAGTCTTTGCATATCTGCCTTTTCCTTTTCTGTCTCCTGAAGCTTCTCTAACAGTGTCCGTATCTGTAGGGCAGAGTCACAGTGGGCTGTGGCTTGCTGGCCCTTTTCCTCCAAGGCAGCATCAACTTTTGCAAGGAGGTTGAGGTTCTTCTGTTCCGCAGAATTCAGCTTGGCTTTGAGCTCGTCGATGCAAAGATCCTTTATGGCAACCAAAGCCTTAGAGGCCTCCAGCTCCTGATTCAACAGCTGCAGTTTTGAGGCACAGTCTTCCTTGCTGGTCACCAGCTGCCCCAGCTTATTTGAGTATTCCTTCTGCTGCTCCACTGCATTCAGTTCCAGTGACTGTAGGCACTTCTGCAGGTCATGAACAGTGCTTTGAGTGGTGTGCGAGACCTCACACTGCTTCTGTAACTCTATGATCACCTTTGTCAGCCGGGAGTTCTCCTCACTGTAGTTATTGCTCTTCTCCTTTTCTACCTGTACTTGTTCTTTCTGAAGGCTGACAGATGCCTGGAGCTCCTGATTTTCCATTTCTAGCTGGCGAATACGATCTTGAAGTTCCCTCTGCCTCAGCTCAGCCTGGTCAAGTTCTACACGCATCTCTTCAAAACCTTCAAGTTGTTCGACATTTAGTGTGTGATTTGCATCAGGGCTGGAAGGAAACTCTTGGGCCTAAATGAAAAGAAGGGGAAAAACAGAAAGTTTAAGAGGAATCACACACGTATTTAAATGCTATGTTCAAATGAGAGCAAATTCAGGTTTGCAACATATAGCGGTGTTGTATGTTGAATTCTCAGCACTACAAGATATCAGCTTATAGGAAAAGAGGTTGGTTTGCACAAAAGATAAATGAAAACATTATCTGTAGGCAGTCTTCTGAATGTATATTTTCCCTCTACAAGATCTGCATGTTCAGTTGAATCAGCAACTAACAAAGAAATCTTTTTATAGTTTACCATTATCAGGATCATGATCACCATAAACTACCAAGCTCTCTGGAACTAGGCAATTAATGAAGTAGCTACCATACCACACAAACATTTATTTGTAATTTGCTTACCTGCAAATAATTGCTCACTAAACTGCTCATGCTGGAACTGCGACTTGGGGGCTTCCATAAATAGGCTGAAGATCCAAGTGAGGATAATGTCCTCCTGTTGATCACACAGAGAAATGATATATAAAAGAAGTCTAAGCACATATATACCTGTCTTTCTACTCTTATGTGTAAGATTTACCTAGTTATAACTATCACATATAAAAAGACATAACTGTGCCTGGTGTCTGGGCCAACAACCACTTAGTTGATGGAAAACAAAATAGGAATATCAAAGGTACTCGTAAAAGATTATGAGCTTGGTACTTGTGAATTTCAATACCCACAAAAACAAATACACCTTTGCTCTAAGAAATTGTGCTGCTGTGTGGTGGCAGCTCAACCAGAGGGTGGCAGCATGCAGCCATGGAAAACTCTCCCTGATATAAACAGATCAGGTTCAAACCTAAAAGTTTTTGTTATTCCTCGCTTTGAGGCGGGATCAGGCTGTAGTGACCATGCGTTGTCACCTCTATCATTGCTGCAAGTGAAGCACACTGCCTGGCTATTCTGTCACTACACGTCTCAGCTCTCAAAACAGAAGGAGCTAAGGACACTTCTTGCGCATGTGAAGATGAGAATAGTCTGGGATTTGGGCCTAATCTGCAGTTACTGGAAGTACTCCAGAAGCATCAACTCTGGTCTCTGGTATACAGTTTAGTGAAGTCAAAATAGTCCAATTTGGTCACAGACTAATGACACAGAGGAAGTGTATGCCTGCTCTAGCGTAAGCATTCCTACCTGCAAAAGCAGGAGCTTTTGCAGACTCTGTAGCAGGTGGGTATTTTACGGTTCTGTTAATATACAAAATCACAAAGCGTTTCTATCTTACCTGGCAAATGCTGGCCAAGCAGCATCTAAATCATAGCCTCTTGATGCCAAGTCAAACTGAACGTCAGTGAGCTCATAAAGGTGACCCACAATGTCAGAACTCATTTTGGAATTCAGAAATGGACTTCTTGCATAGTACCAGTCACTTGAAAATGAAAAAAGTTAAGTGATACTCATTCATGAGTAAAAAGGAAGAACAATCAACCAACATCTCATCCCTTTGATGTGAATGAAATCAAACAGCTTCAATGAATTCCACAGAAATATCTTTAAAGGTGCTCCTGCACAAAATATTTTTTGCTCTACTGCTTGGGCAAAACATGGGCAAGACAACATATTTGCTATACACTGGATAATCACACAGTAAATACTTAAAACACACACTTAATACATCAAAAATGAGGGACAGAAAGCAGCAACTAGAGTTAAATATTCTGTGCAGATAGCTGGCTTTTTCTAAAAGCCCTCCCAGTGCCCCTCCAATCAACTACAAACTATTTTTGGTGTTCCTTGGACAGTAGCAAGCTGTTCCTCTGTGTGACAACACAGAGATACATGCAAATGCTTTCTGGGGCCTTGCACAACAAATTAATCCTCCCTTATGACATACAGTACAGAAGATGAAACCCAGGATCTTCAATGCTTGTAAAAATGTCACCATTGAAACCGAGATACAGAAGCATCAGCACCACCCACTGCATGCACATTTAGCTGCAAAAACTTTCAACCTTTACCAGCCTAAGATAGGTATGAACCAGTGACCCAGTCTAAAAGGTCTATTATCCTTCCTATCCTATTACCAGCTCTCTAAGCCAGCTATTTGGAAGGGTTTCAATTTCTTTCAATAGCTACTAAGTGATATTGCTTGATCACACTGAGCAAGCACCCACTAGTTAACATGGTACTTTGCTATTCACCTGGTCACCTTGGTGTTCATAAAGCATTGCTGCAAGGTGTCTGCTAGCCTTTGGTGAACCAAGGAGTAGCGAAGAAAAGCTCTTCCTTTTCCAAGAGATGTTCGTAGCTGGAATGGAGAAACCACAAGAAAAGAAAATTCTGAATATAGTTTGTAGAGACATGGCTAGAACAGTCTACACAGTGACACAACA
This sequence comes from Nesoenas mayeri, assembly GCF_963082525.1. Classification (NCBI taxonomy): domain Eukaryota; kingdom Metazoa; phylum Chordata; class Aves; order Columbiformes; family Columbidae; genus Nesoenas; species Nesoenas mayeri. The sequence continues at coordinate 117,626,394 of NC_137543.1, forward strand.
ACAACAGCAACATCAAAATAAATAAAAACAACAAAAAACCTAAACAAACAAACAAACAAAACAAAACAAAACAACAATAAGCCATTAGTTGTAAAGGCAGTAGTAAGAACTGCCATTGAGAGACACCTTCTCCCAACACTGTCATTGGGTGGAATAGTTTTCGAATGACAAATTTGTATCTACAGCTGCCTGTTGTCTAACTTATAAAAGGCATCACAGGACCAATGAATCACCTAATACACTGCGTACGTGAGTACAGACTATGCTAAGGGTAATTGCCAATATAAAGAAAAATCTCACTATGTCCAGCAAAACCTGAAGTGACTGCTTAGGTTACTTCAGATATGTTTGGCCACGGCTGGAAGGGCTTTAGGGCAGATCTAGTCACAGAACAAAGATGTAAACATACACAGATATATCCCCTCGACACAGTAACACCAGATGATGCAAAAAGCCTTTCTTAATACTTAGCCATGAAGTTGATAAAAATCTAATTCTTACTACAGACCAAGAGCAGCTGCATGACCAAAATTAATGTATCTTTTTATGAAGACAGCTGTTAAATCAATATAAGGGGGACCACAAAACTCAGCACTAAGGTTTGTTATTGCTACTGACTTTGGGAATTGATGTTTTGTCTTTTACCTCTGAGCTATTTGCTGTCCTGCAAAATACTGAAACACCATGCAGTAGTGTCTCATTTCTCCTTTCCATCAAAATCAATTTAGGAACAGAAAATGAGAGTGATGAGAAGAATTTCTCAGCAGTCAGCCAAACTGCTCTTCTAACTAACAAACCAAATATATCAATTATTTTAAAATGAAAGCCAAGGAAAGTATTAGAGGGGCTGAGGATCAAGTTAGCAAGTCACTGTAAATTTTGCTTGACAAGTTAGTGTGAAAGAAGGCTCAAAGGCCACACAAGCTTTCTCTCATTCTGATCAATATTCCACTGTGGTTAAGTGAGAGCAACACCTTAACTCTCAGCTGCCTTGGGTTTGCTGTTACTGAGCTTCTGCACCCAGGACACAGGTTCCTCACTTATCTCAGCAAGCCACTACATACAAAAATGTTCCTTAGAAATGGGCTGAAGAAATGTGGAGCAAAGGAAGCAACACCTTTTCCTGCTTTTTGGTTTGAATTTTATAGGACACAAAGTGTGAAATAACATGGTTTCCAAAGGCTAAGTACTCCAGAAACAGCAAATTTAATTTGCCAACTCAACAATTTCTTGCCCTCATTCACTCTCTATATGTCTGAATATTTCTCCAGGCAGATGCCATCCCTGCCCTATGCACAGATGTTACAAATGTTTTTCCTAACTAGACATATATAGTGAACCTCTTAAGAATAGTAAAAGAAAACACTGGAAGCCATGGGACTAATCCTATCCTTACTTCCACTAGTTTATCAATTTAAACTGCAATGCCTTTTTAAGCATGGAGATACTAGAACAGATGTATGTGATGAGAAGTAGAGGAAAATATTTACATATATGCAGCTACAAGTAGCCAAAGACTATTTGACTAGGAAACAAAACCATGCCACCTCCTGCTAAAAAGCCCTGCCAGAGTCCAGGGAGGCAGGCAGTGTCTGGTATTGTCAGTGTTTCCATGTTGACTGCAAACACTGTAGCTGAGGTGCAATGTGTGGCTGTAAAGACTTGGAAAAACGTGCATTCAGCGTAATCACCTTTTGAAAGGGAAAGAACCAGAACTCACTGCTCACCTAATGCCACCAAGGGCAAGGGTCTCTGTTTTAATTAACAGTCGGACACTTTCCAGGGTTTTCCTATTTGCTTCCTTGTTCCACCTCTCTAGGATATCATAAACCCTAATACTAGAAGCTCTGCAGGCAAAGAAGAGGAGACATTACACTATTAAATGTTTGACCACTCTTAAAAAGCAACAGCCATTTCTCTTTCCTCCTTGCTTGCTTCCATCTTTCGAAGTCAACAAGCACTATTCAGTGAGCAAATAAATGACATTTGGAAACCTTTATGTTCTATCCAGCCAGGTTCAACAACTGGCTGCTGATTTCCACCTCTAATGAAGGGAAATAATCAACATATTTTTCTGTCATCTGTCATTTAATTTCTGGACTTGAGTCTGCCAGCTTAGTTATCTGAAACAGTTGACTGATTTTTACGGTTCATATTCCTAAACTACAAGCTAATAAAGTTAAGTCTTCCACAAGCTAATTTCTATGGCCGTACAGAAACAGAAAATGTCCTTCTTCCAGACAATGATTTCTGATATCATGCTAACCATTAACCAGCCAGAGGTACTGACAAAGGAAGAAAAAGCAGAGGAGCCTTTACGAGTAGTAATATGCAGGTGATGCCACAGGCAACTGTTAAAGGCTACAGCACAGTCTCCCTTTGCAGAGAAACCAGATTGGCTACTGCTGCTGAGAATTTAAGGGCCAGCAACTACAGTGAGAGGATCTTCCCTGCAGCAGAGGTCACTGTCCTTCTCCTGTCTTCCTGGAAGTAGTGGGAAAGTCAAACCCAATATCCATGGCTCTCTCCTGTTTCCCTTCCCAGCAGTAAAACAAACTGGAGCCCTTCCTTGGCTTGCTCACCTTGAAGCAGCAAAATTCAATATTGCCCAAGTTGCTGAGGGAAGAAAGTAAGGTAGGGAACACAGAGCCTGGCTCTGCTAGACTATCACAGCTCCCTCTCAGCTCAAGACAACGTTATGTAGAGCTGCTGTGGAGGAACTGCTAAGAGAATAGGGAAATCTGCTGTAAATGGTAACTTGCTAATACAGGTTAGCACTGCTCACAGATAACAGCACTGAGCATCAGGACAAGGGTGGCCAGCACCACCACGCCACCACCTCTTTTACCCATGAGGGAAGTTCTTCAAATGACTCTAAAGACTCAGGATTAGCACAGAAATCTTCTCACAGCACTTACTTCACCCACTCATTGAGCTGAAGACATAACACGGCTTAGATTAAGCTTTTATTACCATATCTAATAAAAATAAAGTTTTTTGTCCTATTCATGACAGCTTACCCGAAGAAATAAATACAACCACCACGAGCCATTACATTGTGCTATTTGACATGGAGGAACAAAGTTGAGATAGAAGATGAAACGCTGCTCTTGGTCAGTCCTCCTCAGCTCTACTGACCAGTTGAAAAAGTCTTAAGAAATACGAAACATGGTGAATCCTTGTACTCTTAGAGGAAGTCCTCCTGCCTTGAACTGTGCTAGAGGTGGCAGGCTCTACCCTTTACTTCATTTTTCATTCATTTTTAGAGAAAATGGCACTAAGTGTATGAAAAGGCAGGGCACAGCTAGAGACAAACAGGACCATTCACTTGTGTAAGTGGTCTTCAAAATACATGAGTCAAGCTATCCAATCCTATATAATTTAGTCCCCTTGTAAAAAAAGTAATCTTGCATTTTCATACTTTATATGAGAATTAAAAATGAAAATTCCCAACCTTTTTTTCTGTATGTTAAAAACAGTGTATTTTCTTTCCTGCTCTCTAAAAAGACATACCAAAACAAAACCCACATATTATGATGCTTAACTGATATACTTACTTCCGTAATAGACTTGACAAAGCGGATTCCATCATTAGCTCCTTTGACTTTTGCCAGGCAGTCACAGAAATAATCCCAGTAGTCTTTTCTGGTTCCCAGCAATGTGCTTTTTTCTTTCTGGTCAAACTTAAACATGGAAAACAAAAAGTAAAATGAGCAAAAATTAAATATATATGGCTACTTGGAATTCCTTTCATCTCCCAGAAATGTGCTTTCATGACTCCTCTTAGTTTTACTCGTATTCACAAAGGACACATTGCACTGCACTGATGCAATCCAGCAGTTAGAAAAGCTACTTTACAGACAGTAACAGGTAACAATGCTCTAGGTCTAGTTAAAATACCAACATCTACTCAAAACTGCTGCAACAAAGACTTGCAACAGATTTAACAACTGTTCAGGAACAAAGAAGTAACAACCAGTTGCTGAGAGACCTGCAATCAAGTGTGGCAACAGCACACACGGACACATCAGAAAAACCTGCCCTAGCTACTTCATGTTCAGAGCAGCAATGCAGCAAGGGTATGGATCGCAGCTTGGAGCAGTTAAATCCCAAAGGAGTCTTCAGCTTCTGCTGAAGCCTCTGCAACCCAATTAAAACTCCCTTGCCTAGATAAAGGCTCGATTAGCAAGTCTTTGTTGCAATCAGTGACGTGATTACAGTATGTGTAGACAAGACACAAGGCTACGCAAACTCAACTTCAATTTGCCAAGCAGTGTCTTCTACTTAAATTTTGAGGATGGCCAAAAAGCGGCATTCCAGATTAAAAATCAGCCTTTTGCAGTAAACCTTCCATACAATAAAAATGAATTTCCAAAGTGAAATTTCTAAAAAATTCTCTAAATTACCCACGCCACTATATCTGCATCATGCACAGCTTACTAGTATTTATTTTGCATTAAAATGTTGTCAAGATTTCACTACCACAGTTTTTCCAAGATAATTAAGCTGGATATATCTTTTATAATCAAGCTGAAATGTTTCAGATCAACAGAAAAATGCCTTACATTCTTCAATCGAACTGTCAGCACTGCCTTTTTTTTACATTTATTTACTTTCAATTGAAATAAGTAAAATAAGCAGCACACATTTCCATCCACTTACTGAGGGGAAAAAAAAAAGAAAAAAGACTCAATTGGATATTTATTATTATCTGGGTTAAACCCCACATACTGCAGAGGTAATAAGAGAAAACAAGGTCTAACTTTGATCGTAGATTACAAATGACACACATTACTTTTTACCTGTAGAAGGTATTCAAGCTTGTAGGAGAACTTTTGCAAGTTGACACTGTCATCTGTGATCGGTTCCCCTCCTTCTTTAAATTCTTTACTTAGTTCAGTCACAGCATCTTTAAAACAAGACACCAGAATGGTTAACTAATGCAAGAGTATCGTAGAAACATAGAATATATAGGACTGGATCCATAAACAACTAAATAAATGGGGGTTTTGCCTGTACATTATGCATGTGTATTCAGTTTCTTTCAGTTCAAATGTCTTAACAACAGTGCAAAAAGCTTATTGACATACTTGCAATTAAACAACATCTATGAAAAAATGAGAGCTCAAGTATGTACGCTGACTACTTCTTAAAAAGAGCAAAACCTCCTTCTGACACTCAGCAAAAACTGGTAACAGACAATTGTTAACTGATTCTTCAGCAGAGGAAAGAGAAACAACTTTTTGCAGTCTCATGTGCACATTAAGGTATTAATAGAATCACAGAATGTCCTGAGTTGGAAGGGATCCACAAGGATCATCGAGTCCAACTCCTGTCCCTGCACAGGACAACCCCACAGTTCACACCATGTGTCTGAGGGTGTTGTCCAGTCTCTTCTTGAATAGTGTCAGGCTTGGGGCCGTGACACCTCCCTGGGGAGCCTGTTCCAGTGCTCCACCACCCTCAGGATGAAGAACCTTTTCCTCATGTCCAACCTAAACCTCCCCTGGCACATCTTCCTGCCATTGCCTTGGGTTCTGTCATTGGTCACCAGAGAGAAGAGATCAGCGCCTGCTGCTCCTCATCCCCTTGTGAGGAAGCTGTAGCCGCCATGAGGTCTCCCCTCAGTCTTCTCTTCTCCAGGCTGAACAAACCAAGTGACCTTAGCGGCTCCCCATACGGCTTCCTCTCCAAACCCTTCACCAACTTTGTGTCCCTCTTCTGGACACTCTCCAGTAGCTTAATATCTTTTTTATCCTGTGTTGCCCAGAACTGCACACAGTGCTCCATGTGAGGCCGCACCACTGCAGAGCAGAGTGGGACAATCACCTCCCTCGCCCGGTTGGCAATGCTGTGCTTGCTGCACCCAGCACACAGGTGGTCCTCTTGGCTGCCAGGGACACTGTTGGCTCAAGTTCAACTTGCCGTTGACCAGAACCCCCAGATCCTTCTCCATGGAGCTGCTTTCCAGCATCTCATCCCCCAGTCTGTATATTCAACCAGGGTTGCCGTGTCTCAGGTGCAAAATCCGGCACTTGCTCTTATTGAAGTTCATGTGGTTGGTGACTGCCCAGTTCTTCAGTTTGTTCAGATCCCTCTGCAGGGCCTCTCTGCCCTTAAGAGTGTCAACAGCTCTTCTCAATTATGTGTCATCAGCAAACTTACTAAGTAATCCCTCAAGTCCTGAGTCTAAGTCATTTATAAAGACATTGAAGAGCACTGGCTCTAAGATGGATCCTGGCAGAACCCCACTAGTGACTGGTTGCCAGCCCAACATAACCACATTTACTGGAACCCTTTGAGCCCGACCCGACAGCCAAGTGCTCACCCACTGCACTGTGTGTTTACCCAGCTGTATGCTGGACATCTTGTCCAGGAGAATAATGTAAGAGACAGTATCAAAGGCTTTACTGAAATCCAAAAAGATCATGTCAACAGGCTTCCCTTGGTCAACTAGGTGGGTAACCTTGTCATAGAATGAAATTAAGTTTGTTAAGCAAGAATATCCCCTCATGCTGGTTGGGACCAATGACTGCATTGTCCTTCAGATGTTTTTCAATAACTCCCAGAATGATCTTCTTCATGATTTTGCTAGGCACAGAAGTGAGATTGACAGGCCTGTAGTTGCGGGGGTCATCCCCGTTGCCCTTCTTGTAGATTGGGACAATGTTTGCCAGCTTCCAGTCATCCGGCACTTCTCCAGATTTCCAAGAGCATTGAAAAATCTTAGAGAGAGGTCTCACTATGACATCAGCCAGCTCTTTAAACACCGTTGGATGAATCCCATCAGGACCCATTGACTTGTAAGGATGTAGCTGGATTAGCAAATCCTGTACAAGTTCCAGATTGATTGGGAGTTTATCATTCTCACAGCCACGGTTTTCTAACATAGGGTTATGGGGGCCCCCAAGTCCATCATCAGTGTTGAAGACTGAGGTGAATAAAGCATTAAACATCTTGGCTTTGTCTGTGTCCCTGTAAATAAGGTGACCATGCTCATCAAGTAATGGGCCAATGTTATTTCTAGTTTGCCTTTTGCCATTAATATATTTTTAAAAGCCTTTTTTATTGCCACAGGACAAACAGAGCTCTAACTAGAAAGGACGAAGCATGTAATCTGCTAAAGGGGATCAGTAACACGAGAACAGTCATTCAGTCAGCACATTTATCTTCTCCATGCTTTATTCAGGAAGGTTCAGCTTGTGCTGCTTACAAAACACAAATGGGAAAAATAATTTACAGAAAAATAAGCATGCAGCAACTCCTCTTCCATAAAACCTACATCTGTAGTGGGTTAAGAAATTCCAAGTCCAAGCAAACTCTGCTGTCTTCCTGGACACTCTGGCCCTAAAAGGCTGCATTTCTCAGCATCAGAAATTCCTGATTTTGAGCTTCCTTTCTGCTTGGTTTTGTACTTCTTTGAGGTGCCTGAGTGAGCCTTAGCTCCCAGTCACACTCAATACTCTTTGCAAATTAAAACCTCTTCTTGCTAGCAAGCACATAGATCTCCTTTTTATGTTACAAGAAGACCTAGATTCCCAGCTTTGATCATAACATACCTTATATTAATATTTAATAAAAATTAGAAGGAAAAATATCTGGATCTTTCTATAGGCAGCTGATTAGAACAGAGACAGAGCAGGGAAACAGTTATGAATCTGCTGCCAATTTTGGCCTGCAATGGAACTTTGGAAAATGAGGTTGGCTACTGTTAGTGGAGGACAAGTCAGATGTACAGAAAGCATGTTCCACTGTGGTAAGAACAACAGATCAAATTCTCCAGCACACTTCCTCTGGGTCTCCATTCCCAGTCTAGTTTGCCTTCTGTTTTTTTTCCCTTCCTATATGAGCAGAGACTCCACAACAGCTTCCCATCAAGGGAGCGCCTAAAAATCAGGCCTTCTCCTTATCTCACATGAAGTCTTGTAACAGCATAGCTCTACTTATGTCAACAAAGTCCCAGCTTGCACTGCACATCCTACAGACACATTTTTTTAAATTGTAAAACTTATTTGTCATCTTGTATGTTTAAATTTGCAGGATTTAGGAATTTTGGATCCTACAGAAGGTAGAGCACAAAAAAAAAGAGGAGTCACATCTCTACTGAGCACATCACACATCTTGAGCTATGTTGCTACAGTTGGTGGACAAAAGTGTTACACACCTGAAAACAGAACTTCTACTCTCTGTTATCTAAAGCACGGAAGATGCAGTCCAGCCTACAGAATGAATCTGTCAGCATGGCACGGTACCTTGCAAGTCTCTGATAATCCGCTGCAGCTGGCTTTCACCACCAGTTGCTGCCATCTTGAAGACCAAAGGTGCTCGCCTTCTGGACTGTTAAGCTTTTCATCCATCTAGATAAAAAGTGCAGAGTTCATATCCTTGATGACCACTGGGCTGACAAAGATTATTCTTCTGTCACACCTGCATCTCTGTAAAAGTCAAAAATAAAGTAATTATCATCTCAAATGAGCAGTGTTTTAGCATTTTGGATCCTGTTTAGTAATGAATTCACATAAGACCAACTCTTTTCCAAGAACCTCCTTTCATTTCCTTCTAGATTTCACTTTCCATTTCAGTTATTTCTTCAGTTATGTCTTTCAAAACTACTGAGCAAACCTCAGAGAGAGGTTTTCTCTGACTGGAGTTACAACACAGTCTTAACAGCCCAGCTCAGGCTGGCATTTCATGCAACTCATCTTGTGACCCTGAGAGAGGTTCTGATGACACAGGACTTCCCCTCCCAAAAACCTCTGCCAGATCTGGCTGTGGAGTAAAAAGATACAACCACTTTTCCATTTCAGAGAGACTTTCAAAACACAGACTAGGCATAGGCGAAGGAGGCAAAAAATGATGCATGTTTGATTCTCTGGCATTGAAGCAACTCACACACTAGAGTTACTAAAAGATATAGTATTGGATACTGGTTTCAGCATGAGAAATATCTCTCATCCTCTCCTCAGAACCCACTGTTCCCAACACATGTAAGAGGACACCACTTTATTTTAAGCTCTGTTACAGCATCCCTGGTTGCATAAATATACCTTGCACTACCTCCTTCACTTAGAACAATGACAAGAGAAAATCATAGGAAAGCTTTCCTTAATTAAAATGAATGAATTAAAATAAATTAAACGCTTCAAACACTTTACTAAAACAATCATGCCTGGGGACACAAACTTTTTAACACTAACCTAGGAACAATCATTCCAAAAATAGCACACAGAAACTGCATAGGGAATTTACTAAGCACCCTGTTCAAAGGTTGTTCATAATTCTGCCTGCAAATTTTCCAGCAAGCACAACACCCAAAGTACTGAATCTTCAGAAAATCTGCCATTACACTTCTCTGCTTTTGTGATCATTCAAGCTTAAATACAATTAAATTAAGTTGTAATAAAAATATTACAAAACTTTCGAAATACAAATGTGATGAGGTTGTGATTATATCTCCTTTCTCTTTTTTTTCCTTTCACTCCCAAAATAACTAAATTGGTATGGCTGAACTAGGTGTATGAATGAATCAAATGGATCATCCTTCGACCATATGTACCCAGGTATTACTTGGAAAAGTAATACCTCACCCCAACTTGTGCTGCTTCAGGGAGAGAAAGCTAGTACAGCATAGACCAGACAACCTTTTGTGGTGCCAAGCTTGATTTTTTTTTACCCTAGATCAACAACATTGCATACTCAAAGATTCCTATCCTGATTCTACTGCGTGATCACATTAAGCACCACCACTTCCTGGCAACCTGCTGAGTTTGGGTACCAAAGAAAAAACGCAAGAATAACAAACCCAGTGTGTCAACATTTCCTTTTCTGGGCACGCATGGTAATATCAGCCGTATCTGTTCAGTTCAGCAACTGTTACAGAAAGGTGCATAGGTGAGAAGACTGTGCAATGTGGGCAATGGCAAGCTAAAACATGTGGTTAAACCAAATGCTCTTCCTCATACAATGGGGGAAAAGCACAAGGACCAACAACAGGATCCTGCCTATCCTTCCCAAAGGCCAGAACAAGTTCCAATTCAAGGCTCCAGAGGCACAAAGACTAAGCAAGAGGCATGCCAGGACAACAGTGACCAGGCCAAACACAGGCATGTATAGAGAGCCTGGAAGAGATGGCAGTTGAGTCCTTATTTTGCAACAGCCAGTGGGGAGCAGGACATGGGGCATCCTACAGCAGACAGGCACAGCATGGGACCTTGTCAAGCACTGGTTCCCAGCAGACTGCCCAAGCAGAGATTTACCGGGGGAGCATTAAGGAGGTTTAGAGTTGGCCCAGCCCCACTGGCAATATGTAATTTAGTGTGTTTGCCCAGAAGTCACAGATAAATGATTACTGTGTGCACAACAATTCAGCAGCACAGCACAAGTGAAGGCAGCATGTTCCCAATGGGTTGATCCTGTTGTGCCAAAGCAGCATAAAATACTAATCTTTATCTCTGCCAGGACCTCCCAGGCAGAAAGTGTGAGCCCTGAACAGAGACAACAACCCAGTTGGAGGCATGTAGCTGCATAGCCCACTCCTCTTCTTCATCTCCTCCCAATTACTCTTTTCCCCACTACAGGTAGCAAGGTCTCACAGCTTTTCCGCTCCTTGCCATCAGCTCGCACCCATGAGACATGCATTTACTCCTTTCTTTTCCCAGAGACGAAGGGGATTTTTGGACCTGGACTATTGCACAAGGAGAATGTGTTGAAACTTTTTCTACCTGCCTTCTCCTCCACAAAATGTTGAGAAAGGTAAGTCTCTCCTCTGTGACCCTTCCAGAGGTGTTCTTACAAAACACAGTGTATCTCAGAGGAAGCTCTCACTTCCTATGGCAAAGAAAGCCGACAACGTACCTTAACTGATCTCCCGGGGTTTCAAAATAGGAAGAGCTTCTGTAAACACCTGATCTACTCCTTCCTGATCACAGAATATTTTGCCCAGGATTGTTTTGAGCACAGCCCTGTTCCTCCAGCATTTCCTATCCTATTATGTATGTCTGTAAATATCTGCTACGTGAGAACAGCATGATACATGTGTCAGGCACGAGTGACCTGCTTTGGGTCAGAAGCTTTTTAGGTAATGCATTGTTACCTCTTATATAATAGCATTTGACTAAGGTCAACAGCATTAACTTGCACAAAACTGCAGTTCTGCAATGACGTTGGTGAAGCCACACTAAGGACCTGGCACAGAGCATGGCAGAGGAGGCAAGACAGGGCCTGACACCAGTCCCTCCTTGAGCTCTTGGGCCCTGCCTGCTGATGTCTGAAGGTGGCTGCTCCCTCTCCTGCTGGTATAAGTACTAGTGTGGGGGTGACAATCTTCTTTACAGAGGAGGATATCCTGGAGATTAAAAAAAGAAACAGAAAGGAAACGGCCCACTGACAGGAAAAGATTTACCTGAAGGAGAGTGACACACAGTAAACAAAATTCAATGACTGCAATTAAATTGGTTAGTGGGGTAGCTACAATGACCTACTTTTAATCTGATTTCATTAAATTTCTCTTTTTGTTATTGTAGGCATGTCTGCAACTCCAGCAGCTACATTTTTTTAAACTCATTGGTCAATTTTGGCCCATCTTGACAGAAGGTAGAGGTCTTCGAAATATTACACTCCTCATGGGCAATCAGAACAGGAAACTGGAAGCCCACAAGCAGAGTGTCTCTTCATTGACAATAAAGATCCAGTGAGACCTCCACTGTGATACTATAGCTTGATAGCAGGGAATCCACTCCTGACCCAATTGCATTTTCAGTGAACACTATGCACAGAGCTCGCACTGCAAACTCAGTGTAATGCAGTTTAAAAGCAAATTGGATCTGCAAGATGAAAGAATTGGAAACCAAGTTCCACTACTTTCTACTGCTTAAGGAAACATTTCATGTTAACATAACTATTCTGGCCTAGCTATTCCAAAGAAGGGCACTTCATCACATGGCCTCCACTGGTATCACGAGACTTTTAATTATTTGGTGCCTGCAATTCTGTACCTATTCTAACACTCTATATGAAATAAAACACGGAAGTGAGGATGCTGAGCCAAATCCTATGTACATGAGTCACAACAACTTTAACTGTGTTATAGCCTTGTGTAATGTGAATGTGATTTGTCCCATAAGAGCAGATACTGACTGATAACTGCAGGGCACATATTTGGAGAGTGTGTGGAAAAAAAGACCTACCTGATCATACAGTTGGTTACAAGATACACTGACAAAAGAATGCTGAATGCAAACCTCAAGGCAAAGATGAAGGAAGAACTGGGAAAAGGAAGTATCTACCGCTCAGAACCATAACACCACTGATTTATTTAAATAATTCCAGTAACTGTCTGGGAAAAGTACTTTGTGCTTTGTTGTTGCAGGAAACATAGAGTCCAAATAGAATTTAGTGCAGCTGTGCTGCTGGCTTTTCTCATTTTGTACCATGCAGGTATATAAAGCTGCATATCCATAAAGCTAAAGTACTGTTTGCTGGAAATCAGGCTCTGAGGTGAACTGCAAAAAAGACAGCATGACTCTTCTCTCATGTACACACACATGCTTTTACTGGGCAATTCAACTCTTAGTGCATTAACACTGCATATAAATATATGTGACTGATAAAAACGCACACTGGACTACATTAAGTAGGATGATTAAAAACAAAAGGCAAGCACAGCCTGAATGTCAGCTAAGGTTTCCATTTGGAGTTTTGAATCTTGTTTCCATTCCAAGAAGTGAAATTTTCTTCTTAAATAGTCTTCCCCCTTCGTTTTCTACAAAAAAAAACCCTTCACATTTCAATTACAAAAATATGATTCGGGAGAAACACTGTTTTATTTCTCCTAGTACTTCAAACAGGAGACTACACTGCAAACCTATGCTGGATTTCCCACACACTTATACACACAAACCTTGTTTTGAAGGGTTCGGGCGTATAAACATTTAGTAATAAAAGGCATCTTGCAGAAAATAGTTGTCTAGAAAAATAAATTCACAGAATATCATATCATAGCAGAAGAGAGACTTCTTACAGCAAAGCCCTTCTGTGGGGATGCCCTTATACTCTAGGGATATTTGCATTTTACAGCATAAGAACACAAACTAATGACATTCACAAAATACTGCTTGCACCCCTAAGCTGACAGGAGAGATTGACACAAAAGAATCAGTAAAATTTTGCATAATCTTTTCCTTGTTCTGTAGACAACTGGCCTGCATTCACCCTACTCCTTGTATTTGCAAACTGCTCTTAGAAAAAGGTCAAAACTAAGGAAGAGATAGAAGTATACCAGTGGCAGGATAACTCCAGGAGATATGGTTAATTTTTAACCCTGAGTGGGGAACACTGGCAACCCAAACAAGCTGTTTTACTGTTGCACCTACTGAATTGGACCCCTACTCCAAGGCCCAACTTAAACCGTTTCAAAATTTTACACTGAACTTTGCTAAGGACAGACGAATTAGACCGGGGACACAGTTTCCTGACTTGTAGAATACATTGCTTTGTCTCTGGTATTTCTCACATCAGTTACTGTTGAACAACATGAACTCAAATGACCACTTTCCGCAAACAACAACACAGGGATGAGCTTGCATGCACCTCACAAAGACATCCCTGTCTCAGCCCTGTCTCATGATGAGACAAGTTGCCTGTTTGAGGAAGCAGTCACTTCACAAGGAGAAGAGTGCTCTTCTGATAACAGGAATTGCACTAGTATCACTTTTAACAAACTCATCTGCCCTTTTTCCTTAGAACACGCCAGACCTTGCCCCATATCAGGAATGCTACACTGTGTTTACTGACATCTACAAATTAACCTAACCATAACTCTCCCAGAGGCTTGCTTCTCCTCAGCTACTCCCATCCTACTTCACTCCCCCAAGGGGAAATCGCCCCCCTCGCCTCAGTGCCCATATAGCAAGTTGAAAAAATAGGTTTCATTCAAAAATGAAAAGGTTTATTTCCCTCTTCACACTCTTATTCTGCCATTTTCCCCACATTCTTGGATACCCTCCCTGCCACAAGACCTGCTCTTCCTCTCTGTAACTCACCCAACTATTTAAACCTCTTACACATTTTTAAGGCATGCACCTGATGTTTGATGCTACTCTGACGAGCACCATATGGTACAGATACCTACGGAAACAGAAACATTAGAGGACTTGCAGCTGAAAAGGAGCATTTCTGATTCATGACACTCAGCTCACTCATTGTACAATCTTAGAGTCTTCAAAGAGTCTCACATTTCTGTGGTCTCTGAGCCTTGTTACCTTCTTAGCAAGCACAGCCTAAGGCATCTCAGGCACCTCTGAGACTTTGGAAGAGTTAAGAGCAACAACCATCACACCCTAACTCTGAACAGGGATTTTCCTTAGAAGGATTTTTTACCTCTGTATCTACCGTTCCACACTATCCCTCCAAGCCAAGGTTTCAGAAGCACTTGAAAAGGCTGCCTCCAACTACTGGTTTTGGGAAGTCTGGCAGGTGGGTGTCGAGACTTGCCTGTGTGTAGCACTCCATCTGTCCTCCATCCAGCCAACAGCAGCGGTAGCTCCCTAAGGCAATTCCTGACCTATTTGTAGTTCTCAGTGAACCAGCAACAAGCAACACTGAAAATTACAGGTTTTGGCCATGCACATGCAGACCAAATAGGAGGTGAGGAAAGCACATTAAGCAAGAAGCACGCTGAGACAACTCAAACTGACAGGCTGTCAAGTGAATCATGCTGCCCAGAGCCAACAGCAAAAATTGTTTTCTTTCCTCTGTAGCAGGAAGCACAGAGTATTTCCTCTCTCCCTCTTTTCTCATTGGTTTTCCAGTGAAGGTCACCAGTTTTGCGTCAAGTGGAAGTTTCAGTGTTACAGACCCCAAAAGTTTAACAGCCTCGGGAAGAGAGGCCTGCATGAGCCTGGCACAGCTGAGCTGGCCGGGAACAGCCGGCCTCATAGGTGACACAGGCTTGGCGTCAGCCCAGTTATTCAGGGACACCCTGATCCAACCTGCTCACTTTCAAAACCTGAAACGGGCTTGCAGTAATAGCAAAGTAGCAAGACCTCTCCTGTGCCCATTTTCCTTCCCAGCAGTAAATTAAACGTTATGGTGGACACACTCAGGGGTTAACTGTTTACAAATTACTTTGCTAAGACCACTCTACCACGAGCAATCACCTAATACTGTGATGGACAAAAGTATTAAAGCGAAGGGAAGGGTGTACAAGTCAAGGCCCTGTGCAGCAACAGTCTCTCAGAATTCTTCCAAGCACTGAGACTGAGAAGGTTCTACTCTTTCTACCAGTGTTACAAACTGTAGAGCCTTCCTCTAAACACAATTGGGTAAAGTGTCTAAAACTACTACTATTATAGAATTTTTGGACACAAACAGCCACCATTCCCTGGACAAATTGGAATTACTACATGAAAATATGAACTAGACTAGATAGAAAAAAAAAAGTTTCCTTGCACCGGCAAAACCAAACAGAAATAGAAACATAGTAATATAAGTGAATACAAATAACAATGTGTAACAATAAAAACATTCAGGGGTCTTACAGTTCCCTTCAGTTTAATAACCTCAGCAGCATCTAAAGAATACTAGAAAGGTTTGGTGTTTATTTGACAAAGAAGCGATTGTTAATTTTTAAATATGATCAGCTAAGAAAAACACATAACCACTTGAGTTAAAAACAATTTTCAGCACTACTTTTCCTTGAGTTCACCAGATAATTTCTGCAACTTTATACATACTTTTCTTTACATTTTGAATACTTTTCTCTCCCTAGTTGTTCCTTTAGGTCTTGAACCCCCACCAACCAAGTCTTAGTGGGCCTTGGCCCCCAGGACATGAGTATGAATTCCTGTTCCTTTTATGTAACCCCCTCTAGCAGTGGAGAGAGGGACTGGAAACACAATACACCCTTTCACTGTTATCAGATGGTGTACATAAGAGGGTCCTTTATGCAAGAAAAACAGGCTCCATAACTAAGTAACTGGCCCTTCAGAAGAAGTAGGGAAATGATGTTCAAATGCATATACTACAACAAGAAGAGCAAAATCAACTATCACTTGTTTTCCACCACACTATTTTAGATACAACTTTTTAATTGCTGTGCAGTTTTCTAAATGTGAATGTTTGGAAACACCATTTGAAACATCTGGAACATATTTTAAATTCAAGCACTCCCACGAGGATTATTGGAAGGCTTTAGGAAATTGCTTTGTACAGAATAATATCTGGAAAACATAAAACACACTACTGCAAGGCAGTTTATCTCCTCAGCTGCATGTCTTGCAACATCATATCAGAACCAAAAACAAGAAACAGAGAACAATAGAGAACAGATCACTGGGTTGCTGACAAAACAGAACCCATGTTTTACTCTGAAAGTTTAATCCCAGCCCACCTCCACAGACACATGAAGTCAGAGCTGGATATAATCAACGACCCACTTTCACTCTCAAGCATTAAAGAAGCACAGGCCTCCTACTCCTCCCTCTTTGTTTACAGTTGAAAAGTAACTCGGTTTCAAGGATGAGATGAACCGGGAGAGTGCCACCTATAGCAAACTAACTCCATACACCAAGCAAACCTTTGCACTGGTAAAAATCTGCCGGGTGCAATGACCCGAGTAGTCAACTTGGGTGAGAAAACATAACAGCCCCGAGCTCCTAAACATGCAGCTGCAGCAGCAACGAATTCACCAGCCTCCAAAACACGGCACAGCCCCTCCACAGCCCCACTCACCACTACAGGACCTCTGCCCCAGGAGAATCCAGAGCCCAAAGGCAGCAGATGATGATTACACTAAAGGTTCACTTTTATTCTTTTTTTCCTTGTTTGCTGTGGATTACCAGGATCAACGTAAGCCGGAGGAGGGCCGGCTGCAAACCCACCATCTGCCCTGGAGACAGACCCAGCCGCTCCGCACACCAGCAAAACTCTCCCCGTCCGTCCGTCCGTCCGTCTGCCGGAGATTTGCCGACACAAGGGCAAGCGGGATTAGCGCCGTGGCAAATATTCGCCCGTCAGCACTTTGTAAGGGGTGAGGGCACGGACACGGACAGATATTTCTTTTCTAGCAGGGCGCCGGGTGACTCTGCTCCTCCGGCAGCTGCTCCGACCTACGGGGAGGACTCGGAGGGTCCGTTCAGGGGTGGGTGACAGGAGAGAAAACAGAGGGCAGCGTTTATACCGGCCTAAAATCATTGCTCACCAGGTGGAAAAGATGACAGCTAAGGTGACTGGGCCTTGATGGCAGCCGCATAGGCGCTGGCCTGGAGGGATCAGGAGCTCCCCGTCCCTCTGGACCAGTGTTCAGGCAGACACTGGCCACCACCCAGGCTACCCATGGCCTGTGTGTGCGGGCCCAGTCACCCCGCGGGCTGAGATCGCCCTGCCGGGCCTGCAGTCACCTCGCCGCAGGGCCGCGGCACTGCTCCGTCCCCCCTCCATGCCCACCGGGACTCCTCCCCTCGGAGCCGAGCTCCGAGAGGCAACAAGTGGAAGCCGCTGAAGTTACTTCCTCTCCCAGCCTCCCTTCGGCGGCAGCCGCCGCCTCTTCCCCGCCGCCCTCCGCGCTCCCCCAGCGGGGTGTCAGGGGCAGTGACGCGCGTTACCTGCGCGGCCGCCGCCATGTCGCGGAGAGACGGCCCGGGGTGAAGCTCCGGCGCCGATGGCCGCTCCCCGCCGACTACAACTCCCGTGAGGCCGCTGGAGGTGCCTCCCCACCCCCGGGGCGGTGGCTGGCTGCTACGCTACGGGCGCCCGGCCGGGCCCGGAGGCGGCGGGAGCACAGATTCATAGAGTCACAGAGTCACAGAGTCACAGAGTCACAGAATGTCGGGGATTGCAAGTGACCTCAAAAGACCATCCAGTCCAATCCCCCTGCCGGAGCAGGAACACCCAGATGAGGTTACATAGGAAGGTGTCCAGGCGGGTTTTGAATGTCTCCAGAGAAAGAGACAACACAACCCCCCTGGGCAGCCTGTTCAGTGCTCTGTCACCCTCACTGAAAAGAAGTTTCTTCTCATATTTAAGTGGAATGTCCTGTGTTCCAGTTTGTACCCATTGCCCCTTGTTCTATCATTGGTTGTCACCGAGAAGAGCCTGGCGCCATCCTCGTGACGCTCACCCTTTACAGATTTATAAACCTCGGCGGCACCTTGGCGGGATGCAGAGGCCCCGGCGGATCAGGGAGGAGGCACTGGGGAGGCTGGGGAAAGTGCCGGGATGAAAACAGAGAGTTTTTAAATGTCTTTGCGGGAAAAACCGCCACTTTCCCCTACAGCAGCATTGTTGGGGTGGTTTCCTCTCAGGGGTGTGTGTTTCTGGTACCCTCGAGCAAAGTCACCTGTCAAGAAGTGTAACTTTTTTAATATGTACCAAATGTTCAGTATGTTTTGGTGATTTTTTAGTTTGGGCGTTTTTGTTGTTGGTTGGTTGATTTTTTGTTGTTGTGTTTTTTGTTTGTTTTGGGGTTTTTTTTAGGTTTGTGCATCAGTTCATCAAGTTCTTTGCATGGACAATGGAAATGAATCATAGAATCGTTTTGGTTGGAAGAGACCCTCAGGATCATCGAGTCCAACCATAACCTAGCTCTAGTGCTAAACCATGTCCCTGAGAACCTCATCTATGTGCCTTTTAAACACCTCAAGGGACGGTGACTCTACCACTTCCCTGGGCAGCCTGTTCCAATGCCTGACAGCCCTTTCTGAATGTGAAAGTCAAGCTAAATAAATCCAGTACACAGCAGATTTCCCCTTTCTGTCCTCATCAGTTGACAAAAGGAAAATCCTCTTCCATGGCTGAAAGATGTAGGCAGGGAGGGATTAATAAAGACCAAGTATGGTAAGAGACTGGGAGAAAGCGGATGTGAAACTGGAACAAGGGGACGCTTCCTAAGGTGGGGTGCCAGGAGTTAGTGGGGCACAGAGTCCCTAATACTCCCACACCATCTCCCAGCTGCAACCAGGATCCTGGTAGAAGCGAGCTACTTCCACCTTTCGAATTTTAACCCTGTCATAAGACATATGATACCCCAAAAGGACATTTCTTTCACAGCATCTGAAATATTGTTTTAGTATTTGAAGAGTGCTTTGCTTTTTTCCACATTGCCTTGGTAAATAAATGATTTTAAATAAAACTTGTGACCAAGTGGTTTGTCATCTGTTCTTTCCACAACGCTTGTGACTATGTTAGTGTCATAAACATCAGCTTAGGCATCCATGAGATCAAAGCATTCTGTTTTCAAGACTCTGAGGAAATACATACAGTACGTAGTCTCTGACATGTCTCCATCATCCTCATTTTTTCATCCTCAATTCAAGGATGACTAAGTGACTTTAAGTTTTGGTGAATAATCTTCAATATATGGTTTTGCATAGCTCAAAAGCATTTTAATATCCTCAGAAGTGTGGGCTCTAGGGCTAAGCATATTGTGGGCACATGACTCATGAAACATAAGGGGACATCTCACATATTAATAGTTTGGAGGCAGCCTTCAGACGGACTTCTTTTGGCATGCTTTGATACATCAGGCAGTACAGGGCCAAGAGCATCTGCTGAAAACGAATGCTTGTTTTCCATTGACCTGTAAGGCATCTGGGTGTCTTTCAAAAGTAACCTCAGGGTCATCAGTTGCAAATAATGACAAATCAAATCCCAGATAATTTCACTGCAATGGAGGGTGTTTTATATATTTTCAAAAATCTTTCTGCAGTTTTACTTCTCACTGAAAAATAATCAAGTAGAATGGATTGTTCCTCCTTTTAATTACATAGTGACAAGCTACTTTCAGAAATATTTAATTATCTACATTAATTATTGAATTATTGCCTGTTTATACAGACATCAATTTCTTCAGAGAAAATCATGCTGTTTCCAGCTAGGTCTGTCCATGACCAACACTTCCTTAGATTTTTCTACATTTTTAATTTCTTAGCAACAAGAGAGGTTCAAGATTTTTGCTTTTTGGAACCTGCCCTAGAAACAGAAAATGCACTATCTGTTCCATTTGTGTTGCTTTTCTTAATTTTTACAATGATACAATTTGTTTATTAACTTCTTCATAAACTATGATAAGCTGGATGGGAATTATTGGTTTTTTTTCTAGCCCAGGAAATGCGATGCCAGTCATCCCAGCAAAAGGAAAGAATTTGCTGAGAAAAATCTTTTCACTAGTTGATGGAATGTTACCCTTGCGATCACAAATATATTCTGCAGAAGTAGCTAATTCAAATAAACTAAAATTACTAAATTGCTACTTAACATGTATTAAAGGTCATTAGAGGATCATGCTGTATTCTTTAGGTTCTGTTCCATATGGCTAAAATGTAGGCCCAGATAAATATTTAAGGGCTGAAATGAACTTCTGACATCAGAAGTTAAATCTATTGCTAGCTGCAGTTCTTTTTGAGTGGTTCTGAAAATACAATTTGAATGTGGCTGGGTTTGGGATTGGGTTGTTTGTTTGTTTGTTTTCATTTTGGTGGCACTAGAAGCCAAAGTTCACAAATCAATGTAGAATCATTTAATTTGGATTGTCATGCATAAAAGTGCTCTTTTTTTTTTTGTGGGAAGAGTTTCCTCCATTCAGGCAAGCCAATTTACATTCACACTGTCTAGCTCATTGTAAAGTAAAATTATACACTGTCATCAATCACTTCATGCTGACAACACCTTGGTGACGCATTGACTAGAGCAGGTCTTTACTAAACCCTCTTAAATAACTGAGATCTATCAAAACCAAGCAAACAAAACAGACAAATGAATAAACAAGCAACAGTGTCTCCTGTGGCTGTTAGATTCTGTGAATATTTCATAGGGGTCTCTGAGTACGTGTCCATAGGATGAGTTTTTTCCATCTGTGACATTATTGTTAAATGTGCTACATATTTTCTTTTAATATTTTAAAGAGTTAATTGATGTTATATAATAACTGGGGAGGGTTTCGCGTTCACTGGGCACTTGAGGTATGTTATGAGAGCAGCAAACTCCAGTTTCCCTGGTCACCCTCAAGGGATTAACATACCATTGTAGCTCGACTGAACAACAGGCTGCTGTTCATCATCAGAGACTTTCTGTGGCTGCAGGGAGAAAGCTTTGGAAGCACTTTTTGCGTTTGTTTGCAACCTGTTTTGGATAGGTGGACAAATAATTTTCAGTAGGTATAAAGCTGGTAGCAGGCCACATAAAAAGAACCAGCAAAGCTCTGGAAAACCTCTAGAAGAAAATCTGGTAATTTAGGCAAGGTGTCTGAGAGGCTTGGAAGAATAATGTGCTAATATCAGGTCACCTTCTGAAACTGACTCCCACTGGAGCACATTGGGATGAGGAGCTGCCGCTGCTCAGAACTGTCTGCATTTCACTCCTGTGTGCACAACGTAGGCACCAAGATTTTGATTTGGTTCAGTGCTGGTTCATCTGAACCAGCAATGCTATGGGAGAGCCAGGACACAGACTCTGGACTCTATGGTTTAAATGAACCAGATTCTTTTGTATACATATAGATGTGTGGCACATGGATAAAGAGCATACTGAGGGTCTAGAGATTGAGAGCTGATTAAGAAACAGAACTTGTTTGGTTCACTTCAGACAGGATCTTCAGTCCTGCACTGCTCTTCTGATTTAAAACTGAAGTTACATATATATTGAACATTTACAAAGCCTAAAACTTCAATCCGAAAATTCCCATGATCTGTCAGAAGGGGCTGTTTTCCTTTCAAACTTCTCCCTTCCTAGTAGTACATCTTGAACCTTTGTAATAAAACATACTGGTCCTGTATGTGGCACGGATTTCTGGTTTACATCTCCATTAATTAATCATTCCGGGATCTGTATTCCTTGCCATTTCCATACCTACAGGCAAAAGCAAAACAAGACCTTTTTAAGTAACACCATTTTTTTAACAGGCATAATTTCAACTAGGGATCACTTCCATGGCATGTTCATTGCACCGGACAGCAAAGGCTTTGGACATCAAAACCTAACTTCTCAGTTTTGAGTTTTTTGTTCAGTTCTCTTAGAGGACTGTTCTTCATGCTGAATTCTGCTCTAAAACCATCTTTTGGCAACACTTACTTGGTTTACTGTTGCTCTGGCAGGAAGTCAGAAAAATCATAGAGTAGTTTAGATTTGAATGGACCTCTAGAGATCTCTTGCTCCAAACCCCTGCTCAAAGCAGATCTAATCAGATGAGGTTGCTCAATGTCCAGTCAGCTCTTGAACCACCTCTCTAAATCCCTGTTCTACTATTTGGCGATTCCTGTAAAAAACCAAATACTTATGCCTAATTGCAATATCCTATGTTCCAGCCTGTGTCCATTGCTTCTCATCCCACTGCTGTGCACCTCTGAGAAGAGTCTGTCTCCATCTTCCCTGTATCTTCCACTTCAGGTAGCTGCAGATACAGTCTGCTCTCACCTGAGCCTTCTCTTCTTAAGGCCAAATGAATCCAGCTCCCTCAGCCTCTCCCCATCCATCATGTTCTCCAACCCCTGCCTGGCTAGAAGGCCTCAGCTGGACTCCCTCTAGTATGTCCATGGCTTCTGTATACTGAAGAGCTCAAAACTGGACACCTCTACTGCAGATGCAGCCTCACAAGTGCCAAGTAGGGTGGAAGGATCACTTCTCTGGACCTGACAGCTACACTTGTGCTAATACAATCCAGGATGTGATTGGTCTCCTTTGCCGTGAGTGTGCTTTCTAGCTTATGTTCAAGACCCCCAGAACCTTCTCTGCAGACCTCTTTCCCAGACAGCTGCCCCCCCACTTCCCCTCCCCAGCCTGTATAGTTATTCCATCCCAGATGCAAGGTTTTGCAAATAAAGTAAGAAATGACCAATCGTCGTATTTGCAAACCCGAGACTGTTTTCTGTGTGTCTAACCTTACTGGGTTCTCTAATCTTTCACCACTACAACCTTCTTTTACATGAAAAAGGTGAGATACAGAGGAAGACTGCTAGTGGCAGTCCCTTCCCATGTAGGATTGCTGTGAGATGGCTTCAGTGTTCTTCATATTTTTAAATGTGGATTCCTTATGTCAGTAGGTGGACTTGAGGCTCACTTTCAACATTCAGTATGCTTAGGAGTGAGTTCATATTAAGAACAGCTCTGTAAGTGAAGTACGGTTGTGTTTGTTCCTCCTCTATGATGATATCCAACTGGTCTTCATAGGTCATCTTTACTGGTACTTCTTACTGTCTGTTCTCATTTTGACTTGCAGCTAACTCTTGCGTTATTTTCCTTTCTAATTTTTATGCTTGCTTTAGTATTGCTTGCTGAAGAACATGTAGGCATCTGATCAGTACAGAAAATATCAGTCAAACATCTCTCCATTTAACACAGATCCTTCCTATTTAAAGACTGGATGAGTAAGAGCATTTCAAACTGCTAAGTAACTGTTTATGATTTTAATAGCACTGGTGGTGCTTTCCAAATATGGAGTCATAGATGGAGGTATCTTGTTTCCCAGTCAAAACACTCCGGGCAGTAAGCAATGTATGCTGTGCTTTGTCCAGTGCCCTGCACTTGTTTATGAATCTAGAGTCCAACTTTGCTCTGATTAGGACCAGAAGCAAAATTATCATTGATTTGAGTAGCAGCAGGATGCTTTCTTAAATGTGTGGATTTTAAGTTTGCTTATTTTATTTAAGACAGTTTGCATTAGTGGTGGAAAGGACTAATTTGCTTACCTACATTAACCCTTACCAGTGAGGATTTTCCCTACTGGCAGATCATTGACTGATACAGGTTCCTATGGCTCCACAGAAGGTGAGAGCTCTGACAGGCTATGACAGCAATGCTCAATTTTGTGTTGATCTCCTGAAAAGACAAGGTAGGGAGCAGGGCCCAATCCAGCTAAGTGCTTGCAGGAGGAGCTGTTTGTTCTCCCATTCCCACTGGGTGGAAAGTAATACGCATTTAATTACAGCAGCAAGAGCATGACCATGTAACTGTAACTTGCAATCAGGGTTAAATGTACCATCTTGCATAAAGGCACCCCTCACACTGTACAACAGTTGTAATACTGCAGCCACTCAATTTGACACCACTCCCTTCCCCCAAATAGACTGTGGTTTCCAAAAGTAATTAATTTCTCCTTTTTCACTTCACAAACATTTTTCTCTCAGTTCTGCATTTGCTCAGACCACATAATAGTTGATTGATTGAGTGAAATTAAAGATTCAGGGTCCACTGAGCATTATGTTTCACCCAGAACAGTCCATGTTTTCCAAGCATCTGGACCTCCCAGAAGGAAGGAGATGCACAGGCTGCCCATCCCCAGACCTGCACTGGGTATATTCTGTGGCTTTAGCAATATGGATGTTTAATAACATATGTGTATAAGCAAAGATGGAAACTACACCAACATATTTCCTCTTGACAATAGTATAGCTCCAAGTGCCTTACAGGTCTCTGTGCCTAGTGGCAGAGTTTGGAGGGATGTGTACTATCCATGGTGGAGGAGAATTGCTTTTGGACTACTTATGTAGACTGGACATACAGTTGTCTGTGGGACTCGGCAGGGTGCACATGATGGTGCTGAGGGAATTTCCCAATATCATTGCAAGGTGCTATTTATTGCCTCTAAACACCATGGTGATCAGGATAGGTCCCTGATGATTTGGAAAAGGTGAAGGTCATGCCCATTTTCAAAAAGAGCAAGAAGGACAATCCAAGGAACTATAGACTGGTCAGTCTCACCCCTGTGTCCTGGAAGATGGTAGAGCAAGTCCTCTGGGAAACCATTACCAGACAGACACAGAAAAAAATGTTTGGGAAGAGCCAGCACATTTATCAAGAAAAAATAGCACCTGACCAACTTGACTGTCTTCTATAATGAGATGATTTGCTCTGTGAATGAGAGGAAACTTGTGCATGCCATTTACCTTGACTTCTGCAGACTTTTGTCAAAGTCCCCCACAGCATTCCTGTAGCCAGACTGGGGAGATACAGACTGAATGGGTGGACTACAAAGTTGGTGAAAAACTGAATGGACCATCAGGCTCAAAAGGCAGTGGTCAATGGTTAGAAGTCTTCATGAGTTGCATGGTGCAACTCACGAGTGGCATGATTTGGAGGTCAATACCGAGGCTGATACTGTTTAACATCATCATTAACAGCCTGGATGGTGGGACAGAGTGCACCTTCAGCAAGTTCATGGATGACACCAGAGGGAGCAGCTGATAGAGAAGGCAAGGGAGAGGTAACATGACCAGGTTGCAGTAAAAGAAATTTTGTTCATGTAGAAGGAGAAAAATCCACCATGAGAGCTGTGAAGTATTGGAACAGGAACCCAGAGGCATTACACATTCTCTGTTCTTGAAGATTTTCAGAGTTTGACTAAACAAGGCCCTGAGCAACCTTGTCTAACTAGGAAGATAGAACTGCTGTGAGCAGGGTGGAGGAGTGGCCAACCTCCAGAAGTCTCTTCCAAGACAATCCAAGCTAAATTAATCTATGAAAATTCACAAATACTTCTTCAGTTGAAAATACCTTAACTTTAATAGGTGGTTATCAAAGGCAGAGAACAATAGTCACAGTATAGTATTACACTGAATTTCTGAATGTTTATTAGTACCACTTCATTATATGAGGAGCGGAAGTTTCCACATGCTGAGTTACTTTGGTTATGGTAGGCAGCAGTACAACAGGTAATATTAAACTTTCCCTTTACATGCTCAGATATACCGTAACAAAACACGCTCAAGCTAGAAACATATTTAAATACCTTGCAAAAAACTTGGCAGAGTAGGATCATTTCAGTGTCTTGTGCTTCTGTTACACTTCTTGACTTTTTGAAAATAAACATAAAATGTATTGACAGTAAAGATTTCAGGGTAGTGTAGCTGTAGGACAATGAGTTGAATGACAGTTTGTTGAAATTATGCAGATGCATGGGAGCTTCTTTTATTCATCATCACAGCCTTTTTCTCTTGTAGAGCTTTGCTGGTGCCTGTGAAGTGGTCCTGACTTACCAGAACAGAAGAAGAATTTGGACTCATTTGTCCTTCAGTAGGTTGTCTCTTCATAATTGAAGGTATTGAGTCTCCAGTCCAAACTGTCTTGAAGTGTACAGAAGCAACCACATTCATTTCAAATTACTCTTATGAGGACACAAAAGGCAAAATCTGAGTTCCACCACAACCAGACAAATGAAAACTTCCACCTTTCTATGGTTTGTCTGAATGCGAGTTCCCTATGGGATTAATAAGCAACCTTTTAATATTTTTTAAGTTTTAGCCAATAACTGCAGTAAAAGGATACCAGCACTGACTTGTTCAGAAAAGTGCATCTGGTGATAAGGGGGAAGATATGATCACTTTGTTCTGGCAGCTAAACTGAAGCACAAACCACAAACTATGGGCAAACCACAAACTATAGCCCTAGAAGGACTATTGGGATATGTGTCATATATGTTTGACCCATTCTTATGCTTTTCCATAGGTATTCTTGCTTCTGAATATGATCAGAAGTAGGATATTGAACTATGGGCATGTCTGAGTTTCTGCTTTTTATAAACTATACAGCAGCTGAGAAGAATATGTTGTCTGCTCCATATGATCGTTAGAGATCAAAAGAAAGAGTACAGAAACAACAGAGAGACATTTTTAAGATGTCTGCCCAAAAAGACAAACTGTTGATTAGAACCATTGCCAAACCACAGCTTGATGCCACTGCAAAGCTTCCTTGGCTTTCTATACAAATGCTAGGAAATAAGATATTCTGGTTTCCAGAGGCTTTGTCGTTCAGCTACACAAGAGTATGCACTACATATTACACTGCCTGAGGTTAAAAAAGTAAAAACCAACACTGAGCTATCATGAAGAACATCTGTTTCTGTGAGAAAAAAAAAGCCACAAAGTTTGTTTGGTATAATCAGAATGTGAATGGTTTTGTTGCAATAATGTGTGCTGTTGAATTGAATTCCCTCATCTCGCTTTTAGTTGGGAAACCATGTTTTAGTGGACATGTAAAAACATTCCTGCACTTAACACAACTACCCCCCTTAGCAACATTTCCAAAGCTAGGTTCATGCAAATATTTGCACTTTCCTTCCCACCTGCCCATGCAGATAAGATGCATGCATGAAACAAAAGACTTGCATGTGGCCAGGCAGCTGGTTAGACCAGATGCTCACACACCCCAGAGATATGAGCATATCTGGTATTTACACAGAAGTGAAGCACATCAAAAACAAACACATGGCTGGCTTTGATGATCAGGTTTTAAGCAGAGCTTTAAACACCTCTGTGAAGCAGTTTTTAAAAAATTATGAAGCAGCAAGTATCCCAGTATATAGGCTAAAACCTGCCTAAGGGGAAAAAAAGAAAAAAAGGCCAAACATTAATTTTACAAATAAAACAAGCTATTTCAATCTCACTATTAATAAAGCCATTTGTTCTTGCACGATAACCTTTTTATAAAGTTTACTTCCTCACAGCATCACGGCAAAGGCAGAAAAAGAGGCAGAGAGCATTTAGAGGCAACTATGCTCCTGCACTGCTCGGGAGATGGGACTCCCCATCCATTGCAGCACCTGAAGGGATACGCAGGGCTTGGAAGGTGCCTGTGACAGGAGGAGTAACAGGAGGAAAACTAATATCCTAGATAAGTATCTTCTTAACAGCTTGTGTTCATTCTAGGGCTCTCCGAAACTTTCCATTTTGGACCCAAAAGACTACCTTTATACTAAGCTAGTTTTATATATATTTACCTACCAACAGGTAAAAGAACACTTGCACCGAGAACTTCAGACACTCTGAGGTCTTCTAGCTATTGTCAATCCAATAAATCCCGAGAGCCACAAAAAGAGACAATACAATGAGTTCAGTACTGGTAAACACTGTAAAGCATTAAAAGCTACAGAAATACATATGTGACCATTGCTATATACAATCCAAGTATTTTAAGTCAAGCAAGAAAACAACATGCCACACCATGTATGTTAAAACCTGATGGTTTAGCTCCCAATGGAAAAAGAAAACCTCTTGTGCTGTTGCTTTTAAAAAAGAAATTATAAATGAGAGAAAATCCATCTCCCTGTGCAAAAAATCATAAAGATAAGACTTACAGACCAAAGAAGTAATTTCTCAGCATTCTCAGGTCTCCATCCCACTGCACGTACTTTTTTTTTAAATTACTTTCCATACACAGCATGTTCGCAAAGACTAAATTTGCCTGTCTTTCTCAGGCAAGTGCCTCTGAGAATTGGAGATTACCCATGGCTTTTAAAATCTGAAAGTTCATCACAGATTAGTGCTAGTAGTCAGGTCTCGCTTCAGTACACGGATGCATCTTCATAGTGGAATTTGTCTTGAGAGCAGATCCTGGGCCTGGTGACTTTACTGTTCCCACAGGGTAAATACTGATTGCATAAACGGAACAAATGCCTCTTGAACTTGACTCCGACAAATACATAGAGCACAGGATTGAGGCAGCAGTGGGAGAAGGCAATTTTACGGCTAATGTGAAAGGCAAGATTGGAGTCTTTTTGATACTGACAGGTAGGTGATGGAAAAGTAATCAGCAAGCTGAGGATGTTGTAAGGCGCCCAGCTCAGAAAAAAAGCCACCACAATAATAAGGATGAGTTTCACAGTTCTGTGCTTTCTGCGAGATCTTGTTCTGAGCAGGATTATCAGTATCTTGAAGTAACAGAATAAAATAACCCCAAAGGAAAACAAGAAGAGTACATTTCTCTGATAAATGTCCACCTTTTTCCATTTCCAGTCAGCATAATCGCAGGTCTTGCCACCTTCCAAGGTTTCTTGCACTGTGGTGTGAATCATCTCAGGAACCACAACTAATATGCTAATAGTCCATACAACCAAGCTCACCAGAAAACCACAACACTGTGTCTGGGATCTCAAAGTTGAGAGAGGGTTCACTACAGCCAAGTACCTTAAGATAGTCATGAGAGTCAGAAAGAAAACGCCGCTGTAGTAGCCAATGGAGAAGACAGTATTTGTTGCTTTGCAAAGGAACTCACCAAAAATCCACCCAAAGGACTGGTCCACTGCCCAGAAAGGCAGCATGCAGGAGAAGACTAAATCAGAGACACAGAGATTCAGGATGAAGACGTTCGTTAAAGATGTCAGGTTTTCATATTTGAATAGGATGCATAACACTAGATTGTTTCCTAGCAGGCTGAGCAAAAATGCCAGAGTGTAGACGACAGTAGTGAGATGAGTGTAAAATACAAAATAGTTGCCCATTTCGCAGGCATTGCTTTCATTAAAAGAATATTCATATGAGTAGTACTCATCCAAATCAGGTACATGAGGTTCGCCATCCATTTCTTCCTGCAAACCTTGTGCTGTTCTCCGGCAGCTACTTCTAAGAACAGCAATAATCAAACAAAAATTTTGGTGAAAATCAACCTAATAACTAAACTCCTGCTGTGGACACTTCTGTTTTAAGAGACAAAAAGAAGCAGTGAAACTACCTTATTTGTCCTGGTTTGGGGAGAGAAAGGAGTAATTTCCTCTTATGACTAGAGCATAAACAGGTGGAAACTAAAGATTTACCCTCAAAGCAGCGTTAAATATTTGAGAAGTCAGAAACGAAGACGTTTCTAAACCAATATGGTTGGTGACAACTGCTACTGTGTGAAGGCTGAGGGTACATTGTTTTTTAACTTGAGTATTCCAGGTGGCAAGACTTTCAAATCTGCTACTATGTTTTGAGTTTTCTGGCATTATATCAAATTCCTAAACTCTTCACCATGTGTATGATTCTTTGTCACTGAGGTTCAGCACTGCAGAGATTTAAAAAGCTAAGCAGTACCAGTATTAACAAGTGCAAGCATCAAAAATGTGAAAAGCATGTTTCTTACGTATTTTTGTCTTGAGGCTGGTTGATACCTAAAAGTCTCCAAGCTGTGGCGGAAGCATATCCACACTGGGCATTCTGTGCATCTCTGTGGCCTGCCAATTCTCAAGGATCAAACAGATATAGACCTCAAATCCCACCCCTTTCTGGGGGCTGCTGCCCTCTGTCTGTCTGCCTGTCCGCAAGTACGAATTTAATCTCAACTGAATGGTTGCTTGAAATTGGCCAACGGTGTCAGAAGTTACTGAAACTTGGAAGATGACATACAACCAGGTGAACATATAAGGGTAGCAAGGTCACAATAGACTAATGTCTTTCTGAAATTAAGCTAAAAAATAGATATAGAAAAATTAGTAATAGCTCCAACCGGCAGTTCAAAGTCTAAATTAACATTATCTCAGATGAAGGCTTACCTGCAGCACCATGTTGGGATCCTGATTTCGCTGAAGTCACTGCGAGACCTGCCACTGATTTCTTTGGAAGTACATTTGCAAGAAAGAAACTCCACGACTCAGGCCAAAAATGTGATGGTGACATTTTCCTTTTTGGATCAGTGAAGGCAGAATCTGCCTGCCACAGCCAGGAAAAGACCTGTTGCCTTTGGAGAACGGTAGGGTTATGTCTACACCAGGAAAGCATGCCAGGGAGCACAGCTGGCTGCCAGCATTTAATGCCATCCATGAGGGTAGCTGGTTCAGGTCCACCAGACCTTGGCACAGGCCGCACAGGCCAGGGACAGTCTATCCACTGGGATGCAGCGGCCTGGTTTTGGAGGTGAGGGATGTGTGGGATTCAGTACTGTGACAGCAAGTGGCCCCGACAACTTTATCACCAGAGGCACAGTCCTGAGTGGAGATTGTGCCAGTGGCCTCAGTCTGTACCATGCTGCCATCTTCAGGCATGCAGGACAAGTCCCTGCTGAGGATGTCATCTGGTTTTGCTTGATCGTACAAATGACACTTAAGCAATATATGGATTAGATTGAGGTCTTGACCATCATTATGTCCTGTTTCAGCTTATGCTGGGGATATGATTCCTGCCTAGAAATTGTTCTAAAGGTGAAGAGTAGCAAGAGTGAGGGTTCTCCATGGATGATGACGATGGTGCAGACCACTGTCTTCATCACTTATGCTCTCCTCCTATGCTGGCTGCTCAGTGCCATCAAGCCCCAAGGCAGGACTGCCCACCCGCCAGGAGCTGCACAGCCAAAAGGGATGCAACTGGCTTGCTCCTCACCTCTGCTGCAATTGCTTTTGCCCCCTGACACAAGGACCTCTCAAAAAGACCTCATCCCCAAACCCTTCCTCTGCCTAGGAGTTATTCTGACCCGCACACATCCTGCCCCTCATGAGCCCATGTTGTGCTGCTCTTCACACCCCTGCTGAATGGCAGGCAGTGGTTAGACACCCAGGTATCCTCTGCAGAGCATTGCTCACCCTCTTGCTCGCTGTCTCCAAATCTCCGTGTGCCTTGACACCTCATGCAGCTGACTTGAAATGCTCTGTCTTGTGCTC
The DNA here is from genome assembly GCF_963082525.1 of Nesoenas mayeri. Classification (NCBI taxonomy): domain Eukaryota; kingdom Metazoa; phylum Chordata; class Aves; order Columbiformes; family Columbidae; genus Nesoenas; species Nesoenas mayeri. Next base: position 117,657,724 of record NC_137543.1, read on the forward strand.
TGGGAGGAGCTAGAGGAACAGTTGCATGGAGCCAGCTCAGGAAATTCAGAATCCTCCCTCTGATTTTGTGCTTGGCATGACCAGAGAAAGTAGTAAAAAGCTTCCATGAAGTAGCTTGTTCTCAGTCGCTTCTTAATGCTGCAAGACTAACTCTTGGCTAATGTCCCAGTTCATAAAACAAGTACATTTGTCTGTGTGGCAGAATGCAACCCCCCCCCCGCCTCTCTCCCCGTCTCTGCCCCCACTCTCCCTCTCCCTCCTTCAGTATGGAGGAGTGGGCACATCCTCCTCTCTCCTGGCTGCCGTGGGCCTAACAGCCTCTTTGTCTGGCCCCAGAGCACCCATACCAGAGTCGTTAGTGGCAAAAGCCGCTGGGCGCCCACACCCAGGGTGGGGGATGTTTTTGGGGGGCTTCCGGGAATAGGAGGAATGACTGCAGTCAGGTCAAGCTCTTAAAAAACGGGACTCTCGTCGAAAACTTCCCTTTGGCCGGAGTTTTCTCGGAGAACGAGCTTAGCCACTGCTGCCAGGAGCCACGGCCCCCCCCCAGCTCCCCGGAATGGAGTCTCCGCTTGCCTCACCGCCACGGCCGTGAGTAAAACTTCTCGCAGGATTGCGAGTATATTTATACTTTCTGTGCACGTTTGCACACGTACTTTAAATTATTTCCTCGCACAATTGCGAGTGTATTACAAATTCACCCTTGCGGAATCGCGAGCGTACACTTTCCGTACTCATTACAAGTACGCGTATCTCTTTAAATAATCACGGATAGGCTTGGGCAAGTGTGTGCTTCTCCGGGACTCAGGGGCGACTCCGGCATTGTTTTGAGTGAAGCCACGTGCATGCACTCTGTGGACCGCCTGCTGTAGTGGTTGCCGCCCCTAAATAAGTTTCCTCAGCTGATATTCGAACCTGTATTTAAGTCACTTTTGGAATATTAAAACCCTGTTCTCACCGGTTTAATAAAGGCTGCTTTGGACTCTGTTGTCCCTCGGGGTAATATTCCGTGACAATTTGGCGTAGTCGTGCACGATATCAGACATGGAGGTACTTTTGAGTAACATTTCTGCAGAAACCTGGCATTTTGCGGCGTGGTTTTTCATTATGTGGTGCGCGATGTGCTTCAGTTTGTGTGTTTGCTTAAAGGTAGCACAGGATCTGTGTAAACTTAAGCACCGAATGGAGGAAAACTTCTCGCGGCAAAGGGAAAAGTTTGACTCCTTAAAGCAGGACTTTTTGTGGCAAACCAAACAATTTGATTCTTTAAAGCAAAACCTTTCGCAGCAAAGCGAAAAGTTTGACTCCTTAAAGCACGACTTTTCGCAGCAGAGCGAAAAGTTTGACTCCTTAAAGCAGGACCTTTCGCGGCAAGGCGAAGAGTTTGACTTTTTAAAGCAAAACCTCTCGCGGCAGAGCGAACAGTTTGACTGTCTAATACAGGACTTTTCAGGGCAAAGCATACGATCGGATTATTTAGAACAGAGATTTGGCTTGTTAGAACAGAAACTTGGTTTTTTGGAACAAAAACTTGAGTTTTTGTTAATTAATATGAGAGCTTCCTCCAGCGTCCCCCCAGTTCAGGCGTGCTCCTCGGCCCCCCCGCTTCTCGACAGAGATACTGACTCTGAAAACAGCGCTGATGAGGGGGGGATAGAGACTAAGAACGTGCGTCCTCTTATTAGAACTGAAACACATACGGATGGACGAGGCAGAAATCCACGCACGGCTACCCATAGCACGCCATATTCAGGACTGGAGCTAGGGGATTTACAAACTAGATTCTCACGGAAGCCAGGCGAGACAGAGACTGAATATCTTTGGCGCGTTTCACTTACTGGGGGTGATAGAATATTATTGAGTATGTAATAAATAATGGTCAAGGTTGTTGAAGAAATCGAGTAGGGTTCAATCACATTATGCATATCGTTGTAAGAAGTAATTGCGTTTGTGCAAGTTTCATTATATTTTGTAAAAAAATAGTAGTTAAGCCAATGGCCGGATGCCGGGCCCCAACCAAGCCAACGGCCGGATGCCGGACCCCAACCAAGCCAATGGCCGGATGGTGTAACAGATAACAGAGCTCCCAGATGGTGTAACAGATAACAGAGCTCCAGAGGCAGAAACACCAAGCGACACCCAGCAACATCTTTCACTGTCGACTAGCCAACCAGGAGCTAACTCGTCAGGGTGTCCCAGCGCGTGAACAAGTGTATAACATATATAAGCACATATGAAAAGTTGAGTTTTGTGCCGTGGTGGAACTGAGCTTCCCCCGGTCACCCAGCGCTGTTTTGCCTAATTACTGCTTGCTTTAAATTCGCTTGCTCAATAAAATTAATTAATTGGCTCAAAGACTTGTCTTCATTTATAACAATTTTTGGTGCCGTGACTCGGATTAAGGATTTCTCGGAGGAACTTCTAAACTTCAGGGAGGCGCCCCGTCCCAGTTTCAGATGGCCCTGGAGTGGACGAAGAATCGCCCCGAAACCTTAACCTCCGAACCCTAAATTCAGGTAATTAGGCAAAAGAATCAAGCCCTGTAAAACTTTGTGCACGAAGAATCGGATGAAGACCCCAGGGAGGGTAAGTATAGAAAGCGATTCCGTTCGGTTGGGGTGGGTTTCCTGGAGTGTGCTTGAACGAGACGCCCCCCCCGCTTTTTGGGGAGGAAGCGAAGCGAGTGTGGACCCTGCCGTAAGGCAAGGGCGGGACTCTCTAGTAGTGCGGTTCTCATTGCCCGCGAGGGCGTGAGCCACGAACGAGGGGTGGGTGTGTGTGTGTGTGAAAGAAGGCACTCCAGAAGATGGGACAGAGGAAGAGCAAGCCCTCTGATCTCATGGGGAAGGGACCCAAGGAGAGGTCACCGGATATTCCCCAAGATTCCCCATTGGGCCTTATGCTCAAAAATTGGGAAGGTGCATTTTGCACGAGAAACAAGAGTAAAGAAAAAATGGTATATTATTGTATGTATGTCTGGGGAAACCAGCAGCATCCTAATTGGGATAATCAAAACCCGGAACACAGGGGCCATATGGGAGATCTCTACACTATAATCGTACAACGGATTAAGGAATCGGTCCCTCGAGGGCAGAACATAAATAAAGCCTTTAATGAACAACAGAAGAAAGATGAGACTCCCACAGAATGGTTAGAAAGATTAAGAAAGAGCTTGCAGCTTTACTCCGGGATAGACCCTACGACACCGGTTGGGCAACCTCTTTTAAAAACTCAGTTTGTGGCAAAGTCATGGCCGGATATTAGAAAGAAGTTAGAAAAATTGGAAGATTGGCAAGTAAAAAGAAACCCATAGGATATTATTCCAAATTATTAGATCCAGTTAGTTGCGGCTGGCCTACCTGTTTACAGGCCATAGTTGCTACTGCTCTCTTAGTCGAAGAAGTCGGGAAAATAACTATGGGAGGAGAATTAAAGGTATATACACCTCATAATATACGAGGGGTATTACAGCAGAAAGCTGACAAATGGATTACGAATGCTAGGTTACTGAAATATGAAGGAATCCTATTGCACTCTCCTAAGTTAGAGCTTGAAACCACTAATTTACAGAATCCAGCCCAATTTTTCTATGGGGAACCGAGTGAATTTCCTTCCCATGATTGTATCAGGGTAATAGAATATCAAACCAAGATAAGGGAGTATTTAGAGGAAGAGGAGTTGTTATGTGGAGAAAAATTGTTTGTAGATGGATCATTGCGGGTAGTGTACGGGAAAAGGAAGTCAGGATACGCTATAATAGACGGGAACAGTTGGACAATTAAAGAATCGGGTCCCCTTAACATAAGTTGGTCGGCACAAGCCTGCGAACTATTCGCAGTATTGAGGGCATTACAGTTGTTAAAAGATAAGAGAGGAACAATATTTACGGATTCTAAATATGCATTTTAGGTAGTTCACACGTTCGGAAAAATTTGGGGAGAGAGGGGCCTAATGAATTCTCAAGGTAAAGGATTAATACATGAGACCTTAATAAAGCAAACTTTGGAGGATAGAGACCAAAATGAGCTGGGTGAAGTGCCTCCCCTTAGCCCTCTTGAACATAAGGACACAACCGAGGGCTGATACAGGACTTTCCTCCTTTGAAATGTTATATGGAGTGCCCTATGATTTGGAGAAACCAATAGAACACCCTAAAGTGGAAGAAAAGATGTTACAAGAATACCTTATAGAGCTCATGAAAAGGAGGCAAGAACTGTTAAAGCGAGGCCTGGTGGTTCAAACACCACCTTTAGATATAGCAATACATAGTATTAAACCAGGAGATCAAGTACTCATAAAAACATGGAAGGAATCATCGTTAACCCCTCGCTGGGAGGGACCTTTCCTTGTTTTACTCACCACAGATACCGCAGTCTGCACCGCGGAAAGAGGTTGGACACACCTAGTCGAGTAAAGGGTCCTACTCTGCACACAGACTGGGAAGTCGCCGGGAAACCGGATGAGTTGAAGCTGACTTTCAAGAGGAAACAGACACGTGACGCATAGCCCTGGATACCAGGCTTTTTATGGACGATTGTAAGGAATTATAGAAGTCGCACATTGCATGTCCTGTATGTAAGCAATGCAATCCGTGGGTATGTCGCGTGTGTAACGGGTGTGGGATACAGCAGTGGAAAAAGTTTCCTTATGTTGAATGATGGTGTAATGAGTGATGGGGAAAAACCTTAGATACCATTAGGATATTAATAATCACTGGACGAGAACATAGCACGGATCCTAGTTACGAATACTGTAGAAGAGATTGGTACAAAACTGTTGCACAATTAGAGGAAGAACTTAGGGATATAGGGTGTAATAAAACTATTCAGGTACCCTCTGTTTGGACTGTAAGTCCAGACATTTGGGAAATAACCAAGAGGAATTGTAAGAAGCGTTTTGGTAAGAAAAGATACAGGAAGTGTTCCAAACCCTGTGAGGATTCGGGACAGTGGCCAAAACCTTGTATTCGAAAATAGCCCTATTGGGTTGAGTATTAGAAAGTGGGTTGTGACAGAACAAGAAGAGAATTCAGGAGGCAGTTCCCTGAAGACTACAACTGCTGCCGAGAAGATAACTTACCCGGCTACTCTGAAGCAACAGAGTAGGCCCAGGGCAAGGCAGAGGGGTATCCTTGTGGGGATTGGCAAGTGCCTCCGAAAACTTCTAAAATAAAGCAGCTCCATTAAGCAGAACAACCCTCAACAAAATGAACCTCCACTGGCTGATTTTCAGCCAACTAAGGGCTGGGTCACTCTCTCTAATCCTCCTTACCTTACCGGTAATAATAGCAATAAACCAAGGGAGTTCCCATCAACCTTTTAAATGGACCCTCTATCGATGGGAGGACCAAACGATAATACAACAACAAACCACATCAGGGTCACCCTCTTTTACTCCAACCTTATGCCAATTAGTTCAGGTTAAGCCATGCCTTAACGAAATGGGGTTTTATATGTGCCCTAGCACAGGGCCCTCATTTTGTAATACCCCAGGACACTATTATTGCGCTTACTGGGGGTGTGAAACAATTGCCTCAAATTGGCAGATTCCTCAGGCCAATGTGGATAAGTTTTTAAAGGTTGAGTGGGGACCTCCAGGATGCATTTCCTCTAAGTGACTCGGGGGTGGGATGCAATTGGCTCGCCGTGGGAAACTAGAACCCGATGGCAACTGTAAATACATAGTCATGAACGTAACAAATCCTGAACATAATGGATGGCTTGTTGGAAAAACCTGGGGAATGCGGTATTATCAGCCGGGTAATGACAGAGGAGGCATGTTTATCATAAAGAAGGAAGAAGTTAAACCGACCTTTCGAGCAATAGGTCCCAATCCAGTAGCAAAATCCCCTCCCCCTCTAGGTAGGGAAACAAAGACAGTAGAAAATGAGAATATAATAGTAAGAGAGGAAACTGTCACTGAAGCCTTGAAATCTCTGAATACTGAAGCCTCAGAATCTTTGAATCCTCTGTGGGAAATTATCCTGGTTACTTATCAAACCCTAAACTATACTCAACCCAACCTAACCACTGGTTGCTGGTTGTGTTATAACGTTAATCCACCTTTTTATGAAGCTATAGGGGATAATCATCTGTATACCACAAGCAAGGAGTCTGCGCCTATTCAGTGTCCTTGGGAAAAGCAGTAAAGAGGGATAACTATGCAACATGTAACTGGGATAGGGACTTGTATAGGTAAAGTACCAAATTCCAAGAGGTCACTTTGTGGTAAGATCATCCCGAGCCTTAATGAAACCACAAGATATATTATTCCCCCGAATGGAACAAAATGGATATGTTCCAGGACGGGACTTACTCCATGTGTGTCTTTAAAGGTGTTTAACAGTTCCCGAGAGTATTGCATGTCAATTACCATTATTCCAAGGATATTATATCATCAAGAAGATGTGATATATCCTAAATCGACTTATAGGACTAGTTTAAAGCCGTGTAGAGCAGGTACACCTTATGCTGCTACAAAGATATGGTACTGATGAAGAAGCTGAAATGATCTTACTAGTCCAAGAAGCGGTAACTCGATTTGATCAACAAATAGATGCTCGAAAGGAAAGGGGGGAATTGTAATAAATAATGGTCAAGGTTGTTGAAGAAATCGAGTAGGGTTCAATCATATTATGCATATCGTTGTAAGAAGTAATTGCGTTTGTGCAAGTTTCATTATATTTTGTAAAAAAATAGTAGTTAAGCCAATGGCCGGATGCCGGGCCCCAACCAAGCCAACGGCCGGATGCCGGACCCCAACCAAGCCAATGGCCGGATGGTGCAACAGATAACAGAGCTCCCAGATGGTGTAACAGATAACAGAGCTCCAGAGGCAGAAACACCAAGCGACACCCAGCAACATCTTTCACTGTCGACTAGCCAACCAGGAGCTAACTCGTCAGGGTGTCCCAGCGCGTGAACAAGTGTATAACATATATAAGCACATATGAAAAGTTGAGTTTTGTGCCATGGTGGAACTGAGCTTCCCCTGGTCACCCAGCGCTGTTTTGCCTAATTACTGCTTGCTTTAAATTCGCTTGCTCAATAAAATTAATTAATTGGCTCAAAGACTTGTCTTCATTTATAACAAGTAAGGACGAGGCCACAGGTTTCTGGGGCCCAGGGGTATTTTTAAGTGATGGTCCAGACGGTGATCAGTCCATTACATCTCGTGTAGCTTACTGGGCTGGTGGTATAAATCCCAGGGAACGTGGGGAGCCAGTGGCAATTGTTATAAAAGGTTTATCGGACCTTGCCGAGGGAGTTCAAAAGGCGGCTTGTATACAAGCAATGTATGAAAGAGGCCGGCAGTCCCCCACTATGGCGGCGCCGGTGGATCCGGTCCACCTTCGGCTGCTTATTAAAGGATTACCGGATGCCTTAAAAATATATGTCCAGTCCCTTAAGGAAAAAGTTCAGGGGGCTATCGATCGTAATAAGCAAAATCCCCGAAGTCCTCCTGAACATGTATTAACCTGGGCGGAAATTTTACACAATGTGGTTACACATGGGTGCGAGATGGGGTGGGTAGACCCGAGCGGCAGCCCATATAGAAGCCGGGCGGTCCGGAAGATGAGCCGAGCCGAGCCGAGCCTCTTCAGGGACCCCCCCCCACCAGGCCGCCCCCCCTGTCACAGAAACCGGAGCGTTTTGGCTGCCAGTCAAATCAGAGTAGCAGTTTGCAGCGGAGCGACCTCTGGCACCGTGCAGCCGCTTTGGGCATGCCTCGAAAACTGGTGCACAAGCTCTCCACTGAGCATTTACAGGAGCTAGTGGAATACTTAGAGGGAAGATCAGAGAACAAAGAGAAGGCACCGGCAACCGCCCCCCCCCCCCCACCTCGAGGACAAGCGAAACACTAACCCTTTCGCATCCTCACAAAGGGAATCAAAAAACTAGTAAAGGCGGATGGGAACCGGGACCGCCCCACCCGCTCTGTATTCTCTTGCCAATGGTCCAGTGATAAAAAACCATACATACATATCCCCGTTGGTCCAAGGCGGATAAGTGTAAAATTTCTAATTGACACGGGCGCACAAATCAGTGTTTTGAACAGGCGGCAAGCTGACAAACGCGGGATTAGACCATCAAGGAAAGCCATCAATATAGTAGGGGTAACGGGTGTAGCAGAGAGATGTCCTTTAGCTCGAATCCACCTTTTGCTGCCTGGGGAAAAGCGGACAACGGCTGTGGAAGTTGCCCTGAGTCCTTATAAAGCGAACATATTGGGATTCGATATTTTGGCAGGTAGACGATGGTGCTTACCTAATGGGGAGATTTGGAGCTTTGGAAGTCACAGGGCAGAGGTAGCCTGTATTAAAATATTGCCATTTACCTCTGCACCCTTGCAACTTGCTCCACCCACATCTACAATAACCTGTACCTCACGTTCCCCCCTGCTAAATGCAGCAAAACGGGGCACTACGGAGGTTGTTAATGATCTTGAAGAAAGGCAAATAAAAAGCCGCGGTGTCCAGACGGCCCCCTCCCCGTACCGGCAACTCGGGGGGTCTGGCATAGCAAAGCCCCACCCCGCGAGTGCCGGCGACTGCCCCGGGACTGGCGGCATGAAACGGAGCGGCCTGAGAGAGCTGCTAGAAACGCATGTCCAGTATGGGCATAACCCGAAAAACGGACGCAAACTTCCCCCCGTAAAACTTCTGTCGCCTCTCTGCGCATCTCCCCCCGGCCCGCCACCGTTCCTGGACCCTAAGTCCTGGTGGTGTGGGGCGGGGCGGCCCGGCCTCGCGAGTGCGGGCAGGCAACCACCTTCCGGCTGCACCCCCCCCCCCCCCCAACTCGCTGCGGGCGGCAGCCCCCCCCCCCACTCTTGCAAACTGAAGTTAAAAAAAAAAAAAGCCGCGGCTTGGGACCAGCAACCCCGCCCTGGCTCAGTGCTCTCTGAGGTTCAGAGGCAGCTCCCATTAGGACCCGGCAATGTGCTTTAGCACTGCTGCTTGCTAAAAGTAGCTGCTAATATTACTTGCTATCAAAAAAATTACTGGCACTCTACTGCAGCTAAATGAGGCATTATGGAGGTCATTAATGATTTTGATAAAGAGTCAATAACAGGCAGCAACTCGATAAAGACCTGCCCCTAAAACAAAAGGTCCAAGAGATATTTTCTGCTCAGAACTTCTGAGCTAGTCTAACACGTTAACTGTGAAAGCCCGGTTCCAAAGGGACCGAGGTTTGTTCTTTGTGTTTTCTTGCAGGGCAAAGGAAGATGACAGGGTGGAAGAGAAGTACAGATGCGTGTATCTCCACAACAAGCTGTCTCATATTAAGAGACTAAGAGAGGATTCTGACCAGCAGCAAGCAGAATCATGGCACTAGCCTTTGCTTCGGCCTGGACATGTGCCTTTGCATTACGGAAGTTTCAGTATTAGCAGACTTAACTACTTTTGTTGTTGATATTGCTTTTATGCATATTTGAAGATTTTAAAATTTGCACAAAATAATAATAATAATAATAAGCCATTGCTTTGGAGGGTTAAAGAGGCACGTGTATTTTGCTGTATACAGCCCATTTTGTTACAGCAGAAGCTTAACCTTTTAACTTAAACCCCCATTGCAGTAGTTGCCTTAAGGTGTTTGCTTGTGTGTGTTTGGTGTGAAGTTTTAGCTACACCAGCTCCCCATTGCTGCAGCAGCCGGGGACCCCACATGGCCTATGGGTGTCTGGGCGCGTGTGATTTAATGTGTGTGTGCACAAGTGCCTGATGGGGAATGCAGAATAAAGCTGCTACTCTTGCGTAAGCCAAATGCTCAGGTTAAAACAGCTGATGAGTGTTGCTGTAGGTTTTCCTTCTACAAAATCTCTGTTCCTGTTGTGGAAGAAGATCCAGCTAACACCAGCAAGGGATGGAAAAGCATCCAGATGCCTTGAAAACACCACCAACAATGACGGGGTGGAAAAGGATCCAGCTAACCCCAGCAAACAATGACAGGGTGGAAAAGGATCCAGCTAAAACCAGCAAGCCATTCAGAAGGAAGGCAGTCACAGGAATGGAAACACTAATGAACTGTGACTGATGCTGGGACTCATTAATTACCTTGGGCAATTGTTGATTGTTGCAATTACTTCGATTCTATTGTATATTGTTATTAATAACTGTTTGGCAGGGGTAAGTCAACACATGAGATATGGCGATCCACAGTGGACATTAAGGCTCACTGGCAGGAATGTCCCCTTTTACTTTGGAGGCAAGAGGTGGCTGTCACACCACTCTAGAGTTATGACTTGACCATGACTGTAGTCACAGGGTGGGATTGTGGCAGAATGCCACCCCCCCTCGCCTCTCTCCCCCTCTCTGCCCCCACTCTCCCTCTCCCTCCTTCAGTATGGAGGAGTGGGCACATCCCCCTCTCTCCTGGCTGCCCTGGGCCTAACAGCCTCTTTGTCTGGCCCCAGAGCACCCATACCAGAGTCGTTAGTGGCAAAAGCCGCTGGACGCCCACACCCAGGGTGGGGGATGTTTTTGGGGGGCTTCCGGGAATAGGAGGAATGACTGCAGTCAGGTCAAGCTCTTAAAAAACGGGACTCTCGTCGAAAACTTCCCTTTGGCCGGAGTTTTCTCGGAGAACGAGCTTAGCCACTGCCACCAGGAGCCACGGCCCCCCCCCAGCTCCCCGGAATGGAGTCTCCGCTTGCCTCACCGCCACGGCCGTGAGTAAAACTTCTCGCAGGATTGCGAGTATATTTATACTTTCTATGCACGTTTGCACACGTACTTTAAATTATTTCCTCGCACAATTGCGAGTGTATTACAAATTCACCCTTGCGGAATCGCGAGCGTACACTTTCCGTACTCATTACAAGTACGCGTATCTCTTTAAATAATCACGGATAGGCTTGGGCAAGTGTGTGCTTCTCCGGGACTCAGGGGCGACTCCGGCATTGTTTTGAGTGAAGCCACGTGCATGCACTCTGTGGACCGCCTGCTGTAGTGGTTGCCGCCCCTAAATAAGTTTCCTCAGCTGATATTCGAACCTGTATTTAAGTCACTTTTGGAATATTAAAACCCTGTTCTCACTGGTTTAATAGAGGCTGCTTTGGACCCTGTTGTCCCTCGGGGTAATATTCCGTGACAGTCTGTCTTGGATTTCCTCCTCGGTGCCACTGCCAAAACCATAAATCCAGACAGCAGGCATTTGAGCAGTCAGACACTCTGTCCTCAGACAGATAAACTTGAGGGCCACCTGTCAGTGCAAAGCTATGCAGCGAGGTGAAGTCCCTGTGCCAAGAGCTCACTGGCTTGGCATCTAAGGAGCCTGGGGGAGGCCGAGGTGCACCACAGTATCCATCACCACATGTAGCTCCCCTGTTTCCCAGCACCCACCAACTCCCAGGTGTGTTGTCCTTGTCAGGGGGATGATTGTCTCCCCAGCTCGCTCTAGAAGAGGTGGTAATTTAGACTCTGCTTACTGTTGCTATTGAAACTTTCCCAGGATGGTGTCTTTGGCTTTCCTCCTAGCCTCCTGTCTGCTGAGGCATCTGAAATCATGTGATCATAGAATCATTTTGGTTGGAGAAGATCTTTAAGATCAGTGAGTCCAGCCATTAGCCTAACACTGTCAAGTCTACCACTAAACCGTGTCCCTAAGAACCTAATCTATGCATCTTTTAAACACCTCCAGGGATGGTGACTCAACTACTTCCCTGGGCAACCTGTTCCAATGTCCAACAAGCCTTTCAGTGAAGAAATTTTTCCTAATATCCAATCCAAACCTCCTCTGGCACAACTTGAGGCCATTTCCTCCTGTCCTGTCACACCCTCCATGCTACAACCTCCTTTCAGGTAGTTGTAGACAGCGATAAGGTCTCCTTTCAGCCTCCTTTTGTCCAGGCTAAACGGCCCCAGTTCCCTCAGCTGCTCCTCATCAGACTTGTGTTCCAGGGCCCTCACCAGCTTCATTGCCCTCCTCTGAACTCTCTCCAGCACCTCAATGTCTTTCTTGTCATGAGGGGCCCAAAACTGAATACAGTATTCAAGGCGCAGCCTCACCAGCCCCAAGTACAGTGGGACAGTCACCTCCCTAGTCCTTCTGACCACACTATTCTTCATACAAGCCAGGATGCTGTTGGCCTTTTTGGCCACCTGGGCACACTGCTGGCTCATATTCAGCTGGCTGTCAACCAGCACCCCATGTCATTTTCCACCAGCTCTTGCTTGCTAGAGGGTCAGGCACTGCAGGTGTTGCACCATCATTGTTCACATCGGCTGCAGGCTGCCTGGCATGTGGTACCACCACACTGCGCTCCCAGGGCAGGGGATACCTCAATTGAGGACCCTGCTGCTGACCTGCCCTCAGAGGGGGCTCATCATTTTCAGGGAAAACACAGCTTTGCACTGTGTGCTCCATTATAACCAATTATATACGATGCAGCATGCTGTGCTGTGTCACCTGGTGCAGGCTCGATACAGTTACAGATGGAGTCTCCAGACTGCAAAGCATCAGATCTCCTGGCTGGCTGATCAGGACTAAGTATGTGCTTTGATGTTAATATTATGTTTGTGCCAGCTGGGAAGACCTCCATCAGGCTGGTGATAGTAAGGGGCACCTTGCAGGAACCTGAGTCACTTGGATCTTTTTCTTCTCGTTTCAGATTTGGTACAAAACTCATTGAATCAAACTCTGTATTTTTTCTGTATTGTATTTTATCTTTCCCCTTTCTACTTTATAAATAAGAAATGCTGCGCATGGATTTTCAGTTAAGACGTGAAAAGGAGATAAAAACTTAATATGATTGAATCAACAGACTAAGAACATATTAGTGTCACACATTAAATACAAATAATGGAACTGTTTTCAGCATGTATACATAATGGTACAAGTGAGAGCAGAAGTTGGTTAGGAGATGGAAACTACCTTAATTTCTGTTGTCAGGACAAATAGGAACAGAGGAAAAAAGCTTCCTACAGTTTAAAGCCATCCCTGCCCTTGTGAAGAGCACTCAGCAAGGCATTCAACATCCATTTCACTCCTGACCAGAAAGAACCACTTTTCCAGAAGCCATAATTTCCTAGCAGTGTTGATTTTTACCTTGGAGCACCACAGGAGAAAGGATTTTAACACAGAAACATGAAAGTGCTGTTATAAGCAGCCTCTAATTCAGTTGGAGTTCCTCTGTCACCTAGAGATACATATACTTCACCAGTTTATTTCTTTTTTAAACTGAGCACTTGAAAGAGTGGCTGGGAGGAGCTTTGTCAACTCCCATTGCGGTCAGTGGAGGGAAAGGCACTGGCAGGAGTTGTGTTGCTCCTCACTGGGTGTTACACCAGCCTCCTCCCCAGGCAGAGGCAGCTGAGACAGTTCCCTTTGAGAAGATTTCTGGCATTTACACAGACAAACTGAGGTTAAGTTAATCTTAATTAGAAAGGACCAGTCTTATTAGGTGAGGAGAACATAGCAGAGAACCCCCCTGCCACCATAAGACATGCTGATGGGAGCTACCTCAAAAGCATTTTTTAATCACTTTATTCAAACTCCTGCTAGAGCCACTGGGCTTCACAGCTTGTTCTCCAGGTTTCTCAGGGAAATTTAAAAAGAAAAAAAATAAAAGTTGGCTGAATTTGTAGGTTAGTTTGCTCTTTAGATACTCAAACAGCAAAGGTCATGTCACAAAATAAATTTCTGTTCCCCTAAACTGGAATTTATCTGGTAGCTACTTCCTTAGCCCATCTCTTCTTCCAGTTTGGGACAGGAAAAGAAATCCTAAATGTGGGGGTTTTTTGGCAGGAAGGGGTTTTAGTTTTTCAAACAGGTTCATGAAGCAGCATTTTTTATTTAAAGTTAAAAAATGTTAGATAATATGTCTCCTTCCTTAACTATGACTGTTATATTGGAGCACACCCTTGGATTTACATGTAGGAGATGGACAGCAAAGTCCTGGAAGTCATGATTGGGATGTAGACTTGTATCACTCTGGAGAGTTACTCTTCACTGGTGGGTGGAACAACCTTTTGTCTGTCTTGGAGGAGTTCTGCACATGGTAGCAAACTCTTTCAGGACATGGGTAAAGATTAAAATCAGCAGGACTGCCCGTGTTCAGTTTTGCAGTGCCCCAAGAAGCTCAGCTCCTCATGGAAAATCTTACCCTGTTTTTAAAGCAAAACTTACTCTTGAGTTGGGTGATTTTCTGAGATCTGTGCTTCCATCCATGCCCCACAGGTTTCACAGGACAGGTGCAGCACGTGCGGTCAGCCCAGCTCCTTGGTGGTCTGCTGTTCTCCCCGAGCTCTGCCTCTCAGCCCTGAAAAACCCCAGTCTAGGGAGGAAGAAACATCTCAGATTAAGAGCCTGTACATGGCTCCTGAAGGATATATATGAGTTCAAGTTTACATACTAAGTAACACTACAGTCAAGACAGGATCAACTTATGTTTTCTATGTAGATACACAAAATTTATGCTTGTGGGACTTGCCATGCAAAAAATGGTATTTTTTAGGAAGTGCTGCCATAGCATTGCTGTAGCAGCAGCCTTCCCCCTCACCCAGAGTCTCCACAGGGGTAAAATCAGCAGCCAAGTCTGTTTTTACAATGAGGAAGAGGTTTTTATGTTCTCTCCTTTTGCAGCTTCTCCTTTCCCAAGAGCTGCAAACACACTCTCTGGGCCCTTTATCACAGTTTCACTGTAGCTTCTTCTGTTCCAGAGATTTTTTTGGGAAAAATATCTGTTGTTTGCACTCTGCTTTTGAACCCCCTGCTACCTTTACTTCCATCCCAAACCAAACCTCTGGGTAGAAGGGACAGCAGGGAATGAAAGTATCTCTGCAGGTTGCACACTGTCAACTGGACACACTGGTGTTCGGTGTGTGGTGTTAAAACCATGGCTTCACATCTCTTTGCTCAGTAGGTTTTATTGGTGCTAAGGCTGGTCGGAAAGGATGCAGTGGGCAGCGGCCATCCAACAGAGTGTTCAGGCAGGAGCAACCTTGGCCAAAGAGGCTTGTGTGGAAGTGGATGCGGCTGTCATCCAGCCTGTGGTTGCCCACAACAGGGCTTTGAGCCAACATGTTTACAGCTCTGGGTATTCCCCTGCTCCCCAGGGGCAAGGAGAAGGAGCAATCCACCCCCTTAATTTAGCTGGATGGTGCAAAGAAGGGCATTGCTCCCTGCTTGCATTTGTGCAGAGTTTGGCCATAGTTTTTCTGGTAGTTCATACAAGGACAGGATCAGCAAGCAGGCATCCCAGGAGTGAGGAGAAATAGTCCTTCTGGTAAGAGCTAGCTGGAAGGAAAGAGCAAAGTAGAGCTTTCTGGGGTTTTCTGAGTGGGGATGTTACCAGTTTGTTTCTACAGGGTAGACAAGTGAGACTTTAAGTGTATTTTTCACAAACAAAGAGATTGCATCAAGCTCTTTATATGATATGCAATTCTGATTTATTGTAGTAGCAACACTTGTACCAGGCACTAAACACTAGGACATTTCTCACAGGCCAGACAGCAGTGACATGATGTATCACTTTCCCATCTGCTCCATAGAGAGTGTAAGTGCTCCGTTATTCGGCCGTGAAAAGAGCATCACTTTGGTTCTTAGTGGCTGGGTTTGTTGGCGGTTGAAACCAAGCAAATCCATTTCTTATTTTCATTACTAAAGCAGGACATAACTGCAGATTTCTGCTGCCAATGAAATGTTGCCACGCACACACACCTCTTGTGTGTGGATGTACATGTATTGTCCCAACGATATACTGCAAGATGGGTCTGTCCTGAAGAACACTCACCAGACACTACACTGTATATTTAATTAGCAATCTTAAAGCTGTGTGAGAAGTCTGTTACGTAAAATGTATGTAAAAAAGCTGAATCTATTTTTTCAAAAATTCTTACATTTGTGAAATAAAGACTGATCAAGGAAAAGGAGCACATTGCGCTTTTGGGAGAAATAATTGCATGACTTCCCTCTAAAGCTTAGCGAAGCTCTTGCCTCCATATAAAGTTCATGAACTCATTTTTATGGCTCAGGGACAACTTGAAGAACAAGCCTGTATTTTTCTGTAGAATTTCATTGCTACTGATATATTTAAGCTATGCACACCCAATTGAGATTTTTTTTTCAAGAGGATTATAAACCATATGTCTAAAGAATTTGTGTACTACATCTTGGGTGGGATTTCCAGTGTTTCTGCTCGACCTGTTGCTGCAGGAATGATGCTGAAACAGAGGGAAACTACACTGGTAGCCACTGGTGTGACCAGCAGGTACGAGGCAGTCCTGCCTCTGTCCCAAGGCCAAATTCAGAGCATTACACCCACCTACAGCCCAGGAACGTGGCTTGGGAAAGGAAGGAAAGATACAGCCTCTGCAGTGGTGGGTGCAGGCAGAAAGAGGTGAATTTTCTGGACAGAGAGCTGAGCAATGTCACTGTAAGAAGCCTGGATTTGTCATGGAGACTGTCCTCATCCCTGAGAGTACAGCTGGTCTCTGTTTTTAATGACTGTGCAATGGGCTTACTTGCATCAGGCTGTTTCCACTGGTGAAGTCATCCTGATGCTGAAGTTCAGGAGTCTCCTTGCAAGGCTTTAGCCAAAGGGAGAAAGAAGAGAACGTGAGAAAAAAATGCCCACTGTGCCATGTTTGCACAAAATGAAAAGCTGAGCATAGCGTAAGGAGACAAACAACATAAATGTGTACGTTGCTACTGTCTCCTTAGCATTTTCCAACCTGTTTTGTTTTGCTTTCCCTTCATCACATCCCTGATGCTTTGTAACACAGCAAAGGGTATGAGTTTGCCTTATTCACCCCACTGGTACCTGCTGGCCTCGGCTGCCACTTACCCAACCCCAGGCGGCTGCCAGACACCCAGACTCAGGGAGGTGGGTGTCTGTGGCGTTCCTCTACCACTGTTCCCAGTAGATGGACCTGGCCAAGCTGGGAGCCTTTCCGCACACTCCCTCCAGCACAGCAGCTGGCCAAGGGAGCCATGGGGAGCCTTTTCTTGCAGGAGAAGCAAGACTGAAGAATGAAAGGCTGCAGCCAGGTAAATGAATGAAGCATGGTTGTATTCCCACCTCCACTGGCTACTCTCTTGAATCAATACGCTGCAGGTCTTGTGAAGACTCAGACCTGACGTATGAGCAGCTTTCTGTCACTGGAGGGAGATGATAGCTCACTGTCAGGCAAGTCACAGCACAGCATTTGCTTTTCACCAGGCGAATTTTGTTGACTGCCATATTGTCCCTGCTCTTTCTCAGGGCAGCAGCTGCTCTGTGGTCTGATGGTGGTTCGGATGAGAAAAACTTTGTCATGGACATCTTGAGTCTGCAGACATGAAGCGCCACCACTGACACAGAGGTACAGGGTGTCTGAGCATGTCCTGCTGCCTGTCTGCTGCCCTCCCTGTTGCCACCCCTTCCTGGGTTACTGGGTCCCTAAAATCATCACTCCACAGTTCAGCCAGTGAAGAGGCCAATGCTAGAAAACCAAATGAAACAATAAAAGAAGAAAGAAGAGAAACCACTCTGCCCACCACTGACCGCTTATTTCCTTTGAGTCTTGCAGATCACAAGGCAGCAAAAAATTAGCTTTGCTCCCAGTGGCTGTCTCTTTCTGGAGAGTACCAAAGGCCAGAGATGTTCTCTGGGTTAAATTTGGAGTCAGAGGAAATAGAGAAATGTCAGGTGGTCTGGTATGTAACAGCTTTTAAAACAACCTGATTGCAAGGAAGAATGGGAGAGAGGAATGGCCTGAGATTTAGGTGATAGTCTGAAGGCATCTCAAATGGTGATGGGAAGTGCCCAAGGCTCAGTCAGACCTTGGAAAAAAAAAACCCAAAACTTGAGAAAGCAGAGCTTTTCACAGTCAAAGTTTTCTCCAGAAGAAGGACAGAGCTGGAGGAATTTCCTTGTGCTAAGACATTTCCAGAGCACAAGTGCTGTTTCCCAACTCTCTATTGAATACGCTGATAAGATAAAGCAAAATAAAAAACAATTAATGAAAAAAAAACCCCACCCAGAGTTGCATTCTGAGCACTGTTTATGTTAACCATGAGGCAATTAATAACTTGCACCAAAAAAAATCAACCACAACCAAAAACACTCTTGCGTTGTTTTAGCTGCTACTTCCCCAAACTCCAGCACTTCCTCCTGGTGTGGCACGTCTGCTCACAGGCCAGAGGCACAGCCTGGGCAAAGCACCTTTGCAAAAGCTTCATCTGAAGAGAGGAACCCATTTCCTCAAATACTTTTCCTCAGTTCCTAAGAATAACTGTGTCAGCAATGACTTCTCCAGTTGATCCTGCAGCGGTTGCAGTTCAGGTGGAACTGGACTGTGCTTGGTCCCCGCCGCTGGGTGAGACCCACCTCCTGGCAGACAGACTCAGCTCATGCTTTCCTCTCAATAGGCTTTCAGAGAATAAATCCTTTCTCTTGGCTGCCCCTGTGAGCACAGCTGTTCCATTCAAAGATTTGGGCTGAAATACATCTGTCTGAAACATTCAGTCTAAGCCCAGCAGTTCTTAGGATCCTGCTAGCCTTGGCTTGCTTTCATGCACCCAGATATTTTTCTCTAGCATTTTGCTCTTTTCCTTATGTTGTACATTCACTGTTGTTAAAAGAGGCAGCTCAAAGCTCTTTACCTCGGTGCAGCCACGACACTTTGCAGAAGACATCTGCACATTTCCATCTGCCATGCCTAGCAGTTTGTGCACGTGTATTTCAACACCAAAGTATGAGCAAGCAGGTGGCCGGCAGCAGCAAATCCACCCAGATAAGCTGTTCTTTAACAAAAAGTCAGCTGCAGCCCACATTCCACAGCAGGAGGTAACATCAGGGTCTCTGCGTGTGAAACATGGGCAAACCGAGACAAAATCTTAATATTCCAGTTCCTGAGACATTTCATAACATCTCCGGCCATCTGTCCTTTGGCAAGATCTTGCGGTAAGTGCACTAAGGGCAGACAATACTTTGTGCAACAAGGGTTGGCAAGCTGTTCTCCAAAACTGCTCCCTAGCTCCTAGATTGCACTACATCAGCTCCAAGGTGGCTCCAGTCACCCAGGACACCCGTTCTGTTCAATTCAACTGGTCAAGGTATGTTCTTCTTCTTTGGTGATATTGTGCTCAAACCATGGTAAACAACAACCATTGTGTCTCTCAAGGAAAATGAAGTTTGTGACCAACTCCTTCTGTCAAATTGAAGTGCAAAAAGCCAAAGGCAAGAAGGTGAAGGCAGTAATGCAATTAAGACCCGTGAGCATGAGTCCCTAGGCTTGTGTAAAGGCCAAATAAACTAGAAAGTAGTTTACTTGTATAATTTCCCTTTTCAAATAGTACTTTACTTAAAACAATTTTTCAATACATTTGTGGATGATAATGTAGAAGTGAATTCAGGCTAACTATCCATGGATGACATGAAGAATCCATGCAGGACATACGATTAATAAACACATTTCCATTCTTCAAAGCTGGGATGCAATCGCACCTATCCCTTCCTCCTGCAAAGGAGCAGCCCAATGGTGTCTCAGCCCTGGGAAGCACAAGGCTTACAAGTTCTCCTGACAAGGCTTTAAGACTCAGGGATGGATGAAGCTCTTGGATTTTGCTGTGTAACTTAGCTACCACCCCAAGTGACCAGAGGTGCCTCTGTACTTGTCTGCACCTCTTCTCCAGAAGCCGAGCTGAACACAGTGCGAGGAGCAAACCTTCATCCCCGGCTTCCAGTGGGCACTTGTGAGGCTGCACCGTGCCCATGGGACCGAGCATGAATGTGCACAACCACCTGATGTGCCTGCAGAGGCTGCTCCTTTGCTGGGTGTGAGGCAGACAAGCACGAATGACGTGTGCAATGCAAAACACTGGTGCCCGGGGCTCTTCCGTGGTCTCTCTCTCTTGGAAGATGCAGCCAAACCACTATGCTGTCACAGGCATGTGAAATGAAGCAAGCAGACTTTACAAACTGCTCCTGAGCTTCATTTCAGTTCTTGTGTTACTCTGCCCTAACAGGGGTCAGACCCTGCACTGACAAGCCCCCTGTTCAGCTCTGAGTGCCAGAGCCTGCTGGATGTGCACACCACAGCTCTAACTGTGGGTTTCCGTCTCAGCCAAAATTGAAACCCGCAGTATTTCAGAGCAATTTATGTTCTTTTCCTTTTTGTCACGAACTACCGCTTCTTTTCCTGAAACAAAATGCAATTCTCCCTTACTTTGGAATTTTCCACAGCAGCAAAAAGCTCAATTTCTGCCAAGCTGCTGCTGCCGGGGGTGTGTAACACTGCCAGTAGCACTAGGTGGTTGATGTGACCAAAGTGAAGTTTGCAGAAGTAGGTTTTAAAGACCAGTTGACATAGAATGAAAAACCAAGATGCTCAAAGAGCTTGTCTGCTTGTAGGTGAGCTCCAGCAAGTCCTTCACTTTCAAGCTTTCATCTATAATTGAGATATCAAATAGCTCAGCTCTCCATCCACGTTGTCTCTTTTCCCATCAATGTCTTTTGTTCTAGCAAAAGATACTATCTATTGCTGCAGGTATAGTCTGACTGATAAAGGCTTTTCTCAACCTATAGGAGACATTGTCCAGGATACAAAGCTGAGCCTTGACTACAGGGAATAAATTAGTAGGAATGGATCATGACAGTAACTAATTACAGCTTTTGGAGGAACTTTGGGGCAGCTCTTCTATTAAAAGGCAGGCTTTCTCAGCTGAAGTAAATTGGTAGCATTTTTTTCTGACTTTAGTAGAGTCCTTCTGATTTCTAGCAGCTGGCAAACTGTCTGTTTTTATCATATTCATATTCTACTGGGAAAAAAAACAGGGAGCCGAGTCACTTAAACCATATACAAGTCAAAAGTAATTCTGTGGAAATGAATGAAGCCAAAAAAAAAAAAAAAAGGCATAAAAAAGATAAAAGCAATGTTCATAGAATTAGAAATATTTATAAATCTGTAAAAACACGAGGTGCAATAGCCGGTAACATTGTGCTTCCCTGGACTTCGGGTATAATGCAGTTCCTTAAACCACATGCACATTGTAGGAGACACTGTAAGATCCAGAAGGGTTATTGAGGTGTCTGCTTTGATAGCTGTCCTGATCGGTGACAACCAGCCTGCCCATGTTCTTCAGCAGCAACACAGCCCTTCTCTGTTGAGCTTAAGGATGTGAGGTGTGCGCCAGCTTGAGGAAGTTTTTCTGCATATTTATAGATTTTATTGATTTATTTAGATAAACAGAGCTGGAGGAAACTTAAAGGCTCATGACCCAAGACATTTGTCTGTTTTTTGCAACAGGAACAGCTGAATTGACAAGAGTTCCTTGCATATCTTGCATGCCCTGCCTGGCTCTGCAGAGGGATGATGGATGTGGGCTCAGTGCAAGTGGTACAGGTTAGCAATAGATGGCATGCTTGAGTAGAGAGAACCCTTGCCTTCACCTCAGCAGCCCAAGAAATCCCCTGCAAGGGACCAAGACAGCCACAGCTCCCTTCCAAAGGGTGGCTTAGCTGGGCATCTGCTCTTCAGCAGGTGGGTACCTCCATGTCTACCCCAGCTGCAGATAAGCAGAGCTTCTGGGAAGTCAGACTGGAGCAGGTCTTCATGTGGCTGTAGGTGAGTCCAGGCCCCGGGTGTTGTTTGCTGCGCGCAGGGGTGCTGGTAGTATGTTTATCACCAGTGCTGTTCAGACAAGATCTTTCTTTTGTCCGTCTCTTTCTCCCCTACTCCTCTCAGTCACTCTTAATGGGGCCTCTTGATCTCCTATCCATTCCAAAGCCCCATCACACCAGCCTGGGACTGGACATATTGCTGCTGCATCACCTTGCCAGGAGGTTGCTGGGACCCATGGTCTTCTCCAGGCAGCTGAGTCTCTCCTGGAAAGCACATGACAGGCTCGAAGATCTGGCTGGATCTGTATGGGTCAATCGATGGTTCATTTTATGAAGCTAGACTAAAACCTCGGCAGCAACAGGGCATTTTCAGGTACACTTGAAATTAAAGCATTTGGATTTTGTTCTTAGTGAAAAAGTCAAAAAGCACCCATCTGTTCGAGACCAAAATGTTTCATGGGGGAAGGCAAAAGGGCAAAAAATACCTGGTATTTTTTTCATTTTTCAAAGTACGACCAGGGCAGGGCTGTGTCTGGGCACTGGGAGATGCTGCTGACTCAGGTTTCCTGCCCAGGCCGGGCTCTGGCACTCCTCCTCAGCAGAGCCCTCTTCTTCGAGCAGGTAAAGACCACCTTGGCCCTGTGGGAGACGCAAGGCACCCTTACTCCACCATCCAGGCCATGTGCCATCGTACCTCATAGCCCCAGTCACCAGCTTGCCCCTGGGCAGGAGGAACACTGGGTTGTCCACCTGCAGCTCCTCCCAAAGCAACTCAGTCACAGTGTTTCCAAAGAGGAGGCACCATCTGCCAAGTCTGATGGACAAAAGCGTTCTGTTTTCGCTTGAATTTTAGATACGAAGATAGCATGTTCTTTCCTTGCAGCTCGTCCACCAACAGCCACTTTCACACTTTACCTGATAAAAACCACTTTATGTGATAACATGTTACGTAGGTTTCAATGTTCTGTTTCTCAGAGACACTTCGATACTTTGCCCTGTATTGACTTCCACCTGGGTGCACCCATATTGATCACTAACACTAATGACTGTTGTTCTTAAATATCCCCATGAGGCACATGATGGAAGCACGCAGAAACCAGCAAAAAGGGATGAAAGGATTTTGTCACAGCTGCAGTTGTTAAGGCTTTATCTACCATGTAAAGACAGTCCCTTGGCTACACCCATATTTTTAAGATAACAAGTAAATAACCCCGCTATAGTCAACTGAGCTGAAGTGTAGGAGAGCTTAGATGAAATGATGAAGACTCCTTTTCTGTGATCCTCTGGTTACAAAACTGAGTCCCAGATCTCACCTCACAATGCAGAAAAAGCGCTATTTGAAATGTAGGTATTTTGTTTCAGTTCTTCATCTAGGGTTTTATGAGACTGCCCCTGTAGGTATCTGAGCAACAGGGTATAATTTTGCCTTTTTATGATGAAAGAGCAATGTCTATTTGGTTTTAATGATGGCAGAGGAAAAATGACAATGTTTGTACCCTGGCTTCTATATATATATATATGATATGTAAAGAAAGCTCAGATTTTTAAATACAGGTAAAAAGGAAGGGGAAACTTCTGCCTGTGTCCACAGCACATGACAGGTCTGACTCTTCTGGTTTTCCTGAAGAGCTCTGCAGCTGAACACAGAGATCTTCTGATACCTGGCAAATGAAATATGACTAATCAAGATGGGAAGTGGTTTTCCTGCATGTAGGTTGATTTTGTTAATATCTTTCTACCTCAAATGGCAAAGGAACACTTTGGAGAAAACATGTTTGTTAAAGTTTTGAGTATATTTCCACTTTGCGGCTGAGAAAGCTTTGAGCCTGGGAAAGCAGGGACCTTTCCTAGGAAAATCAGACTTCTAAATCCCAGTATAGCTGAGGCAGACAGTGAGAAAACCTGGAAACCTCCTAAAATGGCATCATGTTTACTTCTCCTGCTACAGAGAGCCAGCCAAAAATACAGCCACACCTTCAAGAAAATACCACCCCAAGAAGCCTTTGCAGCTCTCATTCAAATTCTCTGCAGGGGGTTTTAGCCCGTTGAGCTCTTGGGGCTTTCACATCTCATCAGAGAATGGATTGAGCATTGTATGTGCCAGCCTGGTCGTGGCCAACCCTTGAGAAGGTGGAATGAAATGTGTGTTCACATCTCTGATATGGCCGTGCAAAGGTCAGGTGGCACAACCTGAACTGCTGAGGAAAGTGGGTTTAAAATTAGTGCCTAGCTTTGCCAACCATCACCGAGCACCTCACTTTGTCACTTTAGCACAGGGGATCAGAGGCAGGAATTTGAACTGCTGATGCTGCAAAAAAAAAGTTTCAAAGCTTTGTCAAACTATACACAAAACGGGTGGTTATGAGCGGATCTAGTTAAAGCACCACAAAACTATGCAAGTGGAATCTCAGTTTGGTTTAAGTATGGTTACATCTATTTACATGTTTCTGTATCAGCTTCACGCTTTTCTCCCATCAAGTCAAGCTAAATTAATATAAGCCACACTTAGATTTGATTTGGTGTAACCTTTGTATACAGGTTGCTTTAAAACCTACTTTTAAGTTGGTTTTAAGACAAAATGCCTTACTCATCTTTTCTGGAAACTGAGTCAAACTATCACTGGGTGTTCCTGGAGTGGGGAGTGGTAAATTTTTGTTTACTTCCTGCACTTCTACCGAAGTCATCATGAAACCAAGCATCAGACTTAGCTGAAATATCACCGTTTCCCCATTTGTCCCCCTGTCCATTTTACCCAGGTGTCAGATGGCAGAGAGGACTTGTGCCCTTTTTAGGGGACACCACAAGGACCTGACACAGCTTGGCTGTAATTGTAGCAATGGGTTGTTGCCAATACCATATTTCACTTATCCCTTTCTGCTTGCATTTGCTACCTGGGCAGTTAAATAGAGCAAGAACATAATCAGATTCAAGAGCACCCCTTTCATCTTTATTTCTGAGTTTGTGGTCTCAGGGGTTTCTGGCCTCTAGCCTTTGGTGACTGCCCAGGTGATGGAGCAGGTTGTCCCACAGCAGAGGGAGGGGATGCTTGGCTGAAATATGCATCATGCCACCCAGAGCTCACATATCTGACCAGCATCTGTCCTTTAGGTTGGCTCCCTATGGGGTGGTATTTTGGGGGAGGACGGGTCATGGAAGCCTGGCTGGTCCCACTGAGGCTCTGGGCAGTGTCTGAGAGTTTGCTCAGATCAGGACTGCAGTTCATGCTCCATTGAACAATGTGACCCTATGGAGGGTCTCATACCACTCCGAAACTGCGGGGCTGGGAAGCACAGGACACAAAGGACACCTGAATCTCTGCTGACAGGAGCTGAGAACTGGAAAATAAAAGCTCTCCTCAGCAAATCACTGTTTCCTAATGAGAACCTCAAAGCTCAAACCTCAGGTATGAATCACTTGCCCTTTAAAATCCCTAGGGGTTGCGATCAGTTCTGTGTGTGGGTTAAGAACAAGGATGAAATCAATGAGGCTGCCAGTTCCTCTCTTTGGGGTAAATAAAGCACATCCACATGCTGGCTCCCAAAGTCCCCGTGTTTCCACTCTGCAGCTTTGTTTCAGGAATATAGTCACCCCAATACCCTCTGCTTGCATCAAACTGAGTCAGTGTAAATGGTCTGCAGCAGGGATGGGAAGATGAAAAGAGGCCAGAAAGAAAGATCACTGGAGCATTTCACCCAGTGCTTTGTGCAAGCAACCCCGCTCTGGTCGGTGGAGCTGCACCCATGTGGCCAAATTTGACTCTCTGGATCCTTCTGCTGAGCTGCAAGGGAAAAAAAGAAAAGGGAGGAGAAATACACGGGAGGAAACTGGGGTCTTGCTCCGGAATTGGAACCATCATGATGATCAAAAATACATATTCTTAATTTTATAAAAATAAAACCAGGCAGGGACAATCTGGGTGGGGTCAATCAGGGCCTTAATGTGTCTTCCTCTTCCCAGTGCTTCCCTTCCAAGCTTAGCTCTGGCCCTTTCCTTCACATGAGCTGTTTTTTGCAATCTCTGCTCCTAGTTATGCTGTGTGCCGCACCACAAACAGACGTGTGACGACAATTGTGGTCTAATGTGTGATGGTGAACATTCAGAATATTTAAACAGGGTGGGTTTTTTTGACTCAGGACCTCAGGCCAGATGCTGGCTCCAAATCCAGTTATTTTGCACTAGCTCAGAAAACCAGTTTTGTTGGCTCTCTGGAAGATTCTCCAAAACAAGAGCAATGCTACAGCACAGTTTTGCTGTAGTTGCCCCAGGCTGTCCCATCTCTTTCTCCTCAATTAATCTGAGCCACTGGAAAAGGGATCAGAGCTGGAACTCCCTGTGTCCTGCTGCTCTTTGGGGCTGCAGCTGGATCCTGGACAGGGGTCTGAGCTGAAAACCTCCCCAGAAAGCAGAGCTCCTGCAAAGACATCCTTGATTCATCTCTTCCTGAGATACCTCAGCTTATTTTTTAACGCTTTCTTGAAGAAACTAGCATGTCTTAAGGGTGTCACAAAAATACCACTGCAGATGAGCAGCTGAGAGTGAGGTACAAAGCCAGGAGACAAAGATCCCAGGCCCAGGCATATGGCAGGAGTTTGGCTTGCTCGCAGGACTGATTACACCCTTGGTTACCACGATCTAGCTGAGGTCCCTTGTTCTCTGCTAGGCACCACTCATGGGCAGATCTGATCTTTACAGTATTTAGTCTATGTAGCTTTGGAGAGCTACAGGGCAATGGGAGAAAGCATGCATGTTTTGCAATATTTCTCCTCCTTTCTGGAGGGACGTGGAGTAGCAATTCCAGGGCATTCAAGGAGAAGCTGACAAGAGCTGGTGGCAGAGCAGAAGGTGTGCAGGAGTCCTGCCACCAGCTCTGCAGAGCCAGACAGCTACGCAGCTGTGATGCCAAAAGTGGAAGCCAGGGCATGTAGTCAAATAGGCTTTGCACAAAGGGGAACCAGATACTCTGGGGCCAGATTCCACTCTCGGTTTACAGCAGGTAAGGTTAAATGTTAGCTAGTTGCAGACGACCAGCTCAATACCCAGCTGGTGACACTGGCAGCAGAGTTTGGTTCCTCGGGTTGGTGCGGTGCAGCAGATGAGGAAGGGGCACTGAAGCACCTTATATCAAAAAAAAAGAAAGATCAGCTCAAGCATGGACAAGGCTAAGGACCGTGCAAGACATTTTCCCCCATCACCTGCTTTCTATTTCCCTCTCAGTGCTGTGCTGCTCATCTCATCCTGCCCTGTCCTGGCTGCCTGTGGCTTCCATGAATCTCCCCTCACCATGCCCTGAGCTTGTGCTCCTACTACTTCACTTTCTTTACCCAAGTTCATTGCTTGGCTCAGCTCTTTGACTGTTGTCTGCAATTTGTGGCTGACATGCCACATTAGATGACAGAAAAGAGGAGCTAAGATCTCTTTGACTCCTCTGATGAACCCATGTTAATGAAGGCAACCAGGAAGCTGTATGTGTGTGAAGGCCCCTCTTCACAGCAGTGATGGGATGGCAGAGGAACATTTGTGTTTGCTGCACTGTCACCCCATGCTGTGAAGATGTCCCTTCCTGGAGGGCTGTGGGCATCAGAAGCAACTCAGGGCTGCACCCTGAACCCCAGAGTGGAAGCCATCAGCATGCACTGTCTGTATCTCTCCTCTTCCTGCTCTTTGTGGGGCACCCGGACAACCCTTGCCATAATCTGCTTGAGGCTGCCACTGATGTCCTGTGGTTGTCCCTGCCATCCCGTGGCAATCCCTGCTGTCCCCTGGCAGACACTGCCTCCAGGTGTTTTGGCAATCTGGGGTTTGGTGCTGGCTTCCAGGGAGAGGAGGACTGAGGTCTGAGCCCTGGGTCAGCCCAAGACTTAGATGTGCATCTCTTCATGGCTGGGGGTGGTGCTTTGGCCATTGGGGCAGAGTCTGGTGGGGGACGCGTCCAGTGGAAATGAAAGTGGTCCCCAGGGGAGTACATGGGGCACAGGGCAAGAGGGAAGAAACACCTAACAGGTAGTTGTCCGAACTGGGGACAGTGTGCTTCCTGCTCCATCATTACTCCAACGTTTTACACATTTTAATGGTCTAATGTGAAATCCATGGGCGCTCTAGGACCGTATCTCACGATTAAAGGCAGAAAAGCTGGCTGACAGCTGCAGCAGTGAGGGAGACAACAGCCCTCATATATTGAAACATACAGAGGTGGTCTTGGCAGAAAACTGGACTAGAAGTATATCTGACTATTCAGTGAGGGGGGAACCTCAATGCCCAAAGGCAGCCCTATTGTCCCCACGTCAGCCTCTGGCTCCCACCATCTGCGCACTCCTGCAGCCCCAGGAGCCAGCAGCTGCTGCCCCACGCCACAGAACTGAAAGCTGCTCCATCCCGGGCTCCTGCACTGCTCCTACCAAAGAGTGTGCCACTGGTCCAGGAGGAGGAGGAGGCTGAAGCAGAGCCGAGCTGGGAGGTAGGTAGTGCTTGCAGGCATGGGGATTTGTTTTATGTACCCAGCATTGGGAAAAACTTGCCCAAACACTGGCTCTTTACTACAAGGGGGCTGATCAGTGGCAGTATTTTATCTTTAGGACAGCCTGTCATTTTCCTTCTCATGCTTGCCTATTGTTTCTTGGACTCTGTGAAGCCTAATTGCTGCTGCACATCTCGTCGCACATCTGCATTCAAACTATCTTGGAAGTGGCTGTGTTGAAAGTTGGTGGCTCCTTCCCCCTGAACTGATGCATGGCTCTGGGTGACAGTGACTGGGAGCACTTGTCAGTGCCACAGAACTTCTCACCTTTGGTAATCCCATTCCTAGCACCTGTGCTGGAGATGAGAAAATATGTGAAACACAGGCATCCTAGGGAGGGAACAGTGTAAGGAATGTTGTCAGCTCAGGCACTTCATGTTCGTGCTTTGGTGATGGCCAAATGGCTGATCCTTTCTCACCTGGCTAGCTCTTGGAAAACGCTTCAAATGAAATGTGAGAATGCTGTGTAACCCTCAGGATCCTTGACTGCCAGTGGAATTGATTGCCTTTTATGAGAGCAATTCTCTCCATCATGCTTTTGGGCTGCAAGTAAGCCTCCTCTTTCAGCACCCCATGCACTGCACTGCGACCATGGAGCAGGATGTCTGGGGAGCAGCAGGCAGTGGTGGGCAGTGGTGGGCAGCGGTGGGCAGTGGTGGGCAGCAGCTGCCTGCTCAGCTGCCTGCCCAGTCACCCCTCTTCCCAGCCGCCTGCAGCTCAGCCCTGCACCGCTCTGCCATGTCACCACACTTCCCTCACGCTGATGAAAACTTTTTGTTTACTGGAAGAGTGGATGCTTTTTCTTCTTGCGTAAGATTGATTCTCAGCCAGAGCAGGCAGATCTCTCTCCTGTGCCCCTTGTAATGCAATGTCCATGCAGGACAGCACAGCTGTGCTGTAACAGGAGGTGTGCTAAATGTAGTTAGGGCTGTGTTTTGCTAGACCAACCTCTCGAGTCCTTTATAGGTACCTCAGTTCATTTTTTATCAGTTACATTCATACTCAAAAGCCTATGTGATTTTTTTCTTTTATGAAGAGTTTCTTGAAGAACAACCAAGCACCCTTGGGATCAGTGTTTTGATGGCAGGTGGTGAATGTTACTTCTGACACGGTTCTGTAACACCTGAAGGCCATTTGCATCATCTTGTTGGCCACCAGCATCCTCAGACCTTTAGGATCCTAAACCTAAGGTATACTAAAAACCAACTTTGTATTAAAAGTGTGTCTGGATGTTAGACTTGTAGATGATTCCCAGGGCCAAATTTTTACACAGCAAGTGATTAATGAGCCTTTTTTGTCCCACATTTCTAGAAAGCCTGAAGACAAATACATAATTTCTCTGTGAAGTTGATTCCTACTCTTGTGCAATGGGGGAGTAAAAAGGTGTGGTTTATACTAAGCTTAATGCTGAGAGCATGAATGAAATAATGTTGGGAGCACACTCGTATTGTTGAATAACACACCTTACTGGAAAGTACATTAAACACTAACCTCCTGTGGTATATGTGGTCAGCTGCTGTTTAATATCTTATCAGAATACTTATTCATGTTTCAAAAAATGAAGAAAACCCCAAAACATTGTGCTTTTTTTTTTTTTTTAAATGATATTATTTCACTTTTCTGCCTTGGGCCATGGATCTATTTTATTACATTACAGTGGAGAATTTCTGGTTTAACTTTTTGGTTTTAACTTTCCAAAACTGAAATGAGACATAGCAGGAATAAACAAGGGTTGTTCTGCTCCATCTTCAGACTCATTTAATTGATAAAGTTCCTAAGTAATCAAAAAGGCAAGCCTTCTTAGTCCCAGCTTATGACAATTATTGTTGGCAAAGTAAAGTGTGAAGGTTTCCCAGTGCTGACAGCCCCCACCTATGCTCTGGGCTCTTCCTTAAGGAAAGCTCACACCAAGAAGGGTTTTTTGAGTTTGGAATCGCTGGCTTTGCACATGTTTGGGAGAACAAAGATGAAGGAAGCAGAGAAGCATTTTGGGTAAAAGAAGCACAAACACCCCAAATGCTCATTTGATATTGGATATTCAATACTATTTGAGATTAATTCAGGAGATTTCTTTTTCTTCAAATATTGCCTGAAGCATTGTGGCTTAGCTGTTGATTTCTGCATTTCTTGGATATCCTTTGCTCTGTCCAAAAAATGCAGACACATTACTGTTGATCTTGTCTATAAAAGCTGGTCTTGTGTTTGGTCCCGGTCAGATTCACACCTAGTGGTTTCAAAAAATTACCAAAACATTTGACTTTTTACTCTTCTGCCTACAGACTTACGAGAGGGGAGATATGAAATCTTGATGGCTCATGGAATTACTGGGGTGTATCAGAAAAGAGTCAGCAAAAGAAATTCTAGGTGTTGTAAAAGGAAATGTAGATTTTAACTATGCAGTAGCAGAAGTTAATCTGTTTTGTCCCACTCATTCGAAACCCACAAGAGCCTCTCTTGTGTTTTCAGTACACCAGAAAAACATGAAACTGCAGTTTGGAAATGAGAAGAAAAGCTGCCCCATATATCTGCATAATGGAAAGACACTCCTCCTCCTTTTCAACCCGACTTCTGGCTGGCATTTTTCAGAACATTTTGGGCTGTATGTCTTATCTTCATTGAGCTGTGCATGTCTATGCCCAGCCCACAGCAGAGGAGGATGCTGTAGGCAGTGGGAGTGCAAGCTCTGCTTTACCCTGGCTAACCTAAGAGATCCTTCTCACTCCTAAGGTGAAGAAGAGATAAGAAGGATTAGTGGATAAAGCGAAGCCCTTCTTGTCAGTGCATGGTCAGACGTGTTGCAGCCAAAGCCACACTTGCAGCCCCAGGCTGCAGTGGGACAAATGTCTGCTCCCCCTACTCCCCACGGCTTCACCATCCTGCCAGCCTTACTGCCAGAAAACCCTGACATGTCTCCCTGTAAGCAGCAGGCCTTTGGGCTTGATTATTTGCTTGTTTTCTCAAGCAGCACCACGTAAGATCAGGAGTAAGTTTAAACACAGTGCGCAATGATCTCTGCAGGTTTTGTACCTGCACCACTGCCCGCACGCTAGGGCAAACTTAAGGTATTTGCTAAGTGGTAGCACAGTCTGTCCTGTTTGCTTCTGATACATCTAGATTACTTGCTGAATCCACGTTAAGGTGCTGAGCATGGGTGTATGGGTGTCCTTCCCTCCCTGTGAGCAAGCTCTGGTGCAGGGGCTCAGCGTGGCTGCACTTGCTTGCAGAGGTGTGGATGGTGGACACAGCTGGTGTGGACAGCAGGCTCCCTAGTAGGTCTTTGGTGTTGAAAATGGGTTCCCAAGAGCCTTTTACTGCAGCTCTGAAAACAGAGCTCTACCACTGGATCTCTTGACCAGAAAGGATTGAAAGCTCCGATACTGGTGAAAAGCCCTCGAGTTGCAACTTCTAATCATAGCACAAAAGTACATACACGTCTGTATTCTGCATGGTCAAATCCTTTTAGCCTTATTTTCCCCATTGTGAGCTTTACCCCTGGGCTTCCAGCTTATGCCTGTGCAATTGCCATGCCTTCGTTGCCATGGCCGTGTTGCCAGGCCCTTTGACTCACCACCTCTTGTACTGTGGGTTGAGCTAAGCCTGAGGTTTTCAACACTTTGTATCTTGCACATTTCCTGCAAGAGGTGTCAGAAAAATGTGTTTCCTGAGATTAAGTAAGCAAAAATAATAGCTACCAAAACCAGACCAAAAGAACCTAAAAAGTGAGAAAAATAATAAAGCTGTTCGGCGGCTTCCTGTTTACCAGCAGCTCAGAGACAGATTTGTCAACAGCGTTGCCAAGGTCTCCTCTCAGACCACAGCAGCATTGGAGGTGCGTGTCACCCCAGCAAAGCCTCTCTCTGTGCCCCCAGCAAGGGCAGAGGATTGAGAGAAGATATGAGAGATGGGACAACGCTGTGCAGATGCCTGCTTTGAGATCATAGCCACTGTGGTCTAGATGAGAAGTGCCAGCAGGATGGGACTGTTGCCCAGATTTTGCTGCATGATGCTCTTGTGCTGAGAGCATCCTGCCCCAGGGAGGCATCTCCAAAGGCACAGGCCCTCTCCGAGGGGACCTGCTGTCAGTGGCAGGGTGCAGGTTTGAATTCAGGGTCCCATCCTGGTCTTAAACCACACAGGCTTCTCTGTTTTAAGAGCATAGTTTCACGTGCTGAAACCCCTTTTTCCTTGTAAAATCTGATAAGCAACCAGAGCTGCTTCCACAGGAGGCTCCTGTGGCAGACCTGTGCTCAAGAGGCAGATGGAACCAGTCTAGCCATTTAACCAAGAAGCTAATTGAGTGCCCTTGCCCATGCCCCAGCACCATGTAATTTATCTGCATTTGGCAGAGCCAAAAATTTTTGTACAGGGTTATGTGGCATTGCTGTGGTGGGAGGAATCCTGCCTGGTTTCTGTGCTGGAGCTCACAGACTTCACACCTGAAGGGTCACTGAGCCCTGAGAAGAAAGCCCTGAGTGTCGGCAGGAAGGTGTATTATGGTTTTCTGTGGTCTCTGAGCAGCGCTGCCTGGACAGGGTGCTGGGTTCAGCGTGGCCAGTGCCAAGTGTTGGTGCTGTGCACCAGGCAGCCAGCCAGCACAGGTAGCCTTAAAAATCTGGTGGGGAAACATCAGTTTAAGCCAGAGAGGGACTTATGTGTCAGACAGTGTAATTACAGTTGCTGGAAAGCATTAGAAGGAATAAGCAGCTTGCAAAAAAATAAAAAGAGTAAGAGCCAATATATATTTGTCAAGGAGCAGCTATGTCAAATCAGCCTCAGTTACAGCCTTGTGCCAGATGGGCAATGCAGGGTTATCCTGTACCTCAGAGCTAGAGTTGTCTGAGTATATCAAACAGCCTTTACATGAGTCCACAAGTGGTCAGACAGCCCAACTCCAGAGCAGTCGCTGCTGGACAGGAGAGCTGCCCAGGAGGGTCCTGTAGCCAGGGCTGTGCTCTGCCCCAGCACAATTCAGCGTGCACATTGGTGCTCTGGGTGAAGGGCTGGTGTATGTTTTTACTATTTTAATCGAAGAATCATTTTGATTGGAAGAGACCCTCCAGACTATTGAGTCCAGCCATTAACTTAACTCTGACACTAACCATGTCACTAAGAAGCTCATCTATATGTCTTTTAAACACCTCCAGGGATGGTGACTCCGCCACTTCCCTGGGCAGCCTGTTCCAATGACTGACAACCATTTCTGTGAAGAAACTTTTCCTAATATCCAATCTAAACATCCCTCAGTGCAGCTTCAGGCCATTTCCTCTCATCCTAACACTTTTACAAATGTCACTACCTTGGGAGGGGTTGAAAATGCACTGGGGAACAGGATGGCTCAAATTGACCTTGACAGATTAAAAAGCCTGAGACCGATGGGCTGCAGTTCGTTAAGGACAAGTACTCACTTTTGCACATGGACAGGGTCAGCTGAGACCACAACAGATTATGGTGAAGACAGAACTTATGGAAAAAAAGGATCTGGTAGCCACCATCCAGCACAACAGAAGCGTGAGTCACCAGTGCTATGCGATTGCAAAAGATGACAGCTACCCTGGGAGGTGACTCTTCCAGTCTGCTTTGCCAGGGGTAAAGCCCGCAGCTGGCCTCCATGTCTAGTTTTGGGCAATGCAATGCAAAAAAGATTAAGGAAAACTGGACAGCCACCAAAGGAGAACAGTGGCTACGATTGACAACTTAGAAAACATGACCTGAAAGGAAAAATATTATGGAATATGAGCTATTAAGATTGAAGGGAAACATTATCTAAGAATATTTTAAAGCAGCTAGAAGAAAGCAGCAATTGTTCCTCTGTGGATAAGACAAATAACCGATTCAAATCATACCAGGAGAGTTTTAGACTAAAACAAATTTAGTAGGAGTGAGTCTGAAGAAACACTGGGATAGTTTGTAAGGAGGAGCTGGGGGGAAAGCAGGGACTGTAGGAGCAGGCTGAACAACTGGGTGGCAAGAATCACAGAGGGACATTGCCCCTGCCTTCAAGGCAGGAGACAGACTACCTCAGGTGTGTCAAACTCATTTTCACCAGGAGCCACATCAGCCTCATATTTGCCTTCAAAGGGCCAAATGTAATATTAGGACTGTATAAATGTAGGAGCAGTTGCAGTTCTTGATCTTCCAGTGTCCCATCCGGCCTTATTTTCTGTGGTTTCTCTGTTCTAACTCATTGTCACTTGCATCCTTCTCTGTTCTCCACCCGTAGGCAGAGCAGTGTCAAACGCTAATCTGAGAGGTGCTCGTGTACCGAAGGTGTGGGATAGTAAAGGCTTAAAAAAATAAGCACTTTGGGGTAATAAAAAAAAGCATCAGATAAGGGGCAGATGAAGAACCTTCTTCTCAGAGACTCCATAGGCAATAAATGTATTTGTTTATTTCTTTCTGTCCCACAGTTACCCTGTTGTAAAACATAAGTGAGAAAAACCCACTCACTGCTGACATTGTTATGAATGAGTTGCTGTGCTGGGAGTTTTGCAACACACTGATTTCTGCTTTGGTGAAACTAAGCGATTGTGCAAGGCTGCAGCTGTCAAAGCCATAATCCGTGTGGCTTTGGTGCCGGCAGTGAAAAGCACAGCACGGAGCAGAAGGAGCTGATCCAAACCTCACCAAGCACCTCCAGCTGCTTCTCCTCTACAAACTCAGCAACAGTTTTTAGAGGACTGTCCAGCTCACAGCCTTTTTTTTTTTCTGCACTGAGCATCTGCTGCAGGAGAGAGAGCCAGCGCAATGCCAAATAAGCTTTTTGTACACACATCTGTACATGTCTGCATTACACAAGAGCTTTGTTACAGTAATACAACTCCACTTTGGTGGAGGGTGTCAATATTTTTGCTGACCAAGCTGAAAAGAAAAATAAAAATTTCTGTCTGCTGTCAACAAAACAGACAAATGTTAGTTCTACTGGGATATTTTTTAAGCTTTGAAGTCTGCCTGGTTTTGAGGAAGAGGGGTTAGAGAAGAGGTTATTTATTTCTCAAAAAGCTACATTTGAAAATAACACATTTAAAAAGGAAAAATGTCAATGTTTTGTCTGGAACTTGTCAGATAAAGTATTGTGACTCTTCTTCATCTTTTTCTCTAATTGGAGGAAGGAATCTCCCAAAAAATATCTTCGTGCTTTCACATGTATTTTAGGCAACCTAAATATACCTTTATGATAACCAAAAAAACAATCACTTTAAATCTCACCCAGTTACAGAAATCTCACCCACCTCATTGTACACAGGCATACAAACATGTCACTCCCATAAAGAAATGGCATTTGAGTAAGGCATTTGACACAGTCTCCCACAGCATCCTCACAGCTAAATTGAGGGAGTGTGGTCTGGATGGTCAGATAGTGAGGTGCACTGTGAAATGGCTGAAGGGAAGAAGCCAGAGAGTCGTGGTCAATAGGGCGGAGTCTAGTTGGAGGCCTGTATCTAGTGGAGTGCCTCAGGGGTCAGTACTGGGGTCGATATTATTCAATATATTCATCAATTATTTGGACAAGGGAATAGAGTGCACTATCAGCAAGTTTGCTGATGACACCAAGCTGGGAGGAGTGGCTGATATGCCAGAAGGCTGTGCTGCCATCCAGCGAGACCTGGACAGGCTGGAGAGTTGGGCGGGGAAAAATTGAATTAAATATAACAAGGGAAAGTGTAGAGTCTTATATCTGGGTAGGAACAACCCCAGGTTCCAGTATAAGTTGGGGAATGACCTATTAAAGAGCAGTGTAGGGGAAAGGGACCTGGGGGTCCTGGTGGACAGCAGGATGACCATGAGCCAGCACTGTGCCCTTGTGGCCAGGAAGGCCAATGGCATCCTGGGGTGTACTAGAAGGGGGGTGGTTAGTAGGTCGAGAGAGGTTCTCCTTCCCCTCTACCCTGGTGAGACCACATCTGGAATATTGTGCCCAGTTCTGGACCCCTCAGTTCAAGAAAGACAGGGAACTGCTGGAGAGAGTCCAGCACAGGGCAACAAAGATGATTAAGGGAGTGGAACATCTCCCTTTTGAAGAAAGGCTGAGGGAGCTGGGTCTCTTTAGCTTGAAGAAGAGGAGACTGAGGGGTGACCTCATTAGTGTTTACAGATATATAAAGGGTGAGTGTCACGAGGATGGAGCCAGGCTCTTCTCAGTGACAACCAATGATAGGACAAGCGGTAATGGGTTCAAACTGGAACACAAAAGGTTCCACTTAAATTTGAGAAGAAACTTCTTCTCAGTGAGGGTGACAGAGCACCGGAACGGGTTGCCTAGGGAGGTTGTGGAGTCTCCTACTCTGGAGGCATTCAAGACCTGCCTGGACGCCTTCCTGTGTAACCTCATCTAGGTGTTCCTGCTCTGGCAGGGGGATTGGACTAGATCATCTTTCGAGGTCCCTTCCAATCCCTGACATTCTGTGATTCTGTGGAATGGAATTAGGCCATTCTGCCATATGGCAAATTTGTACCTCCACTCTAGCAATGGTCTGATTAAAAAAATTTGATTAAGCTGATGCAGTCCCACTAAGATGGTGTGTTGACAGCTGATGCTGATAGACCCAAACATCATATCATTAACTGAAAGAGGCAAGGATTCCTCAGAAGACAAATCCCATGCGGGGTTTCCTCCTGTACTTCCCGGGTGACCATGGTGCAAGGGATTCACCAAGGGTGCTCCAGTCAGGAACCAAGGGTGCTTGCCAGTCCGTGTAGACAGCAGAGACCCTTAGTAGAGGGTTGTTGAGCCAGAGACGTGGCCAGGAGGAGGAATTTGGGGTGGGAGGTTCATCAAAGTGCTACCTGCCACGCCGTCCCCAAGTTGCAGAGGACAAGCTTGCCTTGACCACATGCCTCTACCTTCTGCTGCAAAGCTGAGCTGTTGTCATTGTTCTTCCCATTAACAGATGATCGCAGGTATTTTACAAGCTATTTTAGCTGAGCAGCCCAGCAGCTCTGAATGTCTGTATCCCCTGTCGCAGTTAATCCTTATTTTGTTTCATCTGTTGAACTAAGTCACCTCTTCCCTCCTCTTCTAATATGACAGTGTAAGCCCTCTAAGTTGTAAAGTGAGAGCTGATTTGAAAGGGAAAGGCCTCTTATTGTCTAAGAAGCTGTTCTTATTTTGCTGTCGAGCAAAGGCAGAGGAAAGTGCTCTTCTTGCCTAAGAGCACCTGACTTGACTGGTCACCACCACTTCAAGATGGGTAGGAGCAGAGCATCGCATGAAGGCAAACTTGTCCTCTGCATTTCAGACAGTTGTTATGATAGCAAGAAGATTCAGGAAATACTTAGTCTTTTCTTGGGAAATATCCTACCAGGTAAGCTGTCTTATCTCCCTTCTTTTCCTAATGCCGCTTATACCAACACCAGAGCCTGTGCTGTGGTATCTGGAAGGTGCCTCCCACCCGCCTTAC
This sequence comes from Nesoenas mayeri, assembly GCF_963082525.1. Classification (NCBI taxonomy): domain Eukaryota; kingdom Metazoa; phylum Chordata; class Aves; order Columbiformes; family Columbidae; genus Nesoenas; species Nesoenas mayeri. The sequence goes on from NC_137543.1 coordinate 117,695,182, forward strand.
TCAACAGCCAGAGTCATGCCAGGACTCGTGGCTGGTGCTTCTGGGGCCAAAGCAAGTTTCTTGTTGGTAGTGTTCTCTGTTGCAACCACAGTTTCCTTTCTGTGTTCAAACTCAATTCATCTAAACTGACTGTAGGAGGAAGGAGAGGTTTCTGCAAGAGCAGGCAGAGAAGTTTTGCAGCAGCTGAGCTGCCTGTCAACCCCAGGCTGAGGAGCTGCAGTGGTGGCACAGGGTAAGAAAACCCTCTGGGACTAATGCCAAAGGCTGAGCTAGCATGCACAGGTGGTTCCCCAGTGCCAGTGAATTTGTCTGGCTGTAGGAGCTGCAGATGTGGCCAGGCTGTTTGCTTCACAGCACGATTTCTTTTGGTTGTGGTATTTGCCACAGCTTTTCCATTCAACATGCGGCCTCAGTGGAGCATCACTTCCTTGATGTTGGGGCTCCAAGTAGTTTGCGGGAGTGGAAATCTGCGTTACTCTGATGTGCTGGTCGCTTTTTAGACTGATAGTGTCTTCAGCTATCTGAAGCGCTGCATGAATTTTTTCCTCACTGAAGCAACTTTTCCGACAGAAGACAGAACAACAGAAACCACAGTTTCAAAGTGTGAATATGAAAACCGCTGTGGTGGCAATGGCAGCAGGCACAGCTAAGGAAGCATGAGCATCATGGTGCACAGTCTCATGGAGACTCACCAGCACTCACTGGCTGTCTGGGGCCACTGTGGCCACTGCAGGCTGACCCTGACCACCACCATCAAAACATGAGAAGACAAAGCAGGAGGTTCCTCCAACAGCAACATTTTCCCTGTGTTTTTTAACCTGAGTGATGACCGGGGATGCCTGTGCACTTGCATTTTCACCAAGGTGGTGACAAAACACAGTACTTCTCTCCTGCAGCAGTCCTGGTTGGGTGCATGGAGCATGGTGTGTGACACAGCTCCTGCTCCCAAACCCAAGCTGGCCATAAGCTGGAGCACTGGAGACACGAATAGTTGTCTCTGTTTCTCTCTAAGGTTTTTCTTTCTCACAGAAGATCCCACAAGAGCATGGGGACCACTAGCACTGGTATTAAGTCCAGCTAAAAATCATTTGGAGGGACACTGCTAGAGAAGTGACCTCTAGGGTGGATTTTGGATGGGTTCTTAGGAAACAGATCTAAGACCTCCCTGCTTGCCAGCTCCCACCCAACACCTTGGTAGCACCCCCAAAGCCCTGGGAGGAACTGCCTGGTACCTGCTGTCCCATCCTCAGATATGAGAGCCCCCCGGTCACATGTCCCCTTCACACACAGAACCAAGGACCATTTCACACCAGCTGGCTTGATCTCATCCCACAGGAAGGCTGCTCCACAGCCCCATCGCCCCCCTAACAAACTGTCTTCAGCCCAAGAGACAATCGGTAATGTTGTTCTCATACACCTATGCTTTCTCTAAGGTGAGACTACCCTCCTTTTCCCCTGGCCATTTCCTCTCTGGGTTATCTGTATGTAGTAAACATATCCCCTCCACAACTTCACTTTACCAGGCTGAGCCCAGCTCTCTCATGCTGCTCCTTCTACCACTTTGCAGCCTCTCTGCACCTGTTTCCACTCGAGTTCAGCACTTTCAAGTGCAGTTGACCTTTAACTTCTGTGTTCATTTTTTAACGCCTCTTACCGGTTTACCACATTTTCTGCTTTGTTATCTTCCTCAGATAAATTTCAAAGGGCTTTTTTATAGTGGAAAATCCTTGTTTGCCTGCATGGCCCTTGTGTAACTCAGGACAAGGTGAATGCTACTCAGAGACCAAAGAAGTGTTGGGAAGGATACAGGTCATTACAACCTGGTTCATAGTTGATGGTGGAGAAAATCAGAAATGCATACCTCCCATCCTCCTCCCACCAGTTATCTTCCTCTGAGCTTTAAAGGGGAGGTTAGCATACCTACAGCTTTCAGCACTGCACATCTGTCAACACACGACCAGTTATTTATCTCTGCTGCCCTCCAGCCCAGCAGAGCTCTGTCTGCCCATCGTCCCCTCAGATTACCTGTAAGAGAGAGAGTAGGGTTCAGCATGGGGAGAATAATGAAATTGGCATCTGGTTCTTCCCTGTCCCACAACCCAGGCATCTCCCACTAGTTTTCATCATCATAATCATCACCCTTTCAGCCAACAGTTCTCAAGTCCACCCCTGTGCTGTGGGCCTCCCCTCCCACCTACCTTCATATCTGCTGCTCAGGGACAGCAGCTTTCCAAAGCCATATTTGTCATCTAACAAACCCATTTCTGCTCCCTTCCTTTCACTGCCTTTGACAAATCACATCATCTGTTGCCTTTAATAATTTTTCTTCCTCTGTTGAGAAAAGCTCAAGGGACAGCTCTGTGTCAGGAACTTTGGCAAATTTTATATCAGACTCTGTAATTCTGCTGTTTTCCTCCAAAACACTGGCACCACCACAATTTTTTACTCCCTCTCCTTATTACCAGACCGTTAGCCATATGCCCAGCACGGTTCTCTCTGGTCTGCCCAAAGACATCCTCTAACCAAGGCAGTCACCAGGCCTGCTTACTTGTATCTTCTTCTTTCACTTGAAATCAAGATCTTTTCCTTGCCTTTAAGGTCTTCTGCATCTTCTTGCTTGCTCCAGCTTTCTCCAATGCGCATGGTATTTCCTCTGACATTTCCCTGCTGTACTCTTCCAACTTCATGGCTCACTTTGCCAGACCATGTAGAATTGCAGCTGGTGAAAATACACAGCTGAAAGATTCTCCGATTAAAAGAAATACACATTTTGAATGAAGTTAAATATTTTTGCAAAATCATAATGCATGCAGAAGAAAATAATCCAAGAAAAAATATGGAGTTTTTTTCCTTTTAGAATACATATACATGTTTTAAAATGCAGATATATTTAATTCCTTTATCTGTTGCATGTCAAACTACTGTCAAATTTTATCAGTTTCATATCAAACTATTGTATATGTGCTAAGAACTTATCAGCCAAACTAATGCAAAAAACATCCAATGGAAAGAAAGCCTTTCCTTGATTGAGGCTATGATCATACGAAGCTGACTTCATTGCTTTCTAAACAAAAAAGTAAATAGAATGGAGTTACGTTATGTTGTACTGTATGTCTGTAACAGCAGGACATACTATTGATATATTATTAGTTATATAATTAATACAGAGAGAATAGAATAAAATAAAGTTCTGTTAAAATAATGTTCAAAAGTTAATTCTGAAAAGAAAATAAAACAAACAAACAAAAACACAAAAGAAGAAAGAGTACTCAGTCTCCTTTATGTAATAAGGCCACCTGGGTACTTGGAGGCAGGGTAATGCCATGCTTGTCGGTAGCATCTTGAATACATCAAGGGACAGGTCTTTTCTGTCTGACTGTGCTACTGACTAGTGCCAGGTCCTTCATTAGGTTCGTTCTTTTTCCCTCTAGTCTATTTTCTCACTTTTTTTTTTTTACCCCCCCACCTTTTCTGTTCTTTAGGACTCTCACTATTCGTTTTTGCAACAGCCAGCAAGCTGGAAAGATACTTTGGATTGGAGCTTCTAGCTGCTACTGTAGAACAGTTTAAAAACTTTTATAGCAGCCATGCTTTGGATCTGTCACATACTTGTTTGGGGCTCTTCGGCAAATCTCTTGCATTCCCTGTGCTCCTATAAATCAGGAAAAAGCTCCTTGTTGAGATTAATGCGTGAAAAGTATACAATCTAGCTGACTTGTAAAGCACTACAGTTTACAGTATTACACAAAACAAAAACAATTTAAAGTTCTTTAATAAAATAAAAACATCAACCCTGTCCTTGTTTAAATATTTTTTCCTTGACCATGTATCCTAAATGCTCTAAAATATACTCTAAAAAACCCTGAGGTAGCAAAGAAACTCTGAAATGCTTACACTTGAATATAAGCCACTTCAAAAATTATTGCGCAGAGATATCAGTAGCTGTGAGTTCTCACTCTGCTCAGAAAGCTAACACATTACTGACAAGGAAGGACATAACAAGCCTGCAGTATACAAGCTGATATTAACTGAATAAAGCAAAAAAAATAATAATGTGTCTCAGAAGTTATATACCAGATTCTGAAAAAAGCTGCTACTTTGTTAGGGTGTGTTCTGTGACGGAGACATCTGAACTTTTAATTTTTTCCTGGGTAGCTGTGAGGAGAGCGTTTAGCAAAAGTACTAAAAGAACACCTGTTCATGTGCTACCTTTACTGTCTTCCGAAAGAGCTGTATTTGATTTTTGTTTCACAGTATGTGTTTGTAAGGCCTCTCACTTCTTTTCCTGTTTACCACAGCTACAAAGCCTTCTATTTGTCTCAAATCCTGTTCTGTAACTGGCAGCTGCCCATTCGACACCTGAATATCACCAAGCTCAGCCTTCTCCACAAGCGATGGAATAAACCTCTTGAAAACTCCCGAGCCTGAGAGAGGACAAGGGCAAGGTAGAAGGAGAAGGTGACCGAGGTCAACTGAGAGAGTAGAGGCTTTCAGCTGTTCAAAGGTAAAGTCCATCCACATTTAATGCGCTACTGTTAAAAGTCGTGGGCTAAATTTGGCAAACAGGGGAAAGTGACCTGCAGCAGTTCTCTCTCTTTTGATACCCTCTGGAAAACTGCTTTTTTTTTTTTTCAGTTTGACTTGTTTTGCCAGCTGGTGTGGAGAGAGGAGAAAGTGGAAAATGCTGTGCCTTGGTTGGAAGCTGTCAAACACATTAATGCTGTAAAGGCATTCTGAAAGTCTGAAGTGGAGCATCTCCAGTCTCTGCTCAGCCCAGGAAAAACACTTTTGAATTTCGCCAAAATCGGATTAATCAGATCTATAAATCTAGATCTGTGTATCTGTATCTATATACTTATTTATATATTTATACATCTAGAAGACAGTATTAATTATTTTTTAAATTTTTTTTTACTTTTGGTTGTTGGAACTATGGACTGCTTTTAAAGGGTCCCTGACAGGCATTTAAGGAAAGCAAGTCATTGCTACAATGCTTACAGTCGCAGTATGTTGAGATCACACATCAAAAGCATTACCTGGAAATATTTTCTACGTATACATGCTGCTGCATGAGCAGCCATTATGTAGTGACTTAACATCTCAATATTTATGTGTTTATGCATTAAAATAAATGCCGATGTCCTACCTACAGCTGAAAACTAAATATAGGAATTACACCATCAATATAAATTGCAAGAGTGCTTTTCTCTCATCACTCTTTATTTCTGAGCAAGGAACACTGTAGGGTGGAGTGTTGCATTTGTAACAGGTTTCTCTGCATTGCACATACCAGCTGGCTTTGGTGGAAACAGTCCTGGAGCCCCACAAAAAGCTGAGGCAGGTCAGCGGGGCACGAGCAGCATCCATACACGGAGCAGTGGAAAAACACTGACTCCAGCACCACTGTGCTGTGCATCTGGATCCTCCTGCTTCCCTGCACAAGGTGGCAGAGCCAGGCAAGAAGGGGTGAATTCTGATTCCTCCCATGCCAATAGAAAAATTTGCGCAGTTCCCTCTCTTTTCATACACCCAAGCAGCATTTTTTAACTCAGAAGAGCATGTTCTCTACTTTTAATGAATTCATCACTGTCATTCATATTATTGCTGCAGCTCAGTAGCAGTTATAATTACAACTGATTCTTCCCTCCTGGAAACTCCGTGCCTTTGAAGTTCTTTCAAGATGTGATTAACCTCTGTGCAAACGTAACGTAGGCGCAGTGCACAATAAGCATGGAAATGTCTTAGCAGTAATAAGGCAAACTCTTTTGAAATGGTGACTTTCGAAAGAACCAATACTTGTTAAAATATGAGCACTTAACTCTGGAAAACTGATTCCCTTTTATTTGGGTCTTGAGGTGACACCAGAAAAAGAAAAAAAAAAAAAAAAGGTGGATAAAGCCACTTTTGGAGAGCATGTCAGACCATTTTAAAGCTGTCTTTATTGCGGTTCTTCAGAAATGGCAGAGAGGAAACCTCCCACTAGAATGTTTTGGTTTTCTCTGAATTAGAAAACTGAAGTTGGGCAGAACAGACAGGAACAATAAAACTGCTGGGCTTTAGCAACCAGCACAGCCAAGCTGCTCACCAGGGAACCCAGAGCTCAGTGGCGGCCCTGCTGCAGCAGCGCACAGCTGGACACTGTGAGTGGTGCTGTAGCCCTGTGAACTCCCTGCTGCTGCAGAGGCTGTTGCTATGTGATCCTGTGCCTACCTGTGGAAAACTAGCTTGCATGTCTCTGCGTTCCATGCCTGTACATAGCGGATCAGCTCAGCTAAAAGTGTGGGTATGCTGCTTGGTGATGGCTTCTTCAGTCAAAACACTTTTATAAGTGTCTTTATCCTACATGTAAAATGCTTCCCCACCCCAGGGAAGAAAATCCAGATTCTTAGATCAGATGCTGGTTTTGTACCATTTTCCACCATTATGACTACTCAGAGCATCAATTTTTCCCTGTCACTAACTGACTAGCACTGAAGCAGTTTTGGGGAAATTGAGATCATCATAGCACTCATACTTAACACAGGTATAGTGTTGGGACCAGTTCTGTTTAATATCTTTATCAATGATCTGGATGAGTGGATTGAATGTGCCCTCAGTAAGTTTGCAGATGACACCAAGTCCTGCACTTGGGTCATAACAATCCCAGGCAACACTACAGGCTCAGGAAAGAGTGGCTGGGAATCTGCCTGGTGGAAAAGGACCTGAGTGTGTTGGTTGACAGCTGGCTAACATGAGCCAGCAGTGTGCCCAGGTGGCCAAAAAAGGCCAACAGCATCCTGGCTTGTATCAGAAATAGTGTGGCCAGCAGGTCTAGGGCCAGTTGCTAGAGTGGAGGTACAAATTTGCCAGATGGCAGAATGGCCTAATTCTATTCCACAGAATCACAGAATGTCAGGGATTGGAAGGGACCTCAAAAGATCATCTAGTCCAATCCCCCTGCCAGAGCAGGAACACCTAGATGAGGTTACACAGGAAGGCGTCCAGGCAGGTCTTGAATGCCTCCAGAGTAGGAGACTCCACAACCTCCCTAGGCAACCTGTTCCGGTGCTCTGTCACCCTTACCGAGAAGAAGTTTCTTCTCAAATTTAAGTGGAACCTTTTGTGTTCCAGTTTGAACCCATTACCGCTTGTCCTATCATTGGTTGTCACTGAGAAGAGCCTGGCTCCATCCTCGTGACACTCACCCTTTATATATCTGTAAACACTAATGAGGTCACCCCTCAGTCTCCTCTTCTTCAAGCTAAAGAGACCCAGCTCCCTCAGCCTTTCTTCAAAAGGGAGATGCTCCACTCCCTTAATCATCTTTGTTGCCCTGTGCTGGACTCTCTCCAGCAGTTCCCTGTCCTTCTGGAACTGAGGGGCTCAGAACTGGACACAATATTCCAGATGTGGTCTCACCAGGGTAGAGTAGAGGGGAAGGAGAACCTCTCTCGACCTACTAACCACCCCCCTTCTAATACACCATGGGAGTCCTGTGCCAGGACAAACAGCTGTTTAACTCTTGCTCTTTCCTGCACAGGTATCTGAGATGAATCCCACAAGCCAGTTCCTTGCCACAACAGAATATGACTATGGATATGAGGAAAACACTGCTCCATGCAATGAAGGCAACCAGTTTCGCAGATTTAAATCTCTCTTTTTGCCGATCCTTTACTGCCTTGTGTTTGTCTTCTGCCTTCTGGGAAACTCCTTGGTCCTTTGGGTTCTCCTGACCAGGAAAAGGCTGACAACAATGACTGACATCTGCCTGCTGAACCTCGCAGCATCCGATCTCCTCTTTGTGGTGCCTCTCCCTTTCCAAGGCCACTACGCGTCAGACCAGTGGGTTTTTGGCAACGCTATGTGCAAGATAATGGCTGGCATTTATTACATAGGTTTTTATAGCAGCATTTTCTTCATAACCCTCATGAGTGTAGACAGGTATATAGCAATTGTCCATGCTGTCTATGCCATGAGGATTCGGACAGCCTCTTGTGGCATAATTATCAGTTTAATCCTGTGGCTGGTGGCTGTCTTGGCTTCTGTACCCAACATCATGTTCAACCAGCAGCTGGAAATTGAGCAGTCTGTGCAGTGTGTCTCCACATACCCACCAGGTGACAATACCTGGAAGGTCGCTTCTCAATTTGCAGCCAATATCTTAGGCCTCTTGATTCCCCTTAGCATCCTTATTTACTGCTACTCCCAGATACTGAAAAACCTGCAAAAATGCAAAAATCGGAACAAGATCAAAGCAATCAAGATGATTTTCATCATCGTCATTGTTTTCTTCCTCTTCTGGACTCCCTTCAACATCGCACTGTTCCTAGACTCCCTGCAGAGCCTGCACATCATCAATGACTGCAAGGCAAGCTACCAAATAGCCCTGGCCCTGCAGCTGACGGAAACCATCTCCTTCATCCACTGCTGCCTGAACCCCGTGATCTACGCCTTTGCTGGAGTAACATTCAAGGCCCATCTTAAAGGACTACTTCAGCCCTGTGTCCGTGTCCTCTCCAGCCCAGACAGAGGCGCTGGAGCTGGTCAGTCATCTTCAGCACACACTCAGCTCTCTGGCTGCTCTGACAGTACAGCATTCCTGTGAGCCCACCTGAGCTGCCTTCTTCTGGTGTGGGGTTACTTCACATTGCAAAGAGGGAATCACCTCAGCCACTATCACCATTCCTCTTTTGCTTCAGCTCCCAGATAAAGAAATCCCTTAGCTCAGGGTCATGTTGCTTTGCTGTAGGATGCTCCCAGGGGCATGACCAGGTGGTTCATGGACCTGCTGCCACCCAAAGGAGCCTTTGGTGGTGATGCCTTCAAAAACAGCAGAGCAACACCTCCAGGTGCCCCCCATGCCCATCACTCATAGGGGGCCATACACTAGCATGTTTCTCTGTCAAAGTAGCCTGTCAGTCTGTGTCACCACTCAAGGTGTGGGCCACCACAGCTCCAGCTCTGTGTCCCAGAGCTCGCTGTTAAATCTTAACCCCACAAAATGGCATGTAGCACATAGGCTCCGTCTCTTTTCAGTCATCACTATTTTCTGCCATTTTAGAAATGTTTTCTTTGAATAAACATATTAACTGCATCTTTTTTTATCTTGGCTCCTGAAAGTCTTCCTAATGACTCACAAGCATAGATTAGAATAAGGAAAGGATGTTTTTACTGATTTTGGGGCTGGTATCACGTAACATATGTCTGATGGAACTGACGGCCACCTCTGAATCTCTTCAGCAAAGTAAGTCTTGCTTCCACTTTCCTGCTGAGAAAGATTTGTTCTCTAAATCCCAATAAATTTTCACAGTGAAAAAATAACATTTATGTTGAGGTAATATTACTGTAGACAAAATTTTTTAAGTTAAACAAGAGACTACCTGAAACCAGGAAAAACTCCACCTGGATATTGTCAAAGATTGCGTTTTCTAGGCTAATAAAAATATTGTATGTTTTCTTAGTTCTGCCTTTTCTTATGAAAATATAATTGCATCTTTTGATGTTTCTGAAATATTTCAAATACATTCCTAACCTCAGTGCAAAAAATCCTCTTGCCATTAGCTACATAGTATAGAAAACACTTATTTCATTTATGATCGTGTGATTAACATTTTTAGGTTTTATTCCTCAATGGATAAGAAATACACTGCAGCTAAATTATCATGTTGTTTTATTTCTCAGTAGACTTCTATGTATCTAGAAATCAGAAAATCTCTGTTTGGGTATCTCTGTGGGGTTCTTGTACTGTTCAGGCACTTTAATGACTGAAAAGAAACATGGGCCAGCATCTCAGGTCAGATATCTTCCCCTGTGGCTAGAACTTTGGAGTTTGGATAAAATTGTTTCTCTTTAAAATGTACTGTGACATTTACTATCATCTTACCTGCTGATGTTTCAGATGAAAATGGAAGGGAGAAGAAACAGAAGTTACGTATATATATTCTTTTTTAAATTGCTATTTTGGGAAGCAGGGAAGACAGAAATGTTTTCTGGCCAGCTCTCACACTCTGACACTTACCCAACATGCTGCATCACTGCAGCTTAGACAGCCCAAAACTAATCAGCCAGGAGCCAAGTGTCAGACAACTGACACTGATCGAAGAGAGAGCCCCAGTCCAATCCAGACTGCAGGAGACTCACAACCCCAAGGAGCTGCCTTCAAGGAGATAACATATCTGTCAAGAGTCTCCTGCACTTTTTAGGCCTCTAGATTTCATACCCAGCAGCTTTTTCTGCTTTTTTATTTTTCCTGATTGAAATAGGACACATGTGAAACATCAAGTTGCTCTGATAATTTGTTTTTATTAACATTTGTTTAAAAACAGACCAAAACCAAGTGTCCTGGTTTCAGCTGGGATGGAGTTAATTTTCTTCCTAGTAGCTGATATAGTGCTGAGTTTTGGATTTAGAATGAGGATAATTATGATAACACACTGATGTTTTGGTTGTTGCTGAGCAATCAAGGCCTTTTCAGCTTCTCATACCACCCCACCAGTGAGTAGGTTGCAGGTGCATAAGGGGCTGGGACAGCTGACCCCAACTGGCCAAAGGGTTATTCCAGACCATATGATGTCATGCTCAGCATATACAACTGTGAGAAGAAGAAGGAATGGGGAGATGTTCAAAGTGATGGAGTTTGTCTTCCTAAGTAACTATTACGCATGATGGAGCCTGGCTTTCCAAGAGATGGCTTGAATACCTGCCTGCACATGGGAAGTGGTGAATGAATCCCTTGTTTTGCTTTGCTTCTGCACGCGGCTTTTGCTTTACTTATTAAATTGTCTTTATCTCAACCCACGAGTTTTCTCACTTTTACTCTTCTGATTCTCGCCCCCATCCCACTCGGGGGGAGTGAGCAAGCGGCTGTGTGGTGCATTGTTGCCAGCTGGGGTTAAACCACAACATCTTTTAGGTAATAGTATTAAAGATAGTATTAAAGAACTCTCTGGTTTTAAAGAACAGATTTGGATCATATCTGCAAATGTGTTATACAGAAAAAATAATAAGGGATAAGGTCCCTATTTTTCAATATCTGTGTATTTGATTTGCTGAATTTCAAATTGTATAACGACAAGATGGTCAAAAGCATTGCAGTTTTTTAAAGATCACGCCCCTTTTCAGGGTGCTATGTAATTCAAACTGATACGTACCAGATATACCCCAGACATGCATAACTCTTTCCATCATGAAGTTCTAAATTGTCCAAAGTCTCCAAAGAGACTCTCGCATCATTAGTGTAGTGATGTTTTCAGAAGTAGACTAGGATTCTCTCTGGGTTACAAGACAAGGGTCAAACACTTTGGTTTCTGCTATTTTTTCATAAAGCTCTCCTTATAATCATGGTCTGTGTGTGTATAATAGTGGAATTTAACCCAAATGATATGAGAAGACTTTACCAAAGAAATAACAAAATAGGTTTTGCTGGACTCATTGCAGAGGTTCTTCCTCCTCCTTGTCTTCTACTGCTGCATTTGAAAGACTTGTATTTAAGAATCCAGAAGGGTGGATCTAAATGCCCCATCCTCTGCTCAAGCACAGCTCAGTACAATCAACCTCTCACAGAGTAAGATGGTGGATACTTAGGACACTTTTCTCTTCAGAAGGCCCTTTCTCTGTCTAATGTGGCTGCAAAAAAAAAAGGAATAAAACAAGTAGCTATTTTACCTCTGAACTACCTGAACAGAGACACAAACATACCCAGCATCAATTCAAGTATTCACAGATCTCTCAGAAAAATTGTGCCTCCTCTCTAAATTTTATTTTTAATGTTGTAAATCCACATGATTTTATGCTACTCATATGTGAGGGAAAGAATCCTACAGAGATACTAAGCAATGTTAAACATTTTTGCACTTCCATGCACTGAAACAGTTCTGGATAACAGTACCACACTAGTAGGATACTATTAAGGAACTTATACTGCCATTTTTTCCATTTTATATTTAAACATATGTGTATATATATATATATATAGTAGAAACTTGTCAATGACAATGTGCTTTCTTCTGCAGACATAATATTCTTCTTGGAATAAGGCAGGTAGTAGACGCACTGTCTCTTCAGTTCCAAGGGTTCTGATGAAACATAAAATTGGTAGAATAATTTTGCAATCTACTCATAATCAGATCAGCTAGTTTTTGTGTGCTGAGCTGTTGTCAGCTGCAAATCGCACTGCAAAAGCACCAAGGAACATGAATGTTTGATGTTATCTGGATTTCCTGGTGCTGTGTGTGGTAGTGTGAATATATCTGCCAAAATATCTAGCCCAATCTTGTTCCATTAAATTAGTGGAAAGTTGATCGCTATTCTGAAGAGGATGGAATAAAGAAACTACTGCTGTTCATAGAATAGATCCCCTAATCAGATGTTGCGTAACTAAAGAAACTAGTGTTTCTCCAAGGACCAAGCTGTAACACCTACCATTGATATCAGATTACCAACTAAAGAGTTAAGTAACACTTTTCATTTTTGGTAGCATTTCTCCAGCTAGTTCTGAAATGTGTCTGAACCTACTTGAATTCGTCTAACATGTTTCACAACCCTTCATGTTCCTGTTTCATGCTTATCTGCCCTCCTGTAGTACAAACCCCCTGAGGCTATGACAGGAAAGTCTGACGTTATTGTAGCCCAAGACCACTTGGCAGCATGCAACAAAACACACAGATGTGCACATCCTCAAAAACAGCCCCTATACCTTTCAAATAAATAAACTGTAATACAATCGTGCAAGGCAGTGCAAAGAACTCAGAGAGTTAGAAAATCAAGAACATCATGTAAGATGTGGTCCTGTTGGTGACCCCTCCTGGCTTTTCTCAAGCCTGTGATTGCCAAGTTCACAGCTTTTGTAATGTTCTTCCATCTTACTGACTTACCATGGGACAGCCCAACCTTAAGAAGATGTGAGACTGAATTTCAGACAAGTCACATTTGGCCCATCTCCCTAGGTTAGGGTCATGAGAAATCTGATTTGATGATGGCTCCTGGGAGATTAAAAAAGTGAACATGGGAGATCATTCTACATGAAGAAAAATTCCTTAAAGTGAGGTTCTGCCTGTTCAGGAACAGTATTTGAAGGCTGTATACACTCTTGCTATCTCTTTGGCCCCATGAACCTCTCTTCTTTCCATAAGAGAGCAGGGTGAAGTGCTGTTTTGTTCTATGCTGGCATATGGATTTGTCCTCATCATGTAGTCCAGGGGTGTCAAACTCATTTTCACCAGGGCCACATCAGCCTCACGGTTGCCTTCAAAGGACAGAAGGTAATTTTAGGATTTGGCCCCCTGGGCCTTGTGTTTGCCACTTGGTTATCTGCATTGTGCTCCTTCATCACCAATACTGCCCCATAACACAAAAGACATACTGTTTTTTCTCCTTGAAACACAAACGTATTTGCTTTCCCATCTATCATTAAATTGTCTTTCTTCTGTATCAATCTTTCTCTTACTGGACGTTTTGGGATTCAAATTGTTCCACCAAAGATGGTATTGTACGCCATCTGAGTAAAAGACCAAGGTATTCTTTAGGACCAGGTTAAATAATAGTCAGGCCCTCTCACACAGTCTCACCTTTCCTTCAAACCCTCCTCCCCATAAACAGCAGTCACTCTTTCTCCATCAATTCTCCCCCTGCATCTATCCCAATAACACTTTCCTTATTCCCACATCGCCAGTTCCTTGCCAGCAACATTACCCTTAATGCTGTTACCCGGCATGGACATGCCTACCGATGTTCTCCTTTTATCACCTCCCATGAGGAGCATTCTCCTTATTCCACCATTCCCCACCCTTCCCCCGCCCCAGAAGAGACGTTCACTTTACTTCACCATTACAAATCCTAGCAGACACTTTCCTTCTTACCCCGTCTGCTCAAGCTGTCCCCCCTTAAAGGGGTATTCTCAACTGGGCAGTCACATTTCATTAGATAAATTAGCCAGATACATTAACTTCAGCAAGTGGCCAGGGCTGCGGGACTATGCCAAACTACTGCTCGTGCCCCAGAGCCGTCCTGTTATTAAATGACATATTATTAAGTGATGTTAGTATGTCATTGCACAAGTGTGGCCACCACTGTTGGACCACAAAGCTGACCGTATCCATGGAAAACAATGTAGAATTCATGAGTGGAACCTTGGCTGCTGATTGCAAAGTATATTTTTACAGGTGGTTTTTAAAAATAACATGTAATTGCTAAAGTCCATGTATCTGGCTAATTTATTAAAAAATTAAATGAAATGTTTGCCCAGTTGGGAGCACTCCTTTAAGCACCCCCCATGTAAATCTTGTCTGTCCTGTCCTTCAGTGCTCCAAGGCAGTTACTAATGTCCCCTATCAGTCTCACCTATTACTCTTCTTACACAGGCTCACTGCTCTCCTGTAGCTATGGCCACAGCTCCCATTGTTCCCCTGCTCCTGCAGCACAACACATGTCACACATGGTGCATATGTGACTTGCACGCTGGCAGAAGCCTGAGGACAAGTAGCTCGGCACTGCCACCAAGTATAAACAATAGTGCCAGACCAGATAAAACAAGGTGGAGGGCCAGATTTGGCCAGCGGGCCATGTGTTTGACACCTGTGATCCAGCAGGAGCAGAAGATGTGATCTAGCTGGGGGGCTTTGCCCTCTCAAAGCAAAATAAAGTGACAGAAGGTCAAGAGAGGCAACCACAGAAGTTGTAGAAAATATCTGCTTTCCTCACCTCTTCATCTCCTAGGGAAGAAAAATGAATGTTAATTTCTCACTAAAGATTGGGGTTTCATTTATTCCACTTTTTTGGGGCTGTATCTACTCAAGCTCCTAGATTAAAATTAAACAGAAGAAAACAGGTAGAACTCTCAGTTAAGATGCTTAAGTAGTATCGAAAAAGTGGGAATCAACACACATAAACCACCTGTTGAAATCATGCAATACTTCAAGATGATGCAGCTCTGGAAAAAAAATCACATTAAACTTCATTTTATAATACTAAATTATTTAAGATAATCTTCTCAGTGTATATGCTCCTTCAGAGCATATGATAAAATTGTGAAGTGAAATATCAACTTACTCATCTCTCAGCAGGAGAGAGAAATGTGAGGTAACAACCTGGCACTGTTTTTAATTCCAGGAGCTGTTTTAGTCACTCTCCTACTCAGAAATTTCAACCCACTATAATATGCTCTTGAGCTTTCAGTTTCCTTCAGAGCATATGCCTCTGAAGAGATGAAAAATTTATTTGCATTCCTACCAGTTGTTCTTTGCTGCCCATTAGATATTGAGGGCAGTGGCCTCCAGGCAGAGCCCTGTCACTCGCAGGCCCAGGCAGCTTTCCAGCCCTGGCACCACACACTCTCAAGAGGTTAGTCTATTTGGTAAATGCTGTGTGACATTCAAAAGACATTTCAGATTATTTCACAATAATAAGGTTGTCACAAGTCACACACACTACTAGATGGCAAAGACCTAGAAAAAGTGTGCTTTAGGTGCTAGAAATACCCTTTTTTTTTTTTTTTCCCCAGTGCAATTTCAGGGCCATGAAGAGATAACAAAGTCACTTTCAAAATAAGGAATGTGCCAACACAGTAAATACAGTATCACACAGAGATACTGCTTCAGAGACAGGAATCTGTGGGGTCAAAAAAGCATTGTGCAGTGCTCAAGCTAATTAGCATCTGAGAGCTATGACTTAACAGGTTATATGGCTGCTGGTCCTGGACCTAGCTCAGATGTACCTGTAGCTGTGCAATATAAACACAATTCTCCACATATTATAGCCTGTGCACTAAAATGTCCCCAGGACTGGCTTTTGGAAGGTCACTCGGGTTCTCCAGTGGTTCAGGTACGTGGACGTCACTAGTGTGTGAGAGTAGGGGCAGGGGAGACATGAAGAAGCCTCTGAGTCTGGGCTGGGATGAAAGATTTGTGACAAGACCAAATAATGCCACCAACCACTGGGAACCCAGCAAAGGGTATCTAAAACGAATATGGAAAAAAAAAATACATCAACAACAGTTGTTGTATGGTAGAAGATAAAATTGTGAAGTGAAGTATCAACTTACTCATCTCTCATCAGGAGAGGGAAGTGTGAGGTAACAACTTGGCACTGTTTTTAATTCCAGGAGCTGTTTTAGTCACTCTCCTACTCAGAAATTTCAACCCACTATAATATGCTCTTGAGCTTTCAGTTTCCTTGCCCCTTTTTCTTTTCTCTGAGGCACTTCCCTTAGCACAGCCTTCCCACTTCTAAAGTCTACTTCCTCTGTTTCTGGGGTCTCTAGCATCTTCATTTCTGCTGGAAACATCCTAGAGGGTAAGTCTCCAGTTCTTTCCTCACAGCACACTTCTTTGTACGTCCGTATGAACTTGTCAGGTTGTTGGGTGTCAAAAGCCATGGCTGAGCAGAGCTGCCCTATGCAGAAGGCTGGTGAGTGAAAGAGATGTTGCTGAATTCCTCTAGCATCACTGTCTCCAGCTCAGAAATATTAACATTTCCTGAAATATATTACTGTATCTTCTTAGTATTGTCTTGTGAAGTATTTGCTGAATGCTACCTCTAGTTACAGGGGGGTGTAACAAGGGAAAGACTTCTGTAACCCTGTAAATAGAAAATGTGCTTTACGAGTGTCTTCTGTAGCCCTGTCACCAGTGATACGTTACTGCTATTGCTACTGCTATTGCCAGGCCACAGGCTTTGTACTGAGTGTACAAGGCCTCAGGACTGGGGCTTGCCAACCTGGCTTTGTTTGAACTCATCTTGACCTGCCTGAAGCTTTATTTTTGCTTGGCTTAGCTGCAAGGGGAGTTCTTCTTAGCAGGTGTCCATATTCAACTTGTCTTAATTTTGCTTATCTGCGTGTGGCACAACCAGAGTTTCTATACAGATAGCATGAAAAAGCAGTTGTTCTTTCTAACGTTGCTCTAATGTGATGTTGCAACATAGAGAAATACAGTCCTAGTATGATAGCAGAGGCCTTGAGAAGAAGGGACAGAGGATGAGGTGTAGGGGAACCCTTTCATGAGGGACTGACAAGCTGAAGCTACTGACTTTAGGACTCAGAGGAGCAGTAGAAGAGTGAAAGCACTATGCTTAGAAAAGAGGTTGTAAACTAGGAAATGTGTATGCAACAAATTTAACTGTTATTATTATTGTTACTGTTGTTTCTGCCCAGAAGTATGGTAATTTTTGTTTTTTTATATTTTCTTTATTTTTCTGCCATAATTAGATCTGGACTAATAGTGATTGTTGGATTAGAGTGTTAAAAGTTAAATTACAGTAACAATAAATTCTCAGGTTTATGTATAAGGTGTTTCCTTTTCACCCATAACAGAATTGTGAGCATCACATTTGCCCCACAGACTAGGCCAAACAGGCAACATCAAGCACCTCTGTAGACGGGCTGTGTTGCAGCACTGCAAATTTATGAGGTACGGCACCACTTAGGAGAAATCCAAAACAGGTATGAGAAAGTGAATACGCCTCACCCTGAAAGCCTGAAATTTCACAGGTGTCTATATGATAATCAATTTAAAGTCAGGCTCTGTAACATGTTTGAGATCCACCACTGAATTCAGAGAGGCAGGCTGCAGTAGTCATTGGGATTTGTATGACGTTTTCCAGGGCTTGACATCAGTGTTGAAAAGATCCAGATAAGAACTGCTTACTACCTTCTCTTATTTAAGATAAAGATACAAAGAAGAAGAGTTGGATCATCCAAAATCAATGATATTGCTCATTTGTGGCCACACAGTATAACTATCTGTAGTCCCTACACTAGAATCTTGGCTACAGAAACACACCTTACACAGTCTTCTTTCTGATGCCTTGTGTAGGTTTCGCTCTTCTTAATTAGAAATACATTATAACCCAAATACATTACCCAACACAATACCTGAATACATTAATATATTAACCCAGAATTCAGACACAAAACTTTCTGTGGTTTACAATTTTCTGCTGAAATGACCTCATAATGACATGAAGTTCTGAAGCTCGCCTGACTTCAGCTTTCTTTGAGAACCTGAAAATCTCAGAGTTCTGCTGAAACTCTGATGGCCCTTAGATGACTTCCATGCTCAACTTCCCTCTCTCTGTCAGCAATTCCTTTCCTTCTCTTGAACTGGAGAAGATAATCAGATGTCCTCTCTCATCCATCCCAGTGCACTCCAGTGTCAGCAAGTCAGTCTGTCTCTCCTCCTATGGGTCACCCTGTTCTTCTCCTCCTTCACACTGATTCTCAAGCTAGCTGATAAATTGTGTTTGCATTTGTCACAGCTTTCTGATACAGCTTTTCCAGGTTGTGGCTGATGTTCAGAGCCTTTGGACCTAATTCTTCTGGGCTTTGTTCTCAGGCAGAGAAAATGTTAGGATATATCCCACGAGATACACTCTGATTTCAGGGAAAAAAACACAGGCCTGTGGGATTTAGACTTACTTGATAATATTTTCAATGAAATGGTTTGAGTGAGAGAAGCTGGAAGTGTCAGTGATGAGCACTTAAGCACTTAAGCACTTAACTTTAAGTACTTAATGTTTAATGCATTTAACATATGAACAACTAGGAGATAAGGAATGATCCCTTGTCAGTGTGAAAATTAGTCACAGACAGTAAACTTCTCCACTATACAAAGACAAGTCCTAATAATATTGAAAAGATATTGTGACTTGAAAAAGTCCTGTAAAATGGAGCATCAGTGTACAACGCCAGTGATGGTTTGGTTTTGAGATTTCAGGTGAAACCAAGTGCAGTTCAGGCAATACAAACACTTTTTTTTTTTTTCTAGGATACACTTAAAGCTTTACGTAGCACTTCATCCCAGCATACTTCAGTACAACTTAGACAGAAATACCAGCTTGCCTTTGAATTCTCTTGCTCAGGTGGATTTTCAGTTGAAGTTATTTTTATCAGTTCTTTGTGCCTTCCTTTCATCTTAACACTTACACAATCTCTTCCAAGAAGAACAGCAAACTACTTTGCATGTGCTAAATATACCGGCATAAAACTACTATTGCAACGTGATCTGAGAGCTTCACAAATACAGATGGACTTGGCTTCGTATCACACTTGCTAACACTGATACTGTTTTGCACAGTGGCACAATCCACAGCCACTCAACAGAGCAGATGTAAAGTGCAATAAAATTTACCACACTGTAGTACAGAAGATACCACAGTGATCCTCATTTGCTGGTGATGGAGGACAGCACTCACAGTCTGTGGTATCACTGACTCTGTGGTGTGGTTAGTTTCCTGTGGACTGTGAGAAAGGAGGTTTTGCCGACTTACGTGAAGTCCAGTGTGTTCTTACATTTTCTTGACAAAAGCTACCAAGGAAATAGCGTCTCCACCCTGTAAATGAAACCTGTCAGAAGATGATTAGAATCAGATTCAGCACGTCTATAAATAGGTGTAGTATGGCTACCAGGCTGGCTTCAGGCTGCTGGTCTCCCCATGGGGAATTTTCTCAGAAGTAAAGCAGCTCCACCAGACAGGTGCACAGGAGTGTGAGGACAGTCTCTGAGAAGACTGAAGGCTATCTGGGGCTGGCTGTGTCTTTTGGGATCAGTTTCACTGAGGAGCTCTGCAGACACCTGAGAAGAAAATCAGACAAGACCTATATTTCAGAGATACCTGTGTCCTGTGCCACAACTGCTACTGGAATCTGAAAGCTTGGTGCAGGGCAGGCATAAGATCCACCAAGGGATTTAGGCATTTATGCCTGAATTTATCTTACTTATCCTTATGTGTCTACATCTATCATGTAAATTAAGTACCTTCTCTTTCCACATAAACCCAGATTTTCATAGGTGGCCTCTGAGATGGCGTTCCTCACGTTCCAGGGCCCAACACAAAGAACAAGAACCAGCAGCTACAACAAACAGCAACCATGCTCCAGCATAATGCTTTGCTTTAGAGA
The DNA here is from genome assembly GCF_963082525.1 of Nesoenas mayeri. Lineage (NCBI taxonomy): Eukaryota > Metazoa > Chordata > Aves > Columbiformes > Columbidae > Nesoenas > Nesoenas mayeri. Next base: position 117,715,052 of record NC_137543.1, read on the forward strand.
AAAATCATTCATAAACCAGGCTCCCTAAATTCATGACTACTTCACAGTGTTATTCATAATCTTGGTACTTCAGCTTTCTCATTGCAAAATGGAGATAATTGTATTGATTCATCTCACAAATGTGGTGAAACGTACTCTAATATCTGTGAAGCAATCAGATATTACCCTAACAGAACTAGAAATATGATAATGAGAGAAAAGTAACATTCTGCAGTCCAAGAAGGGTCTGTATATTGTATATTATATAGGGTTTGGTCCTGCATGCTAGTGAAGAACAATAAAAAGAACCCCAGATAACCAGTCCCTCAGCTGGGAGAATGGCTCCTGCAAACTGAACAAGGCATCACAATGTCTTTACTCAAGAGGTTAGCATCAAGGGCAGATTGCACTAGTATTTCCTTGTGTAGTTCTTCCTGTCACCAATTCAGAATATCTTAAGAATATGTTGAACTCTCAATTTACTTACATCTCAGTTGTCAAGTTCTACTTCTCCAAGGCTCTGTGAAATGCCCCAAAGCTGTGAGGAAGTATTATACCACCTGAGGTGCTGAGGATGCAACTTTCATATGCCATCACTAGAAGCTGTGTTTTGCTTTTATGTATCACCTACCTCTTCTAAAACACAGTGCCCCTTCAGAACACCTGCATGGGTATGGGGATGTAGAGGAAGAGGAGGACAGCCTTTGCAGCCTTCCTTTTGTGACATGATGGGGAGCACATACAGCTTTCATGGGCATGAGTGAGGTACAGTGCCGCAGTAAATCTGTTCCTTTTTCTGTGTGGGTCATCAGCGGGACCAGTCCTTGGATCTAAAGCATAGGTCTCTTCATCGTCAGCAGAGGATGTAGACAGCATCGTCAGGCTTATCTACTAAAACAACACCTCAGCTCCAAAGAACAGCAAATAAAAATAATTGGCTTAATATTTTTTTTCCAAAATAAAGGATGGTTTCTTATCACCAAAACCCCCAAAGGTTACCTGAAGCATTTGATTGGACTATAACTCAGTTTTATCAATGTACAGGTTAGCTGTCTAGTCTGAACTCGTCATCTAGGCTCTTTCTATTGCTCGAGGGGCTACCCTCCATATGGTCATTCATTCTAGGCTAATGCAGAGTAGCTCAAGACAAAGGCAGTTACCCTCTGCAAATACCCACCTCTATCCTTTGACTATAGAGGGAACCCTTAGATTAGCTAGCCAACTACCAGCTGAGAGTGGGAGAGACAATTCCTACAGCCTACAACATTCAGGTTGAAGGAGTCTGGAATGAATTACCTACTACTAGACCTTGCAAAGTCCTCCTGTTTGTTCCTTCTGGTGCTCAGCTGAAGTGGTATACAGCTGAGGCCCAGTCATTTCTAGTTAAGTAATTTGCTTGGTAATTTTACCAAAATTTTGCTAACAGTGAACTGTCTCCAGTTCTCCCTTTCCCTCCACAGGAACAGAAAAGAGACTTCTTCAAGAAATTAAGAAAATTATGTCACTGCTCTGAGAACACCTTCACATTTTGACTTCAATATCCACATAATATTCTAAATTTAAGGCAACCATAATATTGTCATAAGCTCATTCTCTCTTTCATTCAGCAGCTGATGGAGTAATAGAAGCACATCATTGATTGGTTCCCTTGCTTCCATTCTGTCAGTGTTGTGACAGCTTGTAGAAAGCCCCAGCTGAAGTAAGACAGTTCCATTGCAGACATTTTTCATTCTTTTTTTGATTCTTTACTTCGGTAAAACCACGCATTACTTCCCTGTTCATAGAATTTCAACTGATTAGCATGGTGAAGTTTATGTTCTCTTTTCTCACCTTCTTGCTCTTTCTAATTTTACAGATGGAGAACCTAAGCAGCTCTCTAATTTTATAAGACAAGCAATCTCTACATGGCAATGTCTCTGGCTTTGGAAGGTTTTTCTCCCACTGTTTCTTCTGCTTCCATCTCCTAGGCAGGTCTTTGGATTAGTTAAAGTTTATGAAGCTCACTAAACCCTGACAGGGAGGATGATAAGACTGAAGTTGTAGAAAGTAAGCCTGAGAGAGCTCTCCAGGATCATCCAGTCCTTTTCCATCATTTCTCATAGGCCATGCTTTCTAGACTGATGAACATTTAATTCATTTCCCCTGGACTTCTTCAGAGTCCAAACATCTCTGAAAAAAGCAATTTTCAGGTGGCTCTGTCCTTTCTGACAGGCCCTGTCCTCTATGATATAGTAATAATATAGCTACAATTGAAAATGTAGTCCTAGGTGCCTGAAACTAGGTGTCCAATATGAGATATTTATTATCTTTTGAATCTTTCTTTTTTTCATGTCCTTTAATCTCAATTATACTTTCCGAAATAGCTTCCAATTATCTGCATTTCCATTTTGGAAAGAAACCATTCCTGATTTTCAAAGGTCAGAGCAATTGGAGTGCAAGGCAGCCCGAAAGCACTGTCCACTTGTCTTCAAAAGAAGCAGAGAGGCTGGAGGCACAAAGAACTAAAATTCTTTCAAAACAATGTGTGCAAAACTGTGCTTTCTGAAAATATGAGTTGTGAGTCATGAGTCACACATTCACCATAATAAGGATCCATCAAACCCATTACACCAAACTCAAGACCCCTGCTTATCTCACAGATTATGAAATTAGCACATAAGTCTTCCAAGATCTTTTCTAGAACTGGCCTGTGTAGGAGAGAAATTGAAAACAAGAATTTATTCATTCCTGAGAGACTTCAAATCAATTTATGGATTCTTGCAGGTTTGCATACATTTTTTTTTTCTTCCACATTTGTTTAGAAAGTACTGTCTGCATAGACTGCTCGCTATGCAACTAGGTCTTTTTCCTCTCAAGTGTGGGAGGGCTTCAATCCTGAAGTGCTGCATTTGCTAAGTTTCAAAAACTTCTGCCGTCACTTACAGGTTGGCTCTCCCAGTTTCAGCCGTAACTGCTTTTTGCTTGGGCAAACTGATAGACCAAGCAACAAGAAGGAGCTTGGTGACACCAGAAAGTCCCTGAAAATTACAGAAGGAAGTCCCACTGTCACAAGACAGGGGGAGAAGAGGGCAAGGATTACTTCTGGTATCCCAAGACAATTACAACCACCTATAGCCCCCGGGCAATGGACTCCAAAGGATTTCCACTCCTGGGAGCTGAGATAAGCTCTTTCTCCAGGCCAACACCTCTCTTCCTTACAGGGGAGGGAAAACTAAGTGCCTTAGGCAGGATTTTTGATGCAGTAAGGCCAGCATTTCTTTACCAGACATAGTAGTTTGTGAAAGATTAAACGAAACTGCTGAACTAGCAGCCTCTACCTTGCGCAGGAAGAGATATCTCAAGTGGTAAAACACATAACTTACCAAATTCAGACAGCATTCCTCCAGCCACCACAGAGACCCCTCTTCCTAATGCCTTGCTCAGGCGGTCCTTCTGAAACAGCACTATGAGTCCGTTCTATAGTCTCTGGAAGACATGTGGTCAGGTTATGCATCACTGATTTTATTGAAACACCACATAGATTTTCTAGGAAATGACAAAATCCACCTATAATTGTAGCAAAAGACAGTCTTAGAGCTTTTCAGGAATACTGCAGGAAACCACCCGTCAGTCTTAGAGAAAATGGTCAACCACTGCTACCAAACCACTGCAAATTTGAAAAATGTTGCCTTACTGTAACTTGCTGTAAGATTGTAAAAAGGCTCCTCAGCAAGCAGATAAGTGGCCATATTATTCATCATTCCTGGTCACTTACACAGGCATCAATTATCACTCCAACAGCTGGAGGCTGTTTGAGCTGGAATATCCATGGCACTGGTGAAGTGAATGTTTTAAAAAAACAAATGCATGACACCAGCCTGTACACTCAACTATACTTCCTGCCTTTGAAGTAAAAATATATTTTAACCACTTTCTGTTAGTTTAATATCTTTCTATTGTGTTCAATCCTGCAATGTCACCACAACTGCTCTGGAAACAAAATTTTCAGAAAACCAGAACCAACATTTTGCAAGATCACACAGGAAGTGCTGCTTCCTATTTTCAGATATAGGGTTTAACTATGTATCTCTTCACAAAGAAGAAGAAGACACGATCAGACTAAACAAGCTTGATAAATCAGTGAGTAGATTTTTTTTTCCTTTTTTTTTTTACATGTAATCGTGTATATATAGATATAAATTCACTCAGTGGGGAAGTATATGTGCCTAAAGACAGTCGCAGTAGAGTTACCATTCAAGCAGAGACAGTACCTTTAAGAACAATTGGGTTTTGTAACTAGCTTACAACTCAGGATTAGTCTAAATGTGAGAGTAGAGTATTGAACTGGACAAATGGTGTATAAAATGATAATATTTTTTGTACTGGAAACTTACTGGGTCTTTGTTTCAAATGTTTCAGGAGGTCAGTAGCTTGAAAATCTATTCTGCTAAGGGTATAATTGATCAGACATGAAATCCTTCATGCTTAATCTAAGTTCTCCATATCTAAGTCACAACTTGCTCTATCACATGCAGATGGGAAATGTTCTATCACGTGTTTTTTTATTATTATTCAAGCATTTAATCTGTTAAAGGTGTTGTTTAATTGTCATGTTATGAAGGGATATGTTATGAAGGGATATGTTCCTCTTTTTCAAGTGTAATTCATCAGTACTACACACAAGGAGAGGTGAGCTCCTCTGCTTGGATAAATGAGACTTTACACTTGGGTATTAGCAAAAAGGCTACAATAGCCTAATAATTTAAATTTTTTTTTGTAGTATATCAAATGTGCAGCTGTCGCAACATTTGCTTTCAGGGGAGAATTGCACCATCATTTGCCAGGAACAGTTGACAGTGTCAGAGAAGCAGGCTTGAACTTCTCTGTATGGAGACCCTTATAGTGCCAACATGACATGGACACGATCCTATGATAAATGTTGGAAATCTACACTCCAGATTATTATCCATGTTTTTTGTTCTCGAACTCATCTCCAGAATGGTTGTGACTGCAACTGTTGTTTGAATTACTCTGAATTCAGTGTTTTATCTGAAGCAGTTTAAGCAGAGACACAAAAACAAACAAACAAAAAAAAAATAACAGAGATACTAGCACAGGACTGTCTCAAGTTTCTTTTTCTAAGAATGCAATTTTCAGTGCTTATGCTACGCTTTTACTGTACATTTGTTTAGGTAAGAACACCTCATACCACTTCTATCTTGCAACCACAGAGACTGACTCTATTTAGCTGCAAAAAATCTCAGAGTTTTTGCAAGACCATCTTTCTGGCTTTGGTGGGGAATGGAAACAATTGGATCCTGAGGGTTCACAGAGAAGTAAGACTCTTTTTCCCAGGCCAAAACATATTTTTCCTTGAAAGTTCTGCAGGGATGAAAAAGCTCATCAGTTAGGAGGCAAGCAATTCTGATAAGATGTTTCTAATGCTCAGCTGTTGTAAAAGAGGAAGAGGTTTTTCAAAGCAAGGTTTAATTTGGGAAGGGACTGTCTTTCCCCAGTCATATCCTGGAAAGAAATCTTGTGGGCACTATCACATGAAAATATCTGTTTGAGGGAAACTATCAGCTCAGAGTCTTACATGCAGCATTTAGATTACAATTCTATCTTTTCCTTCAGCTTTCTTGGTAGCTCAAGAAAAGTACATACTTTTATGCTTGCTCCCCAAGATGTCTTTGGTGTCTGCACGCAGCCTTCTCTGTAATTTTGCCAGTCCATAGACTTCTCCTGGAAAGCCAAAGGCACAGTTAAAGACATAGAACTGTTAGCAGGAAAACATCAGACGCTTTTCTTGCAGCACTTGCTATCAGGATATGGGGTATTATTTTTCTTCATTTAAGTTTCATTTTTACTCTATGTTCCCTTGTACTTCTCTCTCTTCATAAAGTGCCCTAGATGCTCTTACACATACTTTTAAGCTGACTACAAGTCATTAAGCAATTTCTTTTTCTTTATGACAAACACTGCCACTTCTGAAAAGGAGAAGAGTGAAGGCAGGAGGAGTAGTGCTGTGATACTCGTCCATACATTTCAAAACAGAAACCTTGTCTTTAAAACAGGAAAGGGAACTTTGGGCTTCATTCAGTTTTGAGATAAGAGCCTCCATTAATGCAGAGATGCTCTTCTAAGTTGTAGTAACCAAATGTTCTGATTTCCATGAGGAAAATTTGTCCAAATCCCCTTCAGGGCACAGCAGACTCATTGAGCTGTGACAACTGCCATCCCTGAATATGTGAGTGTAGCAACTCAGGAGGCTCTTTGCTTGTATTACTCTAACATGGAAATGCCTGATAGTCACACCAGCACCCAGACACTTCTATAGCTGAAGCTGGCACACTATAGGTAACAACTAATACTCAAGAGCTAGCAAGGCTTCTCTCAAAGCTGCTGAAATATAGAAATCTGAAAAGACACGATTCAGAGCTACACCCTCATTACAAGAACCTCCGATGTTGCAGTAAGCACAGCTTTGTTAAAACTTAAAGAAATGCAATTACATTTATTTTGGCTCACAACATTGCAATTTTTCAGAAAATGAAGTTTTCTCACATCCAAGTTGTGACCCCATTTTCTCTGCTATAACTCATTCCCAGGGTGCAGGTATTTGGTTTGGGGCTTGGTCACACTTCACTGTACACAACCTCTTGGAGATTAAGAACACAACTAGTCCCCTGAGGGGAAATGAAGGTAGCCTCTTATTGAACCACACATATATTTAGACACTTCTGCAGGATAAGTGCACAGGGTAAATTAGAAGAGAAGGAGGGCACCAAAGAGAAAATTCTCCTTCTCTTTCATTTCTTCCCTAGGTTTGACACAATTGCCTGCTTCTGCAGAAATTGTCCAGAATTTCTGTTGGTAACCAAAACTACCCTGTGCATGTAGAAACTGCAGGCATGTGGCCAAGACAGTGGGTACAGATGGCTGCATGTAGTCCATAAAGCAAATGAGAAAGCTGTCGTTTGTCCGTCTCAACCACGACAGAAAGCCCCATTAATTATAATCATTAAAATGTCCTGAATATTCATATGTAATTTTGGAAGGAAAATAAGAGGGAAATAAGACAAATAATCAGAAGATCCCAAATAAGAATCTCTCAGAAAAGCCCATTTTTCCTTACAGCACAAGAGCAGAGAGAAATCTGGAGATTGCTTTCCTAACACATCCATTTCTGAAGGCTCATGCCTAGCTCATTTTAGAGCAAAAACCAGACGTCTTGTCAAGGGCTACAGCTTCTACACAAGATGTTTCTTTCTGCATGAAAATGAAAATTGGAAAAATGGTTAAAGATAAATTAAAAAAAAAAAAAAGGCAAACAGTAGTTTCCAATATAATTTGTTAGCCAGGTCAGTTTTCTAGAGCTCTTTGTGATTAATATTGCTTCTGTGGAAAATGATAAGAAAGAAAGCATTTCAGAAAAAAAAAAACAAAACACACATGTTAATATTTTGTGCTCATTGTGAAGAGGAATATCTGACTTTTGTCCCATTCAAATTCTCAGAGATTTCCCATCAGACCATAGGCAGTAAACAAAATAACCACAATATATGCTGTTTTTCTAGGCAGCATCAATATGAATTGCACAGGGCTGGAGCTCAGTTTTGGTAGTGGGAAAGTGTACTGGGCCTGGCTGGGATGGACTTAATTTTCTTCACAGCAACCTCTGTGGTGCTGACTTTTATACTTGTGACCACAGCTGTGACAGGTGACCCAAACTGACAAAAAGGATATTCTGTGCCATATAATGTTATGCTCAGCAATAAAACCAAGGGGACGAACCTTTTCCAAAGTAGGCGTTGCTCAGAGACCAGCTGGCCATCTGTCTGCTTGGTGAGAGGTAGCAAGCATTTGTCCTTGTATCATCTCTTGGTTTTTTCTGTGTCCTTGGTTTATTCAATTGTCTTTATCTCAACCTACAAGTTTATCTTGCTTTTGCCCTTCTGATTCTCCCCCGCATCTCACTGTGGGAGGAGTGAGTGAGTAAGTGACTAGATGGGGCCTCGGCTGCTATCTGGGGTCAAGTCATCACAGGAGATAAGATTTGGGCAGTAAAGGAGACCAATCTGTAGTGAATCAGTTACCTTTAGTTCTGTTACTCCCACAATTATTTTCTGTTGTATTTGAATCTCAAAATAAGTTCTGAACTAGATTTAAAAATGTTATTTTCTTTGTGTATATATATATCTCCCTTTCTTTGTATATATATATAAAATTACATTCCTTTCTTTGTATATATACGAAGATTCAACCAGGCTAAGTGCACAGGGGAGGTTTAGAATGAATATTAGGGAAAAATTATTCACCAAAATGGTTGTCAAGCACTGGAACAGGCTGTCCAGGGAAGTGGTGGAGTCACCATCCCTAAAGGTGTCTCAAAGACCTGTACATGTGGCACTCAGGGACATAGTTTAGTGGTAGACTTGGCAGTGTCAGAATTATGGTTGGATGCAATGATCTTGAGGGTGTTGTTCCAACCTAAATGATTCTAAGATTCTAGGTTCTATAATTCAATAAATAAATATATATGAGTATATACATGTGTGTATATATATGAAGGTATACTTGTGCATATACACACACAGAAAATTGGTTTAACACTGTGCTTTTAATAAAATTTGTTCATTAAGATTATTTGTATTACATATGCATCCACTGTGATAAAGATCCAGATTAAAACAAGGTCCTCCAGATCCTGAATGGTCTACAATTAGTTATTATGAAATAATCCATATATCAAACAGCTGAGTAAGCTGACAAAACCTTAAGACACTTCAGAAATTTCACATGATACAGGTCAGAATGGCCCACCAAGTAATCAAATTAAGTTTTGACAGAAAGGCGGACCTGAAGTTTCTTCAGTTACATTTTAGCACAAGGTACATCTTGCAGAACTCAAGTGCAGACAGAATGAAGTGGTGGTTTTGAGAATGTGGTTTCTGCAAAGGACGTTTGGCATCACACAGGGTGCATCTCACCAATGAAAGAAGTGCATGATGGAGCTGTAAGCAGGAAAGGAGCAAACATTGGTATGTTATGTAAGTGGTCAGAGATCAGAAAGGAAGTTGTGGCAGACACACTACCTGAAGTGATCTGTGTTGGGAGCAGCCTATTGCCTTTGTCAAGAGAACATCAAATTACCAGGAAAATGCAGATATCCAAACTATAATGGTGCTATGAACGGTCACCAATCTGTCATGAACTGCCTGACAAAAGCAGCAACAATGACACCCAAAGAAAGAGCAGCCCTTTTACCAGACACCGAATAGCTCCATTTGAGTGGCCACCAAACGCATCCATTTCCCTTCCTCACTAAGTGACCACAAAGGACATTTGTAACCTCTGACTTTCACTTCCTCACTAAGTGACCACGAAGGACACTTGGTCCTCTGACACCTATCTTCACAGAATCGCCTTGCCAGCTTCTCTCTGGACACACAGGAATTCTTCCCTTTTCTCCAGGGGTCCGTGAGAAGACAGATCTCCTCTACTTTTCAGAGAACAAATGACACAACGCTGTGCTTCTGCGTCTGGCTCACAGTCCTATCAGGGCCTTGGGAAAGGGGGAGGGTGTGGTGACAGGAGGGGCTGACATCAAACTCCAAAGCCTTTACTTACTCCCAGTATAACAGAACTTTCCTCAGAGCTTTCAAAGTTCAGCTGCATCACTTACCTCCCAGGCTCTGACTCCTTCTTGCAGGGGAAGCCCAGTCCCTCCAGCAGTCTCCAAACCAAAACTGGAGGGACAGAGAGTTTGGGCAACTCTTGCACTTTGTTAATTTACTCTGGGAGCTCACTGGAAACACTAACAAAGAAGGAAGTATGATATGAAACAACCACTACACATGAAGAAACGTTAGCACATACACACAGCAATGGCCATACCTGTCTTTTGCCTTTGTAGACCTCCAAGACACTTAGCTAATCTAACATTTAGAGCTCATGATTCGTGACTGTTAAACAGCTCCTGTAACAAGGAATCAAAAAGTCCTACATCTCCAAGCACTCAGAATGTCTTTTAGTTGACAAGAAGATACCACGACAGATACACGTGCTATAGGCTGTGCTGATAGCAGCTGTCATCTTTTATGCCATTTGCCAAGGGTTTACCTATCTGTTTCTCCTACAGGACTGCAAATCAGGGCTACCCAAGTCCAGCACATTCCCACAGCCATTGCCTGACCCTGATTCTGAAAAGGACACAGCATTTGCCATTTTAACCCAGGCCACCACCACTGACTTGCAGGTCTGCAACACACAGGACAGCAGATCTGCCAGGTGGGTATGTTTAGTGCTGGGCACAGGACATTTCTACACCTCCAGTGACCTGATTCCCACAGGCATTAAAGTTCCCAGGAACTCATGAACAACCTGAACAAACATCAGTCAGTTGTGTTTTACTCAAGTCACAGCATCTTTGCAGGTACTGGTTTACATCTTGCCAATGCCTGGCCCTCCTCGGGTCAGGGCTACAGTACAGGCTGACATGATGAGAAGGTGGCCATGTCCCAAGGAAAAACACAGCTACGCTCAGCGTGCCAGCCGCTGTGCTTTCCTGGTGCTGTCTTGTTGGCTCGCTCTCCCCTTTGGAAAACCACTGCTGAGCAAAACAGCCCTGAACTACCCACTGCTCAGATTAAATTAATATTTCCTTGGATTCTGGTTGGGTCAGGCAGCTGACAGGCTCTACTGAGGAGGAAAAATGCACCAGACAGCGTACACGTAGGAAATGACAAGCAGCACGCTTCCAACATTCAGCAATGTGACTTCACATAAGGATGATAGGTTTCCTGGGAACTCTTCAATTTCATTCTCTTCCACACCTTGACACAGTAATGCTTATGTGATCAATAGCCAAAAACATGCTAGCTGAGGACATAACCTTGTTTTATTCCCCTCACTGCCAATCTTGGAGTTTCCTCTAGGTTAACATCCCATTCTTCCTTTCCAGACCAACACACCATGGACATAATGGAAAACCATACCATAGACTTATCTGACTGGCCACTGACAACAGAATTCGACTACGGTGATTCAGTGCCATGCATGGGAACCGAGGAAAAGCACTTTGCAGCAAATCTTCTGCCACCGCTGTATTCTTTGGTGGTGATATTTGGCCTCACAGGCAATATGCTCGTTGTCCTTATCCTGGTGAAATACAAGAGGTTGAAGAGTATGACTGACATCTACCTGCTCAATTTGGCAATTTCTGATTTGCTGTTTATATTTTCTCTCCCTTTTTGGGCTTACTATGCTGCTCACGACTGGATTTTTGGAGACGCGCTGTGTAGAATTCTCTCAGGCATCTACCTCCTTGGCTTCTACAGTGGGATCTTCTTCATCATCCTCTTGACCCTAGACAGGTATCTGGCCATAGTGCATGCGGTGTTTGCTTTAAAAGCTAGGACAGTTACCTACGGCATCCTCACCAGTGTCGTCACTTGGGCTGTTGCTATTTGTGCTTCTGTTCCTGGAATAGTATTTCACAAATCTCAAAAGGAAAATTTACGTTTTACTTGCAGTGCTCATTATCCAAGTGATTCCTCAATAAATTGGAAGTACTCCTATACTTTAAAGATGAACATTCTGGGACTTATTGTTCCAATGCTCATTATGATTTTCAGTTACTCACAAATTCTAAAAACATTACTGAGATGTAAGAATGAGAAAAAACAGAAGGCAGTCAGACTTATTTTTGTGATAATGATTTTTTACTTCATCTTTTGGACACCGTTCCATATTTCTTCTTTTTTGCATACATTTCAAAGTTCACTTTTTGTCCCAACTTGTGAAATCAAAGGTCAACTGGCAAAAGCAATCCAAGTGACAGAGACAATATCAATGATTCACTGTTGTATCAATCCTGTGATCTATGCATTTGTTGGAGAAAAATTCAGGAAGTATCTTCATAGCTTTTTCCGAAAGCATGTTGCAGCCCACCTCTGCAAAAGATGTCCAGCTCTTTATCATGAAAAATTAGAAAGAGTTAGTTCCGCATTCACACCATCCACTGCAGAGAATGACATCTCTACTGGACTGTAAAAATACATCAAAACATTAGTTAGTAAATGTTGTATCATTTGCTTTGCCTTAAGGACTGTCTGACATTATTTAAGATCTTTATGTCAACTACTACTGAAAACTGTATGACCCTCAATTCTTGTGGTTAACTGTTCCTTGGGGTTACAGCATTTTCCATTCTTAAACTAAGAGAATCAGTGAGTTCTCCAGGCAACGTTAACACCATAGCTAGGTCACATCAAGATTTGAATGGGGCCCAGAATAGTATGACTCTGTTTCTCGATCCAAATTCTACCCAGTGAACAAATGCTAGTGAGATTTAGCTGGGGGAATACACTACTGAAGGGACTAAGGAGTAATATGTAACCTCACAAGAGCCATTTACTCTTATGTGAGCATTGTGAAACAAAAACTGGGAGGAATCTTTGAGGACTGATGTATCTATTCAACATCAATGGAACATCTTTTGGAAGTTACTATATTCTTTCTGCAACATGGTCAGGCATTTGACTGGGAAAGGGTTTTAGTTTTCTTCATTTTTCCCCTTTAGCCCTTATTTTCCCCATATGAATAAAAGATGTTTCCAAAAAAAAGAACTTAAGGATAAACATGAGACATGTCAAGGTAGTAACTCTCCTCTGATAGGAGAGCTGACTGACCTTTATCTCACTGGGGCCATTTAACCCGAGGTATCAGATGCCTTAATCTAGGTGGTGCAAATATTCTTCTCACTTTAGCCTTATAACATCAAGGCACTGCTTCTATTAGTTTTTAGCTTTTATCCTATCAGCTATCATAACCTGGCCACAGATAGGCTGAAGAAAGGCCCCAAAACTATCCTAAGAGTAAACTTTCTTGCTTGGAAATATTTTTCTTTTCTACTTTTTTGTTGTTGTTGTTGTTTTTTGGTTTTTTTTGTTTTGTTTTGTTTTTTTTACTGCACTAAGGCAAAAGCACCTTTGTAATATTAAAGTGCAAATTAGTTCAATGTGATACAAATCTTGCTGTAACTGTGGTATTTCTACTGCTGTGTTTTATTTTAAATTCTCGTCTTTTTGGAAATACGTTTCTTCCTGTTTCCATTGAAATATAGTGAAATTATTAAAATCTGTGTCTGAAAAACAATGTATAGCCTGTAGCCTGTGTTCTTTGTAAGGGCATCAGCTCAGCTCTCAGAATGTAGGTGGCAAAAACATGCAGCCATGGCCCTAAATGCTCACAATACCACACACCAGAGAAAGAAGCCAAACTGACCAAGCAGAGAACTGTCTTCCCAGTCCAGAAGCCACTGTAGCTGGCTCAGCTTTTATTCACCAGGAAGCCTGAGAAGAGCATACGATAATAACTTTGGGAAAAGTCTGGGACCCCAGATTTTAAATGGGTGAAATCTGACAGGTAGAAGAAACAGGGCTGTGTATGTTATCAATAGAGGCTGAGGAATAAAAAAGAAGGTCAATAAAATATGGCACTATATTAATATTGGGATTCTCCACAGACTTTCTGCTGTTAATTTCAGATCTACTTGCACTGTATAGAGTGACCCCAGTGAAGCCATGTGCCTGATTACATACGTTTCATGTGTAAGGAACTTTAAGCATTCAAAGTTCAACATGGAAATATGCTTCTGCTTCACCATGTCATTCTCCCTGTTCCACTGTCCCAGTTCCTTTTTCAGCCTACGATCCACATTTCTTCCTCTCCTCTGCACACTTTTCTCATTTCTCCACTATGGCATAAGCTAAATTCTATACCCACTGCCTAAGGATTAGCTTATTGGTATGTTACGTGCCCAGGCAGGATAATCCTTTGCTCTTCATTGTAGTTTTGCATTGAGACAAGCAAGGCTCTACATGGTTTATTGGTAGATTTTGAGTATAACGAGTCAGATGTGGCTCCAGCATGGTGCAGCTACAGGCCAGGTTGCTCCAAATTAGGCTAGCAGGACTTTAAGCAGTCTGGTCACAGTGGGATGGAGCTGCCCATGGGGAAGGTTCAACAAGATCCCTGGTCCCTAAGAAAGAGAAAACAAGTCACCTCAGCAGAGAGGTAAGGGAATGAATGAAAGGCATGTTAAGAAAACAACAAGGTGCACCAAGATTGTAACTACAGCAGAGAAGAAGCTAACACAAGAAAGAACCACTGCAGTGCTTGGGAGGCATCTGAGCCACTCTGTTGAGATATTGAGGAAACGAAAGCAAGCATTTGAGAGTGTACAAGCAACACCAGAACACCAAAAAGATTCAAACAGGACCTCTGTGAACACTATAAGTAAATTGTTGCTTTACAATAAATGTGGAACAGCTAAGTGGAAATTATTACAAGTTCAAAACTTTTGCCACTGAACTTCTGAAGAGATAGTGCATTGACTGGATTTTCAGTGTGCTCATGAAAAGAATGCCCAAGTGCCATGGAAAAATATGGGGCACAGCCCCATAACCAAACAGTTTAGTTTATGCACAGGACAGGACGGAGCCCAACCTTCCTATTAGGAGATGCTACTGCCAGATGATCAGAAGCATGTGGGGAGGAACGCCCCAGAGAACGAAAGATAACCGTGCCAACTGTCAGGCAGACTTCCTAAGGGGCAAAAGGAAGTGTAGCAAAAGTGCATAGATGGTAGTAGTGAGTGCTGAGCAGCACTCACAACCAGCCACCAGGTTTATAATCACTGTCATTGATTTGTCTGTGGTAAGCATATGTCGCAGGGGAGTAATTTAGGGTTCTACTCACTGCAGAACAATGTTTAGATTTCTCAAAGAAAAGTGTGACTTGAAAGAGTTCAGTGGCAGGTTCACTGTATTATTTACTACATGGAGGAAATACACCAAGCTGAATGCTTCTATTCTCTCCACAGGCCTAATAACCTGCTTGAGAAGAAAACTTTTCAGGCTCTTCTCTCCCCGATAACCATTCGCTCCAGAGTCTGTATTTTAGAACTCTGGAGGAAAGCTTTCATGAGGCCTGGTAAATCATTTGCAGAGCAAACTTTCAGGAAACAAAATTCACAGAAAAAAAATCAATGAAGTAAAATAGTAGGAGGGCTGGCTCAAGCTGGGTACCTTGATCCAACCTGAGCATAGAAAAACATAGATTTCTAGATACAGGCCATTCATACCATGACTCAGTCCAATAGCAATATTTCAGTTTGGGGTCTTCTTCTCATTGGAGCTTTTTCACTCATCTCAGATGGGCCTTTGTTTTGTTCAGCTGTAGATATTGTTTATAGTCCATAGCCTCGAAGGTGCTGTTTTGTCTGAATAAATCCTTTTCTTCTCAGCAGTTGCAAAACAGGCCCCATTTTGCAGATATCTGTAGCGTCTTCATGTTAGCCTTGAAGTGATTATTTTCTCCCCAGTTGATTCCATTCTTCCCAGCAAAGTGTGAACTAGACCTTATTTTGCAGGTGTTCAGTTCACCATAGTCTGTAGTTGCTTTTGGTAAATATGAGCAGAGCTTTACATCTTAAGATTTCAGCAAATCCAGCTTACTAAGCAACATGAAGTAGAGAGTATATTACAAATCACACAGCTTTATACTTCTAGATGATTCATTATACTTAGTATGCATTTACTTAAGCTAAATGACTGATACGAAACTTAAATTGGGCTCATCTGCTGACCTGTGAGTAGTAAAACCATCACAATACAGACAGCTTATTTAGCACAGAGACCTCAAAGTAGTCTCACCCAGGCTGTCATATTTATAGAATAATGTGGTTGACTCATAGGCAAATTGCAGACAGTGGGAAAGGTCTGCATGAGACTCCCTGCACCCACAATTTTTTGCTGTTCAGTGTGCCACTTGGCTTCTTTGTGGGTTTCCTAAAAGGAGTTCTTGGCCCAGTTGCAGCTTGGGGCTTTACCTCCTCTGGAGCCCATACCAAACTGCTGTTGTTTTGGTTGTAGGTGGGTTCAAGTGCATCCGTCACAGTATAAAATGGACAGACATAGAAAGAGTGAAACTTCCGGTAACCAGTGCATGAGGATGTTCCTGTCATAAGACTTCCTTGCTTATTAACCCAACTGTGACCTTATGTGTAGATATTTTAAATAAGATAAAGGTAAATGGATTATAAAGGAAGAGGAGTAGATGAAAATGGATTAATAGGGAAAAACTGAGAGAATGACTTTATTAGCTTTAATAGAGGCTAATAAATTAATAGCCAGAGTAATGGGAAGACCAGAGATAAATGCTATAAGCAGAACATTAAAAGATTTAGGTGAGTAAGAGAGACTGTCAGTTATGAAGCTACAAAATAAATATCACTCCTTCCAGTGAAAATTACAAATGGGATAAATACAGAGAACGTAAGGACAAATTTACATGGTATCCTGTTCCAGTTAATAAAGAACAAAGCAATGAAGAGTCAGGAGAATGACATGATGCTGACTAGGTTAAACTGCAAAACAAGCAGATGCTGCTCATTTTGAAGTTTAATTTTGCTGCTGATTTCAACCGCTGATGCCTACTGGTCTTCTCCTAGTGGCTACTGTGGTTACTGTGGCCCTAGAAGCATTACACCTCAGTACAGTGATAAAAAAATAGTAAGCTAGCAGAGGAAACAAACCAAAACAGTAAATTCTGGTGCATTCAGAATATCGATAACAATCATGCCAAAACAAAGGATGTTCGTCTAGAAATAAAGGGTGAAGGCACTTTGTACCCGTATTCTGATGACACTTGACTGTACTTCATTCAGAAAAGAAAATGGTTGGGAAAATAAATGTAGCATAAGTTTGTATAACTGACAAGCAGTTTTGTAATTCCTCTGACAGTGAGAGCAATCTTGGTTTGAGTGTTTTAAGTCTGAAATGACTGATCCCGGGAAGGTGGGGCCACAACACTAGATGGAGGAGGGCAGCATTCTGAGAGACACACAGGCCAATGTGCCAAACTGCACCAACCTTCAAGTGACGATCAGCTTTCAGAACTGTCTACAAGGCTGTGCCAGTAGGATGCCCACCATACGACAGTAACAACACAGCCTATCCTGAGATCAGACTTCTTGAATGGAATGGAAACCAAGTGGATGAAAGTGAAGGAGCCATTTGGACATAACTTGTAGGGATGCTATCGTGAGTATGGCCGATTACAGACTACATCTAACATTTGGCATTCAAAAGTACTTTCTGGTTCCTGGGTCCTGGCACCTACTTTGTCATTGTACAGACTCTGTCCATCCTTTCTGTGACATAGTTTTCACTGGGTAAAAGTTTGGTGTTTGACTTTCCCAGCTTGCCTGATCACAGGTCCAGGATTTGCATGTATACAGAGAAGTATTTCCAATTCACAACTGGGATAGCTCAAACAGCACCTCTAGACCTAGAATTTATGTACTATTAATGTACCTGAAAACAGCGAAGTGTGAGAATTAAAGGCCTATGTGAAAATGAGATAACTGAGAGCTGAAAATATGTGAAATGCATAGCTACGGCCCAAAAGTAAAATCTATTGTACTATGATAACCCCTTATATATAAAACAGGGCAGCATACATCAGAAGTCTGGATAAAAAATGGTAGAAGGAAGCAACATTCTCTTCCTCCTCGCTGCATAAAGGAGCAAAGCTAGTTCAGTAACAGCATCTTGGGGAAAGCCAAAACAAAAATAGTACCACAATAATGTAATTAATATGTGCTGCAATGGACAATTATGTATGTGCAAGATTTACATGACAGAATAATAGAGGGAAAAAAAACTTAATCTTACTGCCAGTAAACAACCACATGAAGAAGTAGTGTTAATCCAGATAAAAAAATGCTTGTTCTTTCCAGAGTTTGGTTTTTTTTGTAACTCTCCTCCCTCAAACCTGTGAAACGTGTAAAAAGTTTTGTCGATTTTGTTCTTTACTAGTCTCCGTGACAGAAACCTTAGGGTGTGGTACATAACACCTTTCCCGCCATTTTCCTCAAAAGAATATACCTCACAGATCTAAGATTGTGTTTGATTGTACAGTGGCAGCAAAAGATTAGTCACAAGAACTTGAGAGCCTGAAAGAAAAGACTGATAAGAAAAAAAAAAAACCCTAAGCAACAAAGTAGTTTTAGCTCAATGTCTTTATCAGTCTCTTCAAAACAAAGACATTTAACTATTACTGATGAAATAAAGTATATGTTAAGATTAACCTAATTTGGACATGGAGTTTGTGAATATTGCAAGTAACTAAATGAGATATAATTGTGGGAACCAATGGAAAAAGAAATGCATCCAGTTTGTGTTTGCATGTCTTCATTAGATCTCTTCTCCAGAGGACAAGGATGATCTGCTTTGCTGTAGCTATAGACTTTTCCCAGTCTTTCTTCTTTGAGTGATGCAAGTTTGTAAAAAATTGAGTGGAAACTGTTAGCTGCATTTTCAAATTTCTGTACCTGTAATTCTGCTTGATGGCATTTGTATCTCTCACTGGTATGTGAGTATCTGATACATGTCCTAGTAGACATTTCAGTACTGGTGTAGGTTTCACATAAATGATGACATCTCCTTGAGGGAGTGCCATATCACTCAGGTACTGGATACTTCAGTGTGATGGCCTGATTACGATAAAGATGAATCATATAATTAGTCACTAGACAGAAGAGACTGATGAATGCAGTTTGACCTGACATGGCTGCATACTTGCTGAGTACATCAACTTGAGCCCCACAGGTAAGGAACGAAACCCACTACTATTACAGGAATGCCTTCATGGAGGGAATGAATCTCACACCACTAAACATAACTCCTACTCATTTCTGAAAGCAAAACCATAATAAGTAAAATTCCAAGCAATGTCAACCCACTGTATTACTCCTTTTATTACTGAAAAACAGCTTCAATTTCTTTGCAAAATTATGAGGTACACCTGTAGGTAAAGATTCTGCTGTGGCTCATGGCAAGCAACAGTGCACTTTTTCAAAGAGATGATGGTCAAGGGATTAAGAAAAACTGAAAAAATCTGACCTGTAACAATGGATGTGCTACTTGCATTGTCAGTACCACTGTGTTGACACACACACTAGATGGAGGCAACCTGAAGGCTGCAGGGAAGAGGAGGTGATGCAGCAACAAGACAGCCAGTCCCAGGCTGTGATGGAGCTTCAGACTGGATGGGAGATTGAGTCCTGCAGTTGCCCAGTGAGAGCGACTGAGGGGGAGCAGGGCAGCAGAGAGGGGAACAAAAGGAAGATCTTGTCCGAACAGCACTGACAAACAACACACCAGCAGCACCCCAGCACCCACCAAACAGCACCAGGGGCCTGGACTCACCTACAGCCACGTGAAGACCTGCTCCAGTCTGACTTCCCAGCAGCTCTGCTTATCTGCAGCTGGTGCAGAGCTAATTGAATGTATCGCATAGGTGCCGATAATAAAGTGTTTGCTGCCAGAGTGCATCCCTGTATTTGAGTTGCCAAGTGTCATAGCTATTCACATTCTCTGTGGGGAATCTCTCATCCAGCTGTAAGACCCAGCTGGCAGGCAAACCAGCGCCATTCTCCTTAGTCAGCTGCTACAACTCTGAGTGGCAGAGGCCCTCTGTTGGTGTGTAGCACCCTCTGTCATCTTACGGTGCTAATCAGTAAATGAAACACCCAGCTATGCTTGCTGATCAGACTGAGACGTGAGAACGAAAACCTGTAAACAACAAAATCAAACAGATTAATAAATCAAATGAATCTGTGGGAAAAGGGGACTACTTCTGAAGACCAGCCTACTACAGGTCTTAGTTTTGAGTTGTTGTTGTTAGTTCGAATGTTTGAGAGCAGTTTTATAAGAGCATATTTCAGAATCAAAAGTTTGATGAAAAGCTGACAAGTGCAACAACACATTTGAGACTGAAAGATTTCAGAGTCTCCAGTAGGTTCAGTAACAAGTAACAAACAGTGAACAATGAAGCAGGCTTCAGAAATAAATCCTTAAAATGTCTGTTTATTTCAGTATGTAGACTGTTTAGGAATTATACAATACAAATGAATTTGATACAATACCTTGTTTGAAAATTATAAGAATTCTTTATCAAAATGAAGTTCGGCAGCAATCAGGAGCTTGATTTAGGTGTAGTGGAAACTTTTTTAGAAGCAGCTCTTTCCACTGACTGTATAGGGCATCTAATACAGTCCATCGAGTAAGGTAGTGTGAACGTACCCTTAGAATACCCTACAGTGGCCATTAAGTTTCACAGTGAGACTCCAGCCTTTGGAGAGCTCATTGGAACAACTTATTAGAAAAGAAAAAAATCTATTGATCCTACAGAATAAAGACCTGGATTATTCTCTCATGCTAAGGGTTGACTAGGAAAACAGGCTGTGATTTTTGCTTTTTACTGTCTCCCCCCAGATCCAAGATGTAACTCAGAAGCTGTGATTTCCTTGACTTCCATTAAGGAATGGCAGCATCCAAAGCAAGACATCTCGGTTGAGCTTTTGATATTTCAAAATATTTTGAGAATACTAAGGACTGAGTGCATGAAAGTCATCCCTTTAGTGCCTTTGTGAGGTTGGTAGGATGAGATACTCCAGAACCCTCCAAAGCGATGTCAAGGGGAAGAAGGGGCTTGCACTTTATTAGGCATCTTTTCAGGTTTTCTCTCTCAGGGCCTCTCAGGCATCTGATAAGGCACCATCTCTTTCTTGCTTTCTCTGTGCTGTTCCCATCTCCTGTGTGGTTTATTTGATGTCTAAGAAGGATCTAAAAAGCTCTTGATGTTGCAGCTTCCGTCTAACTCTAAAAGTCACAGGAATCAGCCACAAGGAAATAAGTTGATAAGAAATCAGATTCTATCAGACTTTTCTGAAGCTTAATTCCAGAAACTATGTAACAGTATTGTTTTAAAAGAAGCTGAGACTCCCTATATAGACTAAGTCATAGACTTACAAGAGGGATTAAAATAGAAAACACAGTCCAAAAGACCAGGTTAGAGAAAAATAGAATAAACCCAGCCTTCTAAAATATAAGGACTGCAACTCAGAGCAAGCCAACAGAAAGTGCAGATAATTCTAAGCAAAAGTGTAAGCTTTATTCAAAAGCTCAACTTTTTGTTCAGGGACAAAAACCATAAGAGAATTGTAATGACTGAGAAATGTAAAGGGATGAACCTCATCTAAATTGCTTCTGATTCAAAGATGCTAGCTAAATGAAAAAGAGAAAACAATAATATAAAAACTTTTTTCTAAAGCTACAGCTGTGGGTTGTGAAACTTTTGAGTTCAGCTCCAAGGAGGATCCTCCGCAATTTCAACATCTCTGCACATCTCACAGAGTTAGAAAAGTAACATCTGACAACCCATTTTTAGAAAAAGGAGAAGTGCTCCTTGATTTTTTTTAAATGAAAACAGATTTTTTTTGCTAGAAGTTTTCAAATTGATACATCCTCCTTCATGCAGGAAGAGGTGTTTTTTACCTTCTTCTCATGACTCACAAATCAGTTTAGCGCTACTCTTGATGTAGTAATCCAAACCACCACTGGCACCATAAGATATATGGTAAGTCATCTTTGCTTCTTTTTTTTTTCCTTTTTTTTTTTTTTTTAAACATTTAATAGTTTCTTAGGTAGTCTAATGCCTGAGGTGATAAATACTTGTGGAATCTTGCCAGTGTACTCATCTTGAAAAATTACCCTGGGGAAAGGCATATGTTAAATGGAATACACTATGTTTAAGGGACAGAACCACTAGAAGACTTGAGCAGAGGATCCAGGTAAGCAAAGAAATAAATCTCTAGAGATTGATCTGAGTAAGAAATATAATGGAATATGCCTCTCTGATTTTTTCTCTGAAGATGATATATAATGATGGAAATCTGGATTTTAAATTGTTCCTGCAAAGACAAAACAGCCTATTTGAGTGAAGAGTACTTATTCTTCTCACAGGGTGGCTACAGAAAATCTGATGTATTTTAAACAGTCACATGGAACCTGTTTGCATGCAGCACAGCTTGGCATTCTACCTCCATTTACTACAACTTTTAAATTGTTACCACTTTATACCACTGTGCAAATTAACTGAAACTCACTTTAATAAAATCTTTGCATCTTTGAAAACAGAGAGCTCTGACCTGAAACTCAGCATGAAACAGTGACCTGAGTTTGCTCAGTTTTTCTATGGAGCAGATGGCAAATTTCTAGAAATATTACATTTATGTAAACTGTATTCAAGATAACATAGACCTGTTTTTGAAATACCCTTTCTTCAGAGATCTTCCAGGATTATCTTGTTGTTTTTTTTTTCCTGAGTTAGAGGAAGGAACCGCTCAGAGGGGACACCACAATTTAAGAATGCAAAAAGGGTTGCAAGGAAGAAGATGCGTGCAGGGAAGATGTGGTTGTCATTCCAAGAAGGCAGAGAAAAAAGAGGGAAGGCAGTAAAACAGCAGTTAGCAGGAAGACGGGGCTGTTGTGAAAAGAATTACTGCAATATCAAGGCAGCATTTTTCAGTAGTATTTGCATGAATCTTGTCAATCACATACTCATGAAATCTCACTCTGGCTTTATGAGCCAGCTGTTTCTCATACCCGTGCTTCTGCATGAGCATCACGCAGGTGCAAAATGTTTGAGACAGGATGTGCTGGGTCTGGCACTGTGTTGCAGCCAATTCCTCATCCCATAATCCCAATATACAGCATGGCTGACTGACACATCAGAAATGGGGATATTTAGGTATATGCAGTAGCAGGGACTTGTACTGCCAGGGTATGCAACACAGACCTAGCAGATACAGCTAAGGGGAATATTAAATATTTGTGCAGTGCCCAAGTCTTGTCATGTTTTGAAGTAAAGAAGTTAATATTTAAGGCCAAAGAGTGTTTTATAAAGTTGCTCTTTTGTTTCCTAAAAGAGTTGCTGAAGGTACTTCAGAAATATAAACACTTAGATACTTTAAAATAAACTTATTTACTGTCAATACACCTGAGCCACAGCCACTTCCTTTACCAACAAAACCACTATCTCAGTGTTGTAATGACTATGTAGTTAGTATGGCTGTGGAAAAAAACTGTTTTACAGAGATTGCCAGAGCTTCCTGAAAGCTGGTCTTTGAGGGCCCAACAGCATTTATTATGTCCCTAAAAAATTGCATCTAGGCAAAGCTGAGACCCAGTGTGTTAAAACGTGCCAATTTTATCTTACTCCTTGTTCCCTACAATAAAACTTAATGCCAAACTCGACATGCCAAATAATGTCTGAAGATGGATGCTCTCATTCTTTATATTGTTGGAAGCAGTGTTAAAAGCCAGACTAAGGAAGACTGTGAAGAAAATGTGGAAAAAGGTTTACAAAAGCAGCACCTCTTTTTGTTTACAAGGTGCAGATTTTGCTTCCTCTTTTTGGGACACTTATACCTGCACTGTGCTGCATAAGCATCTCCACCAGGAGGTGACAGCTCAGGAGAGACTCAGTTGTTTTTTTAAGGTCATAGGAAAGTGGTCAAAGACCCACCGACCAGTCCCTTCCCCAAGACCTCGGCTTAGGTTTAGTTGAGTTTGTGGCAGAAATTAAGAAGAGGTCATTACCATTTTCGGTGATCTGTGCTTACAACAGAAAATAGTCCTTTCACCTGAACAGTTTTGTCTAGAGAGACAAAAAGAGGCACTTGAGAGATTTCACATGCAGTAAATCAGATTGGACCACTATGAGCTTCTACCAAAAAGCAGACTGGGGACCTGGCTCTGTGTCACTCCAGACACCGACTGAGTTTCTTCAGTTACATTTGTTTAGTCTTGCAGAACTCAAGTGCAGACAGAATGAAGTGGTGGTTTTGAGAATGTGGTCTCTACAAAAGACGTTTGCCATCACACAGGGTGCATCTCACCAATGAAAAAAGTGCACGACGGGGCTGTAAGCAGGAGCGGGGCAAACATTGATGTGTTATGCAAGTGGTCAGAGATCAGAAAGGAAGTTGTGGCACACACACTACCTGAAGTGATCTGTGTTGGGAGCAGCCTATTGCCTTTGTCAAGAGAACATCAAATTACCAGGAAAATGAAGATTTCAAAATCACCCACCTGCTACAAACAGCCACCAATCTACCATGAAGTGCCTGACAAAAGCAGTAACAATGACACCCAAAGAAAGAGCAGCCCTTTTACCAGACACCGAATAGCTCCATTTGAGTGGCCACCAAACACATCTATTTCCCTTCCTCACTAAGTGACCACAAAGGACATTTGTAACCTCTGACTTTCACTTCCTCACTAAGTGACCACGAAGGACACTTGGTCCTCTGACACCTGTCTTCACAGAATCGTCTTGCCAGCTTCTCTCTGGACACACAGGAATTCTTCCCTTTTCTCCAGGGGTCCGTGAGAAGACAGATCTCCTCTACTTTTCAGAGAACAAATGACACAACGCTGTGCCTCTGCGTCTGGCTCACAGTCCTATCAGGGCCTTGGGAAAGGGGGAGGGTGTGGTGACAGGAGGGGCTGACATCAAACTCCAAAGCCTTCACCTGCTTCCAATATAACAGAACTTTCCTCAGAGCTTTCAAAGTTCAGCTGCATCACTTACCTCCCAGGCTCTGACTCCTTCTTGCAGGGGAAGCCCAGTCCCTCCAGGAGTCCCCAAACCAAAACTGGAGGGACAGAGAGTTTGGGCAACTCTTGCACTTTGTTAATTTACTCTGGGAGCTCACTGGAAACACTGACTAACAAAGGATGAAGGACGATATCAAACAACCACTACACACAAAGGAATGTTAGTGCACACACACAGCAATGGCCATATCTGTCTTTTGCCTTTGTAGACCTCCAAGACACTTAGCTAATCTAACATTTAGAGCTCATGATTCATAGCTGTTAAACAGCTCCTGTAACAAGGAATCAAAAAGTCCTACATCTCCAAGCACTCAGAATGTCTTTTAGTTGACAAGAAGATACCACGACAGATACACGTGCTATAGGCTGTGCTGATAGCAGCTGTCATCTTTTATGCCATTTGCCAAGGGTTTACCTATCTGTTTCTCCTACAGGACTGCAAATCAGGGCTACCCAAGTCCAGCACATTCCCACAGCCATTGCCTGACCCTGATTCTGAAAAGGACACAGCATTTGCCATTTTAACCCAGGCCACCACCACTGACTTGCAGGTCTGCAACACACAGGACAGCAGATCTGCCAGGTGGGTATGTTTAGTGCTGGGCACAGGACATTTCTACACCTCCAGTGACCTGATTCCCACAGGCATTAAAGTTCCCAGGAACTCATGAACAACCTGAACAAACATCAGTCAGTTGTGTTTTACTCAAGTCACAGCATCTTTGCAGGTACTGGTTTACATCTTGCCAATGCCTGGCCTTCCTCGGGTCAGGGCTACAGTACAGTCCGGCATGATGAGAAAGTGGCCATGTCCCAAGGAAAAACACAGCTACGCTCAGCGTGCCAGCCGCTGTGCTTTCCTGGTGCTGTCTTGTTGGCTCGCTCTCCCCTTTGGAAAACCACTGCTGAGCAAAACAGCCCTGAACTACCCACTGCTCAGATTAAATTAATATTTCCTTGGATTCTGGTTGGGTCAGGCAGCTGACAGGCTCTACTGAGGAGGAAAAATGCACCAGACAGCGTACACGTAGGAAATGACAAGCAGCACGCTTCCAACATTCAGCAATGTGACTTCACATAAGGATGATAGGTTTCCTGGGAACTCTTCAATTTCATTCTCTTCCACACCTTGACACAGTAATGCTTATGTGATCAATAGCCAAAAGCATGCTAACTGAGGACATAACCTTGTTTTATTCCCCCCTCACTGCCAATCTTGGAGTTTCCTCTAGGTTAACATCCCATTCTTCCTTTCCAGACCAACACACCATGGACATAATGGAAAACCATACCATAGACTTATCTGACTGGCCACTGACAACAGAATTCGAGTACAGTGATTCGACACCATGCCCAGGAACTGAGGAAAAGCACTTTGCAGCAAATCTTCTGCCACCGTTGTATTCTTTGGTGGTGATATTTGGCCTCACAGGCAATATGCTCGTTGTCCTTATCCTAGTGAAATACAAGAGGTTGAAGAGTATGACTGACATCTACCTGCTCAATTTGGCAATTTCTGATTTGCTGTTTATATTTTCTCTCCCTTTTTGGGCTTACTATGCTGCTCACGACTGGATTTTTGGAGACGCGCTGTGTAGAATTCTCTCAGGCATCTACCTCCTTGGCTTCTACAGTGGGATCTTCTTCATCATCCTCTTGACCCTAGACAGGTATCTGGCCATAGTGCATGCGGTGTTTGCTTTAAAAGCTAGGACAGTTACCTACGGCATCCTCACCAGTGTCGTCACTTGGGCTGTTGCTATTTGTGCTTCTGTTCCTGGAATAGTATTTCACAAATCTCAAAAGGAACATTCACGCTATACTTGCAGTGCTCATTATCCCTCAGAACAGAGAGATCTATGGAAGCAATTCCTGACCTTAAAAATGAACATCCTGGGACTTGTTATTCCAATGTTAATTATGATCTGCAGCTACACACAAATTATAAAGACTTTACTGCAATGTAGGAATGAGAAGAAGCATAAAGCAGTCAGGCTTATTTTTATCATCATGATTGTCTACCTTTTGTTCTGGGCACCATACAACATTTGCATTCTCTTGCGTGACTTTCAAGGTATATTTTCCATCACTACCTGTGAAGGCAATGGTCAACTGCACAAAGCAACCCAAGTGACAGAAACAATCTCAATGATCCACTGTTGTATCAACCCTGTGATTTATGCCTTCGCTGGAGAAAAATTTAGGAAGTATCTTCATAGCTTTTTCCGAAAGCAGATTGCATTCCACTTCTCTAAATACTGTCCCGTTTTCTATGTTGACACAGCTGAACGGGCTAGCTCCACCTACACACAATCTACTGGAGAACAAGAAGTTTCTGCTGCATTGTAAGTTGTGTCTAGCGAAAAAGTCAAATTGACTTTTGTGAAATCAATCTGTGATGAAAGCCTGCAGAATCTGTTCTCAATATTGGCTCTAAGGCAGCTGTAAAAGATCATAGAATACGTGTTTACCAAAGCTTTTATTTGCTCATATGTTTGGGTATTTGTACATAAATAAAAAGGATGTATCAAATTAGCTAGCTAGATATGCTAATGTGGGATTCTGTAGAGAAAGTAAGTGTTCTCTTTTTTGTGTGAATATAAAAGCATCGTTTTGTACTATAGTGCCCACAACCACACAAAGGCTGAGGGTCTAAGCTAGCAGTCTCATAAACTGATTTTTTGAAGTTAACTAGAGATTAGAAATTGATACTGGTTATTTGGAAACATCTGTTTACTGTACCTTAGACAAGAAATCTCACTCATTTAAATATAGTCTCAGTCACATCTTTTACCAGCCTGGTTGTGTATCTCTGTACCTAATGCAAATTACTGATGTCCGTGATACAAAATTTTTACAAGTGGTGTAGGAAAAAACTATACATTTAGAAGAGACTGATATTTCAAGCTATATTTTCCTCTGTGTATAGTTGAGTACCAACCTCTTGGATCTTTCTTGTAATACTTTTAACTACTAGGTGTTGATATCTAAGTGACTTGAGAGTTTGGTATTTCAGAAGGCTATCTTTTAATCAACTGCTGTTTTATATGCTATTCGTACTAAAAAGCCAATATATTGATGTATCATTGATCAATAAATCTATGTGTTTACAATATGTTAAAACTAAAATATTGCACATGGAGCTTTAACCAGGTTAGATCAAATGTGGACAACGAGTTAACATGTTTTTAGTGCAGTGATTTTGCTTGCCATTTTTCTAGCCTACATAAGATAAAAACTTTAAAATGTCAAACAAGTGTAGTCACAATGACTGCAAAACCACACCAGCATTAGAGGTGTGAAAATGATTTCTGAAAAGGTTGACCCAGATGCTTTAGAGATAAGCATCTGCTATAGATGTTTGTCAAAACATACGAATAGGTAAAAATATTCATAGTTCTACAGAGTCCAGGCCATAGAGCATCTCTTTTGTTTTAGAAGCAGGTATCATTTGGAGGCCATGACAATGAAAGTTTACAGAGAGCAAAAGCTTCCATAATTAGTAAGACTGATGGTTTAGACTTCCTGTTACAGCTCAGATCCTGCAAAACACTTGAACATATAGTAAACATTAAATATGTGGATACTGAGATACTTGATATCATACCACAATCATGCTATTAATTGATTTAGGCCAAGTTGTCCTTTCTAGCATTTCTTACATTTCCCCTAAGACATATGGTTTTGGGCTACTCTGGAGACAAGAAATTAAAAGTGAATATTTTGATTGCAGTTCTTATCCAATAGGGTAATTTCTGTTTCCCAGCTCCTCTAGATAGCCTTTTAAATAAAATTTTCAAAGGCACAAGTGTTTCAAACAGCCCCAAAGAGATTTTACCTTGCAGAGTGCTTGCGAAAGCAGGAAGAGAAATAGGGAAATCTTTGCTTGTCAGACCACTTGGTTTAAGCTATTCAATTTTTTCATATTAGGCACCACTTTTGGACTACATCCACACGGGAAGTATAACAAAAGTATACTACATCTTCTAGTTCACAAGGTTTTCATCTGCATGCTTTTTTTTTAAGACTGCATCAACTACTTTCTGGACTTGGTATATGCTTTTAAAACATGTAACTATATCAGTACAAGCAGAAATCAGGCAATTACAGGATAAAATTACAAATATATGCATTTGTTTTCTAAAGAGATAGCAAGCTACAGTCAGTAACCTCTAGATAGGCTGGCTTTTTTCTCTCTCTCTCTAGAATACCTTTATGAAAATATTTTTACATTTTATTCTGCTCTTGACTGGAACTTCCATTTGGCCCCTAAGACACCTTGGCTTTAAGAAGTTACTTTCTCTGGAGGGCTTTGATGCCAGGGAGGTTACGTATCTTGACCAGCCCTGCAGGAGCAAATTACAATAACAAAACATACACAAGCACACTGACAAGCTTTTCTGAGAGGCATGTCAAAAAGCAGCCCCAGTCCTTCGCAGTGTTCTCTTCTATAGTGTGGATCTTTCCAAGCAACAAGCAGCTTCTGAAGGGAAGAGTTGGATCTTACAGACTGGTGGCCCAGTGGATCAGCAGCTTATCAACAGTTTCTCTCACTTCATCAAGAAGGGATCACAACAGCAAATGAGAACAAAGCAGATTTCAGCTATTGCAGTGAACTGTGATCCACATTCAAGTAGAAACTAGAAAATACAGTATTTGGTAGCACTGCTGGTGCATTCCATTAAGGACTCTGACAATAGATTGTAATAATATTTTGTATTATGCAATCAATTAAAGTTGTGTAACTACATTTGTGTGTTGATCCTTTCTTCCTCCACTCACTTTTTTTTTTTTTTTTTTTTCTTTAAATACCCAGAAGAATCACAAAGGAAGAGAAATTCTTCTTCACAACAGGTTGCTATAATCCTGAAAGAGCAAGCAGGACAAATTCAGGGTTTTACAAGTGCACTTAGAAACAGCATCAGCAAATCACACAGGATCATCAGGATAACTCCAGTGTTCTTAAGTGTTTGACACTAATAATAGATATGCTATTTCGGTTGTCATTACATTTGTTTTCCTTTATTTTTACAGGTGGGAAAAACACTACCTCACACAAAGCACTTTGATCCTTGATTAATATTAAGTGTTTGTAAAATAAAAGAGCATACAAAGGAGTTGTTAGTATATCAGGACCTGTCCTAGTGACCAAAGAGCTGAGCTCTGATAATTGCGGTAGATGTGTGAATACACTTAGGTTATTAAGATTATGGTGCCATCATGTGGCCACACT
Source organism: Nesoenas mayeri (assembly GCF_963082525.1). Lineage (NCBI taxonomy): Eukaryota > Metazoa > Chordata > Aves > Columbiformes > Columbidae > Nesoenas > Nesoenas mayeri. The sequence continues at coordinate 117,744,776 of NC_137543.1, forward strand.
ATAAGGTGTTACGCTACCAAACGTTGACTACCCCGGCACTGCTTTTGGTGCTTTTTTCTTTCGAAACATTTCTTTTCCTAAAAGGATCTTCTATCAAAATGACAAACCCCGCTATGGGCAGCATCAATATTATGCGAACAGCAGCAAGCCTTAGAAAACACTCAGGATTCTAAGAAGGGAAGTCCATTGTACCTCTTAATGATTGAGGCAGATGCAACAGTGTGATACGGGAGAAGTGAAGCTTATTCGAGTTCCTGCACAAGTTTTGCATGTGCTCATGTTGTCCGGATTCCAATCACCTCCTCTGGGAGGAGAGCATTTGACACTCCGGGGCATAGCCTGAAAGTTACAAGAATAAAAATATATTCCCTACAGTATTTGCTTTGGAAAGACAATATGGATTGAAACTTGGACGGAGGTGAAGATGCTCACCCTTCAAACCTCTTACAGGTCTTGGAAAGTGTGATACTGCCTTTATTGTCCCCCAGCAGAAGTTGGCAGCACCAACACCCCAAAGCAAGGCTGCTTCATGGATTCGGGGGGCTTTCGGAGAGCAGGTGCCGGGGCGGGGGATGCCGGGGCTAGGGAAGCAGCCTTTTTTACACCTCCTGTGACAGCAACATCTGCCTAACACCGAGCCGAGCCGAGCCGAGCCGAGCCGAGCCGAGCCGAGCCGAGCCGAGCCGCCGCGCCCGTACCTCCGGCCGCGCCTGCGCCATAGTCGCTCTCCCACGCCCCTCCCCGTCCATCTCAGACCCGCCCACTGAAGACCCCACCCACTTCAGAGTGCCCTCCCCCCCGCGCCTGCGCAGTGCGGATGTCGCCGCTTTCCCGCCTTCCGTGGAGGCGGCCGGCTGTGGGGTGAGGGGCGGCGGTTGGGGGTCGCGGTGGCGGTGCGGGGTTAAACCGGCAGCGCCAGGCACACGCTACGGGGCGGGAGTTGGTGGGTGAGCGGGAGCCCTGAGGTGGGCGCGTCGGGCGGCAGCAGGGCCCCGGCGTGAGGAGAGGGCCCTGCGGGGAAGGGGCCTCCCGGTGGGCCCAGCCTCCCCCGCCTTCTCCCGCCCCTCCCCGGCAGAGGTCGGTGCCGAGACCTGGCGGCGTGGGGCAGGCCCGTGGGGACAGCGACAGGCACAGGGACGAGAGGGGGTTCTGCGGCTCCTGGAGGTGAGCGGTGTGCCCGTCACTGCGCGGTTCCGGGCTGCGCTGAAAATGTCAGGACGCTTAACTGGGTTTTGCTTCTCAGTTAAAGGATGAAAGGTAGTAAGGAGCCGTTTTTTGTGAAGTTCATAAAGTCTGCTGGGAACTCGGAGTATTTTTTCAAAGCGCTTGAGGTAAGTAGGTTTGATCACCTTTCTCAGTGAGTTTGGTGAATTATTTAAATTGAATGATTTCTGTGGCTGACTTTTATGTAGCTTGTACATATACATCTGGAAATAAAGCTATTCCTGCAATAAAGCTGTTTAATGTTTAAGAAAGTTTGTTGAATAAGAACAATTTCATTGAAAAAGTTACTTCTGGAACAAGATATAGTTATAATTTCAAAATCTATTGACATTTAGTGAAGTGATGTGTAGCTTGGAAGTTCTGGATGGTGGTCACTCATCTAAGCAGTAAGCAACCTCAGGAAAGACACTGTGGATTGTTTTTCACCCTGAGAAGCTAGTGGGAGCTAAAGGCATTGTGTGGCAGCATCAGGTCCTGAAAGTTTGTGGGATGAATGAGTATTGTGAAGTCTTGGGGGAATGAGGGAGACACCCATGATGTATTTTACCCCTTCTGCCAATATGCTCTTGCATGTTAGCTTTGTTGTGAACTGTTTCAAGCAGATCTATTATGTATAATACATGTGTAGTTTCCAGAGGATTGGCTAACTGTGATTTGTTAGTTAAATAAATGTTGTTACATACATATATGTGTGTTTCCCTGCAGTCTATAAAAGAATTTCAGTCAGAAGAGCATCTCCAAATCCTTGAAGAAGAAACAGCACTCAATATAAAAGAAAATGATAAATCACTTTACATTTGTGATCCTTTTAGAGGTGTTGTTTTTGAACATCTCAAAAAGGTATGCTACTCATCAGCTTAGTTCTAGCTGTATTCTTTCTTTTTTAGAAGCATTCATGTCCATAGTCACGGTCTGTATGTTCTCTCTTTTTGCACTGAATGTAGTAGTTGGAAGTATTCGTGGTAAAATCTTTAAAACTTCACTGAATCCTGTGTTTAGGGAAGAAGATGACTAACAAAGCATAATTACATGGAAAAATAAATCGTATGATTGGTTCCAATTCTACTGGAGTTGCCAGGCTGGCTCTCACACTTTTTAACTTCCCAAGTAACATGATTTTGTTTTACCTACAAGGAATTGTCCAGCAGACAAAGACAGGCTAGGTGGAATTCTCTGTCATGTTAGCTATAGCAGCTGCTGTTTTTACTGAGGCCAGAAAACCTACAAGGATTGTACTGAAAATCTGCAGCTGAAAGTAAGAACAAAACTGTCAAATACCAGGAGATACTAGAGGAGGAGCAGGACAGACCAAGGGCCCTGCCTTCCTTAGGATTTGGGGACAAGGAAAGCCTGCCTTATACTAGTGCACCTTCTACTAATTGTATTCCTTTTTTTTTTTTCCTGTCATTTTATTGCAGCTTGGTTGTAGAATTGTTGGACCACAGGTAGTCCTGTACTGCATGCAGTCCCAGCGATGTGTCCCAAGAGCTGAGTGTCCTGTGTACAGTATGACCATGGCCGATGTAACGGTGTCCTGTACCAGCCTTGAAAAAGATGTTAGGGTAATACATTGTGCATAATGAATTGTTTAGCTGAATATTGTTGACATTTGCGTTAGATGGCTCATTACAAAGGCAACAGTCATACTATGTACAAGTCTAACTCTGCCTGTGACTAGATATTTCTAGTCTTTCTGTAGTTTGTGGACTTATGTGTAGTTTATGTAGAGAGTCATGTGAAAAAGGAGTCTTATATGTGTACTTAGTATATAAACCTCTATGTAGGAACTATCTATGCAGGAACTATCTATGCATGCACATGTATATATTATATAAGCGTATACATATAATAAAATATTTCAGTTGTATTAATGTGGGAGTGAATGTATGTTTTAGGGATTTTTATTAATTTATTAGATGTATTGCTTAGCTTGCTAGTTTGTTTGCAGCTATAGTGCTACAGACAACGTGCTCTGTTTCTGGTTACTCAGAACAACATGGTAAAGATTTAATATCCAGTCAGCTATGCTTTAAGTAGTTTATCTTAGAAGTTAAATTTTTATTTATTCTGATATCTCTTTTTAATTTATACTACCTAAAATGTCAACCATCTATAAAATTTTACTCATACAGTATGATTGTACTATTTTTATTAAAGGTACATATTATGTTCAGCTTATAAATACAAATAGTATTGAAGTTACATTTTTTTTTTTTAATATCCATTTTGTATTTTTGAACAGTTTTTAGGAGAAACCGTGGACAGTTGAAATCCATGATACTGTTTTTAAGATTAACATGAGTATAATGTAGGTTCTTTCATTTTCTTGATAATTTTCTATAATTCTTTTTCCCCACCCAGGAAGAAGTTCATAAATATGTGCAAATGATGGGTGGACGTGTGTACAGAGACCTCAATGTGTCTGTAACTCATCTTATAGCTGGAGAAGTTGGCAGCAAGAAATACTTAGTAGCTGCTTCTTTGAAGAAACCTATTTTGCTTCCCTCTTGGGTTAAGGCATTGTGGGATAAGTCTCAGCAAAGGTATAAAACACCAAAACAAAACGATTTTGTTTTGGGGGCTGCTAAATCTTATGGTGATACAGACTTCTTTCTTTTTCTGATTGATTTTACTTGGAAGAAAATAAATACTGTATTTCTTTTTTCTCTCTTTCATTCCTTTAGCATAATGAGATACACTGATGTTAACATGGAAGATTACGCTTGTCCTGTGTTCCTTGGCTGTACAATTTGTGTAACTGGCTTAAGTAGTTCAGACAGGAAGGAAGTCCAGCGCCTCACTGCTGAGCACGGTGGTCAATATACAGGCCAGCTCAAGATGAATGAATGTACTCACCTCATAGTCCAGGAGCCAAAAGGTAGATCTTACAGAGTAAATATTACTTTAACATCTTGAGTTGAAGTAGTTTAAATACACGTAAGAGTTCCAACTGTCTCTGTGTCTGTTTCACTGTTGCTCTTACTACTTCTGTTTAGGGCATGCATCACTGTTGATAGGAAGAGTAACATAGGGCACCCTTATTTTGCTCTAAAGAGATTGAAAGAGATAAAAAACAGAGGTCCAGATGCTATTTAAGGGAAGAAAAATGGAGGATCCTAAAGGGGGTGGAAGAGTAAAGAAAAACTAAGTTTTTTGGGAAAGCTAGGTAGGACTTAATTTATATGCTGATTGAAATTGGATTGTGGATTAATGTTTAACTGATCTGTTCTTTGTGCCTTCTGAACTCCCTGCTAAGGTAAAATAAAAGCTTGCTTTCTTTCTTCTTGGGAAGATGAAAGAATTGTAGTTTTATTGTGAGAAAAATGGGAATGGTTTTGTTTTGTTCTGTTTTTCCCCCAATTTCCCTCCCTTTCCTTATGCAGAAATATTTTGGGACTTTTTTAGCTTTTTTGTCTCCCCCCGTGCTTGAAAATTTTAAAGGTTGTTGTTGTTTTTTTTTTCCTTTAGTGCCGTGTCATACCATACCAATGAGATTTTTTCCTCTGACTTTATTTAGAGGATAAATAAGCAGCTTATCAGAAGAGTCCATGATTACACAATTTTCACGTCGAAGTCAGTTATTTGAATTTTCAAATTTTCTTAATGTCCAGCTATCTTTCAGTGATCACTGTTTGAAGCGTTAACCGTTGAGTGACCTGTGATTTTTATTTTATTTACCTTTGAAAGGTCAGAAGTATGTATGTGCCAAAAAATGGAATGTGCACTGTGTGTCTATGCAGTGGTTTTCTGACAGCATTGAGAAAGGCTTCTGTCAGGATGAGGCAATGTATAAAGTAGAAGCTGGATCAAAACCGAGTAATACGCCCAGTACCTCAACACCTACGAACCATGCCAGCAAGCCCAATAGTAAGTAAGACCTTTTAAAAAATGTTAGAGTAGGAAATATTTGTAGTAAGGAGAAAAAACTGTTTAAAATCAGTAGGGTGCTGCTTGCTTTAGCAATGCTCGTTTGACAGTTTGGGTTCTGATTCTGCTTATTCTTAGAACACAACAGATGACTTTTATGCACATTCAATATTCCAGTGTGTAGACTTAAAATATGTGAATAATTTTTTAAAAAGTAAACTTGAATTAGACGTATGATTATCTGCCTAAGAATCAGTGGTATATAACTTTAAGACCTAAAAAAGCATGACTGTTCATACATTTGTGGTTTAAAACAAGTGTCTGTTATGAATATAAACTTACAGCAGTTTTAAGGAGATAACAAATGATGATTTTTTTTTTCTATTTTTTTCTTCATATATTTGTTTTTACTTATTTCATGCTATTAATAGAAGGAAAGTTTGAAGTGTTTTGTAAACAAACATGATAGTGTGAAAGACACAGCCAGCTTTATATATGTCTTTCCAAACAACTGTTACTGGCTACTACTCAGGAAGTGACTGAACAGGAGCACTGGGAATTCAAGTTTGGTATTTAATTGAGACTATTGGCTAGTATTTTTTATTCTTCAGACTTCTAGCACAAAAAACCCCATATATGGCAGTTTTCTTTTTTGTTTAGTGAAGCAGTAGAGAGAGATGAGCCAAAATTTATGCATCTTTTTAAATTTTAATTTAAAGATCATACTCTTTCGGATGTCAGCCACATTTCGAATATCAACTTGAGTGGTGTTAGTGAAACCATGTGTTGTTCTGCTATGAGCAGCAGACTGGATCCTCCTCCTGATGAGCTGGAAAACTTGGATTTAAGTTCTTTTCAAGCCCCTGAAGATTTGTTAGATGGGTGTCGGGTATGTTTAACAACACATACTTCAAAATGTTCAGTCTTAACCCCATAGAAGCAACTGGGTTGAAGCACTGGCTAAATTGTTGCTTCCGTGGTCAGTAGGAAATGCCACGTTTATTTTGTGTCTACATGCTGTAGCTTGCATATGTGTCTACATGAGTATGTATATAATTGTATTAAATATGTAATATGAATATAAAATGATATCTTTATAGACAAATATACTTAAACACTATAGTGAATGGGTTCTGGAACTGGTGTGTGATTTTTGGTGGGGTAGTTTGGTTTTTTTGGTTGTACGACTTTGGCTGGGTCTTCATTCCAATAGTAAATATGCAAGTTCTACTAGATTAATTTGAAGAGATAAATTAATCCAATTTTGGATGCTTAACTTTTTGCTGCTTCTCAGAAGTTGCAACACTAGTTTCTGTGTTCTACAGCAGTCAAAACAAATTATACCAAAATATCATACTTTATTTTTTCTTCTTTTTTTCTTTCTTTAAAGCCCTTTTTGTTGCTCTGTTCTCTTTGTAGATCTATCTGTGTGGATTCAGTGGCAGGAAGTTGGACAAGATGAGAAGGCTTATTAATTATGGTGGTGGTGTTCGATTTAATCAACTTAATGAAGATGTTACCCATGTCATTTTGGGGGAAAATAATGATGAGCTGAAACACTTTTTGGACAAGACAGCTCACAGGTTATGCTAACTATATTGCTTAAGGTCTCCTTCTGCCTCATTTTCTTTCTCCCACCACCTTGTAAAAAGGAAAACATGTATAGATTTAAAAATCCTAAATAGTTCCTGACTTAAATAAGAAGACTTGCGGTTAGTTTTCTTAAGTACATCCTTGTGTGCTCCTGAATACTGTAGTTCTTTGGGCAGCCATGAGTCACCTCAGTGAACAGGAAAACAAGTATTCTTATTGGTAAAAAGAAGTGTTAATATGTATTTTTTTCATATATTGAGGGGGAAGGATTTGGCAATCCAGTAGTGACAGATATAATTTACATTATAGAAAATAAGTGTGAAATCCTCTGTTCTCAGACTACAAGAATTTAAAAAAAAATCTTGAGTTTGTAAAGTGCCTAAAGCTTGCTTAGTATTGGAGTTAAAAACTTCAAGTGTGTGTATACTATTATTTGCAGAGCAGGAAAGAAGAATCACAATTCTGAAACCTGCTGTAACTTGTTTGTATAACACTTTATTTTATAGGCCTCATATAGTGACAGCAAAATGGTTGCTGGAGTCATTTGGTAAAGGTTATCTACATCCAGTGGAGCAATATATCCCTCTAAACTACCAGCTGTTAGAGAACCCAATTTTTGAGCAACCTGGAATGAAGTCAATTCTTCCCAAAAATAACAATCTCTTGAAGAAAGAAACTGTGAATGTTATAAAGCACCAGAAAGCCGCTGAAGATGACTTCCTCTCTCAGTATGTAAATAATGATTCTACATTAGGTACGTTCTAGGCTCAGCATATCATAGAAGGTTTAACTGCTCATAATTAGTGTTTGAGTTTTGCAGCATTTGCTTATTAAAAAGCTAGCCACTTCTAGCATGTTAACTTCTGTATTGTGTTTTGGAAATTAAATTTAAACAGGCCTATATAGAACAGTTTTTATCTAAAACCTGACTGAAAACAGCAGAATACTGTGATTTCTTCATGCAACTATTTTGAGTTGTCTTTGATGTTCCTATCAAGCAATTACTATGGTTGGTCGTGGGTTTCTTTTTTTTCCTTTCAGGTGAAGTTGAAAAACTGACATCCAGATCCTTCAATGATGTTACTCAGTTGACTGCTCAAGGAGAGAATCAATCTTCTGTCTGTAATGGTTCTTTGGGAGAGTCTTCTGCACTGGCTGAACAAGGCTTGTTTGTCAGAAAGAAATTTATCCTTCTGGGTTTTGGTGAAGAGGACGAGGCGTGCATTGCAGATATTGTAAAGGAGAATACTGGGAAAATTCTGCCACTGCAAAGCAGAATGATTGCAGACTATGCTGTGGTACCTCTTTTGGGGTGCACGGTGAAGCCGACTGTTGGTGATGTTGTCACAAATACGTGGCTGGTAAGGGTGTTACAATTTCAGTTCCCCAAGTAAACAGGTACCTGTATTAGAAGTATGTCTTGTCAGAATGCAGAGTTACTGGGGGCTTAAATATAGGTAAGATACTGAGAGGTCGGCCTCATTTCGTTTGAAATGTGCTAAAGGAAAGCATGCTTTAAAGCCTCTGCATCTGTAAGGTATCTTATCTATTTCATTTCATTTTCTAGAGGCTTGTTAAAGAGGGCTTTGTTGTCGTGTCTCAAAAGGTTCTTATGAGAGAATCTGACAGCATTCTCTATAAATAATTAATTGTAGAAGGAGCTAGTTGACTAATAATGATTTTATTTGATATCTTTGTGCTTGCTCTTTCTTGTTTCCTGCTTTTTAACTTTTGACAGAAGAGCAAGTCAGCTTTATAGCTCAAAGTAAAAAATTATTAATCATATTTGCCAAAAGTTGGCGCAAGACTAACTGCTGTTAGTATTTTTCATGACTAGGTGACTTTCTGTGAAGTAAATCTATACAGACCTTCAGATCATGCCTTGAACTACTTTTGAAGGAAGCTCCAGGGTTGTAAGAGTAGTAACTGAAAAGTTCTGAATAATGCTTCAGTGTGTCAAACCTGAGAAAATTAAAGTTATCTAGAAAATAATTTATCTGATTCAACAGGAAATTATTTGTCTCAGATGTAATGATGGAAGCCAGACTGAGTCCATAAATGCCATTGTGCAATTGCTGAAATATTGTCAGCTTTGTTGCTATGTGGCTTGATTTGCATTTTTATCTCTTTTACCTTCTTCAAGATAACATGTGTGGAACAGCAGCTCCTTTTAGATCCCCAGTCTAATCCACTTTTCACACCAGTCCCAGTAATGGAAGGAGTTACCCCTCTGGAAGATTGTGTTCTTTCTTTTAGCCAGTTCACTGGTGCAGAGAGAGACTCCCTGGTTTATCTGGCAGAACTTCTGGGAGCCAGGTATGTCTCCTGTCACCATTTCTTCACGTTCTTAGCCAGTGTGATGAAATCCATTATGTATTTCATTTCTTGTTTTATAGGAGTAACAATTTTTAGAATTAAATTTCTTTTGGATTCTATTCATTTACAAAACCTAGTGCTGAAGCAATGAGAAGTTATTATATAGTACTTTTAAATTTGTTCTACTTTAGAGAAATTCAGTCAGTATTCACACAGCCTAATTACTACCAGAATGCACTCAATCTCATACTTCCCAGTGACTGAGTCTCAGTAACTTTTTGCTCTGCTCTAGAACAGAGCAAAACAGGTCAGTTTTTCAAATGTCAGACCCTCTGAGTTGCTCTTTGGTTGTCCAGGACCAGATCATTGTTCCTTTTCTTCAGTACTGTCTGGTTCAGCGTCATAACCAGTGGTAGTCCACCATTTCTTAGGAGCTAAGATGGTGAATTACTTGCTCCTAATTCATCAGGATCCTTGAAAAACATTAAGAAAAACACGTTTAGTCATGAAGTAGCAAAACTGTATAGCTTACAGTATCATTTGATGTGATTTGTAGTCTGGTTGTATTAAATTCTTTTCCAGTGAGTTCTCAGTCCTGCTGTCTTCTTGGGAGATTGGGTCCTTGATGATAAGAGAAAAACTGTAATATAAAAAACAAATATTGTTCATTTGGAAATGATGCTTGTTGGCTTCAGAAAGGAATCCAGCCTGTCCAATTAATCTTGCAGAAGAATGTTAGGGCCAGTGTATGGTTTCGAAGTGGCATATGTGAGGACTTGTGGTGTATGAGAAATGTTATGGTTTCAATATTGATAGAGGCAAAACATTAGTGTTTAATTTTATTTTTTTTTTTGGTAGGTGTAGGTTAGGCTGTAAAGTGGATGGCCTTAGATAGTTTGACTGTTTCCCTTGAATGCATTTTATAGTAGTATAAATATGCCTTAATTTTGTTTATGACTAAATGAATGTTTTATTAATGTAACTTCAGAGTCCAAGAATTCTTTGTACGGAAAGCTAATGCGAAAAAGGGAATGCTTGCCAGTACCCATCTTGTGGTGAGAGAACCAGACGGTTCCAAGTATGAAGCTGCAAAGAAGTGGAATTTGCCAGCAGTCACTGTAGCTTGGCTTTTGCAGTCTGCGAGGACAGGAAAGAAGGCCGATGAAAGCAAATTCTTCATTGAAAATGCAGGGGCTGAAGGTTGGTTATTAGCAACTCAGGGAGTACAGTTCTGTCATTATACTGTTTGTTCATGATAAAGAAGGCAGGCATGAAAGAGTGTTTGTTTTCGTAACACCTTTGAAGTATTAGAGCTAAAGGATATTTTTCCAAGTATTTTTCCCATTTTTTTTTTTTTTCCTGCTGTTGAGTCATGATTATAGAAATAATACAGTGTGTTTGCTGCAAGTCTCTTGGAGCTGGTGGAGTTTCGTGGAGTCTTGTGGTTATCAGTCAGCTTTGTCCTTTTTGACGTGTATGCTGCTCTGTAGATTGCATGGGAATTGATGATAGATCCACCTTAGAACTTCATACTTTTTAGTCTGCAATGACATGATGCCCCTCTGAGGCCTTCATGCCTACTTCATCTTCTGATGTTTTCTGCTCCTTTTCCACTTATTTCACACCTTTTATTTGGCAATATTTCTTTTATATTAAGATGCAGACAACAGTGATTTGATACTGAATGTTAGCAGATTTGTTTTACCAGTGCCCTTGTGAATTAATTATATGGGTCACTAAGTCAGAGGACAACAGGTGTGTTGTCACAAGCACATCTTATCTGTATAGTACATTTTTAAGGAAAAAAGGGGGGGTGGGGAGAAATGAGCAGTAAAATGTAAAAGCAGTTCTTGTACTTATCTTTTTGAGCTATAAAGATGATGAGTTATGCTTGTATAGAAACATTTACAATGGACAAGCTTTAAGGGCTTATTCTTGGCTAAATCTTGGTCATACAAATCCAAAGACGTAAAGGACTGGAAGTTTTCGTAGTAACCTAAAGAAGTGTGATTCAGAGTCATGAATACAAAAGAAAATTTAGATTGCATGGGAAGTAAGGAGCCAGGGAAGAGGAGTTGTCTTTAATGTTGAAAGGGAAGGATTTGTTGTGTATTACATCTTTTTCTTGGATGTGTATTTTCATAGTTTTTTTGTACGACATGAGCTATACAGGCATGTGTGGAACTGCAGATAGTGTGAGTGGACTAGGAGTTACTTGCTCTTTTTCAGATACCTAGGGTCAAGTTCAGTACCAGTGTAATTCAAACTAAGTACTTAACTGGAAGAGACACTTAAGATGCTGGCTTTTAAAATATAATTGCCAGTTCAGAGCATTTATTGGAGGGGGGAATTTTTTTTTTTTTGGTCAGAAAAAAAGGTCAGGTACAATTTTATTTAAACAACTGAAAGTTCGTGTGAGAACTGTGTTCAAAAGAAAAAATCAGATAGCTTGCTTATGTTTTCTTTGTTTCTTTTAAAGAGAAGGAGAGTTCCATTATTCAGCTTAGCAAGACACCAGCAGCTGTTAAGTCTCCTGATTCAGACCAACCTACTTATCTCCTTGAAGCTGGGAAGAAAACAGCTGTGACTCCTCTCGATATCAACAGGTTCCAGAGTAAAGCTTTCCAAGCTGTAATCTCTCACCATATTGGGAATACAACCCCTGTTGCACAAGGGGGACTGCTACAGAAAGAGCCATCTTTACATCTTGATACGCCATCAAAATTTCTTTCCAAAGACAAGTTATTCAAGCCTTCTTTTGATGTAAAGGTAATCATCTTTGCAATTTTTTTAGTCTGTAGAGCCAGTAGAGTTAAAGCTGTGGATAAACTTAGAAGCAGCGCAGAAACCTGTGCTAATGCATTTTCATGCTCTTAACATACAGATTTTCCATTTTGAATAAAACCAGCAAAACTGGCTCCGTTTATTTATAGATATTTCTAGTCGATGACCTGTGGACTTATGTTTGTTGACTAGTAGATGCTATAATGTCCCTAAGAAAGCTCCTTTGTGCTTATTGCATTATATGCTCATGTGTCCTACCCCTCATGCAGCATACAATCTGTTCTTTACATCTAAAGACCAAGAAATGTAACAACAAAGCTTATAATTACTCCGGATATTTTGAAACAAGCATTTGCTTGCTTTATGGTGAAACACTACTTTAATAACATGTTTTAATGTAATAGGTTTATAGCAATTACAAAACCGTTATTGCAAATTGAAAAACGCGTTGAGGTTTTGAGTCCATGGTCTTATTCTGAAGGCCACCAAAGGCTAGAAAAACTACTAGTCTTAAAACAGAACGGAGAAACTCCTGAAACTCAGGAAGTATCTCTGCTAGAATAGCTCTTGAATGACTTAAGTGTGCTTTGGAAGGCTTCAGGTTTGTTTTTCATTTTTGAGGCCTTAACCGAAGGAAGAATACAGTGAATTCCTGCCAAGTTGTTAGGTGTTTTGGGGGTTGTTTGTGGGTTGGCTGGGGTTTTATTGTTCAGTTGATTGCTGGTTGTTGTGGTTTGGTTGGTGGTTGTTTTTTTTTTTTTTAAACCCCTCTGCCCACAATAAAACAAAACATACATTGCAAACCCAGAAAAATCCAGCATTCTCTTTAGTTGGTTCTGCTTCATGAAGGGAAGGTTCCAGGGTGACTTTATATTAGCTATCCAGTACTTAAAAGGGGCCTACAGGAAAGATGGGGAGGGACTCTTTGTCAGGGAGTATAATGATATGACAAGGGGTAATGGTTTTAAACTGAAAGAGGGTAGATTTAGATTAGATATAAGGAAGAAATTCTTCACCATGTGATTGGTGAGGCACTGGAACAGGTTGCCAAGAGAAGCTGTGGGTGCCCCATCCCTGGAAGTGTTCAGGGCCAGGTTGAATGAGGCCTTGAGTGACCTGGTCTAGTGGAAGGTGTCCCTGCCCATGGCAGCGGGGCTAGAACTAGTTGGTCTTTAAGGTCCCTTCCAACACAAACCGTTCTGTGAGTGAGTGAACCTGTAATTCAACTGGTACTCCTTGAAATCTAATAGTTGACCATTCTGATAATTTTCAAAAGCAGCACATTCTTGACCAAAATTCATCTTGGTATTTTAAAGGTGCAAATAGAATCCCATACTCATACGCGGGTCTGGGAGGGAAGATATTAGTAAATTAAAGTAATTGGTTCGGGTTAGGAATACATGAGTTTGGCCACTGGCTTTTCCATGGAGGGCAGTTTTCATTGATGGCAGTGAAAAGAGAGGTTGATAATCCATCTTCCTCTTGTTTTGCTTATGCAGACTCTAAAATTGGAATCCTCTTTACTACATTTATGCAATGGTACTACAGTTGATAGCTGCTATTGTAGTAAACCATCCTGGTTTAGGAGTATGGAATCTTACTATGGACTACATTTGTAAAACTTGCCTTTGAGTACGAATTTCATAATGCATTCATGAAAGTCAGTCATTTGATTCTTTTTTATTTTTTGGTAGGATGCTCTGGCAGCTTTGGAAACTCCAAGAGGTGCTGATCAAAGAACCAGGAAACTGAGCACGCCTCTCTCTGAAGTCATCGGCAGAAACTTGAAACTGGCGCTAGCAAACAGCACAAGGCACACGGTAGCTCTTACTGCCAGCCCTCAGTTGACCACTGCACAGCCAGAAGCGGTAGGATATCCTAATTTGGAGTTTCTGGAGTTTAGGCTTAATTAAGAAAAAACTTTATCTTTTGTGATGTAAGTCACAAAGGAGTTTGTGAATTGTGCTTTGTGATCTGTTTGACTAGAAATCTTTATGATTACGCATTCTTCGTGATGGTTAGAGGAAGGTAAGATAAAAGTTTCTTCCTGGAAGGCAAAGAATTTTAAAACCTTTCTCTACTGTCTGTACTGCAATTTTGAATATTAAGCAGTTGCTAAGTGACTTTATAGAACTAGGATGAGAGGATTTCATCATGCTGAAGAATTTCCCAGGCTCCAGATGAGCAGGATTAAATATTTTGTCATCAGCTAAAGTTAGTTCTGTTTTAATTAAATGTTTCTTCTTTTTCTGTCTTTCTCCGTAGCATGCTGCTCTTCTGCTTACTAGGAGGCACAAGATGTGATCTGTTGCTTACTCCTTATAAAGATGCATTACATTATCCTTTCTTGTAGTCATCTTACCCCTTCATTATAATCTACCCTAGTGAGAGAAAACAGAAGAAGGTGTAGGAGGAGAGGGAGCATTTATGTGTTGCTTGCCATATTAGTTCACTATGTACTCTAGATGGGGTGCAAGAAGGGTAATGGCCTTCAGCAAGGGAAGGCTTTTGCTTCTTATTTCATAGTTCCTTATTCTTACTTTTTTCACACCAGTATGGTGAAGTACTTCTGTGGCATCAGGTTTTATAATTCCCTAATTTCAGTGTTCAGAAAGTGCTTGCTATATGATGGAAGGAGCAGAATATGTTCCAGGGAGACTGGCTAAGACTGAATCTTTTCTTTTCGAGTTCCTAGTGCATGGAATTATGATAGTGCTGGGTTTTGAACAGAAAATGTAGAGCAGAAAATGTAGAGAAAATGTGTTTATCTTAGTTTTGTTGTTATTGCGTATTTTATTATATGCTACACTGAATATTGAAGTATTTTTGTTATTGATACAGGAACCTTCCAAACATGACTGTCCTGTTTTTATCCCTGCTGTTTGAACAGGAAGAAGAGCCCAAGCCTCTGGCCGGTGTTGTTATATACATTAGCAAAAAACTTAGTAAGAAGCAAAGTGAACTGAATGCAGTAGCAGCTTCTCTTGGGGCAGACTACAGGTATCAACTGATACAAACAGCTTCTAAGCTTCTGCTCTGATGTGACTCAAAAATATGATTCTTTGCGTTATAATATGCTTTGTCTGTGTGACCTTTTGCTATAACTAAACATCAGATTTCACCATCTAAAACAATTTATATTGCAAAATAATGTCATCTTTCCCCACCGCAGCTCCAATCTCTGTGTTGTTGATAAGTCTGTCTTGGAAAGACTCTTTGTCTTGAAGTCTTCCTGGATTGCAGAAACTTTTTTTTTTCCCCTCTTTTGAAGAAAACTATGAAACATGTTTAACTTTGGGGTAGTTTAAAATTTGCTGTGTATTTTAGATTTTGAATCTGATCTGAATTGGTGTGTGTTTCTCCCTGGCTGAAAACTAATTACTTTACTGATTGTAAGCATGGCTAAGTTATTGTACTTAGAAGAGCTTAGGGAAAATAGGTTTTCACAAAGAATAACTACAAACTAATGTCTGTGATTTAAGACAGACTTCTGCTCCCACTAAATCTGATTTATATATTTAGTTACAGACTTCCATAAAATAAGTGTTACTGTTCACAGTGTGCATGAGGAAGTTGCCCCCTATGTTTAGTAGTAGCTTAGAAATGCTGAAGATACTTGCGTTAGATAGCAAATACCAGTTTTTATCAGTTTGAATGTTAAGATCAGCATTCTGTTTATTGTGAGCTTCCAGGATCAGTATTTCACTTGCAGCTCAGTATGTCAACAAAAGAAAAACCTCTTTCATCCTGGGTCACAGGTTCTTTTCAGAAACTGATTTGAAAATCCACTTATTTAAATAAAAACAAAACTAAAAAACTAAAGCAAAACCCCTTCTCTTCCATATATTTATCAGATTTAGTTTTGTTTACTTCAGGAATGCTTTCAGAAGACATTGAAGTTGTTCTATCCTGAAAGTGTATGCTGTCTTTTTTTGATGAAGGAAGCAGGCTCATTGCTTATTTAGGCATAACAGAATAGGCAAAACAGTATTTTAACATGAACAAGGTATAGGATGATTTCTGAAATTATATCTTAAAGTCGTATTTAATTTTCTTTTCTAGATGGTGCTTTGATGAGACAGTAACACACTTCATCTACAAGGGAGGACAAAATGACAACAATAAGGAGTATAAATCTGTTAAAGAACGGGGTATACATATTGTTTCAGAACACTGGCTTTTAGAGGTATGGAGCTTGCTTTGGTCAATTATTAAAAGTGAAGTGGAGGTTTAAAACCAGTTGTATGGCAGTGGTTTTTTTGTTTGTGTTTATGCTGAACATGTGCAGGAACTGATGTTTTTTATCCTGCTTGGAATTTATAAACTGAGTGATCCGTTTTCCCTGACATACTTGTACCTTGTTCTCTGTGAGGAAAAAATAAATTCTCTTCCATTGAACATTTCTGCTATGTGTTTCTCAGAATGAGAGCCACATTATTCTCTTGTGTAAAGTACTTATTTCCATGGTGTTTTTATTGTACTTTTCCTGTATTCAGATGTGATATTTCTTTTTTTAAATCTTGATCAGTTTCTCATCTTTCTTTCTGTTAACTGATGCTATTACAGAGCGCCCAAGAATATAAACGGCTTCCTGAATCTCTCTTTCCACACACTTACAATCCCAAAATGAGCCTGGACATCAGTGCAGTGCAAGATGTCAGACCTTCCTCCTCCAGTAAACTTCCATCAACTGGAAAACCAGCAGAGGAAAATGAGGTATAATGTGTGATATGAATTCATGTTCTATGAAGTTATTTGGATTCAGTAAACGTAATTGTTGCATTAACACATTAATAAAAAACATTGATGCTTATTCAGTGATGCCCTGAATCAGGTTTAGCTAGTAACTGATAGTAGCTAATGCAAATCTTCCTTAAGGTTTTTCTGCATTTGTTATATTCCTCTTCTGGGGTAATGAAGGGAAACACAGGCATTTCAGGATTAGAAGTGCTTTCCAAATTTGAAATTACGTACAACCAGTTTTTGCCTTGTCTTGTAGGTAATAAGATCCAAAGTGTGAACTTGCCTTATCAGACATTTAGGCTGTGGAACAGGTGTTGTCACTGATGCTGCTGTTCACTTTTACTGTCGTTGCAGTAGCAGAAAGATTAAGTTTACTCTAAGGCAAGATTAGCAATCTCCAGAATTTATGCAAGTGTTGAACATGGGTAAAAACCAAAAAAATATTGATGTTTGAGAATTGTACGTGTCTTCATTGGTTTTAGATTATTCCAGTGGATGAAGATGATGATGAAGATGATGTAACTACTGACCAAATAAAGGAAACAGTCACTACAGGGGATGAACAAATTGTAACTAGTGAATCCAAAGGAGGTAAATGTAAATCACTGTTTTCAAAATAGTTCTGGAACATCAAACTATCACAATAAGCCTTTTATGGTTCCAGGTGCTGAATGTTAAGATCTGGAAGCTTTAAGTACCGTATTTATAAACTGATCAAGTACAGGAGCCCTTTACTGTTGCTGGATGAGACGAAAGGGATTTGCTCTCTATTTTAAAGACTTTGAAAGCCCATAGGAAAATCATGATCATCCACTGCAAATTATATAATTGCTGTTTCTTTATTTTTAAAACACTAAAGTTCATCTTTAAAACACTGACTTGTCATGTTAGTGTATACCTTTTTTATTATGTAAAAAAAAATATTATGGGAGAATTGTATATATAAGTTAGATCATATGAGTAAATTCAGAAGTGAGTTAAATGGAGATTTCTCCTTGTGTCTAGGAATAGGTGGCTCAGGGCATACTTAGTTTTCCTAGTTATTTTTTCACAGATATCCTCTCTTCTCCTTAATGTGTTGTCTTTGTCCCAGTGCAGGGGTGGTGGCAGGAGGAGGGGGACAGTTGACAGGAATTTCAGTCACTTTTTCACTTGTTACAGTATAATGGTCTCGATCTTATGAGTGTTGTTCCTTCTCTGAAGTTTTAACCCAAGCACTAGAGATGAGGGAGAACTTCCAAAGGCAGCTGCAGGAGATCATGTCTGCCACATCACTAGTGAAACCACAAGGGCAAAGAGGATCCCTATCAAGGAACAGTTTTGATGGTTCTCCAGCCACTCCCGATAGCACGCGATCTGTGCGAAATGGCCGCAGTAGGGCCTTGGAAGCTCTAAGGTATTGATTTGTCTTTCAGAGTATCTTATTTTGTCCTCCCTGTGCATGCTTAGACATTCATTGAAACATAAATAGGTGTCCAGGTGTTTCAGATGTATTGTCTTTCTCTACTGATGTACTTAAGTCGCTTTTCTTGCAATTTGGAATTGTTAACTGGACGTGATAGATAAAGTTGGAATATTATCTTAATCCATAATGGGCATTTTTATTAAAAAAAAAAAATCACAGAATAATATGATTGCTTTTTAGTTTTGAATTGAATTATGCCAACTGATTTCTTTCTCTTCAGATTAGTTACTGTTCTTATAGATTTTGAAAAAAGCGATGCTGCAGTATGTCAGTACATAGGTCATATACAAGTAGTAGGTATTCCTGCAAAGTGCCTCTGTCAATGTGTCTCCTCTTTTCTTTCTCTTTTCCTTAAACAGAGAATAGGATTTGAGCTCTAACAATGCTGAGCTACAAAGTAATGGAAACATTGCAAAATCATTCCTTTAGCTTTGTGTTTATTTGCAAATTAATGGCTTCAGTAAGGAGTAGATTATACTGATTTTGGAATAATTTTATCGATACAACACATAATAAAAATGTCTCCTACCAATATTTTGATTGCCTTTTTTTAGCCATGGTGGCACTTAAGCTCACAAAGCAAGGCTGCTGGAGAAGCTTTTATACTGCAATTTTCCCCTTTCCCAGCCATGCTTTCTAATAATGAGGTCAGTTGCACACTACAGTTGATGTAATCATAAACACATTGCCTTCTAGTATGGTAGTCTTCTGTAAAACAAATGAATATTTAAGCTATGTGTGTTTTTTTCCTTAGGCAATCCCGTCAGGCACTCGCAGATATAAACACAGAGCCATCCCAGAGTGAGCAGATCATCTGGGACGATCCTACTGCGAGAGAGGAGCGAGCAAGACTTGTCAGCAACTTTCAATGGCCTAATAGTCCTTCCCAGTACATTGAGCAAGGTCAGAGTAATGCCAATAAGAACGTGGATGAGTCTGCCTTCAGAGGATCTTTAGCTGATGCAGAGATTGCAGGTATAGGTAAAATCAGAAATACAATATCTTTGTTCTTTGCTACAGCATCCATTTGATCTTTGGGACTTTTAAAATACAGTAGTGTTTAAATTCTACTTAAAAAAAAAAAAAAAGTTAGGATTGTTGGCATTTATTGAACATCAAAATACTATTTTACATCTTTGAGCTCCATTATGTGTTGCTGTGTTTTAAAGAGCAGCTTTTCTATCCATTTGCAATTTGTGGTCAAACAGCAAGGCAGTGCCTGTCTAAAAATAATCTGCATCAACTTTAGGAAATCTTCCAAAATTTTTTTGGAACCACAGCTGGTTTCTAGGTAACAGTTCCGGTGGGTATGGTGGAATTCAAATGGGAACACCAGTAGCAAAATCTTTTTAATTTTAGTGGAAATATTCATAGGTGGAGAATGGCAATATAGGAAGAAGATAACCCATGAGCTCCAAAAACGTGTCAGAGCTGCCAATGGATGTGCTTAGATCAGGATTCAGTGCAGATACTGTATTAATCTTCCCTGTACTTTTTGAAGTATTTAGTTTACTGCGAGGACTAAGGAAGGAACATATTTATGTTTTTCATCTGTTTTTGCATTCTTCCCATTCCTGCATTCTGAGATAGCAGAAACCTTAATTTCTCTCTCCCTGCTGCCTCCCACCTGCCCTCAACTTCTTCATTCCATCTACTTACAGAGTTCCTGCTTGTGGCAACAGCCTTCCTGAAAACTGACCCTGTCTAGAGGAGGTTGAAGAAAATGAGCTAAATGCATCCAAATTATTTTTAGTTCAACCAAATCAGTGCGTTTTAGCCAAAGAAATTAAGCTATTTGAGGTTTTGGGGTCTTTTTTTCAAAGCAAGGCATCCAGCAACCTGAGTCTGCAATATTGTAATTGGTGGTTTGTAGTATAAGGAAATCATCTTTATAAAAGTCAATGGTGAAATGTAACTGTACATATTTTAATGTTTTAGCAGCTGTTGTGTTTCGTCCTTTTAGGATAGCTACTTCTATTTTTTACTATATCCATAATTAATTTCAGCCAAAAAGACATCATGCAACAACGCTTTACTTTCACAGCTGTTCCTGAGGCTGGGGATGAAGATGTGATTGAAGGTCTAAAGAATCCTGTATGTAGAGATCTTGAAACTCCAATTAAAGATCACTTGATCCCCACTCCGCAAGCCCCCAGCATTGCTTTCCCACTGGCTAACCCTCCTGTGGCACCACAGCCCATAGAAAAGGTTTGTCACGTGAAGAAATACTTATGATGATTTGTGTTCTTAGAGAGGTAGTGACACTTCAAGAAGTTTTGAAACTGACAGTAAATATAAAATAGGTGACTATCTGCATTTAAAATCTTGAAGTGCAGTTCTGTTTCTCTTTCTCCCTTTCTTCGAGATTTTGAACAAATAATGTTTGATGAAATAAAGCAAGCTTGTTTGTTCAGAGAAAGCTTTTTGTGCTCTTAGTACCTGCTGGAACACTGAAGTAGGCTATGGAGTGGAGAGTTACTATGTGTATTACTTTCAACTCCTCCATCTATGTTAGGATGATGGAAAACAGATAAGGCCTTTGTTTCCTTGGTGGTATCTGGAATTTATGTTTAGGTACAAATGGAAAACTATTTTTCTGCCAAAAATCTGGTTTAAAATTCTGCTATTTAATAATGATCATGGAAGGAGCTAGGAAAATTATCTTAGTCTTTTGCCCGCAGGGTATCACTTGATGCTCAAACTTTCAGCAGCTACCTGTCTTCAGAGGCTTAATGTGTCATGTTAGTAAATAAGCTGTGGTGGAAATGCGTGACGTTATATGAAGTCCAAATGAATGAGGCAGTGTGATAGATGAATGATGATTTCTTCATGTGTTCAACTTGGCATTCAGTGGATATGAATGAAGGATTAGTTTTCATGACAGATTGGTTCAGTTGTGCCCTGAAGAAAGGGGGAACCAAGAGGATGTTAAGCAGGAGCCTCATGTTGATTTAATAAGATCCAAGTTTTTTGTCAAGTGATTGACAAGTTTGGTTCTGCTTCTCCTGGCTAAAAGAAAACTTAATATAAAAATAACCCAGAATGTTTGGCAGAGAAATAGCTGTCAACTTAATCTTTGTCTTATTCTCAAAATCTGTTACTGTATTTCCAGGCTGCTATAGAAGATGAGAAGGCTGATGTAGAACCAGAAAAACAACGTAAATTTCAGCTGTCTTCTCTTAATCCTCAAGAAAGATTTGATTACTGCCATCTGATTGAGGAATTAGGTAACAGATACTTGTGAAATTCAGAGAATAGTATATGTCTGTATGTGTTTGGTAAGCTGTGGTTCATTGGGGAAAAGAAAGGGCTTCTGTTAATGACTCATCAGATTTGAGGTCTCAAATTTATGGCTTTCTGTGCTCATGAGCATTTCTTTGAATGTATTATTATTATGTGAGCCATCAGCTTTGCCATAAAACAGCAATGGTTTTGTCTTCCGGCAGTTTTCTTTCAGCTGTCTCCACAAGAGCCTCATTCTTTACTCTTGGGAGTGCCCAGGATCTGCTGTCCTCTGGTGTGTCACTAATTCCCATCTGTGCTATAGTGGCACTTTATTTTTATCAGAGCCACTTTCTCTGGCTGCTTCTCCTTCCTTGCCAGCTTCTGCCCCATCACTTCAATGATAACACTTTCCATGTAAATTTGAGTTAATTATATTTTTATCTGAATTCAGATAATTCTCACTTTGAGTTGTTCCTTTCTGTGGTAAAGCATGACCCTCAAATCAATTGAATCAAATACATTCCTCAATTCAAGGTGGAATAGTACTTGAGAAACAGTGCTTTGATCCAAGTTGCACACACATTGTTGTGGGACATCCTCTTCGAAATGAAAAATTCTTGGCTTCAATGGCAGCTGGGAAGTGGGTGCTTCATCGTTCCTACCTGGAAGCGTGTAGAGGAGCTGGCTGCTTTGTTCAGGTACGTGACCTTATTATTGAAAAATGTATATGTTGTACCTTTCCACGTTTCTTTTTATTTTGCATTACTAGGAAAGGACTTAACCTCTCAAAACCAATTAGCAGTTTAGGGAGCCTGAGCATTAGGAGTCCTAAAGGATCTGAAGTCTCAGAAATTTGGTGTAAGCTTTTCTCTGAAAACTACTCCTCAACCAAAGTCCTGGTTTAGGATAAATGAAATACCTACGCTTTTTATAATTGTTTCTGAAAACTGAAGCTCAAATAGCTTTTGGTCAGTTCTGTCTGGTACCAGCTCTATTTATGTGGATCTTGTTACACCTGGTATTAAATCTAGATCTTTTCAATAAATGAACACATAACAGTTTTAAATAATCCAACTCTTTAACCATGTACATAAACATTTTTGAACACTGTCTTCTAACACCTCACCTCCCTAACTGTTATTTCACACTTCTCCTGGGACTATCAGTTCTTTTACATTGACCAGCCATTAAAATAATGCCTGTGGACTGGTTCATATTTTTATGTATGAAAACCAGCTTTCACTGTTTTGGAAGACACTGCAGAGATGTGGAGTCGATGATGTCCAGAGTAAGTGGGTTGCTTTCCCCTGCTGTTGAGTTCCATTGTAGGTAACTGCCAGAGGAATCTGGTTGTGTACATGACTTGATGTCACAGAAAAAATGAGTTGATTTAGATATATATGTGCAATTGAGAGCTGTATCTCTGATTTTGCCTAGAGCTGTTTTGGCCAGATGAAGTCAATATATAAAGCTAGAATGAGTTGGGATTTGTTCTGGGCTTGGGTTATTTTTGTTTGGGGTTTTTCTTTTGGCGTGGTTATTTGAAATGTATTTTTCTGCTGGTAAAGTTAACAGGACTGCTTTGTAATTCAATCTTACGATTTATCTAGGAAGAAGATTACGAGTGGGGAAGTAATTCCATACTTAATGTTTTGCCTGGAATCAATGTAAACCAGAAGAAACTAGCACTTGCAGCCATGAGGTGGAGGAAAAAAATACATAAAGGGAGGCAAGAAACTGGTGTTGTTGAGGTATGGGATTGTTGAGGTATTTACTCATGCGCTGTAAGTTGTACAGTGTGGGTGGACGGGATGACAGAGATTATCACCAAGAAGTTCAGAAACTTCAGTGGCAGGGAAAGGTAATCTGCCTTCTTATGAACAAAATGGCTTGGCTGGATATATTCTAGTTCAGTAATTTTGTTTTTAAAAAGCTTTTAGTGCTGGTATATTAAAAGTCTTAATCTCATCCTTGAACCGTTGTTCATGTTTTGTGAAGCTGGAATGTGGCTACTTACGTTTGTAAATGTCTCTCAGCCACAAAGGTGGGAACTGACCTAACTCAGCTTTACCAGGAAACCACAACTGGTACGTGGAATAATAGGAATCCTGTGCTATGCCGTGTAGGTGAATGCAGCTCTCTGGACAGCATTTTTATGGCTCTAGCAGCGAGCATACTGTTGTGCTTGAAACGAAGCACAAGTTTTATATCTTTCCAAAAGCACCTCCTGTGATTTTTACAGTGCAAATTCTGTAGTCTTTCAGTGAGATTTTTGAAAGCGGGACTCGGGCTCCCCAAAGCCTTTTAACCCCTCTCTCAAATCAGAGATTCTAGTTGAGTATTCTTTGAAAGGCAGAAATGCTGTTGATGTTGCGGTCACATCAGGATAAATCTTGACTTGTGTGTATTTTACAATAACCTTTTTTTAGATGACTGCTTGTGAGGAATCCTCTGTGCCTCCTGCCTAAGACTGAGTGCTTGTACGAGGCAACATATTAGCCCTAGGTGCTGTTACTATAACTGAGTAGACAATGTAGCATGGAGTGGCAGGGAAATGTTTCCAAGTAACTCTTTTTCTTCAGATGTTTTTCTGTAAATGATTGTCTGGTGTTCTGGAAAATATACTCATTGTCAACGGGTCTTTTCATAGATCCGTTTGCCCATCTTGCAATACAGGTGAAAGGGCTTGGTGGGAAGCTGCCTGACTGTCTGGCGTTGGCTCAATAATTGCATGTTCTATGGGGTTTTTTCAACTATTTATACTTAAAGACGAAACTAGGTGATAGCAAATCTTTATCTGATGGATATTCCCAAAGGGGCATATTCTATATCTGTTAAGTCTTTGTACTTGTTAGTACTAACATACTTTTGACTAAATTGAGTTTTCTATCTAGGGAGCTTTCAGTGGCTGGAAAGTGATCCTCAACGTTGACCAAACCAAGGAAGCAGGATTCAGACGCCTTCTTCAATCAGGAGGAGCAAAAGTATGTAGTTTTGTTTTGTTTTGTTTTTTTAATATATATATTTTTTTTGTATATATATATACACACACACACGGTTCTATTTATTTTTGTTCTTTCTGCTTAACTCTGTGCTGGGTGTTTTCCATGTGAGCAAAAGGTTTTAACTAACACACTTGCTTACACAGGATAGCTGAGACATGGTCTAATGGTGGGAGGAGGAAGCTATATCATCTTCATTTCTTCATTTTGTATGTGGTCAAGCAGGGCAGCTTGTCTGAGGTCATAGAAGTCAGTTAGTGCTGGTGGGAACTAAGGACAGAATTTCTGTGCCCTGCTCTGACAAGAAGGATCACCCTTCTTGAAAGGTTTGTGATGATACACAATGCAGCTGTAAATGGTGTTTTATTTCCCATTGGTTTGCTAGTTAATTTAATGAGTGAAAGTAGAGGTCATGAACTGCATTCGTCTTGGGGAAGAAACACAAAAATAAACTCATTTTTGTCTGTTGTTGTTTTAATCTGTAGGTGTTTTCTGGTCATTCCGTATCTCTCTTCAAAGAAGCGACTCACCTCTTTGCTGACTTCAGTAAGCTGAAGCCGGACGACAGCAGGGTTAACGTAGCAGAGGCAGCAGCCCAAGGAGTGAACTGCCTGAAACCGGAGTACATCGCTGACTACCTCATCCAGGTGAGGGGCTCTCGGGGTGCTCCTCACCCACCCCACACGGGAATGGGGAGGTCCATTGCATCCAGCAACCTCAGACATATAAAGCCTCGAGAAGGGACTGCCTACTGATTGTGTGCCTCCTTTGCCAGGAGTTGTGGCCACAGGTGCCTGTGTTGAGTATTTCTATCTGTCATCTCAAATTTTAACTGCTGTAACAGGACTTGTTCCGGTGCTGGCAGTGGGATCAGTTGAAGAGTAGGGAGCTTGCAAAATGTATTTATAACGTAGGCTTACGTTAATTTTGTTATTTTAGATTTATAACATTTGAAATTTTAGAAAACTAATTAGCTGTTTGATTCTTCTTGGAAACTTCTTGAACTAAACAAAGACTTGAGCTAAACCACTTCTTGTTTTTTCCTTCTTCGATTGAAGGATCCAGCTCCCCCAATGGAGTCTTACTGCCTGCCAGAAGCGGAATCTTACCTTCCGAATAACACAGAACTTGGAACAGGATTATCCCAGAAAAGAAAAGCAGTGGGAGAAACGAGCAGAGTCAAGCGATCCAGAATACACTGACCAAATTCCGTGCTTTTAATTTGTACATTTTAAAATACGTATTTATATTTTTTCATTCTCACCACAAAAATTAAAAGCTTTGAGTTTCACTTCTAGTTTGTCCTGAGATTAAAATAACTTTACAGTAATACTCATAGGAAAGGTTGTTTTAGTTAGCAGTAGCATCTAAAAATATGGTAAGAACTCATCCAAAAAATATTTGTCTCCAAAATGTCCTAACAATTCCACTGAATGTTTAGGGATACTGCTGTATGATAATAATTAAGAAATACTTTGAGGTGCTTATCACATCTTCTATCTGTGTGGTGTGGGGAAGACACCAGTTGATAAGAATTCTGTTGCATTTCCCACACAGTCATGGACTTTTGTAATCTTAATGGTTTTACATGATTTTATTTTCCTCTTTTGATATTTTCTTTTGGAGGGGAAAGAGGAAACTGCACAAAAATAACGGGCTTGTAATTTTTTTTGACTAGGAGAGGGTGTAATAAATTATTTCTATAAAACAGAGGTGCTGTTGAGGTCCCGCCATTCTGACTGCTAATGAATCTGTTCAGTAAACAGACCCAACTCTGGCAAGAGGTGAAGTTTGTCTGACCATGCTCCATGTTTGAGTCTGCAATGGGAACCAGAGGCACAACAAAGATGTTGGTTTCCAGCAGCTGGAAATGTTCTTAGTCAGACAACCACAATATTTGACAAACTATTTGAGCTTTTAGTAACCATGGGGTCTGGGTCTCTATTTACTGAACGTGCTGCAAGTTGCACTGTAGCCCAGGTAAAAGTGTGCTTATGAAATCTGAAGAGCCAGATTTGAGCAGCCTGTTTGAACAGAAAAGCACAACCTCCAGTTGCAGAGGACCAGTGCAGTTGTTGCCTGGGGAAATATATGTAGCAACTTTAAAGTCTGTTTAATTTACCTCTGTTTTAAAAGAGGAGAGTGTATTCTGCAGATGCAAGACAGGAGGAGCCACAAGCGTTCAAGTTCTGTGCAATCAGGAGTATATTGCTCTGCACTGGGGAGAATGAACAACCCCAGCTGATGGGGAGAAGGGACAAGGAACCTGAGCTGTGGGAGGTTCCAGGTGAGAGAGAAGAGGAAAGCGGCTTGCTTTCATGTGCAAGGCTGTGCTGTGTGCTTCTGCTTCTGACTTCAGCGCCGTGGGAGTTCTGTCAGTGAGCTCTGCAACACGCTCTCAGGAAGGACTGAAGGAATTGTCAGGATGACCTGAAGAAATGGTCAGGAAGGACTGAAACATACTAACGAATGTGAGGAATTTTGTTGTTTTTTTTTTAAAAGTGAAATCTGTGCCCCTATCAGTGGGGATTTAGGCTGGGGTAAGATTGCTGTGGTGAGTTGCAGAGACTAGTCTTACCGCCTGCTTTGCATTTCTTGATCTTAACAGCTTGATGCTGTTTGTGGATGTCAAACATCTCCAGCTTGCTTCAAGTCCACATAATTAAAATAACACTGCTGTTAATGCCTTAAATCACATTTCGAATTAACTTTGTCTTTCACTGGTAATTCTCTGTTCTGCCTTCAAAATTCTGCTTTGCCGGTAAATAGGTGTGGATATCAGTAGGTGAGACCTAAAGGTCCTGTGATGTCCTATTTTTTAATTTTTCTCAGTCCTCAGAAGCTGCTGTGGAAGGGCAGTGCTGCTGTCCTCACTTTACAGATAAGAAACCCCTCCCTGACCCAGTTAGTTAAGCTTGAAGGAAGCCTTGGAGACACACAGTTCCTGCAGCTGCTGTGAATCCTGGGGGCAGGGCAGAAGGGGAACAGCTAAAATAAGACCCACACCACTCCCCCCAGCAGAACCAGTGGGACCTGAGCATTACCTGTTCTCCAACCATCTGCTCAGCTTGCACCTGTGTACATGCCACAGCCTGCCCTGCCCAGAGGAACATTAGCCGTAAAATGGAGGGGCAGCAGGCACTGAGCTGCTGGGGTGAAGGACAAGGGACAGCAAGGGAGCACTGCAGGGAACAGGGACAGAAAGCAGCTGTTACAGGCATAGCCAGTCCCTCATCTGCACTGAGCCTTGAAAAACACCCTGACAACCAGCACACTGCTGTCCGTCACACTGACTGCTCAGGGTCACCAAAGAGAGGGGTGAACACAACAACAGCGAGACAAACTTGGAGGTATAAATTCAGTTGGTGATGTTAAATTTATTTTCTTCAGCTTTCTTCACAGGAAACATCACAGAAGTGCTTTACAGAGTTTGATACCATTACTCCAACCTGGGACAAAAGGACAACAGGTGTGTGCACTGCACTGTTAGAAGTTGTCATATGCAGAAGCTAAGAGAGGTAAACCCAGGTAAAAAAAAAAATATATATATATATACACTAAAAAAAAAGTTCACATTTTGAACTTAAATTACAACTATAAACATAAAATCATATAAATATACAGGCATCATTAGGTTTCTGTGCTAACTGTAGGGGCCACACAGGGAATCTAAGAAATGGATCATATTGTACTCTACTTTGCTGAAGCAGTTTCTGCTGTGCTCAGTGGGCTCCCAGCCAACCATTTTCCCAGCCAGACCACATCATTCTTTCTTTTGTACTACAGAAAACACTCAAATTGGTTTAATCTTAATTTCTTCAGGTTAAGTCTGATGGTGAGACATTCTGATGCATTGTTGAAAGCGAATTCAGTTTCATGTTGTTTTCTTTTACAGATATGTCCTCTTAGTATTCTTCACTCAGTCATCTCTTTAGCCTAAAGCATTTCTGTTTTTTTAATAGACCCTGCTGCCCAGACAACAGTTAAGACAGTTTTGTTTGAGCTAGCATGTTACCAGTCATGCAACCTCGCTCCTTTTCATAGCTGAACTGTGTTTGTACTGTGACCAGTGCTACTGCTTTCATTTTGCTGTATGCTGTGGGAATTAGGCTCCCGTGTAGCCTTTGAGGGTATAGGTTGAAATTCTTCAAGGAGATTGTATTTATTTGCTAAACAATTTTGCAACAGATGGAGCCATGTTGGTGATGCCAGAGCCCAGACTAAAGAAACAGAGCATGATTGAGACTCAGTTGGTCTTGTTTATGGAGCTGCTTTCTAAATAAGTGGTAAATAATTCAGGCACCTAAAAATCCTTGGCATGGAAATAATGTAGACGAACAAAAGAAGGGAATACCGTAGGGTAAAGAAAGGTCAAATCAAAAGATTTTTGCCAGGCTTCAAGTTACAGAAAAATATTAGCAGAGCCAATTATCTAGAAAACATTGTCATGCCAGTTTACAAAGCCAGTTTGCCTTTTACCTAATTCCCAGATTAAAGACACAGTGTGCAGTCAGAGAACGAGTCAGTCCTGAAGGCTACTGGGTAGTTAGTAAATAACACAGTAAGGATTTAAAGTGGCAAGACAGGGCTTTGGGGAGTGCAGTAGCAACAATGAGTCTTGAGGTGTGTGGGAGAGGGTACAAAGTACCACATTCTAACAACTATCAGATATTGCTGCATCTGTTCTATTTCCCCCTCCCCCTCAAAATTAAGAGAAAAACCTCTGCTTTTATTTGCCAACTTGGTAAAACCCCAGCAGCCACAGTGTTTTTGACAGAATACTAGTAACTGCTCTAATACAGCACCTAACAGACACGATTTATTTGTATGCAAGATCCCATTCTTCTCAACCATATGTCATTAGTACTGGAAAGCAGCTGTTCTATATGATAGAGCATTCTCATAGAGACAATGCAGCTCTTAAGTGATAGGCTATACATCCTAACAGGCTTGAGTCTTCCCTTATCACACCTCCTTTGTATTTATAAACGTTGCATTACTGGTAAACGTAATCAGCACTTAAAGATTTAACCTGATTTACAGATGTATGAGCTTTATAAAGTACAAGGTGAGAATGTGGAGAGATGAAACAAACCAGAAAGACTAAGCCTGCCCCCCAGTGTTGCTGCACTCATCTTCATCTCAAATATTGTAACCTAATTTCAATGTCCAGTTCAATATTACAACGGGTATGTTAGACTAAGCATGGCTGAGCCCATCTGGTTGCTGGTCAGAGACCAATACACATCTGCTTTATCTCTGCCACAAAGAGCAGAGTAACCCAGAAATTTAAAACAAGTTTGCTATGGGGCTTGTTCATTTGCTCTTGATTTTGGCTGTTGTATCTAGACTGCAAGTGAGAAGATCTCAGGTTTTAATGAAACTGGTCTCAGGTGACAGAAATAACTCCACTGAAACCAATGAAGTTAAGCTCTAGGAGATCAGATTCACTTATGTTTACCTGTTTCTCAATGAATTTGTTCTCTTGTACCAGCCTGTTTTTATGGTTTGAATCATTGTTATGATTATACATACTCTGAAAGAGATGCAGAATAAGTTGTTTTAATTAAAAAAAAAAATAAGTTTATGACACTTCAATTAACAGTTTTCTGTAGGCAAAGTATTTGAAGTAAAGTGGACAGTTTATAACTGGATGACTTGATTCCTATAACTGAGCTAGAAAGAAAATTCAATATAGAAGGTAGGAGACAAGAAACAGAACAGGAAAGGTCAGATTGAGTATAAGTTAGTAAGAGCATGCCAAGCTCATCATTGGTGAAAAGAGTGAATAATATACATGAAACTGAAGATTTCAGTACATCGGATGGCAAAAGCCAGTGCCCACAGAAGTTACCCTGTTTGTCAGCATGGGGAAAGATGGTGATTGGCAGGGTAAGCTAACTAACTCTGTGAACTTGGCAATTCAGTGGCAAGTGAATGGCAACAGAAAATAAACCCAAGGCAATGAATACTGGAAAAGTTTTAAACCACTCATACATGCTCTCGTGGATTCTGAATTAGTTGTGAGCTTTCAAGGGGACGATCTAGGCATCACCATGGACAGCTCGATGAAGACATCTGCTCAATGTGTAGTTGCAGTCAAGAAAGCGAATAAGATGTTAAGCTGTATTAAAGACAGAACAATATGGAAAAATATTACAGCATGTATTTCTCTTAGAGGTTCTCAATGAGTGTTTGCTGTTTCATCAGTACCTTAGAAAGAGGGGCATATTAGAAAAATACAGGAGGGAAAGTGATAAGAAAATGATAGAAACAGCTCTTTGTAGCAGGAAAGAGTAAGACCAAGGTAGTTTATTTGTTAAGAGGTGAAAAGATGACATAAAAGTAATTCTGCTCCCCATCATGTAACAGCTTATATATCTCAAAGTCATTTTAAACCACCTACCAATCTGTTGACCTCAATATCCCTCATCGTCATCATGGTAAGTATTCCAAAAAGCCCTCTGTGATATTCTTTAATGCTTATTATTCAGCTAGTTAAACATCTCCTCCGAAGCAAATGCAAGTTTGTTCAAATTTAACAATAATCATTTCTGACAGAGAATTGTCACAGCTGATGCACATTAACAACTGTCTTAGAGGTGCTGCAATGATAAAATAAGAGAAGATTGCTGCTGGGCCTCATCTCTGCCCAGTGCCCACCAGAGTTCTAATTTGTTTGCAGGCATCTATTGTCACCATCGTGTTCTCTGCTTCTATTTGGAGGCCCACTGTAAAAGCTGAGTGATGAACCTTGAAATCACCCGCAACAGCAGACAAAGGCATATTTATAAAACAACCCCACTTCTTCATGTTCATTCAGCTGATAAAACAGGAAATAACAGTAAAAAGGGTAATCACCTCATCTGTATTTCTTCCTCTCCTACCTCCCCCTCTGCTCACCCCTCACAGCTCTACCTTCTCATCATTTCTTCCCTTTATCTGCTTCACAGAATCCTCTCCATGAGCAATTACTTCCCTTTGGTTTGTTCCCTTCATATTTTTCCTCCACAGCCTGCCTTAACACCTGAATTTAAAAGCTCTGAAGTTAAGCTTACTCTCTCTCGCATATTTCCATTGTAGCTGCATGCTACTTCAGCATGGGAAAGGATAAAGATGACAGATGTGTGTTTACATATGGAGAGGGGAAGAAAACTGTATTCCTACTACAACAAACAACTTAGTTCAATAAACTTAGAACAATATGTTCTTTCAGGAGTGAACATTTCTAGTTCACAGAATTTGAACAAACTTTAAAACAGCGCCATTATTAGAGATGGCTACCAAGTGCGAGGAGGATTTTATTTCAGTCATGGAGTTTACAAAATATAGCGATATTGATTGTAATGTATTCCACATGAAAATAAAAAGCCTCATATTAATATACCATTCGGGTTGCATGGATAATTAAAGAGATGAAATACCAGTTAAGAGTGCTCGGCCTGAACTTTTTCCTTACCCTTACATACTATGTGTAATTACATAATACCTAAATAGAACATATATTACATTCTCTAGAGATAAACCTTTCCCATCAGCCCCAGCCCTTGACAAAGAACAGCTTTGGCCTCACAACACCCCTGTGAGGTAGGTTGTTCGGGTTTTTTTGGTACAGCTGGGGAAACTGAGGCAAAGTGAAACTAAATTACTTGAAGTTAACACAGCAGCTCAGTGGAAAACAAAAGCCAACTCCCACTCTCTTGGCCCTTGCTACAAAATGGGCTTACTTCTTTTGAGTGCAAACAGTTGGTTTAGATGATACTTTCCATTCCAGTATTTCAGATGCACTACTTTTTCTGGTCATTCATTAATACTGTGATACATTTTTAATATTTGCATTCTGGCTAAGCAGCCCCCTGAACTTCATTAACCTTGCTATATCAACACATTTTAAGCAATGGAACACAAAACCATGATATACGTACCATTAGAAGATGCTTCACAAAAAAGGAAATATCTTCATAGCAATTTGAGTCAGTGTCTCAGCATTTTATCATGCAGAAGAGTTTTCTTAAATATCAAACAAGTTATTTGCTAATAAGATTACTTGAACTCTCTTGAAATTTGTCCCTTCTTGGTTCTGTCGTTAGGCAACTGGTTACACAGCATTGAACCAATGCAAAATTCCACCTTTTCTCTGGATAAGTTTTCCTATTTATTTTAAGGGAAAAAATAAAATGTGGTTTCTTCCCCAAGTACCAAACTTCAAACACTTCTGCTGATCCAAAGTCAGATGGATGTGTCACTTGTGAAAGCCATCCCTACCCACGCAGTACTTCTATCCAACCACTTCACTCCCTACCCCAGGCTATGCATTTAATACTATCATTCACAAAACAGCCTTCTTAATCCCTCTCCTCTTTTACCTCCTGTGTTTTATTTCTGTAATTTCCACTCTCCCCACTTTTTTTTATATCTTCCTTCCTGTTCTAATTCACTTCAAACAGAACATGATGGAACTACGCTTAGTGCTTCAGAAGCCAAACTCTAGATACATGAAGTATGACTTTTCCAAATCAGTATTAAAACTCCTCAGTTCTGTTTTCTGCTGTCATTTCTTCTTCCATCTGCTAGAGCTTAGAGCTTCTCATATCAACCTTGATACAGACAAGGTCACATTTTTACTTTTTCCGAGGAATTTATTAGCAAATATGTCAGACTTCCTCCTCATTGGTATGTACCTAATTTATATATCTGAAATTTAAATATGGATGCTATTATTTTCTTATATTCCTAAATAAAGCCCCTACTTACCATTAAAACCAATTTGTGAAATTGAAAGCTGAAAACAAAGAGGGACAATCTGGAAACTAAATTACAGTCAGGTGATAAAACCTGGATTGTGGCTACTTGAAGATTTTTAAGTACTTGCAGGGATTTTGGTAAAATTTAGTTTCTTGGGCTTCTGATACAAATTGGTCCTGTAAAATATGCAAGAATTCATTTATCTGACAAGGTCAATGTTGGAAATAATATTGCTACCTTGTAAATAAACACCTTTTAAGCACATGAAGCCCGATCAGCCTGGAAAAGAATCACCTGCTCCAGTTTAGTTATCCTATTTGACAGAAAACCACAAGCATGTTTAAAATTGCTCAACCAGGCTGAAATTAGAAAGACAAAAATATACAACTAAGGCTCAGATAAGCAAAGGTGTCTCAGCCACGCTGTGGTGAAAGAGATTCCAAGAGCCAACAGACAGAGTCAAATACCAAAAACTCTAGTCACTGTGGTATCAGGTCTCTAACACAATTTGTACCATTAAAAATTCATTTATGAGTAAGTCTTGTAAGAGAGTTACTTCAGACATGACTAGTAAAGCTAGCTGCAAAGACAAAACTAAAGTAGCAGGGGACAGTCACTTTTAGTTGTCAGTTCCTCACCATTCATGAATAAGATTAAATAAACATGGCACAGCTGAACCATGGGGTAGGGACAAAACTAATCCTCTCCTATATTTATCATCAGCTCAAGTAAACACACATGCCAGATTCCTAGAGCAGGCATTTGGGAAGTCCAGCTTTATTAAAATTACCTAGTTTTTGGTATTTTAACATTCTTTACATACAGACTGAATCACTGAAAACCACAAATCCAAATTGTTCCTTTCCAGTAAGTATCGGACATTTAAATGTTCTACTAGCAGGTCGGTAACTTTATGGCTGTGTTTTTAAGTCAGAGAAAATAACATGAAAGTCTTAAATTGGAAATTAATAGCTAAGCCACCATATAATCATGTTACAGGTTAGGAAGTTCCTGAAGCGGCACACAACTGCATTTTACTGACTGGTATTAAGAATTTCATTTCTACAACTGACAATCCTTCATTTATGGAATGAGCCTTCAATGAGCATTTTGAAGGAATGAAATGGACATTCTTAGCATGCCTCGAATTAATGCAACAGCAAGCCAGATAAAGTTGGACTTCAGAGTCTCAAAAGCATACTGAGCTTCCACAGAGGACTGACTTTCAAAGTTCCAGGCATGCAGAACAATTCATTGTTACAAGGAAGATACTGACAACTGCATTTAGGTATTAGCTGGCAGCAATATTTAACACAAGAAACACTTTAAAATATTTAAAAATTCTGTACTACGGCTATCTGCTGCATTTCTGATTTTTTTTTTCTTTTATGCCTCTGGAAAGAACCTGGAATTATATGCTTAAGAAAAGCCCTCAAAATAGCACCCCTAGTTATCAGAAGCTGATGGACTCTGGTGACAGCAACCATCCAGGAGGCAGTTTGGGTTCTTTTTTTTTAATTCTTTAATTTAGCAGAGATACTTCCAAGTGAAAGGCAAATCAAAAGCTTCATTCATACTCAATCTCAAACCAGTCCTATATGGCGGGAGTAAGAAGACACACTGACAAGTAGCAAACTAAACTTCTAGGTATAAATAAGTCATATTAATATGCACTGCTATAAGCTCTTAAACATTGCCCACCTGACCATAAGGCTGACTACCCACTCCATGGCCTGTCCCTTAAGATACCCAAATGCTCTGTGTTTCCTCAGCTGTTGTATGGTCATAAGCTAAAACTAAAGGCAAAAATTCATTAGACTCCAGAATCCATGTATATTTCCATTTTATTTGATTTGCAACTGTTACAGGGTTTTCCCAAACTGCCAGAATTCATGCCCAAAACCTCAAATAAAGCAGGTACAATGGACAGTCTCATCTACCCTTCATACAGTAGAGTAAAACTTTATTCATGTGCATTGGTGATCTCAATCACTTTATAGCATCAGGAAAAATTGTTTTAAGATTTCACATTTCTACCACATCAAGTGACATGTCCATTTACCATGAATTCCAGAGAAATCTTTAGTGACAAATCAGCAGTTTTGCTGGCAACAATGTATTTTTGAGGAAGATACATGGCTCAGAGTCCAAGCCATGGGTATCAGCCTTTCAGTGGGGTTTTGTTTCCAAATGAAGTCTCCAACTTTAAGAATAGTCTCTTGAGCCCTCTCTTTAATAGCAGCTTCTAGCAGAGGTTTTAGAGACAGTTAACTCTGCAAGGGCAAGGCCAGTTTTAGTCTGTGCACAAAAGAACCGGTGAAAACCCGGCCCAACTGAAGTCAACAGTGAAATTCCCATTGACCTCAGAGAAGATTTGAAGCGAGTCAGCAGTTAGTCAAAGGGAACCCCAGTAGGCGATTCCTGCACTACCCTCATCTTCTGCACATACACAGTACTCCCACACACATAAGCAAGGTTTGTTTTGTTCCCTTGTTTCTCTTGCCATTGGCAACTCTTAGAGATGTCAGGTCTATTTTTTGGCATTTGCTCGGAGAAACCTCAACACTGGAGCACGCCACTATTGTACTTCATTTTGCTTCTGGTCTCAGAATTCAGAGAAGAGAAAAACAGTTACAGCAGGACACTTTTGGTACTTGACAGGTTTTGTTCATCAAATTAGAGTTACGGGCAATGTCCTATATTCTCGGTGTATCGGTGCCATTTTGCCTACTTCCACTAAATTAAGTCAGAGATGACAACAACTTAAAGAAGTCACTGCCCTTCATTATTACTAAACTTCCAGACTTTGAATGAACACCATTTATATTACTTAGAGGATTTCTGCCTCAAAAAGCCTGCATGCTTCACAGAAGTAGCCAAACAAATAAGGCTTACCAGCTTTAGTTATCCCTCTGCATACTAAGTTGTTCTGGTTATCAAGTAACCATTACCCTTCAACAAACAAATAACTACTTTTAACAGAGGAGATACAACTACTGCCACGTATCTCATTTTTAAAAGACAAATTCTGAAGACTGTATACCTCTGAAGTCTGGGTACCTCTGTGTCAAACCAAAACTCTTAGTGCTTTAGGGTGAGAAAGACAAACCTCATGATGAAAAACAAAATAAACCACATTTCACTACAACAACTCATCATTATTTAAATATACTGCAATTTGATACCAGAAACAAGGCAGGCATTTTTTTGTAGAGAACAGAAAAAAAAATATGCTTAAACAGACAACTGGAAAAAAGGCTAATGCAAACAGACCATTCAAACCCATCATTCCTCAGATCTGATACTGAATGAGTTGTAATTTGTTTTGCAATTACTTCAGTATAGCTATCTAAAAAGGTAAAGAAACTACAGCTCTGTTATACTTGGATAGTATGAGTGGTATGGTACACTCCAGAAGTCTCTAGTAGGCTATGGCTACACATGACAGATTCCTCAGCAGGGGAACAGAATAGGTTTGTCATTAAGGTCACTTAAATCTTCGTTATAGCAAATTGGAACCAAATGGCTGACTTCTGCAGGATTTCTGACAGGAATCCAGTAGAGCTGGTTTCAAGTTTCAGATGGCCACTAAAACAGCTGTAACCTTCTCTTCCAGAAGTTGTGATCCACATGGTGTCCACAATGAGTGCAGCAAGTCTGAGGTAGTCAACCTTTACGAAGGCTCAGTATCTGAACATAAAAAGATTTTGAAATGACCACTGGCTGTAGGTATCTTTCTGAGCAATTAAAGAACACTGATGACTCTTGATCAACCATTTACACTAATTTGCCCCATATCCAATGGAGAAGTTGTAACATATTATGCTTCCATAGTGCAGGAGAACCGATCACTTACGTCAAAGTAGGCTGCACTTGCTGCAGTAGATCCAGCAGAAATAAGGTGGCACATGTTCATCATAGCCGTTAGCTGTAGTTTAGTTACCTTAGTAGAAGGGTTACCAAAAAAGCATTCCTTAATTGTAATGTGTATGCAGCTCTACTGATCCCCAAGCACAGCATACTGGTTGTCTAGCTGAAGTTTAAGTGCCTGGTTTTTTGACACCTCATCCCTACCTCTAGTTTTGTGTTTTACTACTTCAAAGCTCTTCTCCATTTCTTTATCCCTAAGGGAAAAGAAATGTAATCAGTAAATATCTTATCACTAGCTTGTGAATTGTGAATTTCTAGTTGATTTCCACCCCATCCCAACAAAAATATTATGAACACAGAACAGGAAGGTCTAGAGTTTTAACAGAACAGCCAAGCATTCCCAAGCAAATATTGTAAAATCTTATCTCTAGAATCAAGCTCATCATCCAGTACAATTCAGATTACATTCTAAATTTCAATATTAACATTCCCAAAAGTAAATTTAAGTGCATTTATGAAAAATAGATTTCAGAAAGCAAAAGTCAATTTCTACACAGCTTAGCTCAATTTGCACCATTCAAACCCTAAAGCACCAATGACAGCATATCTCATTTGCCAAGTAAAGCCACACTAACAAAGCTTCTGCTAGGCTGCATTAGCCTCAAAAACAACAACAAAAACTCCAAACCCCAAATGAATTAGGTATTGACCTAGCTATCTCTTCTGTAGGGAATGAGGTTACAGAAAGATCAGGATTCAAAAGCAGGGTGAGACTCAAGTCTTCAGCACCACAAAATACAAAATATTTCAGCAAAAACTGGGGGGATCGTCACTGTAGACCACAGCTCAGACAGCAAGTTTATTGATTTCTTGATTTATATTTGTATTGATTGATTTATATTTGTATTAAATCCCATTCCAAATCTTACTCCTGTCTACTGCCTGTAATAACACAGAGCCTCACCACGGCTAGTATCTCAGAGAACCAGCTGCTGTCAAGAGCAGGAATACTCTGCTTCAGGGAAATCCTTCAGCAAGTCAAAGATAAGGTAACTGTCAGTCTTGTCCAGCTATCTCACTGGGCTATGTCCTATGAAAGTTATTTTATGGGAAGCCCTTCCTAGAGTTTTAAAATACAATTAAGACCTCTCCCATCTCCCTTTGCCAAACAGAATAATTTCTTACTTAGTTCTTTCCTTTGGGGAAAGATTCAGGCTTAAGCCCTAAAACAAAAGAACTTAGAGAAGACAGTTAAAATACACCTCTTAAAAGAATTAATGGGATGTACTTACTTTCGACTGTCTACAAGCTTGGCGGTGGACTGCAGCGATGGAAACTGCGTATCACTATAGATTTCTGGTGGTCCTTGCTGTGCTCTCCGTGGCCTGCCACCCTCCCTGGCACCAGGCGGCCTGTATACACCACCAGTCTGAACTGGCTCTGGGGTTTCTGTAACTAGTTATAAGAACAAGATTTAGACAAGACAATAAGTCTGCATTCATATTAAAAACCAAAAAATCCTACAAGTATGTTTTTGCACTTTTTAAAGCTCTGGAAGCAAATATTTCAGACAAGGCAGGAAATCCAGCATCACCTAAATTAACTATACTTGGTTGTCAAATTAAAATGTGGTTCCAGTGTATTGTCTCACAAAGTTCAGGGAGTCAAAACCACTGATGAGGACTTCATTTTTTCTTACTGGCAATTTGTTAGCAGCTTACATTTAAAACTAGAGATTTGAATATGTAATTATTATTTGCCATATCTTATTTAAAGCACCATTCCAGATGCAGAAAATAATATCCAAATAGTTTGTATTTAAGGTAACAATCTACACTGAAATAACACTGATTAATTAACTTTACCTCCTTGCCTGTACAAGCAAGAAAAAAAAAACACAGCAGGCCACCTTTCAATTAATTCCTCAACAGAAGACAATAGTCTGAACTCAGATAATAGCTAAGTAGTTTATCTCTGCTGATGCTAAGAAATTGTATTTATTTAAAACTAAGTCCTATCCCAGTTTTTGCACTGTCATGTTCTCTGTACCCTCAAAATGATTTGAAAAGAGAAAAAACCCATGGCATACTACTAATCATGGAACACTACTCAAGAACTGACACATTAGACATCAGATATCGTCAAAGCAATGTTTTCAGACCAACAGATTTTTCGCAGATTGCAAAGTAAAAGGAGATCATTCAAAGGTGGGATGCTTTCCCCCCTCACATTTTTGAAGTCAGAAATAAATATTTAAAGTATCTGACAGTACTATCAAATTGGCTCCTCAGATCTCTTCACAGGAAAATTTCCTAATTTGCTTGTATATAAAACAAGCTATCACTATGTTGGAAGGTGCCTGAATAGGAAATGCTCCTTAAGCTCTTCTCTCTGAGCAGAGTAATTCAAACTGACATACTTCCAATTGGAAAAAGCAACAACTCTTGAGTTAAATTTACCAATTGGTTCAACAACAGGTGCTGGTGCAGGAGCTGACTTGTTCCAAGGACCAGATGATCTGTCTATACCACCACCAGTCTCCTCCCAGTTGTCACCTGGTTCCTCTCTTTTTTCACTTTCGTCATCTTCTTTTTCACTATAAAAGAGAAATGATAAGTAGCATTTTATAAAGAGAACTTTAAGACTTGCTAGAGATTTCACAGTCAGCACAGACAAGACTTCATGGCTACTGTACCAAAGATACTAGATTTAACCAGACTCTATTGGTCCTGTCACCAATGTATTAGTACTTCTACTTGAACCATTTTGGCACACTGCTATACAAAGTGTCAACTGAGAAGGAAAGTTCTTAAAAAAGACAAACTCAAACTGCCCTAAGAAATCAATTTGTTTGATCACTTACCTTTGGCTTAAAAAACTTTTTTATTATTAAGATAGTTATGCATTTGGAAGTGATGAGAAAATAAATCAGGAAATGGCTATAAGTCAAGCTTCCATAAAAATCCTTTATTTAAGGTGTATTGTGGAAAAGCAGTGACAGAAAACAAATCCTGAGCTCCCTTTCCCTATAACCACATTCCCCTGAGAAACATTCTTGTATTACCCATACAAACCTAATCTAAAAAAAACCTACTCAATTCTTTTTTAAAGCAGGCAACCCAAAAACACAGAGGAAAAAACATATTTTTTAATGTTAAATCCTATGCAAAAGCCTGAATGCGTTTTATTTAGACTATTTTATTTTGCATAAAAATAGTCAGAGACTCAAAATAATTTGCTAGGCAAAGCTGCTACACAAAGCTCTGAGGTATAATGGGACATACGTGAAGGGTGAGGCTGTTAAAAAACCCAAGACATTGAAATGAACAGCAGCAAAGTGTGAATACAGAAAAAGTTTATAAAACGCCAAATCCTACTAATCATAATTGGATAAACTTTCTGTCTAAGTAATAATCAGGGAACAGTTAAAACCACCTAGCATTTCCAAAAATCAAACTGCTTTTCACTGTTCATCCAAAACCAGTAACAATCATAGTAAGCTGGACCAAAAGCCTAGGCACACCATTATCCTATTTCAAACTACAGTCAAGAACAGAGTAAGTATACATAACATCTTGCCTTCACTAGATACTCTGTGTCTTATTTTCAAAGAGATCTCCAGAGCTGGTTAATTTATAACCGCCAGTGGGTTTTTCTTCCATTTACTTCTCCACTTTCTCCTTGAAGCTTAACTGAGCGGTTCCAAAATCCTGTGGCAGAGACTTCCACATGCCTGAAAATCTGCCACAACATCAAAAACACTTGGAATGCCTGCCTTTGTCTGGAAAACCAAAGTACTTGCTTTTCAGTCAAACAGGAATAGTAGTCAGTGAAGCAACAGCCCACTTGTTACTTGTCCATTCAAACGTGTGATCATCTGCTGTGACACTTCAGTGGTATGAAGAGCTTGCAAACCAAATACTTGCAAATGGACTAAAAGCACTACTTACGTGAAAGACGAGGTATGTTTAAAAAAATAAATAAACCAAAGAACATGTAAGACTGACTCTAACAGCAAAGAAAGAATCTGCTGCACTGGTTACAGGTAACATGATTTTAAGAGGGCACCATCCTGAACATCAATACCTGGACAATAAGGATTACATGCCATTCTCAGTCTAAGACCAATTTATCAAGACCAAGGTCATAAAAATTCTTTTTTGACCTGATGAAACATTTTTCTTAACCAGGACAGATGATAGTAGACATACTTTGGAGCAGACTACAGGAACAATCTAATGAAAAAGCAAACAAAGAATCTTGAATGAGACTTGTAAATTCAGTTCTATGGGATCTTGTCATGGATCATTAGTTTCACCAACTATATTTTGGGGGCTTTTTTGAAATAAAAATGCAGTGGTTCAGGAATTTACTCACCAAACTGAGATGCTGAATAGACTGAGTCAGATATTCTTATAGCAGTCACATGATTCAGTTGGAATTACTATCCTGCACTTCTCTCACACAGAAATTTCTACTTTACTATCTTTATGGAAGGGAAAGTTAATAATAAGTTGTAATAAAAATCTGAGTCCCAACCAATCAACTGCGATTTAGAAAATAAAGAACATCGATAGGTAATGGCCAAACCTAAGTTACCCTGCAGCAAACTTCTATACTAGCAGAAACATATTAAACTTCTGTTTAACTGGACTCCATGGAGGCAACTCTGAAGAAAGAACACACTTTTTAGACATAAGTAATGATTATACTGGTGAGAAAAAAAAAAAAAAAAAGTAGTACCTTATTTGCATGGACTGAACTCTAAGACCACTATAATCAACTTCTTCCTTTTGCTCAAACTCCTTCCAATCATCCTCTTCCTGTAAAAAGAAAAAAATGAGTTGTTACTTTCTTTACACTGAAACTAGAAAATAAGAATGTGACCAAGATAATACAAACCAAACTAAGGGTGAAGAAGCAGTTCCCTGAGAAGCCAACCTGCAACCACTGCCAATAGGGGAAAGGATTCCTCTCCCTCCTCCCCTAACTTACACTGTGTCATCTAGGATGCACTCGTGAGCTTACTTTAACTCACTAGAACAGCTAAGAAATGCCCCAGCAAAACAGTCATTCGAGTGAAAGAAAACCACACCATCTCAGTAAAAATCCATACATACAAGGGCAAAACCTCTCTCTTTTACTAACAGAAAGCTTTTATGACAGCTTGTATACAAACAAAGCTTTAGATTTACTTTGCCATCACCTATTTCAGGAGACAAATAGTAAAGAACATTTGGAATAGCTCACAGTCAATTTACAACAAATATTAATATTGTTACATTTAATTTTTTCACATTCACAACTACATCTACAGCCTTTCATGTTTTCTTAATACAGTTTTTACAGTAGTAAAAAGGTCAGCTTCAAAACCACAGCAATCAGCATACAGAATAGTAGAAAACTAGTCTTTGGAGAGCATCACTTTAAGGTTTTAAAATAGGAGTTTGATTACATGCTTGGGGAAAGAGGGACCCACCTAAGCAGAGCCAATTTTGTCCTACTGTGTAATCAGCAGATTCTGGGATTGTTAAGGTAGAGCAGAAATGGACCAGAATGGATAAGCAGCCCTCCATGATCCTAGTCACAGCTTTATAACACACACAAACTAGTCAGTAGTTTATGTAATTCCTACACTCTACTCGAAATGTAGTTATATTACTTACAATATTAAGAGTTTGCAAGCATGGTCTGCCAATGATATAGCCCCTTCCTGCTGAAGAGCTAGGAATATAGACTCTTTTAAGAGCCCCGTCCTATGATCTATATTATCAACCTCCAGCAGGAAAACTTTGACCTGCTTTAAAGTAACAGCAGAAGTAAAAAGTGACCTCATGTTTTTGCACCATCTGCTGAATATGCAGTCTTTTCAAAGAGCAATCAGTCTACACCTCTAAAATCTTTTAGAATTCTTACATCTCCATGGCAACATCACAGTTTCCAAACTAATGTACTTTTCACATTTAATGATCTTTATTTCTAATCCAAGTACAAGCTTCAGTTAACATCTGGTACTATTTTACCAGCAAATGAGCAGAAGAGCAGCTGAAAGATTACCACTGATCTTGGTCTATTTAGAAAGCTACTGTAAGTGTCAAAGTCCAAGTTAATATTAGGAAACAGTGGAGTATTTCTCAAAATTAACTTTAAAATACATGGCATGGCCAGTTTTAAGGCCTTAACTCCAGCCACTTAAGCTTCTCTTGCATTCTCATCACTTCACTGTAATACGTTACAAAATAAAATTACTGGCAGTAAAATCCTTCGTGGCAGAAAGGCAAAGAGCTCGGTGTACTTTGTCTGCAGAGCCAGGGTGATCTTATCGCCAAGGTCCACAGGCCACACGCCACAAACCCAGGCGGCCCACTGCTGGCACCCGATGCCAATCCCCAGTTCCGGCCGCCCCCTGGCACCACGACTCAGAAACTGGGGTGGGCTGGGCAGAACCGAGGCCGCAGACCGGGTACCGGCCCCGCTGTCCTCTGCACACGCGGACACAAGGCGCGGTTCGAGGCCGGGAGTCCTCCTGGGCCGGAGAGCACCGGGCTCCCCTCCCAGCAGCAGCGCCTGCCCGACGGCCGCAGCCCGCCGCCGCCAGGCCCGGCCCGGGAGCCTCGCCAGGGGCCGGGCCGCCACGGGCGCCCGCATGGCCGGGCGGCGCCGCTCCCCCGGGCCGGTGGCGGCGGCGCCCCCTGCCGGCAGGAAGGCGTAGTCCGGGCCGGCGGAGGAAGCCGTGACCCTTCCCCCACCACCGCCCCGCCGGAGCGCGGCCCCGCTCTTCCCCCCGCCCTCCCTTCCTCCGGGCCGCACCTTGGTTACCGCCTTGGCGGAGCCGGTGTTGGAAGCGGCGGCCCCGGAGCCGCTGCCGTCAGCCTGGCGGGTTCCCCCAGCCGACGCGGCCGCCCCCGCGGCGTTTGAGGCGGCGTTGGAGGTGCCGGAGGCGGCGGCGGCCCCTCGGCTGCTCTTCTCCTTCCGCTTCTTCTTGTCCCGCTTGGCGAAGAAGTCGTCGAGGCTCCTCTCCTCGGTCTCCGCCATGGCGGCAGCCCCGGTTGGCGGCGGCCGGGCCCTGAGCGCGGCGGCTCCCGACGGCGGGGCGGGGAGAGGAAGAAGGGGGCAGCTGCGGCCCGGGCCAACAGGTGAGCCCCGCGCTGCGGCCTCGAGCTGCCTGCCGCCCCTCCCCAGGGGCGCGAGCGCGGCCGCTTAACGGCTGCGGCCGGCCGGGCCCGCGCGAGCCCGCCCGACTCCCGGCGGGAGGAGGCTCTCGCGCTCCACGTTGGTGGCCGCCGCTTGACACGGCCCGAAAGAGAGGAGGGAACGGGAGGGGAGGAGGCGGCCCCGCCGCGGGGACGGGCTGAGGAGAAGCGGGGCGGAGCCTGCCGGCTGTGCCCCCCTGCAACGCATGCGCCGCGGCGCGCCGGCCAATGAGCGGCCGGGGAAGAAGTGTCCGCCGGCCAGTCAGAAGTCCGCAGGGACAAGCCGCTGACGTCCCGACGTGAGAATGCGTGGCGGGCGGGAAGGCGGCGGCGCGGCCCAGGATTGGGCGAGCTGGGTGGGGGCTGGGGGAGGGGCAGGGCGTTCGGTTGAACGGGGCGGTGAGC
Organism: Nesoenas mayeri; assembly: GCF_963082525.1. NCBI lineage: Eukaryota > Metazoa > Chordata > Aves > Columbiformes > Columbidae > Nesoenas > Nesoenas mayeri. Next base: position 117,789,208 of record NC_137543.1, read on the forward strand.
GCGCCCGGTGGCAGTTGCCGCGCGCGCCCGGGCCTCCCCGCTTCCGGCTTCCCCTTAGGAGGCTCCGCGCCCCACAGGGCACCCGTGTGAGAGGCCGGGCGGGCAGCGTTCTCCAGTGGCTGCCTGGGAGATCGTTGGCTGCTTCCCGCCTCGGGGGCTCCTGCCCCGGGCCACGCCCTTGAGATGAAGGTCTTGGTGTGGACTGAGGTGACTAACGGGCCGCCCCGCGCCCCGGAAAGGCCTGTGCACTTGCACTGTAAAGGATGCAAGGAAGTAATGCAGCTTTCATGTTGGAAATGGTGTGGTTAAATGAGTAAGACTCAAAACACCGCTCTGTTTAGGATGTCTGAATGCGTTGGCATTAATTTCCTAGCTGCTTTCCTGATTTAGTGAAGCCTAGGAGTATCCATTGGGAAAAGAAGCTTTGCTGTGTGTTTCTAAAGACTGTTACTGCTAGCTTTGGGTACTGTAGTGACCTTTAGTTCTGGAAAAACATAGATGTTTAAAAACTTCACTGTGGCTTCAAAATGCATCGTCAAAAGTTTCGAGGCAGGATATTCTGAAAAACAGCCTCAGAGTGGCATGAGTCATAAATAATTACATGAAACATTGTTTGTGATGAGTTATTTTGTTTGCTGGTCAGCCACCAAAAGGAGATGTTCCTGCTACAAAAGTGGGAGCCCAAATGAGAATTGCCCATCAAATAATAATAGGTTTGTGTTGTAATAATATAAAAGTAAGCATGTTTGTATTCCAGTTTATTTTGTATCATTTTCTACTTTGTGATGTTTTATCTTGAAATCATTATATACGTGTATAAACATATTTATATATGTAGATGTATGTACGTATAAGCATATAAATGAAATTTTTTTCTGAACTTTGGAGAGTCTGTGTCCTTAAAAATACTGTTATTTAGTATTTTCAGTCCATGATCCTTACCTTGCTTGAAGAAACAGGAGGTGCCATTGTCATATTGCAGAAAGAGGGCAAATACTTTGTGAAGCATTTTGTAGCTGTAACTGAATCACTGTAGCGGAGTGTTCCGCGTTTGGGAGATTTGTTACAATCCTTTGTCACGCTTTCTCCCTATATTTCTCTGCTACCAGTGACATTCTGTGCACTTACAGGATTTGATCACACACAGAGTAGGCCCTGAGAACTAAAAATTCCAAGCATAACAGTTCACCTGGTAACAGCGAGAATTCCACGTCATCAATGATGCTTTCCATTTTGTGACAGGAATAATTATTGAAGTAGAGAGCAAATTTGGTAGCTAAGTCTCATTTTCTGTGCCTTGTCAGTATACCTGGGCTCTCCTGTTCCTGCTGTCCCCTTCGGCTGACAGATGGTCTCATGGAAGAGGTGGTACAGGACTGTTCAGTGTGGAAGAGTGTTTGACGTTTCTTTTGTTGAGGCGCTGCCTTCCCTTGCGCTTTGTTACTGCCCAGGAAGCTGATGTACCTCCGCACCACATCATGATGTGACTTTAAGGCTCAGCACTGACAGTAATGTGCAACTGAGCAGACAATTTGTATCCCTCAGCTTTTGTGGTAGATAAGCTAATGATGGTCACTAAATGCAGTGCTGTGCCTGATTTTAAGCTACGCCTTTTTTTTTTTTTTCTGAATTTCCGCAGCTGGTAAAATATTTTTCACTGCGTTATTATTGATAACCCCAAGTACCAGGCTGAAGAAGGGGAACGTGATGCCTTTTTTGCTGCTTTTAGCATCTGCGTCACTTGTCCCTTGCAAACACAGTGCTGTAAGGCTGGAAGGACCAAGTCTGGATTAGAAACTTAATACCTGTCAGGAGCACAGTAACCAAGAATCTTTTCAGCTGTTAAATCTGGAATGGACTCAGCGGAAACCATGGGAAATAGCAGTGTTTTAGGCCTCTGAAGGCTTTGATTCAGATTTAAAGACGTGTCTCAGTTGGCACTTTAAAGGAAACATTAGTTATGCAGCTATGCTTGGATTTGCCTCCCACCTCTACTTTTATTTTTATGTACAATTGTTAAAATGTGCTGATGCACAGTATTTGTAGATCTCTGCGAGTGCATTGCGTTAGCTGTCATGGTTAAGATTGTTGCTGTGTGAAATGTTAGATGCAGGAAAAAAAAACCAGAAGGTCAGTATTTCTGTTTTTTCTTTTCCTCTTCCAAATTCAGTGATCCTCAATGCTTACGCAGAGGACATTTGCCCGAAGAATGGCTTGCAGACATAGACTGGCAGAAGAAACATTTGTAACGCAAGGATATATCCAAAATGCCACATTGGTGTGACAGGAGCATGAGCTCAGCAGAGAGCTTTCTACTGCACTGTATATCACTGTTTGGTGTGACCAAGCTTTGGCAAGACACGCTGCTCTGAATGCCTCTGCTCAGGTACAGATTTACCTGGAGGACTCTCAGGACTTTGTGTCTTTCGTCCTCCACGTTAACAGCACACGCTGCAGCGTGCCTGCCATGGCATACAGTGCTGCCTGCCCATGTCTTGTCTCTGTCCTGTAGCTGTGGTGAGTCTTGTCATGATGCTTGTCGTGATCCCTGTGCATCTTGGTGCATTTTATAAAAATTGGATTATGAAGCACGACTGTATGTAGGGTAAGCAGTGTAGCAGCCACTATTAACGTGGGAAACTGAAGAAAGGAAAGCTGAAGTGAGTTGTGGGTGATGCAAGAGTTAGGAGCAGACTTCCTAGTCACCTAGTGTTTTGTCTGACCCTTACTTCTTCATACCTGATTATCTCCATTCTGGAACATGAAGGTGATAGCACTGCAAAATGCTTTGACATGCGCAGAACACAAGCAGAAGAACGCTTCATTCGATAACTCTGAGACAGATGCCTGCTCAAGGAAATTGGAGAAGGTGCCCTTAGGTGCAGAACAGCTGGCAGAAGGGTTCTGGCAGAGTCCTTGCCACAGCATGGGCCCTGGTTCTTTTGGGGAGCTTGACCTTCATATCAGCTTTGGGGTGCTAAGAGCTTGCTCTGATTTCAGATCTCTATGGCCAGAAGGGAGAAGTATTATCATGCCCATTTCTCCAGCAATGATTGCCATCTGAAAGCAGGCAGTGGTGGCACCAGTGCATGGTGTTCTGTTGAAGTATTCAATTTTACATTATGCCAGCTTGAAGTCACCAGTAGGATGATAGGTTAGAGTACCATTTCCTAGCTGGTGTGGTGTACTGCTACTCAGTGTGAAATCTGAAATGAGGCACAGGCTCACATAGGGCTGGCACCCTCTGCTTCTTTCCCCCGGGGAGGGAGCAGCATGTGTTCAAGCTGTGGCACAGAATAAGCTGTGTCTGGCTGAGGAGGAGGATAAAGTACACATATGGTTTGTTGGTACAGCTAATCTGACCTGGTGAATAGTTATCACCAAGGGAGGCAGCCGTGCTTTGTGGCCCTGACTAGTCTCTCTCCCACTCCCATCCCTGTACTGCCACTGGTAGATGTCTGACCCTGCAGTGTCCTGATTCAGGGAGCTGAATGGCAGGCAAGTTTCCCTGCATTTTGCAGGGCTAATTTCCTGCTGTTTTTTTTTCCTGAACTGTCTCTTGAGACATCAGACAGGTGTTGGTGAGGTAACACATAGCAAGAGAGGAGAAGTATAAATGTTCTTTTATGCAGCAGCTGGCTGTTAGATTGTATGATCTGTACCCTTCGACTGCATCCTGAGTCTTCATAATGGCAAATGCTACAAATGGAAATACAGGTGTGATAGATACTGCAGGAGGAGATGGTAAAATCTGTGTTCTCGTTTTGGTTTTCTTACGAAAATCAGCTGGAAACATGCTTACATGCATTTAATATAGCAATGACTCAAATAGAGGATAAATATAAATCAGTTTGTGTACCTTAGCACTGAAAATAAGTTTTGAAGGCCTTTGGCCTCTCATGTTCTGCATTTCGCATCTCACTGGGATGGTAAAGAGTGTTAATGCTTAGATAGTAATCAGGCTGGCAAGGACACTGGAGGGGTTGTCTTGGTAGGTAGGTAGCTAGCAGCGATCTGTGTAAATGTGGAGAGAGATTTCTTCACAAGCTTGTTAGCGCTTAATATGAAAGCACTTCATTTTAGAAGGGCCAGATGTGCTACATTTGACTTCTGATGAACAATTAACAAAAAATAATCTTTTCAGTGGCTTTTTGTCTTTGCTAGGGATAGAGAGAAAGGCTGCTGGAAATTTATTCTTTATGCTTAGATGCTTCCTTCTTTTGCAGTTACTTCCCCATACTGGAATACCTTGATGATTTTTCAAGAAACTGTTTCCATTCCAATTAATAAACATCTCAGTAGGAATATGCTGTATCATTTGAACCTACAATCCAAGTCTTCTTGGAACAAGAACTTTGAATGGCTTATAAGAAGCTTCAAAAAAACCTTCCTTTCACATCATGGTATGATTGTAGACTCGTAATTTCACCCAGGTTATCTCTGTTGGTGACATTTATAAAGAACAGTTTCACAGTGGGATAGCCAGCAGTGTCTTTTCATACCTGAAGTGTCACTAGGAAATAGTGAAGAGATCTGACACCATTTGTATATTTTTATGCTATAGGATTCATTTGATGATCTATAGAAGCTGCTCTCTATAAAAACAGTACACATCAGACAGAAAGAAAACCTCAAAACCTATTGGGACTGCTATGAAGAAACAAACAAATCATTCATAAATTCCCTCCTCTTTCTCAAATCGTAGAGAAACTGCTCTGTCTTATGTGTCAAGAATGGGGGGGACGTTATTTTTCACTAATGTCAAGAAGTGACCATACCTAGACTGCATCCAGTTGACAATAACCTAATGGTCTGTGCCATCTCACCTCTTGTACCACCATTTTTGTATATTTTCTGTAATCATCACTATTCTCGATGGGGTCTCAGCTTGTTAAGTTCTGCACTGATATGTAAGAAGGTATTATCGCTGCTCTGATGAGGCCACCATCTGTGAGGAAAAAAAGGGAATCTGCCATCATCTACCTTTCTTTTTTTGTTGTTGTTGTGTAATCTTTTAATCCAGTAATTTTTTGATCAAAATCTTGCAGATGGTACATGCTTAGTGACCTTATTGCAGAGATCAAATGAGGAATTGTTTGTTAAATAACTGTATCAGGAAGGATTTTCCATGAGTGGGGGAATGTGCAAGAAAAGGTATGACAAGACTTCTGTGCTGATTCCTGTTATTCACTGTTGGATCAAGTATAGTGGATTTGGAGTGTATTTGATTTTATCAGTCAGTAAAAACTAAGTAGCTTTGTTAGCTAATGTGTCATTAAAGATCAAAATATCTACAGACTATCTCTCGTATATGCTGTACGCCATCACATTCTCTAATATATGCTATTTCTCAGTAGTCTTTGAGTCCACCTAACGAACTATCTTGTCACCCTGTGTAACTATCAATACTGTGAAGTCCTAATTGAACAAATGCGTATGGTTACCTTCATTCCCGTGCAGGGCCTGGTGAAGGAAAGCCAGCCATCTACCTAAGGTTTTGTGTGGTAGCAGCCAAGGTTCATTATGTTTCTTTGACAATGCGGGGTCCATCTTGGCACTTATCATGACCGTACTGCAAATGCAGTACAGTGAGGATCTCAATATTTAAAATATAAAATAAAGTCAGAAGTGAAAGACAACAAGTATTTTTCATCGCCATACCATCAAAACAAGAGAAATTACGTAGGGCCAGCCACACATTGATGCAACGTGGGTGCCTGTTCAAAAGAAATTTGGCCAACCTGCCTTAAGGAATGTTGATATAAAAAAAGAGCCAGGCGTATAAACAACAAATATCAAAATATATCAATACATCAAAAAGTATCACATTTGCACAAGCTGACACCCTGCCCAGGACACAGTATACAGTAAAGGGGTTAACCTGGACCACAGACAGAACTGTTGTTGCTCTCCTGCACCTTCAACTTTTCCAAAAGTTTAGCTTGGGGTTAAAACATGTTTATTAAGTACAGCCGGGATGTTCACATTAGTGCTTATGCTGGCTTATGTGTTGCAAAATGAATCACATCGAGTTAATGGCACACTTTAACTGCTGCAGCGTTTTTTGAATTAGATTTCACACTAGTGAGCTGATGGTCTCGTGACACAACAGAGCGGTCGCCATTTCCCTGTGGATGCTGTGTGCAGTATGGGGATAGTTCGGTCTTGATATATTTGTACTACTAAAAGAAAGAGTTTACTTGCTGGAAAGTGGAGAGAGAGCCTGTGTTCCTAGTCCAACTCCCTTCAACTATCATGAAAAATACTGGAAGGAAAAAAAGTCAAACAAAAACCTTGATATTCTTTATTTTTATTAGAATTTTAACAACATGAGTAAGTTGAAACCTGTAAGCAAAGCGATTATATGAGGAGGGTCTAATAAAGTTGTTCAAGCTACAACCTACTTTGATTGTTGAATCAAACTGAATAAAGCAGGCTGCTTTGATGGGTTTTTAGCTTCCACGAACATAACTGGCAGTGACATCTTCTCTTGCTTTAATGGCAATGGTCTTCTGTAGGCTCGGAGTTTCATAATTAGCTGAAAGGAAAGAAAAAGTTGCTCTGGTCACTACTACAGAGAGGAGAATTGCTGAACCAAGACTACTATCCCCAGTTCAGCCAGTGAAATCTCACTAATTTCATCAGGAAATGATTATTTAAAAAAAAAAATTCTCCCTGAGCAGAAGAGCAAGTCAAAAGCTGTGGATCAAATTCTCAGGGATTCCATGACTAGTGGTGATTAAGGATCTTTAAAAAGAACAACCAAGCAACCCAAGCACCGTAAAGGCGTTTACAGGTTGTTCCCAGAGGACAAATGTTGAGAGTCTGAACTATGTTTCTTCAGAAAGGGTACAGTTAGTGAGCCAGATTCTGTCCTTGGACTTGGGGAGGAACTTGTGTGCTTAGAATGGGAGCTTCCCCAGGATCACAGCTTTAGTATCTGGACTGTAGAGTGGGAGGAGGAGGGAAGGCATAATGTACCCAAGGCAAGAAACAACAGCACAGCTGTTTTGCAGCCGCTAATGTAGCCCCCAGATACTGTTGTTCCTTTTTAATCTCAAATCTTCAGGGAAGTGAAACTCATAGACATAGTGGTGTATTCCTAAACCTTGTATTTCCACAGCAGTGCTGGAAACCACCCATCTCAAATACTTCAGGAATCTCTGCATGGCTGGATTTGGGGTGTTCTCCCCCTTTGGTACCTTCTCCAAACCTCACCCAGTCTTACAAAACATGAGAACCGCCCTAGTCCTCCTGCTTCCAGCAACCTCACAACCTCTTCCCAGGGAGCACATTGTCTCCATCTTCATGCCACACTTGCTTTTAAGGAGAAGTACCTGCTTTGTTCTCCATCCAGAAGGCAGTGATATGCGGCAATGTCTTTCTCCAGCTGTTGTTTGCTGGTCAGCAGATTTTCACGATCCCGCTGCTGCTGCTCGGTCTCTACTTTGATTTCTCCCATCTCTGCCTCCAGCTTGGAAATGACAGAGCCTAGGTTCTGCAGTTCGATGTCATGCCAGTGCTTGGCGTCATATAAAGAGTTCTCCAGACCCCTCTTCTGTAAGGGCAGGACAACAGACATCAAAACAGTCAAGTTTTCAGAGGCTTCGTAGTCATTTTTATTCCAGTTTGACCAATATGTCTATTGAATACGTTTAAGTGGAGATGTAATATTTTGAGTATTCCTTTCTTTAGATGCTTTGAAAAATTTGTATTATCATTACAAAGGTTGAACTACTTTGGTTACAAGGTGCAGAATTCTTCACATTGTCAAGTACTTCCCACCTAGCAATCTCAGTGAAATTATTATCGAGTATCGAGACACTGAAGATTGACATTTGTGGCCCGGTTGTCAAATGTGTTACATTTAATGCACCATGTCAATCAAGAAGAGCCCAGAAATATCTGGCCTCTTTGGAAACAGTATCTGCTGGAAATAGGATTTATACTTAAGCGTGCATCAGAAGATGGGAATGTTTTCCTTTGATGGCATGCTGAATTCACACAGAATGTGCCCACCCATTGAAAACCCAGCATTACTTACCAAGGTTCTCAAAGATTCGGTTTCTGCTTGCAAGCTCTGTATTTTGCAGGCGGTTTCATGGAACTCAGTTCTGAGGCCCTCCACCAGCTCTTCCTCCTGGGTTCGCATGGCAGCCGTCGTTTCAGCCTGCTGCTGGTACAAGTTTGCAACTGCTGTCATAGCCTACTCAAATTATGTTTTAGTTTCCTTACATACCAAACTGACAGCTAATATTTTCACAGTTTGTCGTTATTCTAAGTTGGATTCTTGTATATTAAATCCCCCAGCTGGATGCCTCTTAGTGTCAAAATTACCATATTTTCTATGCATTTACTGTAAAATGGCTTATAGACATGTCTATATATTTTGCTTATAGATATGTCTATATATTTTATCTATGTCAACTAAAGCTGTTCAGCATTCATACTAGTATGTTTAAAATTACCTATAAAAGAAAACATTGCTGTAATTCTTCATTTTGTAGCTATACTATAATTTAAGTGTTTTCACTTAGTCTATTGGATTTCAGAAGTATTCACACCTTGATTTTTCACATAGGATTCTGTGAGTTAGAGAGCAAGTCATATCACAGAAGTCAGAAACATAATTTCTGTTAATTGAATTAAGATACTCCTACACAATTTAATGCTTTTGTTGCTTATGGGTTTTGTATGTGTTTAGTTCAGGCTCCTTGAAAATAGGTGAAGGAAAAGGTACCTTAGTAAAAAGAAAATTTATATACGTTTTTAATGAGGCCTGAGATGAAGGTTTTCAATCCAGAGCTCTGGGCTCTCTAGCACATACAATTCTTCAGTCAAAATCTATGTTTCTTCTGGCTGACACTGAAGTTAAACTATGAAAAATACTTCCATTCCACTCTGAAAATTCATCTTGACCTTGCTCTAATTTTCTGATTATGCATTCTTTTATTTTAAAAGTAAGGTCAATGACCACACCTTGGTCACTGTGAATGAAATAATCTCAGGTGCAAAAGGTCATTTAAAGTACCAGTTAATTCACGATCAGAATTTAGGATTTATGAACCTGTGTTGCAAATGGCCAAATTTCAGTCCAAACGCCAAAACTGTCCTTTCCAGCAAATCGCACAGAGCCTGGGTTTTCCAGAAATACTTCACAGGGGCTTGTGCTTCAGAGAGACATAATCCCACCTCACTAGTCCTGGTGAACCCGATGTCATGGTCATGGACCTGCCACTCTGGAGTAATTCATGTCTCTTAAGTTGTGTTGAGAGTGTAGTCTGCATGTTATTATGATACGAGGACTATAAATGCCTCCTTTAAAGAGATACACAGGGCAGGGGCAGTGCCTTTGCATCCATATTTATAGCCTCTACACATTGCCCAAAGCCTGGCATCTCTTATTCACATTTAGCCTGCTGGTGGCCCAAATGCTACCTATAAATCCCACTTGCCCTCACCACAGGTGATGTTGAAACTCATCCAGGAGTTACCCTAAGATGTCACAGCTACCTGACGTTACTGATGTGAATGTTAGAATGGGCGGATGGAGTAGATGGAGGTGGCCACATCAAGACCTAAATACTGAGGATGACGCAACAAGCAAGCACACACTGAATGAGCTCTAAAGCATTTGGTACACACAAGGTTTTCCCATCCTCCTTACAGGATTACCACCTGAGTTGCCCCAGAAGTCCTTGTGGGGAATGTCACTGGGCATGACACTTGGCTTCAGCTTTGGGGTTCCTTCTGTAGAGAAGTACAAATGTAGTCTTTGTGCCCTCTTTGCTAGGCAATTCATGATTTCTGGTGTCTCTGCTCTTCCTATTCCTGAGGTGCTACACAAGGGAAAGGCTGTACTGAACTGTGGTGCCCACAAACTGGACTAATGGAGGGAGAGGATGAAATAATCCTCCTAAATCTTAATCATTTTGGTGCCTGCGTTTCCTAGGAATGTGCAGATTTCAAGCATGCCTGTAGAGTTCTGAGCCAGGCGTTGTGCAAGAGTGCAGAATCTCTCATTAGTCTGTTTTTTATGGAATCAAGATAACTAAAGGATGATTAGGGACAGCCTACACTAGGGATGACAGAGGCAGATGTGTAATCATGTGCCCTGGGCAGAGCATTGCCGTGGATCTACAGCTGGACAAGAGACAGGATGTGAAGAGGTCTAGTTCCATTATGACAGAAGTTTAGCAGCTTGATGACTCAAGGTTTACTGCCTTGAGGATGAATCATGAATTAGCAGGATTTATGGATGGCAGAAAGCAGTACAGATTAGCAATGAGCAGGGCTGGATATGTGGAATCCAACTACATGAATGCACAGCACCACATCATTAAATGAAGCATTTTTCAGGAGAAAATATTAAACAGCTTGTGTGCCTTACAAGGGTTTAAATCACTTGCATCAATTCAGGGAAAGGTTTTGAGCATTATGGACAAAAAAGTGCACAGATCAAACCAAAGGACTTGAGATTTGCGGTTACTAACTCATCTAAAAAAAAGTCCCATGTGAAACCTTGTTATGTATGAATGTAAATCAGTATGTTTTGGTGCCGGAATACCCATGAAAAATCTAGCCAAGACAGCAAGTCTAGTCAGAAGACAAAGCAAATGAGGCAAGGGAATTAGTCAAAAAATAACAAAAATATTGCCCTGATGTCTAAGTCAGTGCTAGGAGATAATTTGAAATACCTTGGTCTCACCTGCTCACAGCTACACCAAAGAAGGAGTGCAGAGCAAGGGAATTAAAATATTAGGGACCAAGGAAACCTTCACAGAGAGAGACTAAAGAACTAGTAATGAAGAGCAAAGGAGAGAAGGGAACTGCTCTCCCTCCTCTGATGTCGCAAAAGGGTAAGGGCAAATTTTTCCCAGTGTGGATAACCAAATGGTGCAACTTAGCCACATAAGATAATGTAAGCCCTCAAGCTTAGTTGAAAAAAGAAGAATTCTTGTTATCTGTATAAATAGTCATAACCTGAATAGATCTGTATGAGATACAAAACTGTACGAGATACAAAATTGCATCATCTGGGTTTAATGAGAGGCATAGTTGGGGACAAAAAGCCCTAGAATGTCATACCAGAACCTACTCTGAACTGAAACTCATTTTCCAGTGATCTGTGATATTCTGATTCTTCCTCACATTAATAAATAAATAATTCAATAAATCAAGCAAACAACAAAAACAAACAAACAAACAAAAAAACAAAACAAAACAAAAAAAACCAAAACAAAAAACCCAGGAATGGCTTAAATTAGTAAGAGCGTAGACTAAGATGGCCAAGTAGGGATATGTTAGGTTATGTCTGCTTGTTGACATTTCTCTGCAGTGCCTGGTGTTGGCCGCAATCAAGGACATGATGGCAGCAACCAATGGTCAGTGTGGTATGAGCTGGCGGTTTTCTCCTCAGATGATATCTCTCTGCAGCTAAAAGACCAATTATTGAAGGTATGAAAGAAATGGGAAGAAAGAAGTTTTGAGGGTGTGTTTGCGCAGGAGGAGGTGGAACAAGCAGGACAGGAAAGTGGGGACAATGAAGAATTTGTTGCTGTCAGAGTAATGTTCATTTTGCTGAAACTTAGCATCGGGCCAGGAACAGATTTTCTAGGCAAAGCTGAGAATACTCTGGCTTTTCAGGGCTGCATATGCGTTGTATGGAGATGCTCTCTGGGCTCATGTAGTTTATTACTGTGTCATCAACTTCCTTTGTGCTGTACAAGCTGAAAATCAGGCCCCCGCAGACTAACCTTACAGATACTTTGTTTAGTAATAGTCTGACACTCTCACAAACTTGACGGGACCTCTGGGGTGGGTCCTTGTACATTCCCTGGCACCTTTGGTATCACTGTTGTCACAGGATTTTACTTCTTTATTTTGAAAATAAACACCTACTCAGAGCTTGCATATGTCTTTGCAAACATATTTCTTGCTTTTTCTTCTTGCTGTTTGCCTTCACTACCCCCTGCTCCTCTCATGGCAGCTCTGTGCCATGGAACAAGGGGGGCTGATTTTTGCTAAATATTTCTATAGCACAGCTGTAGTTGTGATTTGCTGTGCCGTGCTCTGTTGTAATAGCCAACTCAGAATGAGAAGGCTACTAACAAATAGGATTGGCCACTGAACTTTATGCTTCAGCTCTGCAAAAATACTTACTTCAGCCAGCCACGCTGGAAAATGAACGAGTGATCCTTTGTGACAGAGAAAAAGCTGCATTTAAAGGCTGTTCAGACTCAGAGTCGGGAGAGGAGAACACTTTTAAAGGGAATGGCTATTATCATCACTTTTAATTTCTAAGTTAATGTCCAGTTTTTCCACTGCTGCCAAAGGAAAAAAATTCAAGGAGAAACCCACAAAAAGTCTGTAGCTGTATACTTAGTGTAGAGCAATATGTTTTGCCCTTTTGATTTATAGACCCATTAAATTGTTTGGTGGAGGAACAGCCCTAGTAAGAAGGGTAATGACTGTGACTTGCCCTACACAGAAGAAATCAACTGATTTTGTTTTTCTTAGCCAACGTTTCAGAGTCGTTAGAAGGCTCCCGCAGATATTCATGATATCAGCAGGGCCATTTCCACCGCTGCTTAATGCTGTGCATCCCACGAAAGCCACCAATATTTATGAGTGTATTTTCCCATGGATTTGGGCCAAAAATCCTTTAGGTTTTTACCATCTTTTTTTCTTTTTTTGAGAAAAAAGCAAACACCAACCCTCAAAATTGCTGTGTAGTATTAGTAGTATCTTGGACTGCATCAAAAGGAGCTTGGCCAGCAGGTCAAAGAAGGTGATTCTGCTGCGCTGCTCTGCTCTGGTGAGACCCCACCTGGAGTCCTGTGTCCATCTCTGGAGCCCTCAGTACATGAAAGACATGGACCTGTTGGAGGGGGGCCACAGGAGGCCACCAAGATGATCAGAGAGCTGAAACACTTCTCTGTGAGGACAGGCTGAGAGAGTTGGGGTTGTTCAGCCTGGAGAAGAGAAGGCTCTGGAGAGACCTCATAGCAGCTTTATAGTACCTAAAGGGGACCAACAGGAAAGATGGGGAGGGACTCTTTGTCAGGGACTGTAATGATATGACAAGGGGTAAAGGCTTTAAACTGAAAGAAGGTAGATTTAGATTAGATATAAAGAAGAAATTATTCACCACAAGGGTAGTGAGGCACTGGAACAGGTTACCCAGAGAAGCTGTGGATGCCCTATCCCTGGAAGTGTTCAAGGCCAGACTGGATGAGGCTTTAAGCAACCTGCTCTAGTGGAAGTTGTCCCGGTCCATGGCAGAGGGGTTGGAACTAGTTGATCTTTAAGGTCCCTTCCAACCCAAACTGTTCTGTGATTCAATGATTTTGTGTTTTCTTGAAATCCTGTCATGTCCAACATAATGTGAGTTACAGAGCACTTACCTTGGTACGGAGCAGGGCACCTGTCTCAGCACGATTCTTTTCAATGTCTCTCTCCCAGTGGATTCTGATTTTTTCCAGTATGTCATCCAGGCCACTCCCCAGAGGAACATCAAGCTCTTCCAGCTGAGATCCAGCAAGCTGCTTGTATAGCACCTTCACATCCTTGAACAAAAATAACAGACACAAAAGCAGGTGAACTGGACAACTGAATGGTAGCTTCAGAGGAGCTCGAGGAATGGTTAGGGTTGGGAGGGACCTCTGGAGATCATCTAATCCAACCCACCTGCTAAGGCAGTTACACCTAGAATAGATTGCACAGGTGCCACAAACAGAGAGAATAATTAGATTTGGTCCCCAAAGGTGTTTCTGCATTAATGATTTAGTGCACTGGAGGGTTTCTTTTTTCAGCTGTGCATTTGCCTTGCTTCTCCATGGGGAATCTTGCTGCAGCTCCAGGTTAGTAGAAGTGGTTTCCCCATTGGTGGAAGGAGATTGAAGCACCACGGCACTGCCTGGAGCAGCCCTCTCACAGTGGCACGTTCCTTCAGCAGTCAGAGCTTGACACACGCACACTGTACATCTGGGACCTAAGCCCACCACAGGTGCATTGCCAGTAAAGCTGCAATTTGGGCTTTGGGTCAAGGAGCTAACAGCTTACAGCAAATCAAACCCTGCTCTTCCCTGTCTGCTGCACCACGCAGTAACCTAGACATGCATCTACTGGGAGATACGACAAGTTGTGCAAAACAGCAGGAGCTCCACAGCCTCATATCTTGTGTGAGCCACGTTTGCTTTTGTGCATGTCCATGTTAGATGAAGAGTACTCTCCTTCTCCATGACTGCATTGTGATCCTTCTTTACATATAAGTGCTCCAAAAACACATAAGCAGTAGAGAATTAGTGTGTCAAGAATTGCATGCCTAAAGGTAGTGCATCAGTTGTACATTGTATTAGGAACACAAGAATGAATGAGTTTTGCATGTGTATCTGAACTGTCTGGCACCACAATTCTTTTATGTCAACCTGTTTATGTATGCTATTGGCACAAACAAAAAAATAGTATAAAAGCATCTGGGAATTGTATTTGTAAGCAGTGTCCCCAACAAGGACAATACTGGAAAAAAATGGATTTGAATTATGTGAATTATGAACCTATAAGAATGAAAGGCTCAAAATGTACCCACTCCAAGTTCACAGAAGCTTCAAAAGGACTTGACACTGGAGGAGGCACTGGAGGAAAAAAGGGTTTGAATTAGTTCGACAAAGTCCTTGGGACTTTACTGTGCCAGAGCTCAGCTGGAGTAATTGCAATAGTTGCTTCCAGCCCTTATTCTGTGACTTCTTTTGAGCAGCTTCCTCTGGTGCCGCAGCCATGGGAAAATCAGGTCTGTGCTGGAGTGGTTCTGTGAATGCTCAGATAGTCCCAACAGATAAAGACAGGAGCATCCTTCCATCCTGCAAGGGCTCCTCACTGGCTAAATGTGGAACAAGAGGAGCTGTTGGAAAGGTATTGTTCTCATTGTGGTGTATATAGGGGCAATCAGTGCTGGCTTTTCTGGTTTCACAGCAATCATTGCAATACACAGAGATCTGAAAGGGATCTTGTGTATTTCTATCCATTTTCTGTTTTCCCTCTTAAATAATTTCTGTCTTTCTCATGGCATGCAGTGGTGATGAAGCCACTGGTTATTTTCTGTAAAAAGTCAGCCTTGGGATTAGACTCATGAAAGTAGGGAGAGGATGAAGCAACCTCATCTTGGCAACCCAAGTCTCTTTATGACTGCAAATGTTGCTGAAATCTTGAGGTTGAAGAAATAACCTGTATGAAATGTAAGGTAGGCAGTGCCTTGCTTCTGTGAGCCATCTGAACTCAAGCTCTCTTCTACTTTTGAGCACAATTGTTTGCTGTCCTTTTGTGGGATTAGCAGTAGCTCCGTATTTGAGCCCACATCAGTAACGATGCAGGTTTGAGTCCAATCTTGAAACTGCTGCTGAAGGGAATAAGCCACCTTCATGCAAATAGTGCTGGTGAATGTAATAAGTGGGAAAATATTGCAAAACCAGGTAATAATGGGCTTCCCTTCTAGCTGCCTGTCCCCATGACTTGCCTCAGTGGTGTGTTGCTCAGGAGAGACTTGGTTTTGGGAACTGAGCAGCTTGCAAAGCCAACCAGGATATTTTCGAAGAGCCTGGTTGATGCTCCATATTAGCGCAGCAGGACCAGAGCTTTTTCCCTGCACAGACATTTTCTCTTTAAATCTCTGGCTGAGAATCAGACCTCCCTGTTGAGATGTCCACATACGTGACTGGCAACCCCGTGACCTTCATGTGGTGTCTAGCAAGAAATGATGACATCTCTTCCATGTCATTCTTATCAGATGAGAAAGAGTTAAAACTTAAATGTAAGCAATTTGATCATGCCTCAGAGGTCAGTGCTTTAAGTTAATAGAGAAGAGCGAAATAGGAGCAGTTTTCAGGAGAATCCCACCACCCAGAGATGGCAGGTAGAGCGTTTTAGTGCTTGCTTTGCACTGTATGTGTGATACCAAGTGGATGAAACAGGTATACATTGGCTTTGCATTGTCTCAAGTCTGGACTTACTTCTTCATGAGTCTTTGACAGCAAAGTTAGTTCTTCTTTCATGCTTTCTATCTGACTCTCCAGATCCATTTTAGTTAGGTTAGCATCATCAATCACTTTATATAGAGAATTAATTTCGTCTTCCACTGCCTTTCTGAATGGCTGTTCATTTTCATACCTGCAGAGAAAAACAATCAAACAAACAAACAAACCCAACCAACTAACCACCCCCCAAAAAAAACCCAAACAACAACAAAAACCAAACCTAAACCTTAATACAGCACAGCTCAGCAAGAAAAACCTGCTTTTTTTCTTTTTTTCAAATGACACCGTTCATGCTAATTAGCTCATCTGTGCCAAACACAGGCACAGAAGATATACTTTGCTCTCACCTTATCTCACTATGCTTGAATTTAACTACCTGAAGTACCCTGTCATTAACTCAGAGTGTAATAAAACAAGCCAAGTTAGCAGTCTGCACTACAGTGGTTATCAGCCTGATAGGATTCCTGAATAAGCATGGAGAGGCACATGGTCTCCTGCTATATCTGGTTTTTATATACAGTATGACTATGAGTGGCTTTTTCTCTGCTTGCTTAGCTGTAAAATGATAATACCTGCTTGTTCATCTACATAAAAGCTTTTCAGAGCTATGGTTAAAGAAACCATGTGTGCATCATGCTTTATTTTTACTAACAGACATGCTGATGGCAGCCTGTTCTATGTTCCAGGGTCCCAGCCTATCCTTAAGACCAAATCCTAGTGGCCTCAAAATAAGCAGGAAATTTGAGTGGTTGGTTTGTCAACTAGAATTGCTGTTAAAGCAAATGGCTCATTTCTAAACCATGGCCACAATGGTAGAGAAAAATGTGGCAGGCAGTTGCTAGTCTACAGCACTGCTTGCTGTGTTGCTCTCATTGGAACCTTTTCATTTTAGATGTTCCTTTGAAAATGTGGCTGGGTTGTGTGGTGAATCTCCTGGGGTGGAAAGCTTTTGTGTCAAACCCATCCAACCTGGGGACATGGTGGCCAGGGAGGTTAGACAGGGGGGCTGGCAGGTTAGATGGGAGCCAGCTTCATAAACAAGTTCTGCACTTTGCCCCTTGAGAACCACCTGCCTTTCTGGGAGTTCAACAGCTTGGGAAAGTAGCAGCTGATCCCAGTGAGCATTAGGAGCTTTCACTGTGCAGTGGATTGATTTGACATTGATTTTGTTATGTAGACTGCTTGTTCAAGTCAGATGACATTTTTGAAAAACGTGTTTTAAAACTACTTAATATATGAGTGTAGTTTGCTGGATGTAAAGCCATGAAATTAGTATCTCAGAGTTGTACCATTCTGAAATAAAGACCAAACCTAAGAACGTGATTAATACACTTATTGATATGATTAAATAAAATAATACCAGAGAGAGAAGTTTAAGGGATGATAAAAACCAAAGGAAATAGCAATCAATTAGTTTTAAGTACAGTTTGTGTCAGATCTTGTGAAAAGCTGTTAGTAAATGAATGAGTCTGTTATGAGTAAATGCTAGAAGGATCACATCTCCTGAGTAAAATTTAAAGAGCTTCATATACTCATGTACATGAATATTAGGCTTTGCAAATGGAAATGCATTAAAAGTAGTTTGTCAGTATTTAAGATCATCTTTTACTATTCATTTCTGTCAGTAAAGATAAGGAAAATCAGTGCAGCCCATTTATTTTTTCTTATCTAATCTTTCCACGCTGACATTTGTAGTGGTGCAGTTTCTGCTTTTCAGCTGCTGCAGCAGAATGATTGTTACTTCCAAAACCATTTGTGTTGTACTGGAAATTAAAACTAAAAATCACATGAAGTTTGCCTTTGTAAAATATCAACCCCAATATGAATGAAAACTGACTTCTCAGTAAGAGATCAATATCTGTATACCAAAAAATAGCTTAAGTAATTTTGCTAGTGCATATTTTTGTTACTATAAATCTTCAAAATCTTCCAAAATAATGTTAACATCATAATTATTTTGATGTTACAAAACACCTCCCAAATCAGGGTGTTGAATATTCAACTTAAAAGAAGGGGCCCATTCTACTCACTAAGCGTTACTCCCCTATAGAGTCAGGGTTTTCCAAGGCAAAGTTGCAAATAAAGTGGCCAGCGAGGTGCCACCACAAGACTACCTGTCTTTAAAATCTTCAGCACAGGCTTGAATGTTCTCAGTGTGCAGCATAAGACGAGCATTTTCGAGGACTGCTTCACCCACCTAGAAGGAGACAACAGAACTCAAGCAATGAAGAGCTTCAGCACATTAGCTACGTGCCTTGTACATGTATCTTAAGCAGATGTATAGCTTCGATTCTGAAAATAATCCTTTAGCCTAGTGCTGTTCAAGTCACTCATTCCAGATAATTTAATTAATTAATTTTGTACATATAAATTCACAGATGCTCTGCAAATAGCCTGTAATTTGTTATCAAACTATTCATTGCTCCTAAGCATTAGTATTCTTGAGGAAACACTTTTGTTCTGCTCATTGCAACGATCGAAGTTCATTACTGTGTGCAAGGTACTTTCATCATTTCAATCCCACTTAAATCTTCTAGATATAATTTAAGTAGCACTTGTGCAATTTCTATTCTACTTCCATATCAGTAATCCTTTCCAGGGCCGCCCTCTTCAGTGAGCTGAGGAATACTTGTTGCTCAGTTCCAAGAGCATCATTTTTCTTCCCTGATGGGATCCTGTAAGCTCTTGTGATAGATATGAGACCTGAGAAGCCCACAGTCTCTGAATATTATTATACCAAGTGTGAAATGCTTTTGAAATATTGTGCATATCAGACTGCGGTGTCATTGCTATGGCTCTGGGGAGGTATCTTTATGCCTAGGAGGCATTTGAGGGGTAAAAAAACAGAAGGCTTGTGACATAGCGGCTTGTTGTTATTCTAGAGGGTTATGTAAAATTATTAAAAAGTGAGAAAAGACCACTGCTTGTCATGGAGTCATACGTGCACTGGGCTATGGAGTTGACCGAAGACATGCTGGATTCAGTACCAGGATTAGAGCAATCATCTCTGCAAATAAGTGTCTGGGGGCTTCAGCCATCCTGTGGTCCATGTTGTTGCTCTGGAGGTGCTAAACTCAACAACTCTTGGTTCTCTTTCAGAAGATACCTATGGAGATTTGCAGTTGAAACTAAACCACCCCATGAATAACAGCCACTTTTTAAGCAGGCCAGGAGAGTTCTTGAAGCACAAATCTTTCTTTAGATAATTAAGTCTGCAACTAAATGAGATTGCAAATCCCCCGAAGCACTCTGCTCCCCTGAGGTAAAACAGGTCATGCAATGTGGAGGTGGACATGCAAGGCTGAAGCTACATGGTAATTAAAATTCATCTTCACGAAATGTGGCTTACTGCTCCAGATGTCTTACAGATGCTTGGACAAACAAATATGAAATATGTGAAGGCATCTGATAAGGAGAGATCTGGAGGAATACCCTATTCCCCACATCAAGAAGGCCACAATGGATCATGAAGTTAAAAGCACTCTGCATCTTTTAACTCTGAGGAGGCATGAGCGTTAAAAGAAGTGGTTTGCTTACTTCTCACCTACTGTTAGGAACAAAAGGGGAAGGTGGCTGTTGCTGGAAGCCTGGACCTGGAGCCCCATTCCTGCCAGCTCCAGCTCAGGGCTTGGCTTCCAAAGGAAACAGAACTGATGCCATTGTATGGGCAGCCAATTTTTCATTAGTAAGTGTGGGATTTCTTGGCCAATTCTAACAGGTATGATAGAGGGAGTGGCCATCTCAGAGACATGCAGTTCCAAAATGTTTCATGAGAGTAGCATCTAGACAGAGGAGGAAGTTCCCATGAATATACTGCCACTGGGCAAAGAAGCCCCAGTGTCAGCATGAGAAAATTAGAGAGCACAGGAACACGCAGGAGTGAGAGATGTTACGAAAGCTACAGGTGTGAGCAGAGAGATGGTATCTGATGGCACACCAGCCAGCCCCGCCGTGCACCACACAGGTACAGAAGACGTTCATGTGCTCTCTTGCACACGGAACAGGCTCTTCTTCATTATTCAACCCCTTGTTTCCTTCTCCCTGCTTTTTTCCAACCCCACTTTACCAGCACTGGCCTAACTCCTCAGCCCCCAGGTCATCCCTTCTGTGGCATTTCAGAGCTGCTGGGCGGACACAGGACTTTGGGGACAGGCTGCTCTGCCGTCCTCAGGTCCCCTTGCACCAAGAAACCCGAGTTTCTCCTGAAAGATGGAGAAAAGACATTTAGTTTTTACATGGCAGCAGCACAGAGGTAGAGGCAGGTCTTTGATCCAAATGCTGAATGTTTTTTTTCTTTTTTAATGTTCTTTTTTTCTACAGAAATTATTTTGATTTCCTGCCAAATCATAAACATATGGATCGTCGAAGAGTTTTTTTTTCCTGACTCAATCAGGGAGCAGAAACACTGCCCCATGGTTTCCCCTCCCCTGTCAAAACAAGCTCATTTGCCTCTAGCATTGAGCCCCTGCAGTTACAGTACCTGACCTAAAGTCTGATGAAAATTAATGCCTTTGAAAGAACTAGGACCATACCATGAGCAAAAGTGACATTAAATCCTGTGAGCTGCACGGTGCCACTCAGAGATGTGTTAATGGCTAACTCCAGAGGCTGGATTCTGTGTAAAATGTTTTTTGGGCTGCATTGCAAGTAGAAGCAGGGAGTAGCTGGTGATTTTCCACTGCCTGGATTTCTGCCTCTTTGCAGAGGAAAACTGGTTTTAAAATCACTTTTCAGTAGTGATCTTCTGGCTTTATTGAAGCGTTTGGGGTGGTTTCTTACCTGCCTCATGAGTGAGGGTCTCTACCAGAGCCCTGGTATCATACTCCTGAGGTCATACTCCTGGTATCATACTCTCCTCTTCACAGACCAGCAGCTAATGCCAAATGTTCAGTGAGAAAGTCCAGGGCTTTCCAGAACTGTACACAAACCTGAACTGTGCCGTGTAAGTAAAAATGGTATAAAAATGTCAAATGTTTGGAAGGCTTCAGGGATGAGAGTTTTAGGGGGAACCAGCAGGCATTAGCCTTTCAGCCCTCCTGGAAATGAGCTGTGTACGCTTTAAATCCGACAGCGAACCTGAAGCATAAACAATGACACAGTAGTTTCTATGTAGAAACTGGGTTTCCTAAAAAATTCTCCCTGATTTGCATGAGCTTCGAAAGCCCTTTCCTAGGCTTGAGAAGAAGAGATGTAAGACTTCCATCTAGTGGCTCTTTTGTTTGATTTAATTCTCCTAATAATCGACAGCTGGATGCAAACACTCAGCATTAGTGAGCCTGATTCATAGCCACTTTGCTGACACATGTACTAAAAAGCATGATGCAGCAGTTCAGAAAACACACTTCTTTGTGCTCATTGGAAATGAGAGGGTTCACAATGCTGCAAACACTTGGGCATTGCCTCCTCTGCTTGCAAAGCAGACGGCAATGCTGTCCTGCCTCACAGGGCTTCTGAGATGCTTAATTCACTGACGCTTATGTGACATTTAAGCAGCCATAATGGGAAATGTTATAAAAATGCAAATATTATTACTAATAATAGCTCCATTAAGTCTTATATTTGCTTTCAACACTCGCATCTGTGATGTACATACACCTTCTGAACATGATCTTTTTTTGCAGCTCTTGAATTAACACTGAATATTTGTGCTGTAAAACGTCTTAAATAGAAAGCAGCAACAATTTTGTTAGATTTCATTGTGATTTTATGGACATGAAAACACAATTTCAATTTTTAGCAAAAAAAAAAAAGAAAATTTAGCAAAATCTGTATCAACATACCAGCCCATTTACTGGGTTATGACTGGCAACAAGGAAAACCAGCTGTTTCAAGGATGTTTGCAGCCTCCAGCCTTGATAAAGGGTGATGTGGTACAGACACTTAGGGGACAACCTATCCCTGGTTGATTTTTAAGACAGATCTGACCAAGCTCAGAACTGTAAGATATACTATACCTTTCAAATTCTTAGTTATGCTTTATCAATATCTTCATATACTTTCACTATTCTTACAAACGCCTAATCCCTTTCTGAATGCTGCTGAATTTGTGGCCTCAGGTGTGGCCAATGATGAATCTCATGGTTTAATTATTTATGTAATAGAATATTATCTGACTTTTGTGTTCACTTCAGTTAAAGCAAATGATGCAGCAGCGGAGAAAGATCAGAAGATGCTGGGCTAGTCTCCCGCACACAGAAAGTGGTTGATATCAGCCCTTTGACTCCAACACATTGTAATTCACAGCTAAATCAGGCTAAAATCACACAAGCCAATGCCTGCAGTAAACTTGAATGCTTTTGGTCATGCTTTCTGTGTTGAAATCCTTCAGAGCCTGAAGAAGGAAAACCCCCAAGGCAGCAAGAGTGGCATTTGTTGCATTGCCTTGGGAAAGGTAATACCTGGACAGAGACTGGGAAGATTGATGGGTCCTTTGCAGATTTCTGCTGCATCCAAGAAAAAACAACTTAATTCATACATTGTGTATTTTATAACTAAACAGGACTGCCTGGTTCTTAGAGCATGAGATATCTCCTAAAGAAATTATCTGTAAAAACTGTAACGTTGCTTGTAAAAGCACAAGCAGAAAAATCTCACCCCCACGCACCTCACAACTATCTGTGAAGGCAGTCCAAGGTTATGCTGTTGGAAGTGGCTGAGAGGACATAAATAAAACCAATTTATTGCCATTTCTGTATGGCAGTTGACCAAGCTCTGGACCATTTTGTGGGAGTTTGTTGTGCCCTTACATCAGTGGCAGAATGCTATTTCACCGACTTACAGATACTAATCATGCACTATGTTGCTTTAGAATAGAATAATAGAATCATAGAATAGTTTGGGTTGGAAGGGACATTCAGAGGTCATCTGATCTAGACCCCTGCAATGAGCAGGGACATGTTCAACTAGATCAGGTTGCTCAGAGCCCCTTCCAGCCTGGCCTTGAATGTCTCCAGGGATGGGGCATCAACCACCTCTCTGGGCAACCTGGGCCAGTGTTTCATCACCCCTGTTGTAAAAAATTTCTTCCTCACATCTAGCCTGAATCTCCCCTCCTTTAGTTTAAAACCATTACCCCTTGTCCTACCACAACAAGCCCTGCTAAGAAGTCTGTCCCCATCTTTCTTATAGGCCCATTTTAAGTACTGAATGACCACAATAAAGTCTCCTCAGATCCTTCTCTTCTTCAGGCTGAACAACCCCAACTCTCTCAGCCTGTCCTCACAGCAGAGCTGTTCCAGCCCTCTGATCATCCTGGTGGGTAGAGTGTGTAACAGATAATATACAGCAGCTCTCTTGGCCCCACAGTGAATAAATTACCATGTGCAAGTCCAAATGTGATGATTCCTCAGGCTGTCAGTCCTGTATATTCTCCAGGCTTAATATAAACACCGAGTAAATGCTGACAGTAAGGCCAGGTGCAATTCAGTATCTGCACAGAAAAACTCTGACGACGTTTCAAATGCTCCCAACCATGCACAAGAGTCACAGCAGTGATAAAAATGGTCCTGGATGTTGATTCCTCCTTCTGCTTTTGTGTTTACTCCTGTGATCTGAACTGTGCTACATGCCATCTCATAGACAAAACAAATCTCTGTGTCTCCCACACAGCCATAATTGAATGGTCACGGAGGCTGAGCTACTCCCTCTCTGTAAACTCACTGAGATTATTTCAAGTGTCCACTTTTCCCAGGTGCTGCCGTGCTCAGTGGGAAGGAATTACCATTACAAACTACCTCTTCTACAGAAGAGACACATTTGAGTATTTTTCCACAAGAAGATTGGGATGAGGCCTGGAGAAAAGAAGTATGCCAAGGATAAAATGAGATTAATTTGTATTTTTGTTACATGAAGTCCTCTCCACAAGAATTTCTCATTCCTCTTGTTTCCTGCAAAAATCCTCCCACTTTGTGCCTGTCCCAATTAGTGTCTCCACCTGCTCTGATAAAAACCAGCTGCCCAGGTGGGTAACTAGTGCTGTGAGCTGGATAGTGGCTTTCCATCATGCCGCTCCTGTCAGTGATACCCTGCTGCAGTGATGGGTCTGACCATTGCAATAAAATACAAGTTGTTTTTCCCCTGAGGGACCCTCGGAGTCACTTGTTGCCACATTTTTTGCCTAGCTCTGTGTTTGAGAGAAATGCTGGCACCCAGTTGTTACTACTGGGAGGAAAACTACCCAAAATGTGGGATGTCAGAACATCCCATGAAGGCCAGGAGGGAAATGGGACCATCTGGTTCACTGCAGTCTCTCCTACCCCACTGCAGGGATGGGCCCATCACATTTCTGATTTTGGGACCAGGAAAGTCCTATGTGGCAATATCCTTGTCTTCTCACTAACAGGGCAGCAGGAAGAGGCTCTTGTCTAGACTCGCTCTGCCTCAGTTTTGTATTTTTATTTGCTTCTTCTTGTTCAAAATCTGTTCCTGTTGTAGGCATTGAGGCTAAAACAGGTGGCAGCTCAAGTGGCTTTCCATCCCAAGACTTTCACAGCTGCTTCATGGGAAGCACATTGAGGGGGTTTATGGCTGTCAGGGATCCCTCATGGCTGAGAGCACCGCTTTGGCTGGGAATCAGATTGAAGCCTCAGAGTTTGCAGGAGGCTGAAAAATGGTATGTCGCATTTAAGTGGATGTGGACATGTATAGAAAATCTGAATATATTTACAAAATTAACATCTAGAAATGTATCTGCCAGGCGTCTCTCATTTCTGTTACAGCTGAACACCTTTTACTTCTCCTACTGGGACACATCATGGCAGGAGGGTACTGACTTCGTATGGTTGCAGCAGTTTCCACAGCAACTGATTTGATGTTATTTTAATAACTATGACAGTTTTGGTGTTGATGCTGGCATACTTTTGCCAATTAGCCCCAAGATGAACAAGTTAATCAGTGTTTGGGCTGGATGAGGTCCTACTTTCATTTTTGGTTAGACGCTTAATATAGAAAAGCAAAGAAACCCATTAGTCGGAATTGTACGTAACAGCTCAGATTATGCCTGAGAAAGTAAAAACCCACTAAGTGATGCCTCTTTTATTGATTTAATTGAAGTAATTCAGAAAACTTTATGTATTCTCTAATGTGTTTTCATGGTTAAATAGATACAGATAATGCTAACCTTCTCTTATTTTGTATGATTCTTGCAAATGTTATTACTTCATAGCTTTATTTTTCTGATACATATTCAAGCTACATTTCATTATGAGCTGCTCTTATTCACTCATAAGAAAAGGAGATGGAGGCAAGGTGGCTGGGTGACAATATAAAGAAAGTTTAAAAGGAAAGCAATTTTGATGAAAAATCATTACATTATTAGGTTCATCTGCACTATAATAGTGGGGTTTCATATAAAGATAAATCACATATCCTACAGTCCTACTTATTTGGTCTTAACCATAGGCCCTGATATGTTTTACAGGTGAGATCTACAGATGGGACACTCGTCTGAAAAACACGGGACAGTGGCTGCAAAGTATTAACCCTCCAGCTCACATCGAAGTTCCCATCTACCTCAGTGAGGTGATAGGTTCAAGGGTACGGCTTTTCATAAGCATCCCAGATTCCAAGCAGCTATTGCCTTCAGCAGCCAGTCCCTTCAGGAAGCTTTATAGGATTAGCAGCAGAAATGTCATTTACCAGTACAGATAACTTTAAAAGTCAGTGCTTAACTGGGCACTTCTGCTGACATGATCTTGGTACAACAGGGTTCAGGCAGCATTCCTAGTGTTCTGGGTGAAGACCTGCCCTAAAAACACAGCGCACTTATAAAAATGCACCCTCTTTCCTATGCCAGAGGTAAAACTCTAGCCAGCCCAAGGTAGAACATGCGATTGTCCCGAGGAACTTAAAGCTGTCTTTCAGGCTTTCTGAAGACCTGCCATCGGCATTTTCTGCACCTGCACAAGCGCTGTTGGGAAGAGTTGTGCAAGATGACAGGCTCTGGCTTTTCAGGGTCTTCTCTGCTCTCAGTGGCTGGGAGTCAAGAAGCTGACACTCGTGATATGCACTGAGACCTTGGGAAGCAGAGTCCTGCATTCCCTGCAAGCAGGACATCAGCCTGCGAAGTCTTACGGGTCAGCAAAAGGAACTGTTTCTTGTCCATGAGGTCAATGCAAACACCATTTCATACCCCCCACAATAAACATTTTCCTGGAGAACCCTGCAGTTTGTGCCATGTGAAGAAGGTGGGTGTAAGGGATGGTCGGATGGCAACAAAGGGAAGGGAAGGAGTCAGTCATTGGTAACCATGCAATTACTATTTTTAAATAAATAGAGGTTTTGAAAATGTGATGAAACAAACAAGGGAATAAAGTAAAAACGTGAATTGCTCATTTTTTAAAAAATAAGTCCTTGTAACTATATAATGTTAAGGGATAAACTAATTCAGTCCTAGCAGTTTAATAATTTTAATGCTCAGTGTAATAACCACAGCTAATAAAACAGAACTAGAACCCCCCACTTTTTAGTCAGCCCAGACTATTGCGCCTTGGGGTGCATTTCAATTGCCTCCATGTGCACAATGCCTGAGCGAATTCTCCTGTTTAACAGGCATTTTCCACAGCACACTTATGACCAGGATAGTTTTAAAACCCTCTGTCTAGGGCACCGTGCCTTGAAACGAGGCGACATTCGTCATAAACATCAATCCTCACCGCTCATCATTGCTAATGCCTCATGAAGTTCCCTCGGTTGCCAACAGTGCTCCGGTACCCACCTGATGGTAAATCGCCTCCCAGTTCTCCCGCAGCGCTCCCCAGCTGCCCACGCTGGCCGCTTTCTTGTCCAGGTAGACCCTGATGTGCTCCTCCAGCTCCTGGTTGACCTGCTCGAGAGCTCGCACCTTCTCGATGTACTCCACCAAGCAGCTGTTCAGGGTTTCGTAGGAGAGAGCCCTGCCCTTCTCCAGCCCCGGGGCCAGGGGCACAGTGGCGGCGGAGCTGCGCAGACCCTGCAGGAAGACGCTGCTGATGCCCAGGGCTCTGCGGGACACTCGGGTGCCCAAGCTGCTCACGCCGCCGGTGGGGACGGTGCCCACGTAGACACCGGGGGGTCTCGCCAGGCTCCCAATGCTCAACCGGCGGCCGGGTGGCCCCGAGCTCTCGGCCGCGGTGGAAGAGGGCTGCTGCCCCAAGAAGGACGACCGGCGCCTGGGCAAGGGCATCCTGCCGTTCCCGCCCGCTGAGCCCTGCTCAGCCCGGCCACCAAGCCCCGCACTGGCGGGAGGGATGTGCCGAGCCCAGCAGGTTGGGGCTGTGGGGGGGGTTCGGCTTTGTGCGACGGCTTTCTGGAAGGGAGGGCTTTGTGCCGCCTGGGAGCGCCCATCACATTGTCCGGGCGGCTGCTGGGTCAGCAATCCCATTTCAGGGGAAATCTCCCTGCTGCTGCTGCTGCAAATGTGGCAGATGAAAAGCACAATGGTGTTTACAGGGACAGCGGGATGGGGATTCAGTACAACGTACGTGTTAAAATACCAGCGGTGTTTTCTATGGTGACACCCAGATGGTTTCCTAGCCCTATACCCACAGGTATCTAGATGTGTATTACAAACACATTAGCTGCACACATCCATGCTCATTCCAGACAAAGTCTCCTGCAGCAAAGCCTTACCTAAAGTTAGCAAAACCCAGAGTTTTGAGGAGCCAGCCACGCCATAGCTGATCCGAGCTGAGCCAGCCTTTCGCCGCCACAGAGCCTCAAATGCTCCCTCAGCCCTGCTGCAGCTTCTGGATTTCTCTGCGCTTTGGCTTCACCACCCGACCAAGGCACATTGTCCCAAACCGAGCAGATTTTATCTAGGGACATGCACCCTCATGTCCACTCCTGCTCAGCCAGTTTAACATTACATTATCAACTGCACTTGGTCTGTTCAACAAGGCCCCATTTCACTCTGGCTGCATAACGTGGTGACAAAGTGAGGCAACTGTGAACCCAAAGAAAAGGGCAAAACAACTTATTGCACGGGATGAGGGAGTTTTCGCTGCTCTTTTTTTTATGCTGCTGCCACTTAGCAACTAGTGATCAGGTGGGTAGTTTATAGTACCTTAGGTAGTATGTGTTCATGCTACAGTGGGATATGTAATTATACAGCGTTAGGTATAGCTTTTTCTGCCTATGAATAGGGGTGCTTCAACAGCTGGGGTGCCAGACTTACTCCAGTGCAGGATTACCATGTGCACACCTTTGTAGGCACAGAATCATGGAATAGTTTGGGTTGGAATGGACGTCGAAAGCTCATCTAGTCCAACCCCCCTGCCATGAGCAGGGACATCTTCAACTAGATCAGGTTGCTCAGAGCCCCGTCCAGCCTGGCCTTGAATGTCTCCAGGGATGGGGCATCAACCACCTCTCTGGGCAACCTGGGCCAGTGTTTTACCACTCTCATTGTAAAAAATTTCTTACTCATGTCAGGCCTGAATGTCCTTTAGTTTAAAACCATTACTCCTTGCCCTATTGCAACAGGCCCTGCTAAAAAGTCTCTTGTTGTCTTTCTTACAGGCCCCTTTTAAGTACTGAAAGGCCGCAATACTGAATGAAAGGCATGCCTGTAATGCGCTGATGCTGGGCATTGCCCTAATGCGGTGGAGGTTTGTACAGGGGTGACGGTGAGACTTTGGTGAGATAGAATACAATCAGAAATCCCTGTCTTCTGCGGGTGCCTAATCCTGGCCTGCCGGGTTGGTGGCTGGAGTTTGTTTTGCTTATTTTTTGAGGACTGCGAGGTCACCATTTCCCTGTTGTGTGAAGCTTGGGAATAGTGCAGCATCTCAGCTGCACAGCTTTGCAAATATATTTGGCTAATTTCTAGGCATTCTGCATTTAGATTACCAAGCAAACTGTGCTGGCTAAATGACAGGAATCTTCCAGTATTTCTTACACAACATTTTCAGTGCATTTGCTCTGTGTCAAATAAAAAATAATCTGCCTTGCAAAAGCAATAGCACCTACAGAAAACAAGTGTAAAACTATGGACTTTTTTGCAAAGAACTGAATTTAGTTCTCTGTAACCTCATTCTCTCTTTCCATGAAGGCCCTCATGGGATTGCTTTCACTCTTGGCAAGACCCTCAGGAAGTTTATAATCAACTAGTGATTTCCAGGAGGCTGTTTAGTATTTGATCATGAGGATTGCAGGTATCGTACTGCATAGCTTTTATCCCATGGTGAAAAGATATATTCCCAAAGTGCCCATCCATGACCATACCCAGCCACGTCTTCCTGCCTGCCCCAGTCACCTCGTAGGGAAGTGGTGCATCACTCTCTGATTCTGAGAAGAAAAGCAAGTATCTATCAGATCCCCTACAACATTACAATTTTCTCATTTTAGGAAGCCTGTGGCACACACTTAGATTTATGCCTGGGCACAAAGCAAGTGCACATGTGGGACAGGGAGAAAGGAGGGGTGACAGTGCCTCTGTGGACCCTGGTCCTGAGAGGAGTCATGTCTTGGTCAGATTTCAGCCACCATTTAGTAAAGTTGTGAGGTTGCTCTCACTAACCACATCCACCGAGACACTGTCGGCAGGTGGGAACAGCTGGACCAGATGTGCCGCTGCTATAATTCCCTTTTCTGGTAGCAGCTGTGGCTCACCTTGAACAAGGCATATGGTTAATGACGCTATGCTAACCCTGTCCTGCTCGAACTTTGGTTTCACGCAACAGAGCGATAAACCTGAGCATCTGGTGGCACAGAGCAGCCAGCTAGAGCAGGGGTAACCTCCGGGCTGCCTCCCAACCTGCTCCTGATGAAGTGAGAAGGTGGAAAATAATGTACAAGGACTGGTGGCCAGAGATGGGGAGAGGACATCCAAGACCTCAAAGGATGGAGGCCATTTCACTTGCTGAACAATTCAAAAAAGGCAATTTGAGAAGTAAAGTGAAAATTGGTCCCATGGTAACAGTTCTGGGTTACTCAAAGAGAGAGCATCGATTTAGGCAAAGTCATTCCATGTTAGCCTCTCCTTGTAACAACCTATTTTTGTTAATAATCCACCATTTAGGCTTCATTCACTGCTACTATTCCCCTAACAAATACAGCCTGCAATCTAACACTTAACTGGGTAGGTCTAAAATGCCATTTTGGTCTGAAACACACAGTTTCCATTCCTAAGGGAGGAAGGAAAGTCTCAGAGAGAAGAAGGGGTTATGAGGCAACTTGATTCAGTGGCGCTAGCAGTCTAAGCACACAAGATAAATAAAAGAGTGAGGAAGTGGAAATGTGGGCAAAGTTGCAGCTTCAGTTGGTGGGAGTTCCTTGTCACCAGATTTCAAGATTGCTGATAAATTTAAAGGACATTTCTGTTCCTTTGAAGGAACACTCTACATGCCATCTTTTAAGGCTGTTTGCTCTGCAGGAAATAATTCAGGACTCGTTGGGCTGGAGCAGAGCAGTTGTGAATCCAATGTGTAGCGTGGTTAGGACATTTGGTGAAACACTGGCCCAGGTTGCCCAGAGAGGTGGTAGATGGAGACATTCCCTGGAGACATTCCAGGCCAGGCTCGATGGGGCTCTGAGCAACCTGATCTAGTCGAAGATGTCCCTGCTCATTGCAGGTGGGTTGGACTAGATGAGCTTTGATAGTCACTTCCAATCCCAAACATTCTATGATTTATGCAGGAAAAAAGGTCGTTCTGGTCTCTGCTCCTGTGAAACACTTTTGGAGCTCAAACTGGAACTTGTTTCTCCTGTTTAAGTCTGAAGAAGGCAACACATAACAAAGTTATGGGGCAACATTACTACCCAGAGGGGTTTGCCCTTGGCTCACACGGCCTGGATCCCACAGGTACAGCAGGTTAGTTTGTCATCTCACTATAACCCAGCTTCCCTGCTCTCCCCCTGCAGACCCTGGTAGCATTCAGCTGGAAGGGAGACTCTGAAGGGCTCATCCCAGTAGGTGCTCAGGCACTGCCAGAGTCACACAAAGGATACAAGACTGGTGCATGGACCATACGGGCTGCTTCTGGCAACCGAGATGGTCCTGTCTGGTTTGTATTCCAGCTTAGCAGTCTAAGGGACAGGAGGGACTGAAGTAATTTTACAGTAGGAGGAGGGACAGTCACCGAGCAGGAATGTTCATGGCCAGGCTGCATGATGTTGTGTAGGATGCAGGATGCTGTACCCAACACATGCTTCCTCCACCAAAACTAGCCTTCCCCAATATTCTTCCAGACCAAGTATATTCGGCAGCAGATTGTAAATGACGGTGAAGAAGAGAGTCCATATGGCAGGTGGTTTGCTTAGAAATACCTTTATTTTATAAAGCCACAGTTTGTTCTGTAAAGTTTTACCACACTTATAAAAAAGGGGTTGACAATTCTGAGGGAGAAAAGAAAAGCTGAAAACATTTCTTGTAATTCAGGGTTACACAAAGGTTATATTTATAATATATATATTTATTTATAATTTGGAGACAGTAGAGATGAAACTGCAACACGTGGGCAGCTGCGGGGTCATATTTCGGAGACTTGCTCATGTCCTACAAATAGTGTTTCTTGACAGAAGGGGTTCACGAGGACCATCCCGCTGTCACGGTAGTCGCCATTGGCGGGAGACCGTGGCTCGGAGAGGTGGTCCTAGGAGAAAGACAGAGAAGCAGGGTGAGCACTTCCCACCCCTCACCCCCCATGAGCACATAGGGCACTCTGCTGTGCCAGTGCATGGGAGGAATGGACTGGTATTTTTATCACTTCTCCCAGTCTTCCAAAAGTGCCTAAATTTTGGGGGCTCCAGTTGTTGGAGAGCTAGGTTTGATGAGCCAGTTTTACCCTTCTTCAGGCAGCAGGAGCTGTGAGTGAAGAGCTCCTCTGATAGTCAGGCTGATTCTTTCTCAGCCTGGGGACTCTGAAGTCAGATGCACCAAACTTCAGGTCCCGTAGCAGAATTTGACCTTTCACTTTTTTTTTTTCCCTTTCACTTTCATGACACATTGCAACAGCTTCCTGTCTATCAGCTCACCTTGACTGCTCAAAGATGCATCTTCAGCTTCTATTCAAGGTCAGAAAACCATAAAAAATGGTTCTGAACTACCCAAGCATGCCCCAGTTTAGTCATGTTCTAATCAGGTTTAAATGACTTAGACAACAGCTTTTGGAGATCATCCTATATGTGTGTGGGCCTATCATTCAGTTCTTGGTAAGCCGAGACCAGGTTCTGCCTTAGCTTGAGCAACATGATTGCCAGTAAAGTGGGATTAATGAAGCAACTGCGAGTGCTGGTCTAATCACATCATCACATCTCAGAGGTTCCTTTCCAAACACTTTTTTGTTTTAATTTAATGAGATGAGTTAGTCAACTAGCTGATCTGAAAATCACTTTAGCATAAATCCAAACTCTCTACTGTTTCTAGGTTTTAAATACCTTTGAACTAAGTTAAATTATTCTTCTCTGTCTCTGAGGCCAGGGAATACATTTCTATCTGTAGGATCACTTACCAATACATGAATAATCCCACTGGATCGGTCCAATCTGTTAAGTACAGGCTGATGTGTATACACCACTACCACACACTCTCATAAATTGATGTTTTGATCCTTCGTTTACTGGGAACATTCACTCACTGAACTGGTATTTGAGAAGGCATAGACAGCTCCCGAGACATAAATGCACCAAATTAATTTGCATTATTAATGCCTGCTACCCCCTTTATCTGATGCTGTGTGGGACATGGACAACAGGCAGATTAGAAGGACTGACTGTCAGTAACAAGCCAGCCCAAAGTGTTCTCCTAAGCAGTCATGGTGTGGCCAGACATTGGCCCTGGGCTCAGAACGAAGAGAAACCCAGGAACAAATTCACCTAGAGGTAGTTAACTCCTGTGACCACACAGCAATGCAGAACATATCTGCAATGGCTGGGCACAGGGTGGCAATCTGCTTTTGGTGACTTATTTAGCCCATCTTACACATATGTAGGGGTGAGTCCTTCTTGAAAAGCTGTTTCCCTGAATACGCATAGGGATTTCAAGGCTTTATTAATATGACTTCCTCTCCTCTTCTCCCAGCATGGCTTCAGTTACAGTTTTCAGACACTATTTCTGCAAGTGAGGTACCTCTGAAGTCTCCAGGGACTGGATCTCTCTTGGTAACTCTACAGCATGCCTGTTGAAGTAGTCCATGGTAATAGCATTATTCCAATAGCTCAGGTTGTTTTCTGGGTTAGATGTCTTTTTCTTCCTCCTCATGCAGCAGACTGTCAGCAGAACTGCTGTCAATAGAAACGTGACAAAAATCTGGTTATTTCCTTTCAGTAAGGACTCATGAGTATCATGGATTCTTTTACGTTACTTAAGGAAAGGGCTGGTGACCTTCATTTATACCATTCACTCTCAGTCAGATCAAGCTCTCTCCTAACAAACCCCACACAATTAAGTCACAATCTGTGCCAAGCAGACGAGGCTTTGGGCTTGGCAGGATACAGAGTGTTTACTTTCTTTTTGAGGTGAGTTTATAATTTTAAAGATTTGGCTGCCTGGCTAATGAAAAGCTTTGGTGTTGGAACTGATGGTATTTTAATACCTAAAATGGGATTTATAGAGCCTCTAGGAGAGGGGGCATTCCCCAGGACCGCAAGAGACGCCTCTGCGCAGATCTTTTTTGCTTCAAGCACGTGCAGATGCTGCAGTGATGAGCACATTAGCAAATAGGCAGTGAGAGACTCCTGTTCTAGGCTCCAAGACCAAATTCATAAATGCAATGTGGTTGCACATCTTCAATACCAAAAGCTTCTGCCCTGAAGTGCCACTGATCCCTGGGCTCTGTCATCCGTCACTCATAATTTGGGTTTTGGCTACTTTGTGACCATGTTCCAAAACATCAGTGACCAGCAAGGGGAACAGATGGGCTCCTGGGCAGGATGAGGCGCTGGTGAGGTGGTGTGGAGATCCCCTCCAGCACCTGTCTCATGTAGCTTACGCTTCCAGTGGAGCATTATTGCCAGAGCTGGGGTTTTCCTGCCTGTCTCCATCAGCTCTATCAGTATGTGGGATCTACGGATAAGAGTAATCCGTTCCCCACTCTTGCCAGGCCATTAGGGGTGTTTTTTCTTATCTGCAGAAGACACTTAAGCTTTTGCAAGGTGAAATATTTGAGCTTAAAGTGGAGCAGTTAGGCAAGACGAGGTGACCAGCAAGTGAATCATAGAATCATTTTGTTTGGAAGAGACCCTCAAGATCATAGAGTCCAATCACTAACCCAACACTGGCACTAAACCACCTCCTTAAGAACCTCATCTCTGCATCTGTTAAACCCCTCTGGGGATGGTGAATCCACCGCCTCCCTGGGCAGCCTGTTCCAAATTGTCTGTCTGGTCTCAAGGCTACAAGCACCCCCTGGCCCGCAGAGATGCCAGAATAACATTCGCCCAGCAGGCAGGCCGAACATGAGGCTGGTGGAATATTATTTTCTGGAATTGCTTTCCATTTAGTCATCTCTGCTGCAATTCAGATGGGTAATCTTGGCAATTTTAGGAAAGTCAAGCAAACTCACTGTAACAAACTTTCTGCTCCCACTGGTCCTTGCTCAGGCAGAAGCTGAGGTGTGCACAAGGGTTTGTTCAGAGGAGATGCGCATAAGCCCTGTGTGCTCATCTTACACCTGTGGAATTAACTAACCCGTTGTGCTTGTAATCTACCTGATTAATACAGACAGACAGGTAGCTGGGCAGGGACTTTCTTTGATTTGTACCTGTGAAAGAGGGAATGCCCTGCTGTAAATCCACTCCATTATTTCT
The DNA here is from genome assembly GCF_963082525.1 of Nesoenas mayeri. NCBI lineage: Eukaryota > Metazoa > Chordata > Aves > Columbiformes > Columbidae > Nesoenas > Nesoenas mayeri. Next base: position 117,823,962 of record NC_137543.1, read on the forward strand.
AAACCCCTCATGGTAGAGGAGAGAAAATATTCACGAAGCAGAGCAACATATTATTTTCTTAGCTACAGCAAAAATTATTTCTTAGAATTATAGCCCAGAAGAAAGAAAAGACTGCAGAGAGGTCAAAGCTGCTTTGTTTGTTTTGACAAACATTGCAGCTACCCACATGCCATGGGTCTAATTTCTTATCCCATCTACCCACATAAAATGGCAATACAAAAGTGCAAGGCTAGAGCTCTATTTAAAAACACAAGAATAAGCTACTAAGAAAAAAATTTAATGAGTTTGTGTTCAGGCAGTTTATATCTCATTCAAAGGGAAAGGTGAGCCGATGCTATAAATCTTCCAAAACTAATAGAAAAATCTCCTGCACTGCTCCTTCGTGTTTTAAAAAACAGCAGGTCATCATCCAACTTACTATTATCTTTGACTATTCTTGCTTCACTCTTTCTACCGCCAATAACTTCATCTGCTGACAGCCCGACAGGGAGACTCCAGCTGCTGTGCTGCAGGCAGGCACCTCGTGGGGGCCACCAGAACTGCTCCCCCTGTGCAGGGAAATGCCCATCCTCCCCAAGGGTGCATCTTCGCTCCCTACTTTGCTGCTACCTTCTCCATGTCCCAGCCCAGCCTGCAGCCTCCTTAAGATTAGAAGGTGAAGCAGGACATACATTTCATCCTCTCTACTGCCAGCGAGAGCCAACAGACTGTGGAGCTTTTTGGTGCTCCAGCAACAAGTGGTGCAGCTGATGTGCCTGCGGGATGGGATGCCATCCTGAGGGACATGGACAAGCTCAACCATGTGAACCTCATGAGGTTCAACAAGGCCAAGTACAAAGTCCTGGCATCTGGGGCAGGGTGACCCCCAGTACCAATGCAGGCTGGCGGATGAAGGGATTTAGAGCAGCCTCATGGAGAAGGACTTGGGGGTACTGGTGGATGAAAGACTGGACATAAGCCGGCAATGTGTGCTTGCAGTCCAGAAGGCCAATTGTGTCCTGGGCTGCATCAAAAGGAGCGTGGCCAGCAGGTTGAGGGAGGTGATTCTGCCCCTCTGCTCTGCTCTGGTGAGACCCCACCTGGAGTCCTGTGTCCAGCTCTGGAGCCCTCAACACAGGAAAGACATGGACCTGTTGGAGAGGGGCCACAGGAGGCCACAGAAATGATCAGAGGGCTGGAACAGCTCTGATGTGAGGACAGGCTGAGAAAGTTTGGGTTGTTCAGCTGGGGAAAGCTCCAGGGAGACCTTATTGCAGCCTTTCAGTACTTAAAAGGGGCCCACAAGAAAGATGAGGACAGACTTTTCAGCAGGGCCTATTACAATAAGACAAGGGGTAATGGTTCTAAACTAAAGGAGGGGAGATTCAGGATAGACATGAGGAAGAAATTTTTTACAATGAGGGTGGTGAAACACTGGCCCAGGTTGCCCAGAGAAGTGGTCGATGCCCCATCCCTGGAGACATTCAAGGCCAGGCTGAACGGGGCTCTGAGCAACCTGATCTAGTTGAAGATGTCCCTGCTCATGGCAGGGGGGTTGGACTGGATGACTCTTGAAGGTCCCTTCCAACCCAAACTGTTCTATGATTCTAAGTGCTCCCTAAGGCACAGAGCATTTCTGAAGTTGCTTGAGGATACAAGAGCCCCAGTAAAGCCAACTCCATTGCTGTGCAAATATTTTGAAAGCTTGAAGTTTTACAGCTTATAAAATGTCGTGTCTGCTGACAGAGAAGTACTAGATTTTGGTTTTAGGGGCTGGAAAGCTGGTGACACTGAGTCAAGAGAGATCTCTGCTTCTGCCAGCAGGAAACAGCCTTGCCAGGTGCAGATATGGTTGCTATACAGCAATAATGATCTTTTCCTTAATTATGCTGTTGGCCTCTGACCTCAGTGCACAAACAAGCAAACGGATGGAAGACTGTGGAAAATGGGTTCCTGAGTTTCCTTAAATATAACAGATTTTAGCAGAAGCCTGTCTGCTTAAATTGCCACAATCCAAAGGAGAGAAGACCTGATTTAAGAGTGAGAGAAAGGACAGCAGGTTTGGAATGAGGGTGTTCCTTCTTCATCTCATATTAACTACCTTCTGGGGGGCATATTTTAGTGAAATTAATGTAGCCAGCAAAAGGACTGCTTGCTTCCAGAACAACACTAGGAACAGGGTTCCCCTGTAACCCATGTCCTTTGAGCTGCTGCTACTCTGGAGGGAGAAAAGTCAACCCACGTATTCTGGGGCTATGAACTGCTGACGAGCTCTGGCTCTGATGCTGGCCTCTTTCTGGCCCTAAGGCAAATTATGTCTGCATTATCTGTCCTTTAACCCATGAAACAGGCCGTAATACATCCCACAAATGGGAAAACAAAATGCTCTTAGATCTGCAGGTTTCCAGGCTGGTGGAAACAAGTCCATCATCTACTCTCACCTGTACAGCAGGAGACTTTCTGCCTGATAACTTTCATCCCCAGCCTATAAGTTGTATTTAAGATATAGAACATCTCACGGGAAAACACCCAGCTTGATTTAAGGACTTGGAGTGACTGGATATCCATCACATTCCCACACAGTTTGTTTCAATGCTTAATATCTATTGTGGGACAGGTTTACATTTCCCTTGTCACCTATATACCTCCAGTCTCAACTGCCACTTCTTTAATTCCCTTTTGTCTTTTTTATTAAAAGCTTCCACTATGTTTCTACTGTGAGAAATGTACCCAATAGACGTGGGCTGCAGCCTCTTCTTGGACTACATGATCACACAAATGGAGTTATGTTGCATTTCTCAGCTCTTGAATCATTCACATGGCTCTTTACTAACCTTCCAATCCTTTTATTTTTTTTAAACATAAACCAACAGGATTATACACCATGTTCAATACTGGCCTCATAAATGTGGTGTAATGAGATCATACCAACTCCCTACAGTCTCCTGACAGTCTTCTGTCTTTTCTTGCAATTCATTTAAATATTTTACCAATCTTATACAGCTGCATATGCCCCCCAGTCTCTAGCTCCCACGTAAAACCTGATCTTAACAGACCTGGACAGTGCAAGCACTTGCAAGTCAGGAAATATTGAGACCAAAGTATGTTAATTTGCTCCTCTCTGTGCCTGCAGATCATAACATAAACTAAATTTCTATAAAACCATTGCCTCAATTACTAAAATAGTAGTTTTCCCATATTTATTTCAATTTCCCTCATTTACTATGGCTGTCTATAGTAGCACAGCCTTAGCTGTGATACAGGTATCACAATGGATTTGGTTATTGACCATGGCTGTTTACATCTGGAGACAAGAGGCTCTTCTCCATCTTAGCCTGAGCTCACAGCTGGGGATTAGACTCAGGGCTTGGGATCTCTCTCACTTCAGACTGGGAAGCAAACGTGCATAGGTTTTGTGATGACGAAAGTGGGTGAGATAATTTTGGAAAGCATCCCAGTGCATGAAATGTGAGCTAAGTGGGGTTAGGTCCAAGGCAATTCTTCATATATTCTTTGAGTTCTGCTGACGTCTGTGTTCGGAGGCTCAGCCTTCCTCTCGCGTTTTCCCGTGTCAGCAGAACTGACTGAATTAATTGACTTCTGCGCATCTGATTTGCAAGTTTTCTGTTCTTCCACGTTTTTTCAAGTCATTCTGTAATTAGAGAGATGTAAGTGCTGGGAGCCCAAGGATCAGGACAGTGGGGTTTAAAATGAATTCATATAGTACCTTGTTCTGCCCTGAAGAGACAGGCACCCACATACGTACACGCACAAAAATGTTCAAGGCTGCCTGAAGGACACTGCAAAACAACTTAAACTGTCACATGCAGAAAACACTGATATCAATGTTATCTATTACTTTGCTTTTCTGGGAATGTAATGATAGAGAGTCCTTCATATTTGCAGCCCTCAAATGGCGTTAACATTACCCTTGTTATTTATACCTTGAAGCTGAGGTACCAGAGGTGAAATGACTTCCCCGGGTTCACACAGCAGACATGGCTTGCACATTCCTATTCAAAGCATTATTTTTCTGGCTAGCATTTTAAGGGGTTTCAGTGGGACTCAAAAACCTATGCATCTTTACAGAAATACATCCTGTAAGGACAGACAGGCTAAATCCAATCTCTTATTTCAGCAGGTGAGCTCTTGAAGCTCAGGTCTTCAGGCTAGTGCTATAGCCACTGACCCATGCAACCAGCAGAGCTGGTGGGACCTGGCAGGGTCTTTCCTAGAATCATAGAATAGTTTGGATTGGAAGGGACTTTCAAGGGTCATCTACTCCAAGCCCCTGCAATGAGCAGGGACATCTTCAACTAGATCAGGTTGCTCAGAGCCCCGTCCAGCCTGGCCTTGCATGTCTCCAGGAATGGGGCATTGACCAACTCTCCGGGCAACCTGGGCCAGTGTTTCAGCACCCTCATTGTAAAAAATTTCTTTTGTCTTTTCTAGCCTGAAAGAATTTTTTCTTCATGTCTCAGCATCCCAAGCACTTCTTCCAGTGGGGAAGACGAGCCAAAGGCTCCTGTGGTCACCTTCGAGCAGGTCACTTCTCCTGCTACGAAGTTAAAACATCTACAGGTTTTCATGTAACAGGTCCCTGTCAATAGAAGGTGTGACAGCGAGCAGCATGTGGGGCCCTACTGCACCACATGTCCGAGAGGGAGACATGAATTTCTGCAGCATCGTGTTGTGTTTTCCCTTTGGACGATTTTGGGCAGCAGGAGCTGTGCCCAGAAGCACCTGACAAGGCAAGCTTTTCCAGCCTCCTCGCCACCCCTTGCACAGGGGAGGGATTATGGGGAAAGGCACAAGGGGTCCTGGCAGAGGAGGGATGCACTGGCTGCCATGCAGCTCTGCAAGGACTCTGGAAACAGCCCAGAGGTCAGCAAGTGAGCTCAGAGGCACTCCTCATTAGCAGGAGGAGGGAGCTGTGTTAATTAGATTCCTGTGGTTCTGCAGCCACACACAGGCTCCGGTTGCCTCTCCTCACCTCCTTCTACTTATTTCCAGGGTCTGTTAGTAACTTCTGTGCCTCGGGGCTGCCTCTCCCCTGGTGCAGGACCTCATCCTTTCTCACAGATGTCTCAGCAGTAGTTTGGGACTTGCTGTCCCCATTGGCGGGTCTGGCCAGCAGCCTTGAAGGTTGAGCACCAGAGCCACCAGCCCACAGCTATGGGGCAGCAACAACCTCCCATGAGAGGAGTCCTCAGTGACTTTCTCTGTGGCTTGTTCCCTCCTAAGGCAGCTCAGGCATTTCACACCATGGGGCTGAGTCTTGATATCCGAGATACCTCCACCTTTCAACATCCCAAGGCAGGAGTGGGACAGTGTTTCCTGAGTCCATGCCCCCAACAGCTGTGAGAAAACATTTTCAGCCCTCGAAGATGAAAAGAAATCCAAATGGCTGTACTCCTCATCTGTCTCTTCAGCATCAGCCCCCTCTAGACCAGAAATGATGAGCAAATGCCAGTGGGGAGCTTTCTGTCCTCGGCTGCAGGCGCCTGTGCCCAGGAGGTGGCGACAGTCCCCTTCGCACACCCCATACTGCACACCCCATACTGCACACCCCATACCATACACCCACACTGCACACCCCACACCGCACACCTGCACCAGAAGACACACAGATGCCAGAGGAAATAATTTCTCTTCTCCTATAGGAACAATCTATGCCTATACACCACCACTTTATTCTGACGTAGTTTAAACAACATAATTTTGGGATGAAAGCAATTCCCCAGGCACTTCAGCCAGATCCAAAAAAACCTACTTCCATTTAAATGCCTGCCTACCATTCATTTCAACCCTGAAATAAGTCTGAGGATCCTCAGATTTTAAAAGGAGAATCCCACTAAAGACTGTCCTCAGCAATGTGGTACCAAAAGCAGGACTTAAATATTTAAATCATTTTAACAGTTGTATTAGAGCTGCTGTAAGACAATTTTCAAAATAACACTTGCCTTTTCTAAAATGAAGCTTACAAATATAAGAAACAGCATAGGCACAGCCCTACAAACGCATACTGTTATGGTACAGAAGAAGAGAAGTTTAAACACCACTATTTCAAGAATACTGGGTTAGAAGTCCTGCCAACAGACTCATCATATTATTATTACTACTAGCAAAAACTACCATTAGTTATTAGCCCATATATGGCACGCTGCAGGCAGAGACATACACCAGTTTACACACTGGCTATGCTTCCTATGCTTGTGCTGTATGGTGTTAGATTTTGTGGTTTGTATTTGGTTGCTTTCCATCCAGATCAGCTTTCCTTTTGAATACTGGCCCAATACATAATGTTTGGATTTATTTGAACCTTTCTTTCTAGTGATTGATAGACAAGGCACTATTCATCAAACCATCATATATTGCTGCTTTTCATTATGCTGCACTTGCTACACCCTAGGTTCTCCTGCATACTTCTGCTTTGGTTTCTCTTTATTTTGATTGCCCATCTTCTAGATTTAAACTTTGTTATCACTTATGGTTTTAATCACGTTGGCAATAGCAGAACCAGTGGTCCCAGAGGTAAAAGTCTAACAAATATGCTGAGCCCATCCAGCAATTTGCAGCTGCCAAAAGGCTCAGAGCTGTTCCCTCTCCAGGTGTGCTTTCCTACAGCCTCATACGCTCCAGGTCTTGTGCCCATCTGACCCTGCGGGGAGCTGATTCAGCTTACTGGGTGGACAGAAAATCCCAAAGAGCAAAGTGAATATTTTTTTGGCCACTTTAGCAATCTGAAAGTGGCTCAGAGAGGTGTCAGGTCAAGTGTGGGCAGAGGCAGACGGGCAAGACCAGGTGGCTGTGCCTCCGAGAGGGCAGCACTGTCCTTTTTGGCAGGAGTCAGCTGTGTGTGAGACTGGCTAGGTCAGCTCACCTAGCCTTGAGCTCGGCACAGCTCCTAGCTGTAAATACCAGGATTAAGACTCAATATCATTGGCTGCCACCCTTTTATGTTTCCTCCAGCAGCACAGGCTGGGAAATGTTTATGTTTTTGTTTCGCTCCAGACAGATCAGCACAATCACAGCCCACAACCCATTCAGTGGCTCCTTCTTGGCTCTGTGGAGTGAAATCCCAGAGAACACGTTGTCATACCTGTCAGATCTAACCCAGGTAAGCAGGAGACACCCTGGCATCCACCCACGAGCTTTCTAATAATTTCTCAGGTATTTTTTGTAACTGAGTCAAATGATGAGACCCTAAGCCAGCTCTGGGAACCCAACGTGCCCTAGTGCTGCAGGTGGCTGACTTCTGGTTATCTGAAGGCCAGGATTTCAAATTCTTCCTGTTCCCTTGGCAGCTGTGAAGTTAGAATTAAAATGGAGGAAACTAGCAATTTTGTTATCAGATTTTAAAAATCTCATAGTTCACAAACTGCCTGCAATGGAATATTTTATTGTGCTGGGAAACTGATGTTTCCTAAGGTAACAGTCATAACAACTGTCATTAATCTTTTGGGCTAGCAGGGGGCTTTAAAACTCAATTCCAGAGCAGAGTATAGTGGTTCCTAGATTAAAGACTTGTACAATTTTTTTGTTACAAGCTTAAATAACTTGAAGTAAAGCTGCTTCGCCTTCCAGACTTGTTCAACCTTGTGTTACACTCTCAAACAGTGGGCCCCAAAATACTAAGTGATTTCTAATAGCAACAGAGCAAGTATGCTTTGAGTGTAAACATGGTAGTCCTACATTCTGGATCTAAGCACTTTGGTTGGTGAGCATGTTAGCTGTCTAGTGATTGCTTCTTATCCATCTCAAGCTCTCCATCTGGTCCTGGAATCATGGGCCGAAATCAGAATTTTAAGGAAAGAGAAAAAGCAAGCAAAATAAAGTGGCAATTAACTTACAACATGAGGATATAGGTACACTGATGGCCAGAATGATCCACGCAATGTCCATCTTGCTGAGACAGATGGTTGCTCTGTGTTGGGGTTTGTCTCCTTCGGTGACATGGGAGATATTTCCTTGCACCCCAGGTTTCCAGGTCCCGGCAGGAACTAGTCTGTTTAGGAAGTTCCCGGTGGCGGTGGAGCCAGCGGTGGAAATGGAGCTGGACAACCTCGTGACGGGCGCTGCAGAGAGAGCGCTGCCCAGCAAGGTCGCATTAGTCACTGCGCTGTGCTGCGTTGGAGCCGGTCCCTTGGGGTCTCCGGCTGCCGTGGAGGAGATGCTGACGTCAAAACTGGTCTGAACTGAGTGACCCGCTGCTGCTGTTGCAGATCCAGGGCCAGCAAACAGAGGGACACTTGTACTGAGATTCAAGGTTACCCAAGAGTTGGTTTTGCTCAGCATATCCCATACGCCGTAGCGGGTGGGTTTAAAAGGCACCGACACTGCTTCAGGATCAGTTGATGGTCCAGCAGTTGTGGTGGCAAAATCTGCCTCCTGCACCACTAGCTTGGCCCCACCTCCTCGCTCTCCTTCCCTAAGGTTTCCCGAGCTGTTACGGCGGGGAGAAGGGTCTGAGTGTGTAGTTCTTGCCAGCCCCGTGCCATTGGGATCGCTGGACGCTGTGGTCTGGGGCTGAAACGGGTGGTCTGGGAAAGTGCTCCTCAGGGTAGGGAAGGGAGAGTGCAGGGTCGTCTTTAGGTAAGGCTCTGAGGACTCTGTGAAGTTGCCTTTGAAAACCTGGAATATTTTCCCCTTGGGGCGAGTCTGTCCCGAGTACAAAGCACTCTGGTTGTACAAATGATACATTTCCTTTCCACCGAGGCCAGGGCCGCTCGCTTGCTTTTGCCCGGTGGAAAGGGCTTTCTCTGCCAGGCTGACGGGATGGGGAATGGCGTGAGTGGACGTGGGAAGGTGCTCTGCCGCATGGCGGTCTTTGTGGCGAGGTGTTGTTCCCATGGCTGCGATAGTGGTAGTGTCCATCGGGAAGCCCTGAGAGGAGGAGACAGTGGGAGACAGTACCTGAACAGAAAACACCAGCTCTTCTGTCAGTGCCAAGATCAGTAGAACACCTGGAGGAAAAAACACAGAGAGGGGGTGAGATATGAGGGAGGGACCAGCGGACAGGGAACAGCACGGCTTGAGCATGTGGCAGGGAGGAATACCTTCCATGTTCTGCAGAAGGACAGCAGAGCTAGCATCCAACTTTGTTGGCTTCTCTGGGAAAGTAGGAAGAGAAAGGAAAATCCACAGGTGCTGCGGTGGCCCCGTGGTCGTGGGAGTGGCAAGGTGGGAATGTGAAGGTCACAGGGAATCCCTGTGGCAAAGGGAGAGAGAAGCTTGGAGCAGGGACTCAGGACAGTGCTTGAAAGTGTCACAGGCAGGTGATCTCCCCATAGAAGCTACAAAGCATCGTACTCCTTAGGGGTAGAAACAAAACACATTTTTTTATTTTTGTTTTGGCCAGGAGGCCTCCAGATGAACATCCATCATTATGTGGAACCTTAGTCCACTCACTCTTTTGGCTGCAAAATCTGACATTTGGCTGCCTCTAGTCTTGGATGCCATTAAGCAATCTGTTTTTTGAGAGAGCAGCTGCTTAGCCCCTGCTGAAAATTAGGTCAAGAAGGAATGTCTTATGAGAGGGCTTCCTGGGTTATATATGCTATCCTTTATTTAGCAACTTCAGAAAATCTAGTCACTATTTTCTAGTGGAAAATACTAAAAATGAAGAAGAAAACATAGCTATCACAACCATTTTAAAAAGCCATGTGATTATTAGGGATCAGACTCAATCTAACACAACTGTCCTTCTCAGCCTTGTACAATGTGTGGCTGTAACCTGTTCTGTGCTCACATGCACTGTGGGACTGGATTGTGTGAAATTCACCTCCCGCCACACTTCGTAGTGCACATAATTTCATGAGGTGCCAGATTCACACCGCTGCAAACACCGATTCTTCCATTTATTCCTACTCCAGATAATGGACGTGGGCAGCTGCAGTAGCATAAGCCTCCCCAAGATGCAGGGCTAATGCACCCTGAGTTAGCGTGACCTGCAGGGACCACATCAATCACACGTCATCATCTCCATATGTTGAAGCTGTCGAGTGTAATGTGTATCTCTGCCCACTAGGAAGCACACAGAATAAATCCATTTTGCACAGTCCACTGAGCATCATCAGATGGCAGCATTAGCACTGTGCTAGTGTGGATTTCAACCAGCTGCACTAAGGTGAAAGATGTTGTCACAGTCTTAAGAAATCAGAAATCAAAGCTGCAGGACTCCAAAGTGGGCAATGATCACCTTCCAGCCAAGACTGTTGTGGAATACCTTCCTGCCTCCTCTTCCACCCTTCCCAGCTTTCTCCATGAGCATTGTTATGCTATTTAGTTCTACCTCACTTGGGAATATCTGTTATGGGCACCAGTAGAAAAGGAAGACTGAGACCTGGGAAAATAACATCTCTGATTATGTGCCCAGTGGGCCCTAGGGCTCTTGTTGCACATTGGTCAGATGCAAATACCACAAAATGTGTTTATTCTGAGTCCTGTGCATCATTCACACCCATTTGTAAGCAGTGCCATACACATAGCAAAAACTCTCCAAAGGAGCAGTACCTATTCCTCCTGTCCAGCTAAGTGCTCTGCTTTGATCACTGAATGTCATTTCTGAACCAGAACAGCACAGAGCTCTGCAATCAGCAAAATTCACCTCCTCTTGCCCCCAGCAGCCTCCTGTTGCTTTGCAGAGTATCCAGAAAACAAAAACATGGACTTGATAACATAGTGAGAGACAATTACAAGCAATGCACTTTTCACTGCCTGATGCTAAAATTAGCTCTTTTTTAAAAAAAAGTCTGAAATAAATATCTCTGCCAAACAAATCACTGTCTCAGTAATTGCTTCCCAGTTCCTAGCCAGGCACAGACACTATACTCTTAACAGAACACCTAGTCTAAGAGAAAAACATATTCTGTACATGGAGATGCAACCAGGAGAGCATATCATGCTATACTTGTGGAGCATCACTTTTGGAAATGAAAAGCAGGAGTTATCTTCACATTTTTGGCAGCACTTATTCTGAGGTCAAGGTCAAAGCAGATATTCTACTGTCCATATGGCTAATATTTCATGCCAAGATGAGTTACTGCCACAGAACAAATTTGAAGAGGAAAGGATGACGATTTATTTTGGATTTGATGTGTGGAGATAATGTTTCAGGAAACTTTGGGCCTGCTGTTCTGAGCACACAAGATAAAGTGCGTTGGCAGATCTTACGAGATACTAGATTATAACAACTGCAATGCCTGCTAAAATTTTTGTGTGTTCTTTGTGTAGCTACTCCCTCTCACAACTCATGCACAGAAAAATCTTGGGTTAATGTTCTTCTCCAGGATATTCCTTAAGGAATAAGGAAGTTGTCAGCTCTTCTACAGATTGTGCCCTGGGGTTAGAAACCCTGATCTTTGACTAAAAACCTCCCTAATACCTATCTCTACTTCTTGAAATACTGATAAATCAGAGGCTTGCTGCTATAAAGATTTATAATCTCTCTGGGACAGCCTGCTGTGGTAGCAGGTCACTACACATCAGGCAGGGGAAGCCAGATGCATTTAGCCAGCACCTGTAGGTGGCTTGTAAAGTATGAATAATTATTCAAAGGAAACACTACAGCAGAAGTAATTTATCTGACAATAAACCATAACCCCCATGACATCTGGCTGTCTCAGGCTGTGACAGTCAGGTTTTGCTCATGTGCTAGAGTCCCTTTAACAGCCTCTGCAGAGCCACTGTGGCCACACAAGCTACAGTTTCTTAAGACTTTTTTTTTACTGGTTGAATGGACCACAGTGACACCTTCAGTGACAACCAGAGCTAATCTGTGCCCCTAACCACTGAAAAAATATTCTGCTTAGTAGGTCATTGTGAAAATAGTGCTGTATATTTAGGGAGAACCAGCTGATAATAAGGACTTCACAGTGGGCTTTTCTAGCCCTTATAAGTAGAACTAATTTGCTTTAGAATTGATCAACAGCCAACTGGAAAACAAAAAGTAAAGCTGGTATTGGTATTTTCAGATGCTCTGCATCATCACCTAAACATGTTCTGGCCAGATTTGCAGTGTGACATGATTGCCCAGAGCTCCTGCTTTTCTATCACTTGAGGATATCTTACAAAGCGGGACTCTTATTGAGGTCCCTGATACTAGACTGCCCTGTTTGGCAACTTTGGCTTAAGCCTAGGAAAAGGATATTCTGAATTTCTCTACTAAGGCACAGGAGGCATTCATCACTAGAAATGGACTTAACCAACCCCTTGAAACTTCTTCCCCTCCCAACCTCTCTTTCTGCTTCACAAATGCACCCACACTGAGAGAAGGGCCGTGGTGGGGACAACGTGAATCACCCCCCACTGCCTCAGCTTACCCTCTATCAGACAACCACTGAAAGGAAACCTTCTGGTTGCTATTAAGTTGTCATGGCTGAAGTTTTGATATCCCAGATGAGATGGTACATAGCAGAGGCTCTTGGTCAGTTCAAAGTGCAGTCCTGAAGCTCATTGCCAAAATCCTTCTGTTTTGGCTGCCTGAGGCTCTTAGGACTGATCTTACTAAGAACATGAGCCCTTTGGGGTAAGGACTGGCAGTCCTTACTATCTGCTGGCATAATGGTAATACAGATGGATGTAAGCACATTGAAGTAAATAATAATAATTGATTATATTTTCAAAGGTCGTTTCACAAGCTTTTTCACAAGTAGACACTTCTAAGGTGTAGGAGCTCATGCTCAGAAGGGGTCAAACTAGTTAGGCTTATAAATGCTGCGTGTCAAATCCCCACTTCTGGAGTCTAATTTTATGATGACATTAAAACCATCCAACCCTAACAAGAAGGCTCATTTACCTGATTTACCTGATGCCTCTGTGGTGTGAACTGTGTCATCCTGTGGTCTTGCACAGTGCACCAAGAAGTATTAAGTACAAAATTAATTAACTCAAAGATGAAGCACAGCACAGTGAGAGCAGAATGTACACACAGGGTGCTGATGTGCATTTAGCCATAAAAACAACTTCTTTACAACACAGTGTAATGGTTCAAATCTCAACAGGACCTCCCTTCAGTGCTTCTTCCCATTGTACACTCATGTGAGGAGTCCAGAAACGGTGTGTACAGCTGTGTACATGAAGAAAATGGAGTTCCTTTATAGCAGTGTTTTAAAAGAGTATGGTTGAAGTCCTCAGCAAGTCTCAGAAAAGTTGGGGGTTAGGAGTATTTTGCTTTCCCAAACTAAGAAATCTGCAGAGTCCTACCGTTTGAGAACTTCCTCATGACCCTTTTATTTGCATGCAGGGGCAGAACTGCCTCCCTCCAAACCAGAAAAACAAAGTGACTCTGGGCGCAGCAGCTGATGTTCTTTGACTGTTTTATGTCAGGACCTCAGAAGCCCTTGCTAGGAGCCAGTGTCCTGGCACAGCACAGTATTAAAAGGCCTCATCATTTAGGAGTTAATACCCCCTGGTGCTGCCTGGGACATTTCATGGGCACTTTCAGAACAGTCTTTTTGCATGACCTGGCCAAGCAGGCATGTGGCTGTCGAGTCAGCTCTGGCGTTCAGCCTCCCCGGGTCACCTCCTTTAAACAACACAAACTTATGTAACTTCTGATCTAAAGCCCGTGGAAAAGTTCCCAGTGACTGTAGCCAGCTTCGGACCAAGTCCGAATTGCCAAAAACCCAGCGGAAACTTTTGAGCTGCACATTCACATTTCTACAGCAAATGACCTCGTGCAACGAGCTCAGTCTGGCACTTGACCCCTTTTGGCCTCTGCTACCTCGGACCTCGCAGCAAGACAAACAGAGCCACCCTGAGCAGTACCTGGCAAATATTTTCACTGTAGGGAGTCAGGAAGGGCTTTTTGTGCAGAGACCTCCTGCTGGACTCATGAGTTCAGACTGCCATGGGCAAGGGAAGCAAAGGGAGCCATCCTACAAAGGACCTGTTATCTACAGACCCAGGGCTGAGGTGCACGTGGGCAGCGGACTGGATGCTGAAGCCTCTCCATGCTTCTAACAGTCTCGGTTACTAATAGCGAGAGAAGGTTGTGCAAAACTTGTTCAAAGCAACAGCAGTGTTATTGTTGTAACGAACGCTTTCTTCACAATGCCATTAACTCCTCGTGTGTCTCTCAGCAAACCCAAAATGTTACCGGGAGCAAAATGAATCTTTAACAGGCAGAAACTGCAAAGGATGTATATATTATTGCTTCTGTTACGGTCATTTTCTTTGTAATCTGTCAAAGCAATATGATTTTCACTTACAATAAAGCAGCCTTTGTACAAACAAAGAGTTAAGCAAATTTCATCTCCATGATTGGTGGCAGAACTGAAAGAACAAAAAGTAGGTTACTCTGCATAGGAGATTTCTCTTCCCTGTCTGTCTATCAGTGGCTGTCATGACAAAACTCCCAGATACTAACTTATAAGTTATTGTCTGTTTTCCTTGGTAAGTATTAGAGTGATCAACCCCCGCTTCAAAACACGAGGTATTTGGTAAAATGCAGAGACTGACACACACAGAGTAACAGCTCTATTTGCAGTAACAACAACCAGCATCAGCAGAGGCTCTGGAAATCACATGTACAAACACAAATTGAGCAGTACTTGCTGACACTCCCTGTGCAACAACAGTGGCGGTTGCTAAAGTTTTCACGTGGCAAGAATGTCCTGGTCTTTTACCGATACAAAAACATTGCAGAATACTGTTATTGCCTCTAAGATCCACTTCCATCACAGACTTCAAGGGAGTGACTCTGTAAATTAAAATTCATTTCTGGTCCTCCAGGCATTTAAACAATGGGTGATAGAAACAGGACGGTCATATAGTTATAGAGCAGGCAGCTCCTAATTCCTTTTCACCCTGCGCTACAGACTCATAGATACTATGGGAATAGGTGTTTCAGAAATGCTTCAGATCTCCTACTCAGCTAAATATATACAGACATCCGAGCTGTTGAACCTTGTGAAAAGGCTTACTGACAATCTAGGACAACAGTAATTACTGAGAGGAGGGTAATAAAAAGAAAGAGCCTGACTCTAGCTGCTTGTTCAAGGTAATCACTTACCTGAAAATATCATTTGGACTTGTCAGCAGACATCCTCACCTGCTCACATCACACAGATTTGGAAGCTTCATCCCTCAGCAGAAAAAGGAAAAAATACATCTTCCTGCTAACAAGGCAGCTGCACGCGGGAGTTGCTGTTATTGTTGGAAGTGCTTCCGAGGAATGAGGACAGAGCCAGCCCAGGCAGGCGTGTCTTGCAGGGCTGTGCAGCGAGAGGGCTCGCTCCTTTATGGAGCACCTTTGCAACTGCAAGGCAAGATCAACTTACTGAGCCAGTCCCCCTTGCTGCCAGCAGATCAAAGGGCTGCTTGGTATTCCAGCTTGGTTTCCTATCAAGTCCAGATACAGTTTGTCTGACACGGGGCTATTCAGATGCCAGAGGATTGCTGGCAGTTCTCGTTTTCTGGGAACAAAACAGCAATGAGTACCCCAGCTGCACACCCTTGTGAGACTATTCAGTCCCTATTTCAAGGCAGAGTGCCCTTCCCTCCAGCGCAGCGTTTAGCTTTTTGTGTGTGGATGGATTTTACAGATCTGCCGCCTGCTTCTGTACCTCCACCAGACTTTCCACTTCATTCAATTATCTCTAATGACATTAATATTCCTGTCAAAGGAAAATACGGAGAATGAAATAGCGACTCTCTTCTCTCCTTCTTCTTTGGCATCAATATGCATATTCTATATTTTATTTCTTCACCCCTCAGTGATGAATGGGCAATTTCTACTTTGTAACCATAAAGAAGTCCACAGATCCTGTGATTCCTAAAACCATAATTCTGCCTCCCTTCTTCTGTTTCATCTCTTTTTTTTTCTGTTTCTTTCTGTCTCTCTGGCACAGCTGGGCGTCTGGAAGAACAGACTGCCCAAAGAGCAGGAAAATGTGCCCCGTACAGCCAACAACCAGCATCTCAAAAGGCACAGGGAGATGTTAGGAGAGCGACAAGTTGGGGGCTTCTTGAGAGCAGTATAGGAATCCCTCAGAGTCAGTCTTTGATTCAGAGTCCCTCTTGTATCCACGGGTGCTGCAACTGCCCGAGCAGTCTGTCATATGTCATTTGTAGTATTTTGCTAGAGAGAAAAGTCACTTCCTTTTTTAAAATTTCATTATACCAGGTGAGAAGATCCTCCTTTTTCAGGCCTTGGATACAAACATGTTTCAGTCAGACTTCTTTTTTGACACCACAGTCAAATCAGAAAGGAAATGGTGCTGTGACAGTAGGTTTGAGATCTGGTGGCACTAGCAGCTACGGGGTCTCTGACAGTGACCCCAGTGCTGATTTCCACGGACTGAGGTCTCAATCAGGAAGGCCAGGCAGATACATGTATTATATCACAAGTGTATTTTACCCCTAGTTACACAAACTCTGTTTTCACAGCCATGATCATTTCATGGAGGATGTGGAAAGAGCACAAATGATAATCTTAGATCTTTGCCTTTTGCTGCTCATGCCTCTTTTCTCCCTGCCATTTGCAGTTCACTTTTCACCCTTACTGTTTCCAGTCTGAAGGTTTTTCCAAATAAAGATATTTAGTGCACTATTTAAAAAAAAAAAAAAAAAAAAGTACTTAGAAATATCAGCTTGTTTAGCAGTTTCTAGAACTCAGGGCTGATTAAGAGCTTGCTGCTGAAACAATGATTTAGCACAAAGCTGCAGCTGGCCTAACAAGAGAACCATGCCACGTATTTTAACCTTTGCTGCAGGATTTGCCACATCTGTAAGTAGTAACTCATCACACATTTCTTCCCTGTGTGCTGTCATGGATGGAAACATATGGCTTAAAATTGCAGAGGCCATCATGTGGAGTTTCAGATGAAAACTCTTCATAGGGACAGAGGCTCTGTGTGCTCCCTTGGCCAAAAACACATGGAACAAACCAAAAATAATTTTAAGAGCACATGAATGTTCCTTGATCTGACAGCTCCCCCCTCAAACAAAGCTTGTCCAGCCCCAGCTTTGAAAAATGCACATCCCTTCCTTTCCAGCCTTTACTTGGCAGCAGTTTTTGTTGGCAGGATGCTGTTGCCAAGGGAGACAGAAAGGATGTGCAGCTGGCTTTTCTTTCACCTGCACTTAGTGCTGCTGATCCTATCTATGTTACTGCAGAACCTTTGGCTTCTAAGAGACCTACCATCAATGTCACCGGACCTTTTGAAGAGTTTTGACAATGACACAAATAGCTGTGGCCTCTGATGGAAAGCTTAAAATAGGATCTTGCCAAAGAGAGGATACAGTTGGTGTCACAGATGCTGACTCAAGCAAGGGTATCTATTTCACAAGCAGCAATAAGAAGGGGGAAAGGAGGATTCAAAGCCATCTTAAAAAGGTTTCTGCCAACCCCCTAAAACAGTAAGTAACTTCAGATATGTAGAAGTTACATGCCTAGTCTAAGGCAGCTGTGGCTCTGGCAGACAATTCACCCCATCCACAGGCTGACTAGTACCTCAGGGAGGCTCCTTTCTTTCCATTAGCAAAAAAAGTCACATGGAGGATGATGAGCTTTAACTAGATGTCCTGATTTCAGGTGATGAAAATTAGGTGAGATGAATCCCACACCCTAACCCTCATCTAAATAGATTATCATGAAATAAACCGAGCATTTGTTTAGCACAATAAAGTGATAAATAAAAGTGATGTTTGAAAAGATGAAATGTAGCATCCATATTTCAACACTTTCCAGGAGAGGAAATCCCACTGCTTTGGACACTCAGAACCAGTTTCTACTGAGCACCAGAAAATAGGACTTAGAGAGCAACACTTCACTGGCATGAAGAGTGGACAGGAGCAGGGCTCGGCAGCCTTTCCATGGTAAGGTACTAGGAAGCATTTTTCCTCCTCATTTTAGAGGGTAAGTGGGCAAGCACTATTCAGCTGAAGCTAGGAGCTGCTCCCACTGATCAGCTGTGCCTGACCCCTGCAAGGCAAGACGTCTGGTATCTGCTGAACTGGAAAGCAGTAGGAAGCATGAGGAAACGGGAGCCATTTCTTCATGCATAAGCCTTTCTTCCAAAATATCACAGCTCCTAGACCTGTTGCGCTCCTTTCAAAATCATCCCACTTGCAGTTGGAGGTAACCAAGTCATAAGCTTTTGATTCCAGCACCAGATTATATGTCTTTTTCAAACCTAATTTCTTCAGGAGCTCTTACTAATTTACAACAACTCACTTGTCTATCAAGGATGCCTATTCTAGACTCAGGATATTCTTTCATTACAGCACAGTCATTTTAGCTCGTCTTTTCTAAGGAAACATTTGTAGGAACAGGTTGTCTATCTCTCTGTCTGTATTTCCCAGTAACTTCTGATTCATGGCTGATTTCAGATATTGTAACACACTGTATGACAACTGGTGGGGAGGCAGAGCAGAGTGCCCTCCTTGTGGATCCCTCCGCTTTTACAGAGAATACTGTGTTTTTCTCTACTTGTTAAAGCTGTGCCTAAATTATCCAGCTGCAGCTACAGAAATGTTGATACTGCAGCCAGAAGGGATGTTATAGTTATGCATAAGCTGACTAACTTCTACAAACCCTGAAGGTATTTCAGTCATTTTATCTGTTCACTGAAAGGAATTTGGATGATTTATTACTTCTGTCCCCTTCAATCACATTATTACCTCCATGTGCCTGGTTATCCTTGTGCTTGATCTCAAATGAGAGCTTGTAATGAGGAGATCGCACTGATTTGTTATATGAGCACGTAACATACATTAGAACATTAGAAATTAACTATTATATTTACCTGTAGGAAAGCGTTACTCTGATTTTTGACCACTGCCCTATTTAAGGGAAAGGGATATGGTGCCTGAGAGTAAATGACTTGTTGAGAGGTTTGTGCAGTTGTTCACTGTCTCAGTTTATCTTCTGGGCAAGTGAGAACCAAACCAGGTCAGGATCAAGGGAGTCAGCATTTCCAGTATGGGGGGCTGGCTACCGGTTTGGGGGTACAAAGGGTCAGATCCGAACTGGGATAATTCCCCAGGTAGACTAGGGCTATAAAAGGTGAGAGTTTCCACGTCCAGATTTTCTGCTGTGAGCACAGCCCAAGGATGTAAGGTTACGCATAATTCAGCCAGAAAGGCTGCAACATGCTGCCCTTATTATCTGCTGGATTATACAGGGCTAGCAAAGCCTCTGGAGTGGATGTAAGGTTGCTAGGGGAAGAAGTGAGCTGTTACTTTTTATTTCTGTTCATCCTTCCCACAAACTAGCAATAGCTTTCTTCTGGTTTTTAGAACTAAAGACTGTATAGCCTCTTAGCTGTTGTGAGCAGAATGCGACTTCAGCTGAGGCTGATTTCAGAATAACCTTGATGTTCACCATGGTCCAGCTCCACTGAACCACATGGGTGCTCTGTGCGCTGCTGTGCAAGGAGGTCTGCTCGTGGTCCAAGGGGCTCCACCAAGCCCCTCCACAGCCTGCAATGCATGGAGGTGCATGCCCAAAACTCAAGAATCTCAGGGGTGCGTGTTCCATTAGGACATACCAAGACTAAAGGGAAAGAGCAAATGCCCTTCTTGAAAGCATCAGCTGCTCACTGCAGAGATGAAGAAACGTTTTTTTGCTCCATTAGGTGAATTGCAAGATTGCACAGGTATTGAGATATGGATTTTTTGCCATCCTTTGAAGCTGGGTATTCGTCTGGAAGGAACGATGGTCCAGTTTGGTGTAGAAAATCATATGTTCTTATAAGAAAGGTCACAGCAGTAGCCAGATATAATTTCTGCTAATGAGAGCATGACTCTGCTGCTTATATTTCATTTAGTGTTATTGCTCCTGAATTAGATTCAAGAGGTGGGGATATTCAATATCATACACAAAGAACATAAGGGTGAGATGACATGGCGATACAGCGTACTTGATTAGTCAGGGGATCAGTAATTCAAGTGGAAATACATATGAAGTTATGAAGAGGTTCTCACTTTATAAAAATATGCTACATCAACTCTGCAGTTCACTCATTTCTGCAATTCATATTTCTTATTCAGCAAGAATGCAGTTACACAACAAAGTATGTTTCACTTTTCTGTGGGGATGCTCTCTTTTTTCATGCACATTTGCTTTTTTTTGCTTTTAATATCCCTGTACCAATATGTGTGTGCTACTCCTTAATGTTATTTTGAACATATATTGGTCTTATATTTTCATAAGAACATATTGCATATTCAAAACATCCATTTACATCCAATGGTTTAAGTGTTCGTAGTGGACTTCAGTCATCAGTTTCATTGTGCCTTAAATGTGACAGGCTGGCACTGACATATGCACTACTTTGCATCATCAACATAGAATCACTGTTTCAAATAATAGTAATAATAATAAGCATAATCCTTATAGCAGCATTATTCTCACAGTACTTTATAAGTAAGATGATTTATTTGTCTCTCATTTCTGGTTAAACCTTCCTCTATTTATATTCAGAAAGGAATCTACTTCACCCATTCCTGAAACATGCTCACCTTCACATTTAATTTTATTTTGGAAGGAAATTGGTCTGACAACCCTAACAACTTCTGATTATTCACAGAACAGCCCTTGTGAAGAGATTAATCGTACTAGCTTTCCCATGTTGCCCTGTCAGCACACAGCCCTTCAGGGACCTTCTCTTGATGTGGAAGTTAGCTCAGCCTCGATGTTCATTCATCCTTGACTTCTGTTTCGTTAATACCGGTTATGTTGTTGGTGATATGATGTGGACATCTTATCTCTCTCCTTCCCCCTCTAGCAACTACGCTGGGAGCCTCATTTGATTTCCGTCAGGCTATTGCATCGCTCCTAAAGCACAGTACTTACTCTTCAGCTACTGCTGATGGGGGCTGGAGCCAGCAGGCAAAACAGAGAGCTGCTCTTCCTCTACCTCACCCCAGCACCATCATCCCTCCAGGAGCACAGTGGCTGTGCGATGCTGCCCAGCAACCCACAATGGGGCTATTGAGGGCACCAAGTGCTCAGACACCTCTGCCTTCACATGGAATGTGCAGCCTTGGTGTCCTATGCTGAGATGGCCTCGCAGGAGCCAAGTCCCAAGGTGCTTGTCCTAACACTTTGCTGTGTTATGCATCTCCAGCCCTGCAATCTCACTGCTCTGCTCTTGAAGGCTATTGATTTTATTTATTTATTTTATATATATATATATATACATATATACATATATGTATGTATGTATGTTTATTTATTTATTTATTTGGCACAGAAATGCCAGCCATGTAACTGGAACATTTGACTTTTCATATTTTCAGCGCCTGCCTCAGTGCTAGCACCTGGCTTCACTGCACTGCCCTTAATACATGTGGCTGCCTGGGTCCCAGGGAGGGCTTGAGATTTCCTGACACATCGGCAACAAACTTCAAACACAGCTGTGGGTTGTTTCCTCAGAACCGATGCAAGTGCAAAGATACCCAGTGGTGCACTTGGAAAGACAAATTCATCCCTGAGATAGCTAATAACATATTTTTACTGCTTACACTGCTCTGATCCAGGCTTTCCTTGGTCTGGACTTTATCTATTAATATACAAAACAAAACCTTGAAAATAGGGCACAGCAGAGCTAACGACGAACAACAAACTTGCTGTTCAAGCACTTTGAATAAACTACAATTAAACATCACTCTGGGTCCTCAACAGACAGAAGCTGGAAGAGCTGTGTGGCAGTCAGATGTTACATACCCATGAAAGGCAATGATAATACTGACATAAGTGTCTTGTTGTCACACTTTTGCCTTATTACATTTTCCCCTTCCTCTCTCTTTTTTTAAGCATTCTCAGCTGTCATTGTACCCAAGCAATAAAACTATTCCCACAGTAAAGTGCAATATCGCAAAGCAATTCTGTTTGGAGACAGCACTAAGTGTGACATATCAGCATTAATGCTGCAGGAAAATATTAGACTTTGCATTAACATTAACTGGCTAAGAGAATATATTAGCAACAGCCTTAGTAAAGGTCAGGACACCGAGAGGAAGGAATATCAAGAAGCATTACACGAAGGACATAATTTAAAGCTAAAGTGCTGAGTTTTAGCCCCATTCAATATGAGTTGAAAGGACTGGATGGAAATAAATAACATCAGGCTTGCTTGAGGGACCGGTTCGAGGACCATTGATAGCAGTGTCAGGAAAAGTCCACTGGGACACATGGTGGCTCCAGCTGCACCCGTGTAAGTCCAGGACAAACCCTCTGCAATTAGTAAGATTATTTGGCACACAAATGATTCTGAGAGGAGAACATATGAAAACCAAAAGGTGCCAGTGGAAGTAAAATACGGTTGGGAGCTGAAGACCAACGATCAAATGAAAAGTAAGAAATAATGGGAAGATTAAAGGCAATTAAGAACTGAAAGGAGTTGTCAAAGGAGTGGAGAAGCTCATGTCTTGAAATCTGGGTGCTGGGTGGGCCACCTGAAGCCATCATGACAGCTCAGCACAACCGCTTAGATGCTTAATTCTTTCTTTTACCTGGTTTATAGGAAATTAGTGTTTCAGTCAAACACGAGAGTTAAATAAAATTCAAGCACTTGCATACAAAATGTGTGGAAAACAGCTGCTTGGCCCAAGATTATTCACAAATAGTAATTCATATCTAGTAGCTAAAAACAATTTATCTGGCACAAACCAAGGTCAGTGGCTGAAATGCGTAAGATAACAAGAAACCTGCCTAAGGTTGTATTTTTACACAGTCAGAATCCAGCTTCTTGCTGTGGGCGCTGCCTCAGCAAAGCACTGGAGCAAGAGCCGCTTTCATCTGACGTCAGTGGCATCACCCACGTGCCAGAAGCATCACACAGGACCAACACTTATTATACTGAACCAGGACAAGGGTGGGAGCAGGCAGATAAAGCAGGGGGAGCAGCAAAATCAACCTGTACCTCTGCTGTGACAGGCCTAAACCGCAGAAGACTTTTGAGGGGATGTACAGCATACAGCTCTGTATGCAGATACATTACTCTCCCATTCCAGCGTGCTTATTTAGTGTACATTTATCCACAAGAGTCCCTGCTGGGAGCTGCTCCTGCACGCTCAGTCACTGTCAATTGCATTGCCAGAAACACAGCAGCACCTACAGCAACGTTTCTATTGCATTACAACTATTTCCTTAAGATGACCTTGGGTCTGAGATATTTATCAGGAGAGAAATAAAACAAAAAGAGGAAAAAATGACACAGCAACAGTTTGTAACAATTTGTGGAGTGAAGGTGGTGTGATCTGAGCTTTCAAATTACAGGCAAACACTTTGTACTTGCTATGGCAATATAAAGCATCTCTTACTTAGAACTTGTTGTCAACTTCTGCCTCTGTCTAAATTAATGCTTCCAATTAGTCCTGTTTCATTGCACATTTATCACAGGAGATTCACTGTTAGGGCTTTGAACAATACAAACCTATATACCAGTAATTATGAAAAAATACATTTAGTAAGACACAAATGTTTCATATTTATCAGCACTGCCTTGGGCGCTTTATTACAGGTTATTTTCTGACACATTTTTAATTTCTACAGTCAGATTTGTCTTTGGGTTTAGTAACTAACTGAATTCAAGGGCTGTATAATTCTCCGCACAGGGCTCAGCCTTGGCTACTTCATTTTTTCAGCACGTCTCTTGAAAAATCATCTGACTCCCATGCATGTGTGCAAGGCAGTAACTGACCTTCCAAGCTACGTGGCACACGCCATGTAGGGGGAAAAAACCAGCCAGACTTATTCCTTGAAATTACATCATATTACTTAACTTATCCAGTGCTGTTTCCAAACTTTGTCTCCTTTTTTTTTTTCTTTTATATGTAAAATCTTTGGCTCATACTAAAAATGTATGCGGAATAGCTTAGAAAGGACTGAAAAGATGGTGAAAGGCGAAAATGTACTTAAGGCAACAACCAAAATTATGGTTCTCTAATAAGCCTGTGGTTTTAGGAGACACATAACTGTCACAATAATTATTTAACTGGGCTAAAACTTTTCAGGTTTGGAGTCAGTCCAGACGTGATATTTCTAGAAGACAGGAGGAGAAGGAGCAATGTAAGGCTCAGCCCTGAACCGCAGCAGGGAAGTATTTGTCCTCTGCTTGCTCACAAGGGTCTCAGAAGCAGCTGGACACAAATACCCTTAAACAACCAGAGCACCAGCTGTTGGCAGAGCACAAGTAGAAAGTGGATATGATGAGAACAAATCGTCTGAGTTATTTTAAAAATGATCCCTGAAAACAAAAGAAATATTTAGGCTTCTTTTTAAATGAAAGATTATGTCGAATTGTTGGAAAGCAAAACAACTGACAGCAAGCTGCAATCTGAGCAGGTGATTTTCACTGATTCTTTATGGCCCAGTCACCTCTGGAGTGGCTCTGGAGGCACAGGGGGAGCACAACCCCTCTGATGTCAGAGGTCTATCCACATAGCACCGAGCCACCTTAATAGCTCTGTCTCATTGTCTATGAAGACCCTGATGTGAGTGTGGGACATGGATGGGGATGTAGGTGAAGGGGTGCAGCCAGAAATTTCTGCCTCTTGGTTTCTGGAAGGCCTGCAAGAGAGATATGCCCAAGGGCAGGCTGAGTCACTCCGCAGAGAGCGGCTCTGCTTCATTGCGACTGGAAAGGGAAACGTTTTAAACCTTGCTCCCTTGGTGGCTCCAGAAGAACCATGGTCCAGTGAGAAAGACAGGGCACCACAAGCTCTGGGGCCAGGCATCAGATGGACATGGCTTCAGGGTTTTCCTGCTTATGGCCATGTAGCCCATATGGGGGCCTGGGAGAAAAATCACAGGGAAGTCTTAGCAGGGGTGAAAACAGCAGATTGCTGTAGAAATTATTGTTTAAAATCCTTTAAGTTTTAGTGAAGATTCAGATCTTTTTCTACAACAAGCTAAAACTTGCCATTTGTGATTCCCTAGGGGCTTTTTAACTCTACAGGGCGTCAACATTTCCACAAAAGACAAAGGTAAAGCGCCAGTGGATCACAGCTCTCCAGACACATGGATGGATGGATGGATGGATGGATGGATGGATGGAAGGATGGATGGATGGATGGAAAAGGTTCCTTTGTCTTTTCCTGCAGCAGGATTTGTGAGGTGAGCAGGCCCCACCTAGCCCTTCATTTTCAATTCCTGGTCTGGGCAACATACACAGTTAACCATCTTGTAGGCACTTTAGAACAATGAACCAGACCCTCAGTTCATGTGATTTGTCTGTCCCTACTGAAACCCAAAAAGCAGTGCTGGCTCTGTACCTGGAAAGCTCTAAGGCCAAATGCATTCTATGTTTTATAATGCACTTAATGCCAGCATTGCAGAGCAACCCCTCCAAAGCTCCAGCATCATCATGGTGGCATGGTTCATTAATAGGATCATGTCAATGAGTGCTTCTCCCTACACTGCCCTCCTGAGACTGAGCTGCTGAGCTGCTTGCCTTAAACAAACATGCTGATTGCAAGGGGGAGGAGGAAAGGGAAGACAGAAGGGGAAGGGAGAAACTGAACAATATTTTTAGATGATAGGACAAAATAACCAATTGTAATCTCTGTCCAAAAAAAAAAAATTAAAAAATTGCCCACTCATTCATTCATAGGCATGAATATGGTCAAACTCACCCTCCTTAGAATAAGAGTTGCTGATGGCAGTTATGCAAATCCATTCCTAGCAGACGCTTGGCAGTGTGCATTTACATGTCTTTCCCTGATGTTTGTTTGATTATGCTGAAGAGTTGTCTTGTCCAAAGATGAAATCTCTGGACTGACAAGCCATCCCTTCTGTGCACCCACAGGCACAGGCTGCTATTGCAGCAGTTGTGGGGAAATAAAGCTGGGCGTATCAGTGTTACTTCTAATTAACATATACATATGTATTTCATGTTTATTTTTGTTCACATTTTTCATTGATAAACAAATCAGAAAAAAATGCAGTCTTTTACAGGTTAGGTCTAAGCTTCTTTTCCAGTAAACACATCAAGGTCTTTCATTTGCCAGAAGTTAGAAAAAACTACTGACACAGGCTGGCCAAGAAAGACAGTACCATGGATCAGATGGAGTATGCTTAGGTGGTCTGAAGTGTCCACACAGTGTGGTCTCCATTGGGACAGGAGATATAAATCCCAACTTCTAAGGCTCCTTGCTAGTCTCTGTGACAGATCCTGGGCAAAATCTTCTCACATGGAGGCATCATCTCAACATACGGCAAAATCTACCACATATGCATGGCATACAGCTTCGGAAAATAAAATCCATTAAAAGGATGCCTGCTCATGCAAAGTGAAGCCACAATTGCATTTGTTTAACTCTAAATGTATGTCACAATGACTGAAGCTCAGCTCTGGCACAAGGCACAGAGTGCTCTGACTCTAGTTCACAAGAAGTCATCTCAAACTGGGTGGATGAGAACACTGGTTGACACATCGACCTCAGCTAGACCCGGAGGGTCAAGAAATGTCAGGGGATGGCTGAGCCATTTGGAGAGGCTTCATGTGATGGTTTAGGAGTAGGAAGACTCGATTTCATAACTGCTGTTCATCTGCAGTTTGCCTGATACAGTACATGACAATCCAATAATAAGCAGGGACTGGAAAAATCCACTTTCTGTAAATACACTGTGGGCTTAAGGGGGGGTTAACATGTCTGTTCCCTTTAACCATTTACAGCTTACAGTGATTTTTCTTGAGTCAAACAGCTTATTTGAGGATGAAGGAGAAGATCTGGTGGAATTTTATGTGGAATTTCACGCAAGGGCTCAGCTTGACAGGAAGAACAAAATTTACTCAATGAAAAATCCAAGCCTGGTTCAAACCCAGTCAATGGATTTTATGTGTCTGACCCCACAATGTTTTGATGAGATGTAATCTACACTTATGTTCTAAGTTTCTAAAAAATAAAAGTTTGTCTCTCTCTCTACAACTACATGTCAAGTCGAAGCTCAAAACTGACACTTAAATGGCAGCATTAACTCTTTAACTACTACTCTCTGGAGTGTGGCAGATATTAGAGAGACCCCTGCAGAAAGAGGGCTTAGAGCACTGCTGGGAGGAAGGGAAGGGAAGGGAAGGGAAGGGAAGGGAAGGGAAGGGAAGGGAAGGGAAGGGAAGGGAAGGGAAGGGAAGGGAAGGGAAGGGAAGGGAAGGGAAGGGAAGGGAAGGGAAGGGAAGGGAAGGGAAGGGAAGGGAAGGGAAGGGAAGGGAAGGGAAGGGAAGGGAAGGGAAGGGAAGGGAAGGGAAGGGAAGGGAGACAAAGGAGATGCCCTAAGGCAGGGAGTAGGGAGAAAGACAGAAGAAGGAAAAAGGGGAATAGAGAAGAATAGGAATGGAAAATGGCAGAGTATGCACGTTTTCTTACTGAGCAATACTGGATACAAAAAATATGTCCAGAATAAAAAAAAAGTTATCTGCAAAAGCTAATTACTATACATGGTCAAATCCTATTTTTGTTAATTCCACAAACCTCCCATTGACATGGCTGGGATATTTACTCAATGCTGAATACACATTATTTATACTTCAGCCCATGAATCGGCATCAGAGCTGGAACTGGGCCTTTTGCGCAGAATAAATCCGACATTCCTCCTTTTGACCTCTGTTTAACATTCTAGGAAAAAACAAATTTCTTCATGAATATGTACAAAATGTGCCAAGACAAGTTCTGCCCTCAGACTGGCATTTCAGTGGGGCTGCATTGCTGTATTTCAAAGCAAAATTTGGCCTTTGACTCTAACTGCTCCCAGCTCTAGAAATATTAAATTGATTTTCTTCAGACATGAACTGTTTTCTCCTTCATCACTGAGGTCTATAAAACAAGCTGAGTTCAAATTTCCTAGCGTCAGCTGTTCTTGAGTTATGAGGGCAGAGAAGCTGCAACCGGAACAAATAGGAATAGCTGGTTTCTCTTCATGCCCACATATCATAAAAACAGCCAGGCTGATTTTGCTGTGAGTTCTTGAAACATTTAGGCTGAGTCCTAAACTGAAAAGTTCACTGCCACGCTTTGAGGAACTTTCTTGAGAAAATCAGGAACAAGTGGAAAATGGGGGAAAGCCTGGAAACAGAAATCGATGTGAAGCTGTAACAGCAGTTTGTTTCCATAGGAGTAACTACAAATTCCCACACCTCCATCATAAATTACCTTTGTAAGAGCCTACATGCTCCTGAGTGGGACTGTGGCTTTCTTCTTTCCTAGGAGAGACATTTTTGCTCTTAGCATTAGATAATAAGAGGCTGTTTAGGGTAATTTTAATCTGTTTCTTATGTCTGGCACACAGGAGCCCTGCCAGGATGGCTATTGGGAACGTCTGCAAGACTTCACCCAGATCCTTGCTCACCCCCTGCTTTGGCAGCCCCATCTTTTGAGTCCAACCTCGCAGCCCAAATTGCAGCCAGAAGCACGCAAGCAGGACTCCAAGCTGCTGCTTGCAAAGCCTGACTAAGGGTTTTGTCATCATCCAGCATATTTATGGCTTTCACATCAAGACACGTTGATCAGATAAGAGGCCTTCACTGCGTTAGCCATTGCAGAAACGTTGTAGTCATCCATCCATTCTCCAATGAACACTTACATCCACGTTTGTCTTCTGCAGCTTTGGTAAGAGTAAAATAGATTTTTAAAAATTTGAGCCACTGGAAGCAAAAGCCCCAACTCCAAATGCTCATAATGGATGGTTCAAGGAGGAATTTAAATTTGGTGCTTAATACCCAACTTGCTTAGTTGCATATAAGATGCACAGACTGACAAGAAAAGCTGTTTTAGCTCTAGTTGTCTCTTTTTTGCTAAAAGTTATTTGCACTTGAAAATCTTCTGACCAGTTTAACTGTGTGCACATCCTTAGCCAAAGGCAGTGGTTATGAAATACCACATAACTATCCCCTTTCACATGTCATTCCCTGGGACGGGGAATCTCTAGTACAGCATGCAGACATCAAGGACATCACGTTGGGCCACCATGTGAAAACATGTTATTACTCAGTTGTCACGCTGTCAAAAGCTGCAACCGATCACTGCTCTAGTGAGCCATGAGTGTCTTGTTTTGCTCCTGATCAAGCTCTCCCGGCAAATATAGAAATACTAAGACAGAGGTGCCCATATCTAGATCATCAGAAAGAGGGGATGCTGAGATGCTGAGACATGTTTTTTTATGGTGATCAAGGGTGAAGCACTGTGGGCAGAAGACAGTAATTTCTCAAGGACCCAGGCGCCTGCTCTGCCAGTTTTGCACCATGCTTCTAAGACAAAAAGCTTGCACAGTCCTCCTGTGCTGTCAGATTCCCCATCAGGTTCAGTCTCACCCTGATGCTCTGACAACGATCAGGACATAACAAGATGCAAGGAGGAGCAGGATCTGCCTCTTCACGAGGCACCTGCAATGAACTGAAGTCACAGGGATTACAGAAGCAGAGCCGAGGGCGGATTTGTAACCCTCATCTTTTGGCTGTTTTGAGAAATCAAATGTAATAGTGAAGCTGTTCCTCTTCAGAAGTGGGTTACAGGGTATGCATATTTATGGGGCTTTGCTCCCCAAGGTTCATGAATGCAACTCCCATTTAGCTAATGTGGCTGATGTGGGAATGCTGAGGGGTGGAGAGACAAATTAATAGGAGGTTTACCATTCAGACTTTCAGTGAACATACAGCATTCTTATTTAAAAATAATAGAATAATGGTATTTATAAAGCATCTGCAACTCAGCATTCAGGGGAACAGGAAAAGTTGATTAGAAAAACATTTCAAACCCTGAAAATACTGATATAATGCAATAGTAGCAATAATTTTTCAAAAAGCAGATACAGTCTTGCCCAGGGACTTAGGGGACAGAGGATGAGGAAGCTCTTATTTTATTTTATTAAAATTAAGACGCTCTTAAAGTGGAAAAAGAAGATCAGAGAGATTTTAGGGAGGCGCAGAAGAGGCAGTCAGTCAGCAGGTCTATGGGACATATCCCAGCAGAGAATACACAGGATTTTGTTGTACTGCTTAAGAAACAAGTTACATTTAGTGGGGGGCAGGTGACCCTGTGTTTTCCCCTGCCTTTCCAACGTACAGGTGACTTAATATAGGCTCAACTGCCTAGGATGTGCATGTGGAGTAGCTTTATGTCCTGGCCAGCAATTGACTCAGCAATTCTGGAGTGTGCTCTTGATGTCCACAGTGCAAAAATAAGACTATAGGAATGATGTCGACACTGTATAGAGTACTGATGCACCACTCAGGGTTAATTTGTTTTATGGATCCACTTCCTGAACATGTAGTTAATGAGTCCAGAAACTATAAACGCCAAGCCTCAAGCATGTCCTGTTGCACGGATAGACAAGTGGACAAGTGACTGCAAAGAGCTAGGCCTGGACATCATGTAGATGTAGAGGCTGCATGAAAAGGAACATCAAGGAACAGAAGGAAAGCCACCCAAGCATTGGCATCAGATGTGCTTCCTGCCCATCCCTGCCTTTCCAGGAGTTGCCAAAGGAACCTTCTTGTGAAGCTGCAGAAGGGCTGTCTGCAGCTCCTAGGAGGGGATACACAGGCTCTGTTGTGTTCCCAATGGTGTCCTGGTCTCCTCCCGCCCAAAGCAGGGCAAGGACACAGCTGAGCCAGCCCACTTATGCCCCACTCTGACCCTGTGATGAATGGGATGCGGGCTTAAATAAAGGGATTTATTATGGGATGCTGGAACTAGGTAGCTTTTTATGGATATAGTAATATATCTTTCTATCTGTCTACCTACCTACTACATATATTGTTTTATATCTATCTAGATACAGAAATAAACAGTATAATATATATACACCAATATATCAAGTTGTTACAATAGTTCAAAACATTTGGTACCAAATTTTGCTGTTGCTTTGCACAGTCAGACATTCTCTGGTTGATTCAATATATTTTGATTAAAATACTTGGTGGAGAGAGAAGTACACAGCCGGCATCTTTCTGCAGCTGCCCTCACACACAGGCATGTCAGCAGCCAAAGACGGGAGGGCACAGTGGCATGGCAAACCAACCTCCCTCAGGTTTCTGTTCTATTTCTGTTCTGCTAAAGGGTAGAAGCCCCAGCTGACTATCTTGCTACTGAGTGATAGCTGGGATGGAAATTAAATAGATGGAACACTTGCCTGCATGTACAGAGGGGGGCAAATAGGAAGGGAAGGAGAAACAGTTGATACATAGCAGTTTCTGTAGAGCAGTAAATATTAGCATTAATTTTGCTCATCACAACTGCACATTTGTTATAGCTTTCCACGTACCAAATCCATAAGTCTATATGTGCTGAGCCAGTGGCTTGCCATAACAAGCAGCAAATGAATGATGTATTACCTCTCTTATAATGGATTGGTTATTTCAACCGCACTTGCCTTGATGTGATGAAATAAATGACAGCAATTTTGCTAATACATGGTTTTTCTGCCCTGTCCCTCCTTTCAAATAGGGCAGAAAGGTGTCCTTTAACATTTAAAGCCACGGAAGAACACAATATGTATGATGGTAAATGACCATTATGTAGTACACCACAAACTGTAAGTACTGTCTGGTTTGAAATGAAGCTGATGTGAGGTATAAAGAAGGTATTTTACACACGGTAGACATAATAAATCTAGAGTTGCTGGAGGATTTAGATCCAACTGGAAATAAATCCATTGCAAATATTTTTGAAATATTGTATAGCTACATTAAGAAAGGACTCTGCCACTGAGCTGAAAGTGCTTCTGGTTCAGCTGGTGATATTACAGCTTTGCCAGTCAAAAGCTGATCATATCAATCAGTTTTCTATTTCAGACTGATGATGAGAAATGTATTGCATGAGCAATGTTACTATATTCTCCATTAAAATACAACATCCAATTCGATAGCAAAGAACTGCTGCTTAACATCATCTGTTCAATAAGAAGAAATTGGATGGGGTGGGTGCATCATGGCCTTCTTCTTTCTCTATGCTCTGCTTGCCTTGTTCATGGGACCAAGCTGTGATCAAGAAATTGGAAAAAGCAGCCAGGAGCAAGTTTCCATGAGCCTAATTCCCATATCAGCATGTAGCAAGCGAGAGCCCTTGCCCCAGGAAGTTCAGAGCAACATGACCAAATTCAGCCCCCACAAGCGCAGGAGAAGCGGGTGCGGCTGGAGGCTCCTGCAGAGGCAAACACAGAGGAAAAGACCCTGATGACACCTCCATGCTAAGGTTATCTTGGGTTAGGAAACTGCCAGGCAGGAGGAAAGCAGAGGACATTTCAGGGCTGGGAAGACGGGCAAATTCTTAAGATAACACGCATGACCGCATGTTAAAGAAATTCAGGTCTGTGCGAGGCAAGATGCAAAGGTTCAGGGTATGATCCCAAGGCCACCGCCACCAGTGAATGAATTTCCACTGATCTAAGTGGCTTTAGATAAAACCCTTAGTTTGGCTCTCATTTTGCACAAGCGCCTGGGCCCTACTCTGTCCACACAGCATGGCAGTGGCCCCACACTGCTCTGATCCTTGGCAAGAGGATGAAATTATGCTGGGAACTCAAATAACTCCCATGGCATGAGGACCACTCTGCCCTTCAGCAGGGCTGGATGTTAAGCCAGCTGTTAAATGCTGCCCGCATCCAGCTGCACTTTCTCCAGCTGCTGCAGCTCTTAACTTCCCTCTGAGAAGAGGCACCACCTCTTGGTGATATGGTAGTTCCCCTTTCTTTTTGCTGGTTTGGACATGGAAGTCCCTGCCACCCCAAACCTTCTTGATCCTCACATGGTTATTCATTTTCCAGCTTGGTCCACAAAGTTTTATCAGACACAGCAGACTGGATCTTGAAGTGGCAGCAGTCACTCCTGATGTTTATCTTCACTAGTATTACTGTTTTTCACTACAGTTTTAGGGTTTTTTCCTGATGAATGCTGACTAGCCTCTTTCCCTTCTGCCACTTTGCTTAGGTCACGTTTGCCCTCAGAGAAATATGTGGCAGCATCATGAACAGGAAAGGAAAGCTCTGTCATATGGAGAGACTAGCATGCAACGTGATTATCATGTTAACCAGCTCACTGCCCTTTGGATGTTTGGCCCATTTCCAGCAAAGTGACTTCAATACGGTGCTCTGGGCACATACTGCAAGTCGTCAGATTCTACCGAAATGTCAAACAGCATCCTGGATGCTGCAGGGATCTCAGGGGCCGAGCAGCAAAGCGCTGCATGTCTCTGTGCCTGGCTGGATCCACACTCCCTCAGCAACATGCGCAGCACAGTGTGCGGGGGCAGCAGCGCTGCTCACCCTCTCTCTTCGAAAGCCCCTGAAATCATCGTGTAATCCCTCTGGGGGCAAGCAGACCAAGGGATACCATTTACAATTTTCTACGGCAAACATTAGGTACAATAAGCCAAAAATATTAAATGGACAGCTGGCCTCGCCTTGCTAATAGAGAACCTTTTCTTGTGGGATTTCTTTAAGACCTTTTACTAAAGTGCAAGTATTTCAGGGAGCCTTGTGTGCGTTGGCTTGGGTTAACTGAGGACTGAATTTGCAGCTGTATAGACCACTGGAGCCCCAGCAGCTCTGGCTCCAAGCAGGGGCCCATACACTGATGAAGTTCAGGCACTTTTCTGCAGTCCACCGAGACATGACCACTCATGGTGGACAAAGGGACAGAGTGAACCCCCTCTTCCAGCACTGGGCTGCCAGGTAAACCCCTTTCCCAGTGCTGTCACACACGAGCTGGGCCAAAGCCTGATCCCAGGCATGGCGCAGCAAATCCAGAGTTAATTTTCTACCAAGTCTATCTTTTATCTTCTACCTAATACATCAGTGAAGTCACAAAGCCAAATTTCCATGGCAACAACTGTGAGGTCAGAGAGAAAGTATTAGGCAGGATCAAGCATCTGAAGTGGAATTGGGAAAGGGAAAGAACAAAATCACTTTAAAAAAATCAAAAGTCATAATAGAGGGAATTACAAAAAGTAAAAACAAAAAACAAACAAAAAAACCCCACCAAAAAACCAAGCCAAACCAAACCAAAAAACAAAAACAGAACAAAAAAAGGCCAGGTCAGATAATCTGTTCCTGGTGTGAACACTCCTTTCAGTTTCAGACAAAGCTGGCACCAGTGAAAACACCCTTTCGTACAAGCAGAAACCCATTTTGTTTCTTTACTCCCTTTGAAGTCAACACCAACTCCAGCAGCAGTGAGATATGGTTGTCCAAGGAATTGTAGGGGAATTCCCTGCCACCAGGAACACGTCAATGCATTTTCTTCTTTAATCATTTTCTGAAATGTGTAGTGACCACAGCCTAAATTAATTAGCAATCAATTGTTTGCTCCTTAGCATAGCCATAAACCAAGTTCCTAGCCCACAGTCAGGGGCTCCTGAGGGACCAGCTGCCAAGTGCCCCCAGCATCTACATTGCATGCCCCGTGGAGGAGGTAGTGGAGTCAGCAGGGTGAGCCCAAAGATGGACAGGACAACTTCAGTGAATGTGGGCAATGGGAGAGCTAGGTAGGAATACAGATTTCCCCCAGTGGTGCTGCCATCCACAGAATCACAAAATGGTTGGGGTTGGAAGGGACCTCTCAAGATCATCTAGTCCAACTCACCTCCTCAGGCAGGGTCACAGAGAGCAGACCACACAGGAATGTGTCCAGGCGGGTCTTGAATGTCTCCAGAGAAGGAGACTCCACAACCTCTCTG
This sequence comes from Nesoenas mayeri, assembly GCF_963082525.1. Lineage (NCBI taxonomy): Eukaryota > Metazoa > Chordata > Aves > Columbiformes > Columbidae > Nesoenas > Nesoenas mayeri. The sequence goes on from NC_137543.1 coordinate 117,858,561, forward strand.
GGCAGCCTGTTCCAGTGCTCTGGCACCCCCACAGTAAAGAAGTTCCTCCTCATGTTCAGACAGAACCTCCTCTGCTTCAGTATGTGCCCATTGCTTCTCATCCTATCACTGGGTACCACTGAAAGGAGTCTGGTCCCATCCTCTTGACACCCACTCTTGAGATATTTATAAACATTGATAAGATCCCCTCTCAACCTTCTCTTCTGCAGGCTGAACAGACCCAGCTCTCTCAGTCTCTCCTCATAAGAAAGACACTCCAGACTCCTAATCATCTTCACAGTTCTCTGCTGGACTCTCTCCAGTAATTCCTTGTCCTTCTTCAACTAGGGAGCCCAGAACTGGACACAGTACTCCAGATGCAGTCTCATATCTGACCCTTTAGGGTCAGACAAATTGTAGCGCAGGAGGCTGTGTTTCTGCAGGAAGGCTGGCAGTTTTCTCATCCTTTCAATAGGGTCTCCTGCTGTGCCTGAGACAGCCACTGAGGCGGGTCCCATGTGATGCAGCTGCCGTGACATTGCAGCTGTCACACAGTGCTGACGGGCTGGAGCCGTGTCACAAACCCAGTGCCCTGCCTTCCCTTTAAGCAATGTTGTATATTGCCTGTCCACGTTTGTTACCACCTTTCCCGCTCCAGGCAATGATCTAGGACCTACAGTTCTTCAGAGAAATCCAATTAAGGATGTTGCACGAGCCCCTCGTCAGATGAAAGCCACCAATTCATTAAGCTCCAGGGTCGCTGCCTACACCCAAGGAGTGAAGCGCATGTTTTCCCTCCAGCCATACTCCCTCCCTCCTTCCCTCACCATCCACACGTGCTGCACATCAGAGGAGACAAAGCTTTGGGGTCTCTGTGTTCCCCAGATGATTTTTCTCCCTTATTCAGGAAAAAACAGAGGAGGTAGGTGGTTTCAGAGCCTGAAAACCTTCTGGTGATGTTCAGAGGGGAGGCAGGCAGCTGTGGAGAGAAACCTTTATCGCCTATTTGGGACTTATAATGTGCATGGGCCTTTGTGACTTCAATTACTGCTTTTTCTGCTGCTTGATCTGAGAGCATATTTGAGTCGATCTGAATATCAAAGAAATTCAGATAGGCAGTGGGGCAAGGAATAGGGCAGAGAGTGACAGGAAAATAGGAAAGCCAGGGAGATGATACAGAGATGGTACTGCAGATAGACCAGATTAAAAGATGAAAAAGCAGGGTGATGTGCCTGGTTAGCAGGCAAAACTGCTCAACTTAAATGCATTTATTTTTACCACTTAATTTTCTCAAATAGACATTTTATGTTCTATTCATAGTCTACACATACTGTCTTTGAAAAAAAGGGTTTCTGATGCAGGGTGACAGAAGAGCTACGAAACAGCTTTGCACTAAAGTACTATGGAGCAATCCTTGCTGTAAGACAGTTCCTCTGAACCACATCTCCAGAAAAAAATCCAGAGCTTGACCTGGATCCCAGGAATGAGCATTTAGCACACTTGGCCAGATAGAAGCATAAACAAAACCTATCAGGTGAAATTACGCTCTGCAACCCTGAAAACTGAAGGGGAATGTATGTGTACATGGTGGGACACAGCAGAGCTACTGAAATGCTTCAGCATTTTCATGGTATGTGGCTGTTGATGGCTCCAGGAGGTGGAACATATTCAGGTCCATAAAACAGAGCTAGAAGAGAGAGTGCATCCACAGCCCTTGTGTAGAAGGAACATACAGAAGAGCTAATCATACTTGAAAAAATGGACCACCACTGGTTTTATTATTATTAATTTTTCCCAGCAAAATACTCCTTGCCCATAATGGCAGAAAAGGTCTAGGAAGTATTAAGAGAGAACATGACAGTTCCCCATCACTCTGACTCTATGTAAATCTTTCACAAAACCAATTCACACTCATGAATAAGGACCATAGCTTGTGTTTAATATCCAGGGGATTCATCAGTATTGGATGACAGTTATCACCAAAAGGATGGCTGTTTGGGAGCTGTAGTACCAATGGCTTAAAGGGAGTAGGAGACACTTGCGGCTATCAAATTTTATGCATACATGGTAGGCTCCTGTGTGTATAAATATATAAGTGTACACAAATGTACATATACACACACAAATGTATAATTACTATTTTCACAGTGATATGTTCTTATATTGCCCCTACGAAGTAATTAGCATTATTATTCTATTAATTAAAATTTTCTGCTGTCTTGAATTTAAAGACGGGACATATGGTGGTTTGCATTACTGAAGTATAAAATAAACTCTTCGTTTAACTCTGCGCTAAAGTTCCTCTCGCTTTTCCCCATATGCTGTTTCGAGGGTTAGCTTTGCTGTGATTTCCTTCCTTCCTTTATTGATATTGAAATATTCTTACCTCTAATTCTTCTTTCATTGCTCCTATTAATTTCACACATTTTCTTCACATAGTCACGGGTACTTACTGGTTTTATGATTTGCACATTTTCACCATCTATAAATTGGCTCTCATACAAGTCACTCAAAATTACATTTTGATTTAAAAAAGACATAACAATGTCATTTTTTCCACGCAGCTTTCAGACCTGTTTTGCAACGAGCCTGTTAATGAAATCATGACTTGTTTATCTGCAGTTTCTAGGCTGGAATATAGCTTCCTTTTGGGGGCCATTTTCTGCCGCTCTGTTTTGTCGAGAATTTATTCCAAACTTGGCAACCACTGAAAAGTTACGCACTCTTCTCACAACTTGTCATCTTCCATCTTTATTCAGGCATTGCACTTGGCTACCTTTTGAGGATTAAAATTAACATGTTATTATTGTTTCTGAAGACCCTTCAGACTTTGACTCCTACCTATTGGAGAAATTTTGATTTCTGTTTATGTACTTGCTCATAATTTGGGTTCTGTTTCCAATCTGTCACTTGCTAAACCATCTGTGCCATCTGGAATGTGCCTGGCCCCAATTTGGTGGAATTATCTTCCTTATGAAATTCATGAGATTCAGCTTGCAGATGCTTTCATTGCTTCTCTGACAAATTTACTTAATTTGGCAGCTTTGAGGTTTGCACTTTTGTCAGTTTCTAGGACCGTGTCTTGTTCTTATTATGCTATAGGTGGGGGATACACGGAACATAGATTCATATGAAACATGAGAAACCTTTTGGTTACAACAGCTTTGACATACAGCTGAAAACGAAGATTTCGGTACTCAAAACCCTTATGAGCCAATTTTCCTCTAGTATGTCATCCAATCACGGGCACTTGAGAGTGCAGGGGTAGGGTAAATGAAATTCATAGCTGTGCTGAGGGTCACCAGCAGGTTTATGCTCCAGATTAAGTGGTGCTGCAGATATGGCATCCAGAAAGAACTGGAATAGCCAAGACACTGGCTCAAATATTCCCCTGAGGTGAAACCATACCTTAGCCATCACTAAATAAACCTTTCTAGCTGTGAGAATTTTTAGCACCTGAGAAAAAAAAACATAATGGAGTCCTCCTGATGATCTGGTTTTGAAGCTTTCCAAACCAACTACGTGTGCCCAGTAGGCTCACAAAGGCTGATGAAACTCGCCAAACTTTTAATGGATTATCTAGATGATCCTTTGCTAATCAGTATATGCTGGACCATCACAGGTAAAATGGAGACAAACAGGGTCTACGTGCTTCCAAATTTGGCATTATAAAGGTCACTTGTGTATCAACATCTAGGTTGAAATACTTTATAGGACAATTTTAATATTTTTTTACTTGCTGAATCATCTGGTTTTGGACCAAATTCAGTTCCTAGTAACTAATGTTTTATTATACAATAATGGAAAAAAATTGTCCAAAGAATACAGTTCTAACAAAATAGCCAAACCCAGAAATGTATTATATTTTACGTGAAAGAAAAATTAACTTTTCCATAAGTTCTTCTCCACCCTCCATCAAACTGTGAGTTCCTAGACAGCAATCATCAAATGTGAATACCAAAAGTTAAGTATGTTAATATGTATTCTAGTACCTTACAGAAGTGAGCTGATTTCCGGGAGGATAATCCCCTCCCCACCCCAAAGTAATTTGAAGAAAATGAGAAAAGTCAGGTAATGAAAACCTCTTGGAAGGCAGATGGTACCTAAGTCCATCCTGCTGTGCTTACCTGTTTTTCTCTGTCATTCCTCCATTGCTGCTCTGGCTCAATCCACTTCATATTATAGCATTTAAATAAAAGTTCTGATGGTTGGAATTTAGTCTGCTAGATCATCATCAGAAAATGTTCAAAGTGAGCAGCTGGTCAGGGAGAAACCCCACCAAACCAGGTTGTGCTCTACATTGAAAATGAGAGAGGACACCATTCACAACAACCTCTGCTGAATCGTTTCCATACAGCCGTCAACATTGCCACGTGTTTTGTGTGGCCATCACAGCTCTTTGAAAAAAATGCTATAGAATCATACAATGTCCTGAGCTGGAAGGGATCCACAAGGATCATCAAGTCCAACTCCTGTCCCTGCACAGGACAACCCCACAGTTCACACCATGTGTCTGAGGGTGTTGTTCAGTCTCTTCTTGAACACTGTCAGGCTTGGGGCCGTGACACCTCCCTGGGGAGCCTGTTCCAGTGCTCCACCACCCTCTGGGTGAAGAACCTTTTCCTCATGTCCAACCTAAACCTCTCCTGGCACATTTTCAATAGTAGGATCGCAACAAATAGGGAAGGAGAAAATAAACAGGCTTTGCTGGTCGCATTCTCTTCCTCAGTGTAGGGAGCTGTGGAGCTCTATTTTGTATTATTAACAGTGACTTGACTGCCACAGCTCCCACTAAGATCAGATGATGAACCCGACACCAATTCGTGGAGGTCCACAGTATTTCCACATCTTAACTCTACTGCCCCTTCAAATACATTGTTGTTGTGATTAAAGTTGTGTTTAATAATAATAGAACACACAAAGAAGCCATATAAGGTTAAAAGGAGCTATCTGAATTTCTTTTTGTTAATGTCATTAGCACAAAAGGCTCCTTTGGAAGACCCAAAGCGCTGTGGTCTGGATTGATGCTAATGGGCAGCATCCCAGCAGGAAGACGATGTGTGCTTCATCACGATGCTGGAAGGAGTTTGTCTGCTAGCCAAAATCTCTCTCCTACTGTTCAGAAAGCAGTATCTCACTGAACTACCCCCTTTTTACAGTTCATTACTGCACAGTCTTTTCAAGGGGTTGGCTGCCGTTCAATTTCATGGCTTCAGAGTTGCAGAAAAGCACCTTTCATGGTATCCAACCCTCCCTCCAATCTCATGGCTACTCAATACACTAGGTAATATTTCACCAGGTGTCTTGCTCAGAAATGCTGTGTTTGTTGCTCCTGTGATAATCCCAAGTGAACAGAAAATCCATCGATCCCATGTACTGCAAGTAATTAGAACTGGGGTTGCATATCATTCCTGCAAAGTTGTATCAGTCAGGATTTCAAACGTGAAATGGTTTTCAGTGGATTCAGCACTCTGCCTCTGAATAATGCAGCCTATAAATTGAAAGTGCCTTTAAAAGATGACATTTTTCATTCTTTCTTGTCCTCAAGTAGTGTTGCTATAATTTAAAAACAAAGCTGGTATTTCTCCTGTTTATAGGATACTAGGATTGTGTACGTAACTTTTTACTTCTCTCAATAATTTTTATGATTCCCCTCAAATAATGCTTCTCCCTTGTGTATTCATATTTTCACTTTTGATTGTAGGCAATTAATTTTTATTACCATAAAAAATCCTTCTGAAACTCTTCTATGATGAGCTTGTTTTATTTATCTAGTCATTAGCCTGTGATGAGAGTGACACCTCTAACAGCTCAGTCAACAACCTTCTACTGGCAACACAGATACATCTGTTGTGAGGAGTTACTCTTCTATTAGATTAACATTACTGTAAAAGCTGGCATTCAATTTTTTAATAGGTTTTCCTAATTCTAATCTTCTACACTTCAAGTAATAGCTAGAGGTAGATTCTTAAAAAGGTCTTGAGGCTTTACTGCAATTGCATGATTTCCTTTGCATGAACTAGTAATTACTTAGAGGCTTTTTATAAATAAAAAATCCTTTTATTTCCTTTCCAGCAAACGCCATCAACATTTTAATAAAACATTTAGGATTTACTGAGAGAAATAAACCATTTATTGAATTGCAAACACCAGTTTATACAGATGCGTATGTACATGGCTTCCAGAAGCTGATGCTGGCCACCAGCGCTTTCTGTCCCATCTCTAGCAGGAAGGAATTTATTTGAATTCACAAGATGGTTTTGAAAGAAAAGAAAATGCACATCCTTTTGGGGCACCAGATAAAGACTATTCTGACCTCTGGGAGCACTGATGAGAACCATTCATAATCTGACTGACTCGCCTCAGCTTTAAGATGCCTAATACAATTAGTTCTGTCCTTAGGAGATGGAAATTTTGTTTCCGAGCACAGATTTCACTTGACAATGCATGTTGTTTGTGGGTGGACTCCATCCTGGACTTTGAGTTCTCAGCATTGGGTGGGACTGAAAGGTCCTGAACCAAAAATCTTTGCTGGGGCCTGCCAGGAGTGTAAATTTAAGAGTGTATATTTTTGTGACCTTGGTAGTTGCTGCAATAATAAAATATTTTTGCTTATTTACTCAACAGAAATTTTAGTTAACAGTTTCATGTACTGCACAAGGAATCCAAAATTACACTAGACTTATACCTGCAGAAAACATGCTAAAGAAAACCAAGGAAAACAGATTATAATTTCATATAAGGGAATACACTTAGGAGTGAAAAAAAAATTGCTGATTCCTGAGGAATTTGCCCATTTTCTTTTCAAGCCTCTTTCTCATGCACTTACAAAAGCATAAATTGTTCTAATGTTCCTTAGGTCATAAAAAGCAAATTGGGTGGGTAAGAACTGTTTTCCCTTGTCAAGTTGGGCACCCTACCTAGTTACAGAAACGAAGACAGTTTGCTTCCTTCTCACCACGCCGTCATGATCAAAGGAATAGGATGCGAAAATTTTCCTTGCCGGAATGTACTGCTATTCAAAGCCCTTTGTAGGCACCTCATAGCAAAACACAAATGTCTGGTACGAGATGAAAAGAGAGCGCATGTATTTATTCATTCAGGATGGCATTTTGAAGCCCCAAAAGAAATGTATGCATACATGTATGTCTGTATATAGGGGCTACTAGGGAGGAGAGCACTGTCTGTGGGGCTCTCCCTTTCCCCTGGGCAAAACCTCAGCCTTGGAGAGGACTCACAGAGCTCCTGGCAGGGCTTTGCCATCCCTTCCTCTGTTACCAGGCAACATTATCAGTGATGCTGCACATGTGCACTGGACATTAATTACCACTTTCTGCTCGCTGTTTGTATTTCCATTTATGCATTCTACTTTAGAAACACGAGGTATACTCGAATGAATGAGATTTTTGTTGAAAGGATGTCTGTACTCATACGCTAACCGGCCCAGAGGGTAAAACGTGACCTGCGGTAGGGCAAGTGGAAGATGTGTGTGGTCCTGCTCAGCTCCAGCCATGCTGGAGGTGGCCCCAGTCCTGGTGTGGCTGGCAAGGGCTGTGCCACCGCCATCCACAACGCAGGGCTTCCTGGCACAGCACCTGGCTCTTGTGGCGTCCACCCACTACAGCAGGTACTTATTACATTGCAGAGCTAAACCCTCAGTCCCTCAAATAAGAGATGCATTGGTATCAGTGGAGATTTCACCTGAGCTGAGGATTTCACCATGTGAACGTGTTACCATCCACATAGCTAAGGTGTGACTTTGTCTGGTTTTGTAAAAACTGATGTCAAGACTCAGACATGTGAAAAGGCAGGCAGTAGTTATAAAGTAATTCAGTGCATGTCGTGGTGAGCGCATGGTGATCTGTCCCCCTGTGGAGGACAGACAGGCACTTCAGGAACAGGAATGACATCTACATAGCAACACCTCATGCCTTTCCTCTGGTAGATTAAAAGGCTCTTATACAAACCAGAGATGGAGTCAGGAGACATCATGGCTTCAGTTACATGTGTGGTGCCTCCTGCTATGCAAGAAAAAGCCACAGTGCTGGTCATTCCCTCTCATCCTACCAAGAGATTTCATTTCTCAGCTCCTGTTTCGAGGCCTGGTTTCTAGCAGCTTTAATTACATGCTGCTGTAGAGAAAGAAGCAATGAGCCACACAGTGTAGGGCCATTAATGAAAATCCCAAGCATCATCACAGCACTCCCTCCTCCACTGGCCTGCACGAAGGTATGTGCTGAATAGAATCCTGTACAAAAAAAAGACTGTGGTCTGCGAAGGAAAATGTAGGGGACAAAAGGAAGCAAGCTTGCCAGGCATGTCCACCAATCCCTCTTCTGGCTATGGGTGTCTCCATTTCCAAACATCAATGTCAAAAATGTCACAACATTCTGATTTTGAATGGGCTGCTACCACCTGTCCTCTACAAACTTACTCCCTAACCTTCACAGTGTTTTAGACTGGAGTGTCTCAAATCATTAGTCCCACTTAAAAAGCAGGCTGGGTTTTACTGTAGGACACTGTCTCACCAACATAAGCAGCATCCCTTTTTTGCTTCAGAAACAGTCTTCCATCATTCCTCTGTGCTAGTGTAGTCTCTGCGTCCATGGGCAGCCTGCGATCTCTCTAGCCACAAATATAATAGATGTGAAAGTGTTTCAGAAGACACAAGACATGATTTCAGAAAAGGAAGATTATCTATCTGCCATTACCTTGCCTCTGGTTTCACTGCAATGACACAATGCTTTGAGTCTCTTACAAGAACCCCCAAGAATCTAGGGTATATGGCTCTTTCAATCCTCAGAAATCTGGAATTACCCCAGTTGGAATGGAATTGAAAAGGAATGACTGAACAACCACCTTCTCAATGTTACTGCCACTACACTGACAATTTAATTAAAACTGTTGTGCATTTACTTGTCATTAGTTTGTATCAATAAGGAAAACACAGACTTAAAATTCTCAGACAGTGCTCATCAAAATGTACCTCTGTGCTGCTATTTAGGGATTACATCAATTAACAGATTTTATAATTCTTGAAGGTATGTGAATATGTAAAAAGAAAATCCCCATCTTCATATGGAATCTTCACACCAGCATATAAATGGAGTTGACTAAAAATAATAATCTTTACTGCAAAAAACATGACCCTGAGTGTATGAATGTCATGTTCGTTATATAATAATATAATTTTTTGTCTTGTGGTTTGCTGCCTGATGTAAAAAATCAAGAGGGATGTGAGGGTATCAGAAGATAAATTAAAAAAAAAAACATTACTTCTAAATATATTGTACGGGTTTTGTCAGCAGAAGTCCACTCTGAGCCTGGTCTTGCACACTCAGCTGTAAATCTGGTGCAGCTGCCTTGGTGCCTTTGGAGTTAGGGGAGCCAGATGCTTACCCACCAAAAGCTACTGCTGCTCTCCTTCACAGATCAAAAACTCTGGGAGCTGTTTCAGTGATTCCTGCCATGTTTTGTGATTTTCTTCAAACATGGAAGCAACCTCACTGAAAAGCTCAGCTTCACTTTTAAAAAAATAATGTTTCTAACCCATGTGAGCCTTTAATGCTTCAATATCGAAAGGCAACTAAATGAATCCCAAATGCATTTTCTAATCCCATATTATTTAAGCCAGTCTCAGGATTTCTCAGAGCCTGACTAATGATTTTCAAGCACTTAGGAATGCAGCAACTCCAGCTGGGCATCTGATATCCACTCACTCTATTTACTAAATTACTTTGTAACAACTGCTCATCTTTTCATTTGTCTGATCCATGACATCTGGTTTTACAAAAGCAGAGCCCCAGGCTGTTCCAGTGGGAAGGCTGTGGCACTCACTTCAGTCAGACCCTCCACCAGCACTTCTTCAATCCGGACACAGAGCACTGGCAATATCAAACCTTCACAAAGCAGAGCTTAAGATGGCTTTAAGACACGCTTGGCCCAGGGATGTAAAAGGTGCTGACCCAGTAAAGAAAAAGGCAAGAAGTGAAGAGAAAAGCCAACTCTGAAGTCAAGGAGGTTGAAGCAGAGTGGAGAGGGCAAAGGTTGCCTTTGACCTCCTGTTCTTTTCTGACACGCTGCTCTGTCTTGAAAGATGAACTTCAAATATGACCTCTGTCTATTTTCCTGGCAGGCACCAGATTTGCAGTCCTTAGCAGACAGAGGGATGCAGAAGAGCAAGGCAGACTGAGTAGTTTGCATGCAATTAGTGGAAAGAAACAGGCAATGCTTTCAGTGTCAGCAGGTTGTATCTGCTGGAGCAAACCCCAGCTCTCACGAACTACTTTTCATGACATCTAGAAAATAAAATATGCACCTTAAGACCTGGATGTTGCACAAAAAAGCCAGTGTTGGGTGAAGAGTGGAGGATCCAGGAAAGAAAGCTGACCAGGAGGTTAAGCCAACTCGCGAGTGTAATAGGCTGGGAAGGACATGGTCTGCAGAGTACTTTGCCATTGCTGTCAAAACCAGCAGCTTGTGCTCTACTGTTCATTGCTGTGTATGCAAAACATGGCTGGGGTGTTGTGGCCACAGCCCTGACCTGACGCATGCTGCTGCCTTAGCGCTACAGGACTACCAAAGCTGCCACTAGTAGTAATGCCAAAGTGAAGATAAGGTGGTCCTGGCATTCCTTCCCCTTGGGATAGTGGCATCCAAAAAGCCCAGCTGCAGGCTAGACTCACACCTGTAAATTGCCAAATGCCTAAGTCAATGTTCAGGATTGAGAGTTGAAGTTTGCTGAAGAGGAATCATCAGAGAAGAGGGAAGGTTTGCCACAAAAATAATCATTTGGGAGACTGGTTCTGTGTTTTGCTTTGTTCCCATATGGAATTCTCCTCAAAACGTATGCTTTGCTACTGCGGCTGCTGTATTTCAGACTTTTTTTCTTTTTGGGAACAGCGTGTGTTGTCTCCCAACTGAGCTGTTTATATTCACCTCAGCTTGCATAGCAGCCACATGGCAACATGCTGCAAGTTGCCAATAAACACAACTGGAAGCCGATGAGACACGAGCATCTTTGAAGATTCAGGCACAGTGTTCTCCTTGGGATGATATGCCATGACAGATTAAAAGCTCGCTGTATATCCAGATGTTGGTGATAATACAGACTCTTCATGCACCACAGATGCTAGATTGCTAGATGCTAGATGCTAGTAAGGTCATCTCCTGATGCAGGAACCTCAAGGCTACTCAGTTTTTGGAGCAAGATGAAGAGCACAATCAAGACCATTTGATTTATGTACCCTCACTAAGCACCATTCCTAGGGAGAGCTTCCAAAATCATTCGGGTTTTTTAAGTGCTGCCTGGTTTGACTGCATGTATCATATGTGAGGGCACCCATTCATCTCACACATGTAACTGGATCTTCATCTCAGAACTTCCTCTCCCCAGTTCTCCCTCCAGTCCCCAAGTAATCAAATGAAGCCCCATGAAAGCTGATGGCATTATATGCAAGTTGGATTTGATCTCAGCTGGATATCTCACTGTGCTGGATATCTCACTGTGCTGGATATCAGCACTGGCCCTTTGCAGACTGGTAACTGTGTTTATTATATTCACTCTTGATTGGGAAAGTGAATACAGAAATAAATACCTAAATACACAAACAAACAAACAAACAAATAAATAAATAGATCTATAAACATATAAATAAACATGTCCCCTCAGAACATACCTCGGCACACCACAACAGTTACGGACTAATCATACATTGGTTCAGCATGTAGGACAATTAAATATTTATTGGAAAGACAATTACTGCTTTTTAAGTCTCACACAATAGTGTGTGTCACATTAGTGCCACAAGCAAGACTATTGGATACGGCGAAGACATGTTGTCCTGCCAAAGAACTCCAGCCACTGAGAAATGTACTGGGCTGTGGAAAGCCTATGCAAAGCTGTGATGGCCACGGGATGGGACCTGCCATGATAGCATTGGGATTGGACCTGCTTCATGAAAATGGGATGACCTTAACATGAAGTTACACTACAATGATTGCAGTCAGTGGCATAAGTTCATCAGGACATGGCTGGTGGCCCCTGCAGGGCTGGTGAGATCTTTGGTCTGCAAAAAGCCCATCAACTGCCCAGAGTGGTTGGAGTGCCCGGAGCAGCCTGCAAAAGGCAGCGCTGGCATCCCCACTGGCAGGGGCTCGCTCTGTGCTGGACGTAATCCCAAACTTCTGATCAGAGGGACTCCTGGTCAGAAGGGGGTAAATATATCCTGAAAGAATAGGGGATTGGCTTTGAATTGTCTTTGCATAAAATGTTTATATTTTCCCATCTAAAAAGGAAAACAAAAAAAAGCAAGTAGATTTTGGGGATCTTCAAATGTCAAAACAAAAAATAATGTTGCTTTGACTTTATTGAAGACAAGCGTCCCCTAGATTTCCCTTTTTTTAAAAAAATTTGAATGTGTTTACTGTTTTCAGTTTTATAGTTTATTACTACCTATTAAATCAGCATTTTCAATAAAAAATATGTCCAAACTCTCCATTGTTATGAAAGAAAACTGTCTGAAAAATAGACCATTGCTCCAAAAGGAGTAGATTCTATCTGGACTCTCCACCATCCCACACATGGGAAGAACGAGAAATACTGCTGCGGTTTTCAAATTAGGAACACAGACACGACATAGTGTGACACAGAGACACGAACTCTCAAAGACCGTCACATTAGCATTGAAGCCCCATGCAGACGGATTTGCTTGACTCCAAGAAGAGGTTGTGAGTCACCTGGCTGTTTCTACTCTAGAAGGAGCAGGGAACTCAAAACAAGACAGCACAACTGCAGACATTCAGACTTGGCCAGCTTGGCCAGGCCCAGCACAACTGCATCTCTGAGCTGAGGAGTTCTACTTCTGCTTTGTGTCCTCCAAATGTCACTGACATCAGCCAAGCTTAAGAGGAAAAGTTCTTCGCTTTCCTTCACTCCAAGCAATCCCAAGCTAGTCACCGGGATATCATGTGAGGTGAAACCACGATCATGGGCACCATGAAATATTAAAACCAGTAACAGCAATGAGCAATTAAATAGGTCATCCTTTAATATTTCCTCCAGCTCAGTATAAGCTCCTTAGACATCACCCCCTTTCCCTCCAGTAATAGCCCTGCTTACATTTTTGCCCTTTCCCAGTATCTCCCCACTACAGACTGCTGGGTCTGTGGATAACGTATGGCACACTGTGGATCTGTTTCTGCTAAACCAAGACTCTTGGCAATACAAGCTTTTCTCTTGTAAAACATTTTTTCTCTTTCCTGTACTAATTCCTCAGGGTTGTGGAAGAGCTGTGTTCAGCGTGGTTGGTTAATTTTTATTAACAGGTTCTCTCCTTTTCCCTTTATTGGTTACATATGGGCATGAAGTTGATTAGCCAAGGGAAAAGTAAAGTTACACATCATTTGTCTTCTCTTACATTTCCATTGACCAATCCATTCAACATTATCCTTTTCCCCATTCATTTTCTGTTTGCAGCACACCTTATTTTTAGAGCCATAGTTAGCAAATTGATTTGCTGCTCTTAATCAGCAGTTTCCATTTACAGCCTGGGAAGTGGGATTAACACAGCATACTTGCTATTTCATCTGTCAGTGATACCTCACACTAAATAACTTTTACATTTGGTATGTTTTGCTGATTGAGTTTGCCTTCTGGAAGAAGAACAAGCTATACGAAAGCGCAGCCTACGCATCGGGCTCTGGGCCAAGTCTCTAGCGTAGGCACAGATTATAGGTCTTTCCAGCAACATCGACGGGGTGTGTAAAATTCCAGGGAAAACAAAATACCTCTGTTCAAAGCCACAATGTAACGGTGATAATAACATTACCCCCTAAATTTACACTGCCTTCAACCCTCACCCCTCTATCAGACTTAAAATGCAATGAAACTCGATCAGAGGCCTTGGTTTATCTAATGTTAGTGCTCCGAAAAAGCAGGAAAGGCATTTTTTTTTTTCAAAGCATCACAGAAGAGTGTTTGAATGAATTAGGAGATAATCTGTTAATTCATCAGATTGTTCAGGCATAATGCACACAAATGACAGAGTAAGAAACATTGCTGTTTTTCTATTAATGGTTTCACATAATGCTGCCTTCCCTCCTGAGAGTTGATTAAAATGTAATTTAAATTGCTCCTGTCTTAGAGCTTCATTGTCTATTATCCTGAACTGAGTCAGAGGCTCCCTATTGAGAGGATGTTTAACAGCAGAACATTAACTGATCTCCCCACTTTTATTTCATTGCAGCAAGATTCGCCATCTTTCTCAGCTGATCTTGTTCATTATGGAAAGATGATGAGCACAAGTGACAGTACCCAAAAGAGATGAGGCAGCCAGTAACTGATAGGCATTTTATTTTCCTTTATTCGGCAAAACCACCACCAGCTCCTGTTACCATCTTTTTCAGGGGACCAAAAATGCAACAAGAGAGAACATGATCTATTGCTGTTGTTGCAGCTCTTTTGCCTAAATTAAGTAAATCTTCATTGACATATATTAACTTCAAACACGAATAAAACTAAGAGTCAGAACTCTCTGGCTCGCTACGTACTGTTTACTCACTGGCAACTATTTCTAAAAAAAAAAAAATTATTGTTTTAAAATAATTAATTTGTAAGGGAGAGCTATTTGCCATATACTCTGATGTATGTTTAAAGACTTTTTTCCTTTCCTTACCAAAAATAAGAATGATCTGGCAACTAAACACATTACTAAGCAGGCTGGGTAAAACTAACACTTTCTCTTTGTTATCTCAGTGCAATCCCCCCCATCCAAGACACCAAAAAAGTGTCACTTCGATCTCTCTTACTTTACACTAATTCAATATCAAAGTCGATCATAACACTCCAATAGAAAACAGCAAACAAAACTCTGTAACAGAAGTCAGTGAGATTTGTTATATGTCTGCTTTCTTTAGTCCTTGACTATGGTACAAAGTCAGAAATTTTGCAGTCTTTCATCCTATTGTAGAGTATTTCCACAGACATTTTGCACTGTAACTCAATTAAAAGGAGTAATTCTGTAATCATTTTCTACCACACAGCACTGATGCTTATCTCCAATCTAACTTTTCCGATTTTGCTCAGTATTAGAGCGCTTCACAGAAGAGCCATGCAAAATCTCATTTCACTTCTATTCCCCTGTATACTGTTAGCACTTTTTCACTTGCGCTAGGCAGCATGGACAATTTCAAATGTTTCTTTCAGAAATGCTGTGAAATCTTACCATCTCAGAGAAACATACATCTTAAATTGTGAATCTGACTTAGAGACTTTCTAAGTTACTTGGAAAACAGCACGCAAGCAATAAATAAAGCTGTGCCTGTACTAGTTAATTAAGCAACACTCAGGAAGATCCCCAGGTCCTGGGTTGCAGTTGTCCATACTATCCAAAAACAAAAGGGCTCCCAGGTGTAGGACTGGTGCTGCTCCAGTGGGGCCACCAAACTGCTGCCAAGCACAGTGGGGACCGAGCCACCCTCTTCTGCAGGTTGGGAGAGTTTCCCGGCCTAGAGGTGTCAGTAAACCGCAGCAGCCCGTGGTTTTGTGCCAGTTGGCATCAGCTCTCAGGATTGTTCTCAGGCGTGCTTAATTTACTAGAGTAGATACTAGCATAAATAGTTTGAAGTACTCACCAGAGACATGGAATAAGATTAAGACCAGCTGGAACCACTTCCAGAGGTGCAATGTTAAACACATGCTGAGTGGGAGCAAGACTGGGGAAAAGAGGATCTGCCTGAATGATTTGTTTCATGTATTTTTATACAGCTTGAGAATATGCAAAAGACTATGCTTGTTGATTTGTATCACAAAAAAATAACTGTGAACTGGACACTCTGGGTTTTATGGTACTTAAACATAATATCACTGGAAAGTATTTTAGTGTAGCAGTTTTGCTGTAAGCTTGAAACATATTTCCTGATTAGGAAGGGATGCTATATTCCCAATAGCTAAACCAGATGCATACAAAAAAATATATTTGGAGAAGTGGTGCCTGATCTGTAAGCCATTATGTATGAGAGAAAGCTTATAGAAGCAAAGATGGGAGAGGTAATCAGACAGCCACAAGCACTGAAACAAATCTGTGTAAGGGTAGAGTTGTGTTTATGACAGAGCTAGTAGAAATCTGTTAAATAGATTAAGTAGAAATATGCAGTCAGACAAAGATAAATTATCTCATTTGGCATGGGATTAAATCTAAATTGTGTTCAAAACATAGAATGATGAAAAAATCAGAATTACTACAAGGGGAAGTTGAAAGAACTCAGCATTTCACCACAATGAAAGGAATCTTTTTTCCTGCTCCTTCAAGAACCATAATGTAGCATTTCTATTTTAATCTCCCAATTTCAAACCACTTGCTTTGAACCTCTGTATTCTACACTCAAAGTAGGATTTTATTTAATTATTTCAAGCATTTACCAAGTTAGCCTAACTGCATTTCCTATCCCACTTAAAAGGATTTGATGAACTGCATCAAGAGGGATTTTGAAAATTTCATGATTTGGTTCTTCTGACCAAGTCTTCTGAAGTAATTACACCTGACAACAGGGGACTTGAAATCTGATAGCGCATGAAAACTGAGAAATAAGCAAATTAATATAAAAAGAAACATGAGCTAAATGGATAAGTTTTTCTCACTTGCTGGTAATTATGATTTTAACATGGGCAGGATGACTTTTGAATTAGGTATCCAGTGTCAGTAAGAGGGTCACATCCATTCATTAGATCTCTTTCCAACCCTGTTCCTAAGGAAAAAATCTCATCTTCATTTCGCCTTGTGCATATATACACAGTAAATCTTACAGCAGCAGTGGTTTTGCTAGGGAATGATAATGGGTTTGGTGTGGTCATGAAGCTTGAGACTATGACTGGCTTGGAATCACCTGTCTCACCCAAAAATGCTGACTAGGAGTGGAGGTCATGCACAGCCCAACCCAACTCAGAGCACTCAAGGACTCTAGAAGCAAGTGCCAGCATCAACATAAGCAAACAGTGTGATACGAGAGGTGGGGGGCTCCGGAGTGGAGCAGGAGGTACAGAGGACCCAATGTCTACACTGTGTATGTTTGGGGGAGCTACTCCTGATTAGCTCTAGCATCCTTCAGGAGCTGGGGTACGTCAGGGTGCTCCCAGGGTGCTGACTTCAGCCTAGTTTCATCCATGGGAATCAAATTGGTGTAAACAGAGAAAGCTCACTGATGTCAACCAAAGTATAGGACGTGGGGATGGGTAGGAGATTCACTTCAAAAGTATCATGCTAATCTGAACTAAAATGCTGACCTAACCGAGACTGATGGTCCAAATGAGAGCTAGTCGCTGAAATCCAGATCGTGCTTGGGCACTGTAACAGGACACAAATTACATACGCTACTTTGAGGCCACACCAAGGGCAGCCACTTATGCTTTAGGCACCCAAGAAATCAAGAAACTGATGATGCTACTTATTTACAGTTAGAAGATTTTATAGATAAGTTAACAGACAAAGGAAAAGATACTGAGTCAGATGTGAAAATTTTCACAGAAACTATCAGCTCTGTGTTCTGTGTGGGAAGGTGTCAGCAGTAATACATCGTAATTTCTGACATCTTCCCATCTAAACATCTCAGCAGAATTGGTGCCTCTTCATGCACAAGATCTGGGATGAAAAATTACCTGAAAGCAGACGGCATTCATACTTAATGTTTATACATTGCTGTACGTACAAATTTCAAACTGCTTTGCATAGTTTCAGGCACGCAGCTCTCACTGAGTTCAAATGAGTTGCACATGACTAAACCACCATGAGCTGCTTTAAAAATAACCCCCCGGGGTCTTGAGCGATAACTCATTGTTTAAGTGTTGATTATTATTTTTTCTCTACTGAGATTAATTAAGGTCTTTAAGGAGCACAAGAGAAAAGAAGGAAGAGGACATGCTTATCAGATTAATTTTTCAGTGTATGTATGGCTAATTTTCAACTGTGCCTGCAATACACTGAAAGGAGAAGTCAGCACACACACGTGCAGGCACACGTCTGATCACGGACCTTAAGGTATCAATCTGGGTAATATCACTGGTTAGCTGACAGAGGAATTCAAGTTGAGAAACCATTGAGACTTTCATAGTGACAGACACTGCCACTTGCATGAAAACCACTAGAAATCAACATTAGGCAGCCAGATGCTAGAAAACACTTTGAAAGTGTGAATGTGTTTATGCTTTAACAGAGTGTTTATGCTTTAACAGAAATATATTCAGGGAGCTACAAACTATCTCTTGTTATCTACAGATGTAATTCCCTTACTGTATAAATGTAATTACTCCTACATTTATACAGTTCTCAAAAGACACTCAGCCCTTTGAAGGTAATGGCGAGGCTGCAGTAGCCCCTGGTAAAAATGAGTTTGACACCCCTACTTCAAGGGATGAAGTTCACTAAATAAAACAAAATGAAAGAGCAAAACTAGTTCCTCCTTTATTGCAGCATAAACAGAGGCAGGTCCGAATTACAGTACTCCACTAGCCATAACAACTATGTTGTTTTAGTCCAGCTAAGGTTCTGCTTATAGAATTATACTCCAGGACTGTAAATCAGCCCCAGAAAAACACATTTTAAGCAAACCTACAGGTTAGAAATCAGGATCTAACTAACCATTTGTCCTCCTGTGGGGCTGATTTGCATGAGATTGATTTAAAATGCAAAATAATACAGGAACTGCACTAGCAGTTTAAAGGTTTATAAAATATCCTAAGCTCTCAGTACTCAGACAGCTAATTTAGATTTTTGCCATGGATTAACTAACAAGCAGTCCAAACTCATCTTTCCATTAACCCATCTTGATTAGCAAGATCCTGAATACTGTACGAAGGGTGAGCTCCACCTCAGATGTACTCATTTGGATTCAGAGGCTAAAGTGCCCCAATTGCCATTGTATTTTGTGACCTTTTAAATGGCTTCACTACTCTGATGTATGGGTTGATGGGGAGGAAAACCTTCAGTCACATCAGCTTAAGAGCTAACCATCATGATCTATGTTTATTGATGTGGTGCACACTCTCACAGAAGCCATCATGGTCCCAGACAGACTTTGAAGGGCTGGATCTCCTTCCTCTGCCTTAGATGCAAATGATCATGACATAGGATTGTTAAGTAATGAGAAAGCCCTCCAAGTACCCAACATAGGGGAGACAAAAAAATAAAATCCTATTGAAATGTAATGCCTGCTTACAGTGGCATTCAATTAATCAGTTCCTGTGCACCTGAGGTAAAATTAAATATTGTCCCAGCAGGGTAGCCAGTAATTTGTTGAGTGATAATTACAGCTCCCAAACAGGACACAGCAGGAATACTGTTTATCCATCAGTGTGCTACTGTTTGTACATGACCATTGGACAAATTGTCTTGGGCAGATGAAAAAATACTCACGAACAAAAACTTCAAAATTAACTCCAGTGCTCTGATGCTAACACCAAGACCTGCAGCAGAGCTACCTTCAACCATATAAAAGCCCATGACATATGAGAATATTTTGATATGGCCCTTACCAGGAGACAGTGCTAAATGGATCATTATTTGGAGCCAATATTGCCATTTTATCTAATGATATAGCATGGTCTACATGAAGAAGATACAGTTGGCAGCTGTTAACAATTTGTGAAGCAGAGACAGATATTCAGAAGCACCCCAGGTTGTTGAGACAACCAAAACTGACATCAGTCACCACAAATAACAAACAAAAACTTGTCATTATAGTTTTAATATGAAAAATTGTTTGGTGCTTCTTTGCTTTGTTTTTGGTGGGGTTTGTTTGTTTTTTTAAGAAGCCAAAGTAACACTGAGTGATGAATGGTGGGACCTATCCCCGTGGCCGACCTTCCAGCTTGCTGTTTAGAATTACAGTGGGCAGGGAACTGTGTGTTACTGCTGCATGCGAGATCTCCACCGTGAAGGTCAAGAGGGGACCTGCTTTCACAGAGATGACAAAAAGAACTCCTTCATAATACACTAATATAAGGGAGGTCTTGAAGAAGCAGACAGGTATTTGGATTCTAGACAGCTGGTCTCCTGTTTAGTTTGATTTTTGTGCATGTCTGTGTTCTCAACAGTTCTGCCAAGGGATTTGGCTCCTCTGAGATGGTTATTTTCTTGTAAGTCAAAGTCTGATTTTCAAATACTGATGTCCACTCAGGGAAATTCAGGTGTACACCACAGACATATGAATCACAGCCATGACTGTAACCGTTGACAGGTGGCAAGGCTCAAGCTTTGTTGCAAAGCAATACTACATTTGTGGGACAGCTGCAGATTAGTTTCAAATATATGACTATTGGACTAAAGAGAAAAATGAATCATTCAATGTGGGCACTATTATTGTTGTTGCTTATTTTGAGAGACAAATGGGCTAGTTCATATTTGCTCAAAGCCAGCATTTCAGGCTATTTGCAAATTTAGGCAGAGACAAAGCCTATTATACAGACACTGTAGTCAGTTTTTGAGTTATCTCAGTTGTAGATGCACCCCCCCAGTGACTGACTCTCCAGCCTACATCTAAAAAGGAGCTGTGGAGCAGCTAGAGGCTAGAGCAGAGGCTAGATCAGCACATGTTGTCTTGTGTAAGAACCACTCTCCTCACTGGCTTCCTAAAGGTACCATGTAGCAGACAGGCTCAGGAGACCCTTGATAGCTGGTTCTTAATTGGTGATGAACAGTGGATCCCTGCTGAGGTCTCCTGGCTGAGGGCTCTGGCTCCCAGGAGGAGCTGGGCACCTTCGTGGCTGCTGGAGGCATCTGGCTCCAAACCAGCACAAGCTGATTGCACCGCAGCGTCCCACCGCATCTGGGGTGAGATATTGCTCCTGAGCTGATCTTGCTGCTGTGAAACGAGCTGTCTCACAGCCTCTGGTAACTTGAGATTCAAAGAGGGATGAAAGCTGGAAATAGCTGCGTCTCCCAGAGGTGGTATCTTGTTAAGGTGAGAAAAAGAGAGGGTTTGGTGAGAGCAGTGAGCCAGGAAACCTTCCTGGAAAATCCAGCTAGCAAAAGCCCCACACATGTGTGTTTGTTGGAAAGCATCTGCCAGCTGCATGGGCTGGTGATGAGATTGCAAATAGGGTCAGTGTGCCAACTGAGGATGATTCAAAACATCCCACAACAGAGCAGGAGATCAGTCACCTAAAGGCTTGTCCACAGTGGGGTGTCCTGTGACACTGAGGTCATGTTCTTGAGCTCTTCCCACAATTTCTGAAACTAGAGAGTTTCTTGGAAACCTAACCTGAGGCCCCAAAGGAAAACTTTTGTGGGTGAGGGTAAATGTAGCAGGTGTTGAATCTGCTCACTGAAATGCATGATAAAGTCATATATAAAGAAACTGCCTGCTCAGAAATGGATGTTCTGGGATCTTGTTTGGACAAAACCTCACAACCCTGTCCTTTGTCAGGCACCACCTGGCCCTTTCACACTTCCCACTAAAAATAAAATAAGAAAGAAATGACCTGACAGTGGAGAGAAAAATGCAATTAGTTTGCAGCTGATATAGAAAGGACAGTCATTCTACATGGTGTATCTGTTTAACGTATCGAGAATGAAGAACTGACACAGCATGGGATGGAGGGCATCTACACACACCTGACTCCTATTCAGGCAGCATTTTGATATAAATCTGTGCATTAGTCCCACTGATGCCAAGGAGATGGAAATAGATATTTAAAGTGTATTGCTATAGAATAGACTTTTGCTGAGGATGAAATTAATTTTAAAAATGCCAAAATGCATGTTAAGCACCCCCAAAAATAGCCCTTTTTTCAGCTCAACCAGTAGCTGGCACAGTCTTCTCTTCCCAGGGCTCTGAAGGATTATGGCCTATAATATGACAACAATAGCAGAACTTTTTCAGCTGATATAGATGACTTTGCAGCAGGCATCAGCAGTAACATTTACTTTCACCAGAGATGAAAGTGGCTTAATAAACTGTGTTTGTGTCAGTGCTGCATGATGCTTGCGTACAGCATTGCCATCCAGAGAACAACAGGCCGCTTGTGAACTGGTGACTCAGGCAGCAGAATTACGGTTATGCTGGAGGAGCAGGGCTACATTCTTCAAGCAGACGTTATACCTCTCCAATCATTTTTAAGTTTCAGTTCAGTCAGCTGTTGATTGTTAAAATATCGCCTCTTGGGCTTATGATTAGTTGACACAATTACCAAGTAACATGACAACCTCTTTTCCTTTTTAATTATATAGCAAATATTCTGCTAAATATGCTGAAGCAGTAGTATAGATGTATGAATCAGGAATAGATATGATCACAGTACTGTGCTGAGCCCCAAAATTATCAATACCTTGTGTTTTCTGGAAGGAGAAAAATATGAAAGATATTAAAAATAATTAATGTTGTTAAGGTTTTTACAAGGATAAATTGCAGAGATGAAGATTTAAGGCTTGGAGAAGACATGCACAGAAGGGATTGTGAGACAGTTCTGCACACTAATAATCAGAAAAGGTAAATCTAACACACCTACACATCTAGAACAGCAAGATATGTGAAAACTGGGAAGCTGTAGAAATAAAGCTAATTTGACATACTATTCTGAACAGAAGAGGACAGGAATGGGGTGGTGACCACAATTAGTCTGTGTTATTCTTGTAGAAAGAGGTATTTAAAAAGACTCAAACAAGAGCTAATCCAGCTCTACCTGGGGAAAAACAAACAAACAAAGAAACAAACAAAGAAACAAACAAACAAACCCAACTGCACATTGCTAATCTAAATAGCTTAAAATGGAACAGGAATAATAAACTCTTTTATTTCAGGACAAAAGTCAGTCATTCAGCAAAGCTAACCTAGCAGTTGTTCCCTATGGAACCTCCTATACTCTGTTCTGCATTATCTAGTATATTTGCCATTCTCGGGAAGACAGTATCAGATTAGATATACCCAGCTTTGCATGTTAGATGTGCCCAGTTGGATGAGCTGGTATGTTCCTAGAGCATAAGAGCTCCTCTCTCATTTAAAAAAAAACCCAATGAACTAAGCACAATCAGCTTCTAATCATGCAGTTTTCAAAGTGTCCATTAAAACTAATGAATTTAAGCAGTGGGGGAAAAATGCAACCAGGATGGATTTGCCAAGCTTAAGGGTTTGAGGGCAGTATATCAAACATGACTCGACTCTTTTCATTCAATACAACATAATTGTTAATGAGGAACAATCATTTAATGTTCTTCAAATAAAACACCTGAGAGCTACACATGAGATAAGAAAACAACAGGAATTTGCCAAGAGGGGATGCACCTTTCTTTGTTATTAGAACAACAATTGCTAATGCTGTGATTTAGACTCAAAGGACTCGTGTAAACATTGTTTCCTCATTCTGTCGCATATATTTAGTTGAAAATCCTGTCTTAGGCATTCCTAGCTAAAGGAGATCCAAAAGAAATACAACATTGAATGTTTCAGTAAAATCAAGGATCACAGTATATTTTCTCTGTAAGTAAAAACTCAAAATTCCAAACAATTCCTATCCCATAATTTCAGAGAGGTTAATGAAATTTCAAACTTAAAAAAACCCCAAAAACCTGAGAGATGTCTCCACTTCACCAAACAGCTTCATTCCTAATCCATAGCGAAAACGTTGTGTTGTTCACAATGTCTGTCCTTCAACTTTTTTTATGAACTTGATATATATTTATATATTTATATATGTACTTATTTATATTTTAATACTTATATTTTATTATAACAGTAAGAGCTAGAAAACTCCCTGACTCAGAAGTTCTCTTTATTCATAATTATTCATAATATATAAGAACTATATATATGTATTTAGAAAGAAAGAAAGAAAGAAAGAAAGAAAGAAAGAGAAAGAGAGAAGGAAAGAGAGAAGGAAAGAAAGAATTAATCATTTTCTGTGCTTCTGTATGCAGGGACTTTTAAGTGAAAGTCTGCAGATAAATCTCCAGCTAAAAATTAAATTACCAACTGTCCACAGCAGGGACAGTCTGTAACTCCTCTACTATCTCATCAGGTCACACCAGCTAAGTATGGTTTGGTCTAGTGAATTCTAAGGTGACAGATCTTTAAAAAATTGTAGGTTTTGGGTACTGCTGATAGTTGTATTTGTTATTTGTTGGGTGGCACACTTCCCTCTCTATCAATACAGCGCGTGATTTTTAGATGTTGCTAGGGATGCTATTTTTTCAGATGAAACAGAAGGCAGGAGAATAAATACTATTTGCAAGGGTGAGCCAGGGATTTTCTTTCAGTTTCCACCACTGGTAATAATTAACCGTATATCTTTGTTTGAAGTTTAGGAATTTTTCTTTCCATATCTGCTTGTGCTCTGAGTCCCTCCAGATGAAGGTACTGTTATGACACAAAACTACAATTTTTGGAGCTCCTGCGTTGTTCCAAAGACAGAGAAAATCCTGTTGAAAGTGCAGATATCTGTTTTTTGAGTAGTTCTGGATAGGGAGAGCAAGACAAGAAATTTACTTGTTCTTCCCTATAATGCAGGGTGAAATATTTACCATAATATAAAACTTTCAACATGATCATGACTCCTAGGGAGCATGTAGAAGGAAATCAGTCTGTGGGCACTTCCATTGCCACAGATTGTACTGAATGTCATGAGAAGCATGCAGCACACACAAACTACAGCGGTTTTGGAAAAGATGGACCCAATTTCAATTTACACTGCTTTGAAATTGGGTCCATCTTTTCAAAACACCCTGTAATGTAAACTCAGGGGTTTCCCTCCCTCCTTAGTGCTATATAAGTTGGACCATTCAGCAGTGCCTATAAATATCGAATCAACAAAATCAAACTGATACATGCATGATGCCACAGTCTATAACTTCTTGATTAGTTTCTGGGTACTTGGGAATCAGCACAGGGCTCTCTAGGGACAGCAGACCATGTTGTGTTCATTTTATGCTGATTTGCACCACACCACCATTTTTTTTACACATAGAGTTGCACCTGCACTGTTTTCACAGAACGTGATGACTGCATCATTTCACAGGTAGGGCTGGTCAAGCAGATTTTGGCAATACCATGGCAATGGGTCCCACTGAGCTCCTGCTGTCTTGGGTACTGTTCTCTTCCTCCCACCGATAGGTGCCAAGCAGATGGGCAGCACTTCAAGGGCGGCTATAACTCCTGCCAAAGCCTGAGTTTTCTCACTAGCTTTTCCTCAGGGACAAAACATCTGTCATAATGCCTGTGCTTAGCTCAGGATGAGGGCTGAATTCAGCAGCCTGGCAGGAGCATTAGGTAGGCACGCCTTCCTGCATATGCACAGGTGCAACAGGAGCACCACGGTTTGTCCCACTGTATGGCCACGTAAGAACAGGAATAATTTAATCCACAGTGACAGCTGATGTGGGTGAGAATTTCAAGACAGCACTTGAAACTCAGGAGCAGCAGCAGCAGCAGCAATCCATCCAAAAGCTCTCCAGCATATCTACTGGAGCGTTGGCGATTTGAGTCCAGAGCTGCCATCCCACCCGCCGGTGCACGCTGCTGCTTTCGAAAGCTCAGTCTTGTCCTTCTCATCCCATCATGACCAACAGAATCTGTTTCTCCTAACATTATAAAATAGGACTAGTTAGAGGCTGTATGAGAAGCAAAGAAGTGTGATTCCTTGGTGTAAATGGTGTCAAAGTTAACCCCACACACCTTCTCTTGGTAGACCCACTAGTCTGCAGAGCACATAATTTAAAAATGCCAGGAATCAAAGATCCCTTCTTATCAGAAAAGAAGCAAAACCTGCACATTTTGGGGCTTTCAGGAGAAAAAAACCCACTAACTTGGCACAGATTGTCATTTAACCTGCAGGCAAAGCTGCCAAGACCTTGTAATTACAAGTACCTGAATTATACTGCAGGTATTGATCCTCCACAGTGTGGAACAAGAGTGATGTGTTGACCCCACTACTCCTGTTCACAGAACAGCTGGGGTTTGACAATAACAGAGAATCAATGTCTGGGTAAACTGTTGGTGGTTTTTTCTCTTTCTTTCCCTCCAGTGATAATTCAATTTAGCAGCTATAAAGCAGAAGTTAATTCTTTGCCTGATTGTATTTGGGTTTTCAGAGACTTGCTGCCTTGCTGTTTCAGAAAATAGCCCAGTCTAAAATTGTTGGAGCACTTTGTTCAAAATCACAAACTCCCTCCCATCAGTCTTGAGTGGGCCTCATTGTTATGAATCTCTTCAGGATTTTTCATTTGAAAAAGCGTATTTCCATTCCAGTGGTCATGGAACAGCCAGTCCCTGCTGGTGGAAAGAAGAGCTGGTATTACATTCTGGAAAAAACGTCCCTTAAATGTATTCTTCATTACTAATATCAAAAGCTTGATGCTGCCACGTTTACACAAGTCAACCGGCTGCTTTTAATGGAAATGCTCTTGACAAAGGAGGGAAGAACTGCTACAAACCAAACGAACAGTAGGTAATAATTAAAAAAAAAAAGGTTCTAAGAATATCATGGTTTCAAATCTAGGCTCACATTCTACAGTCTGCTTTGGGTATACTTCAGTTTGGCTCCATGCAGAGCAGTTTGGATGACTGTCATCTTAAATTGGAACTAATTGCTTTGCTATCTGTGCAGGGGAATCCGTCCATGTATGATCTCCCGTTACCTTGTCAAATTCCAAAATGAATTTCTTGAAACACCTAGTGAGACAGGAGGTAAAGGTGCATGGATGCAATATAGACTACCTATTTCTCTCCACAGAGCTAGCACCTGGTGCCAGGCACCCTGCTCTTGGTTGGCCTGTAAAGGGACACCATAATAATTTTGGCAGACGCACACACGGCATGTTATGCAGCAGTGCATCAGCTAGTGGGAGTTCACAGTCTGAGAATTAAGAGTGCGAGGAAACAAAATAATGAAACCCCACTGAATACGTGGCTATGAGAGGATAGGAGGAGTCACAGGAATACCTCATTTTCGAAGTTACAACTTAGCTTCATGCCTATCTGAGATCTGACTTAAAATTGATAGTGCTACTCTTACAGAAAAAATAATAAAATCCAACAAACAAAAAACCCTTCTAAATTCGACCAGCACAATGCATAAGCAGTAGTTCCAGCTCTGGAAGTGGTATGTTATGACTCATTACAAACCTGTGATCACTCTGAATACCAATGCTGACAAATTAAATATCATTATTTTAAGATATTCACCATCTTATAAACAGGAAGAAGTGCAACATGCTTTTCCACTGGCAATAGGACAGTAGCAATTATTATATTTATATGAGGTGATATAGTAATCCATTATTACATAAGGTTCCTCAAACATACCTTTCAAGCTACCTCCAGCTTTGTGTAAAGAAGGAACAAAATGGGAAGTTCACTCCTAATCAGATTTTAAATTGATATAAAGTGATACTGTCCAAAGTATTGAAAGCCTCCAAAGATATAGGCTGTTTACTGAAACCTCTAGCTTTCCCTGGAAAACTTCTATAATACACAAAGGTACCTGCCCATTACATTTTACATTTGCACATGAACAACACACCAGGAGCAGAACATGTGGGTGAATGTGAAATAAATGGAGCTCAACAGCAAAACCAAAGGTATACAGATGAGAAGAAGAGATAGGAGATAGGGAAAAAAAATATATATTGGGTTTTCCACGTGATTCTAGCTCTGTGTTACATTACTTGAGTTTCATGTCCTGCATAGTCATGAGGTATTGGGTGAAATAATAACAGACCTTAAATTGTTATTCCGTGGTGACTCTTACAGTCAGAGGTGTGATTAAAGAGACCAGTGTATCAGAGCTGGAAAATATTATGTCGGGACATCTGGAGACAATTGGCAGGATTTAAAAATAGACTATATGTCCTAACAATTTTTTTTTTTTCTGTTTCCAGCGTCTGTGATTCTGTGCTAACAAGAACTTTTATAAAATCAGCTTTTAATAGCAGATTATCAAACTAATGAGTA
Organism: Nesoenas mayeri; assembly: GCF_963082525.1. Taxonomy (NCBI): domain Eukaryota; kingdom Metazoa; phylum Chordata; class Aves; order Columbiformes; family Columbidae; genus Nesoenas; species Nesoenas mayeri. The sequence continues at coordinate 117,886,473 of NC_137543.1, forward strand.
TGACTGCGCTTGCTCACATGGAACCTAATACTTTGTAAGCATATGGTTAGAAGAAGGATCCCTTCTCTCACAGTTACAGTACCTGTTCATACATTGTACAATCACATATTCCCACTGTGCTAAGTGTGTCCCCAGGAGCCATAGCAGGACACCCCTCCTGAGCTGATAAGCAAACCTGTTTCTCTCTATATATACATGCAGGATCTTAATCATGCCAGTAACCCTATGCACCTATGGCACAAAAAACCCCCAGTAAGTCTAGGGTTTGGTTTATAAAAGTGATCATAAAGGGCCAGCATGAAAGCTTGTTTAATTGTTACTCACAAATCAATATGAACCAGAGGAACAGGGCAGGTCTGAGTCTGTTTTGCAGAGGATCATAGAATCACAGAATGTCAGGGATTGGAAGGGACCTCAAAAGATCATCCAGTCCAATCCCCCTGCTGGAGCAGGAACACTTAGATGAGGTTACACAGGAAGGTGCCCAGGCAGGTCTTGAATGTCTCCAGAGTAGGAGACTCCACAACCTTCCTGGGCAGCCTGTTCCAGTGCCCTGTCACCCTCACTGAGAAGAAGTTTCTTCTCAAATTTAAGTGGAACCTCCTGTCTTCCAGTTTGTACCTATTACCGCTTGTCCTATCATTGGTTGTCACTGAGAAGAGCATGGCTCCATCCTTGTGACACTCACCCTTTATATATTTATAAACATTAATGAGGTCACCCCTCAGTCTCCTCTTCTTCAAGCTAAAGAGCCCCAGCTCCCTCAGCTTTTCCTCAAAAGGGAGATGCTCCACTCCCTTAATCATCGTTGTTGCCCTGCGCTGGACTCTCTCCAGCAGTTCCCTGTCCTTCTGGAACTGAGGAGCCCAGAACTGGACACAATATTCCAGATGTGGTCTCACCAGGGCAGAGTAGAGGGGAAGGAGAACATCTCTCCACCTACTAACCACCCCCCTTCTAATACACCCCAGGATGCCATTGGCCCTCTTGGCCACAAAGGCACAGTGCTCATGGCTCATGGTCATCCTGCTGGATGCTCAGATCAGACTTGAAATATTTTATGTTCTCAGAAAAGTCAAGTACTGTTTTCTTCAAATATGCTCATTTTGAGGAGCCTCTGGGGCACACTCAGGTTCAGGCAGAATAAGTGTCTTCTTTCCTACTAAATTCATCAACTCTTAAAGTTCTTTTCATCTGAGAGCGCTGGTGAAGGGGAGCTGGCTTCAATTTAAAAAGAAAACTCACAAGAAGACATGAAGCCACCATGTTACTTATGGCCACCAGCTCTGCTATGTTTACACGTCCCAGTCTCCACACAGGACATGGGCAAGGCAGAGTGCAGAGATGGGGAAATGATGCAAAAGATCGATAAAGTCTTTCAAGGTTAAATGGGAAATTTAACCAAGGAAGTCAGCAGTGGAAGCAGCTATTCAGAACAACATCTCGGCTCTGATCTGCCGTGCTTGAGCCAAGACATTCCTCCTAGCTGGGCATTACTCAGCGTGGTAATGCCACTGGCCACAGTCAGTGAGCTCAGCAAACGCGAGACGCAGGGAGAATCCACACAATGAGAACAAAAGCACATGAAAGATAGGGAAACTCTGTCCAAAAAAAGTACGTGAGGTGGTAAGGAAACCCAATACAGCTGAAAACATCCAATATAAGTTAAGAGGAATGAATCTGTGATTCTTATTATGATAAAAATGTACAAATGTATAAATCAGTGCAATTTCATCTCTCCCAGGGGAAGTAAGGAAGAGGTACACACAAGCATTCCAGTGTGTGCTCGGTCCACCTGTTGAGTACTCTAAAATTACATTTGTATTGTATTATATTGTATTGTATTATATTGCAATATAATACAATACAATATAATATAAGTTTTGTTATGTATGTTATGTTATGATGTTATGTTATGTTATGTTATGTTATATGTTATGTTATGTTATATTCTTGGCCAGCTTCTAATAAAAATTACAAGAGCATGGGCAAATATTTCAGTGCACACTAAAAAGGAAAAGAAATATACCTCTTTCATTGTCCTGTGGCAAGCAATCATGTCCTAGTATGTGCTCAACAGGTGCTACCATTTCACTGTAGATCATCCACTTTGGTGATAAGTACAAAGCCTTCATTTCTGAATAGAAACTACGTGTTGCTTTTCTTCCTCATGAAGCCATAGTGATTATGTGGAAAAAGCAGGGCCCTTCTGCCTCCCCAGAAAACAAGCTCCATACGTGAGCAGAGTGCTAATCACTCACACAGCACCTATCAGCAGGGCTTACACTTACTACACAGTTCTAAGTGAAATAAAAGTCATTTACTCTTTGCTGCTTAGTTTTTAATTTTATAATTCCTAAGAGCAGAAAGAGAAATTAACACAGGATCATTTTCCCCCGAGCTCAGTAAGTCAGACTGGATGATAAAATGAGTGAAGAACTTGCACTAAAGCACTGGGCCTGACCTCGAGGGTAGAGTTTGGATCTACCAGATCTCACTGCGATCTTGGGAAAGCCAATTCCTACATCGTTTTGGTTTCCCGAGGTTAAAATAATGCTTTTGCTCATCTTTCCTCTGTTCAAATTTTGAATGCATTAGGATCCAGGATGGTATCATACATGCATGTATAGGGTTTGGAAAATGAGCCATTCTGCTTGAACACAACTGGACTGTTATCATCATAAGAAATAATAAACCACAGAAAGAATTCCTCAACTTTTGTGCTCTCGTCCCTGGCCCTTGAGGATGGGCAGCACAACCTTGACAGTGTTGTATCTGAGCAGAACTCTTCTGGCTGCAGTTAAGTTCACCCTATTTACCTCAAACAGACCCACTTATCTCTACATATTGATTCCCAGTGGCTCCTGTAAAGGTGAGACATTGTTGAATCTTTTCATAGCTGAGAGGAAGAAGCTTCCTCTAATTAAGGTTTCCTTTTATTATTCCATTATTGTGGGCAAGACTGCTGATGTGGAGACTGTAGGGCTCCTCAGCAGTCAGTGGGGTCTGTCACACCAGACATTAGCCTGGTCACTCTACCATGAATGTACAATTACTTTGCTGTATCAAGCCTTTTAAGCTCTTGCTGGCTGAAGCCAAAAAAGGGAGAACGGGGACCCTTCCTATAAATAACTCAGTTCCTTCTGCTATGGAAGAAGAAAGTCAAGAGCTACAAAAAAGCCTGGATTCATTCTCTTTCCATTTTCCATTGTACATAATGTTCTCAGTAGAGATTAATGTCTGCTCACAATCAGGCATTACTTCATCCAAGAAGGAAGGAGAACAACTCAGCCATCACTCAGAGACATGAAAGCAATCTCAGATCAAATCATCGCTCTTCTGCTTTGATCAAGTCATCATCTGAACTAAGTATGGTCAAGTTAAAAAAAAAAAAAAAAGCTGTTTGGAGGCAAAACTTCAAAATTTGGGTCCATATTCACCAAAAACATACAACAATCAGGAATTACATAGGAAAGACCATTCTCCAGGTGTTTCTGCAACACAAGCCAAATCACAGTATCACAGTATCATCCAGCCAGACCTAAAGCTGCAATCTGATGCTCCCAGCTCAGGTGCACTAAGAGCCCCCAGGTCCCAGGTGGCCTTCTGAGGGCTGGCAGGGTGGCCGGAGCTGGAATTCCAGCTCTGCTCTGCCGCTGACTTGCTGGGGGACTTCAGGTAAAGTTTCTTCCCCCCATAGATTTGGCTTCCCATCTGCGAAACAGGCAGAGACACTATTTATGCACCTGGTTACGTTACCTATTTCTACCTACAAGTGTTTACAGTACACCAGGCATAGAAGTAGTTAAGGGCGATTCCTTTCTCAGTCTCACTCACTGATGAGGTGCAAGCTGTTTGGTTTATCTGCACAAAACACCACCAGAGCCTCAGAAGAAGAAATAATGCACAACATTATTCTTTTCTAATTGTTCATAACTGTGTCTGTGTCTGAATTACCAGAGATGTTTGTGAGGCTATGTTGGTTTTTTTTTCCTTTTAGCTGTGCTGAGAGAAGCACATTGTGCCATGGCAAAGGAACCCACAAGACCCCAGCCTCACTACTATTCACAGCCATGCCGAGGGGGCAAAGGTACCTAAAATCATATGGCTGGGCATTACCGTGCCCACCATCTGCTCCCCCTGCACCTACAGAGAAGTCAACTAGAGGCATCCGTCACTCCATACAACTTTCCTCCTTGGGCTGTGCACTGCTTGTATGGCCGCAAAATTGTCATACTTCAGGGGATCATTTTCCTCTGAAGCATCCTACCCCTGCCAGTGTCCACTATTGGTCTCTCACATGACAATCAACCAGCTTAGATAGCTGCTTACTATCTAGGACTAGTGTAAACAGGCAAAATTTTAAACAAATGCAGCAAGAAATGGATATAAAAACATTAAAATAATTTAGTAGATCAGTTTGGAACGGGTGTGGAAGAATCTAAATCACATTTCACACCAGTATAAATTTAAAGATGATCTACCAAATTACATTTTTTCTCCTCAAAATTAAATTATCAGAGCAACCAAGACAAGAATGTGGGAGCCGATTGCACCAGCTATCTTCTGACAATGCCTAAATGGCTGTACTAGCAAAAGAAAGGAGTTGTCAAGGACCAGAAAACAAATTAAGAGCTACTTGAGGGATTTAGGTTCAGAGTATTCATGTGAGTAGCCACATGCGAAAAATGACTTGCACAGACCTTCCATATATGCTTCCAATAATCTGGAAAACAGAAGGAACATTGTTAAGAAGGTGTTTTATTGGATACCTACTATAGCTTAAAGTTTTGTGAATACATGTTCTACTAAATCAATACAGTATCAGCATTTTGTTACCTGCAGCAAAGCTGTGCCTGGAAGATGAGCTTTATCTGACCATGTCCTAGCTTAAATTAAAACCTGCGTTGTCTGAATCTAAACAACTAACCCAGGTTTTGGGTTTTTTTGTATAACAGAAGAATAAAATGATGAGTTCATGGACACTGCGGCTTAGTGAAGATATTCATCAACAACAGGACACTAGAAAATTATTCTGTGTAAAAACACCAGTCACAGCACATTACTTAACTACTTAGAAGCTTTATAGGCATCAGGGGCAAGAAGCATTCCCAGCAAGGATTTTGGTGGAATCAAAAGTTTACTAGGATTACTTGGACCCAAAATGTCAAAATTAACTACTATTTACTTGGACCCAGTACAGTGCTGGTGGGACAAACATGGATATTGTGAGTAAACACAGTCACTGTGCTCTTTATCTCACTGTACTGCATACACTGTGTACATTGTATACATAAAAGCTAATTAAAAATGGGGTTTGAAGAACGAACTATTTTCAACAACATGAACCCTGACAGAAGGACATAAGAAATCCAGACACAGCTCCCATAACCAAATGGTTTATATCGGTCATACTTGTCTGTACCATATCCATATTTTACTAATATAATACATAAAATAAATACATTATATAGTATATGTAAAAGTAATTACTTTCAGTCGAGTTATAATGACTTAAACCAAGCTAAATATGCACTTACTTATTTCTGTGAACTGAAAATACAATTAAGTGAATCAAATAAACTTGAATGGTGTGACCAGAAATATAGGTGGAATATGATCTTTAGACCCCCTTAAAGCATTACTAATAAACTGCTTTTACTTGGTTTTTATGGTAAGGAAACAATTTGGTATCAAGTAGCTCATACACTGAAAGATAAAAGTTTGAAAAGAAACCTGGAAGTGTTACTCGGAGCACCAGAGATCCCAGGGTTTACTTTGGTGAAATCTTCTCATTAAAGAATAAATGCAGCATTTTTCATGCTCCTGCATCCTCTGTTCACTTGTGTGAAATGTTTCCTAAACAATACTAGAAATTAATCCTCATTTCCAGTGCTTCCACATTCCTATTACACATACTGTTGCTTTGTTGAGTGACCTGCAATTACCCAGACTCCTTTTTACCAAAGCATGCTAATGATTTCTATCTGTTGTAACAATAATTGTTGAAGAAAAGAAGTTTAGAATCCTTTTTTTTTTTTTTTTCTTCTTCCTTGCATATTCTGGATCTTTTGTCAAGCTGGATGAGCTTCACTCGTTCAGGCTACGCATTTGATTTAGTGACTGCCTGTACATATATAGTCACAGAGGGGTGAACAGGCATTGTTTTTTGAGGGAAGCAGCTTGGGTAGCCACAACTCTACTGAAACTTTGCAGCATTCTCCTCACAGTCTGATTAATTCTTGTTCAAATGCTAGTAAACACAATTAAAGGAATGAAAACTGCAGGTGCTCCATCACTGCCAGCAGTATTGTAGAGTATTGCAATCCCAACATACATTAAAAACAGCCTAAGGGTGCTTTTAGCATACTGACTTAGAACTAAGCAAAGCTCCCTAAAAAAAGAGACCCATTAAATCCCCTCCATCAACAAAAACCGGCTGTAGAGAGGAGCCATCACAAATATAATTCGGTTCAAAGCTGAATAAATAGCTAGAAGGCTGCTGACAGGAATACTATAGAAGCATAGCAATCAGACGTATTTTCAAGGTCCCTCCATTACTTCATCTCCAAACTGTGCCACAGAGCACTCTTTTGAGGTGAAGACTTGCCATCTACAGTACAGTTTAGTCTCTGCCTCTCTGAGAGGGCTGTAGGAGATATAGTTAGGTAACTCCAGTGTCTCCCCACCAATTACTTGAGAAGTTCTGCGGTACTTTTGCCAAATGTGTCACTGCAACATATTTTCTCCAGGAGGTCACAAAACAGTAGGGTATACAGTTTACACACAGATATCCATCACCTTTATGTTTGCAGAGCACCTAAACAACAGGTTCTGGGTCATTGCTGGGGTCTGTAGAGGCTTTGGGGCTAGAAATAGCAATACTGAAATGCCCCTGTCCTCACCAGAATGCTACTGCAACCACACATTCACTGATGACTGTTTCCATAGTATGCTCCTTGCTGATGCTGATGGGCATCTCCTGGAGGCAGCAACCTGAATGAGTTATGGGCAAAGCTCTGCCTCTCCACTTCTCCCGTTGAACAGTCCTGCCATGTTCCTATGGCAACCAGCAGTGCCAAGGTCCTCTACAAATGAAAACAGGGTCGGAGAAGGGGAAGAAACCACAAGATTGATGCAGTTCATATGCAAACTCGCCCTGGAGGCAATATCTTAAAAATCTAGAATGCCTGATGAATGCACCATAGGGTAGTAGATGTGCTTAATGGATGTATGGCAGACATGTTGAAATTCTCTTATGCTGAATAATGGACAACTGGACTAAGTATTGGGATAAAAATAAATTAATATTTTAAAAAACTACAATATGTGGCAAATTCAGTAGCCTGTGAGGTACATAGACAGTCACCAATCTATAACTCTTACAGTATGTTATAAGTAACAAAGCCCCAGACCTGTCATGAAAATACAACCTCAATAGCAGCCAGAAGCACTATGAATTATACCAGTGAACCTCCAATGCAGCTACTGATCTTATATAAGAAAGTGGCAAAAGAGGTGCTTAAGACAGGTGATTTATGTCTTCATTAAAACACTTGCCCTTCAAACCAAACACTCCAATTCACTGAAATTAACAGGGTCTTAAAATTGGAACATGTATTATAAATTAATGCATTTCTGATCTTATATAATGACAAGTATAATACTATTTGCATCCTACCTTTCCTGCATTAAAAAATACTGCCTGCTGCACTAATACATATTGGTTTTCTCAGAAAAGCAGACTTAAGAATGTAAATCTCTAAAGCTCATTTATCAAAGGCTTCCACAGTGTTCTGCCATAACTCATTCCAGACCTACCAGTTTTGCATTTTCCAAACCTAAAAAGCTCTCAACTCAGTGTCTTGTGCATTTCAGGGCTGTCAAAGTGAAATCATCGCAGCTTATAACTTTATAAAGGGAAAATTTTCTCACTGCCAAATTCATGACTGTTTCTTACTCTTGCACAGACACATTGTAGAAAATATGTTTTGCTTTGTCTTGCATGAAAAAGCGGCCATAGATGACTAGCCTCATGGAACGACTTCATTTTCTTTCTTACTACAGCTTTGACATACAGGGAACCACACTGAGCTGAGCCAAATCTTCCCCTCCCTTGCTGGGTGAGCCACCCTCGCCCGCTCTGCTCTTTTCCTCCTTCGGTGGCAGTTTCCAAAGGGCTTTGTCAGCTGCAACACAGGCAGCTCTGCCAGACTCCTTCCCCTGTGCTTCAGAAGGAGCACCCAAAATATGCTGCAGTGAGAAATTCCAGGTGTGGGTCCTCCTTCAGTGGCCGTAAAGGAGCTACTTCTTTTGGGAACTCATTCCTGGCTACAGATGCTGAATAATAAAATTCATGGATCCGTAAGGATGGGCAGAAGTCAAATATCAGCATGGTCAGCTGGTGACTGGTAAGGAGGAGGTGGATGGCTGAGGAACTGCCTTACACCGCGAAGCAGAAAGGAGAACTCACTGATCCCACGACTGAAAAAACCCCCAAAACCTGAAGAGCATGGTCGCCTCACTACTGCTGACTAAAAAAGAAACCCCAAAAAACCCAAACAAACAAACAAGCAAAAAACAACAAAGCAACCAAAACCCCCCCGCTTTTGGTTCCCCCTCTCTATCTAGTAAAATGTTTTGCTTAGCACAATAAGGAGAGTAAGAGGAGACCTCATCGCAGTTCACAACTTCCTCACAAGGGAAGGATGAGGGGCAGGCACTGAACTCTTCTCTACAGCAACCAATGACAGAACCCGAAGGAATGTCAGGAAGATGTGCCAGGGGAGGTTTAGGTTGGACATTAGGAAAAGGTTCTTCACCCAGAGGGTGGTGGAGCACTGAACAGGCTCCCCAGGGAGGTGTCACGGCCCCAAGCCAGACAGTGTTCAAGAAGCATTTGGACAAGGCCGTCAGACACATGGTGTGAACTGTGGGGTTGTCACATGCAGGGACAGGAGCTGGACTCAATAATCCTTGTGGGTCCCTTCCAACTCAGGACATTCTATGATTCTAAGAACTGATGGATGCAGAAGAAAAGCCATGTGCTAAATATGAAGCAATGCCTCCTCCATTGCCTTTGAATAGCTTGCTTTTCTCCCCCCGTCTTTCCTACAAAGCACATCTTATGATGGAAGCTTCCAAAACAAGAAGACAGCACCACAGGCAAAATCAAAATAGGCCATTTTCCCCCTTTGTTTGTTGTTGTTTTGTTCTGCTTTGTTTTTCAGAAGTCTCTGTTATAGAGTTTTCTGTTTCTGGATGCCAGCAGCTCTCGGCAGCAGGAAGGCTGACTGAGCATTGTTATGAAACATCATTTTTAAAAGTCTTTTTTTATTAATATTTTCCCCAGAATTGTTTCAATAGCAGAAGATTTATTGTGAGTTTTAGAGTTATGTTCAAAGTCCATGAACACAAGGGATGTTGAAACTAGGCAAAAACTCATTGCTTTCAAAAGTAACATTAATAATATATTTGTAGATATTGAGACCTGCTCTACACTAGTTGAGACAGAGTATGGATGTAATGTATTCACAAGGACTGTGGATAAATCACCTAGATAAATTCTTCATGCTATACTGCAATCTCCAAAGCTCTCTGACTGGTAAAAAAAAATCAGCCTTGCTGATCAGTCTATGATCCTTCTCACTATCCTGTTATTCATCTGCCAGTGACACTTGAGGTTGAAACAACCAATATCTTTATACATCTCTCATCACAAAACAACTATTCTTCACAAAAGAAAGTCTTGATTGTTTTTAAAAAACACTAACACAAACTTGCACCTTCCTGTACACCTCTACCTCAAGTACCCATCAGCACAGCAGATCACTCTTTAAATAAAAATATACTTATCTGTGCTTTGGTTCTCATTACAGAAGGCACTATTCAAAGCTTTTCAATAATTTCTACTTAATATTTGAAACACATCTGAAAAAGGTCTTCCAAAGCTATTTGCGAAATGGACATACTGCATGACAGTCCTTTAACAGCAGCAAACATCATATTCTACTCACAGCTAAACTCTGGAGAAATACACCTCTATAAGCTCATGTATTACTTCAAAAATCAACTGTAAATACTACTTCGAAGTTTTAAGTACCCAGGTGAGCCAAATGCTTGGTGTGATTTTCACTCCCTTGTGAATGCTGCTACTCAGAGCAAACACCAATGTATCCTTTGCGCCAGGGCACGGGCTCTGGAAATATCACTCCTACCAATACAGTCACTGAATAGGAACAGAACCTCTTGTCGCAGCCAGTGACAATGCCTCCAGTCCACAAATCAGGACATACAATATGCAGTTTGGAGATACAGCAGGACCATGTGTAATCTCCTTTCCTCCATGGATATAAAGCTTGAATTCCTTCAATCCAGAGGGCAAAGAAGACTTTACACTTGTCCATGCCACGCTGAAGAGCATCACCTCTGCCTAACCCAGAAATTTCACCTGGAAACACTGAAGATGGAGATTTCCCAGTCCCCCAAGTCACAAGACACCAAGTAAGAGAGACTCCATCATAATTTTGCTCCATTGTCTGCAAAGGAGAATGCAATTTGGAAATTAATTTCAGAGTAACATACCTCTACTCCATAAATCTCACATCTGTGATTAAATGTGTTAGGATAGGTATTGGTAACATCATAATCAAACTTCATCTGATTTTCAAATGAGCATTTGGATTAATGAATTCATTTGGATTCGTCGCCCATCCTCTGACATTTTGACAGCAGGCACCCGAGGGTGCAGAAAACGTTCCCTATAGGGGACACATCCCTTTGAGGATTAAATGTAGGATTATTCAACCACAAAATTTAATTTTAAAAAACAAGTACTAGGAGACAGATTTCTTTTTCATTGATTCTTCACACTTTGTGTAATAATCTGAATACGTCTAAAAATAAAAGCAGAAGGACGGCATAACCAATGCCTGTTAATAGAAAAATAATTGGCTTAAATGAGGCACAGACTCATATGCACAAAAAATAAATGGCCCAACAATTCTTTTGAGAGTTACAATATTTTTAGCCATATGGTATTTCTTATTAATTGTTATAATTACTAACTAAGAGCTAATGTACGCTCGGCACTGTACAACACATCCAAATACTGTCAAACCCGAGCCCCAAATGCCTACAGTTCAACAGATAAGACATGTAGGGCCAGGAGATACTGAGAAATACAGTAACAAGAGCCGCAGGTCTCTCTGATATTAGGAGGCAGATTAGGCCTCACTCTTGCAGCTGCATCAGGAACAGCCATCCTCTGAGAATAACAAAATAGGCTCTAAACCTTTTCTCCTCCACTGAGTCAGCAAAGGAGAAGATGCAAGAAAAAGGGAGTATGTATTGAGGCTTAACAATCCACACCGGCTCTACAACATATTTTCGGCCTTTGGCAATTTATGCTAATGGAATGTAAGCCTCAAGCTGTTTTTTTCTGTGATGGAGCTGCTCTGGAGCATGGTCAGCCCAGAGTCCAGAGAAGCACAAGCTCCTGCGCTGAACTGAGCTGTGCAGCTCTGGGTCACAACAGATCCTGTGAACCAGGGCAATAATGCTGAATGTTGTGATACACCAGTGAAAACCACTGTGGGAAAGGCATGTGGCTCTGAAAGGAGTGAAGCACAGTTAACTGCATGTCCTGGTTTGGTGCTACAGCATCCCCAGAGCTCTCCCTGCTGCTGGGTTCGCTGCCTATTTCACATGAGGCCAGGAGCAGGGAACACACACAGGAGGGGGCAGTGGCCTTCTCAGGGCTGCAAATAGCTACACAAAGTCATCAAATGGATTATCAACTTTTGCAAGAAAGATGGATATTTTCCATACTGGGCAACTCCAATAAAGAAAGGTACCTTGTAAGCCAAGGAGAAGCTCAATAGCCAGGAGGGTAAAGAGATGCCTCCAATAAAAATTAAGACATTTTCCTCAGAATTTCCTTTGATTTCTGAAACAGATTTTCCTGAAACAAGAGCTAATCAAGTGTATGTACACTGCACACCACTCACCCCAGCATTTCTCTGGCTCTGTAAATTACATGGAGAGAGGACCTTCCTTTTTCCCATAGAAGCCCTTTCTCGGACAACGTACACTAAGCGTTCTCTTTCTGTCTTACATTGCCTCCAGTCCAGCCATCTCCACCTCAGAGGCCAGAGGATTTATATCTGATCCTCTGTCAGTCACATACATGCTTTTCAGTGACTTTACAACTAATGGTCCCAGTCATAAATCTCCCCAGGGCCAGGAAAGATGCACTGCAATATGCATAGCTGAGACCCAGGGTCCTGTTACTCTATCTTGTAGATGATCTCTCTCCTAAGGGATTGCACTGCTTGGAAAAAAAGCTGCTAGTGTCCATTCCTATTAAGCCATAGCAACTATTCCATTCCTGCACGTCTTCCTTGTGTGCTCCTGGGAATCGGTCTTGGAGCATCCTCCTTCCCTAAGCATCTATTGCTCTTTCTCTCTCTCCGGCGCAGGCTTCATCCTCAATAACTGTCAGGGCACTTCTGCGCAGCACAGACTGTAATGTGATTAACTTTATGCTTCACAACCTCTGCATTAAGAAGTAGGTCCCGGGGCAGGGATTTGACATGATGCTCTCAGGCATGTATAGGGCCTCGATCAGAAAAAACAGCAATTCCTTCCTGAAATGGCAGAACAAACCAGCTTTGAACTAGGTGAAATGGCCAGTTGCTCTAAGGAACAACACTGCCAAGTCTGCGCACTACCGAAGCAAAAGACATAAAACGGGAGATAATTGCTCCACTCTACCTCCAAGACAAGGCCAAAAGATCACAGGGTTTGAAACCATTTTCTTTCTCTCCCTGTGCTTTCAGGCTCTGAATGAACTCTGTCTATACAAATACAAGCATACTGTTGTCCATTTATGAGGTACTTTCATCGTTTGTTATCTTTACTTTCTTCTCTTTGACATCTTAATTATGGTGTCTGTATGTTAATTGTCCATGCCCTCAGCAATGAGAAGCTGTGATACCACAATGAATTTGTAGCCTCTACATGAGCCAGTGATATCTAATGCTTAAGAAGATACTGCACAGTCATTGTTCTCCTTCCCATGGGATGCTAACTTCAAGAAGCAGTGCCTTTTTCAAATGCATGAAGAATTAGAAACTTAAAGTACTGAGAGCCCCTCACAGATTCCTGTGAGGAAATTCCAGCAGCAATAAAGCCCTGGGACTTAAAAAAAAATGAACTTAAAAACTGGCCAGAAATCATGCTGGTTTTCATGCAGTGTACACTAAAGTACTGTCGCTAATACTTCATGGTTCACTCTGAAACCCTCGATGAAATGTGATGTGAGGTCTTGTATAAGTGCACAAATTTTCAAACTCTTTTAGGTTCTCCTGCTGTGACTCATAACTACTGATGACATTGGTTATCAAGCTATTTAAGACCAATATTCCTCAAGGATGACGGGGAATTGCTTGTTCCCTTTCTAGCAATAAGGAAGGTCCACGGGTGAAAGATCACAATGAGACATAGTCTGTTGTATGGTCTGAACATTTCCATCTAAGCAAAATTTTAGCTTTCTATGCAGAGTATGCTTTATTCTGTCATAGGACTGGACACATACTGATGATGGCAGTGGCTTGAAATTTATCTATATGCACCAGCAGTACAGAGTAAGAACAGCATAGTGAATACATAATATGGACCCAATAAATTTCATCAGCCTTCTCTAGCTGAACGGGTGTAACATGCTATAAGCTTTCTCTCCTCATTTCCAGAACCCTTTTTGAACCTAGTAGAGGAGTGGTTTGAAGTTACTATGGCAGGGGCACAGGATTTTTCCCATCAAGGTCTCTTTTCAAACATATTTTGTGGACACATAACAAGTATCTTCCTTTTTATCCAAGAATAATGTGGGGAACAAAATTACATGAAATGAGGCCGTGGGCTTTTCCCAGACCTTGGGAAAACATCCTGTCCCTGGGTTTAAGGCATCAGAGGATATTAAAATGATAATGTACTACAAAACAATACATTCATACCAATTATGCATAGGCCTTGGTTTGTCAAGGAAGTTTTGTAGATGCCTATCTTCAAAATAAAAACCAGCCAGATGCACTGCTTTGAGAAGCAATGGCTTTATTCCAAAGGCTAACTTAGATGATGCTTCACAGCACTCTTTTTTTGCAAGTGGAGTTTTGAAGCTTTTCATTGAATTTAATGTGCTTCAATTTTGGCATATGCTCCAGTTCTTCGGAAATGTATTGTAGAGGACATCTATATATTTGCTATGTAGAGATCAGAGAGGGATAACACCCATCACATGATGCCAAGTTTGATGATACTGGGTTTCATATGTATTTCTTCCAAATCGTTTCTACAGCCTGCAATGACCTTGGTTTTATGCGTATTTCTTCTAAATTATTTACACAGCCTGCAGTGAGATACCAATGGATGCATAGGTGAGCGATCGAAGCTGGCATAACCTTCACAGTTAGGTCTTCCTTGTTCAAAAATAATGGGAAGTAGAGAGCCAAGGTGTGGGTGGACAGAGAAGAGTTCAAAGGTTTTGCAAAAAGTCAAAGACATTTTTCACATACAAAAGTTCCAGAACCTAAACACGACAGTATGAAAATCGCTGTATTACTGATACCAATGTACACGTCCATGTGCACGGCAGCGCAGATAACAATGTATATTAAGTATCTAACAGTTAGCCATTTGTCTGTCTTTCTCACAAGAAAACTGTCACAGGCACTGGATAATTCATGGACATTAGACATCAGCATGTGTGCTGACAGAAAAATTTTCTGATGTCAAATTACTGGAACGCAGTCCAACAGCAATTCAAGCCCATGGCTAGTGGCTGCTGTAGGAGCAGTCTGCCTGGTGCTAAGAGCTCTATTTACATATTTAACTGTCTTTGCTGGATTACAGCTTGATTGCAATATTGTCAAAAACATACCAATGTCTCTTAGGCACAGCCAGCAAGAAAAGAAGGCTTTGGGGAAGGAAATACATGTCTGACAGGATATTTTTCTTTTATAATGTGACATATCTAAGCAAGATGGGAACATGAAAGCTGGGAATAAAATCCCAATACTACTAAAGTCAATGGGAGCTTCGCCACTGAACTCAATAGGACTAATATTTCATGGTCGCTAGGCTCCTGTCTGCATATCAGTAACATTTTTTCCTCTGCTTGACTCGACACCGAGTCTCAAAGACACACACGTGAAATTGCACAAGCTGCTAAGTCTTTGTTCCTGAAGTCTCATTTCTATTAGAGATGGATGAATAGACTTTTGAAAGGGAAAATAGTGAAAAGTCAAATTTGTACTCCTGTCTATTCACTCTCCCTCTAAAACCTCTCTCGAAGGCTTGAGGCAAACAATACTGAATCTAAACCAGACAATTAGACAGATCCATCACAGTACAATGGGGATTGCTTCAGGTTCAAAACACAAATAATTCACAACATAAGATGGAAACAATATTGTGGATTCATTTTTGACCTATCAAATTATTGTTTTAACAAGACAGAAAGGAATTTTAAAATCAAATCCTTGCAGCATTTTACAACTTGGGTAAACATCCATATATATATGTATGTATTTAATATCTCTTGGTCTTCTAGCATAATGGTCATGGACATTGTTACCAGAATGTCCCACAACTGGTGTATGAATGTTTGATGAATATGAACACAAGGGAGTTACCCATGTCCCATTAATTTTGGAAAATCTACAAGGTCCTAGTGCAAATAGTATCAGTACAAGCATATAATTCAAGATACTTAATGACAAGTACATAATCAGACTATCAAATTATATGTGCAAAGGCACAAATTGCTTGCCAACAGAAAGAGCAAATATAATAACATAACTGTCTGTTGGTTTTTTATCCCAAATTCAGTGTCAAAGACTTAAACCATGACCTGAAGTTCTATAGCCCCAGGCCTATCCACATCTTTCTGTGTTTCAGCAAATCTGCAAAAACAGTGGTAGAGTTTTCACAACATGTTAGTTGTTTGGGAGGGTTGCTATGTCCTAAATTTCTATTTGCCCTTGGCAGAACAAGGCAGAACATCCCCTCCCCAAGAGATGTACTTGAAACTCTTTAATGAGTTTGTGCAATCTCTCAAATGCTACCAAACCATAATGTCTTTAAAGGCAAGAATGTTCACAGAACCAGCAAGTTTAAAATAAATATAGCAAAGTATTCATGGGAACAATCTCAGGTTTAGAATCACAAGAACCATATGATTCAGAGTTGTGCTTTTCCAGGCAGCGAGCAGGAACACGCTCTCTTGTGTGTGTGCATCTGAAATCTCACTAAAGGGCACATCAAGGACGCTGGAACCTACATCTGATAAGAAAACGCATGGTCAATTTTGTTCCTTTATAAGGTGCATTGGTTTGCTTTTAGAGCTCTTTTTCAAAGGTCTGTTTTCCAGGAAGGGATTACAAAATAGAAAGGCAGCTTCTTTCAATAAGGCAAAGTTTTTTTTGCTGAGAAACTGAAGCAACAACCTTTAATTGAATTCTGGGAAAGGCAAGTGTTGATGGATGCTTGCTGCGAGCTGCCCGATGGGCAGTCTGTTACCAAGGCACGTGACTCTCCAATACAAATGCTCCAGCCCAGTGAGTGTCCCAAAAAGCTTTGTACATGAAACACTGCACACCCAGAGGCTGTTCACCTTTCTAATTTTTAAGCAAACCAGATGGAATCTGTTGCTGGAGAACCACTCCCCGCTGCTCTCTTTGCTTAGGCTAACACCTACCACCCTAACAGAGCACAACAAAAATGTTGTTTTCTTTTCTGTCTGTGAGTCCTCATGAATGATAGGGAGAGACTCTCTGCTGATCTTTTATCAAGTGATCCCCAGTACCTTTAGCATACGTCAGCTCTGTGATTCTATCACACGGATTAATTATACATGGCTCGTGCAAACCGAGAACCCTCTGTCAAAGCAAGCAGGCTCATTTGTGCTAAGGACACAGTACCTATTGGTCACAGGATCAGAGGGTTTGATGGCAGCTTTTGAAATCATCTAGATGACCTCTGTCTCCCCTGTGAGATGTTTTTTTTCCATTCAGTGCTTCAGTGGCAGACTAAAATCCTCCAAACCAACTTGTTCTAATGTTTCAATGTCCTAACCTGCTAAAACATTTTTTTCTGATGTCTAATGTCAAGCTACCTGCCCTATAAATCCATTTCTTCATGTCTTATCTACTGTCATGGGCAGAGAACAGGTTATATGCCTGATTCTGACAAGTCTTTTTTGTACTGTTTGCATGCCTCCCCACTTGCTATAAATGAGCCATGTATAATTGTATAAACGAGTCATCACTGCAGATCATCTCATTAATATCACATAATTATTCACAGACAGTATGTGGCAACACAACCAGGAGCTGTTGCGTGTTGGTTCCTATTAGAGGCAATAGGCATTAGGAGACAATCCTGCTCAGCACTTTTCAGAAGGCAGAACTGGTTCTTCTCTAAAACATGAACTTGAAAAACTCACATTGCTCATCAAATATTTATGAAAAAGGGGATGAGCCCCTAGACTTGCTTCAGACTGAAATGGAACAGTGGCCTGTGCTAACCCTTTCTACAGGGTGAACTTCACCACAAGAGACTTAGTCAAAAGGCAGCCAGGCTGCCCGTTATAACTGAGGAAGGCGAGCTGCATCCACAGCACCGGGATACAAGATTTGGAACAGCCTGTGTTATAAAGCACAACCACTCACTGCCATTTTCGCTCAGTTTGCTACAGAGAGGTGCAAGCCTGGCCATACGAGGCTCTTTCTATTGATATTACTGGGCATTGTGCCAGACCTCGGAGATGAAAGAGTGATGCTTGGAAACGCAGTAAGTGATAATGGCGTGAAGAAACGCTCAGACTGGCATTTGTTTCCAGATGCTATGGTGACAGGTCCTCATAAGACACTGGTGCTGTAAGTAAACAGAAAATAAAAGCCCTTCCACATTTCAGGAAAATAAATGTCTGAAGGAGAAAGTCTTGTATACAGTTTGTGTGCCAAGGGCTTCACGATTTACCTTTCTCCACATTTTTCTCTAGTTTGTATGCAACTTGGAAGCCCTTAGTGAACGGTGCATGCACGGTACATTATATAGAGCATGTTTTATTACAGAAAATGCAGACATATTGTGGCTCATGCTGTAGAGTTTAAATCATCACATTAGGTCTTCATAAAAAATGGAGATAGCTCAGTGTCATGGGAAAGGCATTTGCATCTTCATCGTTACAGAGACAACAAACTTCATCCATAAAGATGTGCCCAGAACAAATGGCAGCAAATTGTGGACACATGTTTTGCTTTAATTGGTCCTCATCAAATCAGTCTAGCTAGTGACTTCAAAGAGCTCTCACTAAGAAACCTCTTCCAAATTTTTTGTTTTAATCTTTTTGTGGTTTTGGTGGTGGTGTTTTTTGTTTGTTTGTTTTGGTCGGTTGGTTTTGGGTTGGGTTTTGTTTGTTTGTTTGGGGTTTTTTAATATGTCTTAGAGATTCCAGATTAAATAGAATCTTTGAAGATACAGTTAGAAAGCACAGTTTCTTTACAGTTACGTTTAATTACTTATTCATAAATTATGAATGACTAGAGGTAAAGTATCATCACCCAGGGCCCCTGTCCTCATCCAAATGTAGCACTGCAATTTTTACAAAGTCTGCCTCTTGAAAACTGGGATCAGATTCAAGCCAGCTACAACCATATTCAAAAGAGCAGCTGCTGCTAGTGCCATTTTCACATACTGTTCTTGATCAGCATAAATGGATGGAATATGCTCTTTTCGGAAAGCACAGCAGAAGAATACGGATGGCAACAGACTGATTACATAACTCATCTAAAATTCACCATAATAAAGACGTATGTTACATTTAAAATCTTATTTACATATGAGCCTGACTTTTAAAAATACAGCTAACAAATCCCGCTAGTCTGTAAAACAGACAAACACCTCCCTAAATCTTTTATTCTAGTCCCAAAGCCAAGCAGTCCTCAGGAGTAGGAGGGTCCCCCTGTCTCAGCCGCTACACAGACACTGTCGAATGCAACACAAATGAAGAGAGGTGGAAACAAACACACAGCAGCACGCAGCCACTGCTGGCCCAGTGGCACAGCTGGGACTCAGCCAACATGTCACAAGCCCCATAGTAACGCACCAGTTTGAGGATGAAACTGCTTCTGTCTACATTTCTTAGCCACAGGTATGCTCACACAAGCACAGACAGCTTTGTCTCTCCAGGTGATCACTGCTTCTACAAAAAACACCAACTCCTTGTTCAAGTCATCCTAGTTTTTGACTCACCAAGAGTATACACACAGGGTGCTTCTCTCCATAGCCCTAAGTCTCAACTAATCACTTGTAACACAGCAGACAAGATGAAAATGCTGCCACATCAGAGAGGGCGCACCAGGCACCCACTTGTTGTAGTTGCAGATGAAGAAGGCAGGCAAGCATAAGACATTGGTGAATCAACCCAAAATAGAACATACTTTTTCTCTGAGGGTTTGGTCTTTTTCTCCTCCGTATAGCAGCAGCATTTTTCCCTCTTTTGTGCAAACGAAACAAATAAGACCATGCTGTGGGCTCTTCTTATAGCATAAAGAACAGTTACAAGAAACACATTAAAGCAATTTCTTCTTCTTTGCTTGAAGAATGCACTCTCTGGAGATTGTCTTTAGGATTGTGGTGTAACCAGGGAAAAACTGAGCTTAAGTAACACACCACAGGGCATCTAAAAGAAAGTTGATTTAAAATGAATTAAGTAACTTGGTGGATCTTGCCATAGGCTGCTGGCAGACCAGCCATCCAACCAGCCAGGGAAAAGACTCATTCCAGATGCTCAAAATATCTCTTATATAGCTACAGCTGTTGCATTTGTTAATGATAATTACATTCAGTACACTGTTTTTCTGCACTCAGAGATATAATGCAGTTTATTTATCTGTCATTAGAAACAGTATGTTCAGAATCCATCTTTTCAAATTACACCATGGAGTTCACAATATTACTGCCTATCCATACTATATATGTATACATGTGTATTTATATCGTTGGTCAGTCCTTCCCTCTTCATTTTCTGTGTTCCTCTATTTTCTGTCTAGATCTTCAACATATTACCCTGAAAAATGCAGTTTAAAGCAGCAGGGATAGCAATGGGGAATGCTGCCAAGCAGGGAAGCATGATATTAAAAAAATTTACAGAAAGTCTCCAATGCTGTGATAGGTTGGATGCAGAGTATACCTTCCTTTCTTTTCCCCTATCATGTTGGTAGAAATGTATTCATACAGTTCATAGTTTCATTACAATGAACGTAATGTTGGTCCAGCAACCAAAATAATTTTAGAATTAAATTACTATTGAACATGCAGAAACATGTCAAAATGTGACAAAGTATTCTGGGTCCTTAGCTACTGTAAAGCTACCACAGCCCCCAGTGCTGGCCATGGGTTTCTGGTCACAGCCCTCCCTGAGAAGCTCTTCCCAAATTTCCCTCCAGCCAGACACCCAACCTCTGAGAGCCAAAGGAGTGCTGCCACAATGGGCAGGTCATCTGGGCACATTTGGCCTAACTTTGGGCTCATGAGAGCAAAAGTATCTTGGGTGCACCTCTGGAGTCTCCCCTCAGATGTCATGAAGACACAGCTGAGTTTCTGCTATATCATAGGAGAAGTTGAAATAAGAATAGGAACAACAGCCAATCTGGCAAAGCAAAAGAAACCTCTCACTCTGTACCCTGATGGCAACGAGTCAAGCAAAGATACAATATTAATTAGATTTCTGTAACAGTCTGTAAAATATTTGTTAGACTTAATATTCACACATGCCAATAAAAGTAATAGTCCTTGCATTGCTCATTCCATGCATACTAAACATAATTTCCTAGTTTCTGTCTTGCTTGGACCAGAATAAGAGAAATCCATACAAAATTGGCTATGAAAATATGTTACCTTCAAGATATTCTGCTGAAGAGACAACTTAAAAAAACATTTTCAGATTCTCACTGTAAATTAGCAATTTCCTTTGTAAAACATATGACAGCAAGTGATTACAATTACATTTCATCTATTCTTATTTAATTTCTAAAATTTTGAAGAAAGGTTGTTGCTTGTGATGTTAACACTGAAAATTGCCAGTCTACAGAAATGCCGGAACAGTGCCTATACTGGTTTACACTTAAAACCTTGCCTTACTCCCACAACCAGGGGAGGCATCCCCCATCTACACAGTCTAAATTTCACCTCTGTCTTTTTGCTGGACTTTCATATAGGATGGACACTTCTGAAAACCAAAACTTTGAAAAAATAAACTAGTCAGGCAGTGACACAGAATTTAGGTCTGCGTGAGTTTGGAGTTCCCTTCCCTCACTCACAGATCTTTTCTTGAGACACCGCCACCAGATGTGTGGAGTGTGATGGATCCCTTTTGTCCACTAAGAACTTGACAAAAATCATTTTTACAAAGATGTTACATTATTTCTTCCAACCACCATCCACTGTTTCTACATCTCATTTTTCTGAGGGTGTTTACAGTTGCAAGGCACAGCAAATCACTTTTACTCTTGCACAAGACTCTGCAGAATCAGCTGATACTTCAGCTCATTTTTTTAAATACATCTTCAAATATCTCAGCTTACAAGATAATTTAACTTCAATATGGTTCCTCCAGGCACGTGGTTAGAGATCTCCCTCAGTTGTGCCCTGCATAAATATTACTGTTTTATGTAAGGATTTGAATAGTTCCTTTCTTACAGAAAAAAATTAATATTTACTTACTAAACAGTTGGCAATAGAGGACCTGTAAGCTTCTCTTCATGGTATCATGTGGTCCTGCTGGTCTGCCAGTTTATTCATGATTCTGTCAAAAAAATCAAGAGAAGGAGAAAATTATTTATTACCAAATATATGTTATACTATTATACCTGTGGATTACAAGGTAAGATAAAGTTTCACAGTAAAATTGTATTGATTAGCAATGGGAAATTGCCTAACTGCGCTTTGCTTGTGTTAGCCATGCTCGCCAATGTGTTGGCAGTGAAGGGTAGAGCTGTGCCCAAAAAGGGGGAAAATTCTCAAGAGTATAAAAATACATGCACTGAAAATTACTTTCATGTTGTGCCTATAACTTGATAAAACCAATCTCACAAGAATCTTTTCAGTTTGGAGAAAAGTTCCTCACTGGAGGAGCAAACATGGGATGTGGACACCACCAGGTAGCTGTGCTGGACACGCAGGCCAGGTGTCTCCTCCCCAAGTCTCACCTTTTTGTGTCCCTCAAGAAGTACAACAAGAAAATCCACTCTCTTCCCTGTCAAAACTTCAGTGGTGCTGAAAGGGGGAGATCCCAAATTGTGCTGAAATTGTAGCACAGAGGGCAGCTTTGTCCTGGTAATTTTTAGCTTCATGTTAGCCAGCTGTTGTAGCTCCTAACAACTCCTGATCTACCCCACCAGCTACCTGGGCTGCAGCTAGAGCTGCAGCAACTGGAGAACCTTCTCTGTGTCCTCGGAAACTTTCTCCTAAACTGAACTATTTTGGTGTACGAAAGAATCTTATAATTCTTGTAACTGCTGTCTGAAAATGGGATGTGGCAAAAATATCTGACCACTCCATCCCCTCGCCTTTGCCCACTTGGGTAGTGACTAATAACATTTTCTGTGTCCTCACAGGGTATTTTCAAATATTTGTCACATATATTTTTCACTTCAATTTTAAAAATAGTATGGAAAAATAAATCCAAATCATGCTGATATTAATTATTTGCATTGTGAGGAAAATAAATCAGAAGTGAAAAGCAAATGTAGTCCCAAGGCACTGTTATGAGTAATGTCTCACTGAGTACCCAAAACCAACACAGCATTTAAGATCTTCATTCCATATAAAAGCATTTGCTAAAGATTCATAACCAACTTGGAAAGACAGGACACTGAGATCATCCTAAAATGCCTCTTGTCAGCATCAAAAAGCATATAGTATCCTCTAGTTTTCAGTTCAATGTAATTTCATCTTCTGAAATCCTGGGGACACTTCTGAGTAATTTCAACATGCTCCTACATAAATATTTCAAAGCTTATTTAAAACGCAGTCTTGAGGACATACAATAAACAAGTCAAATCAATGAATAATACCTTTGAACTGAATAAATGCTGAAGAGTTTGAGAAAACAGAACTACGTTTGACTTTTATGTGGAAGCCTCAAAAGGATCGTGACTTCTCTTGCCTGTATTCTGTAACAAAACCCAAGCACCTTTGTTATTACATACAGAAATTTATGTACACACAGTGGTTTTTGCATTCTCCTATACTTTCTATTTAAAAGTGGACCTTAAAAACATCTGAGTAACTTGCAGAGATGTCAGTATTTGCAAGGTGTTTTCTCCTAAATGAAAGCAATTATCTGTGAATTTTTAAATCAAAATCAGAATCAGACTTGCACCACTGTTTGATCATGAAAATGTGCTGAAGGACTCCTCTTCACTCCTTTTCTCCTTAAGGTCTACCAAACAACATAGCAGACATAGTAAAAAAACCCAGTCTTCATGCATAAATAGATGTCATATAGCTTATTATAACACTTTTCAAAGATGCGTATACAAAAAGTCTATGTTTAGCATCCATTAACGTATTAATCAAAATACATGCAAGACAGGACAAGAAGCAGATAAGCAACTGACCATGTAGGCTCCATATCCCTGAGGACTCTGCTTGTAGGTTTGTGTCAAAACAGGGTTTACAAGCACTGACCCATGTGAAGTCATAAAAATACAATGAAAAAAGGGGAGAATTTGAAACTGCAACCCTAAATCCACATTATTCACTTTGCATAATTTGAGCTGTGCTTGGCAGCTCTGATGTGATACAGTTTTTGGCTGTGAACCAAAATTTTCTCATATTTCTCTTCTATCTCCATGTTAATGCTACCCATAACATAAAAAGGTATTTGCTTGTGAATTCTGACACTGTGGTTAAAATAAATGGTATGCTTTTGTGTATGTATTTATTTAGATGGGACTTTTATGGTAATTTACCCTGTGCTAAGAAACAGGAACTAGTGTGCATGTGGGGAAAGAAACAAAGATTAGCACTGGAAAACTTTTACTATGTTCTTCTGTTGCCCTCAGAAGATTTATTGGTTTGACTACGTGGCCAAAAATTATACATTTTATAATGTATAATCAGGTTAATTATACATTTTATAATGAGAACTCAGTAAAGATACATAAACCAAATGTTGCTGTAAGTTTACAACCTCTTAATTTCTTCCAAGACCTCAGTGTGACTTAGGGAGAATAGACTAGACTAGACTGGAATATTTCAGTTGGAAAGGACCTACAATCACCTAAGTCCAACTGATTTAAATTTAAACACGGTTGGAAAATACTGCAATTAAGCTTTCCATAATTTTTAATACCTTACTTCTCGTGTACGGGAAATGCATGCAAACCAAGGATTTATTTTACAGATACTGTAAGGCAAGAGAATCTTATGAGATTTATTTGTATACCTTTGGAAGCCAAATCACACCAATGATGGTCTTCCAAAGACAGAGACTGCTTGCAACCACTGTCAATGCTGCAGATGAACCATTATCCCATTAAATGCCTGAATCGAGATGCAATGTAAGACCAGAGGAACCACTGCTGCACCTGCCCAGGCGAAAGCTCCAGCAAGCCCATTACCCTGTCTTCAACATTAGCTGCTAGCAGGACCATAAGGAAATAACATGCGAAGCAACATGAACATAAAGTAATCCTTACACCCCGGCATAGCTTGCTCTGTTTCCAGCAACCATGAGCTGAATACAGTATCTGAGCTGCCATGTTTTTTTAACTTGATAATAATTATTCCTTAATTACCTCCTCTGTGTCACACACCATTTTAGTCTTTCATTAGATCATTTAGACTCTCTTTTTCAAGCTGAAGAATTCTCATCTTTTTGTTTCTTCCATATAGAAGATATACCCTACATATGATTATTGTCATGCCTTAAGCTGTACATGTCCCTTCCAGTTTGGATCTAAGGAGCAGGGAACAAAACTGCATGCAGCCATCAAAACTTGGCTGTGTATTGGTTTTTCAAATACGACAGTGATGTTTCCTGTTTCTTCTCTACTTTGTTCCCAATTCTGCCTATGATTCTCCTTTCCTTTCTGACTGCTGCTGAGCTTTACTTCAGCAGTTGATAGAGCTGCCTGCTACAAATCCCTGAGTGGCAGTAATTCATCTGGCGTCCAGTCCGTTCTCAGGTATGTAGAGCCGGGACTGTTTTCTGTCTGTGTGTGTGACTTTGCAATTATCAGCAATAAATTTTCATGGACCCTCTTACCACCACAACATTTCTGAGAGATGGCAATGAAGGGCATAATAATAATAATAATAATAATAATTATTATTATTATTATACAAATATATACAAATCAATACAATACTAATACTAATAAATAAATACAATACTAATTTCAGCAGTTGAATTGTGGAAAATCTTCTGTATTTCTAAGGAGAAAAAGCAAAGATTCGTGGACAGGCTTTTGAAATGCTGCAGAGGAAACCCCCTTTTTGACTATCAACCCATGTCCACCCATCACAGTATTATCTCGTGTCCATGAAGGCACATCTAATCCAAAAGTTCTTTTCCTGGAAGTACCTGGGTTTTGTAGTCTTTAGCATATAAAAGTATTTTGCATTCCTTCTGTAATAAATACATTTATTCATCGCAAGGAAGAAAGGTTACATACGGAGTGAGTGGTAGCTGAGAGGACTCCATTTTACCAACGCATGTTTTCTGAAGTATTTGAGCATGCAGTTTTAGGCACTAATAGATTAGCAGAGTTGTGCGCATGCAGATGGAAAATGCAGACACACACAGAGCTGGCTCCTGACCTCGGGCAGATTAATGTAAAACCAGAGTATCGCCACCTGTTTTACATGCACCAACTGTCATTTACAAGAAGAAAAAAATACAAAGAGTGAACAGAAACAAAAACAGTTCAGGAAAGAAACAGATTTGGGAAACGTGTGTTAAACTTTAATAATCCAAGATCTGACTGGAGTACCTGAGTTTCGCACTCATTTTATTCTCGCTCTATTTTTTAACACTTCCCTGAGTTCTCTTGGGAGTACACTTCTCCAAAATATTAATTTTAAAACATACCGTGCTTTAATGTTTGATAAGCCATTCTGTGTATTTGAGGGAATTATCTGTTACAAATGATCTGTTAGTCTGTACTTGAATTCATTTTAATTTAGAAAGACCCATCTTCAATAGTTGAAGTAGTAGAAATAGCAGTAGTAGTAGTAGAAATTTGTACCTAGAAAAGGTGCCACCTGCCTAACTTCAGATACCTGTATTTGTAAATATTGGCTAAACATTTCATGTCTGAAATGGACTTACATGTTTTCCCATTTTTAGTGCACAAGGTTTCACATATAGTATATCTTACACAGGATGATGAATAGACGTGTGAAATCCCCATGGACAGCTAGCAATATTGTCTTTCACAGTAAGTGATCCCCTCAACATCGCAGCTAAATTAAAGAGTACAATGAAGACATAATGATGAATAGAAGACAAAAGAGTCAAAAAGACCTGACAGCTCCCAGCCATTCATTATGTTCGATGGGGAAAAAAAAATAAGAATGGTGTCTTAAATTAAAGAAGAAATGGAGAAGAACAGAAGCTGAACATTGAGGCAAAGCTAATGGTCAATAGAGAAACCTTTTTCTTTGTGAGTCTGTCAAACAGAGACTGAAATAAAGAAGCTGAAAAAACCTTAATGGAAAGAGGAAACAGTCAAAAGATGTGCCACTTCCATCCCATGAAGTACCAGAACTCTTATTTCTGATTGCCTTCTCTCCTCTACGGATCATTCTGGAAAGAAGAAAAAGCTACATCACTGGCAGATTTCAACTACAGTATGCCTGGTTCTGCAGAAAATGAAAGAGGAAAAGAAGACCACACCCAGAAGTTCTTCCATCTCCAATCATTGTTGAATCCTCAATCAAGGGAACACAGCCTTGATTCTTTTAGTATCATACTGCCCTGTGATGTGCAACAAATGCCTTACAAGACAGCAATGGCAAAGGCTCCTCACTTACAAGCCAGAGAGCAGTGACTCTCCCAGCAGTTCCTCACCCAGCGTAAATCCCACCACCATGGTCTTCACCTGATAGTCACTTAGAGGGTATTCAACTGTCCCTCATAAAAGGAAGCAGGTGTACCCTTCTTGACTACACGAGGCTCAAGTGCAACTTTGTATTTTCACATTTGCATGATATGTTTCTTAACTAAATGGCCTACTTCCACAATCCAGCTGTTATTTTGCAAAATTTATATCTCAAAAAGCTCCAGGGTATACTAATAAAAAGATGAATAATCTGTAGCAGTAAGATTCCTGCAAGCAAGAATTATGTGTTGTTGTTCAACATGTGCCATGTTGACTGTTGTGATTTATTTCCTTCTTGGAATATGCAAACTATCGTTACCATCTTTCTTTTTAAGATCCTGAGTGCAGCATCTTTGGTATCTATGTACCCTTTATACTGAGATCTTGTAGCACTCTCTGGAATGGACTCCTCTTTACAAATCTAAGAAAAAGCAATTCACATCTACTTCCACAATTATCCTTCAAAGTGTACACTCCTCTTTTTCCAAGCACCTCCAAAGAGTAGGTCTAGCCTCAGGATATGACAGCTGAGCAGAACCAGTCTTTCTGGCATTGTGTAGATCTGTTATATGTGCATAAGAAATAGTCCATAGCTGGACTACAGATACCAGCACGCTTTTCTGCATATACAAGACTTGCATCCTATGTAGCATGGACTTACAAGCAGAGAATCTCATAGGATCCAGGAAAACAAAGAAAGAAACAACTGAAGACTCTCTTTGCATTCAGGTACAGAGCATCTGCAATCCCTACCAGGCCTTAAAAAAAAACCAAACCAAATCAAACTAAAACACAAAGCAGTGTTGATATGCAGGACAGCCTGACAGTAATGGCTCCCTCTTGCCCTATTTCCCTGCTTCATCATTAACTTTTGAAATCCCAGTGCCTTCATCTCTGCTAACATAATCGTTCAAAGGGCTCTGTCCCCACAGGCCTCCTCCCAACTGTGACCCTGTCTCCATCAACAGCCCTGGGCTAGATGATCACTTAAAGGCTACTGTTGTCAGCCAGGTGAGTGTAAAACATTGTCAGCTAACTCATTCTTCATCGTCTTCCTTTACTCACTTGTTGAACCTGGGCCATGTTGATGAAACAGAGAGGGAGGAAAGGCCTACACTCTTGTGGCTCATTGTCCTAAAACAGACGGGCATGAAGAACCTCATGTCCAAGTAACTATGGCCAGGGGAAAAACTTAAGTCTGAAAAGGCAAGGTAACACTGTTGTTGCCTTTGGCTGTCAAATGCCTTGATGTCTGTGGTAAACTTAAGAACAATCACTGAAATAGCCAAAGGCAAGTGTTGAAAGGGTAGGAAAAACTAAGAGGAAAAATACCAGTGTGTAAATGAAAGGTCATTTAATGTGAGATTTCCCTGCTTTAATGTGTGCCTGCCCTCCAACAAGCTTGAGTTCCATGACCTTTTGGAAAAGCTGTGACAGACAGGGATACTGTCTTGGCTGATTATAACTGAGAAGTTCCAGAGGTGGAGACTGGAATAACTATAAAACACTAGGCTATTGACTGTCCTTCACACTCCATTGATAGTGCAAGACACTATTTCTTGATTTTGTTCTTAATTATCTATCATTAGCAAATACTTTAGAAGGCCACTCCAGCGGCAGAGAAGTCTGAGCATCAATTGTTCTAGTTGCTTCTTATTCCTATGGGTACACAGACATGACTCTCTGTGTGTGTCTGTCTGTCCACTTGTAAAATAAAGAGATAAAAAGAAGCCTCTCCTTTTCATCATTCATCTCTGTGGAGCTCTGAGAAGCTGCTATCTTCATAAGGATCAAACTGACTTTGCAGCTGTAGGGATTATTAGAATATGGTCATTAATACACATTAGAGGTGGTGAGAAGAGAGTCTCATGTGCATTTTAAAACTTTTATATGGTTGAATTTGGATCCAGTAGCATTTATGTAACAGAAGTTCCTTTGCTCTATTTGTGTCCTACAATATTACTTAATCTACACTGCTTATTAGTTAGATATTATTTTGTTGCAGTTATGCCACACATAAGAATACTTTTCTACTTCTGCCAATTAGTTCCAAATTTACTAACCATCTGGTTACTACTATCGAGTTATTACACAGAGTTGAAAGACAGTCCCACGCAGCAGTGTCTATTTTCTGCAACAACCTAACACTCAACTGTGACAGTTATTTTAAGGCACTACAGAATGCAATGAGAAATTTATTTTACAAGAAATCTATTGCCACAGAAGGTCTTCTGGGTGCCCATTTGTCTTCTCTTGCTTAAAAAGGCATTTTTTTTCTAGTCACAGTAGTTGGGTGCCATTTTCCAGGTGGAAGAAGTAACTTCTGCTACCTGAATAACATGAAGAGCTCTGTTACCTAACAGTAATACAAGACATAAAACACATGCCTGAGCCATTCGAACCTCTTTCAGGATATCTCACAAACGCAAATATGTGCTTTGCAAATTTACTTCAACTGGAAAACTAATAATAATATGTTAAGGTCTAGCTACATAAATATTGCCATTATGATTCTTTCTTTTCAGTTACTAATGGCCACCTGAAACTTATCTTTGATATTGAAATTTTATGGCACAGCTTGAAACATGCTATTTTTACTAACTGTTTGAAGAATAAGAGTCCAATTTATCTGAGTTTTGGGGAGGACCATCTTTCACATTGCAACTTAAAAAAATGTGAAACAACTGGGTCAAGGAAGTTGTACGGAAATAGTCCATAGTGAAAAGAACTTTCCACTGTCCTCTTGAAAAGACTTTTAAAAATTATTATTATTATTTTTTTTTAATCTGATAGATTAAAGTCTAAGTTATGTAATTTTTTAAAATTTTCCTTATGGGTCTTATGAAACCCAAACTAAAGAAAATCTTTTAACATATCAAGTTCATGATGAAAATTTCACATGCTACACTAGGCCCAGGAAGCATTCAGTGGCATAAATTGTTTGCTCTTTGACAGGAAAACTTCATAATCATTGTAAGCTCTCCTGCTAAGAGGCTTTATTGGCACACAAAACTTCACTAGTTAAGATGTACCTACAAGTTCTGGGAAACGAAAGAAAATACAGTTTGTTCTTCTTTGTTGATCACAGCAGGGAACACGTAGAAACAAGCTCTGTTTCCACATCACTCTTGTGATGGTGTGTTTTCCCAGGAGGATCTCCCATGGCATCTCTCCTGCCTCATGCTGTCCACAATGTAGATGCTGACATTTGATTTACTCACCTAAATTCTGCTGTTGGCGGCAGGTAGATTGGCTCCTCTGAAGCCTGATGCCTGTGACCTATTTAAAACATCTCTGTTGGAAGGAGGAGACACATCCCTTACATGGAGCTGTTCCCCTCTGTTGAGTTTCAGATGGCTGAATATCCACCACTGATTTCAGCTCATAACACTGAAAATTAGGATGCCAATGTCTGTAGAAAGGAATCCAACAGAGTGCTCTCTCCAGCTACAGGGATCTCACAGTTTATGGGGGTAACACCTCCGCAGCTGTGTTAAAGTGTTCCCTTGTTCCTACTGTGTAGGATACACAATAAAAAAGACTCAGTGTAAGGAACAAGCAAGCAAATTGCTCTGCCTGCACTGTAATAAACACTGGAGAGTCAGAAAAGGGTGGAGGCTTTGTGAAGGAGCTCAAATCATGCTTTTCACATTCAGCTTGATTACATGTAAATATTGCAAATAAAGAAAGAAAAAAGAATGCAAAAGAGAAGGTACTATTTTCCCTCTTATGGTACTGTATTCCTGAGGTTGACTGATTGGGTCGGATTTTCAAGAATGGAAAGCATCAACGGTAAACAAAGTGGAGTATGCATGTGCAGCATGCCTGAAATCTAGGCCAAAATACCAGTTTCATTAAGATGCTTGAGTATTCCGAAATGCGAGCAAGTGCCTTGCTGTCAAACACCCCTGTACTGTACCACTGAAAACACTGTTACGCTGGCACTAGATGACTTTAAAGAAAATCTGTAGTAGAAATGGAAACATCTCAATCTAAGTACAGACGAGCCCAGCCCATGACCCATATGTTCTGCTTCATCTCCCAGCTCCCTGGCTAGTCTAGACCTACAAAATACTGAGGAAATAATCGCCAGTGAAGGGCATCAACAGAGTGCTCTACGGACTCCAAAGGATGCTGAATCCAGTCCGCAAAACCAGTGTTTTTGAAAACAGATGATGGGTGAGGAGCAAGAGCATTCAATCAGGTCACAGTGCCTCACCGGTGTATTTCGGCTGCAGCCCATTCTGTTTTATCAAACAAGCTTGCATATTTAAAGAGAACATAAACAGCTCAGCTGCCAAAATAATTAAATAAAAAGCAATGCATTCATTATTGCAATTGCAATTTTGAATTGCACATGTATGTTTGCTTCTGTAAGTATATAGCAGATGATGGCTATCTTTTCTGCTTGTCCTTCCTTATTTCCCTATTTATACTAGAATCCTTCTCCCACTGATAAAGGGAAGAACAAAAGAGAAAAGAGGAAAAAAAATAATAAACTTACATAGCATTTCCCCTTTTTCTTTTCAGTGAAAAGAAAATCATATTAAATTTACCATTAAAACATTAATTTAAAAATATTTCCATGTCAGTTTGGGGTGGAATGCTTTGAACCAGCTCTAATCATAATGTGTAAGTATGGCATAAGGATCTAATTTCACAATGACAGGTTATAATACACATATACAAGTACCTAAGATTGAAAGAAACATTTTATTATGGTTGAAAAAAGCACGGTAGGAAAGCATAACTGCCTTTTGAATTCTTAACCATTCAGTCTCAACAGTGAATTAATATATTTAACAGTAACCCTATTTAACTGTAACCCATACTGTTGGGGTTTTTTAACAGAACATAAATTCCTAACTAAAACATGGTCTGTAACAATATTTTAGTACAGTAAACAAACATGAAAGGTTGGGATTTTTTAAGACCTCCTTGTGTGCCTTGCCTGATCCTTTTGCCCCCATGACAGGGTGTCAGTTCTGGGGCAATTCCAACAAAACTGTTTGCTCGTTTCCTTTGTGCAGCTACTTTGGAGCACATATTCATCTTGGAATAGTGTCTGTTACTTCAAAGATTAAGTCTGTCTGAAGTATCTTCTCATATGAAATTATAATAACTCATGCTTTAAGAACAGAGACATCTTTGGCAGATTTGGATGGATGGATGCATAAATGCATGTACACAGTCATATGCCACGGAAAGTAAGGTGATGTCTTGACCTATGTCGTCCTGGTTAAACCTCCTTTTAACAAGAGCCATTTACTACCTCTCCTACCTAATCAGACATTCAATATGGTAAGAAGAGAAGGGAGATAAAGTGATCTCTGAAATATGACTGCTCTGCTTTGAAGGACTGATCAACACACACCACAAAATCAAAGAGTATACTTGCTTAGACCTGACATTTCATCTGAGAGTTTATTATGACTGTGTCTAGTTCAAGGGACACCATTTATTTATCCTCAAATTTCAGCCCCCGGATTTGATGTCGAAGTGGCCTCAGAAAGAATAGGGGACTGCCAACCACTGACCCAGTCATAAATAGCAACCCCATTTATAGAAAATATTTTGTATACCCTTTTGACACAGTGGATGGGAATAAAATGAAAATTTCACATGGCATCCAACAGAAATATAGGTTCATAAAATGTAGATTTGGAAGGATGTGACACGAAATAGGCTCCTGGTAATTTCCAAATTATTCATTCTTGTCCGTGGAAGATTATTGCAGTGCAAACACTGCACTTCATTTGAAAATGTATGTGGTCCTGCCTGATTCAATAGGAAGAGTATCCAAGAAAATTAAATGTCAGAGCACTGGGGCTTATTGGTTTTACTCAATATAAATTCACTTTTTATGCAACTCTGAATAATAATGCCCTGCTCTGTGTCAACGTGATGTCAACAACTTCAGGCTTTGGAGAGGCGGACTGAAGGCAAGAGGAGAGATAGGGGCACATCCAGCATTAACCTGGCACTATCTGAGATTTAGTTCTACATGACAGGTCTGTAGCTTTAGAAAGGATTTAGCACACTGATCACTGAATGTCTTATTTTCTTCCTTTTTGCTTCCTGCAGCCAGCAATACTGCTATTGCCTAAACAGCTCACCTTCCCTCCTTTGAAAGGTTCAAACGCTGATATGTATATATGTGCAGGTAAGCCAGAAGCAACTGCATATGAAAGAATATGGGAAATCTCAAACACCAGTCAAGTAAGATTATGCTCAGATGCACCATTTATTCTAACAGGTTAGTGAAAACTCTTATTTATTACCCAGAGACATGAAGTTCTTCCTCAGGTGAAACTCTCTGACCCTGGCAGGAGCTTTGCTTCAGTAAAGACCCCAGCACCTGGCTCAGGACATGCAAAACAGTGCAAACAAAAGCCACGGCTTTAAGGCTGTTCTTTTTTCTCTAACAGAGGCAAGAAACAGCATAGGCAGGAACAGAATAAAGAATCCCTGGGACTGCACATTAGATAGGTGGATTTAATAAATAAATATCTACCTGACGGATTCAACTCAACCAACATGAGATGAGTATAACTTCAGGTGTGTCAGATGTTCCTGCATTGCAACTAACATGGGTTAAACTATGTTTTGAGCTGACAAGTGCAAACCCAGTGACTCTGTCATTGCACAATGTAATTAAAGTGGATTTTGAATACAAAAATGAACTGATTAAGGAAAAAGGGGAAGAATGGCCTTGTATAAAGTATTAAACAGCACAAGAGAGCATCTGGGGGACATTGGATCCTTACAGAAGGATTTTTGCCAGTACAAACTTCAGTGAGATTTCCCTCGCTTACAGAAAGCTAACGGAGCCTAACTCCCATCTGTGCATCTCAAAACCACCTCTTTATCTTTCTGTCCCTGTCTTCCCACTAAAGAAAAGTCTTTCAGGGAAACAGAGACTGCCTTCTCCATGCCGTGCTTGATTGCACCATGGCTTTGCTTCTGTAGCCTGTAAAAAGTGTCGTCTCTTCTGGGTGCAATTCACTTCTGAGACATCAGTTCAGCCCTCCAAGCATGGAAGATGGGAGATGCACAACCATATTGTGTTACATGGTTCCCGCCTCATTCCCATTATCAGCTCATGCAACTGAGCATTTAGGCAGCCCACGGATTTTCAAATAAATCTGCAGCTTCTCCCTTCAGGAGCCCTCACTCCTGTGTGCTAAAATTGCCATGGTGGAGTTACAAAAGACAGGAATCAATGAGAAGCAGTGAGAGCCCTTTTGGTGCACCTACCTCTGCAGTGCAAAAGTCTGCACAGGCTGCGGTCCGTACACATTGTGACAATCCAAACAATAAACTCATATACTTAGCGTTTTTGTCTACTATCCAGCCTCACTCAGTGTAAGAGCAGGGACTGACCACACACATGCAGTAAGGCAAGGTCACATCAAGAAGGAACCTGCTGCTCCCTGTGTCTCTACCTCAGCAATAAAGGCACCTGACAGTCCAAAAAGAATGAGGTAATGGCTTGGAGAACCACCATGGTCGTGCCTGTGGCAGCCGAAAGCTGCCCTGGGGAACTGGATTCTCTATCTGCCTCTGTGACTAACGCCAAGGAAGTCACAAAAACCAAACTCGGCGCAGACGGTCATTAATTGCATCTTCCGTGTTTATTTAGAGCAGAGCGTGAAACACCTGCACTCTGATCTGTGGAAGCGTGGAGCAATTCCAACTCTGATGGACTCAGCAAAAGCCAACTCCAGAACAAAGAAAGGGTGATCAAATGCTATTTCTGGAAAAACAAGGCACAAACATCTCACATTTGGTATCTAAATTAAATGTCCCTTCTTGACATTATGCTTCTGTGCCTCATTTTCCCTGGTGTATAATGTCATTTCACCTTATCGGTATATTGTGAAGATAAATTCATTAATGTTTGTAAAGTACTCAGATGCTGCAATAATGAGAGCCACAGAAGTGCTCCCCAGGAAATTAATAACTCTGGATTCAAAGCTGGAAGCGAATGATGTACAGTTATGGGAGGAAGGGGTGACATAATGAACTACTAACATAAAATAAAATATTGATTCATCTGAGTAGTGTTAACTGAAATCTATCCTTATTTAAGAGCGCTCTGCTTTGCACCGTTAACATGCTTTTAAATGTAACTTAGACAGGGTACTTTTCTTTTTTGTTTGTTTTTTGAAAAAAAATGAAAATGAGGAAAAATACACTAACTCCGAAATTGTATCATATTGCCCTACTGACAGTTACATATTTCTCCAGAGAAATGGAGCCTTTAGGTCCTCAGCCCAGACTTGTAACACCTGATCTAACACTTGACCTTGTGTTTTTACTAGTCCAGTCTCTTCTACCAGAGTCCTGTCCATCTCTCTTTCTCCTGCCTATTATCTTCATCCCTTCTTAAAAGTGCCACCTGTTCCTCCTCAGTACCTCTTGCTCCTACTCTCTGCGTCTCACCACTTTATTTCCACATACTCACCTCTTGGTCTCACGCCACGTTTCCCTTACATGGGACCATTTGCCAGCCCTGTCCTTCCTTTCTTAATCACTTCCCAACCTGAGTCAACCACCTGGACCACAGTCACAACCTTCATATCCATGGTCTACAACAAACACCCTACTGACAAAATCCTAGGAGAGCTGAGCTGTAAAACTTAAAAGAAATGTATGTAGACAAGGATTTTTCAGACCAGTGTGCAGTCTAATCTGGCAGATTTCCACTAAAATGCAAAAAGTCTTTAACCTTTACTCCCACTCAAGAAACCCCTTTAGTGTTTGTCCTGCATCCTCCCCTCTCCCTGATAAATTTCGATTTCCTGATCTATGATATGGAAGTCCCACAAAATAACAGAAGGTACGGTAACTTAATGAAATATGATCCCCCCTCTTGTATGCTAATTTCTCAAGGACTGAACTATTTTTAATGAAATGAAAAATATGCAGCTTGAAACTGTAACAGATATTTTCAGTGTTTCAAAATTTTACTTTGAATGGTACCAAAGAGGTTTTACTGAGTGAGGCATGAGGCAACCTTTACCAGACTCAAGGTCAACAGAGTCCTTGTTTGTCCTGTTCTGCACTCAGGAAGACTCTGACCCACCAAACCAAATCAGGAATTTGAATGTTTTCA
Source organism: Nesoenas mayeri (assembly GCF_963082525.1). Taxonomy (NCBI): domain Eukaryota; kingdom Metazoa; phylum Chordata; class Aves; order Columbiformes; family Columbidae; genus Nesoenas; species Nesoenas mayeri. The sequence goes on from NC_137543.1 coordinate 117,922,764, forward strand.
AGGAAGCAATCAAAACATCAAGTAGGGAAAGTCCTGCAGATGAATGCGTCCGATTCTTCATGTACTTCCTTCCAAATTACGCAAGCAAAACTTTTATCTTGCTTTTGCTGGATCATACACTCAGAGGTGTATTATGATTTACACAAATTATCATTGCAGAGCTCTTCAATTTCATTCATATTGAAAGACAGCAATACAAGTCTTTAACTGAAAAATATTTAAAGAAATTAACTAAAATGGACTTAATAACATATAGAATACTTTTGTAACAAATGCATTAATTGTATGCAAACTGAATTAACTCTTTTATTAGCATGCAATTGGAAGAAATATTAATACATTATTTTAATTTGAAAAATCATAAGTTAGAAGCTTTGAAACAGAAAGCTGCATAATCGCAGCTTTAACATTAAGATGCCATTGTAAAAAATGAATGTACATAATGAACTCGGAAAAAAAGAAATATAAGTGTCTGATCCTTTCCTTGTTTCCTGTGCATCTGCATTGGAGTTTGCCTATTGTTATTCAACTAGCTAATCACCATCTTTTGTGTGGTGTGATTGTGTTTTTACTCACAGAGGCTAATCTGTGAAGACATCTGTTATTTGATAGATAATAGGCCATTTCAAGTCTCAAAGCCCTGCAAGGCATTTCTGAAGAAGGAGAAGTAGATACATCTGTTCCCACCAGGTAGGACTACAACTGAGCATGCTGTAACACAGTAGAACAAAACTCTTTCACTTGCTTTTCACCAAAATGCTAAATAAACATGGAATTATGCAAAGAGCTATTCTGGTGCAGTCTGTTAGAGATGAGAGAAACACTGACTTGATATAAATAATGTAAGTTTTCCTGAGAAAACAGAACATCTCACACCAAAGTACAATGGGATCTGTCACAGTGATCACAACCCATGGGATCTATAAACCGGGCACAGTCACAAAAAGCAGTGGTCCACTCAATCGGATGCTCTGCTGTTGGTAAAGGTCAATATTAGACACTTCGAGGGCAATGCAAATGTTTTATTTTTCACTTGGAAAGAAAATCTTGTGCTCCTGCTCCCTAATAACTTATCCATATGAACCAGTTCTCTCTGCATTTCACTGAAAATACACTAACTCTGCATTATCCATGAATCAACTGCAGCTCTGAACATTCATTCTTATCATGAATTTGGGAAGAAACGGGACATCTCTACCTTTAGGCTGCCTAAGTAACCTAGCACACAGTAGCTGCATTCTGCAAGCTTCCATCCCTTACATCTGCATCACTGTCAGTCTTTCTCATTGTGCTATGAATGCAGATGAGACCCATATATCCAGATTTATCTTACTTAGGCTTTGTGACACTTCTACTGACAACTGACTGCTCCTATAGCAGGCTGACCATGCAAATAGCATTATATATGTCAGTAGGAGGACTATGAGTATATGTGAACCTGCAGTGTGTACAGGTTCTCTGTATTTATTCTAGACTTTGGAATGGCACCAGCCATAAACTGCAAATTCAAGGAGTTTATGTAATTTCTTACTCCAGTTTCACCTACTTGTGCATTTTGGAGAACTGTTGCCTAAACAGGAATTAAAGTTTTTTGGCTTGTTTTTTTACTGCCTCAGCTCACAGGCCTAGAATACTGCAGAGATAGCAGAGCTGATGCAGCATTGCTGAATTCTCTGATTTGTCAATTGTAGAAATGCAAAACTGAAGAGTAGCATATGATGTTAACACTTTCTGATGGTGTGTATGAGGGTGTTTTTCAGTGAGACCAGTTACATGTTTCCACATGTTTCCAACCCCAATCTTTTTTTCATTTGTTTGTTTCAGATATTCCCACTCTTCTTGGATGAAAAAACATCCTTTTGACTTTTTCCTCAGAAAAATAAGGCTCCACCCTGTAGTTTGGTGGTTAAGCTAGTTATCCACAACCTAGATAAGGACTCTAACCATCACTCAGTGGAGTCTAACATAAGACTTTCCTCACTGCCGTGCTAGAGGTATTTTTCCATTTTGTATAAATAATTAACACACAAAACTAGCAAAGGCTTGAACCTGAGTCTGCCATGTGTAATGTGAGTGCCCTGTCACTAAGTGACAGAGTCACTTTCTCTATGTCTCTCTGACTATCAACACTGAACTATTTATTGGAAGCAGAACAGCTATAGCAGGGCAAAATGAGAGACACAGAACGATTGTGTAGCCTGTTGGCTAATGATTTAGGTGGAAAGAATAAATCAAAACACATAACTTTACAACTCAGGCAGATATTTCGTTGCTCCATTTCTTGACTGAGAGACCTACGTATAACCATTAAGAGCCTGAGATCTTTGGACAATATTGAACCAAGCAATTCACTGGTAAAAAATGTATGCACATTTTGTCAGAGATATTAAGCACAGGCCCATGGAGGCAAAGTAGCTGAGCTAACGGAAGGTCTTTTGTGTTGCCAATAGTTTGGCTACAGCAAGTCAAGAAAGACTACAGCTACTGTAGATGACTGTCAGGTGCCTCTAAAGCCCCCACACGTGACGAGATGATTCCAGTCAATAGCACAGTGTGCTCTCAGCTTGCATATAGGCCATAAAAGCATCCTGAATGCACAAGCAGTCCCAGTTTCATCATGTGCAAGACAGAGTTTCAAACAGCTTCAAGGTTTGGGAATGATGGAAACTGTTGTTCCTAGATAACATCTACATATAAAGAATTATCTTCCCCAAGGAGCCAAGAGCTTGCAATCCCAGGCACTCTAAACATCTGTGTTATATCTGCACAGCTATTTGTAGATAAGGGCAAACATTTTGCAGTTACATTTATACAGTCCTAAAATTACATTCAGCCCTTTGAAGGCAACAGCCAGGCTGATATGGCACCCAGTGAAAATGAGTTTGACACCCCTGGCTTATTGGATCAAGCATAGCTAAGACAGCTACAGGGCTTCCCATTCGAGGTTGTGTTTTTGGGGCAGCCAGGAGCAAAGTCAACGCAGACTGGTGTGCAAAACACTGTCAAAGGACAATTAATAGGCAGAAAACTCTACTCCTGGTAAGAGATTTCTGTGTAAAATATGAAGTAATAGCTTTATGTGGAAAACAGAGCCTGGAAGAAATGTACTATATCTTTACAGCATAAAATGCTCTATAGATGAAGAAGAAAATATTGGAAATGAACTAACAACAAAAAGGTCAACCATAACAGTATACAATGCAGCACATCACACACAAGTTTTCAAGAAATGCTGCAAATATGGTTTATAGAGTTTTGACATCATCAGTTGTTATTCCTCTCTACCAATGCAAGACTCATGCACATTAATTCTTGCTTTACAAGACTCCATCATTTTCTGGAGGAATTATTATCCAGTTTAACAGCAGACTTGAGGTAAAGCTCACCTCCCCTTTTTTTAGCTATATAAAAATTAGGAATCTCATATAAGCTATCTGCATAGGCTCCTTTTCAATCAATGCAAAAAAATATAGGGTTTCCTGGGTGATAATGGATCTTGTCTTAACAAAATTGGTATGGAGCCCTATCTTAAAATAGGATAGCTTACTACCCACAGGTGGCCATCTCCCCTCAGTGATGACATGGAAATCCTAGCTGCCTTGCTCTGAGTGAACAGCCCTTTTTTTAGAGAACAAAGACATAGTGAGATAGATTTCAGACTAACTGGTTAGTCCAAAATCAGATCTGGGTACTCAAAGCAGGGTCAGAAATCAAACTAAGGCTTCCAGAGTCTATGACTAGTGACTCAGCTTAAAAAACAATTTTGTTTTCCAAGTGAGTGTTGCAGTGGAACACAATTCTTCCCCACAATGTCTAGAGCAACTGCATATAAAATATGTTACTTAGTCCATGGCACAGTATTGCTAAATGGATGCTAGCACTGAAGAAAGTTCAGGGATAAAGTTGATCAAAGAGCTGGTGAAGCTATCTACAAGGCACAATTTTAATAGGCAGTGGATAAATACTGTATAGACACATCAAGTATAGTGATGGTAGAAATAGAAAGAATTAAGACAAATTAAGATAGACAAAATATAGGGAAAATATAAAGGATTTCACAGTACCCAGACTCATTCTGTTATGAAACAGTCTTCCAAGACAAGTAGGGTGAGTAGAGCTGGCAACTTATAAAACAGATAGGCAAAACACTGGGAAATATATTGCCAGACAGAATAACTTCACAGAAATTTGGTGCCTGAATAGCCCATGTCTCTCTCTAGCTTCCATGCTTCTGCTTTGTCACAATCAGTACAGTTCTGCACTTTTCAGTTCATAAGAAATATAAAAAGGGGATCTGGAGACGCTTTTTGAAATTGCAGACAATGATCAATTAGCATTTCTCACCATATAATTTATTGCCTTTCTTTTTCATGGTCCTTGTCATGCCCTTAAGTGTCACGCTGATTTGCTATACTGTTATACTTAATTATCTCTAGTGCTTTACTTCATAAGTTACACTATTTGTAGCTGTTTCTTTCTTGGTAGTATTGCATTCAGAGGGGACCATCCCAGCATCTGTTTCAAAGCTAGAGCAGCAAGTCCAGATTTGTAGTTTAGAAACTAGAGGCACATTTCTAGTATTTGGGGAAAAAGATACTGCTGTAAATTACAGAAAGCAAACTCTAATATTAGTTTGCACCAACAGGTCTGAGAAAAAGCAACCAGCCAGCTCCTCTCTGGAAGGCACTAAGATTATTCTGAGTGAGACAAAACAACATTCAGATAACCAAGAAATTAATTTTTGTCAGAGTCTTTAACTCAACTGTTACACCCTGCAAGGATGCTTTCACCTACCTCACCTGGGAGCATGGGAATGTGCTGGATGGCACAGGTGAGGACATGGTGCGAGTTGGCTGTGAACACATTCAGACTGGAAATACAGTCACTGCACAGCAGAGATTTCAGACTGAAGTAGTGGAATAAAACACTCTTAATTTTTTAAATTGAGCTTAGGCAGAGGGGAACTGGATTCCAGGTCTGTGTTCCTCTGTTCAGGGAAAGGCTGTTTTGTTAAGGCTAAGTCAAACAAGAGTAACAACAACCAGTGATTTTGTGCTCCTACATAATAGCACTTAACAGTACATATGAAATGTAAATAGAAAACTACATGAATTAAAAGTGGAAGGGAAAGTTACCTGAAAAGCTGTGTCTAAAGAGCAGACTCAAATACCTAACTCCTATTAATAAAAGCAATTTGTGTGTTCAATGAGACAGAAATTTCTGCAATCCAAAAGCACTGATGACAATAAGATATAGAGGCTCCTCGTGATGTTTACTCTTCAAAACCTGACCCATAATTGAACTAAAAGTCTTAGTCCAGGGATAACGTTTGAATAGCCTCCCCAGCAGATGCATTGTTCATTTATTTTAAAAGTGAACATTTACCAGAAGAAAATATTTCTACAAGACATAATGAGAAAGACCTGTTGTAACTTGCATACAGGATACATGCTGACTACTGAACAACAGTTGCTTGTTTACTACTGGACATTGCATAAGGAAGGGTAACCAAGGTAATGGGATATGTGTTTATGCAGGAGAGAAAACATATTAGGGAGCTAACAACAAAACCACTTTGAAAGAAAATGTGGTTTTGTCTCCCTTCAGAATTCATGGTAAATACAATGCCATTTCTTAAATTATTCCACATTTCCACATTCTTTATTCTTTGTGCCAATTGCTGCTCCTATCTCTAACAGGAAAGTGTCAGTGTCAAAAATGAGAGACATGGTATAACTGCAAATAAAAGTTAATTATTGTGGAAATTCAACTCCAGCGCTTTAATTAAAGCCTGACAAATGTATCATGGACCCCAGGCACCAGCGTGGAGTACACCCATTAGAGAGATTACTCCCTCTTTCTATGGCCTCCCATGCTAACACAAAGGAAATATCAATCATGCCAGAAAATGGCTTTTCCAAATCAAAGATGCTGGGAATTATTCTATTACCTTTCTCATAGAGAATTTTCAGAGTTGCTGAGAGGGATTTTTATCCAAGAAAGCAGCATGTTAGCATAAATTTTTGCCTAATTGCTAGGTTAATGTTAAATTGCAGCTTTTCTTCTACGAAAAATGGCAGCTGGCAAGCCCCTTCTACAAACCTACATTTCCTCCGTAACTTTATGATATGTAAATAGGTATGCAGGAAAAAAACAGCTTCAAAATGATATGTGATGAAAAGAAGTGGAGGGCACAGATATTTGTGATCCAATCTTCTCTTAGGAAAAACTGCAGTGAACTCCACCTAGAGTTCTTCGGTAACCTTGCTGCCCTCCAAAGCCAGCCTGCTGAGAAGAAATATTTCCATTGGAGTCCCCATTAAGAGCAGCCTGAGATGATTCACTCACTCTCAACGTGGATAGTACTGCTTTTTTGGGGGCTCTAACCCTCCAGACAATGGATGACAGGGCACTGCTACAAGACAGAGGAGTTTTGTTTTAAATATACTTTATTGCCTCAACTGAAATTATTTCATCATCTGCTGAGCACTCACAAGTAATGAATAATGCTGACAAGCTAATACAGTAAGAGCACTGGACATTCTTGCTTTGATTTGCTTAATATTTAAGGCTTGGTTTTACATGTGACCAAGAAGTAAAAGGAAAATATGCTCAGGTCTCAAGAGTTGTTTTGTTACTCCTTTTGCTGCTAAGATATTTAAATAAAGAATTTCCTCTTTCAGAGCCCAGGTTCTCCCCCTCTTTGATCCTGAAGCCATAATCCTATATTTATGAGATTATTTTCGTTGCCATGGAAATTAACGATGTAAAAAATTCAGCATTATCATTTCCGTATAAGCAGGCAAGACACAGTCTTCTTGAAAGACAAACATTTTCCTGACACCTCTCCCTACCCCCACCACCCAACACACATGGCATCTCACAGCACAAGAACCAAAAGACCTATGTGTGCCATGTACAGCACACCACAGCCCTGCATATGGCAAGATTCCCCATACAGGTCAGACTTGCCCTTCTGGTTTAATGTTATGAGACTGTTTTTAGGACTGTGGGGAAAGTTCCACCCCATCCCAATGCCCCAGTAGACTTCACTTGTGGTACCACCAACTCTGAAAAAAAACTAGAGACAGCATTTTGTGGCAGTTTAGAATTACCTTGCAAGGCAACAGTCTAAACCAACCCACTCCTCTCCCCAAAAAAATCCAACTTGAGACCATAAAAAGCGCTTTGAGATATAGGCTCTTTTTTCTTTGTATATGCACCAAACAGTACTGTAATCGACAAAGTGGAACTTCAGTGTTTCAGCAATGCAATCTCCACACTCATCCTACAGTGAGATACTACTTACCAGCACTGACTGGCAGATGTCTCCATTTTTAGTAAATCTGCAACACATTCAGTAACAGAAACACCCCAAAGCATCCTGCTCTTACATCTTGCATATGCTGGTGGCTGATAATTTATAGCATCCGCAGCAATTTTTAAGTTGTTCCTCAATAAAGTGTTGCTCTGAATACCTCCTTTTGTCCGTAAATTTACTCTTGGCTCTCAGAATTGTTGTTATCCAGAGAAAGGATGGAAATCCAGGATTCAGGAAATTGCACTTTCATGCAATCTTTGAATCTTAAAAATATACAAGCATATCCAATGAGTCTGATTTACACTCTTAGAGGAGGCAGTGAAATAATATGCACAAAGCTCCCAAAAAATGTAAGAGCTAAAAGCACTCAGATCAACCCCTTGTTCTGCTAATATCATTCCTTCACAGTGACCCAGTGTTCATGCCAGGGCCGGGGATAAAACTGAATTCCTTCTCCCACTCCCTTTGCACTAAATCCTTAATGCATCCCCCTCCCAGGCTGAGCACTATGTGAGTAAAGTAACCATGGCACAACAATAGTGCCTACAGCTTTTTGTTTATTGTGTTTTAATAATGTAATATACCTAAAGGACATGCACAGAAAGCATGGGATTTTAAGACCCATACAACATAATGTGCAAGTTACAAAGTAGGTCTTTTTACTCTCTCTCGCAGGTCCGACCTAGAGAGACCAAGAGAAACAAAACTCCGCATCTCTTCAGTCCTTAGATACATTTATGAGACAGACAATGTTTCAAGCCAACTGTGATGATGACTGTTATGATGTGGACATCTGTTTGCTGAGACTGGCACATTTTTTTCCTTACGAATGAAAGGGCTAAGAGAAGAAGCCAGTTTTTAATCATCTTTATGGATTTACTCTGACAGTAATACTCAAGAAAAATAAAAATGACATGATCTATATTCTGGCACATTTTATAATTTGGGGTGGTACAAAAAATGTCAGTTTAGCTACAGAAAATTTATCACTTGAAGTAGGAAACAGTTTATTGACCGTAGTTTCTGTGATTTCATACTTTACTAAAAGCAGATGAATTTTGTAGCACATCTCTGAAGGCTAAATGGTGAGCTAATGTTGAGCAATAATTCATATTAATGTCCCTAGGTATTAATATCACAGTTATCCAGCTTTCTGACCATTCCGCATGAGCACACACTGAAAAGGATACTGATCATTGTAGTTCATAGCACCTGGTCCTCCTAAGTTGTACCTGGCTCTTGGAGATTCTTCAAGACAGCTATTAATAGGTTTAGAGATGATGTTTGCAACTGACTGCATACACACACACAAACTTTCTTCGCTCCCTCATCATTTTCTTCTAACAAATTCATACAGAATGACCATCACAGACCATCTACAGCAGATACAGCAAGAGGGCTTCAGGCACCAAAGCCTGTCTATCTCTGGAATGAAAGGGATCTTAGCATTCACCAAGCAACAATAGCAAACTCAAGTCCTCCCAGTACAACCAACACTGAAATTAACTCTGATGAATTTTAAAAGGATGCTGCAGATCTCTCTATTAATACGGTCAGATGTAGAAGTCGTGAAAAACTACGCTGCTGCTGCATTACTTAGGTTTCCTTCTTTGTTGGCTACATGCTGATCTGCTCCCCGTACAACAGAAAAGGCAACATCTTGCCTCCTCTCCTAAGTAAAAGCTGTTTGACAACACAGAAGCTCCATGTACCTGGGGTTCCCAAGCCAGAGCCGTTCCTGAGTGCTGAATTCACAAGATGTAAAGAATTATTAGAAGTGGCCAAAATGCTTTCCTGAAACAAAAAACCCCCTAACGCTCCAAGAAGACACATTTGTCTGTGTTTACAAATGTGTTCCCAACCAAGCCTGTGATACCTGAACACGAATACACTGCAATTCTGATAAGAGATGAAAAGATTAATGTATGGTAAGCTCAGAGGGAAATTCCTCCAGACATTGTTTTTGAAAAGCTTAGAAATCAGCTTGCTTTTTTTTTTTTGTGGTTGCCGCTATTCCTTAGCAACAAAGCTAATCTGCTGAATACGGCTCTGCTGTAACACATTCCAGAAATAACTAGTGGGGCTGGTATTGTTTGGACTAACAGGGGAAAACTAATCAGGTCATTTGCTATGTGCCAGTGCTCTCCACCTGCTGACCACCTGCGTGTCCCAGGGACAATCCAAGAAATACCCACATACGCTCGCATGTGTGTATACCTAAATATACATATGTATATTTAAAGAGTATTTATCAGGGAACATTCTTCACAGCTGTTATGTGAGGGATGGAGAGAAAGATGGAGTAGGAGAAAAAAAATAAAGGCTTTCTTCCATCTCTAACAGAAGGTAGTAAGAGTCTTACTGAAGCCCAAAGCACTTTCCCCTCCCACCCAAATGCTATCCAATGGCCAGGAAGAAACCATGTCTTAGTCCTCCAGACAGCATGAGAACCACCTTTTCTCCCCAAATGCCATCTCCATTCTCCACAAGCAGAAACATAGCAGAAAAGAGCTTACATAATTTCCCCACACTTCTCCATCTTTACAACAATGTGGAGGTAGCAGCTCCAAAATCTGGTAAGCTAACACAGAAGCTCCCTTGTCACTGCAGGGACCGTTTGGAGACTTTCCTCCTTGCTTTTCAGGGCTTGCCAGAGAGAAGAGGTTCCAGACCAGCACATACTACAGACAGTGTCCTATAGGTGTGAGCTAAGCCATCATGCTTTCCTTACAAAGGACAGACACACCAGCTAAATGAAGAAAGAACTTTTCACAATTTAGTATTAAGGGTATTTTTTTTTTCAGTTAGGCAAATTGTCAACACTTTGAACACTGACCTGTTCCACACTGGGGTAAAACTTAAAGTTTTCATGCAAAAAAAACCCCAACAAACCCCCAAACAAAACCTCACCTACCTAGGATCTAGGAAAAAAACAACCAAACAAAAACATAAAACAAACCTCAGTTCATTGCTCAGTCTGATTCAACCAGGGATGTGAATCTATAGTTCCAGCTTCTGACATGAGTGTCTAAATCAAGAGAGCACTACATATGCCAGAGAGGGACATTCTTCTTTTGACCACAAACTATCTTGGACTTGAGAAACAGAGGTTAGATGAAATGGTTAAATTTTAATAAGACAATGCTTTCCTTTTAAACGCAAAAGCATTTTCTGACAAAACTTGTTGCATTTTGAATGTCCAGGTTACTTTAATTCATATCAAAAAGGTCAAATCCCAAAGCTCTGTAGCAACAGAAGTACTGACTGCGCAAAACTTAACATGCAGAGACAAAATGACAACATCAGCAGTAACTGCTTTGCTATCAACTAAATTGATGCAAACTGCAATATTATACTAACAAAGTATGGACAAGAACTGAGTAAACATGTCTAAAATTCAAGAGAACATAGCCAGGACACTACTGAGTACCATTTCATATTTTCTAGCTAATGGCAGCATCTGAGGTTTCTCTCTCAGTGCTTTAGATATGTCTGTGCAGCTGCCAAAATGGTACTGTTACACTGAATGGCACCACCGTACATTCAATTCAAGCTAAAAATAGGGTAGAAAAATCAGTAGATTTAGACCTCTTTCTACTTGATTTTTAGAGGTATGGGATCAACTGTCCCCCCTCATCTTCAGCCCAACAGAAGGGAGTGGAAAGCAAAGAGGAGCACAGATCACACCTGGGAAAGGTTCAATACACCTGCTATTGTCATCCAGAAGGCTTGCCTGCTGCTCTAACACACGCTATGCCTCAAGATGTCCCCTCGCCTACCATGGATAAACACCTTCAATTTTAATTCTACACATTCACCTCTTCATCAGAGAGTTCTGTACGTCGAGACCAATGAACCGACACACAGCACAGATAAACCCATCACTGGTGTGTGTTTTGGGCAGCTAAAAATCATTTAGCCTTCCCCAAGCTGCTCTACAACATTCCTCAGGCGTGGTCAGTGGGCTGTGATGCATTGCTGTACAGTCATCTATATTCTACATACCTCACAGCACTTCATTGCTGAGAAAACAGCCCCAGCGTGACGGTGCCTCCAGGGGAGAGGTAGGCAGCTAAAACACAGAGCAGCGCACTGGATGCCCTCAGACTTGGCTGCATTCTAAATTGAGGCAGCCACGAAGCAGTTAACAAGTGACTCACCTTATAAATTAAAAGCAAGCAGTTAAAAATCCCTTCTTTTGACAACCTTCAATTACAAAGACTTGCTCTATTCACACCCAAATTAAATGTAAAAATCTGACTTTCAACTGCTAATTAGCTGCAGAAGATAAAGTTACATTTCTGTTATGGCATATTATCCTTTATGTTAATTGTTATTTACTCCTACTGTTTTGAAACTGTCATTTGATATCTAAAAATGTTAAATTCATTTTTTAAGACTTGCGGAGAAAAAAAAAAAATGTTCAGGCATCTCTGTAGAAGAAATGATACTGTAAAAATACAAAAATACCATCTCTTTCTTTGGTCAAAATCAATGTATGTCTCCTGAAGTCAATCGAGCCACATTGATTTTTATACATGCTAGGAACCTGCCCTAATATTGCTTGTATGCATTAAAGGCAAATCAAGCAGACCCAAAAGTGTTTGCAAAGGGTAGTGGCAACAATGGAAGGAGATGGAAATGGGGGGTGGGGAGGAGGGGGAAGAGAAGGAAGACGAAAATTCTGAGCTTTTATTTAAAAAGAAAAAAAAAAAAGGAAAAAAAAAAAACCAAAAACCAAAACCACTAAGAATTTAAGCTTTCGGTGACCATTTCCTTAATTGGAGCTTTGCCAGTTAGTACCAAAAGACAAAAAAAGCAATGGTAAAATAACCATTTCCATACTTTCTTGTATCACATGAATGGTTATTAACATAAGTAGCATTAACATCTCATAAACCTACTTTACTGTTCTGATGATTTATTCCTTGGCCTGTGTATTTAACTAAGCCAGTGCTCAGCATTCCCCTCCCAGTGAATATAACTCAAAGCTCTCTAAACAGGACTGTTTACTGTCTTAATCGGTGGTATTTTTTTATACTTGTGCCAATTATAGAAATAAACACACATTATACATCAAGGCAATATAAAGAATTCATTGGATCAGTTTCTGTTCTCATGAACACAAGATTTGTAGGGACTTTAATTTGCCTCAACTGAGTTACAGCTTCAGGAGATGAAATTCAGGCTCTTCAATAACTAAAAATTACATGAAGAGGAACATCTTTAATTCTAATGAAATACGATGGGTTTGCAATGAAAGAAACAGTATTTTGCTTAATTGATCCTTTTCAATAACACCAATTGTAACACACACGCTAGCACACCATCTTAGAAGATTTGATACAATCAAATTGTTGAGTACATTAAATGCTAAAAAGCCACTCCGAGAGGAAAATTACCCTTAATGTTTTATTTTCTTTTTCATAACATTGAAATGAAGTAGTGCTCCAATTTATTTTTCAAAGCTTACACGTTTATCTAGAGGAGCCTAAAGCCAAATTTTGTCCTTTTCAAAGTCTCTGATATAATTGTCATTGACTTCAGGAGGGTCAGGTTTTGGCTTTATATAATTTTGGAGTATGAAACACTATTTCTGTTTCCAATGAAATCAATAGCAAATCTACTTATGGTAGGCTTGGACTTTAAATATGAACCAGACCATTAAGTGCACATCACAACACAGAATAGAAGATTATCCCTCCTTTTTCCATTTTATGAGTTATAGCAATTGAGGTCATGAAAATCTGACCCATCTGAAATACCTCTTTTGGCTATGGCTTCAATCAAGAAAGGATTACTGCAACCCATCTCTTTCTTTCGTAATCTAAGGTACCAATCAGAAACCACTGAATATCTTCACTTTCTCCTTAAATGATGGCTACTAAAATTCCAAGTATATTTATTAAAAATTGAAAGCTACTGACTGTCAATTTGGGAAAACAGATCAAGTGCTTAACAGGTTACATTTAACCTGCAAAACAAGAGCCATGAAGATGTCTAAGCTGAACACAAAGGAGATTTTAAAACTAATGGAAATGCAATCAGTGTTTTTTTATCCTACAGGATTCTGTTATATTGCTCCAGACTGCTCCCGACATCTCCTGTCTCGAAAGCTCAATCTTCTCAAGCAAAGCTTTGATCTACATGTTCACTGCTAAGTAGTTTCAAGTATTAAAGAATTAATAACCATGCAGTGTATTTCCTCTCGCCTAATTCTGCATGCGGTATGGTTCTTCAGAAAATCAAACATTATTTGTCATACAAATGGCACCATGGCTATTTGGAATATTTAATTTGGCAGTTTTCTAGCAATTCAGTAGTATTTTCAGTTATGGTACTACAGTACTGAAAACATTGGTATTGTGCAGCTACCACAGAGACAGTTTTACGGTACAGCATCAAAGAAAAGCCCACACAGTCATCCTGGCAAGGATGAAATAATTGCTTACTTCCCAGCCCACATGGTGGGAATGGGCTGCAACTCCAGCCTTTTGTTCAGCTGCTGTGGGGCATCTTAGGAACTTTCACAGTCTCCACACAGTGTGTTTGGTTTAGATCATTTATCAACTATAGAATCACAGTAATTTCTTCTCTTTCATTCAGATAGCAACATGAACAAACTTTACTACTCAGAAATTATTTGTGTTCTGCACCATCTTCAGCACTTTTTAGTTAGCATGTGAAATGAAGCAGGTTTAATTGCTCTTCTACACCCTAGTAGATACAGAGTCCTGGTGGTGGCATTTCCTCGAAACAGTGAGGATGGAAAATATGAATCTTGGAGTTCATGTGGATCGCCCATCATCAAAGGACCACGGTTACTGCCCAGCTGCTGGCATCTGGGAAGCTGATCTTACGCTCCCCAGGCATGAGCACTTAGGGGCTGCTGAAACAACCACCACCATCATCTCTGTTAAGGTAGGTTTTGAATCTGGAGTCCTCCACACAGGAGGAGAGATGTACAAAGGCCTAAGCTGAACTCCATGGAGTGAGTTGCTATACACAAGCCAGTAGTCCTGCTTTATGTCTATAGAGCAAGTAGTGTGGCCCAATAGGAACAGTTTTCTATGACAATCTATGGTGCTAAGGGCCCAGCAACCACACTGTGTACGCTTCATGGTGGCTTGCCTGGGACTAACTTTAGTCTGCCATGGACTGAATAAGGACTAGGACTTGGATACTTGAGGTCCATCTTTTGGTTTAATTTCATCCAAAAGGAACTGAGTTCATAAGTATCAGGACTGCTGTGAACTAAAGCATAAAAAGTGCAGATGACTGGAGAGTTTCACTTCAAAAGCACGTATCTAAACCAAACTAAAATGCTAGTGCAGATGTACCCTCTTGCTGGCTGGCTTTCTTTTTCAGTGGGGCTGGTCACCAAACACCCAGATGTGAGGTGACAGCAGCACAGCCAAGAAACAGGTTTGTAGCAGGGTTAGAACGGGTGGTATTTCAGCTCCTGCATTAGAGGCGAGGTGGCTGAGTTTGTGCAATGACTGACGCTTCCAGGTGGACCATGAAATTGGAAATTTTCTCCAAATTTACTCCTTATGTAACCCCATAGCCGTGAATAAACTAAGGTAATTGTACTAGCTACTGAGCACAGAGCTGTAGAGCCTGCTGAGCAGCTGACGCAGCAATTACTGCCACTGGCTAAGGAATAGCTGCAACGGTTCTCTCCTTTATTTTCCAGCCATAGCCAAGGGACAAATACAGTGCTCACAACATACACTACTATTATGGGAAAAAAAAATCCTGTCATGTTCAAAGGATGCAAAGCAGTACACATAAAAACAAACAATGAAAAAAGCAACTTCAATGAAGTATTTGGATTTCTTGTGCTAAAGCAAAATGCCCTGTCCTGCAGCTCTTGGTAATCTTGCTAAGCCACTAAGACAAGGACAAGAAGACCAGGCTTCAGGATAGATATGCAATTAAATATAAACTCTCAAAAACATTTTTGTGGAGGACGCGAGGAGGAGCAGTTAATAGCACAGCAGTGCCATGCAGGTAATGCAAATAACCCCGCTATTTAACTGCCTGATCATAATTTGCTGTGGCATGAATCTCTTGCTAAAAGGTTTGGATTTTCTCTGCCAGCCACTCTGTCATCCTTGACCTCTACATATCAAAATGCTTGCTCATTTACTGACTTGCCCAATGTCAACTTAAAAGCTCTCAAAAAGATACAACTCTTTCCAAAGAAGCTAGCAGGGATATTTTCAAAATAATCTCTTTTCTCATTAAGTGACAATTCAGTTGCAGAAGCAGGATTGCCTGAACTGAGATGCTGGAGGATCAGCTCACTAGGCTGCTGTTTGCTTGTGCTGTATTGCACTTCTCTCATGGAAAAGGCTGCTCCATCAAATGATGTGTCACCTACAGGATTTCTGAGTAGCAGTGCATACTCAATGCATTCAATGCATTTTCATATGCATTTTAATTTTTCCTTATGGACACCAACATTTCAGTTGTTCAACTACCGCTGACTTACCCACACTTAGGTCTTGCTCTCCCAGACAAACACACCACAATGACTAAAAAATCCTGCACTACTGCTCCCTTATTAGAGCCCTCTCTTAGAAAGAGTCCACCTCATGCCAACCAAAGGCAGACACACGTAAGGAAAACATATGGAGTTGTTTTGTTTTGATTTAATCCTATTTGAAGGTTATTTTCAATGGCGACTTTTAATGCATACTGGTCCTAGCGCAAGTGTACCAAACCGTCTATAGGACCAGAGCCTTACTAAATTCAAGGTGCCGCTTAACTGCACAAGAGGATCTGGAACCACGTAAGAGGATCTGGATGCCTACACCCTGCATGAATTATAGCTTGCACAAGTTAATTTTCACTAATAAGGGAACTAATTTTCCCACTGAGCTGTTTGTTTGGGGTTTTTTTATGTGGTTTACCACAGACATCAAACATGTTGATTTTCCTGATGCTGTAGAGAAGTTCACCGTTACCCCACACCGCTCTGTTAAAACCATGGGAAAAATCCTCCAAACTTATTCATACTAGCAGGTTTAAAGAGCAACAACATCAGCTTTCATACCACCAGAACCACGATCCTTCCCTACACAAAAACGGATCCTTTATACTCACAGAGTCATTTTGACGACTACATGTGTAGCAAAGATGAAAAAAGATATCAGGCCACGGAATTGGGCAAAGCAATTCAACCTTACTGTGCCCTTCTTCTCGACTTGCATTGATTTGTGACACAAATTACTGTGCACATAAAAACCACCTGAAACTGTGGGGTTTTTTTTTAATCTTTCAGCATTGATTGGAAGAATATGAAGAGAGAGAAAAAAGAACATTTTCTTTAATATCACTGCAGCTAATTATAATACATAATGTGAGCTCTTTAAGGACACTTTCATTGTTCTTTGGCCACTCTGAAGATTGAGTGCTGTTTATTTGATACGTTCTCCTCATCTCTCACAAAAACATAGTAATTTGCAAACAGGCCAGACTCGTTACACAAAAGTTAACTCTCCGATTAAACTGCAGTTGGTTACCCCTTTCAAAACATACAAACCCATAACCTCAGGTGGGAGACAAGGTCAGGTTTTCTAAGCCATTAACGCTATTCACATTGTTCTGTTGCCTTTAAGCACCCTTATATCCAATTTCCATGACCCCTGTTTAGCCATCCATCTTTGAGGATTCCCATATAGGTAGAGCAAGAAAATGTCCCGCTACAAGAAGGATTTGCTGGAGCCAAATGACTCTTTTACACCCAGAGCATTAGGCTACGCTAATTCTAAGCCAGGGCAGCCCAGTAGCACTGCTCTACCGAGGTGGCCAGCTGCTTTGAGCATTCCTGGATTGAGATATGAGCTAACTGTCCATTCAGCATCAATGATACCTTAAAGCCTAGATTGTGATCGGAATAACAAAATTACCCACTTCTTACCATTTACAGACCTGAGACAGAATGGCTGTTCTTCACAGCCAGGTATTGTCTGCAGTATCCAAGCATTATGCCAGTAAATGCTTATTTCATTCATTTTCCTGGCAGGCCATCTGACACTGGCAAAATACAGCTTTCTGTGCCAATCTTCAACATATGTATATGAACCAGTAGAATAAATTTTTTCACTCTGCTCTGGCTACTATTCCAGCATATTTTGCTGAATAACATACCATCTACAGACAGATCCCAAATTTAATTGTGTAAGTCTCATGCATAATAGAATGATTTTTAGGGCTCTCTTCCTGTAATAAGTTGACCCCTCTCAACTTCCATTAGAGCCAAATGGAGTTGAGGGAGCTCCCTCAAACACGAAATATTCAAATGAAAGATCATGATTCCAAACTTTCTGAGTAAAACAGAAATCCAGTCATTCATACAGGTTGGCTTAATGAAATTCTCTCAAAAGACAACATTTCATGGTACTCATGAACTTCCTTCCATTCATTTTTTAACTTATTTCATAGCAAGGGAAAAAATAATATCTTTGCCACTTTCACATGAGTATTGCATGTCATCCTCTATCTTGACAGCCTGATGGCAAGCAAAATCAGCATGAATGTTAATCATTCACAACAGCTGATTGCAACCAGCCTTGCAAATTCGAAGGACGAAGTCAAAAAGGAGACAAGGAGTTTAGCTATGATGTTTAAAGGTCCTGTCTGCACAGGGTAACAGTTACTAAAAATTATGTTGCTGCTATGGAAATGTAGAAGAATTTACTGTCAGTTTGTTTCAGTGCCATGTGGTTAGGAGACCAGACTCATGGGAATTATTCCAGTTCATGAAAAAATCACATATATGTATCATTTCCATACAATGAGTATGTAGGTAGGCAAGACAAAGTCTCTACCAGGTACATGCATGTGAATTATTTGAGATCCTCCAGGTTTTTCTAGGATTGGCTGTGGCTTCAGTCACAAGCTTTAAAGCTGGCTCAGGATGTTCCGTCTTGTAATTAAAGGCTTAATCTCCTCCTAGTCATCTGGCCAGTTGTAATGAAATACGCCAGTTACTCCTTAGTCCTGTTTTGGAAAAATGCTCACCAGATTACAACAGCAACAAAATTAGATTACCTATTCTCCCTGGAATGCCAGAGCAAAGATTCACCTCTTCTTTTTGGCACCACTAAAGGTCTCTGAATAGACATGGGAGAAGAGTCTTGGTGTTCTCAGTGTAAAGAGTACGTGAATTGGGCAAAAATTTAGGAGTGCATTGAAAATCCATCCTGCACTAACAGAGTCTAAGAGTAACTGTCTTCATCCAGTAACTCCAAAAACAGGGTAAGCAGACTATACCCAGCTGGTTTTCTTAAAAATGTGGAAAGATAATCTATTGAATACTATCTGAAAAAGAAATTAGAAAAAAGGAAATTGCTAGGCATAAATGCAATAAAAATAATAAAAATCTAAGGACCAGTAGTATTTCTTAAGTCTATCTACAGGGCAAGGGAGTTTGTATTGTTTGTGATGCTGGGAAGGGAGGAGCAGCAGCATGTGTTTCTGTAAACTCTTCTGGACTTAGTATGATGTCACTTGGTATTTTAAAGGGCTGAACTTAATGACCATTCCATTTTTAGATTCTTCATT
Source organism: Nesoenas mayeri (assembly GCF_963082525.1). Classification (NCBI taxonomy): domain Eukaryota; kingdom Metazoa; phylum Chordata; class Aves; order Columbiformes; family Columbidae; genus Nesoenas; species Nesoenas mayeri. The sequence continues at coordinate 117,941,659 of NC_137543.1, forward strand.
AAGGACTAAATTACGTTTTCAATGATCTCAAGAGAAGTATGAGAGAAATCTCTCACAGTTGTCCCAGAGTTAAAAAAGATCAGAAACTACGCTGTCCACAAAATTGTTCTCAGATGCATTTCTGCAACAAGAACAGGCTAAAGCAAAGCCCTTTGAGTACTTCAGTTCTTCAGGAGATGGGTGGAGACACATGGCATTTGTATAATACTCTAAAGCAGAACAGCTGCTGTCCCACAGCCCATCCTCAATATCATTAGAAAGTGCCAAAGTAGAGGAAAGTGCATAGAAACCAGATGCACCTGTATTTCAGTTATGCAAAGTTCACATGCAGAAGACAGGCTGCAGTGACATAGCATTCAGACACATACAACACTATACCTAAACTTCCAGTACAGATTAAATAAAAAAGTTGCTCCAGAGCTTCATCTGTTTACAAATAACCATACAGATTTACATTCTAAATCTGGTCTTTCCCTTTTTCACAAAGCTGTTGCAAAGCAACTTCAGATAGCACAGCGTTTGCAGAGTTAAATCCTTTAGTATGAAGTTAACCAGTGAAAAGCAAACCAAACAAACCAGGTGTTTACACTTACATCTTTGTAGATACTTTTATGCAATGAAGATGCCCAACTTAGATGACTCATCCCTTATGAAAGCAGATGATTGTGAATACTGTTGGGAGGATCAAGGAGACAACAGTCATTAAGCAGAGAACTAGCAAGATACTGAGACCAAATGAATGCCATAATGAGAATGGGAATTACCCTTCCTTTTGTTGGTTTATATTCCACTCCTGCTCAGCCTCTATCACAACGACTTTGACGATGTTATTAAAAATTGCAGGTTCTTACAGAAAACAGGCTCAGAATGTCTCAAGGCAGCTATTCCGGCTCCTGTAGCAAGGGCCAAATTAGCTTGTTGCAAAATGGTAGCTCCTGCAACCAATAAAAGTGACAGCGGGGTTGATGCAACAAACAGGAGCTCTGGAAAAGCTCCCAAGCAATTCATGTTTAATTTAGGAATTTGGACACTAAGTTTGACATTTGATTAAATCTGAATTTCCAAATTAAACAATTTAAAGAGCATTAAATTAATAACACCATTATATCTTGCTGGTGACATAACAACTCCCCAGTGCCTCCCTGGGTGTTGTTAGGCACCAGCAGTTGATCAGAAGTCCTGATAAAACTCTCTCCGGACCAATTAAATGCAGGTGCTTTTTGTGTCTTGTTTTCAGATTCTGCACAAGCTTGGCATGCAGCACAGCTGAGACCCATTTCACTCCTATTCTGCAGCTTTTTCTAAATAAGCTCACTGATCACTCCATAAGCAAAGGTGTTCACCTTCAGTTTTCACTTCCTGACACCTTGCCCCAGCTGAAATTTGCATTTCTCTCATAAGCAACTATTTGAAAATGCATGCAAGTGCTCACAAAAGCAACATCTAGCAGCAGATGTCCAGCATCTCAAAGGATACGGTGTTCAATCGAGAGCTGGGGAAGCCAACAGACAGGTGTTCCTACCCCTCTGTCCTGCCAAGTCTGCCCCATTTAGGCAACGAGGCTGAAGGCCATCAGAGCAACAGTCAAAACTTAATCTCCAAATGTGTCTCTGCTCTAAATACCTCTCGCCAGCTGGTTACTATTTATCCCTGATGGTGTCTGGGCAGTTCCCTCCAAAAAAGCAATCAGCCTCTTCTGATGTGGAGTGAAAGGCCAAGTTTATTCCTTACTCAACCCACGAGCACATGATCCACCTAAAAAAGTTCACAGAATGCCAGAAAGAATTGCTTGACAGCTCATTTTTCCATGCTGGGCTGGAAAAAGCCCTACCACAATCAAAGCTGACATTTCACTTTTGTCATCAGGAAATCATTAGAGTTGAGCAGAAGCAGCATTACTGCCCTTCTCATCTGCCCCTGCAGCTGCCAAAAGACATCAGACCAAATTCTTCACCACTGGAAGCTGGGTACAGCTTGACAGGCTCAGTGGAGAATGTCACCCATGGTAAGGCTTTTTATGGTCCTACCACTGCTTCTGCAGATGTCTTGTCTGACTTGTACCCAAGGGATGGATTAGGAATAGATAAGCCATGTTTTATCAGCAGAGAGGCTTCTTCAAGAACACAAAGGAATTGTATTTTTGTAAGGGAACTTGTAGGTTTAACTGTGCTTTTAAGTCCTCTCCTGGAGCACCTGCCCCTGTGTGGAAAAATACCTGGGCATGGGCTTAATTTAAAAACTAGCATTTGAGTTTGTTGCATATTACAGGGAGGGACTTTCCTGGAAACATTCAGTCCTGAGTTAGGGAACAGCCACTGCAGGCACAGGAATGCACAAGTGATCGAAGAGTGTAAGCACCAAACCAGGGACCCATACACAACTTCTGTCATTAGGCACTCAAACACTTCACCTGTTTTGTTCCTACTTATACAAGCAACCAAGCTAAACTTGGGGGCTAAAAAGAGATATTCCAAGTATGAGGTGGTGCTCAAATAGAAACAACTCTTGCATTTTTAGCGGTGTTGCCAAGATATCTGTAAAGTACTAAGAGGGAAAAAAGAAAAGCTAATTTATTTTTATGATCTCTGTTCACAATGCTTTTTCTTATCTATCAGAAGAATGCTACTTAGTTTCTAGCCTACCAGAGGTACGCTTGAATGTTGTTTAGAAATCACAAAAAATAAGGACTTTTTATCAGAGTGGTGTACTGGGATTCAAGAAACCCAGGCTCACTCCCAGCTCTAACCGAGATTTTTCTTTTTGACGTTTGGCAAAATGATTTATTTCTGCACACTTCTGAAAACAGTGCTGCTGTTCTGTTATCCCGCATGAATAGTGATACCCCATCTGAAAAAGAGAGATATCATTTCCTTTTTTCTGCATATCACTCTGCCTGTTTATACTGCAGTCTCTGCAGGATTGGGACTTCTCCCTACTATGGGTTTATACAGTGCCTGTGATACAATAGGGCTCTGGTGTAACTCAAAACCTCTAGACACTACTGGAATACTAATATTATTTTAGTTCAACCATTAGCACTGAGAAGCCAAAACTACTGAGGGAAAGTAATTCATGAAAGCTCCGAAATCAAATCCTGCACTCCTCCTTGTACTGACAAAACTCTTCCTGCTATCAAGACGTCAAGATGCATCCATAAATAAGGAAGGCATTATTTTAACAACCAAGCTGATTAATGCCTTTTTAGTCACAAAGATAGAGATGGAGCCCAGCTCTGCCACACATCCCTGAGAGTAAAGAGGTTTAAATCATTACCCAACTGGCAAATTTGGGTTTTTCTTTATTCAAAACAGAGGACTCTATATGAAGGCAACTGCAAAGGAGAGAGCTTAATTTATCCTACATTAAGATTCAAATTGTTCAGAGCTAGACTACCACTGATTTAGCTCCAGTCAACAAGATATCATGGCCTATGATTTAATTGGCCAATTACTTACCCCTGATGAGAAATTGGTGAGAATGTTGTGCCTTGTACATGAAGCAGTGGTTGTGGTAAGGGATACATGTGCAAGTCTGCATCGCAGCATTTTATCAATCATTTGCAGAGCTGACAGCCTTAATGGGTTTGGAATGATGAATATGTAGGCATTTTGTTATTTGTCACAAACTAATAGAAAGCCCTATTAAAGTAATATAAATTCTTTGTCCAGCATAAACAAATGATGATCCATATTCATACTTGCTCCAGGAGGAATAAAACACATGCATTAACTAGTTAGTTGTTTTTCCTGGCTAATGCTTCACCCACAAAGTGAAGAAATTTATTTTTGCAAATGCTCAGCTATACTTCCCAGGTTTTTCCCAATCGGCCCAGGGAAATCAGATGTCCCTTAGGCTTCAAAGTCAAGCCATGGACAAGATGCTGCCACTTGCAGCACACAAGCAGCTCTTGGTCCATCATTATTCTCTGGGTGCCTAGCATATGGGGACAACTTTATTTATATCCAAATGAAAAGCCCCAAAGATGACTGGTAAACAGAGAAAATGGAGATTTTGCAAGGAACAAAAACATGTTTCAGTTTTGATGCAATTTTCTGTCAGTTCTAGCCCCATGAGAGGCTTATTGCACAAGTCCTTTTATTGTGCTGAAAGGCTTTGTACAGGACCACTGCACAGTATTAGGCTGGGGGAAGCCCATGTTTGCCTGTGAACAGTGAGAAAAGCAGGTGACAAGAACAACAAGAGAAAGAACAGAGGAGCCTATGAGTCCACACCTGAGCAGTCACATACTTGAACATACACTTTTGAGTAATATGTTCACCCAATGCGTGCTGATATTCTCTGTGGCAAAAATGTATCACTTGCTCCATCCACTCCCAAAACCTTTTGTTCTCATTTCTGTGCCCATGCAATTTATCTCCTTAACAGGGCTGAGGACATTTCCATCTTTTATATTGCACATTACAATGGATGAGCATTTCAGGCTCCATTAGGAGTTCATTGCTCATACAGCTTCAGGGCAAGTGCCACAACTGACTACAAAGTGCAGAACAAGATGAGGCCTTTGCTCTTCATGCTGTAGAAAGCGAGCAGATGACAGTGGATTCCAAATGCCCAGGGAATGCCAAACAACCTAAGATTTATGTTCACTGCTGTTCTTTCTCTTTTACATTTCCTTCTGATGGTGATGGGTTATCTCATTCATGTGCCTCAACAGGAAAGCATTATCTTTTCTAAATCCAAAGGGAAGGACATGCAAGCACAAGCAGCTTTGCTGCTTTATACTGAAGGGAAATATACCACACTTTGGGACTGAGTGCTCACTGTAACATAAAAGAGTTCCTGAGAAGGCAAAGAGGAAGAACTGAGGCTGTGATTTATGTCATTTCTTAGCTGGCACAGCTGCATGCATTTTGAGTAAAGGCAAAACAAAATGAGAGCCTTTAATATTTTGGGGATCCACAACTTAAGCTTAGATGGCATCACTGCTTAGCTCCATCCTGCAAAGCATTATATTTAGGATCTTCATTGGAAGAGATGATACCATTGAAAATGATTATGTGAAATAGATATTCCAAGCAAAACTGCTAAAGGAGGAAAGCCTTACAGTGGAAGAGCCCAAGAGAGACATGAGGTCCTCTAGACAGATATGTAAAGAACATCAAGTGAAGTGAGGCTTTTAACCAGGTGCCTTTGGCTTGCTCAGTGCATGGAGAAGGAACACCTTGGTGTTGGACAACTGGCCAGCTGCCTCACCACCTGCCAGCACACACTCTTCTTGACTGTGTAACAGAAGTCCCTGGAGCCTAACAAAGAATGCTTCAGCAACCATGTTCAAGGTTCCTCAACGTTGCTCAGGTGAATTGCTATAGCTCCACTGTGCTGACATCCAAGAAAGAGTATTGAGCCACAAGGGTTCAAATAAACTTGGGTTGTGGTCATGTTTCTTCTTTAAACGAGTCCAATTCAAAGGCCACTACATTCAACAGAGGATCTCCACGGGCCATGGAGCAGGCTGTTAATCACAAAACACATCTTGAAATGCAAAAGTATAAATGACAAGTGTTGCACTTCTGGAATTTCCACGTTATCAAACTGTTAAGGTGAAGTGGTGTCTAGGGAGGAGGCATTTGAAAATTGCATGCTGCCAGTGCTTTTAAAAATTTCTGCTACTACTGTGCAGTGTATGAATCTTATTATACTAGATAGTATTCCTGCATATAAATGAAAGCAGAAAGAAACCATTGAGGGGAATCAATAGGCTGAATGGAAGTTGTTTTTTGTTTTTTTTTTTCTTCTTCTTAATCATGTTCCAATTTGGTGTTTTCCAAAAGTTATTCTTTTCTCTTTCCTATCATCCTTGAGTGCCTTAAATTCTCTTTGACGGAAGACAGCTGCATCCTACTCAAGTTGACAAGCTCTGGAAAAATGCATCTGACAACCAAACTCTGGAAAGATGCATCTGTAATGGCTTCTTTCAGTGTAAAAGGAATCAATGCAGGAAGGCAAGAGCTCTTGCTCAGCTGCTGCTTTCTGACACTTTGATGGCAGCTTGCAAGGTGACTTAGCCTGTAGGCATGCCAGGAAGGGCTCCAATCTTGTCAGGTCTCATAAACAAAGCAGGACTGGAACTGGTCAGCATTGGGATGGAAGGCTAAATTTTGCAGGAGATGTTGCCGGAGATTCAATAGATGGCAGTGTTACCTCAGAGTCAGGACTGAGCAGACAAGCGCAATATCAAGGGCTGGAAGTGCTATCTTTTAGAAGAGGTGCAAAAATCAGGTACCAGTCTGAAAAAAACCCTAAGGTACTTTTGGGAAAATCATGAGCAACTGTTAATTTTTCACTGAGAAACGACATTCTGCCAGCCTATAGACTGCCTCCTGCAGTTTCAAAAGGATACTCTTATGAAACTGCAACATGCGTTTTGAACTCTATCTCCCCCGCCAGAGATTGCTCAGTTTAGCGAAAAGTGATTTAGTATCTGTGTATGAAACCAGAAATTCACTGTACAATCCACTGAATACAGTGTCCAATGGGCAGCAGATGTCACAAGAGTGACATTGAAGTATGGATTTTTTAACATTTAGAGTTGAATGGCTCTCACCTTGCACATGTAAGAGATGATTAAGCTGTAACTTTGACCATGTAATCAGAGGTGAGAGAGGTATAAGAATTTCGCTTACATCTGTATAAGATTTATCCTGTTCCTGAGTCTGTAAAAAAAATGGGCAGTCCTGAACAGGTGGGAGATAAAAAGCTTTGCCTTCTGCAACACCATGCATGGCCTGACCGGCTAGCAGAGCTCAACCAGGGTTAGTCATGAGTTGTCTGGGTGAACCTTTAATGCAAGAAGCAAAGTTACGTCAAGGATCATGTCTCCCTAATTGTCCTGTTTTCAGTGGCCAGACATAATGCTTTGTATATCAAGGGTTCGAGGCACTTGTCCTTGTGAGCAATACGCTACTTTCAATTGTCTTGTCCTAGACGTGAACCAACTTCCAGCTGTTGTCCTGCAGAATCTACTAAAATTGTGGGGGTGGAGCTTTTTTTTGTCTTTAAAATGCTCTCTGCAAAAAGAGGAAGAACAGCAACTGTGGTTTTTAAGAGTAAGCTCCCCATATGAAGCTGTCATAGAACTAAATGAGAAAACTATAATGCTGAAGCACCCCATGGCCAACAGCAAGCACCAAGGAGACAAAAAAATTCAAGGGCAGTGTGCCATTTTCAGCTATAAATCTATGAAATGCAGAAAAATTATCTTCATCCCTGGTAGGAAGGGATGCTTTTGATGCTTAGCCTTCCCAGATCCTCTGGCACATTCCTAATTATTTTTAACAAGCCTGCTAGTTAATTAATTTTCTGTTTGAGTGGTGGGTTATAATTTTCTTCATTATTCTTTGTGCCTCCTGTTTACCTCTGCTATTACACAACTTCGCAACAATGCCTGTAAGCTTCTTCTCACCTGCCTCTCTTAAGAATACTTTTCTAACAATAGATATATTATTCTGGAATAAGGCACATGAGGTTTCAACACATCAGGAACTGGGCTGCTATTGACCTCTGACCAGTTCTGGCAACAGAAGAGTGGACCTGGGAGATAATTATCTGTCTTGTAATCCAGTGGGCAGTCTCCTTGGACTGAGCTCGCACTGTGCTGGTGCCACCCCCAGAGATGCAGCATCGCTGCAATCAGCAATCTTTTTGCCATGATTTGGCAGCAGTGGCCATAGATGTCTGCAAGGTCAATAAAGGAGCATGGACAAAAAACAAACCCTTGCTTTATCACTGCCACCTGCGCACACAGCAGATGTAGTCATAGCTGGCTGCTAGTGGGTACCAATGAGCCAATGCAAGAACAAATCTTCTCTCCTTATGGTGGGCAAAACCAGCTGGATACTTTCCCCATACCAAACTCCAAGCATTTTTACCAGTGCTGGATCAAGGTTATCTGATGTGGGAATGTCCATCTCTCCCTCTTTCTTGTCAGAGTGTTGTAGGGACTTAAATCCTGCAGCTCCAGCCCAGAGAGTTCAGAAGAATGACAAGCCAGGAGGACCTTTTGTTTTGTCAGCATTCAACACATAGACCAAGTACCTCCCTTTCTTTTTGGCCCTATCATACAATGTCAACCTCATCTCACATCATTTTTTTCCATCTGATACAAGGAAAAAGTGCTGATGTACATGAGTCAAGATGTTCATAAATACAATCATGAAAAAGATGCACCTAGAGCAGTTGGAGTGACTGAGAATTGTACACAGGTATGTGACTTATATCTGCACATGTATTTATGTGCTTACATACATGCACAGTATTTTTCCTTTTTAAATTTTGTACACTTAGTTGTTCAGATTTGTTTCAGTATTTTTCTGAACACAAAGAGGTAATATTCCACACTGCTGTTTATGCACAAACTATTTTGCCTTGTTTGCAGAAAACAACCTAACTTTTAAACAGTAGAAGAGAAAAGGAAACAAGGCATTGAACGATAATCAATGGAAACAATCAAAAAAGGGTAAACAAACATATTTAAGAGAAGCTCTACCAGGGAAACCAAATTACTACTTCCACCCTTTGAATAATTTCATTTCACATTCCATCACAGGTTTGATTTACTTTACCAAGCAATCAACTAGTCTTTGGTACATAGTGCAGAAATATCTGTACCCAATGAAGAAAAGGCCTCAAGAAGGGATTTATTAAAGTTGACTCTTGCCCTCTTGTGAGCAATTTATTACATTCTCAATGTATCAGTGACACAGAACTGGAAAAACTTGAACAAAATACACTACACTAATTGGGCTAACAAAAATATCAGCAAATGGTGCAGGTTAAATGAACAGTGTATGACTGGCATGGGGAAATGGTCAAGAAATACAGAAAACAGCATTCTTGTTCACTTGTATGGCTACATGCAAATCACATGTGCATATTATTATGTCAGGATACAGCAGCCCAGGCATTAAAAATATCCTCCAGTGGGCATTAGGAACTTGTGAGTCCCAGCCTCTTCTCTGGCAATCATGCTGTGTTGCTTTTGACAAGCTACTTCATCTCTTTGCTGCAGTTTAACTAGCTGTAAATGGAGAGAATATTACTTACTTACCTTAGGGGAAGGTTAGGATTCTTAACTACATAATAGACCTTAAGTGTTGTCATCAAAAAAACCCTTTCACTGAAAAAAACCCCCACCATGATGTAAATTTCAAGGAGTTTCAGATATTTGTATTGATTCATTTCTTACAAAGACAGAAAACGTTTAACCCATTAGAGGGAGGAAAGGAGAGATGGAAAGAAACACAGACTTCTCAGTCATTACTTTTCAATGTAATAAGGAGATGTAAGTACTACAGAGTTGACATGGATTTCAAGGGAGGGCCACTGCTAATGATACTGGTAGGGCTTTGAGACCTGAAATATCTATGACTGTACATACAATCAAATATGATGCCTGCCATAATGAGAACAAAGAGTCCTCTACCTAGGTTTCCTCATAAAACAGAAAGCTTGCGTTCTGTGCCATTTCACATTTCTCAGTTGTGAATGAACTACTGTTCACTCACTCCTGCTTTTGGCTGGCAATGAGGATTCAACAATATTCTCCTCCTGTTTTCATTATAAGCCAACCTTGGTGACCTAGTGGCCTCATAACAAAAATCTTGACTGAGCAAAGAAACCATTTCTCATCCATTTCACATAATGCAGCACAAATGAAAGCCCTGGAAATGTTTTATTCCTCCATATTGCTTGTCGCAATGTCACTTTTCAGCAGCACTTCATTTGTCCTCTATCCATTTCTCCACAGTAACTTTATTATCAGCCAGCCCTGGAAGGGCAGGAATGGCTGCTATTAAAATGTGAGAACACATTTTGAACTGCTTAATGCTCACGGCAAGCTCCAGACTCAACTGCAGTAAGAAGTCGTCCATCTCTGGATAAGCAGACCTGCACTGCAGGGCTCACCAGTCAAGTGGTATAGAAAGAAAGACCTGCCCTCAGGCACATGTCTATCAGGTGGGCAAAATTCTTGACGACCAGATATGAAATCTTGCTGTACACTGCTGTAAAAGGTATTATAAGTTTGCAGACATACCCCATAATCATAAGACCTGCAACTTAAAACAATTGATGGTTCCTGAAATTAAAATATAGCTGTAAGTTTGCTCAGAAAAGGCACAAAAAAATTTCCAGTGGAAATTAGTTTGAAAGACTCTTGCTGAGTTTCTATGCACAGCAACAAGAAAAGTGCATCTTGGAGGATCTCTATCACTGTTCTTTCTGTGTACTTCCATCTAGCAGAAGTCAAGAATTACTTCTGAAAGGAATAGTGTCGAGTACATTTCCTTGCCCTGATACAGACTTTGTTGAGTTTACTCCAATATTTTGATATATATTCAAACCAACTACTATGGTATCTAACTCGGTCCAGCTCAACCTACTCTGCCTCTGTTCTTGCCCTTTTTATGTAAAACACCAACTCCCTTATCTATCAAACTCTATTCATAGTCCTAATATGAAGAAATAGCTTCATATTAACCACAAGAGATGCTCACCTCAGTGTAACATTACACACAATCCCCTCTGCAGTTTACATATTTTGAGAAAACCTATCTTACAACCCAGTGAAAAGGGTTTACAAGCAGATTAAAGGATAAAACTGCCAACTGCACTAAAATACATCATCAATATACTTTTAACCACAAATCCATAACTCCTTTGCTGATAAAACATTGCCTAAGCTCCAGTTTGTTCAGATTGCTGTTTCAGATTCCTCATGACACGATCAGCAAAACAAGGAGAAGAAATTCTGCTGTTTCCAGAAGAGCTGTGCTGGCTTACAGTCTTGTCTGTATAATTGATTTTCAAATTTCTCTGTTGAGTTTTGAAGTGATTAAAGGAAACCGACATGGAATCTCTCCTTTATGTTTCCCGCAGCACAACTGCTCGATGAAAATGTTTTGACTGGTTTCTGCAGGTCTTAATAGTTTAAGAGGTTAATTCCTCCTTCTGCCCCAAACTGAGTGATCATGAAATTCCAACTGATTACTAGCTAAACCTCCTTCCCAAGAGCAAAGTGACCTTGCTGAAGTGCTACTTTACTCAGAGAGGTTGCAGAACCTCCACCTTTGGAGATTTGCAAGACTCAGCAAGGCAAAGCCACTCACTGTTAACCTGATCTGCTGTTGGCAGTAGCCCCCTTTGAGATGGTTACTAGACTAGGTCACCTCCAGACATCCCTTCTAACCATGATGTATATGATTCTATGACTTTGTACTTGCTTGGTGATTAAAATGTAGAAGACATTTCTCCTGGAATTGCTACTTCTAGAGCACTCTTCTCCTAGTGGAGGGTCTTTAGTGAAAATCCAAAGTGGGAGATTTTATTTTACAAGGATATATTTGGAATCTCTGCCATCTAACATCCGCACTATCCTGTGACATTAGAAGAAAGCATGCAAACGGAAAAGATGTTGCAGACAGCATTTTCCTCATGCTGACCAGGGCTAAGAAAAAGATCTTCAGTAAGCAAAATAAGACATAATCACATAGACGACTGCAATTACTACAGTGTTAAAGACTCCTCTCTCATGACAAGATCTTTCTCTAGCAGAAGGTAGCTGAATGAAGACACTGGATAACTTACAAAAATCCTTCTGGTACTCAAGAGTTCTTCATATATGCAAGGCACAGAGTCTATAGGACTAGTGTCTCTCAACGTTATATTAACCTGTTTCTTTAAAAGGACATAGAGAAAAGCCAGAGCTCAGAAGTGTTCTTCATTTAGACTCGAACATAAAATAAGCCAATTAAAAAACAACAAAAAAATCAACAATCCACCTAGAATATTAGTATGCATATGCTAAAAAATGGCAACAGAGATCTTAAATGCATTGAAACCAAGACAAAACAATATGTGATTCAGCTTACTGGTATGTCCTAAAAAAATCTAGCCTATTAGTATTTTCTAGTGTAGCCTTACAGTTTAGAACCAATAATTCACTTAGGGAAACAGTCTTCAAATATTTACACATGTTATCACCTCACTCTCTAGACAAAAGCAAGCATTTAACATCTAAACATAAATTTATGCACAAAACTTGCCTCACTTGCATAGAATCTGCTTGAGAAAGCAGCCACATTGTAGCAACTAGCCCCATCCACTAAGACCGGGTCTATGTTAACTGTATCAGTCATCGTGTAAGCAAAAATAACTTAAAATGTCTAAAAAGCTTCACTTGTAAATAGTTAGAATTGAGTATGCAAATATTATTGTTGCAGTTATGCACAGCACTTGAAGCATAAATCAAGCACACAGACACTTGGATTTCTCTCTGGAGCACAATCTACTTAGAAAGTCATTGCTAGAAGGTAACCAGTGTGCCAAGGTATTATTAGATATATCAGTAATTGATTTAAAAGTCTTGTTAAATGATGGCTCACCATAAAAGCATTTTGCTAAAATAGTTCAAAACACATCAGTTATGTAGGAGAACTCTCATAAGTGACCTATTCTTTGCCTCACAAGTCAATATCTGATGCCTGAATGTACTTTATTTGAAGAAACTAGAAGAAAGGCATTTTCTTCTCCAGCATACGCATGTAGCCAATTGTTTAAACAACTCACCTTGAGAGCTTTTATCTGGGGTTAGGTTAGTGCATCATTATAAATCATGTAGCTACGTAACTGTGTAGTCTAGTGATTTTCAATTTTTCTCCATTTGTAGAGCCCCTTCCCAGCATTCTCCAAGAGAGGCAGATCCTCTCTAGCAAGTTTAAGCTTCCTGAAAGTAAAGTTACTCAATTTTGTTCTCTGCTGTAGAACATTTAGAAGTAGCTCAGGATTCACAGGGATCCACAGACCATCAACTCCATGACTACAGTGCTGCCACTACCAGCCTACTCATGCTGGTGTGGGCATGTTCCCGAGTAGAAAACCTTCAAATAGGAGCTGAACTCTTTTACTTGTAGGTATAACTACACACAGCTATATAAGATAATCCTAAGTATCATATCTTCTATTTAGGGTTTGGTGGGGTTTTTTTGTGGTTTTTGTTTGATTTATTTTTGTTTTGGTTTTGTTTTTTGTGGGTTTTTTTTTTGTTTGTTTGTTTTTGTTGTTGTTTGTGTTTTTGTGGGTTTTTTTGGTTTTTTGGGCGTTTGTTTTTGTTTGCTTGGGGGGGGTGAAGTGGGGGAGGAGTGGTGTTTGTTTTTTTGTTTCCAAATAAAATAAAACCAACTTTGATCAAAATTATCTACCTTAATGTATCTCACTTTCCAGCTTTTTAATATATATGATCATAATAAAAAAACCCATAATAGCCATTACAAATCTTACAGAAAACATTCACTCATAGTTGAAAAAAATAGTCTCTATTATGTACAGAAATGCTTAAGAGTGTTTGCCCCAGCTATTTCCACTTTCCCCCCCTCCCCGCCCCAAAACATGATCCTCTCATTACATCATCTGGTCAGGCATCTCACCTCATCATGGATCAGAAATCAAAACTAGTCAAAGCAAAATCCTAAGTTGTTACCAAACTGACAACTCTTCTTCCAATACTTTCTCTCCAAGAACCCACAGCACTGAATTGTGTTGAAGGTGAGAAGAATCACAGTCTATGACTCCTGGCCAGTGGTATTAAAACAAAAGGACACCTTCTTTACATTTCAAACTTGCATTCAGAGCACAAATGCTGTAGAGCTGTTGGGTATTTACTAAGTCAGCTCAAAGAAGGACAGTTGCTTCAGATGAGATTTAAAATGCCTACCAAGAAACTCTAACTTTTTCTTTTTTTTAAGCACAGTCTAAAAGAAGAAAAAAGGACAAAATTTGATAGGCATGAACATAGATTATGTTTTTCCTTCAGTGACATTCATGCAAAATCAAGTCCAGCTTTAATGAAAATACAATCTCAACCAATCTTTCACAAGCATGTCCAACAAATACCTACAAAAGTGTTCATGCATTGGTTACAAGAGCAAAAATCGCTTGCATAGATAAATGGCTTTGCTGTGCATCCTGAGGACTCTGCTATTTGCTTGTAGGTACCACAATCCAGTGTACATATTCAAATGGCAGTTTATGTTTTCTTACAGCCATGAGCATAATTTTGCCAGAAAACCTGTAGTGTTTGTCAGCTAGATACTAGTGGGGCTCCCAAAGCCTGAAGGATGAGTATATACCATCCCATCTTTTGACACAGAGCTGTAATGACAAATGCCTCTTTAAGGTTTTGCTTTATTTTAAAAGTTGCATTAGGTACAATCAGATATAGTCAATTCTACTTATCTATCATATTGCTATACAGTCCTATAAAAACTCATGCCTCTCCCAGCTTGCTGTTTTCACAAACTATTCCATAAACTTACATTTTTGTAAGGTGTTTCATTAAAAATTGACACTTGGCTTAAAGTCAAAATTGCTTCTGACTCCGCACAAACTTGATTTTTATCCTATTATTTATGCGTACTTTTTGAGCTCATCCAGTCTTTACCATTCATTACTATTTATTCAATATCTCACACAGCAGGGAGGAGAACTCCATTCTACTTTGGTGTCAGTCCAGCCCTGCAAGCTCACAACCTTGTATAAATGAGGCAGAGTGCAGGAAGGGAGCCCTTTAAAAACTTGATTACAAGGACCAAAAACAGGCTCATAATCATCAGAACCCCCTTCTTAACATTGCACAGAAATAGTAGGGCCAATTTTGGTGGAAGACTTGCATGCTACTGTGTAGTCATTTAACCTTAAAATTGTCCTGTGTTTTGAGTACTGAAGAGTCTAGAATTTTACCACACACACAAAAAAAGCTTCAATATTTCCTTTAGTTTGTTTGTAAATTATTAAAAATGTACAGGAGGAAAACTACTGAATAGGAGAGCAAAGTTCTGAAGTGCAATACTTACTTCTAAAAGTTCTCTCAACAGAACATGCTTTTCATCTACAACTAGCGTGTCAAACATTTTATTCTAATATATTGATTCTTCAGGCCTTAGCTGTTGTCCTTTGGACTTCATTCACAGCTGTCCCTTCTTTTGCTTGTAATCAACGCAATTAAAGCTACTGCAATATTTACTTCTGCCAACTTAGTTCATACAGGTCTACTTGCCTTTCTTTTCATTTTTGCAAAAGCATTTTATTTCTAGCTTGGTTTCAAAGTAGAATCATAACTGTATATTAAATAAAAAATGACCAGGCATGAATGACAAAAGTAAGGCTAATTGAAAAGTCTGCTTTTCTCAAGAATGTAATGAGCCTCTTGCAATGGTTAGGGATTTAGTACCATTGCAGAGCATTTTTTTGTATTTTCAACAGGCAGACAACATCTCAACCTGCCATGCATTCCAATGCCAGCATGCCACAGCTTAAATAAGGCAAGTATATCCATCTACAAAACAAAAAAAAAATTGGCTAAAGTCAATGCACAAGACTTACATTTCATTTATGTTCCTCCACTCTGTAAAAGGACAACTGTCTAAAAAGGGTGTTTACTTTCTCTACAGGTGCCTCTTCCTTTCTCCTTCCTTGTTCAACCCCCAAAATACACCATTAAATTCAAAGCATCGGAGCAAGCCTGCTGCAGCCAGAACACAGTTGTAAGTGTCCATGCTGAAACAAAGCTGTCAAAAACATCACTGCACCAGGACTCCTGGACTTGAGTAAATTACTGTAATGAGTTCAGTATCAAACAAACATGCTCCCCTTGTCAGAAATAAAGCCTGGTTCTTGACTTTTAAAAATAGCTATTAATGTCAGTCATGATTTGAAGTCAATCGCACCAGGAGGGCCATGGTTGGATCTTGAAAATTATAAGAATGACATGACAGATGGTAAAAGGAAGCCTTTGATACTTATGCAGCAGCAACAACAGCTACTCTGCTGCCAGGATATACAAGGGGAAACACAAGCAAGGTTTTAGGTCAACATTTCATACTGAGATGAGACACACATAGCAATGAAGGGCTTTTTGTTGTCCAGGAAAACGTGAGCCTCTAATCCTGGAACTTCCATGAAAGTGAGACCTGCATTTCAGATACCTGGGTTAGAATACCTGTCATGCATTTGTTATTTAGAAAAAAAATAAATCCCTATATGGTATCTATTTAATATATCCTCAAAACAGTCCTGTAAGAGAATACCCCATGCAAATAGCCTGTCTACATGGGCACCCAGCACTAGCTGCATCTGTGTAAAAATCACTGCCTCCATGTAACAACAGCCCTGCTATCAAAATATCTTAAGCATTACTCCTAGCAAAAATGAGCACAAAAGTATATAAGGATTGTCACGAAATACCTGTTTCATGTGTGATTTTCCTCTACAGTATTTTCCTGGGCTGACAAACTAGGTTTCCTGCATTGCTTTGCACTTTGCCTTTGAAGTCTTCTGCACCATCACTCTGCATCTGAAAGGCTATGGAGCCAATTACACTCCAGTTCCATGCCAGTTCTCTCTCTTTGGTCCCCTGTGCCCAAGGAGCAAGAAGCCAAGCATACAATTTTTTCCTTACATCTAGCCTTGTACTTTATTTACCAAGTGGGTATCAGTACTGAATGTGCCTCTGTGAAGGGCCAAGACTAAAAAGTTTCCCATCTTTAGACACAGACCAAGAACACGTGTGAAAAGAGGTATCAGAGAGATGGCCAAGCAGTACACTGAACAATGTGCTCTTTAAGGTATAAGCATAACTTGCAAGCAGGTTAAAGAAAAGAAACACATGCCTAAAATCACTCTAGTTAGATTATGAAAACATTGAACAGATTTTTGGCACAGGACAATAGTCTAAATTATGTTTCATCACAAACTGCTGTAGGTATACAAAGAAAAAGGAGGGCAGGGGCAATGACTCCTTTCAGGGGGACACACAGAAAACACAGGACCTTGTCACTGAACTAGTGTCTACTGGCAAAACCATCAAAAGCAACCAAGATCCAGCAATCCTTTCTCTGCTTCCAGCCAACATACTGGTCCTGAGAGCAGCCTGGCTGTCAGGCAGCACTGCAAAGGAAAACGGCAAATCACCGCATTAGTCCTAACAACAATAATGCATCTCGTGATATAGAAGTGGCATTTCCTCTAGTGCCCCTACCTCAGATGCTGCCATCTTAGGAGAACGACAAGGTAATTCTGCATCAGGCTGTTGCCGCCTCTCTGTCTCTCCTTACGTGACAATTGTTGCTGTCATAAATGTCTCACTAAAATTGATGTTTGGTTCCTACCCCTGAAACCCCAATCACAGCCTTGCAGCTCCAGAAAAGCTCCAAAGAGGAAAAGTAATCATTTGACAAATTTTGTCACTAAGCTGCTAGCTACCAAGCTGTTCCCTTTTACAGCTCATGGTGAGATAATTGTTTTCACTGTCCATACTTTCGGTATTTGGATTTCATTTTGCCCATCAATCTACTTTCTGCGGCTTGCAAAGTTCATAGCTAACAAATGATCTACAAAACAAGCTCTGCAGAGCTCTGCATATGAAAAAAAAATCAGTCTGTTCAGGTCTTGAGGCTTAGCTCTCTTCATTTCATAAAGATTTGCAATGCAGGCACAACTAAGACCACACAGCTTAGAATTCCCTGACAGCACATCAAAACTTTTTCCTCTTCTTCTGGTAGATGCAGTTGAGAGGCACATCTACCACTCATCCCTGGTAGCGGCCATTCAGGGAGGCATTTCAAGGATTGCCAACAGATATTTGGTTTGGTTTGTTTTTTTCACTCTCTGAAACTTTGTTCTAGCTCTCAGTGAGGTTTTCTGTGTTGATCTTAACACATCTTGTGCAGAGCACAGCACATGGTTATAATTCAAGGCAGGTACTGCTCAGTTGTCTAAGCCTTCCAATTAGTGTCCATCATGTGCTCTTCTCATCCTCAAAGGCTGCACTACAACACTGAAGCTGTTTAGGTAGTAAGTAAACAATTCTTTATCATCCAAGTGTCCAGGATAATGCTCTCTCGTCATGAGTACCAGCAGATAAGCAGAAATTCCTGGAATAAGAGGATCATTAGAGCAAGAAAAGGTCAGTAAACAACTTGCTTTTCCTCAGACAAAACAAGTGAGAAAATGTATCATTCTACTTTCCACCTCTGTTTTTGATCTTCATCTTTGCAAGTGAACCCACAACAAGCTTGCATTGAAGTCAGGAAGGGAGAACACGATCCTATTTATGAACTGCATAGGCCATAGGGGAGGACAAGGAATGGAGCAGAGTGTGCAGCCAACATGACCAGGCAATTCCTTGCAGTTGAGGACCTCAGAAGCCTCAAGATTATCAGCCTTGCTCTGAAATCAAAGCCTATTACAACAGATGACCTCAGTTAGGGCTACTCTGTTTTCCTCTTTATGTCTGTCCTTTTTTTTCTCCTTGAGGAGCTGCACAGACAAGGAAAAGATTTGACTCTTTGTCTGGAATTTTTGGACCCTGAACAGCCCTGGTCAGGATGGACTAGCTCATATCTAAAACACATTTCACAACTGTAGGTGCTCATATCAACTGTACAAGACCTGCCCTGTGGATTAAACATACCGAAGTGCAGCATCTTCAACACAACCAGGAACAAGCAGAACTGCTGCACGTGTGCAGGAAATGACCTCCAGTCCAGTAAGGGCTTGGCACCCATTGAGAGGCACCCTACTTCTTACTGGCTGATGTGAAGAAGATGCACTGAAGATTCAACCCTTGTTGTTTATGCTCTGCTTGTAGAGGTCGAGGAAGAGACCTTGAAAAATGTTAACTACTTCTAAAGAGAAAAAAAAAGTCCCTTTAAAAAGTCAGTTGTTGTTTTCCTAGAGAAACCACTCATCCATCTAGCTAGAAAGATCATCTAGCCTCCTCCATTTCTCATCCCACCTAAGACTAAATTCTGACTGTAAATTCAGTAGGTTTCTCAGACCAAACTCCAGACATGATTGTGCCTGGCATTTCTAAATAAATTTCCTAATTAAATCAGGTTTCCTACAAGAAAACATCAAATAACTTCCCAACCCAAGATGCAACACACCTTCAGCTGAAAACCCTGAACGAATTCAGTCTTGTAGGATTTTTCCTCAAAATCTGCTAGTTAAGACACATTTTGAATAATTAGGGCATTTTTAATATGGAGTAATACATAGTCCAGCATTCAGAGCAAGTTTTCCTCAGGTAACAACCCAATCCAAACAATTTTCACTGGTTTTCATTTTAACCAGCTTATAGGTGCCTCTATTCCTGCCAGGCTGCAAATAGTGTTTTTTCCCATAGGAACACTATGCACACAGTATTTCCAACTTTGCTAGAACTAGGATGTAAAAGGTGCCAAAATTATCCAAAAAAACCCTATCCTATTGACTGTTGCCAATTTGACTTCTCTGAACTTTACCAAACTTCCTTCATTTAACAGTGTCTTTGGCTGAGCATACTGGAAATAGTTATTTAACCATAAGCTTAGTATATTCCCTTTGAAAGAACAAGGCAAAGGCCCAGATTATTCAAGTGATTTGTCTTCATTTCATTACCAAAGGTGAGATCATTCCCAAAACTCACACAACAACCTCTGTGGTCTCTAATCTGAGCTGGATTAGTTTCTCTTTCTACGTAAGCATTTGGATTTGACATTTCCTTTCCATCAAGTTTTGTGCCAAATGCTCTTGTGTGAGGGGAGCTATAACAAACCTAATTTCATTTTATAATTTTAATCTACTAGTGATGGTTTTTTTTTTTTAAAAAAATAAGTCTAAACAGGTGAAATGTCTGAATCCATTTACTGTGAAAAGTTGCTTTGGATGCGGAGTAGGAAAGGAGGGGAGGGTAGGGGGGTGATGTCAGTTTGATAATACAGTTGCTAGAAGAAAACACATTTTATATGGGTGGTAAGGGTCATCAATAAAAACCGTGGCCATCATAAAACACTGTTGCAATATAAATGTGACAGCCATGCCCAGATAGGCCTGTTCAGCTTTCAACTGCACCATGAAATATGACATTTCCTAGTGTTTTACGTCAGTTAACAGTGTCGGGGCCATGTTCAATGTATTTGTTTGGTTGCAATCAAAACATTTGAGACCTACTTCATTATTTGAATTGAACAATTGAGTCATTCAGAGCTGCAATAGGTTTTAAGATGTGCAGCTAGGCTGCGACTGTCATAATGGGATTTTCCACTTCTCCTTGGAAAAATGCTGTGTGAGGACATAGCTGAATCACAGTCGGCTTTCAGTTGCTCTTCAGACAGATTAATCTTGCTGGATGCATGATAAATTAATAAACACATAAACAAACAAATAAAACAAACATTACAGAAAGATGTTGGAAAAAGCAAAAACGGGTCTACTAGAAATGTAATGTATAGCCCAGGCAGCAATAGCAGCTTGATAGGAGATCTGGTAGATGTACAGTTGGTACCCCATTGATAACAGCATTGTGTTGTTATTAGGAAGTAAACAAAGGATGTGAAGTGTCTTTTTCCATGAGTTAAGGATGATGCCAGTTTTACCAGATACTTCTCAAACCAGTTCAGCCATTTTCCCAGTGATGAAATTCTGAAAAGAGACTAGAGCTATCCCTTCACAGGATTTACTTTGGCATCAAAGCAAAAATTCAAATGAGAGCCAGTTAATCTTGGACTATCAGTTTTCAGGACTTTCTGCCATACTTCTACAGACAAAGGATTAAAAGAAAAGTCTCTTCTTAGCAACCACAAATTATATCTATCAAATTCAAAGAAAGCAAAAAGTGAAACCTCCTGTGTTTGAACAAAATAAGAGAACACAGTGAAATGCCTGTCACTGTACAGAAAAAAAACCCGACCATTATGGAAAAGAAAGACCGTTATATAGAGATAAAAGAATAACCCAATATATAGACAACAGAAAAAGAAGAAATTTGGCAACACTATTTCAAAAAGCAATTACTCCACTGGTAGCCTTTTTCCTAAGCATTGATGATCTTCCCCCCTTACCTTTATAACTCCCTCAACTCACAGTCCCTTCTGATGTTTTTACCCATGTAAGAGAAGCCTTTGCCATGGCTCGGTCAGAACTAAGAACCAGACACACTGGCCAGCTGGCTTCTGCCATACAGAGCCTAGAATAGGCAAATTTTTCCTGCATTTCCCTCCCTGGAGAAAATTAATTTATTCTTTCCCTTCTAACCAGACACAAAGGCTGTTCAGTTTCCCCCCACCCCAAATTTCTGGGAGGGAAAATAAACATGGAATAAGATTAATAGTTTGCTGTTGTTTAAGCATGGTGGAGTAATGAGCATAGATTGAGGATCGCTAGCTTCAGTTCATCTGCACGGCTCATGAAAATTAATCCTTGAAATAGCCCTGAACGTACAGCATATGTTTAACACATCCCAACATCACATGGCCACTGAACATTCAGCTCCAGCTGCTGCTCCTATGACACAGAAGTTGTCAAGGGCATGCCAAACAATGACACCAAGAGAGCACTAAAAGGACACAGGCACTCGGGGGATTAGCCGGTACTTTTGGAGACAGTATTAACTGCTCATCAGAGCATGTGGATTTCACAAGCCTAATAAGTACAAAGGAATCTGACAAACAGATCTAAAGGATTCAGGTTATGCGAGCCTCAGAACAACATGAGACACTGACAGGTCAATCTGCTTTGTAGAAGTAGTCTTTGGTATCAGGGAAACACTGCACACTCTAGAAAAAAAAAAATTTAGTATTATCACTGAACTCTCTCAATTTGCTCTCCATCCCCATAGCATGGAAAACATGGGCAGAATGAGCCCTTGAGACACAAGAGTGAGTGCTACAAATAACATCATGAGAAACTATACCCAGCAACGACATCTGCCACACCAGGCTCTGCGTCACCTCCCCGTGACACCCTGGCAGTCTTTTGTGCCAACGACTAAACTGGTCCCCATGAAGACTTGTTCCTGGGAGGCACAAAGGTAATTCAAAGCTTTATTTGTTCACCTTTCATGCAAACAGCTCTTGAACTGACCACATGGTTCAACTGCTTGAGTCCTGAATTAAGAACATGAACAAATCATACACTTTGGGTCTTGTGCTTGTCTACCAGAACAACACACCCAGTTCCCTCCCTTGCAGAGCTTTAACATCTGCTTTAACATCAAACCAGCATTCCCAGTGAATGCTAAAAGCCACCAGGTTTATGTAATGCTGGACAAGATGCTTCTCCTTTCATGTTTTAATCTAAAATATTAAGCCTAGATAACAGAAAAAAAGTATTTGAAATTATTACTGCAATGGGATGTTATTAACTAATTTTCAAACATCTTTATTTAAAAAGTCACAGAGATCTCAGGGAAGCAATGTCTAGAATCCTAGACTTGAGGAACATTTAATCTTTTTCACTAACAGGAATTTACTACCATTTTTGCCGTGTCTCCTCAACAACAGTCAGTCAGGCATATGTGAAGGGAGTCTGCCTGACCACTGTGTATCTTATACTATTTTTTGTACAACTTCAACCCAGTAGAATTATCTTAGCATGAGACTGGCATAACACAGTGCTTAATCAGCCTTATTATCCTAAATTCTCAATTGTTTCCTGGTAAGCTGCATTTATGTCTTAGCTGATTATCCACTTAAACCATCAAGTACCAATTATAAAACGCAGTAACATTAACGTCACAGATGCTTGGATTCAGAGAGGAGCAACCCCAGATCATTTTTGGGATAATAAATTGCCCTACAGAGGCAGCAGACCTCAGTATGAAATGCCTGTCTCTGTGATTTAAAATAAATAAATAAATTATTCTGGTGTACAAATGACTCATTCCCAAATAAGACTTTAATTAGTTCGAAATACACCATGGTATAAGTTTGCTTACAGCGCTGCTGCAAACAGGCATTAGGATCACATTCCTATAACGGCATTGGCAAGTGTAATTCCTTGTGCAGTCAACAGAAAAGTGCCTCTTTTGCACATTGTTTTATGGCTTCTCCTCGTGGAATAAAGTCCCAAGAATCTTGTTTTGCTTGTGCAGAGAGGTCTGAAAAATTGAGGCAGTTTTGTGGAAGAAGACTTGCAATCTGTCCCCGTTCGCTTTGCCATCTGAGCTCCTCAGGCTCAAATGGAATGTAGACATTCAAAAGCAAAATTTTTTCAAAACATTATCTCAGTTCCTGAAGTTGGGGTAAACTCAACCCAAAACACCACAGTGACACTGTCAAGATCAATCTGTCTCATTGTGTGTGGAAGGGTTTTGATAGATAAAGATTTGTTGCCGAATTAGTCTGGCTCAAAGGAATCTCAAGGCCGCTTTAAGAAGCTGAGATCAGAATCTGCTGTGAGAAAGAGGGGCGTTCCTCAATCAGCGGGGTCCTGGTGTGGCGTGAATCATCAGACGTATCATCAGTGAGACTCCAGTGCATGGACAGCCCATGATACTCATTTAGCGAATCCATGCTTGGAGCGTGGACGCGTGATTAGAATATAGTTGCATATATAAGGAGGCTTGTTTCTGTAATAAATGTCTCTGCGTGATTCACATTGAATCGGAATGCTGAGTCCTTTATCGTTCCAACAATTGTGCATCCTTACTGCCTGTGTCTGACCTTACATTATCACTGAAACATCAGCTTTCCAACCTTGTCCGTATCCTTCATAGAAAACCAACCTGTTGCACACAGGGTCACATTTCCAAGTTACGCATCGCAAAGGAACACCCATGGGTGCTGCAAATCAATCATCAGTGCTGTTAAGTCATTCAAATGGTCATTAGCCTGGTTTTGCCAATTCTCTGGCAGACTTTGGGAGTTAGCAATGTGCAGATGCCACCCCAGGCACACAGTTTGCATGTGGCTATCTTCTGGAAGCTAAAAAAGTTTAATTATAGAGGCATGAGCTGCATGTAGGCAGCTCTGCTCTGCACCCAAGAATCACTCTGGGCATGCCAGCCACATTTAATTTATTAATACTGATGCAGCCACACTGGCTAGGTAAGACAAACAGCTTCCAGCTGCAGCACTGTAGCTTCTCCCTTACCATGTGGCCCAGTGGCTTGGGACAGGTTGCGTCCCCATCCTGAACATCCAAGAAGAAACATGAATCAAAGTACTTGAGAGGCCTGTATGTCTTTTGATCTAGAAACCTGGGTTCTTCTGCTCAGCGTCGAGAAGCCGGAGGTTTGCCACCAGTAGCCAGCAGCTCACCATGGGCCACTCAGAGAGGATATTTTGGCAGGGAAGGCTGGTGTTTAGTCCACTTTCAAGCTCTGACTGACTTTGCCTCACATGGCCAGCTGTCTGTCTTCCCCTGCATATTACTTTGACAATATTACTAATTGTTCCTTGAGAAATACTGCTCCCTTGCACCTTCACAGCTTCTTAGCTCTCCATTTGAACACCACTGCCACGAGGACAGCTGAAACTGAGGAAAAAGGAGGAAAAAAAAACCTAATGGGGAAAAAAAAAAACAGAAGACAAAGCAAGGAGAATGAATCCTATAGTGCTGTGGAAGAGCAGGTTGCTGTTATTTTTGGCAGATCACTACAACTTGAATAGTTTTCAAGACAGAGTCATTAAATGGTTTAGAAATTGAGTGATTTGCAAATGGAATTGATGAGCAGTAGAAGCAAGTGTTCAGAGAAGAGCTGCTGTAATCATCTAAAAAGTGCCATCCTAAAGCTGACCAGCCATCCATCTACCCAGTATTCTGTCATCAAGGAAGAGCATGCCTGAAAAAGCCTTTCATTTCCTCTCAGGATGTAATCCTTGGCTATTGAAAATCTTTCCTTTCAAAATTCCAGTGGCTTAATACTGAATACATAGCTAGGGCTCTAGAAGAAAAAATGAATTTTGGTTCTAATGATGGGGGAAGAGCACAAAAGGAATTAAAAGCCCTCAACAAATGACCCTTCCTCCAGAACTCTTATGCATTATGCTGAATATCACACCATGTTTGCTGTCAAGCTAAAGTAATATATAGTAAATGTCTAAAAAGACTCAAGAAATTACTGAACAGCTCCCAGGAGATTTCTTCCAGTCCTTTCCATGGTGGCAGTAATGCTGTGCTCAATAACTGCACCAGACTGAGGTATCTATATCATTTCTACATCAGTGCCTATCTACATAGGACTCTTTTCATTCCAAGTTCCAAAAGCATTCTACAAATAATCTGCAGAACCCTTCACTAAATCAGGTAACATGACCTCCTTACAGATGGGCATACTGAAGAGTGAAGATAGTTCGTGTCACAGAGCAAATCAGTTAAACCAAGCAAATCAATCAGACCATCAGCTGTGAAGTTCAGGACTATCACCCTACCACTTCCCTTTGCTCAGTTTTCCAAGCCACATGCACATCCCTCAATCCTGTTTATTTTGCTTTCCCCTCTCCCTTCCATTCTTATTTCACAACTGAAGTGTTTTTTGTCAGCACAATTCCTTAACAATAACAACAAATGGGAATGGATATCTAACATCTATTTTCAAACCCAAGCATAAACCATTTGCCTTTTTTTTCTTTTTTAATTCTACAGAGACAATTACCTGGCCAGAATGGAGAAGGGTGGGCAAGCAGCTGCAGTTCCACAGGGACAGGAAGAACAAACTTCAGTGGATAGATCTGCTAATCAAGCAGGATAAATGTTGGATTGTACACACTTCAGTAATCACTTATGCTATCTGGGTTAAGTGACAATAGGAGCTACGGAGGCTCAAGTTTTATACTTCTTTAATATGTTTTGCTCTATTAAGTAAGGGAAGAGCATACAAAAACTTTCTGCTTGGAGAAGCAGCTTACTTGAAGAACTTCTACACTGCAAATTATTTACGGAAGAGATTGAGTGTAATTTGGTGAAAAGTAAAGGAGGCGTTGTAAAAGTAATCTTTTAAATACAATTAAAAGCTTAGATGAGGACTCGAGTTTGGTGGACTGTGGAAAAGAAGACAGGAGGAAGGAAAAGTTTTACCTGGATTAAGAAGACTTCATATGACTAGTCTGGACTGCCAATTTTTTCATGCGGATTAAAAGTTATAAAAAGGGAGAAGACTTATATTAGAGATCAGCCTCTCTCTCTGGATTACTAAGAGTTTAGTAATTACACTTTTGCAACCCTGCCACTTCCCTAACAAGGGACTGAATCCACAATTGCTCCTGGCTGACAACCTACTCACCACTGAATTTTTCACCAGAGGTTGGAACACAAAGCCTCATGTCTACTGCCAAGCCCTAAACACAATCACTTAATCCCCTGAAAAGACTTCCTGTAGCTAATGAAGGGCAAGCAGTGAGAGCTTGAGTTAGGAAGCCTTGCTGACTTGAGGCAGAAGTGTTCCAGCAAAGTACATTTTTTCCCTCTCTAAACTCTGTTAACTTAAATAACCTGTTGCATACGCTTACCCACTTGGCTGGTTTTGCTCTGCTACAGCAAGGGACAGTTGCATGGTCACGTGGGTGGCATTCAGGAACCAATGCCTCTACCTTTTCAGACATAAGCTTTCTCCTTCAATTTCAGCATCTAGCCATAAAGGTTTCTAAACTGCTCTGTTATTATATGAAATACACAGATTAATCTTGATCAACTCAGCAAAAGTCATTCTACATTGATGAACTGCTTACTGCAACAAAGAATGAGCCTCTTATTGAAACTCATGCGAGAACCTGAACTTCACCTGGAGAGGACGAGGAAATTACAAGGCAATCTGTCTTTTAAGTCACCTAAAGGTGTACTGGGCAAAGCAACGGAAAATACGACATCAGGAACAATCCTGTTTTGTCACAGCAATGAATCAAGTTAACTATGATCTTTTTTATCATCTGCTGTTTAATTATGTGAACTGAA
Organism: Nesoenas mayeri; assembly: GCF_963082525.1. Classification (NCBI taxonomy): domain Eukaryota; kingdom Metazoa; phylum Chordata; class Aves; order Columbiformes; family Columbidae; genus Nesoenas; species Nesoenas mayeri. The sequence continues at coordinate 117,968,383 of NC_137543.1, forward strand.
AGACAGTATAAATACACTGTGATTATTAATTTAAAAAGAAGACCTGAGACTACTGGTATTTGATTTAAGAGATCAGAAGAGAGAAATTGTTTTGAGATCAGATTCTGATACTCCTGTTCACACCAAATAGTAAATTGGCTGAAATTCACCTACTGTAGTAACTGTGGGAGAATATCTGAGAGGACAATGTCTTAACTACATAGCTGTGAAAACTGGGAAATTACATGTTCCTGAATCAAGAATACGTACCAGAAAGTTGTCTATTTTTAAGGTAATTTATTATCTTATTAGACCTTCTGGGAACTCTGCAGTTAGCTATTACATTTTGAATTATATATTTGCTGAATAAAGGAGAATGAAAATCTTAGGAGTTCAATTCTTTCTTCCTATGAAGACAAAGGAATAGAGAGAAAAGCTGTGGAGAGGACTAACTAGTACTTGCTAATCACTCCTGATTTTCCTGGAGTGTTTGTTCAATTGTGTGATCTAAAGTAGACAATAATGTATCAGCCTTTTAAATACATAAAAGCGATGCTGGAATCAAGGGATGGTGTTCTTCAGAAGAATATAAAAACATGATAACATAATAACACCCTTGTACTGCAAAATGAAAGAAATTCTGAGTTCGGGCAAAATATAATTCTCAAATACACTAAAAAATGCTGTGTAGCACAGAAAGTAACAAAAGTATAAGATAATCTCCAAGAATTACAACTAAAGCTGAATAAAAACATTGTAATTAAAACCACAATCATTAACAGCACAGGGCCAAAATATCTCACTTTGGCTCATAAGTAAGTAGGAGAGGAAGAATCTGATCCACACTATTCAAACAGTTCCAAAGCAGAAATTTAAAGAGCTGCTTTACTTCAAGGAACAACACCTTCTGGAGAAGACCATTTTACAACTTTACCTACTCTTCAGGGTAACACTCTTTTGAAGCTGAGAAACCACTATCGCATCCAACAGAAGTCCTGGATACTTCGGTGATCTCCAGGATCACTGCAGGACCACACAGTTTGTAATTAACCCTATTTTCTTGCTATCACATCTTGGTCCTACTCCTGTAACCAGTCCTGTCCAAATCATTGAAAACAATTGCACAAATACACTGAACAGAATTTCAATCATTAAGTCAGCAGAAAGATTACTGTTAATTTCATTAAGTGATCCTCCATGCTTTTTCAAAAATATTTATGATCTAGTGTGTTCTCTGCAGTCAAGATACAGGCATAAATTACTCAAGATTGCCTTCTACTAAGTAGGGATCAGATTATCCGTCCAGCAGAAAATGCTGCCTAAACAGGAGAAAACATCTCTAGAAATTCCCTTGAGGTAGTACCTCCACACCAATAAAAAAAGAGAAAAATCAGAAAAAAAATCACAGTTCAAAATACAGAAGCAGACAGTGGATATAGCTTCAGAAACCAGTGGATATCTGTGCAAAGATTCTATATATCTCTGTAACAGTTCTTGCCCCATACCACACAGCAGCATGGTATCAGCTAACGTTTCTATTACTGAACAGTATTTGTGGTCAGTATATTATTTTGGATGATGGAGATGTTGCAACAAAGCAGCGAGCAGACGGCTATTTAATTACAGGAATTGTGCAACCCCTTTCAAAATAAAAAAACTAAGTTTTTATTAGGTACTTATCACATTGTGCATGCCATCAGTGAGATCTGAAGAGCCCCCAGCTCCGCAGCTACTTACTGGGTTCAGAAAGGTTCTGCAGTGCCAGAATGCAGAGTGGTGGATTACTTCTGACCTTTACCTAGTTACATGATTACCCAGCTGTCAGCTACAGACAGTAAGCTCCAGTGGTAAGAAATCAGCTTGAACAGTCCTTTGGTGATGCTGTGCTGCATTTATAATGTGGCTGCAAAACACTTGGTTTAGATGTGACAAAATAGTCTCATTGATACCAGAGTGGAGTTGTGCAGGCTCTCTAAAGAATGAAAATCTTAACTTTGAACAAAAAATGGAGGGTCACAAAACAAGGCAAGGTGGGAAATATAAAAAAATAGTGCTTGTGTTTTGGTTGATTTTCAACAAACCAACAACTAACTTGCCTTGCACATTGATAAGGGCATTCTGTTAAAAAGGTGCCTGAATGTTCTAAATTTTCCAGCACTAACAGCTCCATAGCAAGAAGCAAGTTCAGGATGACTCCTAGTATATCTAACTTAAAAAGAAATCCCAATCCCAGCCCCCTGTGGAAGAGATTTATGACTGCAATTATCTATCACTTAAAAGTTGATTTAGGGCAAGACTGTTTCTCTGCAACAAAGGTAGCAAGAAGGTGAGTTAAAGCAGACACACAGAAGAAGGTCCTAAGGGAGGAAACGCTGCCCAGGGATGAAATCATTCTCCCAGGAGCAGACACTCCTGACTTCTATTTTTGGCATTTCTGTTGTCATAGCATTAAGACCTTGGGAGGAGGATATGATACGTGATGGGGTGAGGTTCCATCATTTTAACCAACACATACTTCCAGTCATATATAGCTGCACTAATTACAATATACCTACTCACAGAGCACTGCCTAGCGTTAGATACTGCATCAGAAGGGTATTGTGAAGTTTAATTAATGCACCCAAAATACTTGGAAAGCTGGAGACTATTTCACTGCATCACCACAAGATAGATTGCAATAGCTGCAGCATGCTGTTACTAATAGTTTGAAGAAAAATAGCAAATGATCCCCGCGTTGCAAAAGATCCAAGTATTTGCCATAACCCACTAATGCATTTATATCAGACAGGGAAGATGAAGGTGATTCCACACAACATGAGGTTGAACTAGAGATAAAAAGCATTTGGGAAAAAAAAAGAATTCTATGGAAAAATTTTCACAGCTACCTTTCCTGCAATGGTTCAGTGAGTTATCCTCTCCTCACATAAAAACTTCTTAATTACAGTCTTTGAATATCCCCTGTGGATAGTTATCTGCGTCAGGTTCCAGGATATTAGATGAAGCAAAGAGCTTGTGCTGCTTGTGCAGAGTGTGAAAATTATCTCCCCATCCCTCAATGTCTTCCCCAACCCGCTCTCCTGAGCTCCTGCCTCAGAACCCAACCACAATGGTGGTGCTATCAGATCGAGCTGGTTTTGTACTATGAGCTGCTGATACCTAAAATCACCTTTTAAGAAAAAGTCACCACTGGCAGCCATGTATCCAAACGCAATTCTTAGGGAGCCCTGCTGGTGCTCTGTGCCCTATGGTTCTCGAAAACTCAACACACGTTTTCGGAAACAGCCAATTATTTATTTATAATCTTAGATATAAACCCCTAATCCTTTGATATTGTAACACTTTATGTTTCATATATAACAACTTTCAACTACAAATCTTAAAGCACCTCCCAAACATATCTCTGAGTGGCAACACCACACCTTCCATGGGAAATACCCCATTACAAAGTGTCAGATTTTAAGATGTCTTGTCATTTTTTATATTAATAATATAGGTCCTATTGGTAGCCTTCAAATCAGTCACAGCTAGCTGCCTGGCCCTTCTGATAATTACACTGAGCAACAATCTATGTTTGGGTGTTTTAAAGATCCTAAAAGCTTTTAAAATGTGTTCATATACTAGTCTGTTGCACAAGAGACTTGACAGAAGAAGCAGAACTATTTTCCTCACCTGCATTCAGTTGCTCCTTTCACTACGAAGAATTACAAGATCTTAAAAACAAATTAAAAAAAACCACACCAACAACAAAAACAACAACTTCCATACTTCCATATGAACACAAATTTCTCTCAGGGAAATACATTTGTTTAAAACACATTTTTCCATGTTCATCTTTGCTCCACCAGAATAGATGCACACCTTAGATGAGACGGCATTTCTGATATCTGAAGTGTTTAGAAATTTTTTGCAGTTCTTAAGGGAAAGATCTGTGGAAAAATAGGCAGAATGGCTTCCTCTATACCTGGACACTTGTCCTCATCACAGATAATCTTCATACTTGAGAGGAAATACTATAGGGAAATTTCTAAGGAAAGTGTCCCTAACAGGCTTCATCACATCACTTCCCTACACCTTTTCCACTTCTGCAGGCGAAAATCACAACAGTTCTTTCCCAGGACCTGTTTATGTGAAGAGAGAAAGAAGGGCTATTTCATTAGGACTGCTCTGATCTGCCATGTGTACAGCACATGCTCCAGGTCATTCTATTTTAGTCTTCTGTTCCTGAGGTTACTTTAAGTGGTGCCACTTACATCAGAGATAAATCAGGCATTAGGATTTCTCAGTCTACTGCTGGATGAGCTATTGAAAATTACCACCTCCACTTCTTCTCAAGACTTCTGTGGTTAAAGTTCCAAATTTCCTTCATTCCTCCGTGCCTGGAAGTCAGGTGTCCTGTGACGAATCGTGAAAGTAGCAACCTTTAATTAGAAATTATGCTGGATGGAACAAGACTGGAAACTCTTAAGAGACACCCAGCAGAAAATCACTGGGAAGTTATACATGAGGGTGTGGAGAGCACAAAGCACTGTTTTTAGATATATATATATATATATGCATATATATACACACATATATATAAATATACATATAATTGAAGCTGAAAGAGACAGGCATGATGTTAGACATGCCTGTCTAATAAGTTTAGCACAAGAGAATAGGAATGGTAGCATAATTTCATTGTATATGAAGAGGCACCAAGTAAGTCTATTTGATCGGAAATTAGATAAGACAATAAAATGCTGACTACCACCATGAAAATGTGTTTGATTTTTTTTGTGACTGAGAAGCAGAATGTTTCTACTTCTCTACAGAGCAAAAGTTCAAGGGATGACACAGTCCCAGGAGGGAAACATAAAGAAGATCCCACTTAGTGTAAAGCTGGATAAAACCAGATTGATCATCCACAAGCTGAGAGCTAAAATTAACCTGGGAAGCCACATTAAGATGAAGGAAGAATTTCAACAGCCTAAGGGGAAGGGTGGAAGATGTCAAATTCTCCAAAATGGGAAAATTAAGGCAAGACGTAGACATACGGAGTTTGAAAGAGGAAGAACAATGTAAGGTACTGCTGAGAAACAGAAAACCAAAGAATGCGGTATTATTAAATCGCCAACAAAGTCCAAAATATTAGTAGTGTGGTGGCTCCTGCCAATTGGTACCCAACAACCTCCATTCTGAAAGCTATTAGGTTGTGTGGCAGAATCAGGAAATAAAGTAGATGATGTGTGCCTAAGACAACAGCATGTTAAGAGAGATTCTACTCAAAGACAGGAAGATTTCATCTGAAAAGACGAAGTGACAATTGCAAATTAATAAGCCTGTTGTGGTAGGCCAAACATCCTTCAATTTAAAGAAAAGCTCTGAAAATAAGATTTTACATGCACCATTTTTGGTGAACAGTTGGCTCTACCATAGGATAACACAAGAGCAGTTAATAAACCAAATCAGAAAGAAGAAAAGGTGACTCTCTGAAATCATCTGAGCTTTGGAAGTCTCTTCTGGAGACTGGTGTGGAAAACATTTTAAAAAATACCCAGCATAAAAAGCAGAGTAGCTAAACCACCTGAAGTTTATAGACACTGTAGCCTACCTCCAAAATTTGACTAAGCTGAGCAAGGAAAGCCAGCAGTGGATGCAGCTAAATGAGCAAAAAATACAATCCGCATACTTCAGAGCACTCAGAAAAAGGACTGGGAAAAAGAATATAACTTTCATAGAAGAAAAATGTAAGAAAACATCTTATTTAAACAGGTATAAAAGAAAGGAAGAATTATGACACTGATGTAATCAAAAGACAATCCCAAGGGATTTAGGATATTGAATACTTATTTGGCAGTTAACTAGGATGCCAGGACAAAGCTGCCTGTTGATCATGTTGTTCAAACTAGACCAAAGTTGTATAATAGCAGTACTCTACATTTTTAACCATCTGGATCTTCAGCAGCTGCACATGCATTTTTTCCCCTCATCTTGTTCCCAAAGTCAAATGCAGCTACTTCTATTACTCCATTTAACCAAAGGAAAAAATTAAGGTGGATAAATTAGGTAATTTGGCTAACGCCATGCAAAAAAAAAAAACCCAGTTAGGTCTTGCAGGTAAGACCACTCACTTTGTACCAAGAGAAATCATCGTTCCTTCTTCTGACATAGTTTATCATATATGTAATTTTAACATGCATTTTAATACACATTTAGAAAGATACCAACAATTTAAATTTGGATCCTACACTGAAATGCGTGGAAACATGCTTCTATAGAACATTTAGAATTCAAAATCTTTCCCCACTTTTTAAGCACTTCCATTCAGCACTCAGCTAGCTCTTTGCAGCTATAAGCAACTCCAGCTACCTGCAGAAGAGGATGTTGCCTTTTATGTGCAAAACTTTTCATGTTGTGCTTCTGCCTTCTTTCTCACCAGCATTCCTTCGACTTCTTAGCACTGCCCTTGGCATGCTAAATGCTGAAAGACACTTGCTTAAAAAATAATTTTACCTTGCATTTGCTTTTACAAAGGCTTGTTTTTAAGCAGTATGTATCTAAATCTATGCAATTAGAAAACGCATGTAAGGAGAAATAAAGATGAAAACAGAAACAAAAAAGGTTATATCAAAAAGAGAGCTTTAAAAATGTGCTTTTTGTAGGAATCTAACATGTAACTAACAGCACACATATGGACATAAATACACAAATCACACTGTAACATTTTCTATACTGACTTAATTTCCAGTATGATGGTATTTATTTACAGGGACCTCTTTGGCACAGCAAGGTGATGCTGTCTCAGGTGCAAGCCCACCTTTGTAGACAGATCACAGTTCAAAAGTTCAGTTTGGCCTCTTTCTTGCAAGAAGCTGAACTGCAAAACTAAGTTCTTCCTGAAGTTCTATAGTCTTCTGTACTCCATTTACTATTTTCAGTTCTCTTTACAGAACAGCAAGTAGTTAAAATGAAGTGTGACCTTTTTACTCACTTTGAATCTGACCTAGAAACGCACAGCTGAAATTTAACAGATTGACCCTTCATCTAACTGAGGATAGGAGTGGTATGGCCGACTTGTTCTGCAGCAAGATCATCCCACTGGTGCAAGAGCATTGAGTAAATCTCAAAACCTGATGCTTGGTTTTAGAAGTGCAATTTAGTTCTCTGCTTTGCATGATCCTGGGCTAATCTCAGAAGCCATCTGTATGGAGGGAGTGGAATCAGGGCATTTCCCCACCTCACAGCTGATACTAGGTTGTCCTCAAAACCACGAATCCGTCATGGCCTGTGAGGAACCTGAGGCTAAGTAAGTAGACACTTCAAAGTGACCCAGCTTTTGTTTCTATGTTTGGCAAGAACCCAGAGGAAGCACAAGGCATCCTGAAGAACCAAGTACTTTGTTCTTTTTGCCAGTGCTTATGAGCCCTCTTAGTCTCCTAGCAAGTTTACCTTTATATCAGATTTCCCAGTCTGATTTTACACGGTATACCAGTTTAATTTTATACAGGCTATCAAACAAGAGGTTATACTCGCAAAATTGCTCCACTTGTGGATGAATTCCCCACCAGACTGGACTGCATTTAAACGCAACCAAAAGACTTTTTTCATTCAAATTGTACACAATAGTCTCCCACCACCCCAAAAGAAAGGTTATTGCTTACCATTAGGAATAGTACTCAAACTTGTCAGGGCCAGATCATCAAGTGGAGCGAATTATGCATATTCAATGGCATTAGTATGAGCAAAATGTTATCAAAACAATCGTATTTTCCATCTAGGCATCAAGAAATAATCGCAGCATCTCGCATGCTGCTTGAACAGATGACTAAGTAGCAACAAGTGTTTAGGTATTCTTTACTGTAGAAAAGACACACACATTGCAGAAACAAACCCAAAGTTGTAACAATTTCCATTTGGTGTTCCACATCAAATCTAGCAAAATGCATTATTTTTGATTGTGAAGATTCTGATCTTGCTCCATACCATTTTCCTTTTGATGGGTTTTAAAAATAATACTCTGTGACTCGTGTCCAATGTTAGTACTAATAAATGGAGGCAACCACAAACACATCTTATTGTTAGTTGGCCCTTTTGTTACTTCCATGTCTTAATGTCTGCCTTGGGAGGGCTAAATTCTGAAGCTAACTCCTTCATCATATAACTTGTGAAGGATCAGCGATTTAGAGCATGCTCTCAATTAGTGATGGGAGAAACCTTGAATTGCAAGCTGCCATCTCATCTTTATTTCAGGCAGCACCAGGAAACACTGCAAAGCAGAACTTATCATTGGGGACAAGGGATCAAAGGAGCTGAAATTAGAAAAGACAGTTTGGCTGCTTTCAGTTCAAGTGGAAGTATTACGAAAAAGTGTTTCAAATTATGTCACACAGGGCAAGTGTCACTGCAGTTAGTAAGAACTTACTGTGCCAGCAAATGTCAGGACAAATTATACTGCAGGACAGGCAAGCTGTGTGTCACCCTCACTTCCGAAAGAGAAAGGCTTCCCCCCACTGCCAAGAAGTTGTTCCAATTTCCAAGTTAATTTAAATCAAACTGCTCTCATTCAAATCAAAACAGCACAGATGGAGTATCATAATGACATTATGGGCAATTCTTTAGAACCCTCCCTACTTGCACATGTGAAGTGCTTTGATTCTCCACCACCTTAGTAGATCAAGAGAGGTCCTCCTTCCCCTCTACTCTGCCCTGGTGAGACCACATCTGGAATACTGTGTCCAGTTCTGGGCCCCTCAGTTCAAGAAGGACAGGGAACTGCTGGAGAGGGTCCAGCGTAGGGTAACAAAGATGATTAAGGGAGTGGAGCATCTCCCTTATGAGGAAAGGCTGAGGGAGCTGGGTCTCTTTAGTTTGGAGAAGAGGAGGCTGAGGGGTGACCTTATTAATGTTTATAAATATATAAAGGGTGAGTGCCATGAGGATGGAGCCAGGCTCTTCTCGTTGGCAAACAATGATAGGACAAGGGGTAATGGGATCAAGCTGGAACACAAGAGGTTCCACTTAAATTTGAGAAAAAACTTCTTCTCAGTAAGGGTGACAGAGCACTGGAACAGGCTGCCCAGGGAGGTTGTGGAGTCTCCTTCTCTGGAGACATTCAAAACCCACCTGGACATGTTCCTGTGCCACCTCACCTAGGCGTTCCTGCTCCAGCAGGGGGATTGGACTAGATGATCTTTTGAGGTCCCTTCCAATCCCAAACATACTGTGATACTGTGATACTGTGATACACCTTAAAACACAATCAACTCAAGGAAACAGAGTTGGCTGCCTGCAGGTTCCTGAAGCCACTGCTTACCATGCTGATGAAAAATGTTCCACTGTCTCCTGTGCACCTGAGTCTGTACCCATCTAATCTTTCTTGCCTCTTTGATCATATACTCTTTGCAGAGAGGTGCATTTGCAATTTATGCTGGACCCAGCATGGTACCCAGCACAACTGAGGTCTCATCAATGCCTGGTATGCCTCAGCAGTACTAGTAAAAGTGAATAATAGGAACATCAAATTCAGTGCACCAGAAAGGAGAAAGACAGAGCTAAGTCATAAGTAAAATCAATTTATCTTTATTCAGTTTTGAACTTTTCTAACACATGACTTCCCAGAAGTTCACAGGTGCTGCTTCTTCAGACTTTGATTTAAAACTTAGGCTGCTGAAAAAAAAGAACTGAAACTTGCACAGCTTCTGTTAATATCAGGATATTGTGTTGGGTGTAAACCAGAGGGTAGTCTGTTCCTTCACTTCCTAAGCTCTGTTTGATGTTTCCATCATTTTTCAGCCAAAAAAGGATAAACGCACCAAGAAAGCTATCAAGAATAATGTCCATAAATAAATGGCAATATAAAATTTCAGGGATTCAAGGTCTGGCTTTGATTTAAGCCACTATTACCTCCAGTTATTTACTGTATCCTACAGCTGCAGGCTATCATCCCAAATAGAAGAAGCACTATAATAGACCATCCTGAGCACTTTGAAGCCAAGAAGTACACAGCATTGAAAGAGCAATGAAGTTTTAAGTGAAGACTGAGACTGTACATAGAAGTAGCTGGGTTGCAAGCTCACATTTCCACATGACAACCCCGCAGGGAAGACAGCCTCTGGCAAATGAAAACAAACAAAGCAACTCTGAGACTCTAACAACATTTTTGCTGTGAATAAGTGCCTATAAATCCAGTTAACTAAGACACTGAAGACACTCTGACCCTGTACATTTCTCTTAGCCACTAGCACCAGTTCTTTTCAGAAAGGACTGAATTTATGTGCAACTCTGTCTGTCATTGACTCATGTTCTGAATGGCTGGACTTGAGCTATGTCTGTGTAAGCAGAATTTGCCTCCATGTATTCATTCTCCATCGCCAGAATGGCTGCTGCAAGAATGCAAATCCTATTTGGAGGGATTACATGCCAGGCAACAGCCAGAGGCCCCATCCAAGGCCAAGCTCCCCCCCATGCCAAGAAGCACAAACTCAAACTCCAGTTCAGAAAAGGACATGATTAAAGCAGGCAAGGTGGCAACACAAAATGGTATTCTCACTTCACATATGCAGAACCAAGGCTGCCATGCCTCTGCCCCCACCTCCCCATCATATCAGGAATTTGCATAAAAGCTGGGGATTTCAAAAAATGCAAGTGTAAAGACGTTCAAACAAGACAGCACAGACCAGGCCAGCACTTATTTGTGGAAGGTGGCAATAACTGGTGGCAATACAGATTCCAATGGAGCACTTGTGTGGGGGCACCAGGCGTCACACAAGCACCTGAGAGGGAAAATAAAACTATTTAGAGAAGTGTCTGCTATCTAGACCAGATCTTACATGGGTTTTTATGGTCTATGTACATTCCTCTGTAACAACAATTATGTAAAACTACTGGAATGTCCTAAGTACTAAAGAGTATGAATGTGTTTTTCCTTTTAAGTTGTATTTGCTATTGCTTATCTTCACATTTTCTGAACACTTCACATATTTTGTTCCTGTTATTTCAGCATACCAAGTGAGTTTCTATAGTGTGCAGTGCCACAGTGTTACATTTCCCACCTTAGGAAGAGGATCTCTTCAATTTAGTTCTTCTGCAAAAGAACAGACAGAGTGTATACCATGCTTGTGACAATGGCAGACTGGTAACACTGGACACTGGTCGTCAGTATTTCCATGCAGAATAGAAGCAGTGGCAGCTCACTGCTCCAGCACAGATGGTCCCTCGTCATTTAACACTGGCTGGCGAATGATGGATAAATGGAATGTCACACTGACTTCAGCCACAAGTCCTCTCCAGGTTAGAGCAGGCAGCAGCTAAGACCAGTTGTAACTGCCCCTATTTGCAACTGCACTGCTGCCTGATTTAAGCTCCTGAGTAACACGGAGCTGGTGTTGTGGGTTTGCATTTGCTCTGTAGCAATCTCATGTTGATCAGAATTGTTAGAAGACAAAGAAGTCCTACATAGCCATCCCCTGGCCATCCAGAACTACGTCATGTTGGAAATAAGAAATTTTACATTAAAATTCATTTGTTTAATGTCTTCCTCAAGTGTTTCTACCAGTTCCAAATAAGTTTTTGAAAGTCTGTGTTTTGCATCTTCCCTTAAAACAACTCAGTAAAGGAAGCATTCAGAATAAGTGACAGTATACCCAAGCATCAGGAAAAAGATGCCAAGAAAATGTATGGAGCTCTCCACCGAACTCAACTTAGAGTAATATGCAATTAATTTTTATGGGAATAGATAGAAAACAAGAAAAATGCAGCAGTTTGGGTTGTTTGTTTTTAAACAAACCATAAAACAATCCTGAAAGTGAAAGAACAATAAGACTATAAAAAGAAAAGGCATAACTTGCATCTCCATTTAGAGACATTTTCTGGCATACAATTTAGAGGCATATTCTCCTGATTAAGGTCCGGCACTAAGTACAGGTTCCAAGTCTACTTTAATCTATAGCAATTAATAAGCACATAAAAAAGATGCCTTAGGGGAGCAGGAAGGTCTGCTAAAAATAGACAACCTGTAGAGTTATCTGGACTGATACTTTACATAATAAAACTCTGAATTTTACAGGCCCAGAAGATCCACGTTTGTCATTGATTTTGAAAGTTGAGGCCTTTTGGGGTCTGACTATAGTCCAGTTACACATTAGCTGTAGGCCACAGTTATTAGCAGCAAGCCAATAGACTAACCAAGCTTTGGAGAACATCTCCACTGCCACCTTGGGCAGTGCCACAAAAGAGAACTGCACTGCACTGAAGGGAAACAAGCTAGCAGAAAAAATCCTTTTTTGTCTTACCTTGTAATGGGAAGAGCAGATGCCTTCAAACATATCTATATCCATACAGTCCATTGGTTCCGATCTTCCTGTAGTAGCAACTCTTCCAAGCTTTTTGTTTTCTTATTTTTAACCTGCCAGCTGGTGCAACCTGTAAATTTACGGAAGTGGGTGTATTATTCCAAGATATTTATTCATCTCATTCTACAAGGCATTCAATTTAAATATACATGGCTCAGTGCCATGTGGCTCATATTGCTCTCCAGAGCTTTCAGTGTAATGGATTACAGACCACAATGCTTCTGTAGGTTATTGATTTTGGGGAATATAAGTAGAAGACTCTTTAGGATCTCTTTGCAGACTTTTCAGAACATCACATTTCATACATGTATATCTTCTAAATTTGAGAACATGTTCCTACCTTATGAAATTCAAACACTTTACTGTACAAAAAAAGTGGCATAGTTTGCATGTCTGAATTGTCAATTTGCCAATTTGCCTGTTAAAGGTTGGTTCTTGTGGAAAACGACTAAGTGACATTTAAATACTAGTTCTGCAATAGGAATGCTACTGGTTTGAGAAACTGGAGGTTGACAGAGTGGTCGACGATTAAGGTAGCAAAAAAGAATAAAACACCTCCCAAAAAAAGTGATCGCCTATATGCAGGATTCACAAGCAGAACACATTTTCAAGGTGAATTTTACCAAAATATATTTTAGTTTCATGAAAGTTCAATTAAAGAACAGAATGCAATTGTCTGTTTACTGGCAGACTGGCAGTCCATGTTAGTTCGGATCTGCTTTGTTGAGCTGTGTTCAACTTCTCAAAGCATTTGACTGTTTAACTATGAGATTTCATCAGAAACTCCTTGCTCCAGCCATCATGGCACAGAAAATGGGATGCACAAGACCCGCTGCTCCTCCTTTAAAATCTACCCTGCTCTCTACATAAACTGTTTACAGGTATTTTAAAGGTTAGTATAGCTTTGTGTATATATGGTTTGTAGTATACACATCTTATCTAGGCTGCTTTCTCCCTCCTTTTTTTTTTTTTTTTAAACCATAGGAAATTGAAAATTATCTCATTTCAGTAAGAATGCCTAAAAGTCATCAGCAATAACATTTTATACTTTATTAACCACTGTTAGCCTTACATCCTGGTGTAAATTCCCACCACAAAGGGTGGCACACAAGACCACCTTGTCTGCATGGCAGAGGTGGCATGTCACACACACTGATGGCACAAGTCACATGTGGTTTAATTGCCATTTAAACCTGAAACTCCCAATGAAACCAGAAAAGGTCTTGATCCTGGGATATATTTCAAATGAGCTGTGCCTCCTCCTCCAAGGCAGGCAGATCTCAGATCTGACAGGTCACATACAATTACCCTAGAGTCCTTGCCTCTGAAGCTCTGAATAACAACCAATATTATGTAGGCTCTCCTCTTCCCTCTGACAACTTCCAGGACTTAATTTCAGTGAAGTACAACATTTGTCTTTCAGAAGTACTGGCTAAAATGAAAGCCAGGACTTCACATGGAAAAAAATATAACATTTATTCTTACAAATTAAGCATCAGAATGCAAACTGCTAGGAAAAAAAACATACTAAAAATGCCTCACTGTGCAGGTCATCTAAACATTCCCAGACCACATTTTTATTCAATCCATGGCTTGGGACCTCTAATTGGGACAAAACCTCCCTCTTTGAGACAGTGGAGCATATAGAGACTGGCATGGGGAGTCAGTTCGTATAGAGATTCCATTGTATATTACAATCATTATATCACACTTGTGGTGTGATTTCAGCATAATGCTGTATTACTCTTCCAAATCAAAATCCAACATAATGTCAAATACCTTCAAATAAGTATATCTGGTATTAAAACATTAAACTCTCCTGCCACCTCAAACCTGTTGAATAGACCAGAGCCTGTAGGTCAGGACAGATACCAAGTCTTCTTGGCATTACATGGCAAACCATCTCAGTGAGAAGCTGATCAATCTCCTTGTCCCTGTAGCACCGAGGAGATCTGAAGCAAGCAAGGTCCAGACAGAAGTCAGTAGCTGCTGGTCTTGGGATGGTGAGCCAAGCAGGCGCTTCACTGAACTGTGGAGTACATCACTTGACTTGGCAGGAAAAGGCAGCAGGCTAAGAAAAGGGACACCTGGGACATTGTCTTTGGCATGTACCTGGATGTAGGTAAAGAGAACTCTGACAGTGTGTGACTCACACAACACTGCTGAAGACCTGATTACAGTTCAATGCAAAAATTGGTTGTTGTGTGCCAGATTCCTATAGAATAAGGACTCTGTGTATGCAATCATGTCAATTATGTGACTGCAGGGATAGATATGAGGTCGTATGCATTGGAGAACAAAGAGAAATAAGCCAACAGCAGCAGGCAAGATAAAGAGTGAAAATACATCTAAAACTGTTTCTCTTGGTTGATCACTAAGATTAATTACCCTCACAATGCACAGGCTCTGTTCAAATGCTGATAGAAACACAAATGAAGAAGAGATTCCCTTGAATCTACCATTACAAATAGAATGCTACAACATTATTTTGCACTCAGACCTTGGATGTATTCTATTTCCAGTCATTTCTCTATAATACTGTTACTATTTTACAGTGTCTTCTTACATAATGATAGACATTACATGAACTACAGGAAGCCCAGGTTAACTAACAAAACTCCTGGAGTGTGTTTGAGTGTCTGGTTACCCGATAGACCTTTAACTATTTAACTGGAAACTAAAGCAATTGAGAGATAAAATAGATCTTGACTGGCTGCTGCCCTGATTTCAGTTACACTGTGGAGACATGTAGGTATAACAGAAAAAAAAAAAAAAAAAGCTGAGCAAATGACATTATCAATACATGAAAGTGATTGCATTGCTTTCAGATCCACTTAGAGATGTTAGCTCTACCTCTTAAAATCTTACCATGTGAAAAGCTGATCTTCGCTTTTCTGTCTGTGCTCATGTACAGAGGCTGCTCTACCTGCACCTCTAATTTCAGGTTGCAGAACATGCTATAAGCCATTGCTTTAGCAGCTTGGCACAGATCACATGAATCATACCTCTGAAGTCTTTGAGTAGGAACACCATTAATCAAGCAAAATCATTATTTTATGAGTTTTGAGTGACTTTCAGTCTTCTGAAAGAAAAAACACAACAGGCAAGGTGCACGAAGGGCAGACAGGTACTGCTCCGTTGATTTTGATTGACCTATTTACAGTGGATGTGAATCTGGACCAACAATAAGGACAA
Source organism: Nesoenas mayeri (assembly GCF_963082525.1). Classification (NCBI taxonomy): domain Eukaryota; kingdom Metazoa; phylum Chordata; class Aves; order Columbiformes; family Columbidae; genus Nesoenas; species Nesoenas mayeri. The sequence goes on from NC_137543.1 coordinate 117,983,886, forward strand.
AGCTGCAACTATTTCTCAGATATTAAAAATTCCCAACACACCTGTGTTATTTCCAAATATTAAAGAGTTATATGCTCAAATGAACATACATACAGGTATTATGAAACCCCATAATCAATCTTATTGTGCAATCTCAATTTTAAGACCATCACAAAGGACTCTTAAATGTAGTGCTACGTCATCTATCTTAGAGGACTACTGCTGGATTGCAATCTGAATGCCAGTGATCCTTCAAGTGACCCCAGAAGGCTTCTTTGACCACAAATTCCCTCATGCCTTCCACAACTAATATATTGTACTAGTGTCTTGTCATAAAACTGCATTTTCTCCTTGGAGGCACTGTGGTGCTTTACTTAGAAGCCCTTCCTGGAAAAGTCTGCCTTAACAGACAGAGCTTAGTACAGCAACATGAGCTGCCCAACTGAACTTCCTATTAAATCATTCCAAAACTGCCAGACTTATGCCATTGCAAAGACCCTTGAAAAGAAAAGTGTCCTGGTTGCCCTGAAAGTGTAGGTACCCAGCTTGGAACAAAACTCATGCATCCTTTTGACTCATACCAATGTCCTTGTTTACGGTTGCAGGATATATTAAATTCTGTTTAAATTACCAAGCACAGGAGCACCTGTGGATTGACATTCAAGACTCCAGTCTTCCCTAACACCATTATAAATGAGAGTGAAGCAAACAAGCCTGCTGCAACCAGCATACTGGTTCCAGTTGCCTGCATTCCTCTACACACTTCCACCCTTTCTCCTGCCCATCTCTTTGGCATTTGCTCTTCTTCCCACCTTCTTGTTTAGTCCTCCCTCTCCTTTTGTACCTGTAGAAGCTAGATGCTAACTGGCTGGGAAAATGGCTTAGCAGAGGGAGACCTGGAAGATCAGTTAGACAACAAATTGACCATAAGCCAGAAGCATGCCTTTTGTGACAAAGAAGAGAGTAAAGAAGAGGGAGCCAGACTCTTCTTGGGGTGCCCAGTGAAAGAACAAGAGGCAACAGACACAAACTGAAACACAGACAATTCCATTTAATCATAAGAATTCTCACAGTGAGGGTGGTCCAATACAGGTACAAGTCACCCAGAGATGCTATGGAGCCTTCTTCCCTGGAGACTGAAAATATCCAAAACCCATCTGGACACAGTTCCATGCAGCCTGCTCTAGATGACCCTGCTTTAAGCAGATGGTTGGACCAGACAAACTCCAGAGGTCCCTGCAACCTCAGACATTCTGTGAGTCTGTAAATGAAACCCTGTGAAACCCTGTTCCACTTTTTTTTTTTTTTTAAATTTAAAAAAGTATGTTACTGACATAACTAACTTGAAAACCTGATCCTGAACAGTGGGACAAGAATTTCAGTTGAGTTCTCCACACTTTACAAAGAAAATGGACTGATGAAACAATGAATTTGAACATTAAACTAGATGTTAGAGATGCTCCTCACTCTTAAGAATCAAACAACTCCTTTTGTGCTTTTCTCAGAAGAAAAAGCTCCACTGGTCACTGCTGCTTGCAGTAAGATCAGTAGCTCTGCTTGTAGCATTGCCCACTTGTGGCATTATGTTTATGTCTTGCCCTTAATTTCATGCTCCCAAATGGAGACGGCCAAAGCAATTTTAGTTAGCAAATTTTTTCCTCAGCATCACGGCACATTGGATAAAACCTGTTTTCTTATGCATAGCCAATGATGAAAGAGCATAGAGAATTCATCCCCATAATAAAGAACAAGATGGACCCTTACCCAGTGCTCCAGAGAGCTTTGTAACAGAAAACCTCTGAGTGCAGCAACTCATACACTTCTTTCAGGGAATGCTATCAGCAAACCAAAGGTCATGATGAGTGCTTTAACAATGGATTACATATATTCTCATCAGTGTCAAGGACTACCCAGTATCAAGCAGAGGTGCATCATGTTCTTACCCAAAGAGGTGGCAAAGTCTTCTGCATAATCCAGTTCCTCAGTCGGATAGAAGACCTGGGCCATTCTTTCCCATACCCATCACTCCTTATTACAACAGTTACCATATTCCTGTCATTAATGATCAAAAGGTAACACCTCTAATCTCAAGATTCTGAGTTCTAGTACGTCAAACTCAAATTCAAAAAGCCTTATTTACAGCAGCCTACAAAGTAGGTCCAAAATAACAATGTGGTCTCACTCCTATTTCTTCTTGAGAATAACTCAGTCTTCAGTGAGACAAGAGTGTCAACATCCACAAAAAGAAAGCTTGATAGTTAAGTTAGAAACTTAACAGCAACTTTCATTTTTCCTATGTTGTATATTTACTATGGCTGGAACACTACTCCAGCTGAGTTACCCCACAGTAAGTGTGTTGTCTAATGGTTTCCTCAGAATAATTCAGGGAATGACAATATAAAATCAATAGAAATTAAAGTGAACAAAAAATTAAGTTAACTCTCTTCAATATAACAGTCATATATTTGCACCCTATCGCTCAAATGAGATCTGTTGCGAACACCACATTGCCTTTGGTTGTGCTCTACCACATGGCTGAGCTTTGGATGCAAAAACTTAGTTATTTATTAATACATTTGTTGGTTATTAGTTCATTTAGCCATTTAGTAAATACAGTCAGGCATACCAGTTCATATATTCCACAAACATGGATGCCATGCAACAATTCAGTGATAATTTTTACACAAATCCATTAGCTCTGACTAGAATAAACAATTTGCAAGTACATACACTAGACGTTATGTGTACATCAATGGCTCATATTTACTTGGCAATTGATTAATCCAGTTTACAGCACAACCAAAACCTCTGGTCTAGTGATAATCCCCAGAGAAGAATTTGTTTACCTGCAATGAGCTAGACTGGAGTACGAGTTGGTCGGGCTTTGTTGATGCAACTGAGGCCTGTTACATGCCCACTGACGGATTCAGCTTAGCTAAACTCTTGCTCTGGGCAGCTGCAGGCTGTGAAGAAATGCAACCTGTGCTGATTCAGCTTGCCCCTTAAGGCAAAACTCAGCCCTGGCAAGACCTCCAAGGGAAGGCAACACCAGAGCAGATGCTACAGCACAAGCACTTAGGAATATTGCCTCCTGTTGCCAGGAGAGGAAAGATCACCCAGTGTTTTCAAACTTTTTAAGGCAGTCAGGTTCAATATAAAAAAAAGTCTTTCATGTGTGCACATTATTGCAGCTGTTTTAGTGTTATATTGGCACATAAGTATTATTAGCAGAAATAAAAGGCTTTGTCAATAATAAGCTCGAGTTTTGTTTTATTCTGCATTATGTTATTGTAACTGCAGATCCTGTGTACAATCACATAATTGCATCTCTACCATTGTAACACTTGTAATTGCCCTCCCTCTTTCTTTAATCTCTCCAGTGGAAAGACTAAAGTTCAAGCTATTCCATATCTGGCATTAATCTACAGAACATCAGTTTACAAGGGTAAAGTAAATTCCATCAGGCCTAATAGGATTACAGCTTTTTCTGCAGTTTTCAAATCCTCAGAAGTAATAAACATTTTTTAAAGGAATAGGTGGTCTTCACAGAGTTGATTAGCATGGCCCACCACAATCAGAATAGCTGGCAAGGAATTTACCATAATAATATCACTGCATCTGCATCAAAGATTACTTTATGATTAGGACCTACAGAAAATCTGCTAGGTAAACTTGAGGAGAATAGGTCACTCTGGGATGACAGCACAGTAGGCAATAACCAGGTGTCTACATGTGTAGATTTAGGTCTAATTAATATTGTTTTAAAGTAAAGTCACTAGAATATTTTCAGATACAGGTAGTGTCACTGTTACTACACTGTTATCTCTTCTTGCACCTTATCTGGTTAAAATCACTCTGCAAATGTAAGAGTCAGAACTTAACATAGATTTGAACAGTTGCATCTGCTTTCCAGAGGTACTACTGCAAAGCATCAGGAGAAAATTATTGCTTTTTTAAAAAAATTTGCTTTTGAATTGCATTCCTTAATCCATATTTTGGACTCACCCCCACCCAAAAAAAGCCAGCTATAAAATGACAGCATCATTCATCAGAAGCACATTCCAACTGCTGATTTACCTCCCGAGGCACTCAAAGGGTCATTTTTAAACATTAAATTGTCAATAGGATAAAGAGGGACTGATCCTACTTGCTTTAATTAGAGGCTTTTTCTACAGAATCCTCTTCATATAAAGGACTCCCTCCATAGACCTTGAATGCCTGATTGCCTTCTGCAGTTGAGAGAGGTGGATTTTCTTAGATTATGTATTTTGTAGTTTTGCTGCACAAGCACAGCCATTTATTCACAGCACAGTTCAGTTTCCTTCCCAATTTTTCCTGTAGGAGTCGGTTCAATCCTTAATTACTTATCTATAGCTGGTTTATAAGCTCTAACCCATCTCTTCAATCTATGCTTTAAAATATTTCCCTGAAACAGTCATCGAGCCCCTCCTACTATTTGAGAAAAATATATGAAGACCATCTCTCGTAAACTGCCTAGATAAAAGATACTGCCTACCACAGTACTACAACAGGCTTTTTTTCGATTGGCTGTGCTTCAAGATTTGTTTAAAAAAAGGATGCCGTCTTTCACGCTGTGTTCTGCTTTAAATACAATATGCAAGCCACAAGCTCTCAGCTCTTTATGATATGGACCAGTCCTGTGCCTTCGGTGGTATATTACCAACAGGCATCTCAGCAAACATAAGCTCACTGGTCCTGACAAGGACCTTGTTGGTCCTGCTTAAAAAGACAGAATGTATATATATGTATTTATATATACATATACACACAGACATATGTATATATATGTGTATACACGTGTGTGTATATACGTATCTCCTGCTTTCTACAAGCAGTACAATGCTTTTCATGCAATGGTAGATATTAATGTCACCTTCCCTCGCAGCTCCCACCCATTCAAAAAGAGTGGAAATAATCCATACGCGCTTTTCACTACATGCCTACCACAGAAACTGCTTATTCACACATAACCGAGCCCACCAAGATGCAGGAGGACAGTTACAACGCGAGGCTTTTTAAACTGCCAGCTCAAACCACTCAGCACCTGCCGCTTCACATCATATTTCATAAAATAAGATTAAAACCGATAAGCAAATACATCTCAGAAGCAGAGCCACATCCTCCCCCGCCACCACCCCTTACTCCAAGGCTTGTGCTACCGAACACAACCCAACCCCTCAGCACCCACCCGGCCCCGGGAAGAAGGAGCCGGCGGCTGCCGCTGCCTGTCTTACCTCCGCCGCGGTGCCGGCGGCGGCTCCCCCCGCGCTGCGGAGCGGAGCGAGCGGCGCTGCTGCCGGGCGGGCGCCGCCGCACGTTGCTGCTGCTCCCCCGGCGGCGCGGGCGGGGCTCCCGCCGGCCCGGCCTCCCCGGGAAGGGGCCCCGGTTGCGGCAGGGAGCAGGGGAGGAGGGGGGCGGCAGCGGTGGCCCCGCCGCGGAGCAAGGGAGGGCGAAGCGCGGGCAGCGAATGTTAAATGAGGAGCCGGTGTTGCGGCAGCGAGGGAGGTGAGGGCTTTTTTTGGATTAGCGATAATTGCGCCGAAAGGGGAAGTCCGATATTTAGGGGGGGGAGGGCAGACTGGGAAGGTTAAATACACAACAAAAGCTGTTGATAGGAATACGGGGTTAAAATGAAATTACAGGTGGTTTTCTCCTTACAGCCCCTTTTGCTCTAAGCAATGGGTTGTTGGAAATTCTGATAGTGTTTTGCCACTTCTGTTTATGCCAGGGCTGGTGTGCTTTCTCAGGGCAACTCTTACAGTTTAGAACCCGGCTGGAAGGGACAGCCAGAGGAAATGTGCTACCACTGAATTAAGATTTACCCTGTAGACAAGAGAACGTCTCCAGGGATTGTTGGTGTGGCTACACCAAGAGAAACTGAGCCTCAGAAGTGCAGATCCTGATATAGTGCCAGCTCCCAGTCCAGATCCTTTCCAGTTTAATGCCTTAGCCTATGCACTACTGCTTGCTGAAAATTTTAAGCCTTCTTTCCTCTTCTCTCATTAAGCATAACCCTTATTGGTTTGTATTTTTCTATTATATGTTCGCCAATAGAGGGAAAAATCTTACCTTTTTTACCCTGGGTTTTCTATTGCTGTGTAATTATTAACAGCACCTACAAACCTGCTACATCAGTCCCTTGCCAGTGTAGACTATCTTACTTTTTATTTCGTAGTACCTCAGTGGAAATGTTGAATCTGTCAGGAATCCAGGACTAATTGTGGAAAGTGGTACATGCAGCTTCAGACATACATGGCAGGTCATAGCAATCACAGAACCATAGAACAGTCTGGGTTGGAAGGGACCTTCAAAACTCATCTGGTCCAACACCCCTGCAATGAGGAGGGACATCTTCAACTAGATCAGGTTGCTCAGAGCCCTGTCCAGCCTTGCCTTGAATGTCTCCAGGGATGGGGCATCTACCACCTCTCTGGGCAACCTGTGCTGGTGTTTCACTACCCTCATTGTAAAAAAATTCTTCCTTATATGTGGTTTAAATCTCTTTTAGTTTAAAACCATTACCCCTTGTCCTGTCACAAGAGGCCCTGCTGAAAAGTTTGTCCCCATCTTTCTTATAAGCCCCCTTTAAGTATTGAAAGGCTGCAATAAGGTCTCCCCAGCTGTCTTGGCATTTCATTCCAGAGGCTTTGCAATTTTTGCAGTCTTCCTTCTGACTGAAGAAAGAATTGTTGCTGGTAAAATGTTACCAACATTGAAACTATAAATTATTCAATGAGACTTTCATTTGTTAGTGCAAGAGCATCAACCCGTGCCTTGCTTTTATGGCTTTCCCTTTTCTTTTCTTCTTTTGCCCAATATTTCCTTCAAGTTGCTGCATGCTAATAACAAAATGAATGGCTGAATCCATGTCATGCACCAACAACTAACAACATCTGTAGTCAGTTATGTTTTCAAATGGTAGTACAAATATGAAATAATTGGGCTAAATATGCTAATTGAGCTGTAATAATAGAGTAACCCATTTGTGACTAGGAAGTGTAAGATTCTTGGCCTCCTATATGATGAGATATAAGGACAGTTTCTCAGATCAGCATCCTCAGTTATGTCTGCCAGTTTGCAGATACTCCAGTTTATAATGCCTAAACTAAGTACACTGATCACCAGCTTATAGACTCTATAACATAGTCAATAGCCTTTAGAGCTATAGGGGAGGAGAGAGATCAGTGCTCCGCTCATGTTTGGCAACAAAGAGTCTGAATATGTAAAACAAATCTTTCCATCTACATTAAGTGCTCAGGTGAGGACTGTGAAAATCCTGCCTGCTTTGCTTACTGCAAACCTTTTAAAAGTTCCCTTTTCCAGGTTTTATGCACTTACTATATCTTTGCTAGCTATAAAGTTGATAGTAGCAGGAATATTACTGGAGGTGGATAACAGAGGGCTTTATATCCTTTCCTGACAGAGTAGACCTGATGCAGAGGCGGTGTTGGAAATGGAGTAACTGTTCTTAGCTCAAGAAGAACAGGTTTCTTTCTGCTACAAATTAAATCTTAGTTCAGAATCAAAGAGAAAAGGAACATCAGTTTGCCTAATCTTCCTGCTGCCCTATACAGAAGAAGGTAACAGTCCAAAGTTAAAAAGCACCCCTATGCTCAACACAGAGGGGATTTGTTTGGCAAAATGTCCATCAGCTCCGATAACCTTTAAAAATAATTTTGTTCTGTAAAAGCTTTTTCTTCCATAGTTGCTTAGTGTAATTCAGGAGGAAATCTCAGCTGCTGACAAAACATTATCCTGGTTCACACAGAACACATATGAGAACCATGTTTCAGAGAAATCACTTGTCTATCTGTGTTTAACATACCTGAGGTTAACCACTAAGGCAGTTTAGTAGTTTGTTTTTAAGTAGCCAGCATTAGTTATTCACAGTTTAAAAGGTGTTTTCTGAAGAAGACTAAGGTTCAGCCTTTTCAGAGATCTGCAGTTTAAAGAGAGGTTATGGTTTGTCTCTGGTCAAAAGCCAGCAAGCTTGGCTTCTTCACAGCATTATAATTCAGAAGTAATTATAATGAACAAATGAGAAGGACTGGTATTTCTTCCTCACTGGAACAAAATTCATTTTGATGTTATAACTGTCATTATAAGAAATTTTCAAAATCCTCACAGGATTTGTAAAAGCACAAAACATTATTCATCCTTGTAATTAATGAAAAATAAAAAAGGGAGTTCCAAACCAAAATAAATGGGAATTTTCAGTGTATAGGGAATCCAAACTGAACTGGTTTAGATACAAAGTAAAATTTGTCTTTGTCAAATAGATGAAAGTTGTAAAGTGGAATGAATGAGCGTGTATACATGAATTCTAGAGATAAATGCCTTTTTTGTTCATGAAGTGCTAATTAGCACTCAAGAGAACTGAAGCCTGATAGATCTCCACCAGCTTCAAATGGTCTGGATGGGGTGCACAAGCAACAGAGATCCAGTGTAACACATTCATGTTGGAGCTGGGGGATGTTGGGTTTCTCTTCCTCAGCCTGCCACCAAGTTAGCACATTCTTCTGACAAGCCAGGCCATTTCTCAAGCTCTTCTTTTTCTCTCCTGTCTTTGGCCAACTTGACTTCAAGCTCCCTGGAACAGACAGTCTTTAAAAACAGCACACAGACTCAAAATAGAAACAGTAGATACAATATAAAAAACCAAGCAAATCTACAGAACTGGAGCCAGCTAACTAATTAATTCCAAATTTTTCCATGTCCTTTTGAAAATGTGTCCCAGTAAGGCTGCTCTTTTGGACAAGGAAGAGTGATCCTACTGCCACTTCTCAAAGATACAAGCATGAGGAGCCACAGATGAGCCCTCTACAACTGTAACCAGCCCTCCTCTCTGTAGGCCAGTCATGTGGTGGGTAACAAACATCCAGCAGGAGCTTATAAATATGCAATTTTAGAAACTGAATCAGTCTGTCACTGGAAGAAAAAAGTATACAGAACTTATTACACAGTATTTTTCCACCTCCTGCTTATTCTAGAAGGACTGTAATTATTCCCTATTGCAAGAGCTGTACAGTAGTAATCCCTCTCCTCCTACATGCTTCATTTACAACTTGAGAGCTAGCAGCCTATTAAGTTTTTAATAAATTACACTAAAATATTATGGCACTGTTCTAAAAGTAAAACCTGGAGGTGAGTTGTTACGGATATGTTCCTTACATGCATAAAACTACCACTTAAACACATAGGTTTTTTTAGAAAAATGTCTTGGCTTATAAACATCTGTGATCATAAATAGTTCTCGGAAAAGCACTGGCAGTGAATTTGTAGTATGAGAGTCACTTTTTTAAAGGAGAAAGCTTTTTTCTTTTCACTATTAATCTCTTTTCCTTTCATCTCAGATTTAATTCATCTCTAGGTCTTTACAAAGTCATGAAATTATTCATGTGCTAAGAAGGATAAGGTAGTCTGAAAGAATGAAAGACCTCACGAAGATTCAATAAAAGTAACAGTAAAAATACTGGGAAGGATATGGAAAATATTGGGCTTTCATTCATTCAGGAGCACAACATCAGCCTGCATCATTTGGGAAAGTTTTAAAAAGAATACTTCTCATTTTGCATTCACAGGACTAATTTTGATGGGGATTTCAGATAACAGCAGGCAGTGGAGCATTCTGTCTTTCATATTTATGCCTATGCTTAACATTGGGTCCCTGCATCCATGGTTAAAGTAGTCTGTTCTTCAGGCATCTTGAACATTCACCTGCTCTACTGACAGTCACAGAAGCTATACATACCTAGCAGTTCTAAGACTGAACAACATTTACTTAAATCTCTATATGTGGTCCTGGGAAGTCTGACATTAAGTCTACAGACTTCAAAAAACTTATACTTCATGTCTGGGGGTTTTCTATCCTTTTCTGTCTCTCATAATCATCTTATAGTACCTCAGAATTTGTAAGGGAGAGAAAAGGAAGGACAGAAGAACCACAAGATGATCAGATATGAATGACAAAGTAATTTGCACATGCTTACATATTGAATGGCTTGAGAAAAGTGTTCACAGATTTCGTTTTGATACATATTAATCAAGATGGGCTCTCAAAAAGGCATCTGTTAATAGGGGAAAGCTGTTCTTGTGTTGGTTGCATATGAGAAGTCCCTAAGCATTTAATTAAGCAAATAACATCTTGAAGATGGAAAGGAAGCAATATATTAAAAATACAAAAACTTAAATAAAACAAAAGAATTAACAAAGCTTTAAAAGTTCACAGAGAGGGAAGAAAAAAAACCCCATAAGTCTTACAGAAGAATTGAAAACACTTTCAGAGTACTGTTATTTGGGTAGATCATAAATAGTTCTCGGAAAAGCACTGCAGCTGTTTAGGCATTCTGCTGAAGACTATGGAGTATACCATTGAAATGAGTAAACTTAAGTATAAAGTTTTCAATGTTTGTCTCAATTACTTTAGTTCTGTCCTCTACATATTGCATATCAGGCTTAAAACATGGATTTTTTTCTAATGAATAGGCTGAAGAGACTACTCAAAATGGGACATGTTGAGGATATATATGTACCTCACCCATATCTTAATGAAACCCATTTCTGAGGATTATCACTGGTAGCTGAATGTAGAAATAAGTATATTTTGTTCAGCACAGCCATCTAAGAATAGTTTACACAGAGAGAAGCATTTTACACAACACATCAACAAAGAAATGTAGCTTAAAGAAGCTCTTGGCTGTAGAGAATTCCTCCTACTGTTGTAGAAATCACTGCTGGCAGGAGCTGTCTTCCTGAAGGGTCACCACATCACATTGAAACAGTGGAAGCTTAAACTTTCATTTTACCATGTGTCTGTCGGAGTCAGGAATAACAACAGTGGCACAGCAGGAAAGAAACTCAGGCACTCCGGACAGAAAGTGACTGAGAAGACCTCCCCTCATGGCATGCCCAAGCCTCTTCAAAAAACACACATCTTCACATGTCCCATAACCTCCTAGAGTTTTGTTGCTGCTGCCTTCTCCTTCTTCTTAGGTGTTTCCCTAGTTTAGGTCTGTATGGTTGACAGAAATGTTCCATGATCACCTTTATATTTGGGATTCATATGTGCTTTCAAGCAGTCAAAGATCTTTAGTCATGCCCTGGAAACTTGTTTTGCACTGGAAGCTGCTTTGGAGCATCTTTGCAGAGTTTACACTTCACCTTGCACCCCAGAACAGCTGTTTGGGCATTTGTGTATCATCCAGCCATCCTCCATCAGGAGAGCTCTCAGCAATCAAGTTTTCTTCATGTAAGTTTGAATGAGTGCTTTCATTAAAAAGATCTGCACACCTAAAAACAATTGACTTTTTAAACAAGAAAAGGATTTGCTTACTGCAAAAACTTATCAGAATATTATGTGTCTCAAATAGGTGGAATTTCATTTTGAATCATTGTCTGGGAGCCAGATGTACACCTCATGGAAACTTAGTGGTGTCAAATTATTCTCAGAAGTACCTTATGCACAGCTTTTGGAAGCAGAGTTAAAAAACATAATTGCAATGGTACAAATAAATTACTAAATAGAACTAAAAGCAACTGCAGGAAAAGTTTTGATTAACTGTGAAAGAATATGACATACAACAATAGCAAGATCCTAAATTATTTTCCTATCTGTTGCTAAATGTTCTTAACTTAATCCTGCAGTTGGGTTTTAATAAGCTGGTATTAGGGCTGTTGTTATTGTGTCAGCATCGTGATAAAAATCCAGAAGGCCTTTCCAGAGATCATCGCCATAATAGCAAAAAGATAGGGCTTGCTATTTACTTAATAAACAACTGACAAGATACAAACTTCCCTTGTATTTAGATCCTCCCTCCTGTCCAGAAACTAAACTCATTGCTTCATTATAATTAGGACCCTTGCAGATTTCTTTATAATTGCTAATTACTTTTTAATCTCCCTGGCAATAAATAGCTTTTCTAAACTTAATTGATTTTACTCACAAGGACTGACAGATTACCCGGGATTCTGCTCACCATCTGTCATGTAAACACAGGTAAAGTAAAATTTTCCGTGCTTTTTCCTCCTAAATTACCTCTCTTTTCCTTTGGAGTTGTTCTGTCCAGATTTAGTTTTTGGTTGGATGCAATTATTTGCAAAATAACTTTTCAGAAGCAGAAATGAAACCTACAGTGAACACCAGAGACTTTCAATAAGTTGCAAAGGGTTATATTAAGCTAAAAGTTCCCCTGAGAAGACAGTGCAATTCTTAATTCTAAATGTAAAAAACCCTAAAACTACATTCAGGTTCCAGACTAGCAAATGTTGAGATTAATTCATTGTTATATTTCTGTGAATTAAGAAAACTAATATAAGCTATGTTATTTGTCTTCTTCTGAACTGTGCACTTCTGGGAGCGGAGGAAAAGAAAACTCACATGTTTCTAACCTCAAAGGTTGGGACTGTTTTGTAATGAAAATTAATTGTCACATAACTTACAAGTCTAGGAAGTGAGACTTTAAAATCAGATGTCTGCTGAACATTGTTTGCGCTGTCCCTGATCTAATTAGAAAATTCTCTCCTTGCCATCACACCACTATATTTCTGGTTTTATGAAAATGTAGCCAGATAGAGTGTACTGGATCTCTTCTTTATAGCTGGATGAAAGTATCTGAACTGCATTAACAAAACCATATAATACATCTTTTCCAAGGGCTATTAATTCAGCCATGTAAAAGTCAGCATTTTGTAGAAATTTTTAAGTGCCTTTGATCTCAAAACATACTGCAGGATTCTGATTCATTCCTGCATTACTTGTCTACTGGTGTGGCTCCTCTGGTCAAAGCAGCTTTTCTGAAGGGTTCCACAACAGCCTCCATGTCCTGACAATGGTATTTTTCCTGTACTTTGTCAAGGAAAAGAAAAAGATCTTTTTTCTAAATAGGACTTTCAACAGAAGTGTGGAAGTATTTCAGCCAAATAGAGGATATGGCCAATGTATATGCCTTTTATGTATTACTAAAAATAAACATAGAGTGTTGACAAAACAAATAGAATATGGCTGTTTTCTTTGGGGAAAAAAAGAAAAAAAAGTTAAAATATGTATTGCTCTGAAACACCTGAAACTTGGCACCTGAATTCTGCTGATTTCTTTTGATTGTTTTTGTCCACAGAGTGTTGGATGTTTGTTACTACGTAGATAGGAAAAGATCCTTTTCAGAGAGAGCTTTTCCTTTCTTTTAGTATCTTAAAGGGGAGAAAAATCCTGTTTGTTTTCCATTCACTTGCCATACTCCTTTTGCCTACCATTTGCTGCTTTCATCCCTGCTTGCAAAAGGTTCTCAGCCTTTTTTACAGGGCCAATCTCCTAAACAACCTCTGCCCCTCAATTTCCTATGGTTTCAGGTGTTTGACTTTCTCTGTTGACTCTTCCAAACTTCTGGAAAGACCAGCCCATAGCTCTGCAATCCAAGTCTCCACTAAATCCTAGATTTGCCTCATCAGTCCTGAAACACAGTAATTGAATTTGGAGGCAATCCACACTACGCTGTATTTTGTGCTGTTTTATGCAAGAAGCTTCTGATCAGTCAATGCCAGATTTTATTCATGTGTTTCTATTACATGTCAATAAAACAAGCAAACAAAACCCTCTTAAGCACTGCGCAGATTATGCTGAGATTGTTAATACTACGGAAGGCAGGAGTTGTAAATGACAGGGCATGCTGGCGTTGGTAGAGAGCATTTGTCAAAGTAAAGATGGACTGACTGGCAAGGAGAGAGGGTTAGTAAAGATAATAGAAGTTTTAAGCTCCAGTTTACATTTTATATATCACCCCAGATCAGTAACAACTGTAGGACATTGGCAGCTGATCTTTGTTTGATAACGTTAATAAAAGAGGATGGTGAAAACAGCTGCACTTCTAGTGCATATTTATTTATCTCCTAATGTGTATTAATTAGCTATATTAATTAACTTTGACATTAACTGCCAGACAGAGCATTATGATCAGATAAATGATTCTCAAAGGTTGCTATTGCCTAGTTTTATGTTGGGGAGAGCACTGGGCTCAGGTGATGAACCGTCAGGAACTCGTTGGGGACTCATAGAGACCTTCCCACTGTCAGCCAGCTGCAGCCGCAGGGTGACAGGTTTGCAGATGCCCGTGAGCAAGTCTTCAGCCTCTTGACAAGCTCCATCACTTCTGAAAATACAATACAGAAAGCAAACACACTATCTACCTTGTCTTGGTTTTAAATCAAGTACAAGTTACTCATTGCATCTAGTTCAGTTGTTGATACTTGTGAGAGTCATGTAGGGATTTTCCTGGAAAGGATGGATCAGCAAATGTTTTGCTGTCTTATTTAGGTCCTATAAAAAAAAAAAAAAAACAAAAACGAAACATCCTAAATGTGGGTGAGTTTGTTTATAACGTGTCACACTTCAAGGTGTTTGGTTGAACATTGGTCACACTTTAAAATGAACAGAATGCAGGGCATTGCGATAGGAACAGGCCAATCCTTGGGAAGAAAATAGATGTATTCAAGCTGTGAAATTTAGAGTAATGATTCACTCAGCCTTGTGGCAGCAGTGTAAGGAGCCAGTCTGGGGGATGCTGAGCCTGGACTGATAGGAGCAGGACTCCTTTCTCTTGAAACAATCAACTCAAGCGAGTCTCGGGAATCCCTTACTATGGGTGTCGTGCCATGCCTTGAATTCGCAGGATAGACAACAAATTTTGTCCATGGGTGTATGTGCACATGTGCAGCAGTAAAAAAACGTTGTGATTTGCAGCTCAATTCCAACATAGCGACTGTGTCACTCATCGGTGTCTCTCAGTAAACTATTATTTGGGGATTAGCAGCAAGCTTCTCAGCTCAAAAGCAAGGGATTTTTCTTAGACTATTTAAGAGCTTACAGTGCTCCCGTCTGTCCTGTAACTTCCTCTCCACACACGGAAAATGGAGGTTTCCAATCAATTTGTCTGATTCTGTTTTGAATGCTACATTCAAACTTGATATTAACCACCCTCAAGCAAGTCACAGTCCTGCAACACATCAACCAGGATGATCCTAATGGTTTTACAGGCCCGTGGCCATATTCTGAGTCTCCAAAGTGAATAATTTTCCTTGAATAAGGACTGCAGGAATTTTAAAGCATTTGGTTAAGAACTTCAGACACAGAAACAAAAAATACAATGTCCCTACATACCCCATGTTCTCTTGAAGACTAAGTGGAAATACTTGCCTCATTCTTCTCTCACCCTATGCAAACATCTGCGGTTTCATGAAGTTTACATTATTAAAAATTATCCTCCAAGGCCAAAGTTGTAGAGCCAACTGAGTGTGTCTCATTTTCAAGTCAATGAGTTTCTGTTTGAACAGTCAAATCATACAAGTTAAGGTAGTGGAATAAGAAAGCAATAATCTAGTAATAACAAAGTGGGGAAAAGTATGAGTACTTATTAAGCCTCACTCCCTCAGGACTGCACAATTATGTCTGAGTTTTAGATATGCTAAGCATCAACTTAAGTCATGGGCATGTAATGGAACAGGCAACATTTTAACAGATTCACAGTTAAGAGTTTACTGAATTTTGCACTTGGGTGGGTAGTACCTCAGTATATAATTTATTTTTCCTAAGCTGCCTTTCAAAAATTAAATTAATAAAGCAAAAAGTACATGAAGCACTGTATTTAGTCAAAAAGAACACGTATGTGTTAGTGCCGTTCTTTTTTCAATTTGCTTTGTCTTCAAGGAGGAACATGAGTAGTTTTTCCCACTGCAGTTAATGCTGAAAGGATTGAAGGAAAGAATGATGAACAGAAAACAAAGGACATTTGCAAAAGACCAACTAGTATAATCTGTCCATGGAATTTTAGCAGTCGCGCAACACATGTTTGTATTCAAAAGTTTAAATTTCCCCTTTCTGAATTTATTTTAGGAGACACTGACTATATTTTAGCTTTGATGTAACCATTTTCAACCTAGACAACTTCCAGCTTTAACTATTTAGTGCCTCTGCGTCAGACAGCTGAATCCTTGGAGTTCATCCCATATTACTACTTCAATAAAAAAATCTCTAAACCTCTTCTTCCCCTACCATTCCAGCCTCCAGTGGGTCTCCTCAGCCTCATCACAGACTAAAGTCAAACTTTAGACAATCCATAATCAACTTCTTCCAACCAGTGATTTTATTTATTCGGTGCCTTTTGATTTATAATGCCATTCAGTGTGACACCTGCCTCATCTCAGCCCTATTCAGCCCTCACCGATGGCTTGCTAGGCACTTGTTTATTCATCTCCTCCAAGAAATGCATTACCTAATGGAAAGTTGCAATTCTCCATTTCTTAAAATAAAGAGTGAAGGAACCTGCTTTTCTTTGTCGGTGGCACATGCACATACACATCTGCACATACATATATTTTCATTACTACAAGTTTTTCCAATCACAAAAGCTTCCCTGTCTGGCTATCAGGAAAAATCTGTATTCTCACACTACCCATATTAAAGTCAGCTGTGGCTTCATCACTATTAATGCAAACTAGAAAAGATTTTCCTGTTTCCTTCAGATTTTTATTTCCTATCTCTCCTAGCCAAGGCAAGAAAGAGTATGCAGGGAACAGAATACACCCAGGCAAAATAAAATTTAGTCTAAAGAGACAAATTTGGTCAAATGTCTTTCCACACACCACCAGAAATTATAAAAAACAATGGAATTAAAAATAAAAGACATGATCATGCTTTACATAATGCCGATCTACCACTATTTTTCTACTTTCATTGCTGCTACGCTCTCTCTCATCCCTTTGCACTGTTTACAAACATGCTAGATGATTATGTAGAGCATATATTTACAGAAGTGTGTTTTCTAGCTCCTGGAAAGCATTTTGCCCTGTTACCCAAGGTAAATTCCAGAACAAATTCCTCTGGATCTGCCAATAACATTTGTGCTGAAGGTCAGTCCTGAGCTTCAGATCACTATAAAAAAGGCTTGGACTACAATTCTATGAACTCTATAGCTGGGAAATTTAAAAATCAGATTTGATTTTGAGGCTTGATTTAATTTTCATTAAAATATCTTTCTTTTTTCTGCATGGATGCATTACTGAAGAGGGAGAATATAAAAGAGAGACAAACAGATTCTTGCTGTATTTTAATCAAGTTTACTCCCGCTCTGGGACATTTACTCCTACGCTGTCTCAGTAGCCACTGTGGTGAACTGTGCTTTACAACACAGGCTAGAAAGACCAGCTGTTAAGAACAGAAATATTCCTCCAACCCCCTCTAACCTGTTAAGCAGCGTGCTCAGCATCTGCGTTGGAATCACAAGACCTTTTGCACTGGTTCTGCCCAGCTGACAGCAATATATGCCTTGCTGTTGACTCCAAGGATCAGGAACTTAATTTCAGACATAAGTCAGAATTTTGCTTTCCAAACAATGGGTTTTTTTCTGTTAGCTTCAAAAGTGGTTTTACCTTCACTTCACCTGTTGCCTTCTTCCTGTCTTGTTCAGTAGGATGACTAAAAATAATTGCCTGGTTATAAATAACTAATGCTCCTGAATACAAGGGGAAATGAAATGAAAACGGAGAGGTCTTTGCATTAGATCAAAGCCTGTTAGGAACAGTTTCCTTTGGAGTGTAATGGTAATTGGCCAACTTTGTGACTTAAGGGCAGGGAAGACTTAAGAAAAAGGAATATAAATCAGGGAGGGAAACAGCCAACTTTAAAGTTCACATCTCATTTTGAAGTTTTATCTGTTTCCATGACACAAATGGCCTTGGTTAATAACTTTATACCAGGCATATAAATAGTCAGGTTTTTTTGTCCGTAATGTGAAAAAACTAAAGAGAACTGAGCAATGAAGGTCTAAGGAAATACTAAAAATAGCATTTAGCTGCACCCTTCACTCATGGGACTAAAAACCATGTTAAGTGTTGTACAGAAACAGTAAGAAATAATTCATTCAGAAGATGAAAATTTCCAAAAGTTTTGTAAGGTATCAGATTTTTTTTTCTGGAGGTACATTATGCCCTTGCAAAAACCACATGTGTTTGCTACTGGCTTTGAAGCAGACAGCTTCATCTTGCAGAATTAGTTTTCCTTGCATTTTGCTTAAAAATAAAAAAAAAAAATAAAATTCATGCCTGTTTTGAAAACCAACAGATGTTTGTGAAATACTAGAGGTGAATCTTTGTGTATAGGCAATATAAATGAATTACAGAATCGCAAAATGTTAGGGATTGGAAGGGACCTCAAAAGATCATCTGGACTCTTTCCAGCAGTTCCCTGTCCTTCTGGAACTGAGGGGCCCAGAACTGGACAAAATATTAAGAAAGCATACCTAAGGTATTCTCTTGCAAACAATATTTACCCATTTTCATCAGAGACCCTGATTGCAAAAGTAAATAGATAAGATGCAGGTCATACTAAGTTTTCTGGTCTTACCACCACTTTTTCTAGCAACTGGGATGATTCAAGGGATGACTTGGGAGAGATTCTGTTTCTTCCTACTTAAAAAAAACTGCCCAAGTTCACTAAAATATAAATGAGTACACTTGTATTTTTCTGCACATTACTCTTGTTTGAATGGGTAATGTGAGGGAACACACAATTGCCAAACAGACCTAGGTTTGTTCAAGACCTGGACATATTTACAAATGTTGATATGAATGAGGGTTTATTTTAGAGGTTGTAGAACAGCAAAAGGACATGAGGGAGTCTGGGAGAGTCTAGAGGTTTAGAGTTTCAGTGTGAGGTTCTACCTAATCCAATGTGCAATATAAACCACTGGAAATAATGGCAATGTGGTGATAAAGTGAGACAGTCTTTATGCATTTCTTTAACAGAAAAATACAGGGGAGTTACCAATTACCTTACTAGCCAGAAGCAGTTCAATTCCATCTCTCTCATTTTAACTTTGTCAGCCTCTATTATCCTGGTTGTTAAAACACTGTTCTGCCCTCCCAGTCTGTCTTGTTTATGTTGCTTTAAAAACTGTTCATCAGAAATCATCTGCCAGGATTTAAATGCTTCTATTACTTGCATGCTTCTGAGAATGCTGCCTAATTTCCTATCTTTGAAAGATCTAGGGCAAAATATAAGCAATAGTAAAGAGAAATGGGAATGAATTATCTCACAAGAAAAATAGATTTTTTTTTAAGGGAAAATAATTTCAAGGAATTTTGTATTCAAAAGGTAGTTATATTAGTCATTGCTTCAGTTAATAATTTTGATTTATTTACCACATACGGAGTGCTATTATTAATTTGCTAGCTATCCAGCATGAAAGCAGTAGTAGTGGATTTCAACCCATGAAATGACGTAATCCTACTTTGAATTTACATAAACCTTTATAAAATCAGAGTGGAACTCCAATGACCTCCAACTGCACAAAACATTTCAGATAAAAAGCAGTTGCTACAGCTCAAATCCCTAATTTTTATCCACTTTGCTATAAATAAAGGTCATGATTCTGACACATTTATTCCCGTTGAAAGTACCTGACTGCATGCGTTGCTCTACTGTAGGACAGAAAGGCATGGTCCTGACTGAAGGCCAGATGCTGCAATGAACATCTGATTACAGGAGAATTGCCGCTAAGACTGCAGGAGCATGGTTATAAATAGGTCATGTTCGGCATAAGTCAAGCATTTAGTTTTTTGCCTCATCAGACATTAAAAGAAAGATCGGTTCACTTTCAGTTCTCCATCTTTGTTTGGATAATTCACTTGTTAATCCCATACACGCAGCATTCAATTCACTGCATTTTTTCTTCTGCTCTTACTGCTGTCAGTCCTAATAATAGAGGGCTGTGTTTTGTTGTTTCTTTGGATCATTACTGAAACACATTTATTCACTGCTGTCTCAGGATTGATGAACAGGTGCATTCTTAAATCTTCATTTAGTTTTCAGTGAATCATTTGGATGTTTCTGAGTTCAGTCTCTCACATCCACTCCTTCATGTCATTCAAATTTCCCCTGTGCTGACATGATTGCAGTGCCAGATTAATTACTGCATATGAGTTTGCTTTGCTGGCAAGTCATGAGTTGAGGAAACTATGATGCATAAAAAAGGTATTGTTATAGCTCTGAAAAAGCAAGGTCTGTAGGACAGGCACATCCTTTTATTAGATCAGATGATACAGTTAGGAAAATTGGGCAAGTTTCCAGGCACAAAGATGTGAAGGCTACTTATTTGTCCCAACTGTATTAGCTGGTTTAATACCATTCTCCAAAAGCTTTGTCTCTCTGTTACACACACTCATACAGAGTACTTTTTGTGCCTTGCACAATCATTTCAAATGAGGATTTATTGGCAAGACATTTTTTGGTTTTTATCTAGGAAACAGAAGGTTGTGGGGACAGAATAGTTAAGAAAAAATGATTAAGAGGTAACACTGAATTACCCTGAAAATTAGCAATAGATTTAGCTACTTAAGAAGATTGTCATAGAGTAGGTACAAACAACTGGCTGCAAATTTCTTTGTGAAATTACTGTGATCGAGGTCCAAATCTATAGATCTCTGGGCTTCATAAACTGGGGCCATGTCAGATTTTGAGCTGTTCTGTGCTGATTTACATTCTCTCAGGTTATTCAATTGTTGAGATGTTTACTGCATGAATCTATTTGTATGGTGTAACAGCTGGGGAGAAATGAATGGGAATTGTTAGAAATGTTAAGAAACTAGTCTGGGAAAAGACCTGTGAAGAGATGAAAAAATCCAAGGTTCTTCCTGAAGAAGAAAAGTGATAGATTGGAGAAACAAAGCCAAGAAAAAGGCACTTACTAAAGTATTAGAGATAACTAGGGAGGCAGGAGATGGACATTTAATTCAGTTATGATAGACATACATGGCCTGTTTCACAACCTGTTGCTCTAAAAGTGCTGTACTCACAGCTAGAAAGACACTAGGATGACTGGTAGGAAGACCATCTAGTTGTTGTGCTCAGAATGGTTTTCACAGTTTTGAAGAGAAGATCCAGAGGCATGGCATTTTTATTATGCATTATTATGGCATTTTTATTATGCATGGGAATGCATAATAAAACTAAGTTACGGATGACCTTTGCAGACATTTCCCCACATTTTGTACCCCTAAGATCTGGTTCCCCAGGTATAACAACGTCCCTAAACTCTACTCATCTGCCACCAGTTGTTATTGTTTCCTCATTACAAATACACCTTGATGAATTGTAGCAAAACCCTTCTGGCCTGAAGAAACCTCTGGATGCTATATTGTATCATCAGGGGGTAAGATAATTTAAAACATTTTTTTACTAACTCTCAAATAAAAATACACTCTATTTCTGAGTCTGAATGTATAAAATTCAAGAAATTTAGCTGATATGTCCTCACTCTCCCTGTCAGCAGAGAAATTATCACCACTGAAGGCCCACTGCTTTTGAGAATGTTTTTTCCTTGGTGAAAGCAATAAATTCTTGTCCAGGCAGGTGACAAGCCCGTGAAGATTTATTTTGTATTTGTCAGTCTGAGACAGAGTGTGTGCTACCTCAATCATGATGTTTGCTATGCAGAATAAAGCAGAGGTCTTAACAAAGGAAGAAGATACTTAGTATGCAAAAGACCATGGTGGTCCCAAAGTAGGTCCCAGGTTGATTCTATTATAGAATACAGGGAGACACGCATGATGCTAATGGCAAAAAAAACAACCAACCAACCAACCAACCAAAGAAGACTTGGCTATTGTGATCATAGGACCAGGCCAAATTATTGACTCAAAAAAGTAATTCAAAGACAACAGTTACTCTGGGCACTGGGAAAAACAATCTGTCTCAGCTGCTGCCAGTGCCAAAAGGAAATGGCTCATCTGAGAAAATGAATGTTTTTTGTAACCAAGATTGACATTGGTGGGGCTGGTGCCATCCCACAATAATGCAGTGAACGTGGCCAAGATTAAAAGGATTTCTAAAGCATGATTTACATGATAGGACAATAGAAAATGCTATTTACTGCTCATCTTTCTAGCCCCATTATTCATTAGAGTAACACATGTTTTCTTTGAAGTCCAGAGGAGGAAGAAAGGCTTGGACAGATTTTGTCAAACTGGAAACTCCTTGCATGTGTTCCATGCATGTTGATGTGACTTTCAGATCATTTCTGCAAGGCTCTGGGCATACACTGGATGGTGTTCCCACCTCCTCTCCTTCCTCAAGCATATTCGGAGTCTGCCTTCCTCCTTTTGCTTCAGACTCTGCTATATCATCTGCCATTACTAAGTCTGTCTGCTAACTCTATCCATTGGCAACCTTTGCAAAATTCTCCATTTATTATTTTCACACAGCCTCTTCCTTTTTGTTTATTTCTAACATGCAAAAAAAATGTAAGAAGGAAACCTAATATGTATGTCATAGAGTTTCTATATTCTGGTGTATTTATTGGAGTGATCATGCATTGTTCCTTCTATTCTGACCATGATGAACACAACAGCTTTTTTTTTTTTGCCCATTAGCATCATTGCATGCACCTCTCAGGCCATTCCAAGATAGCTGATTCTCCTCTACTTTAGTTGCCCTGTATAATGTTTATTGCAGGTAAGGAATGACAAAGTTGTTCCTAAATGCTATATCTACTGACACACTGCAATCAGGTCTAGTAAGAGACTACTGCTTCTTCATGCTCTGCCCTTGTCTCCTACGGCACACTTGAGGCTGTGGCCTTGGTTTGCACAAGCTCAGGATCAGGAGGATCAGGCCAGCACTGTACATGACAGTGGGAACTCCAGTCCAAAGCCACATTACTGCACTAAATCAGCGCTTATGCTTTTCCTCATCAGCATGGTGATGAGCGTGATTGTCATCCAGATGATGAAACAAAACTGATCCTTTTGGCCTTTGTAGATCACTGAAAATCCCAGTGGTTTCGAAGAGATTACTTCCAATGTCGTGGAGGTCACTGTTAAGTGATCTGTGCCCAATCTGTGCAACCGTATTGTCATGAAGATGATGGCTAAACCAGAAATGCTGAGTGCTACATGGCCTGAAAAGCTCAGGAATCCCTTTCCCAGAACCAGTCCAACCTGGACAGTTATACTTTAGGGACTTAAATGCCCAACAAATTTTAAATGTTTACTTGATTTTTTTTTTTTCCACTTTTGTCCTCTAAGCCTCTGTCTCCTTGCTACTTCCTATTAATAAAAGGCCTCATATTTATGTAAGACAAAAACTCACTGACATTAGACATACATGCTCCTAAATGTGTGTACCTTTTTGATGTGCTTTGAGGTGAAAGGCAGTATATTAATGTGAGATTACTATCTTTTCTTCAATAAGAAATCAAAGGGAAAAAAGATCAAAAGGTAGTGATTTCATATAAAAACACAATGAGAGGTCTCTGTCTTCATGTTTTGTCTACCAAGTTATTTATAACCTCCAATTATTACTGCCCTTTCCATGCTATAACTAGGTTAGACATTGTAGATTATTAGAGTGATTATTCAGTACTGGTCAAACCTTAAGGTCCTAATAAATTCCTAGTACAAGTGAAATGAATGAAGTCAGTCACAGCTTTATCTACAAATGGAGTAAAATCAGACTGTTTTCTCAGCATATGGTCTACTGCTTTATTTCACAGTTCTATTATCATCTTCATCTTCACTGCTTTATCCAAAATACAGCATTTCCACTGGCTTTGCATGAGAATGAGACTAACAGAGATGTGTCAGCCCTTGAGCAGCTTTGCCAGGACCAGCTAAGAGACAACACAAACTAGCACTGCCTTTTGGTACCACACACTGCTCCTTTTTCTAACAGACCTAATTATGAAATATTGCTTAAATTCCTGCATGTTTATACCGCATTGACTTCCAAAGAAGGCTGCCTAAGTAAGGGTGGAAAACGAGAACTGAATTCAGGTTCTGATCCAGCTTTCAGGAACCCCCAACATTTAAGGAGTAAACCATCAATGGCAAAATGCACTGAAGTGACACTACACCATTTCCCATGCTTTGAATTAAATATCTAGGTAGCAATAGGCAAGTTTATCCCTACATTAAATATCAAGTTTCAGTTTTCATGGCAGGTTTATTGAAAATGATGATGGGAAACAAAGCATGAAAAAATGTAAAGTAGCTAGTAGGAACTCCTTCATTTCTGTGAATCTAACAGGGTACACAATACCTACACTTTTAAATTGAAAGTTGAAAGAGACAGAGGGAGTTTGACCTGAACCAAAATATCGGATCCAAACTCTGAAAATAAATTTGATGTTTTCCCTCCGTATCCATACTTGACTTTTATTTAAGAGTGTGCTGTTCCAGAATTCGTGATTCCAGTGTCACGCAATTCTTTGACTCATAAGGAGAGCTGGATGTGAAACCAGATTCAGATTTTTCAGCTCAGCCCAACTCACAGCACATGGCTGGTATAAAATTCCGTTTCATTTACCTCTCTGTTTTAAATATCTAAACAGACTAATTCCCACATGCATTATAAGTAAAATGAGAAAGATACACAAGTAAATAAATTATTGGAAATTTATCACACAGAAATACTTTGAAAAATAAATTTTCCATCTGCAGACTAGCAGAGAAAAAAGGGATTTTTATTTTTTTCAGTAGATGCCAAGTGTCTCATGTACTGCCTATAAGCTGCCAACTTTCCCTTAGTCTACATCCTAAGTGCAATGAGATCACCTTAAAGCTCAAAAATACATCAGAAGGACAGAAATAATAGCTGTAAACCAGGACAGATGTCTTTCTGACAAAGTGATGCCAAATTATACTTCTCTCATCTCATGGTCTTGCAGACACTAATAAAAAATGCAATGACCTCCACTACTGTACCCAATAAAAATTATAAGATCTGAATAGTCAGCAGCTAATTTTGAGCAATGCCAAGTTCTGTTTTTAGAAGATGATTATGTAGCATTCATTTCTCATTCCTTGTTGTATCACTGTGCAGACATCACTGGCATTCTACCGAAAATACAAGTTTATTCTGGATCTCCCCTAAGGATTAAGTTTAAGTTATGGAGGAAGGTGCAGAATCTGTGCCGAACAATTGTAACCCATTAATACAATGGATTGAAAAAGTGACTTTAACCATGCTGATTTCATATTTTGATTAAAAAAGATTGACAGAAAACCAGAAAAAAAAAATCTTAGTGTATTGCATTCAGAGACGAAAGAACATATGATTGACTATGTGATAAGAATCAGTAGGAACAGGGAAAGATTACTTACTCTGGAGTGCTCTAGTCACGAGTATCAACCCACATTGAACCACTTTAACATCTATGCCATACTGCATATTGCATATGCCACATAAATTACAGAAAATATGTCTACATGTTCATTGCATTGTTTAGAAATCACTTTGGGGAGTAAAACATTTCTCTCTAGATGCAGCAGTAACTATAAGGACAATGCTCAGGTCTTGTTCTTCAAAAGACGGCACTATTTTTCACATTCTTTAAAGTACCATATAATTAAAACCTAATGCCTCTATGAAGGAGGGCCCTTTACTGAATGCTTTTGTACAGTTGGTCAGGAAACCAGAATGCATGGAAAATTATGAGGTTTCAGTCTTTGGCTACTCTTGTTATAAAGAATCGCTGATATTTTCTCAGGAATAAGAAGAGACATGCTGAACACAGATTGTTTAAATCAAGGCAAACAATACCTTAGAGGTGAGATGTCCAGTTCCACTGTCCTGCCCTTCTTGAGTTGAACAGCAACTTGAGTCTCCCATATTCTAAACAAGAGAGAAATCTAACAATCCATCACAAGGGCTCATTACTCTGGTGCCAAGAACAGCAGAGTTCTTACACAAAGTAACATCACACAGTAACTGAGTCCTGGAAAAGCCAACCATGCCAGTCTAAGGCACTCATAGGATATGTCAGTGCTTACTTGAGTCCTTGCTCCATATTCATGTACCACATATTTAACCAGCCCTGTTCTTATCCCAAACAAGTGCCTTGGTTAGTGGCTATTTGCTGCTGTGGGATCTTTCTTCTCCTCACTTGACTCTGTTGCAGAAGCCCATATCCCAAATCTAAAAAACTCCAAATATTTTTTCATCAACTTTGGCACATTTCTATTGTACGGATTCTTTTTCAGAAAGTCAGATTTTTAAAAAAAGGATCCCCAAAAATAAAAACTTGTTGGCTAGCTTTGGTGATGTATATACTATAGGGAGGTGATGAATTCTTTCAGCCTCCCTTTATAGCCTGATAAGATTCATATTTAGTTTTTAGACAGCTGTGACATTTTTAAGATGAGGAAAATCATGACCTGTCACTTTGGAATCCTGTTTATCTTCAGCTTTATCCAAATGTGCCTTTTCCATAGCAGGAAGAATAGATGGTTTAAAATTTGAAGGCATCCTTGCACCACCATGATCTTTTCCTTAACAAGCAGTGTAAAATAGTAGCACAAATGTGAAGGAGAGGCATTAAGCAGGAATAGTAGGTTTGGCACCCTAAGGCCAGCAGCAGATGTATTTCTCACCTAGTGCTAAAATTTGCTGTGCAGATTGGACAGGTAATCTTTGCAAACTTTCAAGGGTGCTGGTGTACCATTAGCAAACACTACCTTCATTTTAAGAAGCCGCCTATACATCTCTAATAGGTATCAGAGGGTGTCTGTTTGTTGGAAACAGAAATTTTAAGAAACATGAATGACAGTATAACAGAAGTTAGAAAGGGGAGATCTATGAGCTTCTGCAATACACTGCCCTACTGAGGATTCATTTCTCTATTCTAATTTATCTGAAATGTTCAGATGTGTTCTACTTTTAGCATTTTGAGAAACAACTTTTTAAGAATATTTGAAGAGCTTGACTACTTGCTTTTACAACAGTGAGCTATACAGGAAGTTTTTCTCCTTAGAGAGCAAGGAGTCTGAAACATCACCAATCTGTTCCTGTGTTTGGAAATCATTTACCTACCACCTGGGAACATTAGAGACTGACATATGGTACTGTCATTGTCTGCCTCCTGGCAGCTAGTGGAGGGTATCTACATAAGAGGAACATTTAGACTAGTTAGCACTAAAGAACTACTAGAAAGAAGATGATAACCATATTTTTTTCCAAGAGGAAATTGCACTTTTAAATAATTCTTAAAATACCAAAGCAATAAGTAGAAACCAGGAGGGATCAAGCTTGCCATGCTACTATTTTTAAAGCTAGGAACTTAAATAAGAAACAAAAGAGAAGAACAATTTCACACAATAAATAATTCAGCAGTGGAACTCATGGCTGCAGGAGAAGACATTTACTAAGAGATTAAAAAAAATGACTAGACAAATTCATGTAAGAAAAATCCTTAAATGGCCAGCAAATATTGTATCAGGTGCAAACTCCAAAGCAAGAGATGCCCCTAATGTGTTAAACTGACAGAAGTTGGGAGGATGTACTGACAGGAGTGTCACTATATGCTTGTCATTATTTAATATTCTCCCTAAGATATCCACTATTAGACATTGCCAAAGATACTGGGGAAGATCACTTTCTTGTCTGATCTGCTGTAGCTGTTCTATGTAAGAAATGTTATTTACAAAATCACCAATCATCATGTAAGGAGCAAGACTGAAGGAAAAACAAGCCATGTACCTTTATTTATGTATTTAGTCACATACTTTTATTTATGTGTCTGAATACAGGTGTAAATGTCAGATCACAGGCATTCATTTTCAAAACTTAAAGCTAAAGGACTTTGTAAGTATGATACTTCAACTAGTTGTGTAAAAAGTTGATATATGGCACCATATATGTGATACTTATGACGCAATCTTATACAGGTTCCAAATGTTATTTCAAGACCTTTTAACATCCTGCAGTCTGCCTTTTATGTTAATCAGCCTACATCTGCTCTGGTTGCAATAAAGGAAACTTGAAAGGAGAAGGATGTTTTCAGTCTACAGCAGAATATATTTGCTAAGCAGTAAATATAAGCAAGAGTTCAGCTAATATCCTCTGTGTCATCATCTGCAAATCTGATAGTCACACATAACCTGTTTTATGTTATTAAACTTATGGAACTAGCCAAGTAACTTGCACACACCTGGAGAAGGAATGACCCTACCAGCATAGGTTTGAAGTCCAAGTGCACACGGAAGATTGCAGTTGTTAACCTTGCAGACAGTCTAAAATTATGCAGATGGATTTAGAATTTACTAATATTTCAAATGCAAATGTTTTATTGATCCTGAAAGACTGTATAAAGGATGCATCTGGTAATTACATTGCTGGAAATTATGTGATTTTGCTTGTGAACAGACCCAACCCATGGGACAAAAAAACCGCTAGAATGGAGTCCAGCAAACATTTCTGATGGGAAAGCATATGAAGCACCTCTTCTGTATGTCAACCCTAGTTCTCTTTAGATATCAGAAGCCCACAAGGAATGCAGAAAAAGCTTGGTTCTAAGCATAATTTTTTTCACCTGTCCTTTGGCTCCCAGCTGTTAGAAGGACTAATGAAATCCCAACTCTTTTATATTTCAGGGGAATTTTATATGCAGTTTGCCTAAACTTACCTGTTAGTTGTTTTCCGGTGCTGCTTCACTGCAGCAATAAGACAGTGGCATAAAAGATAATTCCCTCCTCAGTATAGAATCCCTCCTTAAGGTTAAACACTAGATAGCAGTGTTGTGTATCTCAGCCATATAACCCTCACTTTCACTGCTCCCCATGACACCTCTAGCTCAGCTGGCAGCTCCACATGCTCTAGTGCCTGGTGGAGATGGCAATTGGCTTCTGAAAACCACATAGCAGCGTAATGTGGCGCTGGGCTGTGTTTAAGCAGATGCAGGTCCACAGCAAGTGCGTTGAAGCCAATATTGATGGTCTCTACAGCCCCGGTCTGCCATGCTCTGTTCAGTGCTTCAAACAAAGATGCCTCCGTTTTGAACAGTGATGACAAACCATCTCCCCTGCCAGAGGATGGTGACTGAAAGCCTCTTCATGAGGAAAAGCATAGAAAAGCAGGGTTACAGGGCCAGGTCCATCATTGGTTTTGATCCAAACAGCTCCAGTAATGTCAATGGATCAATGTCTATTTGCATTACCAGAAGATATGGCCTACTCTGTGTGTGAGGCAGGTACCAATTTATTTTCTTGAAGGCACATAGTGCTGCACATAAGGAATTTGTAATTCCCAGACAAAGACCCAATCTTCTCCTGCTTGATCTCAGTATCCCTCGGTGCAGATATAGCCTTAGCCTGCTCTTTCATGACCATACAACCCTGAGCTGGACTGGGATTTAGACTGAGAGCTGATAACATTAGCAGGCTGCGTGAAGAAAGAGATAGGAGTCAATCAGCTAATGAACTCTTCCATAATGGAAGTAGAGCATTGGGAAAAGCATGTAGTAAAATAGAAGAATATCTCACTGATAATAACATACTCTTACAGGCAACATCTTGTAAAAAAAGAACTAAATGTCTCCAGCTACACTCTTGAGTGCAGCTTCCCCAAGGAAGGCAAAAAGGGAAAACACTGAGTTAAAAAGCTACCAGATCAAAACTAAACATGGGAGTGGGGTGGAAGAAGGCCAGCATCACTTATGAAAATTAAAATTGGATGAATAGTTGGGAGTGTGCTACATCACTGACGTTTAGAAAATGGGACTTTGAGTTTACCTCAGCAACCCCAGAAAGCACTTTGAGATATGCAAGAAGCTCTTTTCCTCTACATTTAACATGTGTCCAGCCCTTTTGCGTGTGTTTTTAAGCTTGATTTTCTGTGTTGACAATGATCCATAACACATAAGTGAGAAAACTACAGAATAGTAGTTAAATGGAAATGCTAGTTTGTTTTTCTAGGGTTATTACCCACCAACACATTCAAAAAGTAATCTTTCTGGATTGTAAATACGAACCATTTCATACAGAGTGGTTGCAAAGTGATGGCAACAAGGAAAGTATCCTGGAGAACACAGTTAAGGGAAGTTGTCTTTGTTTCTTTGCAAAAGGATTAATCTTCCTAACATCACTCAGGAAACAAGGCTTTAAAAGTGACACTGAGGGAAGGGGGAAACAAAAAATACCATGAAGGAATGGGGAAAGAATGTCTCTTCTAGTTAAATAAGAGCTCCTTAAAATTTACCAATGGCAGACAACCACTTTATTGTCACATTTTATTTTCTCCTTTATACCAAAGCACCAGATTTGCAATGGCAACTGCACAAGTAGCAGATTTTATTGTGGCCTGATATTTACATATTGACAGTGAAAAAGCAGGTGCTGCCACTGCACACAGTGAACAACAAATCCATCAACTATCTTTTACTTTACTCGATTCTTAGAAGAGGGCTTATAGCTGTCAGCAGGTCTCACACCAAGGAAATCTCATTGAATTAAATTAAATTATTCCTTTCCATTGATGTAATTGAAAGGAGGGTATAGTTTCCTCCTTTTGACTTGATAGTATACCCAAGTTTTACTTTGGTCTCTTGCAAAACAACAGAGAGTAACTGTGTTAACACGTAAGACCAAAAGGGGATGCAGGAAATAAAATCACTTTTACGCCTTTAGCATTTGATGTGTTAAATTAGGAGAGCACTAAGATTTATTTTTCTGTGTCATATCATCCAAAAACAGCATTTATCTCTCTGAATTTGCAATTTAATGCTAAAAAAGATTATTTACTTTCCACCCGTCCTCATAAATAATGGACAAGGTCTAATTTCCGGTTCAGATTGCTGATTTTAAGATTAACAGCAGTCTACTTGCTTTGGTACGTGGATGGGGGAAAGCCAAAGGACTGCCTTTATAAACAGAGATTGTGCAATCTCTTCCCTCTTGCTGTTTTTGCTGCAACCATAGCTTTGGATGCAACACAAACACCTACCTTTTTTTAGTTATTTAACAGCTGATTGTCTTTAACGGGACACGAGATCAAATTTGACCTCAACTGTTATGGAGAAGCCAGGGAAGCCAGAATGCTGGCACATGCACCTCTGCTACAGAAACCCATTGTGTGCAGTTGCTTTGTCACCTGGATGTGTGCAACTAATATTTATTCCTGACTTCAAAAAATGCAAGTGGCTGAAAGCAGTTGCATGAAAGGAACTGGTAGCCATGTCAGGGCACTTTCACTTATCTTCACCTAGCAAGCCATCCTCTGCCAGAGGAAAAAAAAAGAAATGCCTGATTTATTTCCTGCAGGAGGGGAAGGTTTCCTTACACTCTCCTGTTCTTCTTGACCCCCGAAAAGCAGAGCTCAGAACCTTTGGTGCCAGCCTGTGACACAAGCACAGTTTTCCATTCAATTTGTGCTGATTTACACACAGATGAAAAGGAGAAAAGAGTCAAAGTTGCTGGAGGTTTTTCAAAGATCTAATTACCAAAAAAATCAGTCTTGATACAAGGAAGATGTTCATCTAGTTTACAGCATTTTGAACAAAAAACTAGAGGAAACAATGAAGAGTAGAATGTCATCTGCTTTGTTCACAAGACTGAAGGCAAGATCATCATATTAACTACATTTGATGACAACCTGATTGACAGCCAATATCAAATACTAAAAAAAACCCAACAAAACCGAATCCTTCTCCCCCTCCCCAAATTAGAAAGCAAGTCAGAACTCTGATTTACATTACTTCTAAAGAAAGCAATATATATATTACTTTCTGCGGGTTTATTTAAATGCATATATAATATAACATTATAGATTGCAGAACCAGAACGTCATACTCAGTGCCAGTTGAAACCAACACGATTTAGCTATTATAAGTGTCCAAAATTGGCTATATGCATATATGTTCTTACATATGATCTTATGATCTTTCTTCATGGTTCGAAAAGATATTTCCAAGATATCCTATCAGAAGATGAGAAATCTCTTCAGCTGAGCGCGAGTGGAGGTTGAAAGGCCCCAAATCTTGACTTCATATGTTCAAATAATCTTAGATTGCTCTAACAAAAGAGCAAATTAAAAAATATGAAATAAAAAAAAGCAAGGAGGTAGGTAGAATATGACTAATACATGTTTTATGCCGACATGATGAGAAGATTTTCCAAAATTATTATACCATTTAATTACATTAATTATTTTGAATAGATATTATGGATCACTACTTCCTACATCACAGTTATGTCTAAATAATTGTAGTTATTTTCCTACTTAAAAAAATGAGCAGCAAAACAAAACACAAACAAAAAATGAAACAAAACCAAAAACAAACACAGAAAACACCAATTGTTTTCTTTCACTAAAAAGAATTTACTCTCTACTTTGCTGGAGAGGTTTTCATTCACTAGTATTGAAGCTAAAGTGAACTCATAACTCTCACCAGCTATGAAATTCATTCCGTGTTTAGTAGATCTAACTTTTCCTATTTCTTTTGAAATGACAACAAATTAAATAATACAAGGAAGAGTAAATTACTAGAGGTTGGGTCATCCAACCTTTGTTTCTAAGAACCATTCCGAAGTTAACAAGAATAGCACAAACATAGCTTACAAATGCCTTATGCGGAGAAGAATGGAGAAAATCCACCTACGCACTTTTGTGTCATGCATTAGTTCAATAAAGTGATTATCTGAAGAGTCCTTATCACCTGTGTTCTCATTCTACCCTCCTCCCATCCAAACAAATGTCATTATGCCTAAATTTTGGCACAGACCTGGACTTTCTTGTGGAAGTTCTTGGTCCATACTATAGTCAAAATGCTTTAAAAATAGAGAACTCTTCCTGACAGGGCCTTGTGCTTCACTGCTCTTCAGCACTGCTGGGTGCTATAGCCATGAAATAGCAGTTCTGAAAAGCAAAAGAACGAACCATTAAAATAACCACACATTATTAAGTGGGCACTGATCTGGACCTCCGAGACAGGTATGTGTCACCCGTCTAATGAGATTCAGAGTATAAAACAGACCCAGAAGGTCATGCTATTGCTGAAGGAGTTGCTCTCATGACAAAAAAATTCAAAGGAAGCATCATTAATGCAACAATATTAAACAAGTGTGCTCCAGGGAAACAGCTTCTATCTGCAATAATGGAAAGATAAAATGAGGGAAGAGATCTACATCTAACACCGCTCACCATATTCATTTGGCTACTAGAGCTGATGCTTAAACCAGGGGTGTCAAACTTATCTTCAGCGGGGGCCACATCAGCCTTATAGTTGCCTTCAAAAGGCCGAATGTAGTTTTAGGACTGTATAAATGTAACTACTCCTACATTTAAACCATCCCTTCTGGACTCTGAAAAGAGAAAGCAAAAGGCTGAGGTGTTTGGCAATGGCTGGCTTTAGGTTTCTCTATGCTTATCTGACTGTATCACTTATTTTACGAGCATTTTTTGAAGTCAGAATTAAGTTTATGTTTACGTATATTTTGATTTGTCGATCTTTTGCCTATGGCCATATGTCCTCTTATGATGAACCTGCCCAGTGGTATTTGAACTTGCTTCCTATATTTCTTTCTCCAATCTAAAATCCTATTATAATGTTATTATGGCTCGTCATTGCCATAGAGAGGCCAGAAACTTGTGTTTCACATTCTACTGAGTCAAGAAACCTTGATGTCATTGCAGTTAACAGTAAATCACAGGTAGAAGGGGAGTTGTCCTCATTTGAAGTTAAGCAGTTTCTCTAATACTCTCACCACAATGTGTTTTTTGCATGACAGCTCCTAGCTGTATAGTCTCACCATAATTTAGAATTGCTCTATCTAAGACGTCCACTAACCAGGTGAGGGAGTACATAATAAAGGTGGATTGCTGCTACTTGGTACAAATTACAAGCTTTTTTATGTCCTCTGAGAGCATTACATTAGAATAACAGAGTAGATGGACCTAGAATGTCTCTTCTTGTAGCAACCTTCTGCCTGTTTGAAAAATGATAGTACATTGCCTCTGATTACTGTTCTCTAAGCTATTTTTCACATCCTCCTTGCGTAGCCTTCAAGGGAATTTTCTGCTGTGTGTACATGTTTGGCAGGGAAATAAGCATTTGCATCCTTTACTTATGTAGTATTATTGCAAACCCACCATATTTCAAATTTATATACATAGCATTAAAATATATCAATTTTAATGTACGTTTTAATATGAAAGTTCTCTGTACGATGATGCCACCACTTAGTAAAAGGACACTGTTAATTTACTTGTTTTACTGAGGAAAAGTTGAATCCAACACAAAATGCATTTATTAAGGGTAGGAAATCATATTTTAAAATCCTGGGGTGGATGTTATTCACATAACCCTCCAGATATACAATACAATCTTTTTTTTTTTTTTTCCTTAAAATGCAGCATTACTAGGTTTCAATCTTTTATATTTAAGTTCTTTAATTATAATGAGATGAATATTTTATCCTCTACCATAAGATCACCTTAGGCTGTTTAATTTTAGACAATGAACCATATTTTAACTAATACATTAAAATGTAAGATATCATCCAAAATTACTTGGGTTTTTAAATACATTGATATATGGGGTGTGAACCTTACAAGGCACTTTCATTGTACATCAATTTACTGTGAAATCCCTGTTCTCTCCAAGCTTATGACACTGTAAAGCTATGACAAACTGCATCAGCGTTACATTATCACAGAGAAACCTGCAGAACTAAAAAGGTTTAATCACTCAGAATTTATGTATCTGTGTGCAAACACTGCCTATTCCCGGCAACTTCTACTATCCAAGGCAGGAGAGATAATGTCATGGAGCTGGTGCTCTTGCACTGAGACATTTAGATGCTCCAGAACACCTCCTACTGCTCTGTTTTTTCCATCCATTGGTTCTTTCACTTCCCCCACTGTTACTCCTTCTATTTCTTTTTCCATTACAGAGGATGCTGGAAGGATTTGAGCCTCTTTGCATATTCAGGCTACAGCTCTGAATGCTTCCATCCCTTGTCACGGTACACTGGGTCAAACTCAAGGAACAGGAGCATTGCTTTGCCAGATTTTAGGACACTAAGGAAAATGACAGCATGTGTGTTGCATTCCTGATAGGAATAATTGTTACATACCTCTGCAGCTGATTGCATTTGACTGTGAAGATTCAACACTTTCTTGCCAAGTGTCTTAGAACCTGAACTTGAGCCCCTCTGCAGAGCACAGGCTCTTACTAGGTTTAGGCTAGTCTTCAATGTCAGGGCCTAGTCTGGACTAGTGCTCAGTGTCATCTCCATGTAGAGCCAGAGACTGTAGAAACAAAATCTCACTCTCCAACATCGTTGTCACTTGTATACTCTCCTTGTTAGATCAGTCCTATCTTAGTGAGCCTTTTTCACCTCTGTACCTTTAGGTGGGACAGATGGCAATGAATGCTGGTACAGTTGTATAGGCTTAAAGATGCCCTTCTGTGTCTGGCATGAATATTGCAGACCCTTTCAAACTCATCTGTTCAGCACACTCAAGTTTGTGACCATGACAGAGCAAGAAAATATGCACTGCTGTATATATATATTCCTGTTGGTGAGGAACCTGGAATGCAGACAGCCAGAGGACTCCCTGATACTGGCACTTGTGTGCTTCACTGTATTAAGTTGTTTCAATGGAGTATGACATTAACCAATATAAATTCACTGCCTGGCTGATAATACCAGGAAAACTTAATAAAATGCTAATCGACACAATTGAATAGATGCTTTCCTCTTCAGACTCTTGAGAAAATACTTCTCTAGACTCATTTCGGAGGTGTCTCTCTGCAACACAAATTATTCAAAAAGTCTATACACATAAGTATAAAATGTAATTCCTTGGCATCACTAAGAGCTCTGCTGCAGGCTTCTGGCCAGATGATCTCTCCTGGGTAAGTATTCTTTGTGAGATTGCCTAATGGACACTCCGTGCAAAGTGCTGTTTAACACCTTTGTTGCCACCAGCCCACAGTTCCCAGGAGGGAACACATCTGCTCTTTTACGTTTGGGATCACTTACCAGGCAAGTGCAGCCATCAGCCATGCTTGGGCATTCCCTACAGGGCAGACCTGGGTTTGAAAACTTGTGCAAGCAGGTCTTTGGGTCATCTCTGAGGCTAATTAATATCCCATAACAAATATAGAGTGGGTATTAGTTGATCCAGGATTCCTGTCTAGTCCTCACTGAAAACCTCCAAGTATGCTGCCAAGTATGTGAGGATTTTAGGAAAATATCCCCGAATTTCAGAAATATTACTTTGGGCAGCACCTGGAGGTAATTTACACTGTCTTTTTAACCTTTCAGCTAAAGGGTTGAGGTTCCTTACACATGTGGTGACAATCAGGAGGAAGAATTCTTCAGAGGGAGAATGCATCCACATGCATGAAGAGCCTCCTTTGTACACAGGTGTCCATACTCCTATATACCTTCTAACTGAATCACACAAAAATATTGCTTTTTATCTCATTTGTGTGAATCAGAATCCAGTAGTATTAACAAGAGAGAAAGAAATCATGTTCAGCCTTTGAAGTGTTCCTCCTTGCAATTAATTAATTTATTCCCCTTTGTGTTGTGATTTATTTGTTGGGTTTTTTGTAAATCATAATCTCTTCGATCAAAAAGGAAGATAGTGACGTTTAGTATCCTCCTCCTTTGAAGTTCCTTTTATGAAGTTCCTGGCATGAAACAAAGGCCTAATTCAAAATTTGACCAGGTTTTGCTGTCATATATTAAAAAAAAAAAAAAATCCTTTAAAGTGCAATGGCAGTTTATTTAAAAGTGGGTTCTAAAAATTACTATTAACCTACCACTTCAATATACTTTCACATAAAAACTTCTCGCAGAGAACATGAAGAAAAAATATAGCCAGATGATTATTTGGCTGAATTTGTAGGTTCATTTCAGTGTATCCTGTGACTCAGCTGTTAGCTGGAGTCCATGTTTTTTTCTGGGGGTATTTTTTAAATGGCTGCCTTCCCCACTCTTCTCTTAATAAACTTGCCCAGAATGTCTCCTGTGCCTTTACAGCCACAGTGGTGAGACAATTTCATTGAGAAGATGCTTCTCAATGTTACATTTGTGTTAGAAAATACAAGGTATTGCATGCAGCTGTTCCCAAATGGTAAAAATTTCTAATTTTTTGTAAGTGTGCTGATTTTAAAAGAGAGGGTATGGATCTATTGTTCTTCATGGGAGCAAACGTCTCCTACAAATTCAGCTCTACTGGAAACAAATATCAAGTGATACACAACTAGTGTGCTGTAGTTCTGCTGCAGTTTCTACAGAGAATTTTTTGTATTACACTTCCAAAATAACTACTAAATTAAGTCAATATCCATCCTTAGAAATGTAAAAAATCCATCACTGGAAAATG
Organism: Nesoenas mayeri; assembly: GCF_963082525.1. NCBI lineage: Eukaryota > Metazoa > Chordata > Aves > Columbiformes > Columbidae > Nesoenas > Nesoenas mayeri. The sequence goes on from NC_137543.1 coordinate 118,021,039, forward strand.
CTTAATATCGCATGGTCTCAGAGTAAGAAAGCAATACACAAATAAGAGCCTCTAGATGTCTGTGCTGTAGCCAGTGTAATTGGAATAATAAATGGAGAAGAGTATTATTGCACACTCCATTAGTCTACCCAAAACCCAGAGGTGTTTCATAAGCTTAGCACCAGTAGTGCACATATTGTCACCAGAAATTTTTTCTGCAGAAAAAATGGCTTGGCATCAACCTTTGAATCGGGAAGTCCTTTGTTACCTGCTAAATGTACAGTACAGATAAATACCACATAGTTGCAACTTTATCTCATTTTCAGGAACTTCCCCAGAGCTCATCCCTGAAAGCTGTGTCCCAAAACTCACATAATGATTTCCTCTCAGGTTCTGGGAAAATCAAAGTTATTTTAGCACCATGTTTTATATTGAAATTAAGGGACCTCTTGCAACAAACACACTTTATTTGGTTTTTGTTTGCTCAGATGATATTATTAACAATTGTCACCAATATTCACATGAGAAAAGTCAATAATCTGAAATAAAATTGCACACTACGTAATTGGAATTGCAGATAACAATACCATTATTTTCCAGAAAATGTGACCCCTCCTAAAGAAACAGATAATATAAAATTTATATTCCTTAATCTAGTTGTATCAGTTAAATTGCTGACTTTATAATCTCTGTTCACAATGGAAAATTACATTCCCTTGAAAAAACTAATTACCATTTCCGAGCATTTCCCCCAGCTCCTAAGACTTATATCAAACCCTAACAAAGGATGGAATTGCCATAGCAACTGCCAATCTGCTTGCTTTTTATTGCTGTTTTTGTTTTCTCACTCAGAAGCCCACATAATAAAGCCATTTCATCAAATGACCAGCCGTGGGAGACTGAAGTAAATGCTTTTGGAGAAGAGGGTGCTTCTCTAGCACAGCAAGATATTGAAAGTAGAGAAAACAGCAAATGCAGGTGATGATTACAGCCCAACTACACTTCGAAACCTGCAACAGGCTGAATCTTTGTCACAATCACTGAAGAATGCAAAAACACACTTCTGCTGCAGAAAGAAACATTTCTTAGTATTGCTTCTACAAGCTTTACTTGGCACCAGGAGATCTTCATTGGTCTCCTGGCCTCTAATGTGACATTGTGGCTCAGCAAAGCCACAGCATTAAAAAACAGTTTCGTGACGTGGATGCAAGACCTTTCACCTATACTCATTGCGCAAGTTATGCCGTACAAACACAGTAAATTCTCAACACCAAATGTAAATGAATGGCAAAACCATGTGTAATTTCTGAAAGGAATGAAATAAACTGTAGAAACCAATGAATTGCTAAAAAGGGCTCTTAGGACTCCTTGCATGCTTTCTTCAATATTCAGTAATAGCTCTGAGAAAGCGATTAAATGTTTGCGCTATATGGTGTGTAACTTTTATTCTGCCTTTATTGCCACTAAGAGTGATTTTGATGAAAATATATTTCTTAATTGTACACATGTTGAGCAACAAAACTTGAAAGTCTGAAGGTTCTGCGGTTTCACTCATAGAAAATCACACTCTTGCCTTCGCATCTGAGAAAAAGGTTCACTGGTCATTTATTGAAAGGCTGTCATTCACCATTCAGAAATGAATGAACAGCTGAATTCTGAGAATATTATTGTCTTCACCTGTCTTAAATTCTGTATAGTTTTTTCCATGGAGGATTCTTTGTAAACTTATTTACATTATATTTTCAATTCTCCCTACAAGCTCACTCTCTCCTTTTATTTATATCATGTCCAAGAACATGGGAGTCGTAAGTTTGTTCTTGACAACAGGACAAATGTGGGGCTGCAGAGAAATATTTCAAAAATGTCAGTTGCATACAGCATGCTATGATTTAACTGGCCATATCAATCATCCCTGCAATTTAAAGGCAGTACTGGTTTCAGTTTAGCTGACAACACAGAAAAAGTTTCTGTGACCTATTCCTGAGGTTTTTGACTCATGGTAGTAGAATGAAGAGTAAGAAGTGAAGTGCTTGACAGCATACTCATCATTTGCCAATATTACCTGTAATCAAAGTCACCCAGCACTGCCCACACAACAGATTGGTTTTGGATCTTTCTAAAGCATGGCCACCCAATCAAGCTTTAGCTATTTCTGTCCTTTAACTCACCACAATGTTGATATAATTTCTGATTAAAAGAAAAAAAAAGTATCATTTTTTATGTTTCTGAAATCTAGCTAAAAAATGGAATAGACTTTCAAACGCTTCCTAGTTTTACAAGTAGAGCAGGAGGACAAAAGCACTAGCATATATTTAACCCATCAAACGTTAGTGTCTGGTTCAACAATACCAGGAGGAGAAATGGCTTCAACAGATATTGAAAAACTTTCTGAAGTAGAAACAATGTGATATTTGGGCTTTTCATCCTAAATTTTGTTTCTAGTGTAGCTGTGGGAAATTCTGGTGATCATCTTAGGCATTTGGGGCAGTGCTATTTAATGGATACTTTTTATGTTAGAAAACAGATGTCAGTAGGTGAAAAATTTAAAAAGATCTTTTTGACACCAGAAGCATCTCAGCTGCATGCTTCATCCCTTCTGGTCCTAAAACCACACACTCAAAACTCCAGTTCCTTTTCTTTCAAAAATGGATAGAAACAACCTTTTCCATCATCTCTCCTTTCAGTGGGAAGAAGGAAAAGCAGTCTTTCAATCCATTTTTCTTGAGAAAACAGGTAAAAAAATACCTATGAAATAAAACAAAGCTTAAAAATATTCGCTAGAGGTCTATGCTGTGACCTGAGTGGTAAATCAGCCCCAGCAGCACTGGTGGTTGTTTGCAGCCCTACTGGTTGCCCTCCTTCCCTTTTTACTATTTTGTTGTATTGGTTTATTCTTTTTTGCTTTGTTTTTTGTTTATGTTTTGTTTGGTTTGGTTTGGTTTAGTTTTTGTGTTTTTTGCATTTAGGATGCTACAAGCTTTTTTCTGACTTGGGTTTCTATTTGCTGACTGGTGCCTCATGAGTCTGGACTCCTGCAGCTTTCATTTTGAGCCATATCTTATGCTGCCGAGGATCCAGGCTGGAAATGAAAGGCTGGATTATAGGTTAACAGGTCCTGTCACGAGCCACAAAAATCTCTTTCTCTGCGAACATGGAAAAACTGCATCAAAAGCTTCTGCATATACATAAGGATGTCTAATTTCCTTTTTAAAGTATACTATGTATACCCTTTAGGTATCTACATATTGATTAAAAACAGCTTTGCGGTTTCTAGTTAGTATCTAAGTACTTAGAATGAGTATTTTTACAAAATGTATCATATTCTATGACTTCCTGCCACAGAGAAGAAATTCAAACCCTTAAGGGAAAATAGAGAATTTTGATAAAATTTATATTTAAAATGGAAATAATTCTGTAGTTCCTTAAAATCACTTGGGCATTAGATGCAGAATTTGTTTCACCGAGATCAAACATTCTTCACTGAATCACCTTATTAGGAAATCTACAAGTCTGCTTGGTACTTATTTCTTTTTTTAAAAATTAAGTAGCATTTACGATAGCTTTTTGCAAATCATACTTGTAGTTGTATTTCAATTAAGAAATGTAAATATTTTAGATCAGAGATGAATAATTGCATTATACTTCATTGCTAATTTACATGTTAAAGTATTTGCTAGCTATTAATGAGGTTTTATTACACCAGATAGTACATCTACTACAAATACAACAAATAATATGGGGTGGTTCTTTTGGAATCCAATTTGCCCTTTGCTTAAGTGGATGGCAAAATTTCGTGTACTTCAGTAAATGCAGAAAACAGGACCAAAGCCAATTTCTGTATATGCAGTGGAAAAACCCCAAACTATCTGAAATAAGCAAAGGAATGAAGCCTACACTGTGTACTGTGTATAGTTCAAGAGTAGTGTGATAATTTGTAATGGGTTAGGAGTCACTATTATTTCCCCTAACACAGTAACCTTTAATATCACCATGTTTCTACAGAAGAGAGATCCAATATCCCCTGATACACAGTGCTGTCTCCAACAAATACACGCTCCTCCAAAGATCATGGTGACAGTTTACAATTCCCAGGAGGCCAACTGTTTTGCACCTTGTTCTCATGGAACACGCATTGCTATTCTGGACTGGCACAGCTGAATTAAGTTTGTCCCATGTGTTTTCCACAGAGTCGTTAATGAATGTGAGCTGCCTGGAAGCAAAGCCTTCGGGAGCACAAAGCAAACGAAGGAACAAACTTTTAATCAAAGAATCTAAGTACGCTCAGAACTCAGTTGTGTGAAAGACGGGGAGCTGAGGGTTCTCAGCATCCCATGGGAATAAGTAAATACGGTGGAAGGTGAAAAGCTTGCAGCCAGAAAGCCAAAATCACCCATTCTCAAAAATCAGACTCTGTAATGCATACCATGAAGAATATGATTCACTAATAACGGCTAATTTGGAAGAAGAAATTATGTATGTTCTGAAATTAAAACCCTAATTAAAACTATATTAAATTTTGAGATGAATGGAGCTGTAATTGAACTGTAGGTTTAAAAAGCTATTTAATGGTTTTCTAATATTATTCCCTTAAAATTATATCAGAAATCACTTTCCCCTCTTCATGTGAAGATTTTAAAAGAAATTACATTTTGCTAATTCGGACAGGAATATTATCAATGTAAAGGCAACTCTGGATTGTTCCAAAATGTCTGTCAATTTTTCTGTGAACTGATCATTATAAATTATAGTCAAATGCATTTTGAATTGCTGTTGCTTAACCAATGTCTTGCAGGTATTTTCTTAAGCTTAAAATATTCACATGAGAACATGCTTCATACATCCAAAACCAATGTTACAGTAATTTCTACTGAGAAGAAAAGGAAGGCATAATTTCTTTCTTATCTGACTATGGAATTCAGACAAGGAGGATTGCATGCAACAGTGAAAACCTCATAACCCACCTAGAATAGGATGTAATATCCCCAGGTGATCTTCAGATTTGCAAAACAGCACTCAGAGGTGATACTGCTGTATCTTTACAGAAGACTTATTTTCACAATAACACTCTGTTGGATAAGATCTCTTCAGATAAGAAAACTTTCCCTGATAGGGCTCCTAGAAAGGGTTACAGATCCACAGCATCATGTATCAAAAGATGTAAGTACCCTTGAAATCAAAGGCACGTGTTCAGCTCTGCAAGAGCACGCCAGCTCCAAAGCCAGTGAGCTCTGCAATACAACCCCAGTGCCCACGTGTTCTGGCAAAGAACTCCGTGAATCCCTCTGGCACCATTCTAGGTCATGGCAAGGTCTCCACACCGTCTCATGGACCTGTCAAAATAGGCTCTGTGCAACACAGAAGGATACCTCTGCACTGTAGTGATGGTGATGACAGCTCAGGTATGTATCTAAATGATAGTGTAAACCAATCAGCTAGTTTTAAGGTAGGTAGGAAATTTCAAAATGTGTAACTGTGATAACACGGAACTCAGTTTGTGTCATAAAAAGCACCCGGTAAATAAAATAAGCACCTAAACTGTCACTCTGTGATGCGCCTGGCAATAGCCAAACTAGCTAATTGATAACTAATTTCATTGTGTTCACAAGAACACTGATAACACTGATAACATTGTGTCTTCACATTTGATTTTCATAAACCCTTTGTTTTGGACCATTATTGAGATTTCTTAAAGTCTAGAAATGGGAACAGGAGATCAAGGTTTATTAATATTCTATTAAAAACTTAAAAAAAATGAACAGCATTAAGATTTATTGAACTAATAACAAAATACAGCTATCTTGCTGAGAATTACAGTGTTAAACAACAATGATTTCTGCATCCTGGATTATTTTAATAAACATATCAAAGGAAGTAAAGAAAGTAGCAAATATTTTTGATGCTGGATAACAGGATAATAATTCTTGTTTACTTTTGTATTTTATTTAACTACTTTGTAGTTCGGAAACTTGCAGATACACCATTTTAAATATATGTGGCTAAAATATTAGGGATCTCTTTCATGTATACTCCAAGACAGGTCTATCTGCCAAACTTACTAGTTTATTTTTATAACACTTACTTGAAATCCAACATCACCTACTGATGAAAAATAATGAAATTCTGAATGTGAGTATGAAGTCATTTTTCTTGGGATACTGTGAACATGTTCACTTGAAATAAATTTCACTTTCTGTATCAGTTCTAGATCTGATGCTATAAAATGCCAAGTGCCTTCTTTTCTTGAGGGCTGTACCCTAAAAGTTTTTTCCCAAACTGTGTACATAAACTGTTTTCCACACAAGATCTTTTCTGCTAGCTTTAAGAAAGCTGTTGGCGTGGGAGGTGTTGGACCAGATGCCCTCCCAGAGTCCTTGTAAGGTAAAATATCCTTTTATTCTACTAATTTAAGGTCAGCCATGTTCTGATAAAATACCAGAAAGGCAACAGAGAGATGATCAGGCTCAGTGCTAGAAATGGGCTGTGCTGCCAAGTTCACATAGAGATACTGAATTCCTGTCTCAGCAACGGAAAATGTATGTGTTTGGGATTTATTTGGATACATTTGAATTTCAGAATTATATAATTAAAAATGGAATAAATGGAAGGAAACCCATATGTCAGATCACAAATAACCCATCTGAAACCTTTGATCTACATTTATTTTTTAATGGGATTTTGGGCCCAGTCAGCTGTCATTCCTTTTTCGTGTCTACTTTGCAACTGAGACTCAAAGCATCAATTACCATATCACAGTGATCTGAGATCTGCATTACTGGTGATCACAAGTGACCCAAAGGGTAAGGAAAAAGTTCTCCATAAACTCTTGTATTCTGCAGATTAGTGATGACAGATCTGCCTCTCTGGCTCCTGCTTGAAAATATAAATTCAGAAAAACAAAGGATCTAGCTTTTAGCCCATTATGATCAATAGGACAAAGCCTAGTAACTGAAGTGTCTGAGAAGACTCAGAGATATCAATGGGAAATTGCATCTGGTTAACCCTACAGAAGAGCAGTAACTAATCATGGGATGGACATACTGTAAAAGACAGGAGCTATGAGCACAACTCCTTTCCAGATTCTTAGTTGCTTCTGCAGTAACTATCCCAGACTCTTTTAGGTCAGGGACTTCTTCTGTCTTGAACCCCTAATTCTGCTCTTGCTCCTCCCAGTGGGGCACACAAACATTTTTGGAAAGTCATTATGAATTTTCTACCTGGAGCTGAATTAACAGCTCAGAGTGCAGACTAGATCTCCAGGAAGACATGAGCATATTGACCTGCTTTGAGTTTAGGGGAAGAGGACACCAAGCATATTTGCAGGATCTGCTTTTCCACAAGGAAATTCTAACTTAACTCTTGGCCTTTCTGTCCAACTACCATAAAAGGGATTATAACATACTTCATTGTGGGAGCATGTCTTTGCTGAAAGACCATATATTTAAATGTGATAGGTGCTGTGGAGAAAAATAACTCATCAGCACACACACTACTTTTCAATTAGTTATTCGCAGTACTTTCTTCTTTCTACCCACAGAATGAGAAATCCTAACAAAGTTTATGAGTGAGTCTGTGAATTTTTGTCCCTTGAGTACAAAATGAGCCAGCTTCAGGTTGTCTTTATTTTGGTCTAAGTTTAATTTTGTGTCTTCATTCTTAAATAAGAAATCAGTTATAACTAAGTATGCTGTTCTGAAATTAAGCTGTCACAGGGAAGGTGCTGATGTCTAAGAAACATCTTTACAAAGAGTCATTTCCCTTAATGAAGCCTGCGTTTTATAAACAGACTGTTCCCATTACAGAAGGACTTAGGAAATCAGAGACTTTAAAAGTGTAGTATGGATGTTCCAGATTAATGTAATTGTGCAATAACACACTATTCTAAGAATAAAATATTTTATCCTCTTAAGCACTGGACTAATTGGCCAATGGGGACAACACCACTCAGACGGATGATCGGTAACTTCCTGTGGAACAAAAATGACCAATTTAGAATCATTCTACATCTGCCTTGAAGAATGAGCTTCAGAGTTTTAACTCTTAATTATGAAGAGCATAACTTATACTGTTTTGAGCTTCCTGTCATCTCTCCAGCTCTTCTCAGTCTCTGACAGCTTTCAGAACGAAAGGTTTTTGCAACAAAAAGCTTCTTTTAAACCTTTGAATCTTATTTCCATTTATTTGTGATAATGTTTTCTACATTGTTTTCTTATTACTAACTGTTGAGGAATATTCTGAACTCCTGAGCACTGAGCAGCTGGGTCCCATCCTGGGCCCAAAGGACATGATAGTAAAGAACATCATGAAACTTCTTATACATTTTACAATTCAGCTGGGTTTTTAATTTTGCATTTATGAAGCCCTAGAAGTTTCCCGTGTTTAATGACCTTCTCCTTCTAACTTGTCTATGCATGTTCTCTACTTAGGCCCAGATATTAACCATGTCAAAACCTGATTTAAAAGCCTTCCAGTTAAACGTCATCCCTTACTATTTCTGTTGTTTGTTGCCTTTGCATTCCCTCTCTTCCCTTTCTTTTCCAGTTATTTTTCTCTTCTTCGTTGTCATGAGTAAGTAGTAACTTTAAATAAATCACTATCCTGTTGTGAACAGCCCAGAGACACAACGCAATGCACCAGTCTGACTGACAGATGAAGAAGGAGGAGGTATGGTGACAGTCCTCAGCTGTGAGAAGTTAAAAGTAAAAGGTACTTCTACACATACACATAGTTGCACCTTGGGTGCTGAATGCTATAAGAACAGATATAAAAGGACTGAGAAAACAAGCATTTGGGTTGAATGTTAGCCTATGTCTGTCTGTACTGGTGGGTGGAAGCTGAGCTAAAGCCTCTGTGGCTGAACACAAGCCAGGCATTCAGTTGCCACAGATGTTGTGTCCTGAAGTCCAGGTTTGTCTGCCCACTGCAGTGGACACACCTTCAGTTCACGTTCTCTCCCAGAGCATGGAACAGCCTCTCTAGGGAAAGGAGAAAAGCAATTTTTAATTCATATGGCCGCAACACTGGCATTTTTATGACAAGGAATCATTGTGTCTGGAAAGGGGCAAAGTGACTGATCCAATGAGGTATTATTTCCGCCCCTGATGTATATGAGAAAATCTTACAAGTAAATTATTCTCCTTTTCTGAAATAATATTTATACGATTTTTCAAAACAAAAATCTAAGCAATTCTACTACTGTTCTGGGGCTTTTGCAAGTAGAAACAAGAAGAAAGTGTGGTGAAATGCAAATAAACAATGCTATAATATATAGTGCTAGGAAATACTGAAGAAGTATGATTTGAATTGCAACCATTGGTGCACAGGGAAACAATAGATCTCTTTACTACCTTCCAGTCTGCCTTGCACTGTTATGTTCCGCGAAGAACCAGATTGCCAATTTGGCTAATTACCAATCAGTTCCAGGAACCTCCCGGTTACAGCTGAAAGGGGCTTCTGATTTCTAATGGCAGGTTTGTGACTAGATTAATTTTGCAAGGAGTTCCTGTTGACATTTTTATTGGTCTCATGCTATAGATATGTTTTAGTGGTCTCGGCAATGGTAATTATCACAGCTCTTCATTTAGGTGAATGGAACTATATAATATCTACTACATGATGCAGATATCGCTGCACAGCGCTGCATTGTGCTGGGTGGCTGCAGCCTTCTGGCCACTGAACTAATACTGGACAAATACTGAATATTTTTAACAAAACATTACATTTTTCAGATTACTCTGAAATTTACTGCTTATGGGAGACTTTAATAAGGATAAAAGCATCCACAGCACGTGGATGCTAACAGAAAAGAAGCTCCTGTCTGTAGAGGCTTTGAACAATATCACAGAAATTAAATAGTAATGCATGGTTTAATAATGGTCCATCATACATTCCCCTACACAAATGCATGCACACATACATATATTAACATTTTCAAAATCATTTCAGCAGAGATTTTTCTGACCACATGCTAAAAATAAAAGCAAACAAATAAATATAGATTAGCAACTCCAAGAGGTAAAGCCAAAGGTAACAGATAAAAAAGTGCTTGACCTCTCTTATTGAGTCCTTGAAAATCTTAAGCCTTTAAACATTTACTGTTTAATAATAACATTAAAATTAAAAACAAACAAACAAACAAAACCACAAAGTAAAATAAAATAAACTATCTGTGTGAAATGCAGACACAAGACATTTTCTTCTGTTGTGTATATGACTCACATTCTGTTTAAGAATTACTGGTGGTGGCTTTTCCAGGAAATAAAGGAAATTGTGAGATTTTAGAGAAATAGACTAAAAGATAATAAATAAAATAAAATGAAGAAGCATAGCACCTGCTTGGACAAGGAAGCTATTCTGACACAGCTAAGGATGATGTATTAACTATGTACTAAGGGTACTGTCCTCTTCAGTACCTTGAGCAATTTCAGGGAATTAGTGGGCTTCCACTAGCTCCACATAGACAACTGTCTACCATCTGAAAATCACTTATATTTGACAGGTTTCACAAGCACACTGGGACTTGGACTAAAGTACATTACAATGAGCAAAACAGCAATCAGTCCTACCCTGCATTGGTTCTGGGCACAAAGGATTTTCTTCTTCCAATTATTTTCTTCTCTGACCTCTAAAGTCACCATATACACAAATAACTGAGGGAGAAACTTCCCAGTACCTGTCTTTTTTTTTTTCTGATAAAATGAAAAAGAAAAGCACAGCCATCTTCTTGGACTTTGGTATGTAGTCACAGAAAGAAAAAGCCATCACTTTTCCTTGGAAAAAGAGGTGGGCTTCTCACCCAGTTGGTCACAGGTCTTCTGACTTTTTCACAGGGCAATCAAATGCAAAATGAACCATAATTCTATCTCATTTTCCCTTTGAAATTTTTCACTTGCTCAGTTGCTGTATCTTAGAGCAAAATTACTGTTAAACAGATGACAGTTTTAAACGCCTCTCCATAAAATGCCAGCAAAGCCCATCATCACATCTCCATAGGCTTTAAATGATTTGGAGTTCACAGTCAAAACTGCATTTTCCAGTTCAGTGAATCTTTTCGCTGACTATTGCTCCAACATCCTTGTTGTTTCCCATTACTGAACAAAAAGTCACCACATGACTCATAATAATTTGGATTTAATTGCAAAGATAGGACTTTGGTCCAAGTGGGTAGCATGGGAGGGAGGGGGAGAGAAATTATTCCCTTATTCTAAAGCCGTGATAAGATTTCTCTGAAACATTTTCAAATCTCCAGCACAACATGTTCAACCCTAATTCCGAAGGTCCTTATTAGATTTCTTCTAATCTAAAATATTCCTGGGGTTTCTCTCTTGTGATGTTATTGCCTAACAAATGGTGTGGAAACTTGGAATCTTTCATAAAAGCTTCAACAACATGAAAATAGTTTCCATAATGAATAGATTTCAATCTCTAACTCTGTCTGTAGAAATGTTTTAATCATGAAAGACAGAATGGAGTTCTCGTGGGGCTGTTATTTAAAACAGTAAAGAAAAATATTTGCATCTACTATGCAATTGTGAAATATGGCTTGGTGCTTTGTTTACAACGGGCAAGCAGACGGTTATTTTACTGGAAGAAGTGACTGGCATATTGTGTGGATTTTTGAGAGGGAGTGCATTTGTGCTCTGTGAAATCCTCGTATTTCTGACAATTCGAAAAACGATATTTTCCTCAGTCTACATCTTGATAGTGTTTGTAGGGAGGTAGCCAGCATTTTGGGTAAGAAAGAACCTTTTCATGCAATATTCCTCATATATATTTGAAGCAAATGAATAGGCTATGTGAACAGCAAAATTCTGTCAAATGGGGTATTCTCCTATAGCTTCATGCTATTGCTGTCCCAGGAGTGATGATAGAGAGGTTAAGGCATCAATTTGAATTTCCCATTTTCTACCTCCATGTTTTGAAGCACTGAAAATGGAAGGAATATATAAAGGCAAACAAGTTTGGAGATACTGTTAAACATCTAAATAACATGAGTCTTGGCTTTACGTACGAACGGGACTGCAGCAACAAAATTCCACTCCAGCTGCACATCCTGCATTTATTAGCAATTAACACCATTTTGATTTAATTTCCAGCTTCTTATGTTCCTTTTTACATATGCAACATGTACCACACAAGCATTTGAGTTTATTCTTCTAGTGTGAATGATAAATATGGATGTGATGGGAGGTTTGTGAATCCATAGGGAAAAAAACAAACTGGGATTTGATTTTTTTGTGCAATTAAGTGACAAAAGTATTAATAAAACTGATTATATAATTTCACTAGTAATCTAATATTGGATGGATAAGTAGGGAATGGGTGACAATAGCCTTACTGACAAATGTAGCTCCCTGTGACCACAAATGTCCAGAAAAGCACATGAATTCAAAGTGGTTTACTAGGTGATAACTTTAATAAACTATAGATAGGCTTGCATGGGAAGAAGAAAATTGACCAGAATCAATATTCAATAAAGCCTTGAGTTTGGGTGAGTTTTATTTTTTATGTTTGCCCTGAATATAACAACACAAGTATATTTCAAAGAATTGTTTATATTTCAAGTATATTCAGTATTTATTTGTGTCTATTAGTAGGACCTATTAATTGGGCTTTTCTAAAATTCATGAACATTTTCTTGTTGATTTTCTCCTTGAAAGTACATTTTGTTATTCAAACACATCAATATGTTCTAGTGTTGATTGTGACTATACTCTTATAAAAGAGACTTATACAATGCCGTTTAGAAGAAGACATTTTCCATGGTGTTTTATCCTTTTGAATACTCAACTGAAGTTCATCCAAAAATAAAGGGTTACATTAGGCATAATTTAAAAACCCATAGAAAAAAAGGTCATGTTTTAATAAGAGAAATGTGATTTTAATAATCATGTATGTGGAGGCCTACTGGCTTTATTTCTATTAGCTTGCATAAGACTTTCCCATTAGGGTAGCATATTGATCTAACTCCTGCTATACGTGTTGTATGTTACTATATCGACAGAAAAGGCAATGGGATAAAATGCTCAGGAACCTTTAAGCAAATGATTCTGAAGAGCTCCACAAGGACCTATTATAACAAAGCAATTGGATGATATGATGACCAGATTAAATTGAATGGAGAAAATTGCAAGGTAGTGCACACTGGAAAGAACAATTTAAACTACTCATATGCACTGATAACTTCTGAATTAGTTATAAGATCCTGGTGAAAAAAAAAATGAAGGAGTCATCAAGGAGAACTGAATAAAGACATTTGTCCAATATGCAGCCAGTACCTAAAAATCATAAGATATTAGGTTGCATTAGGAAGGAAATACAGAATACTATTAAAGCGATAATGTTAATATCTAAATCACTGGTGCATCCTCCCTGTCAATATTACATGCACGTCTGTGATCTCATCCCAAAAAACAATACAGTAGAAATAGAATAAAAAGTATGGCTATGCCTTAGAGACAGGTACAGACTGTTGCAGGACCTTTCATAATGATAAGGACTTCCAGGAAAAAAAAAAAAAAGTGGTAGAGCAAAATAAGACTCCAAAAGACTCCCAACCATTATAGGAATATTCAAAAGAAAAAGGCAAAGAGGTTTCACTTTATCTAAAAAGCCAGTGGGGGGTGGGGGTAGGAGGAAGATACAGAGAAACCATGCAGAGAAAAATGAAAAATAAGACAAGCAGGAACATCAGCAGATCTTCTAATCCATCCCTCAGGCCCTAGATGTCAAAAAATACTGAGTCCATCTCTCAACTCCTAAAATGAAGGTCTGTATTCCACGCTTTCCCATGACTTGTATTTCACAGCAGTGCCGGGGCTGCTGATGTGACAGTAGTGATGGTTCAGGCCAGAGATGTTCAATCCTCCCACCAAAGCCAACATGGAGAGAGGATCCCATTGTTCCTACTTCTGCAGAATCCACCACATTTGGATCTTCAGGTAGGGTCATGGTTTGGACATTCAGATACAAGTCAATCAAAAGCAGTTATATTAAGTCATCAAACATTCAAAAAAGGCCCAATTAGTATGTCCTGCAGTGTCAAAACAAGTAGCACGCACTTACCAATATTTAAAATACTTCCTTTGTATACATACCGTATTAACTAGTGCTACAAGATATTACCAAAGCAGAGAGTCTGGTAAAACTTTAAAAAACAACCATGGTGAACCAGGTTGTAGCAAGTAATCAGCAGCTACAACTTCTGTTTTACCTCGAGTCAGCATATTCTGTCCCACAAGCCACTTCTAATGCACCTGGTATTTTTTATCTAGGGAAGGCAACACATTACAGGAAACAAAACGTGCCATATGTCAGTATACCCTATAGCAAATAACATGCTTCTGAGTCAGGAAGAAACTTCCATCCAAAAGTAGAAATTCCTTAGTCACTTCTTGAGATAGTCTTAAGATATCGCAATCCCGGGTGCATAATAAAAGCCTCAGAAGATTAGCTTATCCAAAAAATAGGTCATTTACTCTCAAGAAATATTTTCATAGTCACCTAAAGAAGGCTATAAAAAAAAATTTATTAACTTCGCTTCTAAAGAGAACAACTCAATTTTAACAGATCTCAAACAGTACACTCTTCAATAAAATTAACATTTGGAAAAATAAGATGACATGGCTAGTTATTCTTATCTTGGCATCAACACTAGGGCTCTGGTTTCCTTTTACCCATCATATCTGGAGATTCACATTGGAAGTAACACTGTTCCATGTTGGTTTTGGCTGAATGGGAGAACATGAGTGTCTTGACTGTAATTCCCTTCTGGAATTTATTTGTGTTGACTGCTGACCAAGCTGTCTGAATCTTAACAATAGAAAGACAGGAATTACTTAGTCACTGTCTCTTTTCTTCTGTGTCTGTTTCAATTCCAGACATCTCCACATACAGTGAAGATGAAGAGACATCCTCATTTTCCTGTCTGGATATAGGCTCACAGTTTGCCTTCTATGTAGACACATGGGTAGCTGATCTGTTTTATAATGAAAAATAAGCAGGAAATGTCAAGATTCATGCCAGTTTTATCAATCTTGGAATTTAAAAGCCCCAAACACAACAACTACAATAAGAAAAGTTTGATGAAAAATTTATGTCCAGATTATCATCTGTTGCAATTATGCTCTTGGATCAATAATTTCTGACAATTTACAGCTTGGGGCTCTGGTCTCTTCTGTACTACTACTGCTTTATAGCTCTTCATTTTCCAGGATTCTTGATTCCCTCATTTCCTTTGTTTGCAGGTTTAATGTTCACAAAAACATTTACTTCACTATCTGATATGAACAAGAGTCTGTCAACAAAGAAAATACTAAATGTGATGGAACACTTAAACTGTCCTTATACTCTTATTAGGCAGAAACAGCATCTAAGGGAAGCTGCCTCTGAAAGAACTAGCTGCCACATAGGTAAAATTTGTTCTCCTTTACAAGTTGGTTCACATCTGGGCTTTTTTTTTTAAAGTTTTTATCTCAAGTATTTCTGAAATTATAACCTGGAGAAGTGAAAAAAAGTGAGAAAGTAGCTTGGGGAGAACTGAAAACACTACATCACTGAAGTATAGTTTGAAGTCTTGCAATGAAAAAGGCTGCTATTCTAATGAAGCCCCTGATGCTAAAGGAGTCTGTATGAAAGAAAATAAGTATTGAAGTGTTGAGGTCGCCAAATGAAAGCCAAAGATTTGCACAATACAAATAACTGAGTCATTTCATATTCAGCACTTCTTGGTCTAAGTAAATTTCGGTTTATGTCTTCATTACCTATTTTAAATGTCCCATTTATTTTGAAAATTCAGCCTCTTGGTCTTCAATATTACAGCTTTCTGGATTTCCTAAAAGGGATCTTAATTCTTATTTCCTTTGCTGGCTACTTGGCCAGCAAAAGTGTTGGTGTTTTCCTCGAGACCAGCATAATGCTGGCAGTGAATGTGCTCCTCAACTTCTATTATGTCAAAACTTACAGATTTAGATTTGATGTGTGTGAGGCCAAAGAGAACTTTCAGTAGCGATGTTATTTGGGTGACTGGGAAAAATATGTTAGGATTAGCTCAGAAAGATGACAGTCAAGTTATGTGTGTTGATGACAGGAAAGCTGACTTGAAAGGCTAACCTACATATTTTCAAAAACTCTCTTCACTTGTTTCTGTGGGAAACTGATACCATTGCAACTATGTTTCTATTATCAATCACAGATTCTCTCAGTCTTCTTCTAGTTTCATTATTTTTCAAGTTATTCAAATTCTGACTATTGACTAGCAAAGGATAAAAAAATAGAGATTACTTCGCTCAATTTTAACTCATTTTACTAAAATAAAGTTTTCCTCAAAGTGGCAAATTACCATCTTAACCATTCAAATATTTGTATATACAGGCTCAATTGCAATTATAGGAATGAAGTGGCAAAGAGATTGAACAAGTGCAAATAAAATGGATCACTTACATGAACCCAAAGGTAAGGTCACATTTCCAGATAGCATACCAAATCCTTAACAGTGTAATGATATTTGCAGGCAATTTCAATGGCACTGTATTCATTTCAATGGAATTGTACTCATTTACAAGAACAGCAAATCTGATCCATCCACTTTTACTGTCAGCATTTTTCAGTTTATGAGAGAAAAATATAACTAGTTCTGACAGATGAAAAATGAGTCTAGAAAATTGAGACTGGGTTGTTTTCCCCACCCCTTGCTGATACTGATTAGGTGCAGAGCAGCCTAGAGAGTGTGGAAAGTTCCCTGCTGTTACGACTTTTAACTACAAAATAGCTGGCCTCCTAAATGGACTTAATGAGTGAATTACTAATTGCAGATTTATTATCTGTACTCTACAGTGGGAACTGTAAGATCATCGAAATGCTCATTTTGACTCCGCAGTCTAAGCAGCTAACCCTGGAGACAAGCCAACAAGTGGATACACAAATTTCCAATACTCTCTCGAATGTAATTTTTTGATGTCTTCTTATGGCTTACTGTTCTTGGTGACCAGATCAGCAGAGCTACTAGAAGATTGTCTCAGAACACCTGGTCACCAGCTGGTGAGGGTCTGGACTTGGGTTATGTTTGCTCACTTCATGGATTAAAGAGTTAGTCAAATTTGGCAGATTTCAGATTAGTCCCTTGGAGAGGAAAAACTGATAATAGAAGCACAAATGCCCTGAATGTAACCTCATTTCTATACAAAAGGAGAATGAACTCCTATTTCCCTGAACCCCAGTATGGAATTCCCTGCCTTACTGCAGTCAACACTCAATCCAAGTGTGCCTCTCCATTTCTCAAAGGTCATTGTGGCTTTGGCTTCTTTGCTTTTGATTCAGCCGCATTTCCTTTTCCTTCTCTCTTTTCTCCAGTTGGTCCTAGTTCCTGCTGCTGTTTATAATTTCCCAGGGAAAGGCTTTAGCCTAAATGGTTTCTGCTCATTCTTATCCAGGCCTGTGTTCAGCTTCTACTATTTTTGCTACAACTGAACAAAAGGGAATTAATTGTTCCTTCATTTAGTCTGGATGGAAGAAAAACTGATTTATACAACAGCTTCAACCCAAACTGTAACAAGAATTATTTCTTTACACACACATAGATTTCCTTTACAGATATTTTAATCATCTGTTACATATATTTTGCACAAACTAAATTTTGGAACAGATTGATGACTGATGGAATTAAGCAATCCTCATTGTCAGAGTTTAAGAAATGCTCGTATAAGCATATGGTATTATTTATAATATAATAATTCCATCAAAGCCTTGCTTCTAGCATTAACATGATGCATAACAATAAACTAAAGCTATGCAGGACACATGGCTTCTACTAATGATATTTTTCTGTAATAAGAAGCAGAGCCTTGAAAAGTCAGTGTACAGAGCAGTACGCAAGTGTGAAGTTACACTATGTGATTCATTCTGCACAAGACAGATTTCACTGAAGACCAACCCTACACAGCAGAAGAGCCATGAGGCATAAATAGGATCAACACCAGTATGACTCTAAAAAGTGATTCACAGAACTTAATAAGAAAATAATCATCTTTACTAAATACTATATTTCCTTCTTTTCCCCAAAAGAACCCTGTACAAATACTACTTCAAAATAATTCTAATAGGACTTGACTTTTCAATGAAAGCAGGATGAAAAAAATATTGTTTTGGTTGTTAATTTAATTCAATTCAGGTAAGGTACACATAGTTGTTAGAAGTGGTTCAAACCAAAATCACTTTGAACTTCTTCAAAGCTTGTCTATTTAAACTTCTAAATACATCTACCACCAAAGACATAGCATGACTGTACTTCCAAAGAATGCAAGTTGTTTATAATGCATTCATTGTTATTCACCAATTATCACCACCACATAACAGCATGTCACTTTCCCATACACTGTGATGTTGCTCAACATAATATCTTTTGCCAAAACTATTAAATCTTCAAAGTGTCATCTTCTTACCCAATAGTACGTGGGAGGCAAAGCTGCAGTTCTTTCAGATATATAGATTGTACTCCTCTCATTACAAAAACATCATAAAAAGACAAACCTGTGTTCTGAATAGTCACATATTTATTGCTTTTAAAACAGTGACACTGATAAAAAAAAATATAGAAAATGTAGGCCTAAATCTTCTGTGCTGCTTACAGAAATTGAAAAAGTCTGACAACACTTAGTGTGCCATACATATGGCTGACCTTCTAAACTTTCATGAAGACATGTATCTATAGCTACATCTTTGCTATCTGAAAGAAAATATAACCAGTTCCAAACAGCTGGCCAAGTTACAGTGAGTTGGAATAGCATGAAAATATTGTAACTTTCGTTTCACAACTTGAAAGTACCGCTAGTGTTTTCAGGGCTCACGTAGATAGAGTTTCATTACTGAGTATCAATTCTGTGATGGCCAATACAAAGCAATAACTTTAAGTATATTCCTGCCACTCTACTTGATCATGTTTCATAATGACAATGTATCTCAATTACAGCAGCTATTTTACTTTACAATGTTTTAAAAGAAATCTCTGTTTTTGAAGGAAAGTGGGAACGGTAGAAATTCAGTAAAGAATTTCAGCTGTATGTTACAGCACTTCCAAGTATATAGCAATCATAAATTTACTTTTAGAAACTAAATATTTGGAAAACAGATACTGGAAGGGTTCAACAGAAACCACAATAAACAAAACACCTCCAGATTTGTCCAACATCAGAAAATGAAAATGACTGTCTCACATAGCTGTGTTTGCAGACAGCAGCTGAAATAACCTCAAGGCAATTGCACAAGAAGAAACAAAAATACCTGCCCCAAAGAAACTTGGTTTCCCCAAAGGAGACTGCAATGCAGAAGGCAAGGAAGTGCTGGAAAAGACAAGAGCTCAAACAAGCTTCACTGTCGTACCTTTAAAGAAATCTCAACTAGATCTTCAACTGGCAGTCTTTATTCTAACAACTCAAAAGTGACCTTACCTAAACAAGGGCTACATAGAAAGACACAATTGTTTCACTGCTAATGTTCTTCTATAAAGCTCACTGAATAAAATAGTTCTGAACCACTGAAAAATAATTACAGACAAATTCATCTGGAAATTATAATTGCATCCTTATGAAAATATAGAGGACTAGATGATAAATAAGATCTTTTTGAGTGTCTGACTGTTCTAGAACAAAGAGTGGGAAAACTCAAAATTATCTTGGTTTGCCATCCAAGGAACTACTTGGTAAAATATAGCATCAAAATGTGAAAAGTAATGAACACTGTATGGAAACATATTCATACCTAGTTTCCTACAGAATGCTTGGGAGTTCATGAACAACTGGCATTCTATGGTCATTGTTCAACCCCCCAATTGTAATTATTTTATTACTACCTGCGTATGTGTAGCAGCTAATTGTTAAATGTTTAGAAAGGAACATCTCTGGACCCTTGAAGACTTTAACATTTTTGTGTAATATGAGTTGTGTCTATCACAAACAAGCTCTGATTAGCAACTAGATCTTCAAGCATGCTGGAATAAAATCTCCCAAGTAGATACTCTTCTTTGCCCGCAATGTCTCTTTATCCATATAGTATCTGACAGAATTTTCAGTTCAAAAGATACAGAGAAGGAAAAACTTCTAGCTTTGGGAGCTGGAATCTAACGTGTGACTAACAGTAAGAGCAGGCTTTCCTGTGGCGTAACATTTAACACAGTCAATCATATGAGTGCAAAGTCCTGAAAGATTGTATAAACAGAAGAGTGTCTTTTGTAGAGACATTACTAAAACAGGACAATAGCCCACACCCACAAAGAAAAAACAGGCAAAAGGAAGGCTAGCCCAAAATAACCTTGATGCATTGAATTGGAATAGATTCTGTTTATATTTTAAACAATCATGGACAATCATGTTCATATGCTATGAATACAAATCAGATAAAATGGACTTTAGAGGATTTAAACATAGCACTTAAAGAAGGAAATGAAATGTTTGTCCGAGGCATAAAGCTGTCCTGATCAAAGTCTGCAAACTTTTGGATACTTGCAAAATGTTTTTAATATTAATGGTCATACTAAGTTTGAAGAGTAAAAGCTGAAGACTAGGTATTTGTATCGATAAAGATTTAAAATATTTATTAGAGTTTAACTGTTATGATTGAAAAGTGAGAACAAAGAGTTCTCAACTTAAAGGTACCCTTTAAACTGAGGTTTCCAGCTACATGTATCTCTGCAGAAGAAAGGGCCATCAGATTCAAAATGGGGCACGTAATTCAGTGTAACTTATGGAAAAAGCTGATATTCTATCAGTCCTCAAAAGATCTTTTTTTAAAAAAAGTCTGCAAGACAGACTGAACAAATCATACCCAGCATTTGTGGATAAATTTTTTGCTATTTAAATTTTTCGTATCAAACCACTTCCCTCAAAACACACACACAGGCCCTCACCTTACCTCTATGTGTATTTCTGGAGTACGTCAATTATAATGGCACTCTTTCAACAGGGTCATTGATAACTCTAAAGAGTTAGTTACTTCCTAGACACCATATGGACTAATTTTTTCCCAGCCTATACTTTTCTCCATCTTTTCTATAGCTTTTGAGGAAGTTGTGAAGAAATGGAGATACACTTATGAGAAGTGTTTTGTGAAAGCTTATATTGTAATTCCTAATCCATCATATAGAGTGCCTGGAGCACTCAGTGGATGGCTCCACATGGATTAAAAAAAATATATATAAGAATAACAAAGAATCAGATATATGCTGCACTCATTCTACATACAGAATATGCCTTTTCTATTCTTACTGAGTTGACCTGCTGTTAAATTGGGTTAAATATGCTTTTTCAGAAGAATTTCCACCTTGAGCATGTATGTCTCATGCATCTGACCCTTCAAGGTCTTTCTAATTAAAGATAGACTGTATCATCATTTGCTAAATGTATTTGGAGTTAATGTAATTTACCATGGCATTTCTAATACATTACAAGGCATTTTACTTGGATTCCAATATGAAATAGAACTACTAGCAACATAATGAAATCATTACAGCAATTAACAAAAACACAGTTCTATAAAATCCTGACCCTGCAGCAGTAAAACATGAGTGGGACAGTGGCTAAAACTAAAGAGAGCATGTCCATCAAAGCAGAGACAGGCGGAAATGCAATCTGGCAAACAAATGGTACCAAGGTTAGGGAGCTCAGATTTGACCCAGTGTGCTGCAGAGCTTATGCTCACACAAACCTAGCTTTCCACGTGCTCATTTAAAATTATCTCATTGGGAAAAAAAGCTTTCAGGCATTCAACAATTGATGTATTTGATATACTGCCCTATCCTCTGCCTGTTCCAAATTCCTGAACTATTCCAACCCTGTAAAAACAGCAAGAGCAGGAAGAGAAAGAAATGTGCATGTTGAGTTAAGTAAGCAATCCTCAGTTGCAGATTTACTAATAAGCAAGGCAGTGGCATACTGCTGTATATATAGCGTACTGCTACAGCGGGATAAACATGATGGAGGGGAAACATCCTGACTTACTGAAACACTGACGCTCTTTTCCCAGAGCGTCTCACAGTCTTCATCTGGAGAAATAAGTAAGACACTGTTCTGAATATTGTGTCCACACCACCATTAACTAAAGTAACTGCATAAATTCCTTTAAGCATCACTTCTATCTTTGACTGCTTTCAGTCTCTTTAGTTCGGATTAGTAAAGCTGGTCATCTAGCTGTCTAGCTGTCACCTGCTCCCACTAAAGCTAACAAAGTTTGCGGTAGGTTTGACCGCTGCTAAGCACAATGCCTTCTCCCTGTCTGTTCTACTTGTAGCAGAGGCTGAATGTCAGTGAACATGCTTCTTAAAGCAATGTTGAAACTTTTGATGGTTCAGGTGTGCAAACCAATAAATCAATCAAAGATGCTTTAATATTCAACTCTGTTTGAAATGGCAGGGAAGTGATGATGAAAAAAATCTCTGATAAATATAAAATCATTATTGAATTAGGTTGTTTTTTTTCCAAACTCAGAAATCATTTCCATAAATTATCAATTAATAAAAAAACTTAAATCCCTTAAAAAATTCTCTATCTCTATTCTTCAGATGCTTCCAATACATTTTAAAATTATTCAGACAACCGAGAAGAGCATAGTCAGGGACTTGCAACTACCATGATTCCTGCAGAGTTTAAGACCAGCTTCCTGCAGAGTAAACAGGTCTTGCATCTCAGTAACTCATTAAAGCCACGAGCTCCGTAATAAGTTTGGTGTCTGTTTTACTGTAAGTAGTAACTAAGCAGCTGAAAACTGCAGGCAGCGAATGTACTGACCCTTTGCTGCATTACACTTAGGTTGTATCTAAAATGCAGTCACTGTGCCTGCGCATATGGGAACATAAGGGAACACCAAGAGTAGCACAAAGTGGCTGCATGTGTGGTATTTGGTGAGAAGCTGGATACATATTTGGGTGTTTAGACAAAAATAGAAACTGTGCTGTCAATATAAAAATGAGCTAGTATAAAGCGAGCTCATATATGTCTTCATGTGTTGCAGCTGACTCAGAACTGTAGGCACGGCATCAGGCAGCATTGGCTGGGGATGGAAACAGAAGAGGTAGGAAGAAATGCAAGAGACTGGAGGAAGAGGCAGAAAGAAACTAATGGGCTATGAAGACAAAAAGGGAAACAGGTAAAAGAGACCAAAGAAAACAAAGGGGGAACAACTGAATAATTTTTGTCAGATTTCATATGCAAATTATTTATGTGCAATGACTGAATAGCCACAGTGTGATGTAGAAATAATTTACAAAATCTCTGCTACTCTGAATTAAAGAGCAAAAATAGCTAATAGAAAAAAAAATCCACCCAACTTGTAGTGTACTGCTTTAGCTGGATGCAAATATTTTATTATACATCAAAACACAAGTTTGTGCCACAAGCAAGAACTTGTACCTGCAAGAATCTGTGCATGAAAAAGAGGTACATAGAAATATAAATAGGGAATTTGAGTTCCTGGCCACAAAATCATTGCTCAGATGACAAAGAGAAAGCCTAAGGCTTATGTAAAGCCATACAAGCAGAGCACACCTCTGTATTATGGGGATTTCACCTCCAGCTATCTATACCTGTGCGCTTAGCAAACACAGACTCAAGGAACATCTGGAGAAGAAGCAGCTGAGGGACTAGTTTTCATAAGGTAGGATTTTCTCCGTATTTTGCTATTTTTACCATCCTACTCTCCTACTAGAGATTTATTCAGGCATTACTTTGACTTGGAAGCATTAATGTCTACCCTGACTTTATATAAAAGGCCCCACTAAGTTCTGCAAGTGGAGATGCACATCAGATAGTTTTCATGTGCCTATCTAGTGTGTCAATTAAGCAAAGACGTGGACATCACACTGCCAGTTACGTGTGTTAAATGGAGAAGACTAATAAAATAATGTTACTTACCTGCAAAGCTGCTAGAGAGATTAAAGAAGCATTTCTGCTTTTATTCTTAAATTGCATCAGAAATATATACCTGCTGGTTTATTTTCTAAAATTGTGATATTTTCCCTTTACTTACTGCCATATAATATTTATTAGGTACCTATACCTCCACCCCTGGGGTGCTTCATGAGCAATTAAAAGGCAATCATAATAATAAATAAATAAATAACCTTAATTAAAACATTGCACAGGAACCTTCTTCAGATGCAGAGCCAGTGGGGAGCTGTCTGTCTCCACGAGATTTTACATATCTGTCAGACTGAGAGCCAAATGCAACATCAGGTTTCATGGACATCATCTGGATTTACTGTATTTCCTGAGGGTCATGGTTTCATACCGCACCAAACAGATGATACTCAAATGTAGATCACTTACTTGTTAGATAAGATTTTTAATTGCTTCATTTAATTAAATTTAGAGAGTTCTGAGTGCCTGGACCACACACAATCTCCCCTACTCCCCTGCTACCTTTCTTATCCTCTTTCTTTCAAAACCAAACAGAACATCCCCAACATTTCTTCACACTCTTACACTTTGTTTTTCCACTCAGGGATGTTATATTATAACCATTGGTACTTCCTTCCATCATTCCGTCTTAGATGCTGTGTTTACCAGCGCCTCATCATTCCAGGCAAGGAAGAAATCTGCAAAATATTCTCCCCCTACCTATTACCTATCAGTAGGCCTAGATTGTTCTCAGTTAAGTTGTTTTAATCCTCTTTTTTTCCAGTGTAATATTCCTCAGAGGGCGTAGAAGGCCACAGCAAAAAATACTTCTGCTGTGAAGTACAATCATTTTCACAGACCTTTTTCTGGATACTAAAACTTTAGAACTGAAGGACATGAAGAAAAAAGAACTGATGTATTTAAAGTGATTGGACACAGAATCACAGTTCTTCCTGGGTCAAGACTCCTATTTTACAATAAAATTTACTCTCCAACCATAAAGCATTATTTCTGTGCTTTGCTTGACTTTTGTTTAAAATCTTCATCTAAAATTATCCACCCCTCTAAATATTTTGATAGATATTAAGGAAATTCTGAACAGTTTCTGATTCCTAATGCCTACTCTGTGACTTCCATTTTTAATGCACAAACTTGCCTGCCCTAGAACATATGTCTAACTCATTCCTTCTAGCATAACACCAGAACACATAAATGTTCTGCCAGTTTTGAAGAGCATGGTGGCAAACAACCATGAATCTAGAATGTCTCTGCTAGAGATACTGACTGTGGCACCAGCCTGTCCCGCTTTTCTTGAAGAGTCCAGGCCCTTAAGAATGGCCATGTGCACTGTTACAGCTGTAGCAATGATGATGGCTATTTTCAAAGTAATCAGTGCAGTAATCTGTATCTACTGGTGTTCCCTGAGACCCACGTGGACTCATGGCTCTCAAGTTTAGCATTGAAGAATTTATATTCTGACTGATGCGTTTGAATTTCAGGAGATCACTCAAGTTCTAGATAGGTTTCAGAAGAGTGAAATACAAGATAACATCATTTCCTTTTTTCCCAGGAGGAATTCAGGATCTCTCCTTGCCTAAGGCATTTACTATTTATCTTAAATTAATTACTGGAGGTGAGTTTATGCACCAGGCTTCCTTCTGTTATAAATATGTTTAGAACATGTTCTCCTTTTCTGAGCTGTCCTTTTATATTTTAATTCCACTTCTTTTGAACTAAAGGGAAATGAATTATAAATAGCTAAGAAGTGGCAACATACGTAAGGACAATATGAATACAGGCAGAACTTTTATTGGATCGCTTTGAAACAAAGCAGCTTTGTATGCTGTGATCTACTTAACTTGGTGTACAAACAACTGTTCCTTTCTTGTCTTCCTACAAGATACTTGTGACCTACCATTGTGCTCAGGTAAATACAGTTGAGAACTACATGCTGTTTTCTGACTGACAGCTGCATTTGGGAACTCCTGACATTGCTCTTAGGACATTTTTACAAATTAAAATAATGTGCTGAATGAATAGAACTCCTTATAGCCTCAGGAGGCTGTCACATACCTCTGCATTTTATTCCTGATGTTCACGAGTGCACATGGCACACACTGTCTCAGTGCGGGCTGACTGCACCCCCTCTGAAACAGCAATCAAACCCCAGCAAACCTCGCGTCACCATCATTATTCACTGTGAGCCCTCTTGTCACCTCAGCCTGAGCAGCTGCAAAGACTGTGAACAGTAAGCAATCCTCTTTTCTTTGTCTTTCTTGCAAACAGTTACAAACATCCTTTTCCCTAAAATAACAACAACAAAGTTTTATTCTTGCCTTTTGTCTGTTCTTTCTGAGAGTGTATTTGAATGGACAAAATCAAAACAGTAACACTGATGAACGGACTGCAATTGTTTTATACTATTTCATAATACACAGTTGATCATTGTTATAACAGAAATAATCAACATATGGCTGCAAAAGGAAAAAACAGAACTTGTAAATTGTATATAATCTAGATAACGTAGATTATAATTTTATGCTCTAAAAATTCAGTATGTCAGTTAAAAAAAGACATTAAAACCCACAGCTTCTTCTTTAAAACACAAAATTCTTTCATTAATCATTCCAAGTGAGTACAAGAGAGCCACACATTTAGAAGAGACTTACTATTTGTCTATTGCCAACTGAATAAATATTCCTGGGGTAATAATTTGTTCTGTATTTCTAAAAATTGTAACCCAGTTCACATTTGAATTGAAATTAGACTGAAGATGCATGACCCTACTAGATTTTCGAACAGCCAGGCTTTGATAGTGGTTTAGTCCAGACTATCCATGTAACTTTGTGAGAGAGTGAAAGAGAGCTGGAGCTAATTTTGAAAGTAAAACATGATTAAAATTCAGCAACTGATATGTACATCAAAATGGATTTGATCCTAATGAGAAGGCAGAAGTTCTTTTAATACCTTGAGATTTGGGAGGAAACATGTTAAAACTGCAAATTATATCTTCTTGATATACATAGTACAGAAGAGCATATATGTGCATATATGCATCTATATATGCACTATAAATATGGTGTCGGTATTTACGGTGTGTAATGTATGTGAAAATGGTCAGAAGTTCTATATTTACAGCATTTACATGAATAGAGATGGTTTAGAGTCTCTTTCCTTGCCTTTATTTCTGTAAAAGCTCATGCAGTTAGAGCAAGGAGATGCAAGACTGTTTTGACTTGTAAATTCTATTTTAAAATGCACCTGAAGGTGGGTGTTTTGTTCATCTATAGCCTTGTTTAGATGAGGAAGTTAACAGGTGAATTTGAAATTCAATAGCTAATACACACTAATTTCCTGTGTTAACACTATTTCCTCTATTAACATTCAGTCTACAGAATAAGTAGAATAAGTATGCAAGATAATGTTTTGCACAAACAGTCCGTACTAAGACACAGACAGAGTGAAATTACAATTTAAAATTACAGTTACTGGTACAAGTGAGTGGGCTAAAAGGAAAATTATCCTCTATATATTTTAATGGCATTCAAACAAGTTTCAATACGAAATAGTTTCAAGATTGCCATCTCACAGGGATTTATCTCACAGTAGACTGAAGAAGAGCATTTAACTATAAGAGAGAGAAGCTAAAGGCTCTAATCTTATAAGTGAGATCTGTATAATTTTCATGACTGAGCTCTTAAATATCTAAATATTTTGTGGGGGTTTATATTACAAAAATTGTAATGAAGTCTTTATTGCTAATCTAATTGTAAAGTAATTACATGGTGACTAGATTATTCTCACACTTTTAAGTCTTAGAGTTCTTTCTACCATCATTACTTAATAAAAATATTGCAAAAATATTTCTAAATCCAAACCTAATACTTTTTGCAGTTAAAGGCAAGTGGAAATAATAATTGCTACACTCTCCATTACTTGTATTGTAGAAGCCCCCAGGTGTTTCAATTGATTTGAAACTGCGGACATTCTTTCCAGTAGGATAAATGCTCCATTATACCATTGAATTTTAACAGTTTTTTCTCACAGTAAGCATTTCTTCAAGTAAAGAATAATTGTACAGTTAATACTATATCAACGTAAGTAAAAAATAATTACTTCTTAGATCCATACACAGATAAGGGTTTTAACTCACATATCAAAAACTAGACAAGCCAAAATATTGTTGAAAATAAGGCTGCTACCTGTTGCTGTCCTGCCCAACATCTACATATACAAGAGAACACCAATGCATGAGTGGAATGCCCCGGTCATATTTTACAACCCTAATTTTTTCCAGGGAGAATATAAAAAGCATTTTACATTTCACCCCATGGGTTGTCATAAGTAATTTATTTCCATAAATTGGGAGAATTGCAAAGATTCATTTAAAGATTGTCAGACAAATTATAGGTTTAATGTATGCTGTAATTGAATTACTGCACCTATAAACTATATAATAATTGAAATAAGAATTCTGAATTTAAGTTTTAGTTCATGTTAATGTCTTAAATTTTGCAATATAATACTTGAGCCTTAGCTAAAGTTCCTATCTAGACAACTATATTACTAAGATCACTTGTGATACCTGCATGGTCATATTTCTCATCTCATCTGCCAAGGACAGATCCTCAGAATTCGTTTTACTGAATTTATTGACTTGAAAGTTGCACCAACTTTCAAAACATATTCTTGCTTACAAGAATAGCTTGTTTATTCAGAGTACGACCAAACAATTTTGGTGTCAATTTTCACTAAAGAAGTATGTTTTCAAGCAGCCATAATAGGAAAGTATCAAATAAGTTTTCCTTATCTGTTTCCCTTGTGACAGATTTGAATTTCAAATGTCAAAGTGTTAAAATGATAAAGTCATAAGATTCTGGAAAATTACTTTTGTGTCTTCTTGCTTCCAATGAGCAAAATAGTGATGAACACAGTTGCATAAACAGAGTAATAATGGGTTTGCACTCACACCACCTTAAGGAGCATACAGCAGTCAGCCTAGAAATATATGATGATCCTGAGGGTCTCCTCAAACTGAAATGATTCTCTGATTCGATATTATAAACCAAAGTGACATAGAGGATTAATTTTACCATGCAAGACAGAAGTCTGATAACTAAGAAGTGGTATTGCCCATCCCACCCCTCAATAAAAAATTAACCAGGTTGGGTTTTTTTCCATAGTAATTAATAAACCATCTTAATGTAACTGCTGTCATTAGCTTCAGAAGACAGTGAAGTGTTAAGGTCTAAATTCTGCCTTTATATTGTTGCTGCAGATGGGTAGCTGGTGAAACAGCTAAGATGTTGCTGCAAGTACTCATGATTAGGTTACAATCAGATGATGGTTTGCCATGCTCCCTGAAAAATAAAGCCTTATATCCACTGCCTTTGTAAAACTGCAGAGTGCCAAAACACAATTTCTATGTAAGTTAAAACCATCACTCCATGAAACAATTTAAATAAGTCCTATAGTTCTACCAGAAACCAGAACACGAGATTCTGTTTGTAAACAGTCAGTGCCATTTTTGAAATGGCCCTCAGAAGGACAAGAATTAAACTGAGGACCAAATGTAACAACTGACCTTACAAAGAAAACTTGCTGCAAGCCGTTGTGGATAGAGAGGTTATGGATCACTGTCAGACATGAGGCCAATGTCAGCGACAATGT
Source organism: Nesoenas mayeri (assembly GCF_963082525.1). Taxonomy (NCBI): domain Eukaryota; kingdom Metazoa; phylum Chordata; class Aves; order Columbiformes; family Columbidae; genus Nesoenas; species Nesoenas mayeri. The sequence goes on from NC_137543.1 coordinate 118,050,564, forward strand.
CGCTTCCCAAGTCAACACAGTTACAGACTCTTAAAATTATAAAAATCTAAAAGAGGAGTGAAGTATTTTATATCAAATGACTCATTTCATAGTAAAACTGAAATCATCACACAAATTATTTCCTGCCAGTTTATAGAAGTATGGAAAACTCTCCCGTCTTCCACCAATGTAACTCCATCTAGGAGCAGAGCAATTCATTCACTTACTCACAGGAAACATAAAGGGGTGACAATATATTAACATGTGTGTGACAGATGGATAGCTATGTGACGAACGGAATCCTTCCAAACTACTGCTTTATAGAAACAATCTTTCAAAACAATATTCTTTATGAGAACATGAAGACAAAATATTGCCCCAAACTGGAAAGCAGAGCAGGGGAAGAAGAAGAAGGGAAGAGAGGCTTAAATATAAAACCCTCCAAAAATCGAAGCAGTGGTGCAAATCTGATGTTTCCTTTAGTTATTACCTAAGAATATACTGGAATAACAGAAAACAAGTAACTGCCTGCTAGAAGTCAATAATCTTTTCTTTTTATAACACAGCTACATCACAGCAAACTTCTAGTGCATTGACTTTCTTTCCAAAACCGAACTACATCTACATATCTATAAACATATGGAGACAATATATATATAATGAATATCTAAAAGGAGATTTGCTGCTGCACACAAATAATGTAGTGGCATACCAAGTACAGAACAAACCTGAATATTTTTTTGTATCTCTTAAAAATTTACTGGCAGTTACAGTATAAATGAGCAATTAGGATGTCAGATCAAAACAGACATGATATATGCAAGATATGACAAAAAGACTATTTGGCATGTGTTGTAGACACTGAAAGATATGGACAATTTATTTATAGGAAGTATTATAGGACTATATTAGGATTTTATTCTAGTAATCCACTGAACTCTTCGGAAAATACTTATCTGCTGATACAGAATTCTGTAATCACTAAGCTTGTGGAAAGAAACAGCAGCAGAGAGCCTGAAAGACTGACTGTAAGGTAGTGATGCTCTTTAAAAGACGTGTTCTGGGCAGCTAGATAGCAGACCACAGCAGCCTTTCAACACCTAGAACAGAAGACTCATACATCTGTGAGTAATGGGCATTGGTACCTGAAAGAAGGATCAGCAACTACTCCAGAAGAGTTAACAAAATACAGGGTGTTTCAAAAAGATGGACCCAATTCGAAAGCACTACAGCTTTGAAATTGTGTCCATCTTTTTGAAACACCCTGTGTTCCTAGGAAGTCAAATAAGAAGTTGGAAATAAAAAGACCAGTTATGCAATCTAAGGAGAATACTTTGACCAGAGTTCCTTAGCCAAGATTATAGCAGAGCCTGAAGTGGACAAAATGCAACTGCCAAATCTTTCGGCTCCTACTGGACCTCAATGGGAGCAGAGAGAGCTCAGCACCTTCTGCATGGCACTCACAGGGATTTGTTTCCAGCCAAACCACACCTCACTTTGAGAACCAGAAGTCAGAGGATTTCATCAGCAATGAAGCCAGAAAATACTCGAACTGGATAAAATGGGTTAATTTTCTTTAAGTTGTTTGTGCTTCTGATGCCCTGCAATTGCTGGGACTGCTCTCTCAAATGGAAAATGTCCAGCAGCTATTTAAAATAGCCTTATAAAAAACTCAATTTCATTGTCTTGTGGATAGCATGAAATTGAATACATTAAGGTCATTAACCTTCAATATTCAAATTCTGTTTTTCTATAATTATATTTTCTGATCACAGGAACCCTGCATATCAGCGCAAACAATACACACATTACATTACTAAACAAAAGCTGAGGCCACAGGGTCAGTTGACCTTCACATTAAACATTCATAGACAAAAATACTTTCCAAAGCAATCAGTTTTTGTTTTAGACTACTTCCTCTGCTGACAGATATAATTCTAAACTTAAGAATTATGCTATTTTCCTTCCTTTGGCATGTTTTGCCCTTAACTTTGTAATAAAAATGCTAGTGCAATTCATATTGTATGTTACTTACTCATTATTTTATTGCTTATGTCATGTTTGGAAATAAATATCTATACATTCAATTTACCCATCCTATATGTTGCAAACTCACAGGATTATAGTCCTTAATTTAAAATTCTGGGTGTAGTTTATAGAGTAATAAATGCTCGAAAGGGTTGTATTCTTCAGGATCACCCTTTCAGAACATGAGATATCAATTCTCACCATGACTTCCAATGCATTCACACTTGAGTTCTTCTTTCATAATCTTCCCTTACATTACAGTCTCATCATTTACAGTACTTACAACTCCTTATAAACTGTAGTGCTTACAGGTCACTTCAGAAGAAAAACCATTCCATGGAAACAGTTTGTTTTCTACACAATACTGTGATAAATGTGTTTCTCTCCTTCATAATTTGCTATTTTTAAAATCATGTTGTAATCCAGCTTTACTAACAGTTATCTAACATTATGGGCAAATAAATACTGTCAGAACAAATGGTTGAAGATGAAATGAGAATGACAAAAGGAAGAAATCATGCAAATCACTGATCATCTTAGATGTCTCCATACTAAGGGAAAAAAACAAGAGGTGGTAGAAATCTTACCAGATGAACAGGGCTGTGAAATAAATGGGAGAGCAGAGATCAAATGATATAACTCAGTTACTTGTTCAGCATTTCATTTGGTTTGTTTCAGGAAGAGAGAAAAGATAGAAGGTGATGTTAGCTTGCACATCAAAGATTTGCTCTGCAGCCTGGAATGTGGATGAACCCATTGAAAATCTAAGAATGAACAAGAAAAAGAACAGGGAAATTCTTCTGGATAGCTTACTCATGAAACCAAATCAGCAAAATCAGATAAATCAAGATTTCTATAAGCCTTTTGCAAAATCATTTAAAATAACCTGAGTGGTGGGAATGAGGGATGTTAGTTGTCCAGATTTCTCTTGGGGAAGGAATATGTCTTGTTCAGCCAGGTCTTGAAATGTGTTGGTGAAAAAGAACTATGCACAAGTACTCCTCAATATTTGTTTCTAATTATAGGAAGGAGCTGCTGGAGGAGACTCAACTAGAAAGCATCTTGGTCTTCAATAACTTCTTAGGAGGACATAAAGCAAAAACTGTCCCCATCAAGGCAGTCAAACACTGAAAGAGGATGCTCAAAGAGGCTGCAAAATCTCCATTCTTAAGATATTAAAAATTGGACAAGGTCCTTAGCAATCTGATCTAAGTTGGTCCTCCAAAAGTCCCATCCAAGCTCTACTGCTTCTTTGATTCTACAGTCCTTTATGAAACTGTAGTGTTCTCAGTCCTCAAAAGGGAAAGAAGAAAGAAAGGTGAATATAAACTGAATGTGAACCTCGGTAAACCTAAGAACTAAATCAATATACACCTATCTCAAAATCCTACCTCCATCAGTTGCTTAACTATTAACTGAAGTGACTATCTTATTTTTTGCCTGAGAAGAACGGAAGGTGGCAACTATGGCACCATTCTTTGCAAAAAGGGTTGAAGGACACACTCAAACCACAGGAAAAACAATTCAGGTTAGGCATTAGGAACAACATTTTAGCAATAAAGGTATTGAATCAATAAAAAAGATCAAGTAGATAAGTTGCAGAAGCTCCAAGACTGGAGACAGTTTAAGAATACGTTGGACAACCATATATTCACCCAGTGACATTCACTAACCTGAGTTAAAGTGAATGACTCAATGGCCTCCTTCTGTTTCACAGACACCTACTCATCAATATGACTAAAACTAAGACACACTTATATTTTCTTTTGATCTATCCTTTCTGTTTCCTTTACCAATCACCAAATCTCTCTCATCAGTATTCATATACAGCAGCTGGTCACTACTTTTGAGTTAGACTTATCTCTAAAATCCTTACACCCACATTATCTGTAAATCTCATGTTAGAAAGCTCCACTCCACTTCTAAGATTCTGTATGTGCTAACTGACCACAGGATCTGGAGCTTACTACCTGTTATTCATAATACTGTAACCTCTTTTCTGTTGATCCTGATCAGTACAAGCTGGCTCTGTACATATCCAGAAAGCTGCTGAAAAGTCATTTTCAAAGTTCATATTACAACAGCTGTCTCTTTGCATCCTTCAACTGGCTCCCTTTTTTTATTGCAAAAAATCAGAAAAGACTGGTATGCATTTTCAGATCGGCACATGTATCTCTACCCTATCAAACTATTCTTACTGAGATGGTGATCTGCCAGTGCTGAACTCATTTTAGGCTTACCAAATGAACAGACAAACAAGCACAAATTAAAACAATTTGTGCTTCCTTCCCTGCTGTCACTGATACTTCGGATATGTGTAACATCAACATCTGCATAGCTGCCTCATTATTCTTCTCACATCTGTCTTTGCTCAGGCACCCTTCACAGAATTGCAATGTTGGTTATATTGCTGATGCACCAACGCAATGGGCTATTACACTGACTGAAACCAGCCCACTGATTCCTTGTCCTCCCTTTTTGGTCTTCATTTACATCCATTTTATAATATGCTGACTTCTATTTCAGATTTAATTTGTAGGAAAAAAGTATAATTTTTCTTTTCCATGTGCACAGTACCTAAAAAATGGGTCCCGTAGCATAACAACATTCTCACTACTAGGCCTGGCTTCTTGAAGGTACTTATGTCTGAGGATCTGGATCTGAAAAATCTATAGTTCTTTTACCTAGTGTTTCATGTTACACAACAAATATAAGGCCAGCTATCTCCTAAATGCTCCTTTGTAAATGGGGAAGCTGCTGACTCTCCATCTCCCCTCTGCAAATAATTACACTCTTCTGTACAAGCTATGGTTTTAAACAAAGGTAATTCATTGTTTCTCTAAGCTTAGGTATTGCAGCTTACTACTGAATACACATTACTTATGCTATTTGAAGCCTCTTTTTGTAAGGACATAAAAGGCAGGTGTAGAAAAACAAGACATCTATGTGGCTGAACCACCAGAGCACAGTAAAGCCAAAATAAACCATTTCTTTAGGCACAAGGAACAGTGCTCAGTATGTCTTCTTTCAAAGACTAGGGCTACAATTCTGCTCTTAAATACAAGCTGCTAGATTTCATCTGCCTGCAGGTGCAACAGCCTGCTTATTGTGATAAAGAATATTACAATATATACTTCCCTCTCTCTCTCCGTCTCTGAAAGCAGAAAAAGCAGCGTATGAACAGTGAACCTGAAATCAAGCACAACATTGTTTTCATTTCATCATGGCTTGAAACAAGTTTAAAAACTCTGTTTCACACTGACCTTATTTTGTTAACAAGGCCATTTTTGTGATATCAAGCTTTTCTTTAACATTAATCTCTGTGAAATATATTAAGATTAATTTTATTCAGTTAAATTCTTGTGATCTTTTAAAACAAATAGACTAGATGATAAACTGGCACAGAAAAGCACTCAGGTGTACACCAGTGACTAAAAAGAATTCTTCATATATACAGAGATCTGAACTATCGTATCTCAGTCGAGGTCAAGCCCTCACTGTTGTAATTCCATAGGGATGCTGAACAAACCTTGCATTAACAGCACTTGTCTTACTGGAAAGGCACTGAAAGAGTTTTGGTTCTCTTTCCTATGCTGTCAGTGCGTGAATGTTAAATTGCAGCTCTTTTCCGTAAGTAGAACTATTTTTAAGAAAACTGAAGGCACTGAAATCAAATGGCTGCCAGTCTCTCTCATACCATTATAGGCACAGACTCCAAATTTCACAATACTGTAAAGTTGATATTTCTTTCCTTTTTTAAAAAATTGAAAAGGTACTTTATTAAAATACTTAATCTCCATGTATCAAGGTGACATATATAACATGGTGGCCTTTTTGATACTTAACAAGTATTATTGAAAGTATTAAATGAGATTGTTTATTTCAACTAAAATACTGTGTACTGAAATATCACAGCTATCATATCTAAACACAGGGCTTCAATACATGCATAAGAATAATTTTAAAATGTGTAAAAGGTTGTTCAGCATGATGGAAAGCATAAGAATTTTTCTTTCAGTAAACATTATCTGGCTTTCATATCTTTCTCACTATACAATGCCACAACTTTAATATGGATGTACTCAGACTGAAGCTGTCTCGTTGTAAAAGAGGTGTGAATATTCTTCGGAAGTCTTTCAACATCTGATAAACAACACTACAAATCCGATACTCTGCTTGCCCCTCACAGTATACTTTTTTTCCCCCTTTAAAGATATCATCAGCAAAGATAATTTCATCTTAGAAAGTACAGAGGGCTAAAGAACACTTCACAGGGAATGGCTGTTTGTTTTTGTTTCTATGCAAATCTACTTTTAATTTTGTATTATCCAAAGTTGTATGCCATTTAAGGAGGCAACACCTGCTTAAAATATTTGGTTGGGTTCTTCTTTATTGGCATTACAAATTAAAGTTAAATTAGACCTTTTTCCTCCAAAGGTTGTTTCATTTTACACACTACAGACAGTTTCTACTTCAGTTATTCCTGTCCCCTGGGACATTATGTACCTGTATAAGCCTGAAGCATAACAGTGGCCTTGTACTTTCTCTCAAATGCTTGCTATTGAATGTCTTCATTGAGTGGAAAAGCTAGAAACTTGCTGTATGTGCGTGAACTCTTTCTTTCCATGCAGTTAAAAATATATGGAAATAAAGTACCCTGACTATCAGCACAAGAGTTTGCTTTTGCTCCATACAGTGAAGGGGGAAAACAGTTTTCAAAAAGGATAAAATCAGCAGAGGAAAAATGTGACTGTCAACACTCGAATATGGTTAGGCAGGGATATAAATTAGAATAGATGGAATATTCCTTTAAGTAATACTAGAAAGGTATGAAAATCACACTGTTCTTGGTTGTGGTTAATCACAATCTTAAATTTGAAAAGAAGAAAACAATGATGCTCAAATATTTGATATAAACTTCATTTTTTACTGATGGCACTTGGTTCTGTAAGACTATCTTAATTTTTAAAGTCAACGCAAATCCAGAAACTTAATTTTTATCTACTTCATCAATGAAGAAAAGCTCTCTGTATTCAAAATATCTCAGGACTTTGATTCATTCTTCTTAATCAATGGATTAACACAGTTATTTGGTGTCAATCAGCCTGTGCAGTTAAGCGGTTTTCTCAGGAGTGCACATTGTTATAAAACACTGCAGAGTGGGACTGCTGACATGGTCTTCCCTGGGTTGAAATGATGGCCTATAACCTTATCTGACTCCAAGTCCTTAGCATCCCAGAAATCAGCAGGACAGGTACACATGTGAGAAACTCACCCCTTAGACACCTGCACTTGAAGCCTTCAGAAGTATAAATTTTTAAAGAAACTGTTCATGGGATGGTTCATCTGCCCCTTAAAGCAGCAGCAGTATGATGGCTTCTCTTTCTTGTCAGTGCCTTCAAAGAACAATTTTTAAAGCTCTGCTTGTCTTTGAGTATCCATTCTAGGGCTATTTAACTCATTGCAGTTCATTATTTCTTGTATGATCAGTGATTGTTCATAAGTACTATCCCAAGTGGATTTGATTCAAAACTCAGAAATGTCTGGAGAAATTCAGAACCAACTGCTACCCAAATGATCAAATAGCCTTTTGATACTACCTAGAAATCATAGGAACTCCAGATTCCAATTTACTGGAGACTTGGGGGAAAAAAAGGATTTGATGGATCCAAAACCAGAAGTTAAAATAATATATCTATGTTCATTTAATATATCTCTATTCATATAGGATGGGAAACAGAGTAATTGAACTATTTTGTTGTCATTGGAAGTTATTTATACTACAAAACAAGCTAGCAGATTGTTTTTTCTGATTAAATGGACAAGTGAATTCATTGCCATTCCTTGAAATAGCACAAAACAAAAAAGCATTTGATTTTCCCTCACTTGAATTAAGGTATGCAATTACATGTTACCTTTGCAGGACTCTGTGGTCAGCATACAGAAAAGTAAATGACCTACTCAATAAGAGGGAAGTGTGCATCTATCATTTGATAACTTTGTCACTCAGAATTTAGATGAGTGTTTTGTAAAACTCACTATTTTTTTTTTTCCCAGCACTACTGTTCCTTTTCTTGGCACCATCTATAAAACACTTTGGCCAAACCCCCAACTTAAACTGAGACATAGCTGGATTGAAATCAGTGGAATAATGACATTTTATATCAGCTAGAAATCCCTTTATAGAAATCAATCTGGCGCTACGAGGTAGCAGTGTTTTTCATCAGAAAAAGCAAAACAAATCATATGAAATATACAGCTGTTATGTTATTTAATGACAAGAACTATTTATAGATACTTGGCATAGCAACTAAGGTGATAGATTTGATTTTGCATTGTAGAAGGAGCTGAATTATTCAAAAAGCATTTCATAGCTTGTTGGCCCTCAGAAATTTCTTCATTTTCCTGTCTTTTGATCAGTACCACGCAAAAGAAAGATAGAACCAATCCAGCTACACTCGGTGGAATCAGCATACCTGAGAAGTTGAAGGCCACCCAAGTGCAGAGCATCATTCTGATGCTTGAAATCTAATTAATATAACAAATTCTTCTTCAATCATCTCTGCCTTTTGCGCTTGCTTTTGTGGCCTATCAGATACGTTCTTCTGGCTTTCTGTAACTGCATGCTCATCTACGTCCTCCTTTATCTCATTTATTTTATACCATTTTATACCATTTTATGCCATTCTGTCCTCTGCAGTGCAGGGGTGTCAAACTCTTTTTCATCGGGGGCCATATCAGCCTTGCTGTTGCCTTCAAGGGGCCAGATGTAGTTTTAGGAGTGTATAAATGTGACTACCCCCAGTGAAAATGAATTTGACAGCCCTGATTTAGTGGTTTCAAACTTCCATGCCCTCACCATTTCCCCAGTCCCCTGCCCTTCTTTCAAGATCCAGCATCCATGTAGAAAACAATGAAACATTTCAAGATCTGAAAAGAATTTACAATCATGTCACCTGACACTGACATTAAAAAAAAAATCTCCTAGGTATTACAGAGCAGTCCTTGAATCTAGCCCAATACTTGTGGTTGAAAGAAATTAAGTTATTAAAAGAAATCTAATGCTGATTGAAAGATTTCGAGTGATGCAGAATTTGCCATCCATTTGCAGTTCTGATGTACCCGCATTCCTGCTTGCAGGAACAGGGTCCAAGTTTATAAGACATTTACAAGCATACATACTCAAGGTGTTGAAAAAGAAAGATATACTCACAAGTCTGGGCTTTCACAAACACAAAAAACCTGATGTATGAAACTCGCAAAAAACCCTTTTAGCTGGTGCAAAGTCTCCTTTGCAGAACCTCCCTTTTTTCTGAGCTTATTCAGGGAGATATTAATAACCCAGAAGATGTTTTTGGGTTCAAACCAAACCTCATTCTGTCAAGTTAAAGCAGCTGCATTAGCACAGGACTACACTTTCTGTAGAAAATTTATTATGTGAACAGTGTAACTGAAATAATCCTACTTCTTGTTTTTGAAGATTTTTGTAGGAGAGAATTTTTTACTTCTGTTTTCAAAAAAAAGTAGTTGTCTTTGTTTACATCTTATTATATCCAGTGATTTTTGTAGTGGTTCTTGATATTCTTGCAAAAATGTCTAGAGTTCTTCACAAGTAGCTTTTATTTTTAATCTGCTCTGTTATGGAACACACATTTGTTGGCAAAGTGAGTACATATCTCAGTGGAACACTAAGGAGTCACTTCTTTAAGATTCAGCTTCTCCTTTTGGATATAATCTATATGACTATATGAACAGTGGGTTTAGAAATGTGATGCAGTACAACATTTTTCCACAAACATCAGGTTTTTCGAGTCAAAATATGACTAAGCAAAATGGACATTCAGCTATGCTTTTTATCTTAATTGAAGTATTTTAACACAGTTTTTCTTGAAATAAGTGGATAAATAGAGTATGTGGTTTCCTAAAGAATTTTGAAGTGTGATGAAAATGGTGCCATGTGTGATATTACACTTCAATTTTCATCCCTCCCCCAGAATATGTAAAGAGGTTATTTACAACCAGACTGTGCTTTTCCTCTGCAGAAATGGAAACATGAACAGTAGAAAGTCCTTTCCTGTCACAGCGACACTCCAAGGTGAGATGTCATTTCTGGTACTGTTTGGGACTGGTTCTCTCCTCACAAATTTCAGGCTAATTCGGATCTGCAGGAATTATGCCTGCATGACGAAGACAGGGAGACCTAAAGAGGGAATGCTGTGGATTGCCAGCCCTGCTAACTGTACCAGCATTGCAGAAAAGCCACAGATGAGTGATTCTTACCTATACATGCACACAGATGCTTCAGTTATGTTTATACTAGATATAAACAGAGAAAAACAAGAGCTGCTGAAAGTATATCCGAAGTGGATGTATTTTATCTCAGGAACTAAAGCCCAGAAGAGCAACTCAAATCCAAATATTACATAATCTCAAAATTCTTTATAATTTTGTTATCCAGTATATTCTGGCAACCAGTAAAGACGTGTCAGCAAACATCTCTTAACTGCACTTAAAATGTCATCATCTTCCTAAAAGTTTCTAAATTTATTCTGTTTCAATATTAAATCTATTTAATATGTATTATTTTAAAATGCTTAGCTAAAGCATTATAGCTAAGTAAAGCAAGAGTGACTGAAAAGAAAGAATAAAAGAAATCCAAGTAGCACACACACACACATATTTCTTTCATCAAAAGCAAACACGATATTTAAAACAGACATTAGTGAAGTTATAAAAGGTAAGGTTCTGCAGTCTGTGTAAATTATCATGTAGACTTTTAAGGTACAAAAATGAACAGAATAGTTTGCTCAGTGGTGTTATTATGAGTCTAGAAAAGAATCATGTATTAAGAGTAATAATTCTTCAGGGCACTTAATATCTTTCCCTTTGGTTTCTCCTTTATGCTTTTAGTTAATTTCCTACTCTCTTCTGCCAATACTACTGCTTGCTATTCAACTTCATGAGCCAGACTGAGTGATATAAGGGAACAGTTTCTACCTTTCACTTTCTACCTTTCCTAACAAACACAAGGATTCTCTAAAATAAATACGGGTACACATTAGATACAGGTATTCAGACCCCATTTTCACACTGGCTCAAATAGAGTTTAAGACCAATTCAACATCGTTCTAAGAAATCTGATGAAAAAGTAAGCTAAATTTCTAAGTCAGCTAGAAGCTTTTTTAATATTTTACCTGGTGTTTAATTAAAATATCACCACCCGAGTAGAAAGCAAGGCTCTGTTTCATTATGCTGTGGCCTGGAGTGCATCTCTGAACCAATCAGCTCCAAGCTGTAATAGGAAACGTGTTTTTGAGAGGAGCAAGCACACAGCTGCTTAACCATATGGAAGTGTAGCTGCATGAAGCTCTGTTAATAACCACTTCTCATCTCCTCACTTACATACAAACGTGTTGCCCTGGGGCAAGCTCCTATTTCTACCTTGGCTCCCCTGCAGCCTCATGCCCTTTCCATCCTTTTGTCTTCCCGTAAACATCTTTGCTGTTCCGAGAGCTCTAGCAGGTCAACCAGCCACAGGACCTTGAACACTGACAAGCATCCTGCTGAATACACCAAGACTTGCACAGGTTATTTTAGATGAACATTAGATGTCTCTGGTAACCAAATATACATGCATCACTTACTGGAAAAATCAATCAAACAATTTCACATCCTTTCCACACAGCTAGAATTCTGCAAAGTGATTATATTGGTTTCCAGGGGACGTATACCGCTTTTTCAGTCACTCCCTATGTGTAGGTTTATACATTCATACATTCTTAAGTTTTCTGTAGCAAAACTTCTATGTTTTGAAAAACTAGATCACAAATTATGCATATGACAGCTAAAGAAGAGCAAACCTATAAAAGGACTTAAAGAGCTAGACTAATATCAGAAGCATGAACATGTCTTAACCAATTATCTTTACCTTTGAAACTTGTTGATAGATTTCAAGTTCAAAAAGAAATAATGTATGTACCATACGCAAGGGCTGATTACTTTCTCTGTTGAATTTGTCAACTTTTTTTGGACAACATTTAGCACAGACCTGATTGCTTACTGTACCCGGTTTTCACCAGTTTGTTTTAAATAACTGACAAAAGAAGACTCCAGTGCTTTCCCCATGATGATAATAGAAACATGGTATAAGAAAGCAAGATACTCAAACATTTAGCATATGAAAATTTCCCTAAGGTGTGACTAACTAAATTCACGTGACTGCACTGAAATACAAAATCAGAACCTGCTACCAAGCACACAGTCACCACCCAACCATCATCGAAGAAAATGCCTGCTCAGTTCTGTTGCTCATTCCCTGTGGGCTTCAGGCACTGCATCCCATCTGTGCTCTTGTCATTTGTGTATGAGCTGTGTTCTGAGGCTGGCATCCTGCTTTCACACCCTTCTGAAAGTGCCTGGTGCCTAAGGAGACACTTCATATGGAACATACACTTGCATGTGCTTGGAAAAACAAACTATGCCACTTAAACACCATTCTGTTTTAGAGCCTGACCAAAGACATCTTGGTCTTTGAAAAGATGAATCCAAACACTGCAGCATCCTCTCCAGGGCAGCAAGTTACTCTGTGCCTTAAACAGTAACAGGACAACACAGACACAGCCCCATTTCCTGAGTGCATCCTGCAGAGAACATGGCTAAGGACCCTGGAATGCAATTCCTAAATGGCATTGCCACGTTGCCAACAGAAGAAATTTGGAGAGGTTTGTTTCTGAAACCAAACACCTTGAGTTTGCTCTTTACTAAATATGAGTACCTACCTCAGTGTTCCTGATGCATAGAGAAAGCACTGCTATGATATCCCAAAGCAAAGGTATTTCATTTGTACCCAGTTCATTTGCAAGCTATTCAGGTATTGTGGGGGAAATGCTCATTGCTACCTGAGTTCCTGACGCAAGCTAGCCCTTAACCCAGTAACTACAATTAGTTTATTCCATCGTCTGTGTACACAATATAGGTGTTGCAGGAAGAACAGGAGTTGCCCTTTACTCTCCATTTCACTGCCATGCAGATTGACTTCCAAAGAAAACTCTGAATGTTTCGAGTAGCCTTGGGTTTTTCTTTATCAGGTGCATGAGAATGAAGTGACAGCCTTTAGGGAGGATGGGGAAATAAAGTAATATTTTGAATGTTTCCTCTACTGTTAGATATCAGTAGTGTTTATTCTAATGTATCACCTAATCTAAAGTCATGTCAATGGAAAGGCTTCACCAGAGACTGCAACAAATTGTTTACTCAATAAAGGTCATTCCGTTGGTGCTGTTCATCATTTAGTTTCATTGTGAACATAAGCCCAACTCTGACATTTAACAATTTAAAGTTAGGTAGGGTTACTGTTTCCAAGACTAGTCTCATTACCAGACAGAGCTCTAGTGAAAATGTTCAGAAGATGCAGTGTGAAATGTTTCTTCTGATTTAAAGGCAATATGTTTTTTGACAGGTCTGAGGTATGCATTTCCTGTCTTTATTTACCTTGTTTAAGAATAAAGTGACAATTTGCTGTTTATAAATATATTGAGAAAGTGTTTTATACATATTTTCCCTTTGAAGTCAATATAAAAGGTCCTTTAAAAACAAGTAGAAAACAACAGAAAAGACTTTGCTTGCTTTTTTTGTTAGAAACTGCTCTGGGGAGTTAGGTCTCTCTTCTCACTACAGCTTGCTTGCTTTGTGCAGAGCTGAAGCTTTATAAAAGAAGTTTAACCCTTGTGACTGCAAAGCCAGCTTTCTAATGTACTCAGGATACCAGCAGGTATTAAAGATTGTACCTCACACCAAACACTTCGCATTGTTTTTTCCCAGTGATTTGCAGCACCTGTGCTCTGCTTCCTACCACAGACACGATAATAAGAGGGACTGCAGCCTTCCAGTTGTCAGAAGATACTTTCATCTATGTTGACTCCAGGCCAAAAAGATATTTCTTATCTTTTTCTCCTTCCTTTACCATATGTGAAGTCCCTTCACACAGCACAGTTGTGCCTGAATTAGGAGAATTAGGAGCTGTGGGGATGAAGCACAGATAGCAGTCAGACTTGTGGCATAGCACAATACCTATAGGAATGCAGAGAAATGTCTGGCTGTTGCAACACTTGTACTTGAGCAGCAGAAGAGGCCCTGCTAGTAGCTATCTGGTTGTCTTACTATTCCTTTGAAATGCACTGAAAGATGATGAAAGATGGAATGGGATGGGACCCAAGCTTGGGAGGGAGAAATAACGAGTTTGTGGAAGGAAAACAACAGCACAGCAAACAACTTTTTCAAAGATGAAGTGACAGTTACGCAGTATGTCCCTTCTTTTGAACTCTTCAAAACGTTTTCAGTCATGTCTGCTTGTAATATCGTATGCAGTTGTGAAATGCCCCAATGTGTACTGCAGAGACGCTGTGGCTCCAGGTACAAAGCACAAGCAAATAGAATTGCTGTGCAAAAACTGAGTTGTCTTGTTTCACAGACACAAATACTACAGACACACTGTAGCTTGTTGACCATACCCTGTAAATCCAGTATGTCTCATACAGATCAGATGCACTGCACCTGAGCAGATAGAATCATCGAATCATTTAGATTGGAAGAGACCCTTAAGACCATTGAGTCTCACCACTAACCTAATACTGCCAAGTCCACCACTAAACCATGTCCCTAAGCACCACATCTACACGTGTTTTGAATACTTCCAGAGATTGTGACTCAACCACTTCCCTGGGCAGCCTGGTCCAATGCCTGGCAACCCTTTCCATGAAGAAATCTTTCATAATATCCAGTCCAAACCTCCCTTGGCACAACCTGCGGCCATTTCCTACCACTTGTTACTTGAGAGAAGAGCTCAACACCCACCTTGCTACAACCGCTTTTCAAGTAGTTTTATAGAGCCATAAGGTCTCCTCTCCGCCTCCTTTTCTCTGGGTTAAACAACTCCAGTTCTGTCAGCTGCTCCTCGTAAGACTCATGCTCCAGACCCTTCACCACCTTTGTTGCTCTTTGGATGCCCTCCAGCACCTCAATGTTCTACTTGCAGTGAGGGGCCCAAAATTGATATATGCTGAGTTGATGCTTTCTACAACATCAAACTCAGTGCACAGGTACAGTGGAGCTGATTGGCATGTGCACAGCAGACAATCTTCAGCTTGTCTCACTGTACAACAATAAGTCAGCCTTACCTGATAAGAACTTGTACCACTTGACACTGTGGAGATACTCCCCAATCCCAGATTTCCAGAAGCTCACAATATCACAACCCTGTTTCCTATCCAATAATGAATATGCTGTGTTTCCAGATACATAAACATTTTCACAACTCATAAACTGAAGTCACTCCAAATGTGGAGACACAAAGTACCAATTAACATGCCATGAAAAACTCCACAATTGCACATTTCTGCTGTGTGTACCACTGGCAAGTCTTTTTTTCTTTCCTCCCGTTCTGTCTGGTCACAGTTCATTGCCACAAAACTCCTGAAGTAAGATGAGTTGTGGCATGAACCCACAATGTAATCACAGACCTTTACACCTTCAATCTAAAGCAGTCCCAGAAGAGTTACTGTAATAGCATGCCTCAAATGTTTCAGAGAAAAATTAACTACACCTTTTGCCATATTATAGCCCATTGTTCTAATTTCAGCAATGTCACAACATAGCTTCAGTGTGTCTAAATAAGGTGTAATTTAATTTAATATATATCTGACTATAAAACCTTTCTTTATTCAAGTCACATTTTTAAAATGACATATGTTTAAAGGAGTGTATGTAGCTCCACTGTTCTCCAGCCATTCCTATTATGCAATGGTTATCTAATCTCTCTGTCTGCCAGTCAGTTACAGCCTCAGGACATTCAGAATCTGCTGCAGTTATAAAAAGAGAAACATCATTTGGTTTCAATGCACATCTCGTATATGGAATTTAAATACGATAAACAATGAAGTGCTAAAAAAACCTGCTAGCCAATCAGCCCAAGAAATTTTTTAGGAAACTATATAAACTGACTTCACAAATATGCCACATAACTGTTTAGAAATAAAATTCTACATCATGTGGTTGTCAGATTCAGCTCAAACACGCAGAATTAATGTAGCACAAACTATATGCTCATTCTAACAACATGAACTCCATGGAAAATACCTAAGATTCTTTACTCATTTCAGCAATTGCTACACTGTCCAGATTAATTTATTGAAATTATATCCTGTTCAGCGGGACAAATAATAAAATTCAGCAGCATCCCTGAATTGTAAGGTCTTCTAGCTACACAGGTAAAACTGGAGTGATCAAGAGAAAACTAAAGGAACTTAGTAGTTAATTTTCAGCTAGATGAGAAGGACCTTTGTCTGGAAGGCAAGAGTTCTGACCATCTAAGCCTTTACAGCGATCTATTCATAGCTGAAATCAGCGGTACAGATGTATATGCTAAGAACTTCTGGGGTGCTTTCTAGTATTTATCTTTTTAAACCTGGGGTTCAGCATCCCACATGCTACACCTCTGTTGGCACTTCTACCACTAGCCTAGCAGCATGGGAATTTTTAACCAACCTTCTTCCCATGAGATATAAACATAATTTCTGCATTTGATCAAGTCAGAGAAAAATCTACGTGACTGTCCTTGTAACTCCTAAAAGCAAAATTGCTTGTGTCTGAAAATAACAGTGACACCAAGCACAAGAAAAAACACCAGGACGGGATTAGGCCTTTGAATATCAAAGTAAATACTGACATAATTACAGATTAGGCATGATTAAGGACATTGCTAAATTGATACCTTAGTGAGCTGTAACCATTTGCCTTGTTGAATAAAGGTTGCTCTAGAAAGCAAAGGTATGGAATCTTCTAGTATTGCCACACAAACCTCCTAAGTCTTATGCCCTTATTCTGCAGTCCATAACTTTCAATGTCTGGCTTCCCTAGACACTACAGAGAAGAGTCACACTTGACCACAGACAGACACTGAAGGACAGACACAATAGCTTCCTAAAGGAATGACATTACAGAATGGGTATGTTTTATACCTGATCACTCTTGAGATCTCAGGTGCCCCCCAGAATCAGACATCTAAAATTCAGTAAGAGTTCATTTCAGCCCTATCTGGGTATAGATGAGTACATCTGGAGACAAGACTTTTTTTTTAGCTTGCTGGAAGAGAGAAGGAGTCCTAATCCCTGAATCAGAGAATAATGATCCTTACAGTTCTTTCTCTCTGGGCCCATAAACCATGCAATCTCTGCCATATGACATACTAGTTCTCCTCAGACAGTTCCAGAAGGTCCGAACCCAGTGCTCTCTACAGCCTCTTGGCCAGGACACCCTTCTGGGAAACAAATGATGGAGGATCGAATTGCTGTAGGCTAAAGAAGCCGGTGAACCCACTCAGGTATCAGCCTTTCAGATTGGGTGTCTGCATCAGTTTGACACATGTTTTTGAAGAAAATTCTGGTCAGATTTAGGAAGCCTAATTTGCAAAACCAGATCAGGATGAGCTATTGGGACACTCAGCTCTGCCAAGAAGGCAGATGTTCTGGGTATGAACAATACCACATGAAAATACTCAAGAAATTTCACTTGGGTCCTATTGAATTCCACATTCCCACTAACAGAGGAAGGTTTTGTAAAGAGCACTCCTAAGCGATCTTAAAAATTATTAGGTGCAATCTTCAGCATATTTCTTCTATACTCATCCCTTGTTATGCACCACTGTAGTTTTGTGGCTCCAGCCTGAAGCAATGAAGAGCATAGCAACAGTGATTGCTTGCCATTAATATTTCTTGCTTTTGCTGTTTCTTTGGACATTTCCATCCATTTCATCCCACTTTTCTGGCAAACAAGCATGTGAGCCAACACAAGAAGGATGTGGGAACAACCACAAAACCACAGATTAAATGCAAAGAGTAAATTTATTTTTGTTACTGTGCCCACCAGGGGTTCCCCAAAGCAGCACTTGGGCAGAGACACACAAGCAGGGACACGGGCACCAGGGAGATCAGTCCATGCTAGAGGATCACTGAACCTGCTGGTTTCACCTCTATTTAGGGGATTCGCAGAGGCATAGTTTACCACTGTGCTTTGATCTCCCACAGCAGGGCAGGAATTCCAAGCATGTTCGACACGGTGCCTCTAAGTCTATCATAGGCCTATGTTATCAAAACACAGATGTTCTACTTGTCCAATATATGAGGCTAAACAACAATTAGTATGATGTATGTGTTTTTCTACACCTCAGCTGCAGGTCACTTGAGTGTGTTTATAATCCTTCTCACCAATCTTCTGATATTTTCCCACAAGATTAGTTGTTCCTCAGCATTGTGACCACACACAATATTAATCCAACTGGCCTGGGATGAAATGACCATGAGACTGCAAAATCTCAGATGTTCTTCTCAGTTCAGTGATGATTCAGTGATGATAAAATGGATGTTCAATAGCTCTCTTCTTGCTAAGGTGATAACTCATTGTGGAATTTTCAGCTAAAACCCAATTCAGACTTATGACAAACTAAGGTCACTTCAAAGCCCCTTTTGAACTCTAATGAAGAAATGTCACCGAGTGACTTGCCATAAAGATAAAACAAGGTTAATCATCAGTATGTCTGTCTGATATACTGAAACCATGAAGGAGAAAAGTTTGGTTCTGATTATGAATTGCATTGTTCTGAATCCATTTCTTATAGCTTATCATAGAATCACAGAATCATTTTCTTGGAAAAGACCTTCAAGATCATCAAGTCCAACCATTAACCTAATTCAGGCACTAAACAATGTCCCTAAGAACCTCATCTATATGTCTTTCAAACACCTCCAGGGATGGTGACAACCACTGCCCTGGGCAGCCTGTTCCAGTGATTGACAACCCTTTCTGTGAATAATTTTTTCATAATATCCAATCTAAATCTCCCCTGGTGCAACCTGAGGCCATTTTCTCTTGTCCTGTCGCTTGTTACCTGAGAGACCAACACCCTCTATGCTACAACCTCCTTTCAGGTAGTTGTAGAGAGTGATAAGGTCTCCCCTCAGCCTCTTCTTCTCCAGGCTGAACAGCCCCAGTTCCTTCAGCCACTTCTCATCAGATATGTGCTCCAGATCCCTCACCAGCTTTGTTAACCTCTGAGTTCTCTCCAGCACCTCAATGACTTTCTTGTATTGAGGGTCCCAAAAGTGAACACAGGATTCGAGGTGCGGCCTCACCAGAACCAAATACAGAGGACAATCACTTCCCTAGTTCTGCTGGCCACACTATTCTTGATGTTGAAACATTTAATGAGTCCTTGCACTACAAGTTACAAACATAAATATGGTAAAAGTAACAGATAGGTGTGGAAGTAGAGGATTCCTTTCCAGTGGTTTCATAGTATTATTTCCATTCTAAATGATCGACTGTGAGACCTTCCTACATAAGAGCATCTAATTCCTTCATCAAAAAACAGAACACCTACCACTTATTTGAGATTACAAATCAAAGCCCTGTTCTTACTGAAATCGATACAAAAGTGTCTATGCATTTAATGGAAACAGTATATGGCTCGCAAAACTAGTTAGTATTGTTCTTTTCAAATAACATTATGATTGATAGCCAAACCACTACATTAAGACTTCAGTTTTTATTTGTCTTCTCTGTATTTGGTCTTGAAACATCTTCCAAAACTGTCTCAATTCTTTAAGAAGCTTGATTATAGCTAGAAGCATGTAACTTCTGAATTAATACTTTCTTCACTCAGTCTAAGCAATTTCTCTCCTTTTCTCCCACCTCTTCACACAACTGAGGTCTTGCTGTCCTCTAGTGGTGAAAGACCATGACACGTAAAGTTATGGGAGCATTTAAAAGTAGATGTCCTCTCCTTCGTTATTATTTATTTTTATCATCTCCACTCCAGGTAGTTTTCTGGTCTCTTAGTAAATGGATTCTTGAAAGAACCTGATGATCTCAACTTGACAGACTGTAATAATATTACTGAGTGAAACACAGTTAAGTTCAACAGCTATCTGAACTTAGAATTATGCCCCAAGGTTGGATTTGCTGGGCAGTTTACAATTAACCACCTGTATAGTGTATTATTTTTAGCTTGAGAAGAAAAAGCAGATGCATTAGAGACTCTCATAAACATGCCTATAGTAATAAAATATCTGAAGACTTTAGCTGGCATTTTCAGCACATTTCTCTGACTCCAGTTGTACAGTCCTACTTCTAAAACTTTATGACAAAGTCTTGCTTAGGGATGTAAATTTCCAACTTGTCAAGCTATAAACAGTTTCAGTAATCAGTTTCTTAGTCTGTTTCCTATACTCACAACACCTCAAATTACTTGAACCCAAGTTATGCATTTTCATGTCAGATCACAGACCATCAAGGTTTAAGCCAGTCACAATGATGGACATAGCCTCAGCCATGCTGGGTCTCATGAAAAAGGGAAGAGGAGCTCTACCTCACCACCCTTTGGCAGAGATTCCCTCAGCTGCACACAGCTCCAGAACCCTACACACCAGTCATAGTGGCTGGTGAACCGTGGAACTGCAGCTGTTTAGCATGAAGGTCTCAGAGGAGGACAGAGGCAGATGGTTTTAATGTAGATGAACAAAATGCCGGTGTCACAACAGGGTGGAGACAACAAAGTAATTCTCATGCTCAGAGCTAAGATGTGGCAGTTTCAGGCTTTTATGGAACAACTAGAGTACTAGGTTCAAAACAGATAATCCCAATTGAAAAATTCTCCTTGACTTCATTGTGTTTTACGTCAGGCCTCATGTTATATGAAAGAAGCTGAGTAAGTAGATCAGTCATTTGGCTTATTCAGGCTCGCACTTACTGCAGAGGGTAGAGTACTGGGAATAGCCAACAAGTTAATAAAGGACAGTCCAATAGCAAGCAACCTCCTAGAGCAAGGTTGTCATCTTCATTAAAAAGAGGGAAGCAGAATCATATATAACTCAGGACAAAACTAATATTTTAAAAATTACCATATTATAACTTTTCACTGCATGTCCTCAATGGAACTCTCTTAATCGTATCCAAACAGACATAGAGATTTTTGAATAATGAATGAGATAATAAAAAACTAATTGATTTAGTGCAGGCACTAACAGTTTAATAGTGATTTATGAAAGACTTCTAACACACTTTGTTTATGGTTGTGGTATATAGCTTTAAAAGTCACTCCAGCACCTGAGTTATCAAAAAGGATGTTGTGCAAAAATTAGGTCAGTGGCCCTTCTTTAAAGCACCTTCTACTTACAGGCCATTATCAACATTCTTTCTAATCATAGCAACTCTTATATTTAATCTGCCTCAGCTTCCTCTTATCTTGCTGTATCCTGACCTTGTACACTAAATTTTACAGGAATGCATAGGTAACAACACATCAGATATATTATTTTATAAAAGGAACATCTGCTAATTTGGAGCTCAACCTAATAATGCATGTAAAAAACCAACCTTCTTTCAGAGGCCCAGTTCCTGTAGCTGTACTTTTCTCCATGGAACAGATCCTTAAATCCATAGATTTTGTTAATGGTCACCAGCAACCCCTAAAATGAAATAAGGGCAAAAGTAAGAAAATTTAACAAAAAAACGTGGTAATATGATGTATATCATAGAATTATAGAATGGTTTGTGTTGGAAGGGACCTTAAAGACCATCTAATTCTAATCCCCCTGCCATGGGCAGAGACACCTTCCACTAGCCCAGGTTGCTCAAAGTCACAGCCAGCCTGGCCTTGAACATTTCAAGGGATGGGACAAAATATCAGAGGCAAAAGCAATACCCCTGCAGATGCCACATAAATGTTTTTAAACTGTAACCCAGCAGATTTTACATAACAGAAAATGACATATTTAGAATGTTTTTACAAAACTGTCTATGCCATAAAGCAAATAAGTCCATGGGCTTGTAAGTACCACACACACCACCACCACCACAACCAACCAACTAACCAACAAAACCCACAACCCAAACAAAACCAACAACATAGTCTTAGTAGAAGGAAAACACTGGCAGAGCAGTTGTTCCATTGTGGATCAGTATGGGCTGCATACTGACCCTGAAGAGGTAGGTAGAAGAGTAAATTTGTCAGAGGACCAGTCAATGTACTGTACTCCTCATTATGTGGATCAAGGACGGAAAGTCTGGTTCTGTTACAGCTGAAGTAATGAAGCAGCTTTACAAAGTGCAGGTCCTCATCTGACAAATACATCTGTTCTGTGTCTGGCTGAGAGCGCTAATTTTCTTCATAACAGCCCCTATGTATGATGCTGTGTTTTAGATTTGTGACTAAAACAGTGCTGAAAACACACCAATGTTTTAGCTATTGCACAGCATCAAGGTCCTCTCTGCTTCTCAGTCTGCTTTACCAGCAAGTAGGCTGGGGATGGGAAAAAGGTTGAGAGGGGACACAGCCAAGACACTGCTGAACCCAACTGGGCAAAGGGATATTCTGTGCCATATAATGTGTTGCTCAGAAATAAAATTTGAGGGTAGCCTTTCCAAAGTAGCTGTTCCCCAGAGACTCACTGGGCATCAGTCTGCTGGTAGGAGGTAGTGAGTGACCACCTCTGTGACTGCCTCTGTGTTGTGTTTTGTTGTGTTTTTCTCTCTTTCCTTAACTACTTAAACTGTATTTACCTTGACTCACAAGTTTGTCTTGGTTTTGCCCTTCCAATTCTCTTCCTTATCCTGCTGAGCTGGGGTAATGAGTGAGCAACTGGTGAGTGCTTAGTTGCTGACCAGGGTTAACACAGCACATCTCAAACACTGTCTTTATAACTGTTCCAAATATCTTCACTGAGTAGTGAAGAACTTCATGGCACAATTTACCCAGCATCAATGATCAAGGACTAAGGAATGGCTTGCTCCAAATGAAGCTTAAATATAACATAACATGATGAGGCAAATGTTAAATAACTTGATATTTTATCCAGCAATCCATTTTTCTGGGTCAATTCATTTTTTAAAAGTAAGACGGCATTCTCAGATATTCTGAGACACTTTCCAACATACCTGCAATGAATAGTTGGATTTCTTTCTGAATTGTAATAATCAGTGACTTAAAGCAATCTTTTTTAGTTTACAAATTAGATGTTGAAGCAAGCTATTCTAATCTCTAAACATTAGGAAAACCAATCCATGAAGCAACAGGGAAGCAGAGCAATTTTTCTGTTTAGAAAGAGTTTTGTTAATGTGGTCTCTACTATCCATAAGACTTTTGTAAAGCACCCAGAAGCAGCATTCACAGTTCTTCCAATCTATGTATTAATGTCAAGTGGATTATTAGAAGGAATCCAGGAGCTCTTACAATACTTCACTTTTTATTCTAGGCTTAAAGCTTGGATATTTTGACTTACATGAACTCAGAATATGAGAACAATTCAGCTCAAGCACCAGCATGAATGTATTTTTAATTATTCCCAGAGCTCAAACAGCAATGAAGAAACAGCCTGATACCAACATGCAAATGAAGAAACCAAGAGCCTTGCTTTGTTACAGCATTACAGGCCCATCTGCTGAATCACCTAATACTGTGCAGGCTATGTTATTGTCA
Organism: Nesoenas mayeri; assembly: GCF_963082525.1. Lineage (NCBI taxonomy): Eukaryota > Metazoa > Chordata > Aves > Columbiformes > Columbidae > Nesoenas > Nesoenas mayeri. Next base: position 118,074,097 of record NC_137543.1, read on the forward strand.
ATATTAGGGAAAACATAGTAGCACCCTTCCTCTTCCCACAATTGTCATATATTCTGTATCTGTCTTTTTCACTGAAACAGGAATTAACTGGAATAGATCATCAATGTAACCATAAATTATATTCAGACAACAAATTATTTTTTCCTCATGAAAATAAAAGGGTAAAGTTGGGCAAACAGTACATATTCCCAACACCTAGAGGTTAAGAGGGTTTTCTGTGGGGTTTTTTTGTTTGTTTTGCTCTGTATTTTGGTTTTGTTGTTGTTGTTGTTTTTTACTCAAGGAAATAAGCAATACCTTTTCTCTGTTTATACAAAAGTAGCCTTCCTCTCCAATAGGTATTGAAATTCAGGTATGTATCACTGGAAGGTTATTTCTAAGATTTTTTTTTCCTCCTGTTAAGAGGTGATGTCTTCCCCAGGCATGGCTAACAAACCTGGCACTTACATAAGGCAAATCTGCTTTAAAATAGCGACATTTTTGTTATTGACACTGATGGTAGGGCAGGTTCTGAGATGTGGGAACAGATGGATGTTCTCCTTAGCATCAGGGATCTACTCCTCACAAATCTCCAGGATGGGTGAAGGAACCAGACAAGCTTTTTTGAAGAGGCAAAGTGGAAGATGGCATTAGGATAATTTAAGGGGCAGATAATTTACGACTGCCTTAGTCCTGGAAGGGAAGATGTTCAAACAGAGAATTCACAAGTTTCAGACGAAGCCAGGAGGCAGCACAAGGTACAGGCATTGACCACAGGCATGACATGGCACCATTACCCAGCACTTACTTCTTGGTGGATCCAGCACCAACTCTTCCCAGTTCTTCTTTAGAGTGTGCCAACTGGTCTCAAAAGTCCCTGTTTTAGCGTGGTGAGAGATAATTCCCCCACAGGGTCTCAACTGCACAGAAGCTTGTGGCACAATCTGTGTGCCCATTTGGCTGAGAAGAACCAGCTCGGGGTGCAGCACAGCCTGCGGGCTTCAGGGCCGGTGACAAACCCTGCCAGGCCCTGCTTTCAGAGGAGAAAATGGACACTTTTTTGGTTGATTGTGCTCAGCCAGGTGGCAGAGTCGGGAGGGACTGAGGCTTCTCCAGCGCACGCTGAGGTGGTGCCAGTGGGAATGGAAAAAACAAACTCGCTTTTCCTCAGAGGAGCAGATTCCCGCCTTTCGGCCGCCGCCAGGCCCCTCCCGCTCCGCCTTTCCCCCGCCGCTCCAGCAGCGTATCCCGGGCGGGAGCCGCCGTGGGACGGGGCGGGAGGGGCAGAGGGAGGGAGGCGGCCCTGAGGGCAGCTTCCTCCCACCCTCCCTTCCTCGTCCGGCCGCCGCAAGGAGCGGGCCATGGCCCACGGGCTCGGAAGAGCCGGCGGCTTGGCTGGGCTGGGGGAGCGGTGAGAGGCGCTGACTGGGGCGGGGAGCAGCCGCCTCTCGGAGCACTCCGTCTCGGGCATGTCCCCGCCGTCAGGGCCCGCCGGAGGCATCGCTCCCTCCCCTCGGTGTTAACCCCCCTCCTCCCTTGACTGCGGCGTCCCCCGGCCATGGGGACGGCGTCGTCCCTGGTGAGCCCGGCGGGCGGGGTCGGAGAGGTGATCGAGGACACGTACGGCGGCGGCGAGGCCTGCGAGATCCCGGTGGAGGTGAAGCCCAAGGCCCGGCTGCTGCGCGGCTCCTTGCGGCGCGTCGGTGCCTCCCGGCCGGGCGGCCTCATCGGAGCCAGCTTCAAGTCGACGGCCTCGGTGCAGGAGCTGGAGTGTGTGGCCGAGTACGAGCGGCTGAAGAAGGAATACGAGATCTTCCGTGTCAGCAAGAACAACGAGGTGGCCTCCATGGTGAAGAAGGAGGCCAAACTGGACAGGGAGAACAAGCGGCTGCGCGCTGAGCTCCAGGTAGCGCCCGCCGCCCTCATCCAACCCAACAGCGTCTTCATGCGGGAGGCTGTGAAGGGCTTGTTCTGCTTCCCAGGAAAGCTGTGGCACGGAGGTGGTGGTTGAGATGGGTTTTCCTTCCAAAAGAAGGCAGGATGGTGGGGAAATGGCTTGTGCCCCAGTGCCATCCTGATGAGCCGTCAGGGTGTGGTGCTGGGGATGGGGACAGCACGATGCACAGACATCTTCGCTGGAGTAAGGAGAGATGTGGGATGCTGGGATAATGTTGTTGTAGTCAGCCCTGGAAAGTAATCTAAAGGCTTTTATCTTATGAGGAGCAGCTGGGGGAACTGGGGCTGTTTACCTGGAGGAAAGGAGGCTGAGGGGAGACCTGATCGCTCTCTACAACTGCCTGAAAGGAGGTTGTAGCATGGAGGGTGTTGGTCTCTATTCCCAAGTAGCAGTGATTGGAAAAGAGGAAATGGCCTCAAGTTGTGCCAGGGGAGGTTTAGATTTGATATTAGGAAAAAATTCTTCATGGAAAGGGTTTTCAGGCATGAAAAAATTCCTCAGGAAAGGGTTTTCAGGTTCACAGGCTGCCCAGGGAAGTGGTGGAGTCACCATCTCTGGAGGTGTTTAAAAGGTGTTATCGAGTTTCTTAGGGACATGGTTTAGTGCTAGAGTTAGTTTTTGGTTGGATTCAATGATCCTGAGAGTCTCCTCCAACCAAAATGATTCTATGATCAGCTGTTACTTTCACTTGAAAAAATGGTATATTAAATGTTTTCAGGCACTTCAGAAAACTTACCAGAAAATACTTAGAGAGAAAGAAAGTGCATTAGAAGCTAAATACCAAGCCATGGAGAGAGCTGCTGCTTTTGAACATGATCGAGACAAGGTCAAAAGGCAATTCAAGGTATGGCTTGATTTTTCTTTTTCTAGGAAAACGACCAAAAAAAGATACATGTCACTCGGTCACATTCCTCCAATGAACTCTTCTCCAACAGCTTTCATGAAGACCTCTCTTCTTAAAAAAAAAAAGAGTATCATAGCTGTAGCTGTTTGTTTCCTTTAAGATGTTCCTATGAAAAATTCTCTGTAAAACTATGAGGAATAAATAGAAAATAACTTTTTAAATATTAAAAAGAGGATATGCAGTGATGCATCTTAAACTGAATTCCTGCGTTGTTTGAATACAGGAATACATTAATATTTGAGAGTGAAAAGAAAACATGGGCTGTAATCTGACTCATGCTGAAGGAATGTATAAACACAGAATTCCATTTTTTTTTTAATAAATTTTATATTTAGCATTGTCATGTTTAACACTTACAGCTTACATTAAAGAAAGTGTGTAATAGTACATCTCTTTTGGCCGCTAAAATATGATAGCCACTTAAAGACAAAAGTCTTTTCCCTTTCTGGAGGGATGACTTGAAAGGCCAAGGTGATACTTCTGCTTTTCCCTTCCTTCAGATGATGGTAGTTCTGCCACCCAAAACAGGGCAATACATCCTGGTTTTTCACTGTTTTCAAGATTCTTGATATCGTTAATTGTAACAGGCGTTAATGTTTGGCAGATATATAAAAAGAGGATTGGTTCTGACCTTATTTAAGGAAATTAGGCTTGAAGATTTCGATTATTTGAATATAAATCTAAGTCTGTGTTTTCTTCTTCACATGATCATAAGGTTTTACAATCAGGACAGTTGGAAATGTTTGATCACTTTCTGTCTTAGGAAATTTAATTTTCGGCAACAATAACAAAAAAATACAAGAATATATGGAAATGTAAAAAAAATACATGGAAGAATAAAAGGGAACTTTGAAAAAAATTATTATATGTAGTGATTTTAGAAGACAATAAACTCTAAAAGGTGAAGAAAGTTACTTGCCGTTTTTAATGAACTTCCTATACTAATGCAGACTTCTGTCTTTCAGAAGAGTACTCTAAGGTTTAAAATGGTAAAATTTTTAAAATTAGATCATTTAAAATGATGTTTTTCTGCTCATTTATAGGCTTCTGATGGCTTCTTGTTCACATTTTCCTGCCTTTGCCTGCTAATGGCATGCTAGAAGTTTATTTTTCCAGTTGAAAGCAGATAACAAGAATTCAGGATTTGCTATTGAATTTTAAAAGGTTTATGGTTTGTATTTTTTTTTTTCCCTGCTTGTAGATTTTTAGAGAAACTAAAGAAAATGAGATTCAGGACTTACTGAGGGCCAAACGAGAGTTAGAAGCAAAACTTCAGAGACTGCAGGCCCAAGGAATCCATGTGTTTGATCCTGAAGAGTCTGATTCTGATGATAATTGTACAGATGTTACAGGTAAGAATCCCCAGCATTTTGTTTTGGGACATGACTGAAGTCTCTGAATAGTAAAGCATAATACATATATTTATGTTCTTTTGAAAAAAGTTTTATTAATCCAAGTGAAAAGGAACAAAGTAATTTGAAGGGTAAAGGCAGCTGACTTTTCAAGCTTGGTTTAGATTGTGGGAACCCTGTGTTTCTGGTCTTATGAATGAATAGATGAAGAAAACAGAGCACTGTCTAGACAGTGTGACTTGTACATTTTTAAAAAAATTGTTCCGTGAACAATTCTGAGTTTTCTGATTCTAGATCTGAAAAGATTGCATTGCAAACAATCCAAAATGCACACCCGAAACTAGAGGGAATCTTAGGTAGACTTACTGTCTATGGATCATGAAGTATGCCAGTCTCAGCTGCTGGACTTTACAGAATAGCAGAGTTAGATATTTAACAAACATGATATGAACAGAAGAGTCATTTTATTGAATAATTTTTTGAAAGGGAAGCCCTAGAAAACATAATGTCATAAAAGGCAAAACATTGTGTGTGCTGTAAGAGGTATTTGACAACATGAGAAGGCTTCAGATAGGTATATGATCAGTCCTCTAATTCAAAATCAAGCAACAGTTGCAGCAAACAGTTAGCACCTTAACGCTCTTAAGGACGGCTACCATTGCTTCTTGCACCACTGAGGAGAAACTGCATGCAGGTGCTGTTGCATAACCTTTGTTTTACTTGTTGAGTTATATCCACAGTCACATCTTGGCAGGAATATAAATATGCAATCTTTAAAAGCAGAAATATTTCAAAATGCACTGATTGGCTTTTTGAATAGTAATTATGCATTTGATGAACTTTAGTGGTACAGATAGTCATGTTTTCTTTTACGCATTTTTTTCTGTCTTTTTTGTTAGATTAGTTTTTGAATTCATACTTCGCTTCTTATATTTTTCTAAGTATTTTTCAATTTCCTGATTTTCTCCACAAAACATTTATTTAATGTCTTGAAAGTTGTATATTGATTGGCAGAAGTGTAACACAAGCATCGTACGAAGACATAACTGGAAAGGCTCTTCCGCACAGCACAGAAAATATATTTCAGTCCTCACCTACAGCCCCTTCGTAATTTTCAGTGCTGGAACATTCCTGAAAAAAAGTTATCAATTTTGTCATGTGCACAAATGACTACAGCAATACTGTGAACTGTTTTTCTGATTTGTAATGCTAGTCAACAGATGTGAGCAATCCATATAACAAATATTAACAAATAACCTCATCCTTTAGCAGTGTGGCTCCTCATTAACTTTGGACAAGCTCCCATTTAGAACTACAGGACAAAGAGGTGTGAGCATATCTTCTAAAGGAGAAAAAATCCTGTTCAGTGGCAAATGGGAGTAGGTTTCAGCTGGGGTATTTAAGACTAAACAATATATCTTTTTCAGTGACAATGAGGAGGATTTTTTTTGTTGTTGTTTTCCAATTATTAGCTACTGGGGCACAATCTGAATACTGGAATGGAGGAGTTTTGGGAAGTGAGCCATCCATGGGTAGTATGATGCAACTTCAGCAGTCATTCAGAGGGCCTGAATTTGCTCATAGCTCCATAGATGTTGAGGGACCATTTGCAAATATAAACAGGGGTAAGTAATGGTGGTTTGTTTTGCTGGGATTATAGGTTTCTATGTCATTTTTCTGTCCATTCTTAAGTAATTTTGTTCTTTCTTATCTCCTTTCCTGTCTATTCTGGGGTTATTTGGTTGAAGAGTTATTTTGGAATTCTTCTCTGTAAAAGTAAAGGGAGATATAGCTGTACATGCTAAGTTATGTTTAATATACTTAGTGACTGTGGTATGTGCAGCAGTGATTGTAGCAAAGAGCAATGAATGGTACTTTATTGTAAGTAAACCAAATACCATTTTGTTGCTTGTGTTGACTAAGGAAGATAGTAATCTTTCTTCCAATGTCTGCTGGCTTTTTTTTTACCATTTATATTGAAATTCTCTACTTCCTGAATATGAATGTTACATTCGCATTAGAATAAACTACATCCCTGTTTTTTTCATTGGATTTGCATGCGTTTTGACTCTACTTGGAGGGCATTTATGGAAACCTGATTGCAAGACCAGGGTGTATGCATTGTTACGTGAATCAGTGGTGGATAATTTCTTACCAATAATTGTTGCTTGTGAACTTTGTTTCCCAAATGACCTCCTGTAAATTGTCTTCTGGTGTTCTGCTTTCCCTCACTGTTGTCCTGGCACTGGAACCTCTTCTGCATATGGTTGACCTTGCTGGCAATATCATCCTTTTTTCTGTGATCCTTCAGGCTCTGATTCAGAAGTCTGTGCCTGCAAAGTGGGAGGGGAGGGTCTGCTCTGTCGTGGCTCCAGCTTCATCCACTAAGCCTTTTATCATTCGTTGTGGTACTGAAAGGAGAATCTACTCCTATCTTGAAAGAATGACCTGCCACAAAATGAAGAACCTAAGAAAGCTTTAAAATTCATTGCTTTTGTATGGAATTGACATACAGTACTACAGAAAGCAATGGATTTTATCTCAAGAAGAGATTATTATACAACTATCAGCTTATTTTACAACTATCAGCTTGATTTTGTGGATACATTTAATCAATCCTATTTGAAGGAAATATCATTGTAATGATAATATGAATATATTTAACATAGTTGTTTTGCCACATTATTAATTATATGACATTATCAGATGATAAGGCTTCTCTAAATTCAAATTCATAAAATTAGTGTAAAAATGTTACTACCAGTTTAAATAAAATGTAGTATTTGTAAAGTTAAGAGGTGATGACTTATCTGTTATGTAGTATAATCAATTGTGAAGATCTCTAGACTGGCCTTTCTTTTTCATTGACAGATGATTGGGATGCTGCTGTTGCCAGTTTATTACAAGTTACTCCTCTGTTTTCCCACTCGCTGTGGAGTAGCACAGTGAGATGTTTCATTATTAGTACTGATGAGACTCAGCCAGAAGTGGACATCTTCATTAGAGTGAGTACCTCTCAAACTTATGCTAACCTACATGGTGTTTTGTTTCCACTATTATATTTACTTGGAAATTTGTCTAATATTTCTTTGAAGCTTTAGCAGAATGATAGAATCATTTCAGTTGGAAGAGACCCTCAGGATCATTGAGTCCAACCATAACCTAACTCTAGCACTGAACCATGTCCCTAAGAACGTTGTCTAAATGCCTTTTAAACACCTCCAGGGATGGTGACTCCACCGCTTCCCTGGGCAGCCTGTTCCAATGCCTGACAACTTTTTCCATGAAGAATTTTTTCCTAATATCCAGTCTAAACCTCCCCTGGTTCAACCTAAAGCCTCTTCTCCTATCACTTGCTACTTAGGAGAAGAGACCAACACCCTCCATGCTACAACCTCCTTTCAGGTAGCTGTAGACAGTGATAAGGTCTCCCCTCAGCCTCCTTTTCTCCAGGCTAAACAGCCCCACTTCCCTCAGCTGCTCCTCATCTGACTTGTGCTCCAGACCCCTCATCAGCTTCATTGCCCTCCTCTGCACTTTCTGTAGTACCTACTACTTCTAGTACCTCTCTAGTAGGTGTAGCCTGATTTCAGTGAAATTAGTGAAAGTATTGTCAGGGACTTCAGGGGAAGAAACCTCCTAGAGAAAAGAAACTGAGATTTATCTAGTAAGTCCTTAGTGCCGTGCATATTTAGTAATAAAGCACTGTTATTAAAATTTGCTTTCAGAACTACTCACCAAAACTTCAGAGAATCTGTGAAACAATGGGGTACTTCTTTCAAGTTGTTAATTTTTCAGCAGAAAATGAAAGGCCTCTTAAGGATGTAATAAAATGGGAAATTGAAAAAAGTTCGGTAGTCATTTTGCTCCTGCATTTAACTTTGCCAAGGTAAGTGTTTTTCAGACTAGCTAAGCAAATGGAAACAGGTAATTCATGCCAAATGCACAGCATATTAAAATGTATGTGGTGCTTTGCTTGGTACATTTCCTAAGCTAGTGTCTTCTAAGTGATACTCCTTCAAACTTTAGGTTTGCTAGTATGGACAGTTAAAAGAATATATCAGCTTTGTATCATTTCCTTTTTCTTGTAGCTACAGATTCTCTTCAAATACAGCCAGTAAGATGTCCTCCTAATACAGAAATATTTTGCTTTCCAAGGGCAGCTCTCTGTCGTGGGTGTTTCTGGAGTCTTAAGAATTCAAGATGCCTGGTGTGAATGTCCACAGTGTTTTTCATTTGCTTATCTAGCCTTACATCTGTCTGTGGTATTTTGAGTTTATTCTGCCACATTGTTTTCTATCTTTGGCTATTTTTTGGACTGATTTCATGGCTCTCCTGTGTGGTATGTTATGCTAAGTTTCTACAGCTTAATGTACTGAAGTCATGATGTTTTATGATAAATGGTGATGCAATGTGTTCTGTTTGTTCAATGAGTAATTTCCTGACCCTCTAGAAGAAGAAACATGACTTACTAAATGAAAAACAACAAACTAGGGATACTTTTAGAATTGTGTTAGGACTCTTCCTGTTATGCATTTGGGAATTTTGGGCAGAGTTTGGTTTTGATATTTGGAGGAGGGAGGGGTGTCCCTTTGCTAAAGAAGAGAGAAAAAGGGATTAGAAAAGTTAATATTAAGGATCACAGAGTGGTCATTCCAAAACATCTGTATGAATGCAAAAATCTGAAAATACTAGTATGCATTAAGTTTCATATTGGGGGTAGATTTTGAACTCCAGGGATTTTGAACTCCGTTATATTATTAGAGCTCTTGTGTTAGCTGGACCTGTTTCTGTAAATAAAACGTCTGTCTGCAGAGAATTAAATGCTGGTACAAGATACTAGTAGCTAAGATTTACAACAGTGGAGTGCTTCAGGGAACATCCAGGTACCACAGAAGATGTTGATTCGTTTTCGTAGAGGGATAAGACTAGAGCTGCCATACATTTATGGTCTTGGAAAGATAATGTCAGCTGCTGAGGGTATATTGGTACTCTGAGGGAATACTGTTGCTAAATAACCCAGTATTATGTATGTGGGTCACAGGTGTTTAAGAAAGAAATAGAAAAACAGAAACAACCTGAAAACAAACCACACATACACAAAATACAAACAAACAAACCAAAAAAGCAAACAAAAAAGCACCACCACAAAGAATGTTCCTCCCCACAGTGTTCACTTAGAGAGTTTCTTTTAGATAGACTGTGATGAAAATTGTAGTGCTCATATAAAGAACATAATATTTGAGAGATTCTTTGTGCTGTTTTCAGCATTCCTGAGTTTTATAGTTCCTTCTGTGGAACAGCAATAGATTTTTGGGAATGATATCCATAGATATCATTCACAGGTATAAATACAAAGTGCTTTTGAGTTTAGAGGTGTGTATTTCAAGCCCTATAAATTGAAAGACTCTTCTACAAGTGCTAAAGGACTTTTCCTAAAAAGACCGAGGAATAGAACAGAGCCTTCAAATAAGTGATAGCAGAGCATGCATATGATGCTTATTAATTCTGTGTGAATCCATATTCTTTTCACGTATGGCAATTACCTTTCACTCTACCTACTGGTATGACAGGAAGTTCAGCTTTTAATTTACAAAGCAGTAACAATAGAAATTAATAAATGGCTTAAATGTGTTTGGTACAAGTAGCATAAATTTCTCTCTTCACTCTTTCTTGCTTCAGAGTTTATCTTAAATTCTCTGCTGAAGTATTTTCTTGCCCTTTGTTGTAAATAGATGTGACTTTTAAATTAGATTTTGCAGTGAAACCCAGCTTTGGAGCTCCTGTTGATTGAACTGTTTACTACAGCAGTGTAATATAGCACAAGAATGCTGATTTCCAATCTAGTTGTTTGTTGGAGGATTGCGAAGAAGCCTTTTTGAGAAATCCAGAAGAAAAGCCCCGGCTAATTTACCACAGAAAGGAGGATGGCAGAGTCAGTTCCGTCTCAGTGCAACAGCTAATTGAGCAAATTTCTTCCATGAACAAAGCAAAGGTATGGCATTTTGAAGAGTGTTGAATTTCCCTGCTATAAACAACCTCAAGTACTAACAATCCCAGATTTTAGGAGAAATTGCATTACACTCAGTACTCATTATACGAGCAGATTGATGAAGCTGAAATTTATGAATGTTATGAAATTTTAATTAGCAGGGGAGGAAAAAGCGACTACATTTTCACAGAAAAAAAAGATCCCTGTTTTATAAGGATAGAATTTCTCGCCTGGATTTAGCCATTTAAATGGCAAAGTTATTTATCTAAGGTACTTTTGTAGCCACTGAGGAGAAAGAAGTGTACCTCCAGAGGGATTCCTCCCATCTGAAAATAGATCATAGAATTAATTATAGAATGGTTTGGGTTGGAAAGGACCTTAAAGATCACCTAGTTCCAGCCCCCTTGCTATTGGCAGGGATGCCTTGTTCTAGACCTGGTTGCTCAAAGCTCCGTCCAACCTGGTCTTGAACACTTCCAGGGATGGGACATCCACAGCTTCTATGGGCAGTCTGTTCCGGTGCCTCTCCACCCTCATGGTGAAGAATGTCTTCCTTATATTGAAATCTGCCAGTACCCACAGAAATCTGCAATACCCGCAGACGCATCTCATCAGGTCTCATGAACTTATGCACATTCAAGTTCTTCAGATAGTCCTGAACCTGGTCTTCTCCTACAGTGGTCAGTTGTTCATTGTCCCAGCCCCTGCCTTTGCCTTCTATGACTTCGGTGATTTGGCTATAGCACTTGCCAGTGAAGACTGAAGCAAAAAAAAGTCATTGAGTACCTCAGCATTTTCCATAACCTGGGTAACCAGGTCTCCCTTTTCCTTCTGGAGAGAGCCCACATTTTCCCTAGTCTTTGTTTATCAGCAGTGTACATATAGAAGATTTTCTTGTTCTTGATGTCTCTGGCCAGTTTTAATTCTATCAGGGCTTTAATTTTCCTAACCTGACCCCTGGCTGCTCAGACAGTTTCTCTGTATTCCTTCCAAGCTACCTGTCCTTGGTTCCACCCTGTGTAGGCTTCTTTGTTGTGTTTGGGTTTGTCCAGGAGCTCGTTGTTTGTTCATGCTGGCTTCTTGGTGGTTTTACCTGACTTCCTCTTTGCTGGGATACATTGCTCCTGAGCTCCAAGGAGGTGATCCTTGAATATTAACCAGATTTCTTGGGCCGCTCTCCCTCCAGGGCATTATTCCATGGTACTCTACCAAGCAAATCCCTGAAGAGGCCAAAGTCTGCCCTCCTGAAATCCAGAGTAGTGAGCTTGGTGTGAGACCTCCTCACTGCCCTAAGGATCTTGAACTCCACTGTTTCATGGTCACTACAGCCAAGGCTGCCCTTGAGCTTCACATTCTCTACCAGTCCCTCCTTGTTGGTGAGAACAAGGTCCAGCAGAACAACTCTCCTCTTTGGCTCCTCTGTCACTTGGAGAAGGAAGTTATCATCAGCACATTTCAGGAACCTTCTGGATTGCTTATGCCCTGCTGTATTGTCCCTCCAACAGAAATTGGGGTGGTTGAAGTCCCCTATGAGGACCAGGGCTTGTGAACATGAGGCACCTCCTGTCTGTCTATAGAGGACCTCATGTGCTCGGTCATCCTGGTTGGGTGCCCTGTAGCAGACCCCTGCTATCAGTTGCCATTTATTTCCCTCTACAGAGAGACCTCTTGAGAACAGCTGAAACTAGGTGCCCAACATCTAAAGTTTAGGCAAAGTGAATCCTACCTAAGAAATGCAACAGAATGGAATTTAAATGTGTTTCATAATGTTTTTGTTGGAAGTCCTAGATACTATTCCCAATCGGGTTCAGAGTTGTGTCATGCTTTGCCATTTACTTTTTCAGATGATTGATCATATTGGAGGTGTGGAGGAAGGAGCATATGAGATCTATAGTTGTGTGGAAAAGATAATTAAACAGGTAGAGTACATGATGCATTTCAGCTTTTTCTGTTCCTTCTCTGATTTATGATCTTAAATTATGTCAGTGTGATTACTGTATGCTACCTAGATATAATTCAAAGGATCTTTTTGTGTTTTATCATTCATATCTGGCAAGCAAAGAAATCTGCAAGTGGAAAATAAAAACCAAAACTGAGCAGTGTTTTTATGGACAGAAGTAGAAATAACAGGGCAAAGAGATCTGTCTGTAGCCTAAATTCTCTTTTAATTTCTTTTTATCCGTATTATAGCATAAGGAAAAATTGTATATTCGATTCTCTCCATATCATTCCTTGCAGTGAGTTGCTTCCACTATGAGAAGACTATAAACAATGTCTTGAGACCTGTGCATTCAGAGTTAACTTCGTTTCATCTAATTTCTCATTTATTTATGTTCTCTGCTAGCCTAGAAGGAAATGAGCGTATTGATCTTAGTAGAGCCACACTCATATACGGTGAAATTGAGACTTAACACCAAATGTGCCTGAACTGTTAAGAATTACAGTTGCAGTTTTCTCCTTGTAATTTTCTTTTTCCTTAGGATATATTGGGGTGTGAAATGACAGAACTAGAAGGCAAGGATTTGGGTAATAAGGAAGAGTCCACTGCTCCTGAAGAAGAAGTTTTCGGTGATGTATTGTGGGATGCACATGATGAACAGGAACAGATGGAAGCTTTTCAGCAGGCCTCTAATTCAACATGTGAGCTGGGATTTGAGAAAGTAAGTGCACTGGAAATGTATATGGACAAAGAGAAAGTCATCATTCAGTTCTGTCTCTTGTTAGGGAAGATATACTTCTACAGAAGAAGCTGTGTCTTGAGAGTATCCTTGACGCTATTACTCCTTAGGCCAAAAGAAGCCATATGTCTTGTATAGATGACATATTTGTTTTCTAGGAGAGATGCCATTTTGTGTGTTGTTGAATGACATTGATGAAGAAGCAGTCATTCCTACACTGGGGAAAAGCACTATAACAGTGTGCCAGAAGTAGGGTGTCCTCCTAGGCTTTGGTTGTCAACAGAAAAGGCTCTGAATGCCTTTTTTATTCTTTTGAGGCAATCCAGCTGTCTTGACAGCTGGAGTTAGGTCTTTCAGAGATGACTAATGAGAAGATTTCATCTCATCAAGCAGCCATGCATATATGAGAAGAAAACAGGAAACTTTAAAGTACAGAGCTGCTGAATAGCTCCATACTTATTACTTGAAATAAAATTTTTGAAACATTTCAAATTGGTGGTACCAGGAACAGTTTTATTTATGGAAGGTACAGTGAATATAAGAAGAAAAAACATTAAAGTGATCGTGGAAAGTGATGTGACAGTTTATTTGAACAACATTGCTTAATGTTACAATGTAACATAAGCATGCAGTTTCTGTGATACTGTATTTAAATTTTTAGTACCCCTATTTTACTAGCACAATGTATTATTTTACTCCATGACTTGTATGTTGGCAATGGTTTGGAGAATTGTGTCCTCTTTACTACACTCTAAAACACTAAAATAATAGAACATTAATAGAAAAAATACCTATGTGTATCTTAATACACCTCCACTTCTTTTTTGCAGACAAAATATTTCTCCTAAGTGGATGAAGGGTGGTTTGTGTTGTTGTCGTCCTGAACTCTGCTACAGCACTCTTGGGCATTCATGTGGTGTGCCTCAAAATATCATTCATGGCAACTTTGAAGGCAACCATATCCAGTGCAGTGGAGTAGTTTGGGGAGATGGGCGTGAGGAAGCCTGAACAAACATAGTACCCAATTGCTCACCTGTAGTAACACTAATTCAGTTTCTTAGCATTTCAGTGTTTATTCCCTTACCTTAATAAATCCATACATGTGTTTTGTATCTAGATTGTTTATTTCACCAAGCACTACATATCTCCCTTAAACAGTAGAATAGTTGTAATGATGTTTGTTTGTTTGTTTGTTTTTTAATAGTATTTTGAACGTCTAAATGACCTAGTAGCAGCACCAGCACCAATTCCGCCTCTGCTTGTATCAGGAGGACCAGGCTCTGGGAAATCTCTTCTTCTGTCAAAATGGTAGTTTAACCTTTTTTTCTTTTTTTATATGAATGTAGCTTAAGAAAAAAGGTTCCATTACAGTTCAAATATCATATCAGTTTAATTAGAGAGAAAATGGGAGCATTTACAAAGCAATGAAGCTATAGAAGCATCCTGGAAAGATTTGTAATAACTGAGTAGGTAATGCCATCTGGACTGCCTTTCACATCTTCCTGGCTCCAGTTGGAACACCCTACAGATATGTCTTTGCACAGCGTTAAGAAGTGATTTCAGTAGCTCAATAGTGTTGTCTATCACTGATACACAAGAAGGGTCATTTGGAGTCTTTTAAAGTGAAATAAAGGAAAGACCAAACCTAATAATTTATCATAGAAATGCATTTTATGGTCACTTGTAGGCTATGACAACATTTGCTGACATAAAAATAAATTGGTAGTGTCATTACTTCTTGAAAGCTTAGTGACATGTGATTGTCCAATGCCAGGAAGGGCACTTGTCAGTACTGTAGAAAGCTGAAGTGAAATCTCACATAAAAACTTCAATTATACCTCAAGAAATGCCTATCCTATTTTGTAGGATAAACATGGAACACCTCTAGGTCAGACACTCTCTGTCCTTTGGCAAAACTGATCATTTTTCTTTGGGATATATTTGCAAAATTATAGTCTGTTATGTGCCTTTTGGTTTTTTCCTTCTCTCATTAGGATTCAATTGCAACAGAAGCATTCGCCAAACACACTAATTCTTTATCACTTTGTTGGGAGGCCCATGTCTACTAGTTCAGAGTCTGCATTGATAATTAAACGTCTTACTTTAAAGGTATGCTGTATTTTTACATACCTGGCATTGTGTGATTCTTTGGAAAGTGCCTATGTGTGTATGTCAAAAGATAACATTTGCTCTACAGGATTTCTACATCAGTTAAGAGTAGTACAAATTTAAAGCACTATAGAATGGGGGCATCTGATGCTATACATTGAATGCAGATCAATTAAATAGCATCACTGGGATATTTTAATAGATTTCCATTAGCATTTATGCTTCCAGTGACCTATATTGATGGCTTATAAAACCATATAAGCTTCTTCCAAAATTTCCTGCCATCTGGCCAATGAGAGAGGCAGGTGGTACCTCTTCTGGCTTTGTGTTTAGGAACCTGAGGCTGTATTCACAAGTTGGCACCATATCGTTCCTAGCCTAGTTTTTCTCCTATGTCTATTTATTTTTTAGTTATGAGTTAGATATGTGAGGAATAAGTGAGGAATATTTTTGTAGCGGGGTCTGAGCTTTTTCTTTCACAGGGTGGCACTAAGAACCTCACAGGATTAAAACCTTCAGAAAAATGAACTCAGTTGTGCTCTCCTTCCAATTTTCTTATGTATTTTAGAAGTTTGCCTGTTCAACCTGTGAAACTTTTAAGCCCTTTAAGTCTCCAAATTCCTTGTCCTTTGTGCAAACTCAGGTTATCTCTCTAGAATTTACACAATGAGTTCAATAAATATTCTTCTGCATATGCCAGCTTTCTGCATATACTAGAGGGAAAGAGTTCTGTGTGAACTTGACTAGATGAATTGCCCAAAATCATATGTAGGGTTGTTTTTTTGTGTGTATGTGTCTATGGGACTTCTTTCAACTATCCTAGTTTATTTTTAAGGTAGATTTTGTCATATATGTTTATATTTCTGCAGCTTATGCAACACTCTTGGTTAGTGTCACCTCTGACTTTGGATCCAGCCAAACTTCTGGAAGAGTTTCCTCGCTGGCTGGAAAAACTTTCGGCACGTCATCAAGGCAGCATTATTATAATTATTGATTCTATTGACCAAATACAGGTATGTTTTTGAAACAGCATTTGTCAGTCTAAACAGACTTTGACTGTTGTAGTAGGTTCAGCTATATTTATCTAATGGAAATATTAATGTTTGTTTTGCTCTGAAGAACACGTAGAGAAAATGCTTTTGCAAAAAGTGCAGATGAGGTAAAATACAGTATTTCATTTTTATAGATAAAATATGTGTTCATTTGTTTGGTTGATTTCAAGAACTGAATTGTAAATGAGTTTTAAGGACACTGGAGAATGTAAGACTCCTTTCAATGAGCTGTGCAGTTAATAAAATCTATTTGGCATTTATTTTGAACAGTCTTTGTATTAAGTAACCAAAATTTGTTTTTAAGCAAGCTGAGAAGCATATGAAATGGCTGATAGATCCACTGCCAGTGAATGTGAGAGTGATTGTATCAGTGAACGTGGAAACATGTCCACAGGCGTGGAGGTATGTTGTATTTCTGAAGTGTTTCAAAGTAGCCTGGGTTAGAGTTGTTATTCTAAATTACAGTTGCTGGTTGAGGAGCAAACTGCCAAATTTGTCAAGATAGAATAATAGAATAGTTTTGCAATCACTGAAGACAATGAAAGCTTCTCTTTTGTAACTGCAGTGAGGACAGGTTTTAGGTGTTGTGAAACCAGATTGTGGATGATAATTATAAACTAATATGTCAAATAGATGATGCACAATGCAATTGCTCACCACCTGTCAGTCAATACCCAGCCAGTTTCCAAGCAGCAGTCCTCCCAGCTAAATGTTCCCTAATTTATATACTGAGCATGATGTCATATGGTATGGAATATCCCTTTGGCCTGCTGGGGTCAGCTGTCCTGGCCGTGTCCCCTCTCAGCTTCTTGTGCATCTCCAGCCTCCTGGCTGAAAAGTCCTTGACTTGTTATAAGCATTGCTTAGCAACATCCAAAACATCCCTGTATTATCAGTGTTCTTCTCATACTGAATCCAAAACTCAGCACTATACCAGCTACTAGGAAGAAAATTAACTCTATGCCAGCCAAAACCAGGACAAGCTTCAATTACTGCTTTGATATAAATTTTTAAAGAGCTCCGGAACTTTGATGGCTTTTTTTTTTTTCTTTTTGTGTGCTATTTATTTAAGTCCGAATGTAACTTTGTTCTCTCTTACCAAAGGTTGTGGCCCACTCTTCATCTCGATCCACTGAATTCCAAAGATGTTAAATCTCTCATTAGTGCAGAATGTAACTTTGCAAATGTTAAATTGACTAAAGAGCAGGTATGTCTGTTGCAGTTCTTCTAAAGTACCTTACTCTTATATAACTTGTAATGAAAACATGGAAAGATGAAATAAGCACAGCTGCCAAAAGGAAGTATTATATTTAGCTAAGTAAATACTGCTCAAGATGGGACATGGTTTGAGCATTTTTACCCCATGGCTCATAGTGCTCAAACACAGATGGAACAACATAAATTATTAACACAAAAACAGGGGAGTTGCACATATTGCTGTAAACATGTTCTTTTATTTTAGAGCAATAGAAAGTTTAGTATTGCATAATACTATAAAAATGATTGGCAGAGTGGGGAAAAAGGTATTTTAACTCTCTCTCTTGGAGACTGATTCTCTAAGGTAATCTTTGAGAGATGTAATGTTTAGATCATTACTTTTTTAATCTTAAATTCAGAAGGACACCTTCATTTGTATGCTCCTATAACTACAAAAAAGCAGTATTATTTGTGGTAGTTATCATGTCACAGTCTTGAGATGTTATAGATAGAAGCTTATCTAGAACTTCTATTTCCTTGTCAGTGAACATTTTATTGGTATGGTTAATTTCATCTTGGCTCATGGATTTTCTTTCAAATGTAGGAAAAGAAGCTTGAGAGACATTGTCGTTCTGCCGCAACTTGCAATGCTTTATATGTCACTCTCTTGGGCAAAACCATTGCTTGGTAAGTTGAGATGATGTTGAAATGACTGTGCTTATCACTAAATTAGAAGACATAAAGTAGGTTTGTTAGCATTTTGAAATACATTCATTTAACACAGAACAAATCTCATTAAGAACAAACAGAGCAGTGTACAAAGTTTTCTCACTTCATTGACTGTGGAAACAATGGGAAGAAAGATCAGAGTGTGTACAATCACCATTTTGATACTAAATGCAGTTATATCTGTCTGCTTTCAGCTCCTCTGCTTTTATTTTATTTTAATGTTGTTCTGCTTCCTCAGTATGTTAGTTGCTTCAGTGCTTTTTAAAGGTATTTGGAGAATGTGGTATCGTTTTGTTACACAGTTTAATTCAGGTCTGTTGTATTTACTGATGTACCAGATAGTTTGCCTCATAGATTTTTAAGGCTAAATGGTAGTTCAGCAACTGTTTAGTTTAACATTCTGCATATGGTATTTTTCCCTATAATTCCTGCTGTGGAGAAAATTAATCTTCCCTCTTGTGCAAGGGAATACTTAATAAGTGCATTGGTGTATTATTAACCTAGACTTCATCTTGTTGAGAAGGAAACGTTTTTAGTTTAGAGACTCTCAGAAGATGATACACTGATTGATAATTTACTCTGGGTGACTGATTTTCATTATTTTTTCTTGTTTCTGTTTTATGTCCTAAAATGCTTAATTGGTCTTGAAAACATGCTTTGTAAATGCATTAAATGAAACAGCAGCATCTTTATCAGGTCTGATGTTCTTATTTGGTACTCCTGCTGGAGGGAAAAACCACTGCAACACACTTTTACTTTTTTAAACAAAAATGTTGCAATTATTTAGAAAAATTAGACAATATGACAGAAGGTGGCTTTGGGTATTCACCTCTTCTGTGTTTAATCTCACCAGATGCTGTGCACCTTTTAAACACAGTAGGAATTCAGAGCACTTTTGAGATAGACCTCTTCAGTAGTTTCAATTCATCTTACTCAGCCAAATTTAGTACACTAAACCGTGCCCTTTTTGTCCTTCTGCGTAGTGTCAGAAATACAGGAAATATTGATGAAACCCTTCAACAGTGTTTCCAATGTCAAGACACAGTGTCATTGTACAGGCTCATTCTGAGATCAATTCAAGAGTCATTGCAAAGTGATAAAGAGAAAGGTCTTTTGAGAGAGGTAAGCAGAGAATGCATCAGTATTTCTACAGGTAATGTATATCCTTCCTGGAAAGAGTGTTTCTTAAAGGTAAATATGTTGGTTTTTTTCTCCCTTGACATATGGAGTTAAACACAGTGATATACAGTATTTTTCTTGGAATTTCAGTGTAACCGAGCTCTGCAGCAAATATTCTTAACTCTGTAAAATATTTTTTCTGCTTTTTGTAGATATTGTGTGTCATTGGTGTTAGCCACAATGGTGTGAGTGAGTCAGAGCTGATGGAACTTTATCCTGAACTGTCTTCTGCAGTGTTAGCCTCGCTTGTTCACAGCCTGCACAAAATGTGTTTGCTGACGTATGGATGTGGTTTGCTGAAGTTCCAGCACCTCCAGGTAAATTTTTGTAATTTTAAACACATGCAAGTGAAACTCTACCCCCTAAGCCCCTCTGTTTTTTGGTTAAGTTCTGTTGTTAACTAGGTAGGTTGTGTTATATTTTTGTTTGCTCATCTATTTTCCTTAACATCTGGTCTGATGTTAGGATCACCTTGACAACTACTACAGCTGTGATACCAGTATTGGTCAGCAGTTAAAACCTGGCATGTGAAACCATCAGAAATTTCTGATTTATTATTTATTAACTCCATGTATCCTAGAAAACACTAAGTCCACAAGAAAACAAGCACAATTGAAGGAGAAGGGAATATTATCAGAACAACCAGAGCTTTGCTCTAATGTAAGACAGTCTGTTCGTAGTGCCTTTGTCATCAAAAGAATTTCAGTTCTACAGCATGAGATGTGTTTCATAAAGAAATCTATCATAGCACCCTGTGTATCTTCAGCACTTAATAAAAAATTAAATGCATTCTCTTTCTCTTAATTATACTCTTTTTCAGGCTTGGGAGATGGTGAGGCTAGAGTATATGGAAGAAGGTGAAAATGTTATTTCTGCCTATAGACAAAAACTAGTGGAGTATTTCACCATGCAGCTAAGGTAGGTCACAATTCCTCAAGATGAGCTAAATTGCAGGCTTATGCCTCATGGATATTTTTGTTTTCTTCTGTAGCTTATTTGTCTAATTTCAGTAAATTGTTATGGGCAGAATAACTCTGCAAAGCCCTAGTTATCAGTTTAGCAGTTTATTATTGATACGTTGCTTTTTAATCGCAGAAAAGATTGAGGACTATGGAGGGGAATGGACATATAATAAAATTATCACGTGAAAAGTTAGGGCATATGTTTATACCATGTCAGTTATTTTGTGGTAATGGACCACATGTAGATTTTTAACTCCCAATAAATGCTAGGAAATTTGAGGTAGCTTGGAACTTGAAGAAGCAGCAGAAGACCAGTTGTGTCGAGCAAGCAATTAGCACATAGACAAGAGGAGGTGCAGTAGAGCAGCTGAACAGCTGGAAGTTCATATCCAGCTTGAAAGCTGATTTGCATTTACAGTCCTGAGTGAGTGTGTCCCAGCTGCGGGCAAGGGCTTACTACTTCCCAGAGCATGCACTTGGGTAGCAGAAGGCCAAGAGGGCCACAGTTTGCCAGGCAAATGAGGCACAAAGGGATAGTGGGCCGCTGCAGGGCTGCAGTCTTGTGCTAGCAGGCACAGATTAGCCCATATGGGAGGGAGGAGCAGCTTTCTGTGAGGTACCTGGGAGTTCCAGAGCCCTCTGAGGTGAAATGAAAATGAAGATGTGAGGAAATGGTGTACATAGGTCTAATAGTACTGTCTGTTTAGACATTCAGGTATGGCAAATTGTACGCTTGCTTAGTTTTCACATCAAATTGATAAGTTCCGTTAGGCCTCTGAGTTTTCATTTGGATTTGCTTTTCTTTCAATAGTCGAGACCGAGTGACTTGGAGAAGTGCAGATGAACTCCCCTGGCTCTTCCAACAACAGGGTGATAAGCAAAAGCTACACAAGTGTCTTCTGAATCTCTTTGTATCCCAGAACCTATACAAAAGGTACAAAGGTAGCC
Organism: Nesoenas mayeri; assembly: GCF_963082525.1. Classification (NCBI taxonomy): domain Eukaryota; kingdom Metazoa; phylum Chordata; class Aves; order Columbiformes; family Columbidae; genus Nesoenas; species Nesoenas mayeri. Next base: position 118,095,135 of record NC_137543.1, read on the forward strand.
ACTGCTTTGGCACTTATAAACATTTTGAAGTAATTCTTGTCAATATAAATCAGAAACTGATAGATATAGATTAAAGTAGTACAGGCTGAAATGCTGCATGCTGTTGTCATGTAAATAATGTATTTTTTCTGTTCTGTTAATATCTGGGGGTTGGTAAAGGGATGAATACTGCTGTTGAACAGCATTAGTCTCCATGGGTTGTCTGTGTAGACACTGTAGCATAAAGACAAAATTCATGCATATGGCCCTTTTCTTCTAAGCTAGCATCAGTCTGAATAGAGGGGTATCAGAGATAAGATGAGCTTCTTATTTCCTTGTTGAAACAGGGGACATTTTGCAGAATTGCTGAGTTACTGGCAGCTGGTTGGGAAAGATAAGAGCTCTATGGCAGCTGAGTATTTTGACTCTCTGAAAGAATATGAAAAGAGCTGTGAGGGAGAGGAAAGTATGATCTGCCTGGCTGATCTTTATGAGACCCTGGGACGGTTTCTTAAGGACCTAGGTCTTCTCAGTCAGGTAAGTACATTTAGAGATTGTCCTATCAGCAAGGAGGCAAATTAAGCAGAGATTGGTGTGTGCTTTCTGTTGCAGTTGTTAAATTATTGTAGCATACAGGATGCTGCCTACTGCCATCATATTTTGAACTTCGTTGTTACAGGCTGTAGCTCCTCTGCAGCGGTCCCTGGAGATTCGAGAGACTGCTCTGGATCCAGACCACCCAAGGGTGGCACAATCACTCCACCAGCTAGCAGGAGTTTATGTTCAGTGGAAGAAGTTTGGAAATGCTGAACAGTTGTATAAACAGGCACTGGAAATCTCTGAAAATGCTTATGGAGCTGAACATCCTCGAGTAGCCCGTGAACTTGATGCACTTGCAACTTTATACCAAAAGCAGAACAAGTGAGCTTAACTACACTGGTATTGTTCTTTTGTGTGGAGGTGGTAAAAAATAACTGCAAAGATTTTCTTCCTGAAGCCGAAATGTTTCTTAGTTTCTTTTTTTTTTAGAGTTTCAGAAGTTCCAATGCAACCATGAGCATCCTCTCTATATAGGGGCCAATTTTTGTGCTTAGTTTAACAAAAAACTTCTAGAGATAAAGGAGGAGCATTGCCTTCAATTCTCCTCAAATTTGTACACTCGAGTCATTTAGAAGCTTTCCATAATAATCGTTGTTGCTACATTTGTCAGTTCTTCTAACACTCTAAATACCTGTTTTCAGGTATGAACAAGCTGAGCAACTGAGGAAAAAGTCCTTCAAAATACGCCAAAAAGCAGCAAGGCGGAAAGGCAGTCTGGTAAGGAAATGTTTGATATTTAATAAAAGTGCAGGGCATGTTGTGGCACTGCTAAATAGATGATAAAGTGTATCTGCAGAACTGACAAAGCTCCAGTGCTTTCGATAATTGAGGGCATAGGTAGTGAAGTAGCCTAGCAGCAGCTTTAGTGACTCCCCTTTCAACTGCTGCAAGTGGAGATGCATCAGTACAACTGGTATGGAGTTGAGAGAGGTGGAAAAGAAATAAGTGGAGCTATACATTTCAGGGGTCAGAATTACTGCTGATAACAATTGGCTGCCAAAGGGGCAATGGAAAAAGATGGTTGTCAGAATAACTGAGACATTTATCCTACAAATACTAGTGAACACAGTGCTTGCTGCAGTGGATAAGCTTGGTAATATTACTATGTGCCATACTGAGTTTTTCCCTATTTTTTTCTGCCATGTTTTCCAGCTACAGAATTCCTCTTGTCATTCTTGACAAAAAGGGTTGTTTATCTTATTGTGCCTGTGCTATAAGAGTTCAGCTGGTAACTCCAGAGCTCTAGTTGTAGTTCTAGTGAAAGGAGGGAAAAGCCATAAGGATATTGCTGTTTCCCCAGTGCTCAAATAAAAATGAATTTGGATCATAAAAATTTTGTCCATTTCTGTAATAATTTCTGCTGCACAAATATTTTTTTATTAAGACTGCAAAGATCAAGAAAAGGTGGAGTGTGTAACAATGACTGCACTTTTTACTTGTAATTTACTTTGCATGTGAGCTTTAGCTTGGCAGTCCATTTTACAAAGCTCCATGTAAAGCCTTGAGTAATACTTTATATGTGTTTATATATGGCATTAAGGGTAGGAGATGAACTTGATTTTATGTTTTTAGCTTATAAACCTAAGAATTTGATCTGAATTTTGTTATTTGACCTGCGGAGTTTAAGCAAATTAGCATGTATGATACAAGGAAAATAACTGTATGGCAGCACAGTAACTTAAATTTCCCAGAAGCATTTTTGGTGGAATTTACTGTTAGATTGCAAATAAGCAAAATGCATATGTGCCATTTAGCTTGAAAACAGGATCTAAGTAGGATTACTGGGCTCCTTTATTACCAAACTGGGTCTTTTGATTTTCTGTCTTGAGCCGTACACTTTAAAAGTAATGGTGATTGGTTTACCTTACCTTGTTATTTTGCTGCAGTGTGGCTTTGCTTTGCTTCGTCAAAGAGCCCTGCAATTGGAAGAGCTCACACTAGGCAAGGATACACCAGATAATGCTCGAACCCTCAATGAGCTTGGAGTCCTTTATTACCTGCAGAATAATCTTGAGTAAGTTGTATTAATTGTGATACATCCACTGAGTGTTCTCATACATCTAAATGGAACCAAAGCATTGAGAAATATCATTAAATGTAGACTTGGGATCAAGATTTGGTCCACACAAGGGGATCTAGTGCACCCTCAGTAAGTTGTTTGTCTGCTGGAGGATAGGAAGGCCATACAGAGGGATCTGGACCAGCTGGATCAATGGGCTGAGGCCAGTTGTATGAGGTTTAACAAGGCCAAGTGCCAGGTCCTGCACTTGGGTCACAAGAACCCCAGGCACCACTACAGGCTCGCGGAAGAGTGTCTGGAAAGCTGCCTGGCAGAGAGGGATCTGGGGGTGCTGATTGACAGCCAGCTGAACATGAGGCAGCAGTGTGTCCAGGTGGCCAAAAAGGCCAACAGCATCCTGGCTTGTATCAGGAATAGTGTGGCCAGCAGGACTGGAGAAGTGATTCTCCCGCTGTACTCAGCACTGGTGAGGCCCCACCTTGAATATTGTGTTCAGTTTTGGGCCTCTCACTATAGGAAGGACATTGAGGTGCTGGAGAGAGTTCAGAGAAGGGCAGCCAGGCTGGTGAGGGGTCTAGAGAACAAGTCTGATGAGGAACAACTGAGGGAACTGAGGCTGTTTAGCCTGGAGAAAAGGAGGCTGAGGGGAGACCTGATCACTCCCTACAACTGCCTGAAAGGAGGTTTTAGCAAGGAGGGTCTCAGTCTCTTCTCCCAAGTAGCGAGTGATAGGACAAGAGGAGATGGCCTCAAGTGGCACCAGGGGAGGTTTAGATTAGATATTAGGAAAACTTCTTCACGGAAAAGGTTGTCAGGCATTGGAACAGGCTGCCCAGGGAAGTGGTTGAGTCACCATGCCTGAAGGTGTTTAAAAGATGTGTAGATGAGGTTCTTAGGGACATGGTTTAGTGCCAGTGTTGATGTGATGATCTTGAGGGTCTTTCCCAACCAAAATGGTTCTACGAAATGCTCATAGTGATGCTGCTTCTGATTAATTCTACTGGTTTTTGTTTACTGCGAAATACACTCACATTTTCTAGAGTTTAGGTGGTTAGCATGTGAGTATTTACGAAGTCAGTGCATTTGCTGCATTCAGAATTGATGTTCCACAGTTAAAGTCAACTAGCCTTCATTGCAAAGACCAGTTCTCTCTTGAAATTCTTGCCTCCTCTACTCAGCCTCCCTGTTTTGTGCCCCTCCTTTGTAGTATTCTTCCTTGAACAGCAGGAATGTTGTTTTTCTGAAAAAAACACTTATAATGCCAGTATTACAAGAAATCACGAGTTAAATTCTCACCGTGCTTGTAATCCTCAGGCTCTTACCCTGGTGGCCTTTTTAAGGGCAAAAGAGGACAGAGCAGCACTAAGGTGTTGTAAAAGCAGATAGAGATAAGCAAGAGTCTTGAAGAAGGGGAATAAAAGGTACAGAACAGTTCTGATTGTATGGCTGGGCTCTCCTCCTGTCGACTCCTTCAGTCGAAAAGTACTCTAAAGCTGTTTGAGGGAATTGTAAAGTCGTGTTAAATCCCACTCTACTGAACTGAATCTTTTCAGAGAAGAAAGCAAGCACACAGCAAAAAAAGCATAGAGCAAGTTATGGAACTGTTTTTACGTTCTTCCTATATCTGATGTTTATGTCACCGGTAGTTATTGGATAACTACAGAAGTATATCATAATTTAGGATCTGCACACAGAATCTCTGTTAAATGCAGGACCTTTGCAGTGAAGGAATTGATTTTTAACAGTTATTGGAAATGTGGAGTTTTTCATCATGTTACCCTCATGAAGTCACACCAAAGTGACTGATTATAGAGGAGCGATATCTATCTGATCTCATACAAGATCATTTTATATTCCACATTATTCATATATAGTTCCTGTCCAACACGATCTACTTCTAAAGTGACCATATTTCCACTATTTCATAGGTGAGCAAAAGTATAAATTTTGTTCTAGGGAAGGCTTAAGTCATTTTTTTCAAATGGATATTTTGTCTCTGTCCTGAATCAGCAAGTCCAAGATTGAATGTTTTTCATCATTTGATGCAGTTCGAAAGAAATCAGTGACAGAAGAATATGTCACTTTACTAGTTGTTATGTGTTACATCACACATCAGCTTCTAACCCTTGCATAGAGTGAACACCTTTTGACACTTGTCTTAGAGCTCCAGAACTGAACCTACAGTTCTGTATATAAATGGTCGGTTTTTTCTCTAATGTGATTTTTTTTTTTCCTCTAATGGATTTTTCCAATTTACTAAGCTGACCTCTTGGGAATAGTGTCACACGGAATTTGTGTGTATGTCAGGATGACAAACTGCCTAGTTATAATGGATGCTGCCAGTACTACGTGGGGATCACCCATTGTTTGTCAAAGAGGAGCTGCTGTAAATCTCTAATGGAATAGTCGTATGCTACTCTAGTGAGATAAAATATGCCCTTTTGACAGGGAAACGCTTGGATGGTGGCATTACACAGAGTCTTTTCTACTTTGTCACTTCTAGACAGATTCTATTATGAGAAGCTAGCTCGTGACATATATAAAACCCGTTCCAGTCTCTCCCTCTATGGTGTGAAAGCTGTCTGTTGAACCCTGTAATATGTTTTATGTTCTTTAAAGTTACTTGAAAAATGTGTGCTCTATTCTGAATCTTCACCTATTCTGCTACTGCTTTATCCGTGGAAGTACTTGACTAGTATGAGGAGTTGCCCGGAAGTCAGTAGAATGTTTTGAATACGGAAGGATTACTTGCATAACTCAACGTGTAGGCTGAATCAAAGAAAAGAGCAGCTATGGGGTAGTGTAATATTTGCTGAAATCTGCCAGACTGGCTTTTCGTTCCTTAACAGGTGGGATCCAAGATTGCACAGGAATATATTAACTAGCTTTCTATGTACATTCTTGTGGTTAGCCTGCACAGTAGGACTGTGTCTGCGATGTATAGTTAGCTCCTCACTGTGTAAATTAATTGCTGATCTGGCATTTACTTATTCCAAGGAAAGTCCATTACCAGGCGTCAATATCTGTGCAGTTTCCAAGGCTGAGCTTGTTCTGTTTCAGCCAGCCACTTCCCCCTGTACAGATGCTACCAGCTTTAAAATATTGCTGATGAAATGTGTTCTGTAGGACAGCGGAGCTTTTCCTGAAGCGCTCCTTGGAAATGAGAGAGAGAGTCCTGGGACCCAACCACCCAGACTGTGCACAGTCTTTGAACAACCTGGCAGCCTTGTACAACGAGAAGCAGCACTATGACAAGGCAGAGGAACTCTATGAAAAAGCTTTAGATATCAGGAGGAGAGCACTGGCTCCAGATCATCCCTCCTTGGCTTATACTGTGAAACACCTGGCAGTGCTGTACAAAAAGATGGTAAGCACACGCCCATCACCTTTTCTCATCACCTAAAATCACTGTAATGCCTTGCATTGTTACGGTCTTCAGTTCAAAAAGAGTGGGTCATGGGAATTTTGTCAGCTACTGGTGCTCTACATACATGCATAAAAGATGTAGTCAGTGGTCTCAACCTGTTTCCAGAAAGCCCAGTAGCTATTTCAAAACACAATTTGTTGAAAGAAAAGCTGTTTATGAATGATGTCTTCAGTGTCCTGCCTGCTCAGTATGCACCACAAAGAAATTTCTGATTTGGTTAAAAACTAGTGTTTTGGCTGCAGTGAGGAAAACTCTTCCCAGCTGTGTTTGAGTTCTCCACTCTCTGCTACATGACATCCACGTACGAGAGTTTGGTCAGATGCGTCTTAATGGAAAAATCATGTTTCAGGGTGGAGGAGTAGTTCTTTTTACACAATGACATTGAACTTTACAGTCAAATTGAGAGTAACTTGAAGGCTTATGAGGGAGATAGTACTTTACAAGTAAACTGTCTGGCTGAGCCACCTCCAGCTTACGTCAATTCAGTGAAATCAGAGTTACTCTCCCACTAAATGCACTACAGGGAATAGTATTAACAGTAGTATAAACATCTGGATTTCATGATTTCAAAATGGTTTATGAATATTTGTCTTTGCAAATGGTCACTGTAACCATTCGATATAATCTGTGTAAGAGGTGATGTACGGTTTCTAGCTGTTGAACCAAGATAAAATTCAGAGGGTGACAATAATATTTTTCTTTTATATTTTCACATTTTCCCATTTTTCAAAGAGAAAAGCCTCCTTGAAAATAATCCCTCGGATCAAATGCTCCTGTGTTTTTGCTCAATAATTGTTACCTGCTATTATGTGCATGAAGTTGTTTTGGGTCACATATTCTCTGCTCACTTCAGCTTCTAATTTTGATGCTGCTACAAACTGCAAAAGCACTCAATATTTGCATCAAAAAGATCTTTGCTAGTTTGAAGGAGCACAAATTAAAATTCATGGTGAACTAGTGACGCAGGGAAGAGTGGAGGAAGAGAAGGGACAGGAATCGGATGTAGGAAATGACAATTATTTATAAATAAGTATTTATTCCAGATTAATAACTGACTGTCTTCAAAGTGTGGCTGAGTGATGCTTTAAAATATAAGGAGAAAATTTGATTTCAATTTTGCAATTAGAGTGAACCATTATACAATGAATATTTGCAGTATTTAATTTCTAAATGCTATTAAATGTGACAATTCACATTCTAATAATAGAAGCCTAAGCATACTTCTGAAGTACATCCAGTAATTGTGTGAGCAGATTTAAATTTGGAGGAAAACAGAATTGCTGGAAAAATAACCTACAATAAAATTAGAATATGACAGCGGTATTTTAGAGAAATGAAAATCAAGAAGCCAAAGCCTCAATATGGTGAATGGGAAGCAACAGGTACTTGAAATGGCTTTGCACACTGTGACTGTTCCAAAACAGGTGATGTGAATCCCACTTCAGTAAGCAGAAATCTGCTCAAAAGTTAAGGCAGCTACATTCCCGTTCTTGTATCACCAATTAAATTTAGGCCCTTTAGGACAAAAAATAAGCTCTGCTCTCACTTATGGCAGTATAAGGAAATAAAAATGGAGAAAACTGTTTGGATAAAAGAACAACTGAAAATTCTTTTTAACAGCCTTCTCAATGAGACACGTGGAGAAAAAAATAAGTTAAAAAAGAAAGAAGGAGACATAGCTGGGAAAACTTGTTAACTGGGAGTTAAATATGCTCAGTGCTTTGGAAAATTAAGTGCAGAATATAACAATGAATTAAACAAAGTTAAACCTGTATTATGGAAACAGTTACATCTTCTCCAAGGCTTTTTGTTTAAAATAGATGTTACAGTTATCATTTTGACGCAAGACAACTGAATCATTTTCTCCCTGTCTAGGGAAAACTTGACAAGGCTGTTCCTCTGTATGAACTAGCGGTTGAAATTCGACAGAAGTCCTTTGGCCCAAAACACCCCAGTGTAGCAACTGCTTTGGTAAATCTAGCTGTCCTTTATTGTCAGATGGTAAGTTTTTCATGTCTTAACGTGTTCATTATTCTTGTCTTGGTGTTTGGTTTCTTTTTTTTTTTTTTAGTGATTTGTACTTAAAAGATACCAAAGAAACTTTATTACTTTCAGAACATTTAAAGGGGAATTCCTTATAAGACTTGCAAATTCTTAGGTTCCATTTTGAAAACTGAAAGGATATTTGACAAGGCAAATGTATACAGGGAACACATAATTGCTTGACTGGCATTTCACAGGGACACTTGGGCTAATGCTCTTTAGAGTATTCAAAATGCCCAAATGCTTTATACGACAAGAGTTAGATTAGAGCATCTCCAGCGATACGGTGGTTCTCACAGTATGATGGAACACAGCTCCACCACTGACTTGGAGGGCAGCATAATCCTTTGAAATTTATAAAGAGTTCCCACCTGCATGAACTGCAACTCTCTGTAACTAAAAATCTGAGAAGGATGTGGATTTTCTAATCTACAACTAAGATGAGATTCAAAGGAGATGCAATCATCTTGATGACTTCTTTACTTAGCATCAATATGAGTGAGCTGCAGATTGTTTTCTTGTTTTCTGTATTTCTGCAATGTGATTTTATACAGGCATTAAAGCTGCCTCCGGTAAAATTAAAGAGCATTTAGTAACTCAGCACTCATGATTGAGATTTTTAAAACTGCCTAGGAAGTCCAGACCCTAATTATTATAATATTGGTGGGAACTGCATGTGCAAGTGCAAGCCAATCGCTTTGACAATCTCAATTATCCTCCTCATCTGTCAACAGTATTGAGAAATCAAAACACCCTTTTGTGTTAAATATGCATGACTTTGCATCTAGGATGTGTTGATACTATGCTGGGAAAAAGAACAGCAAATGTAATATATGTCAGTAACAAACAACTTTCTACTACCCAAAGAAAAAGCAGATTGAGGCTTTACCTCTTTATGAACGTGCATTAAAGATTTATGAAGACAGCTTTGGTCCCATGCATCCTCGTGTTGGGGAAACTCTGAAAAACTTGGCTGTGCTGAGGTAAGATTATAAGTGTAGCCTTATAAAAGCAAATTACTATAAAAATTACTAGATGAAACAAAACATTCCAGTATTGTGTACATACTAAGAAAGCAGAGAACCTGAAGTACACTTTGTTGATAGCACGGTGTGCATTTCAGCTTAAATAAATTGAGACTTGTTTTATTTTTCTCAACTTTGTTTTACTCTACTCCAAAGCTACGAAGGGGGTGACTTTGAGAAGGCAGCTGAACTGTACAAGAAAGCTATGGAAATAAAAGAAGCAGAGACTTTGCTGATATGTGGAAAAGCAACTTCTCGACACTCATCGAGTGGAGATACGTTCAGCTTAAAAAGTGCATTATCACCAAACATTTTTCTGGAACATGGACAAAGGTGATATAAACCTGCTCAAATAAAAGGCAGTCTCTGTTGCTATTTTAAGTAGACATAAAATTATTAAGACAAATCTATTTTTCCTAGGATAATGTACTATTTTTGGAATGACACCTGTCTTCGTGAATGACAGGGAAACAAATGTTTAAGCTTGAAGTCCTTTCGTGTTTACTTTGCAAACTATGGTACAAAGGGAGCTGCTTTCATTGTATATAGATACACAGATTAGTTACTAGCTGAAGTTATAGCTAATACTAAAACCATGTGGATTTGGTACCTCTTGGCATAAGTGCCAGGATTCTGAGCTGAACCAATTGTATATACTCTATGGGGCAGCTCAGATTTCCATGTTTTAATAGCCTGGCCTAGAGAACTTGTGTATTTTTTGTTTCATGAATTGTTTCTGCCTCTTCAGAAGCTTTTAAAGTTGTTTCTAAAGAGATAATAATTCTGGAAAATGTCAAAATACTTTTCCACTCAAAGTTTTACCTGCAGGATGATTTCAGCTTTAAGCAAACCGTTCAAGGGACCTGTGCAAAAATAATTGGTTTCCTTGAGAAGCTAATATAGCTAAATATATCACCATCTGCTGTTAAAGCTGCTGTCAGGTTCAACCATGTTCAGTAAAAATACTTCCAGTGAGAAATCAGAATGAAAATTATTATGACCTGATTTTCTGTTGTTAAGCCCTTAGTGATACTTTGACTATTCAATCTCACTGAATCCCTTAAAATACAAGAATGTTTGTGTTAGCTGGAAAAACCTAATGATGCAGAGTAGTTCTGCCATCAAATAAAGATATATTAATCAAATATACCTGCCTGTTGTATTTCTTAATACCCTAGTCATCTAGCAGAATCAGTGTGAAGTCTGTTCTCGTTTTGTGCATAAATCCATGAATCAATTTAAATACACACTCAGGAAAGAAATAAAAATAGAATGTAAGTGCAAAATTAATTGAAACCTCACTATAATACGTCAGAAGCAACTGATGGAAAGATTTATTTGATCCAGTTTGAAAATGCAAATGGCCTTTACCTCAAAGAGGTACTTATCTTCCACAGTCTTTTTTCCCTTTTAGAATCGAGTTTAATATAACTTTTTTCCAACCCTTTTTCTGGTTAGAAGGAATTTAATATTTTGGTAAGGCTGCAACTTGGCAAAAGAGACGGTGTAGAAAACTGATAGAACAAATATACAACCCAAATTTAAACATTTAGTTGAAAAAAAATCAAAAATAGCTCTTGAAGGTATTGCAATACAGCAACAAGAGAGACACTTTGTAATAGCTCTCTAGATATCTTCCTCTTATTTCAGAAAATGGGCTTTTATTTAATGTGAGAATATTCCAGCCACCTTGAAAAGTTTTGAAAATTGGAAAGTTTCTTTGCTGGACTGTTACTGAGCAAGGAGAAGGATGAAAGGGGAAAAAACAAAACAAACAAACAAAAACCCCAATCAACCAACCCAACCCTCCTTGAAACCCTCCACGTCCCTAGCTTATATGTGTTTCTGTTGCTTAGTCTTCTCAGACCTTGTTGATTCCCTCTTCTAAAGTCAGTGTTAGGAATTACCAGATGTCTGGTGTAGCTTGTCCCCTCTGCTCTGATTTTAACAAATACAATGATGCATCTTGCTCTCCTAAATCGTTTTCCTTCATGTTGCTTGCTTAAATAAGGAGCTACTTTCTAGCCCTCCAGCATTTTATCAGACTTTGCCCATTCAGTGATTTCTAACTCCAAACTGTTACAATTCTTCCCTTAAATCACTTCTCCAATGTATTCATAGGTTGCATGGTTGCTCTTGGAAGGAAAATCAGTCCTCAAAAGTACATGCCAACCATCCTTGTTCTATTAGCAAAGACAGTGAGGGAACAACAGCTTACTCTGTCAATCTAAAAAGAACCTTGATGTACAGAAAATAAAACAGGATGATGAATAACAGTGGAGGGTCTGGCAGGCTGGGCCACATGTTGGCCGTAAGCTTATGCAGCAATAGCCACAGCACTTTTAGGACAGTTGTTCTTGTGGTTGGAGTTGTACCTCATGGACATTAAAAAAAGTAATTCGTGTATCTGGTGTGTGCCAAACAATAACTTCTATGTAGGAGAACTCCACCTCAAAACAAAGTGCCAGCAGTTTCAGTGGAGATTAAATCACAGAATATCAACATCTCAGTAACATTCATGATACAAAAGCTTTCAGTGTTTACAGTGTAAGATTGCTAAATAAACGAACAAAGCTGGACTGAACCATTGCAATATGCTGTAGTTTGTTAATTGGTAACAAAAGAAGTAATAAATTTTCCATTAGGTTTTATAGCCAGAATAGATAAGACTAGTAAATGTATTTTAATTCAAAAAGATCCTTAAATCTGGGGTTTTTTTACACTGTTTATTTTTCAATAATTTTAACCATTGGCACATACAATCTTCTCAAAGTATTTTGTAATTATTTCAAATTATTCTTGCATATACAAGCTGAAAGTAACACAAGAACCATTTTACAGACTCTGGGCATACAAAAGTGTATTAATTTGCTCATAAAACTATACATGAAGTAAAATGGTAAACAGTTGCCTTTTGTAAAGCTGTCAATCATGTGATAGCAGCCATTTCAGCCAAATAGTTAAGAGTCAAGATTAACTGAGCTGTTTTGAAATGAGTCAACCGTTTGCCTCAGTATCTCCAGAGGCAGCTGTGTGCCTCACTTTTATTGTTCCCAACAGAAGTGTAAAGTAACAAAGAAATGTAAGTAACACTTACATTGACACTTGTACGAAGCTAACGTAGACTTGGTGACACAGATTCAAGTCTGTACCTTTCTAAAGATCTAATTGTTCCATTTCCCATCCCTCTTTACAGTTCATTCCTAAAATCTGGCTTCTCCGAAACCAAACTCAGTCCAAAAAACCTCTTCCATTTTACAGTATAATGCACCACACCCCAAGCCCACCCAAAACCTCCCTCAACAGATTCAGAGATGATTTTATGTAAATCTAGTGTCACCTGTGGAGGAAACAGATTTGGACGCTTGTAACCATTGCTTAGAAATCAAACATTTTTAACTAAGTTTTCAATCTGCTGCCGTGAGAAACAGAAGCACCTCCAAAATACTACTCTCTTTTTACATGTTGGTTGGATACTGCTGCTGCCATTACTAACTGGTTCTGTGCTGGTCACATCATGCTGTGGAAAAGGTTTTTTGAACAGCCCAAGCTGGAAATATTTGCTTTATGCTGCAAAGGCTGAAACTTAAATTCTTCTAAACCAAATCTAAATAATGATCAAGTTCTGGGTCAGACACCTACAGTAGGTAAAATATTTGAAATTGATACTGCAACTTGAAATTGCAGGGTAGTGACACTACAGAACGTGCAGGTCAGTTTAACACATGATATTTTAAAAGGCAATACTACTGTAATAACATTATTTACAAGATTGATAAAATAGCTTAGCTACTCGACTGAAGATATTTGCAACACTAAACAATGTTTAGAGCATTGAGTTTTAGCTTTCCTAAGCAAACCTGGATTAAATATATGCCATAATATAGCCCATATGATGGGGATGGATCAGAAAAATATAATATTTATAGACTTTTGAATAGATAAAATCTCCTGTTCTTTCCAGTATTGCTGGTAATTGTTACTGTTTTTGTCATGAAATGGTGACATGCTACTACCCAGCCTGCTAATATCATTGTCTACTAACAGAAGACCCGGCCTTGTTGCAGCATACTCAAAGCACTACCACACACAAAACATACAGGCAGCTATTTAAGGTGGGTGAAAAGGCTGAAATGTTCTGTTTACTCAGGAAAAGTAACCACAGCGTGATCCCTGCCAAGTATTTGCAGAGATCTGCATTACCACGACGAGTAAAAGTGCCTGGAAGAGAAGGAGCAGCAGCTTGAGTGAGGGACTATCATCTGCCTTTGACCCCGCCAGTCACTCCAGTAGATTTCACCTTTTACTTGTCCTATACTATGTACTGCTCTCATCATGTGATACTGCATATAACATGCTATGCCTGCTTCTGTTAGTTTACCCATCTCCTTTTATTTTCTAGTGAATATCTGGGCACTAGCAATGCTGAGAAATTAAAATTTACAGCAGCAAAACTCCATACATTAAAGACATGAATAGACAACAGAATATAAAAAACATAAGGCTGTTTCCTTCCTGCCCCATAACAGTTCGGTTTCATTAGAAATGTAAAGATAAGCAAATTAAATAAAAACCTGGTCTTCTCAAAATCCAGTGTCAATCCAAACTCCCAAACATTGTACTTAATATTTGTTTCGCTACATGTTTCTCATTTTGGCCATGAGTTCTTCTAGGCTTTCTTCAGACTCTGCTACCGTTTCCTCAGTTATCAAATTCTCTTCCTATTAGGAACAGGAAGAAGAAGTTGGCGACAAAAATAGCAAACAAAATCAGCTTTATGACCGTTCTACCAAACCATTTTCTAGAACCAAGCACTCAGTTGCAAGATTAGGCCTAGGTGATTATAAATTTAAATTATAAACTATTCTGACTAGGGGTTAGAATGTTTGGCTGCAATACATACAGATCCTGTGTTGCCCAGGTATGCTAACTGCTCTTTGATGACATAGAGCTTTTACAAGGTAAATACGGTAAAAATTAATTAGTCACCAAAATATCAACTGAGAAATTCACGTTCATTTTCCCTCCACCACCCGCCCAAATACATTCAGTCCTATCACCTCAAACCTACATGCACAGTAGCATCCATACTTAAGAAAATACATTTCATAGAAACACAAAACTGGACCACAGAAGGCACCAATGAGGTGTACTGAGGTTGTTTTACCACAATTCTTCAAGATGAAGTTTTATTTTAGGTTTAAAGGGTAATTAAACCAGTGTTTAATTTAATTTACAACATGCATTTCAAACATTCATGAAGAATAAATATATTACCTTGTTTGGGATAGTATATGCTACAGTAATCCCCTCGGGAAGATCAGGTACTGGGCCAGAAGCAGCCTTCAACTCATCTTCTGAAATTTCTGATACTAATTCGATGCCTTTGCATTGAAAGGAATTGAGAACTCCGTTAGAAGAAAATGTTCTTTAATCGCTGTTGTCAGAGTAAGAGGAAAACTACAGCTACTTTTCCAAAATAGAAAAAATTAAGAACAGAAAGACCTTTGATTTCAACTACTTCATTCAATTATCAATGCAAAAATATATTCCCTTTATATATAAAATGGTTCTAAACAGAATTCATGGACAAGAACAGCACCTCTCCTGTAGGAATTTTGTCCTTACCACTTAAATCTTACCATGAGGACATTTCTCCCAATGGTAAGCAAAGAGAATTTTTTATATCGTGTAATAAAAAGAATGTATATACGCATTCTCGAAACAGTTATATAAACCATGCTTACCACTCCTGAAAACAATTCCTTCTTGCTTAAAGCCCTCAGAGGAATATAAAATTCCATGGGATATCTTTTAGCATAGTGGTTTTTGAAATTACAAATGTTCTTTATTTATGTATTTAAAGGGAACGCAGAGTGAATACACCTTGTCGCATCTTTCATATCTCTAGACCATCTTCTGAGAAAGTTTTTTATTCAAACACGGTTACATTTTGAGCATAAAATCTGTACATTACACTAAAAATACATTACCAAGTTGTGGTAACGTTACTGTCGAAATTTGTGAAAAGCCAGTAGTGATTACACAGTAGAAGTTAGTTACAAAAATGTGAACCATAAGAGGTCTGTGTACCCTACAGTGTGTTCACCCAAAACAAAGACTTTATTTGAATCTCAGTACTGGGAACATAATTTCATCTCCAGCTGATTACTTACCCCAGTCATTGTCTTCATGTACTATTTCTTCTTCCTGTTCAATTATTTCTTGTTTTGGTCGTGCGGCTTCTTTTCTCTGGAGGAAAAACAGAACAACCCCAAAACATAATATATATAGTAGTCTGATTTTCAACAACAGCAAAGAAAATAAAATATTCACATTTCTTCTAATATTTAAGATATGCAGTCACCATTTAGAACTTTACTACACATAAAAAGGCAGAATACCTGCAAGTTCAAAAAAACCCAAACACATTAACACTCCAAAATATTACTGCAGAATATTATCTTACTGAATGCAAGCCTTCTGCCTACCCTTTGCTTTAAGACAACTCTAAGTACTGGTTTTTTTAGAAACACATGCAGCCATCTGAAGACAATGCTGCTGAAAACCGGGAGTAGCGATGAAAGTTTTCTTTTACTACAGATGTGTAGCTTGCTTTGTTCTTAAGGCTTTAAGAAAGGAAAAGAAAACACAACAAAAAACATTTTTACCTTACAATTTTCTTGCTGTTTTCTGCAATTTTGGTCACTACATTGTGGGTTTGGCTTCATAGACATAGTTGGGAAAAAATCCTGCATCGCATTGTAACCAAGATAATAACTCACAGTACCAAAATTTAACAGGTATCTAGAAACACAAACAGAGAAAGCAGGCCCTTAAATACAGGTGCCAACCTAAAAATTCAGTTGCTCAAGGAATAATTTTTCCTCAAAGAACTTCTAGAATAGACTTTCACACTAGTGTGTTGTAAAGAGCTATTGTAATAGTCTTAAAATAAGCTCTAGTCACCTGACAACAGCATAACTGCATCAACACAGAACCTGGTCCACTATATAACCATTTTTAAATAACCTCAGGTTTTTGGAATACAAACACTGCAAGAGAACTTATTTATTCTTTGTCCATGTAGGAAATTTCAAAGATAAGTTAGCACTGCAGCATTTTTGTGTGTAACTTAATGATGTCAAAAGGGAGCATGTTTAAATGCAGAACTAAAATGAGTGTGTGTATGCAGTAAAAGAAATTCTTAGGAAAACCCTAAAGACTTTTTCTACCCCTGAGAAGTTCTATTAAAAACAGCAGTTCCAAAGTAAACAGACCAGTGATTCAAGCCGTGTATTATTTTGGCCCAGTCCAATGATGCCAATACCTTTAGGAAACAGGTCACAAACATCTAAAAAGAACTAGAGCCGTCATTGTGAAAAGGTCCTTCAGGTTTCTTTCCCTTCCAGTCCTGTACATTGAACAGCATCAACTCAGTCACTTACTTCAGAACATTTTGTACAAGAATTCCTGCCACAACACCCATAGTTGTAGGAAGACTGGCTGCACAAACTCCTTCTCGTTTTAATGTTTTCTCATCGATATTTGCAGCAACTACAAGTGGAGGAGCACACTGAGGGGAAAGAAAGAAACTGAGTTTTAAAAAAGTATTAGAAAAACCCCACAGATCACACAAAATTTTGAGCTACTCCATCAGTTGTGCCAGGATCACATTCACTTGCCAGCTAATCTTCATATTCCCTGTCGCACTTAGAAAGACAAAACAGCAATTCAGCAGAGCGCTGCATACCGCAAAACAGGCAGTTTCACCAGGTTTGATCAGCTGTATATGTCCCGACACTGCATTTTCACTCACTCCAGATTCCATCCAGATTTGTCCAAGTTCATTGCAGGCCTTATAAACACAGAAACACGCACATCAGCACTGCAGAAGTTTAATGATTTTTTTTTTTTAATTTTAAGCATTGTAATTTGATCTTCTTGCTTTAAAACACAAAGGCTATGATCAGAAAAAGGAACACAAAAATGTGGGATGAAATTGTTTATCCAAGGACAAATCAAAGGGCAAATTACAGTTGTTCTCATGAAGCCAGCTTTCCTGAGGACCCAAGCCTTTTGAACATGCATTAGTGATCCATTTACCAGAACACTACAGAATGAAATTGCACAAATTACTTTCAGTGGCCTGGATAGTGTATCTGTGCACCCTCAGTGCATGCAGTGTATGGATCAAGTTAGCTGAAGCATAACAGAAAACATGCATTTGGCGTATACCCTGCATTGGCTACTACTACAAAGAAAAACAGTTTGATTAGGTACACACAGCCTTAAGACATTTTTAGCATACAAACCGTCATATGATGTATACAGTTAACTATACTCAGTCTTTTAAAAGTTTGTGAGATTTAACATGCTGGGCTTTGATAATACCTTTATATAAATAAAATAATTTGGAAAGACAGAGAGGGCTTATGATACTTAACTCTTTTAATAACCATTAGCTGCTAGTAACTTAAAACTCTACAGTTATATTTCTACACATAAAACGTGTTTTGTAAGAATGGGGTAAAAGCTCAGATTCTGTTTCTTTAAATCAGGGACGTAATTTCTTAGAAGATTATTGATAAGTTCCTGTCTTCTCTCTAGTCCCTACAATTCCTAACATTATTTATAGGAGAAAATAGGCTTCTACCGGCTCATGCCTTCAATGGCCTTACCGTGTTAATTGCCATGCGAGCTTCAAAGTTGTCCACGCAGCTTAGCACAAGATCAACAGGCTTCCCTTCCTCTAGCGCACCATTACTGGAATAAGCATCAGAAGTCTGCATGAAATAGCTGGCAGAACAAAACTTCAACATGGCAATCGACATGCTGCTTTAGAGTACAGAAGCACATGGGAAGTGCATTTCTAACAAAACTTGTGCAAATGCAGAACAGGATACAGCTAGCATCCTAGATTTACACAGCAGAAACAGCAGCATGCTGAAGCTGGGATTTAAGTATATGGGCATTTTAGATTAAAATAAGTTTTAAACAGTATACACTACAGTCCAAAGTATTGGAGAATTGTATCTTTGTAGAAAATAACTGCAAATGGAAAAAGTTATTTCAGAACTTCTCTGTGAGATTTCTTTCTTCATTCTATTAAGGATATGTGAAACTACTGTGGAACAGTCAAAACATGATCTGACCTGTTTTCTATAATGGGAAAAGCCTATAAGACCCACAGTTTTGGTTGGAAATCCAAAGATGCACTAATATAAAATATATCTATGTAACAGCAGAAATAAAAGCTAACTCTAGAGAAAAGGTCTGTGCAGAAATGTCTTCATATATACATATTTCGCACTGGTTTTCAAATGGAAGTCACTAAATTGAAAAACATACCCAACAATAATAATGTGAGGCTGTGTTTAGAGCCACACACCAGCAGATGGTGAGGGATTTTACCTTATTCTATCCATGAAGTGTTCAAAGTTGTCCAGTGTTGTGATGTTGTAGTTATGTACTTCAAATTGAACATCAGGATTAATATTCCTTATGGAGGAAATAATACAAATCAATGTTAATAAATACAATGATAATTTGCATTCTACTCCCTAACTTTACTAGTGTTGCTACAGTCTTAAGCTTCCAGTCTGAAGTCTAGAATACACCTATATTTGTCAAAAATTCACACATTAGATGAGGCGGGTGGGAGGGGGAAAATCACAACATATCAAAGTAGCACTGTTTATACCAAACTTCTGAGCAATTTTAGCTATACTGAAATAGTAGACACATTAAAGTTTTGGCCAGTACAAAAATGTCCTTAAAGTTTCAATCATTCCCACAACTATTTTACTCTCAAATTTCAAAATTAGATCATGCTACTTTGCAAGTGATTAAGAATGAAACATTGGTTTTCTGGAGCAGCATCCTAGGTAAATACATTTTTATATCCACTTCTCTAAGTTGTACCTCAAAGTATGCTCTGCTGCTTGCACTTTACTTAATCCAGCTTGATGAGGTTGGAAGAAGAGTCTGTTCATGTTTGCCAGTTCCACTTTGTCATAATCAAACAGAAGCAGCTGTAAAATATTGTATTAACAAACATGAATCTCCAAAGACTCTGCAACCGCAGCACTATGGCAAGGCATTTTAAACAACAGAACTTATTCTCAAACCAACCAAACAAACCCCCAACCAAACAGCCCCCGACCTGTTCAGTTCACATCCAAAAGTTACCAACATCGTCAGTATGTGAGGGACTGTATTCTAACTGCCATTCACCAGGAAGTGATTCCTGAAGTCATGAAAACCACTCTTAATAAAAAGCAATCTGTTCATTTGATGTAAACTAAGAATATTCAATGGATTACCTACATGCACACTATCAACTATCACATTCCTGCTTGCTGTTATGGCATTGACTAGAAATGTATAATTTCTTTCACTTGTCTTGGCATGTAGTTCTTCAAAACCAATTCACTTAAAATGCCTATATAATACATGGATATGTTGATTATTATAAATTCCAAATCAACTGTCCAGTGTCCTTTTCTATGTGCAAGATGCTAGTCTTCAGGAAACGTTCCTCCAGAGGAAGGGGGGATAAACTTTGCAAAAAAAATCACCTCTGTATTAAGAAACTTCTTAAAGGTCCAAGAGTAAATGGCTTTGCCTAAAAAAACAACATCTAAGCAAGACCTTAAATTCCTTGTTTAAAGAAAAATCCTGTTCTACTAATTCTGGAGGTTCTTGTTATCTATACACACATCAAATTATTTTTGGCTGCTGCTAAATTTTTAGCTCTAAGTCTGCCACATGAAGAACAAGATAAAAATAAAATATGTGATAAAAATATCTGACATCTACTGCATTTCAATTTCATGAATATCAACTTGTTCTCAGAACATAAGACAATTTTCTGTGGGAGTCACCCCCTCCTGTTTCCTTATTTTGTCCAGTATGATGATTAGATAGATGGACTTGTATAAAAGTATGGAGAAGATAAGCAACCAAACAGGAATCATCCACACAATACAGGATTAAGCCCTACGTAAATCAATCTTAGTAGCACAAGAAAAGAGACTTAAGACTCTTCATTTGTGATATTTACTTAAGTACTGCTCTTGAATGCTTTCTTCATGGTACTTTTTTATTTGGGCAAAATCAACTGAGTGAAATTGAATCCAGCTCTTTATGAAGATGACTGGTCTATCTACTATAAAGAAGTAGAAGAAAACTCTCATTACCTTACCAATGCCACACCTTGTCAACATTTCAGCAGTCACACTGCCAACTCCACCTACACCTACTACTGCAACTGTAAAGGTACGGATTTTCTGTAAAAAGAAATAAAATACAGGTCAGTATGTCAAAAGTAGTCCTCACAGAGAAAAAAAAAAAATCAAGGCTGTTTTAATCCAGATAGAATCCTACCTCATAATCTTTGACAATTCCCATTCTTTTTAATGCCATCAAGCGACTACAATGAAAAACAGCAACGTTATAGAGAAAATGCTTGCTACATTTCTAATAGCAATTTTGCGTTTCAGGTATTTAAAATCACTTTTGTTTTAAAAATAACCCCACCAAGCACCATACTCAAGCCTGCTGTTTTCACCGCTCTTGTGACTGCCAGTTAGATACAGTCTAAATGAGATAGTACATAGTTTCCTATTAGGAACAGCAATGGAGTACTAAACCTACAGAAATTTGTGTGCTTATTCAGCTGGTATGAGTAACATCGATGAAATAATTAATTTCCTAAACAAATCCCCGATCTACAGAATGAAAACCTACACTTTTTTCTTTAAGGAAACCATATGGCAGCAGGACTCTTCCACTGTTTTGTGATCAATTTGATCAGGTTGACTTCAACACAACAATTAAAAAAAAATAGTATCAGGTGTGAGGATAACTGGAAGAATTTTAAACTGACATTTTATCCTGCTACTGCATTTTTTAAATTGAAAGTATCAATTAAAGTAAAAGCTTGTATTAAAACAGTTAATCCTGAAAAAACAAAACTCAAAACAAAACAAGGCATCAGATTTCCAGAACCACTGTGCATTACAAGGGGTTCCAGATACTCAAGACTCTAAACCAAACTAAAACAAGGTTCTTAGGAACATGGTTTAGTGCTAGAGTTATGTTATGGTTTGAATCGATGATCCTGAGGGTCTCTTCCAACCAAAATGATTCTATGATTCTACAAAAATAGGTAAGTTAGAGGAATAAGACCTCATGTAATACCAACACTTGTACCACCTATTGACAATTTAGCTGAAAAACTCACAGTGTTTCCTCTCTCTATTTCTCTCCCTCTGTACGGTAAAGCACGATAGTACAAAGTAACCTTGATGTACATCCCTGCCAGCCCAGCCAGGTGGGAAATTTGGGAGCATCTCTCCCCTCCCTGCCTCACAGGGCCCACCAGCACTGTCCTGACACCCCCATCAGCACACCCAGCCCCAGCCCTCAGCCCCCCACCTGGCCTGGCCCACATACACACCTCTTCTCCCCCTTACCCAGACCCACAGTTCCAACCCACAGCCTGAGAACCCACAGCCCCCACCCTTCCCCATCCCCCGCTCCCTGACGCTGCAAGGAATGTTTAACAAAGGAATGTTGTTTTTACAAAAATGAGGACCTGGCGCCTGACCCCAGCTGAGGGGAAGGACTGAAAGACATCAGACTATGAATCCTTAATGTGAAACAAAGGCTCCTCGAACTAATCCCAGAATGCAAACTGATTACTGTATTTAAAAAGTTAAGCTAGGGGGAAGGGTAACCAAAGAGCCAGGAATCTATATTTTAAATAAATCAATAAGCGGTGGGGGTTGCTGGAACTAGATGAGATAGGTAAACTGAGGCAGGCATCGGGTACTCTGTAAACCCAGCAGTACCCAACCAATGGGGAACAAGGGAGGGAATTTGCGACCAGGATTTGCGGGGGGGGGGCTTTTTGCCCTATTATGTGTGCCTGCGTTTAGGTAGAACACCCAGTCTTGCAAAATCGTTAATAACATATGCTTGGCTGAGAGATCCTGCCTAGGTCTATTATATCGGCAAGGTAATTGTTTCCTACAACGCAATCTCTGGGCCTTCCCACACCCGGGGCTCAGCCCTGGCCGCCTCCCTATAACCCAACGCCGCTGAGGTGCAGCCCCCAGCACACACCGCGCCCCGCCGTGAGGCGACCGCCCTCCCGCGCCCCCAGCCGCACCTGTAGGGGTTGGAGTCCGTCACCTCCGGGCTCATGCTCTCAATGCGGGGCCGCGGCGCCCGCCGCCCGCCCCTCTCCCGGGCCAGCTCTTCTTCCAGCTCCCGCACACGCCGCTCCAGCTGCTCCAGCCGGCTCGACTCCGCCATGGCAGCGACACGTCTCCCCGGCTGAGGCAGCTTCCGGGAGCGGCAGGGAGCGCAGTCCCCTGCTCGCCCGGCGCCTCAGGGAGCGTTCTCATCTCGGGGGGTACCTCCTGCCGCCCGACAGCGGGCGACGGGCTGTGGCGGTGACTGAGGGCAGAGGTAGGAGCGACCTCCCGGGAGTCGCTTTCCTCCAGGGGAAGCCACCCGGCTCCGAGAGCCCCGCTGGCCCGGCGCCGGGGACAGCTTTCCCTGACGGACAGAGCCACTTCCGGTTGCCGCTAGGCCGGGAGGGGGAGGCGCCTCTGCCTAGCGGTGAGGCGGGGTGAGCGGGCCGTAGGCCACCGTCGCAGCAGCGAAATGGCGACGGAGGCGGGTACTAGCGAGGTGAGGGGGCAGCACCGCTTCGACAAGGGGAGCTTGGAGCGGTACTTGTCCCTCCACTTGCGCGGCTTCCCTCGGCAGCTCGCGGGGACTCTGTCTGTCAGGCAGTACAGGTAAAGGTTGGGCCGCGGCCCTGCGCTGGCTGCGCCTGTGAGGGGCGAGCGGCGGCTTCCATGGGTGGTCACAGGGGCCCGCCGACCTGTGGGGCGCCCCGAGCGCCAGAGCCGGAGCGTGGGCCCGAAGGGTGACTGTGGAGTGAGGAGGGAGGTCGCAGCTTTGCTCACTGCCCGGCAGGAAGGGTGGCCGGAGTGAGAGCCCTTGACCCTAGTGTCCTTAGGAAAAAATTACTCATGGAAAGCGTTGTCGGCGTTTTGAACAGGCTGCCCAGAGAAGTGGTTGAGTCACTGGAGGCGTTTAAAAGGCATATATGGGGTTCTTAGAAACATGCTTTAATGCTAGAGTTAGGTTGCGGTTGAA
This sequence comes from Nesoenas mayeri, assembly GCF_963082525.1. Lineage (NCBI taxonomy): Eukaryota > Metazoa > Chordata > Aves > Columbiformes > Columbidae > Nesoenas > Nesoenas mayeri. Next base: position 118,118,407 of record NC_137543.1, read on the forward strand.
CTTAATGATCCTGAGGTTCTCTTCCAACTGAAATGATTCTTTGAGGAGTCAAGAGTTTACGGTGGTGGTGAAGGTGACCTGTGGTACAGGCTGATCCTGTGGCTGTGGTTGCCCATTGCAGGCTGGCACGGTGTTGAGTGGACTTTACACTGTCCTCAGAAAAACAAGCTTTTGATCCTCCCTGGTGCGCTCTGTTGGAGTATACATGCATTTGTTTGGTTGCCTACTCATAAATCTTGATTTATCTGGTTACTCTTTAATTGCACAGCAACTAATGATGTTCAGAAGCACATACGTGGCTTAAGAAATCAGTTTTAAAAGCCTTAAGTTATTGCCAGATAAGGAGATCCATGAGAACAGTGTAACGCTGTGCTGAGATTCCCAATAACACCCTGAGAGCAACACATTGCGCCCGGGCTCCAAAGCCGCTGCTACACACATTAGTTCATTTGCATTCAACAAACTAGCGCTGTGGCTGTGAGACTTTAAATCAGAAGCTAGCTATTAGAAGTTAAATTATTCTAAACATATGGATTTATTCCTTTATCAACATGACTGCTTTATCTGCAGCTATCAATAAGAAATATTAAACAATTTTTCACTGTCTTTTGATGCAAATGTGAAACGTGTTGAATCCCCAGCTGTACCCTAATCTTCGCACATACTTCAGTGGAGGACACTTTAGGAGGGCCTCAGGAGAGTAGCTGATAGTAAAATCTACTAAAATATGCCAGTATTTTTACTTTTATTGCATTGTTTCTTGTAGCTGTACTTCAAGGCTTCAGCTGATATAAATCGCTGTTGTGCAAGGCAAAATATTTCTGCGGTATATTTGTTGAACTGTGTTACAGACTATGCCCTAACTGCCTCAGGGAGAAAGGAAAAGTCAGGGGGACCACGGGGAAAAATTTCACTTGATTTTGATTTTCCAGTAGTTGTCTAATCTTCTATTGAACTACATTAAAATGGGTCTTAAAAATGATCCAGAATGAGGAGAGGATGGCATGCAGATGAGCACAGAGCCTTGGGGAAAATAAAGATCAATAAGCTTGATTGGGATATAATGGATGAGGTGTTATGAATGATTTAACTAGTTGTCCTTCTCTTTTACACCTGTGCGATTGAAATGTCGAATTTCTGTGATTCTTTGGCACTGCAACTTTCATTCTTAAAAATTTTACAGTTGTTATAGGTGGTCCCTTAAGCATAGCATATATATGTGATGATAGCATAGCTAGCATACAGTGGGGCTTGGTACGAGAATTCATCAGTTATTTGGAGAGCTTTCTCTGCACTGAAGTTGTTAAAAATAGAGCTCACCAAAGGATAAATACAGTCATGGGCTACTGTTAATTCTCTTCTGTTTAATTCCCTCCAAATCGGAAAGCTTTAAAGTTAGTATCAGCTGCCTACCTTGAAAACATGAATGATGTTTCTTTAGGGAGCAGAGGTAAATGCTATCTCCATTTCATAGGAGAACAAACTGAGTATCTGTGACTTCTCCACGGTGAAATAAGACATCTTTCTTATAGGAGGGAATGGAACCTCTCAGTTCAAATTTTGTAGGCTATTACCTGCATCCTTGTATGACTGCAGTTGGAAAAAAACAAAAACAAACAACACAAACACACAAAAATCCAAGCCACCACCACCACACACAAAAACTCCCAAAACTAACAAACAAACAACAAACAAACCCCAATAAAAAAACAACAATAAAAACAACAAAAAAAATCCCAACCAACTGACCAAACGCTTGAGAAGAACCCTTTCCCCTGTCTTGCCATTTTGTTTAGGCCAAGTCACAGTGCATTTTACATCGTATCTGTTAAAAGTTTGCAAATTTGTAAGTAATTGAATTCATAAGTAATTCTGATCTTTCTCATTGTAGTTCAGGCCAGTCAAATCCAACCTTTTATCTTCAGAAGGGCGGGCAGGCTTATGTGCTCAGGAAGAAGCCCCACGGCCCCCTTTTACCAAGAGCTCACAAGGTAAGTAACATTCTTCAGCAAACTGTAAACACTTTGTATTGCAGGTGGATAAGTCCTATACATGATATTGTGACACATTGCTGAATGTGTCCAGAAACACAATGAATTGCCAGATCCTTTGCAATTTTCTATGCTATCCACATAACCAAACATTTAAGAGGAGACATTGTCATTTGCTATACTGATGTATGTTTGGGAGCTTTTCTTTTAACCTGAATTTCTGTATCTTCTTTAGGTCGATAGAGAATATCATGTGCAGAAAGCCTTATTTTCGGCTGGATTTCCAGTGCCTGAGCCCCTGTTATACTGCAGTGACGTTTCTGTTATTGGAACAGAATTTTACGTAATGCAGCATGTGAAGGTTGGTCCTCTAATGTGAGAGATTTTTTTTTATTCTCCTTACTACAGGCTGCTTTTAAATGGTGTAAAACCTTTCTGTTACAGCCTTATCCAGCATTTACCAAGTTTTGTGATACAAACATAAATAATCCTCTGATAATTTTAAGAAGTGCTAGCTATAAAAGATTCTCACTTATTTACTACCTTTATATTCACATTTCTAAGGATGTATATGTGTAGTCTGTCCATTCTGAAATGGACAGCAGTGCACTGTTTTTAGCAAATACATTGTGTATTTAGAAAACAATCATATGTTGATCATGTTGAATAAACTATTACACAATACGAAATCTGATTTATACAATTTTTTCATGCAGAATCTTTCAGCAAAAAAGTTCTCTTGGTGCCTTAGCTGTGTAAATATGTTGAAGCCGTGCAAACCAGTGAAACTGAGGAACTCAGAGAAGAGTAGTTCTTTTCTTTTCCAGTCTTTTACTCGCAGGGTCTAAGTTAAAGGAGAAAATAGAAGAACACAGCCATCTTCTAAACATATTAAACTGCTTTTAAGAAGAATGCAAGTGAATTTCTTTGGATGGTTTGCCTGTTTATACATACAACCCACCCATTCCTGTCCTCTCCCTGCCTAATCCCCACCTCCCTCCACAAAGTCTTCATTGATATTTTTTCTGGAAGTTAGCTGTTAGAGACAATACAATAACATTTTTTTTTCCTGGTGCTTTCAAGCTTCAGGACATCTGGATTGAGTGCTCTAATTCAGCCTTTGATCTATGGAATATATCTGTTATTTTAGTTGCCTGCCAATAGATATCCTGTATACTGATGGTCTGAGATTACAGTTAACCCCTTCATCTGCCCTGGGCAAGGAATAAAATAAATGAGGAAGGAATTTTTGATTGCATAGGAAGTGTTGGTTCACTGCATTTGTTTTTGCTTTTGAAGTGTATAAATTTACTTCTCCTCATCTGATGTTGATGTGTACATCCCACCAAATATCTGATTTATGATATTTCTAGGGTCGCATCTTCCGAGATCTCTCACTGCCTGAAGTGAGCCCAGCAGAGCGTTCTGCTTTGTACATTGCAATGATAGAAACTTTGGCCCTGTTGCACTCCTTTGATTTACGGTCATTGGGTCTCCAAGAATATGGTAGAGGACCAGGATACTGCAGAAGACAGGTACAGCTCTTTAAAAAATTCCCTTGTTTTGCCAGGTCTTTGAAGATTTTTTGGATTTGCAAGCTAAACTAAATTGTTAATTATTAATGACTTGTGAAAGTAACCATCATATTTTATCTATTAGACACTATTAGACACCTTCATTTTGTTCTATTATTTGTGCACAGTATAAAGGTATGGCCACATTCAGATAAATTCTGTAGTGCTATAGTCAGGGAATTTTACTCATTTGCTTTTGGAATACTGTTAGATTTGGGCTATGCAAATAGGATTGAAACAGAAAATAGAGGTAGTTTTCATTGCATCTTTTGATCTCACAGTTCACATTTGCAAATGCAAAGGTACTGGGTTTTACTGAATTTAAAGGTAACATGGTAATAGTCAAAGCCTAGAAGCGTGTGCTTCAGAATTTTGTGCACTTGAAAAACTTGTGAATCAGTTGAAAAGTCTTTTCTTTAGGTATCAACATGGAAAAGACAGTATGATGCAGCTGCTCATACAGATATTCCTGCCATGAACAAGCTGGCTGAGTGGTTAGCAAACAACTTACCACCTAATGATAATGAAGAACGCCTGATTCATGGGGACTTCAGAATAGATAACATCATCTTCCATCCAACAGAGGTATTCAAAACATATTTGCATGTGTTTGGTAGGGTTTGGTCCTGTATTTGTTTGTACTCCTGCCATGGAATGGGACACTTGCATGGGTGTTTTAGTACATGATGCATCTTTCAAAGGAACAGTAGTGAATTTAACTCTTCTCTATATTCTGTGTTTGGTGTTCAGGTACCTAATAAGAGTCCTGATTTTTATTGCAGGAGCTAGTTAGTAAATTTATTTATTAGCTCTAGTCCCTACTTCAAAGTCCAGGCACAAAACATTTCATATGCTTAAATCCTATTGAAGTCAGTGCAACTTAAGGACATACTGAAGGCTCACTTCAGTAAACTACAGAAGCATCTGATCCAAAGCCTGTTGAAATCTGGGGTATGGCTTTAATTAACAACAATGACTTTTGGAGCAGTATCTGAATGCATGATATGTGATACTAGTGGAAGCAAAGAAAAATCTGCCCAAACTGCTTAGTTATGGAGCATATGTAGATCACAGAGACCCTGAAAGACTCATCTTTATGGAAAAGGAAGAGATTTTTTTGTAGTTTGTGGAAATAAATGTGTGTTACCTACCTATCGACACAATTGCATTTTCAGTATTTTTTTCATCCTATTTGCTGTGTTGTGACCAGAAGGTATGCTTGAGATTTGTGACCGAGACTCTGCAATGCCTTCTTCACAACAAAGCAACAAATCCCAGAGATTCCCATTGTTGTGCATGGTTTCAGGGACTCTTCCAGTTGCTCTGATGTAGTTCAAAGAACCAACAAAACAGTTCATAGGTAATTTCAAATGATATTCAACATGTCATATTATAAAATATTAAATAATAAGAAAAATATGAGAGTCATAGAATGATAGAATCATTTTGGTTGGAAGAGACCCTCAGGATCATCGAGTCCAACCATTAACCTAACTCTGGCACTAAACCATGTCTAATATTAAAAGATTGTATTTCAAAAATCTGCAGAAATTGTTCCTGTACATGCAGGAATTACCTTGTAGAAGAGTTTTTTGCACTTAGTTCAATTAGCCATAGATCATGAGTAAGCTGGAGGGGTTGTTCAGGGTGACAGACCAGCTGGATTATAAGAATTCATCAGAAAGAAAGTTTGGCGAGTCTCAGCCCATCCAGCTGAAGACACTGTGGCCAGGACGCTTGCAGCAGGGGCTCATGTCACTATCTGACCAGTGATTGACTGTTGTGTTTAAGAAACTCAGTTCCTCATTTGAGTGTTAATCAATGCATAATACTGTGATAAGTGAAGTTTTGTAGTGCATGGTCTGTCTGTGAGTATCTGTGCAACGGGACTGGAAGCAAAGAAAATGCCATCTTGTTTTTCAGGATATTTTATTTCAATCATGTTTTGCCTAGAAGAGTTTAGAAGTTTCTGACAGGAAGAACACTACTCAAAAATGTAGGATTTCGAACAGATTTTTATTGGAAAAATGCCTGGTTTTCTGCTTTTATGTGAATGTTAATTTTCTACAGATCCTTACATGATCTGTTTTTGCTGTAGACAAGAACAGTGCATGTTTTTAATTTTAAACACATAGTAACTGAACAAGCAATTGGATATTAAGTGGGTTGTACATTTTTGGATGGAGATAGTTTATCTTCTAGTATTCACCTGAGGCTTTTATTTTCATTTAAGGCTCGTGTTTTGGCAGTGCTGGACTGGGAACTTTCAACTACTGGTCATCCTTTAGCAGATCTAGCATATGCTACGCTCTTCTACTTCTGGCCTATGTCTGTTAAGGACTTAAGTCAAGGAACTGTCTTGAATTTCAAAAACACTTTAGGTACGAAACTAATCTTTTTTGTTGAAATTAATTCTAGGGTTGATTTGTATTTGGTATGTTACCTTTATAAACAATAATAAAAAGTTAAATTAATAAGCACATGATTTTGCCCTTGAAAATAACTTTTCCACGGTTTTCTTCATGGTAGGAAACATGCTGGTAGTGAGGTTTAAGGTAGTCATGTTTTAATAAGCTGTGGCATAGCCACTGCATGCTGCCTCTGTAGAAGATTATTTTGAACCTTTCTTACAGATGAGTGAAGAAAACTAAAATTTAAATGGAAATTTGTCATTTATTTACAAACAAAACAAAAAACCACCATGGTGCTGACTGGAGTGGAGGTGGGGAGCAGTAGGAAGTGTTATGCTTACCTGGAATTTTGTCAGCTCCTATTTCCTTTTGGCTCTCTGTATCACACCTAGGTCACGAGAAACAATAAATCATGTTTCTTACTATAAGTGGAATATCTTGTAAAGCTGAAAAGCTGTACAAATGTTTGAATAATGAGCTGGAAGAAGATAATAGAAACTTGACTATTCTAAAATATTCTGTTGTTTTTTTGTAGAAACTCCTTCATTTGAAGAACTGGTTTCCATTTACTGCCGCTGCCGGGGTATTAGCACTACTTTACCCAACTTTAATTTTTTTCTCGCTTTGTCATCTTTTAAATTGGCAGCAATAGCCCAGGTAATACACTCACATTTGCTGAAGTGTGACATATTTTTATTATGAATATTTGTAGTTTGGTAATACTTGTCCAAAATATGAATCATATGTAAAAAATAACTGTCACAATTGTATTTCAGTTTGTTCCTTTAGAAGCCATATCTTAGATGCTTATGACTGGGAATTCTCTAGGATATAATTCTTGCTACATAAAGTACATTGTGTTAGATATAGCAAACTTCTTATGAAAGTAGTCTAAAAAAGAAGAAAATGTGGATATGGGCATGTTTTCTTAATGATGTTCCAGTATGCAGGCAATTTTGTCATTACCTTTTTGGACTCTCTGGCTAATTTAAATCCTGTATTACTGAGAAATAAAGATCTTGCTAAGTTTCTGCAGCTCTCGTAAAAGTAGATAGCAGGGTAGATGTATAAGATCCTGTTGGTGCCACCCACAGATGAAAATGGTTGTGTTGTGAACTCAGCTTATTATGAGCCAATCTTGAGATGTGATTATAGGAGAAAATAAGTTTAATTGATCCATTGTTAATGAAAGTGCTTAATTAGATATTCATCCATTGTAAGGCATAAGTATGTTTTTATGAGTTGTAGCATGAGATCATCATAACCAATGTGGGGTAAGCTAATTGGTATTAATTAGGAGTAAGAGTATATATGTGGATAGTTAATGTAGTTGTGGATAATAATCATATGTGTGTGTACTGTTGTCAGTTGGCTTAAGGCACAGGCTGGGCTTGCAATATCATGTGTGGTTGTATTTTTCTCTTTTTCTTTTCTCTACTATTTTTTGTGATTTTCATTTAGTTTAGTGTAGCTGGGGTATGCGTTTTTTCTCTTGTGTGCCAAGCTTCTCCATTATATCAGAAATGGACCAAAACCAATAGTGAAACATCCCAAGAAAATCTGTCTGCCCTAATTTTCTCCTAGTAAGAATATGTGCATTTAAGTGTTGCTTTCATAGTTAAAGAAATCACCAATCTAAAAGAAATAGACAATTTTAAGTGCATAATTATACCATAAATGCCTCTCCTTTGGTTTTAGGGTGTATATGCGAGATATCTCATTGGAAATGCTTCTGCAGAGAATAGTCATGAATTTGCTAAGATTGTGGAGCCTTTGGCAGAGAGAGGGTTAGAGCTCTCGCAAAGGTGAGGGTAATCTAAACTCCTGGTCAAAGGGAACGCAAAGCTTTTACAACATCTTCTCTTATTTAAATACCTGTATAAGGTAGGTTATATTATTACTTGTTATTGCATTGAATGCTTTCTTTAGGTCATCTTTCAGTAGCACACATCACAGCATTTCTGGAGAGTTGTTCCGTCAAAGTAGGGAAGGCCAAGAAGTTCTACTGAAGGTCAAGCAGTTCATGAAGGAGCACATATATCCAGCTGAGAAGGTAAAAACTTTTAGTAAACCTATTTATAAATGAGCATTTTATGAGTAGAATTTTTAAAATGTAAAGCTATATACAGAAGTCATGCCCTCCTGTATTTTTCATCTTTTTTTTTTTAAACAGCCTTATTTTCATGCAGTGGTGTTTGCGGCATTGCAAAATATTAACAGAAATCATTATAGTCTGCATTTTTTTTTTTTTCCAGAATTAAATTATTGTGTGCATTGTTAATGAATGCTATGTGTCACTTTTTAAACTTCAAAAAGTTTTAAAAGTATTCTCTTTAAAAAGAAATACTTTTTAAAGGCATTTGCCAAAAATACTTTTAACACTAACAAAACCCTAGAAGTTTTACATACTAAACGCAAAGATGCTTAGTTAAAAGATGAAAACTGCTGGTTTTAACCATACAAAGTTGAATGGTTCTGTTTCTTGACTCTTTTTTTTGAGGTATGACTTTTACGACAAAAAATGTGATTCCTGAGTGTATTTCATACGAGTGGAAGTTTGAAATCAGATAGTGAAATATCCACTGAAGTCCCCAGATAGTGCAAGAGAAAATAAGATGAAGCATTTTACTTCTTAGCCTAGGGAGATTAGAAATTTTCCACTTAGAAAATGTTGGTTCAACGTTTAGCACAGAAGACTTGTGTAGCAGAATTGGGTTTTTCAGCTTTTGTTTGTTTGATTGTTTTTTCTTCTTCTTTGCAATCAGGCAGAAGTGCAGGGAACATATTCATCTAAAACATTAGTGCATCTGCCTATCACAAGGAGAGGCTGAGAGAAGAAGGTCTTGATACGCAAAGTTTCTTAAAAGTCTTTCTGTAACTAGTTTTGGATTGTCTGAGAAATAATTGCAATAATTAATGTACTTGCTTTAGAAACAAATGAACCACAAATAGCCACACAAGTTTTGCATGTGAGTAGCATTGCGCTTCTAGGTTTTTTCTGATAATAAGTTATGAATCATGGCTTGTAAATTCTACTTTAGAATTTGTCTTATTGTGTGATTTTTCAGAAGAGGGCACTACTTTTATTTATTCTAAAACTAGTTCAGGACCAACTTTGAAGAAGTGCTGGGCCTTGCTAAAACATAGTTGTGAAAATACTAGGGTTACTGAATACACAGTTTTACTTAGTACTAATCACTGGTTGGAACAACTGTTTACATAATCTGTTAAGGAATAATTTTGACAGGAAAAAGGAAGTATTCTTTGTGTTTTTTCTCAGTTAAAAAAAAGATTAACTGCTTTATATGTATGAATGTTGTGATGGGAAACCTAAATCTTAAGTGTCTGGCTTTTATCTTTTGTTTTACTTTTGGATTTATGCCTCTTGTGCATACTGTTGGTAACAGTTACTTGTATCATCAGCCAACACTGGCCTTCTACCATCATCACCACATTTTTTAAACCACCCCAAAGCATTTCCCTGTATGAAAGGAGTTACTGATTGGGGTCATCTCCATGAAGCATTTACAGTATTGCAAAATGAATAGATTGCAGTTTGGTTTTGAATTGCATTTTTAATTTTATGATGCAACCAACTATATAATAAAAACCTGTGTTGAATGTTTTCTATTGGTTTCTTGGGGTGTAGGGGTGGAAAAGACACCCTATTATTACTTGTATATGTTACATGTGTTCTTACTTTAAACAAGTATCTTTTTAATGCTTTCTCTAAGGAAATGATGAAATACTATTCTGAACATGGAAATACTGAGGGAAAATGGAAGAAACCACCACTCTTTGAGAGACTGAAGGTATGGGATAATAAATATCCTTGAGCACTAGCAGTAAAAGAAACAGGCACTGACATGGAACGTAACTTTGGTGTATGCTGTGGGAAAAGCTTCTCCGCATGGAAAGAAACAGTATGAGGAATAGTGTAAGGAAAGGAAGTGTATGAAAGGAGGTGACACATACAAATAAGACAGGAGGAAAGCAAAAGTGAGTTATTTGAGGGGTATATATGTCTGAACTCTAAAGACTGTACCTATTGAAAACAGCTATTGAAAAAAAAGGCATCAGATATATTGGGCAATATGTTAGGCAGGTAGGAAGCAAAATGGGCATCAAGCCATATTTTATTTTTTTGGTAAGATTTATTGCTAGTGTTTTTCTCTGTTTATTCTTTGAACAGGAAATGGCCAAAGCAGAAGGTTTGTGGAACCTTTTTCTCCCAGCTGTCAGTGGTCTCAGCCAACTTGACTATGCACTAATAGCTGAGGAGACGGGGAAGTCCTTCTTTGCTCCTGAGATTTTCAACTGTCAAGCACCAGGTTAGCCACCCTGTCCCATAGCTACAGCATGAAAGCACTGAAAAGCTGAGCATCTTAAGCCTTACAAGTTGTGTGTCTCCACAAGTAAACACAACTGCTGTTTTCTTACAGACAGTGGGAACATGGAGGTCCTCCACATGTATGGGACTGAAGAGCAAAAGAAAGAGTGGCTGGAGCCTCTCCTAGAAGGGAAAATTACTTCTTGCTACTGCATGACAGGTACATTTTTCTCGAGAAGAAAGAGGCAATTGGCAGAAATTTCACATGGCATGTCTGAAAAGTACAAAACTACAATTAATACAGAAATTCCCACTGTATCTGTATATGTGTTTGAAAATGAAATCATCCATGAGGTGTGAATGCAAAGTGAAGCACCCTTGCTGCCCTTCCCTGATAGTTACCATGTCTCATCGCTACAGTAGTTAGTATTTGCTTTCCATGTATTTTCAGTTTATTTTTAATACTAGTAAAACACATTTAATTGTACCAAAATGGTTTACAATAGATACAACAGATACTCTTTTTTTGTAATGTATTCAAGGCTTCTCTAGAAAGGAAGAATTAGGTGCAAGTCTGATTATCGTGTTCAAAGTTGTGTTGTTTTGCAGTGTTAAGACATAACCTGAATCTAACTAACAAAACATACAATGTGCTTGCTTTATGTCTGTAGCTCAGTATTATCTTCATTTTGGTTCTTGAAAGCTCATAGTATTCAGCATGTGTGGAAGGCCTGGATGTAACTTTTGAACATGTGAAGTCAAAATCTTGATCTTTCTGTGTCACCGGGAATTGGGAGAGCTTGGTCTTGCAGAGCTGGACCCTTATTTTGCAAATTATGATTCAGTGTGTTCACCAAGAGCAAAAAGATGCTTTAGCTTTAAAAGAATATTGCCTATAAAAGAAGTTAATGGTGAAAGGAGAGAGGAAGAGTCTTTCCTATTTCAAACAATAATTGATGACATTTTTCTGACAACTGGTTTGTGTAACGTATTTCATAAACCATCACAAAATTATCTTAAATCTACTTAAAAAAAGAAAAAAAAAAGCTGAGGAGAGATACATCTATAAGTACATTGGAAGAGGGAAGGATTTAAAAATACCAGGGAAGTAAGAAGGCTGTTAAGAGTAGTCTGAGCCCAAATAGAATTTAGTTTAAACTAGCCATGAATAACAGGTTGTTAGAAGATAGAAAGCCTTTGACCACCAGCAGAGCGAGGTTCTGAAAACGGTTTCTCTAACTGAGAGCAAAACAGCATTACGGTCAATACAGTGTACCTAGATACCTGTATCCGTGGTGATAGTACTACCTGTATATTTAACTCAGTGGTTTGGTTTATTTTTTTTCTTTAACACAGAACCTGATGTGGCTTCAAGTGATGCCGCCAATATGCAGTGCACCATTGAGCGAGATGGAAACAGTTACGTGATCAATGGCAAGAAGTGGTGGAGCAGTGGTAAGTACAGACACCTTAAATGAGAATGACTAAGTCTGAAATTCTTTCCAAGAGCAGATGAAACAAAAAAAGTTGTGCTCCTTTTCTAAGATGGAAAATTGTTTCTTCTTGGGTGAAGGCAATAGAATGTGAAACAGTGGAAAGAGCTGAATCAAGCTTTTGTTTTGTGAAGTCCAAGGCTCGAATGCAATTTTGGGTTTTGGGCCCTTTTTGGAATTTCTGACTTTAGATCATAGAAGGAATTATTCTTTATTGCTACTGTTGTTCTTTAAACATTACCTCTTTCCATCAGATAATTTACACATATATGGCCATAGCCTTTAAACTTTGTTTTTATGAAGCTGTCTTTGGCAGCTTGTGTGTGAGGTTTGAGTATACTGCAAAACTGGTGGCAAAAAGAGACATCGTTATCTTGTCACTTGACCTGAGAGTGTCACTTTCCTGCTGGCTGCTGCTTTTGCTCTGGGTGAGTGTCTCTCAAGTGTGCATTGCAGTTCCTAAGGAAGTAATGGGAAAGTTTGTAGGAGGTCATACACACAAAATATTATTAATAAAATTAATTATATGAATTAGGAGAAGGAGAGTAAGCATAAGAAAGTAAGCATGATTTGGGTTGTCTTATTTGTAAAAAAAAAAAATCACTAGATCTGTCAGATTTGCCTAAAGACAGGCACACAAAAGGTGCTGCAGTTTCAAGAAGTTTGAGAAACACATTCATGCAGCTCTGCCTTAGAATCGTCTTTTCTGCCTGGTTGGTTTTTTGTGTCTGTTTGTTTGATTTGGTGTTGGTTTTTTGTTTGGTTTATGTTTTGGTTTCATTTTTGTTTGGTTGGGTTTTTTTTCCTTTTTACTCTGAGTGGGACATGAGGACCTTGGGTGTTTGGGAATTCCAGAAGCCTGACAGCCTGCTCAGAATGTCACTCTGGGTGCAACCACTCTGTATTTGTGAAGATAAAATATAAATCACACATGCAAGGAGTCATTTGCTTCTTGGAAAAACTGGAGTTTCTTACCATGCTCTGCATGGATTCTTTGCATGTCTACAGTAAATCCAGTATGGCTTAAACACGGCAGATTTATGGTGCATGTATAGACCATCTGTCAAGCACTTCTGACTTATCTGTCTGCGCCCTAGTGTTTCTCAAAATACTGGGCAGAAATTCTCTAAGAGTTTGTCATCCAAACAGAGAGGAGAGGCTTGTGTCTTGTTTGTGCTACTGTTGCTTCTTGTCTGTCATTTTAGAGCTTTTTGTTCCAGTCCACAATTGTGTAACTAGGAACAGTGTCTAAAAATGAGAGATTCTTGTTGGCTTTCATTAGCCCTAGATCAGGCACTTTGTCAGAGCTCTGGAATGTTTGAAGGCAGGGACAATATGCTCTAATACCACTTTTTTTTTTTTTCCATTTTGAAAGCTAATGTGTTATTTGTATATATATTTGAAATGCTTCCAGAGAGTCATGGAAAACTGCTGTTTTCCTGGAATATCCACCAGCACTGCAGCAGGGAACACCTTTGGTACCTTTCAATGGAAAAACTGTAAATCCCACGGACCATGAACTCCATATGGAGTCAAAACCTCTCTCATTCGTCAGGGAAGGCCTCTAGCCTTTGCTGGTTGATAAATGCCTATCATGAGAGATGTCAGTACCTTCTAAAACAAAACAAACATTAAGATATGAATAAATGACAGCCAGTGCACTGTTTGTATTAGTTGATTTTATTGTATCTCCATATATTTTAGCAGAGGTGAAAGGTCAATTTTGGTCATTACAGAGAAGGAGTTACTGTTTTTTGTGGAGGATGTTGTTGCTATACGTATGTGGAAACACAGAGAATGGCTTTCCCCCCGCCTCACCTCTCTCTTTCAATTCTCAGGCGTGAACTGATACCTCATTTCAAGGTGCAAGTGTGTCTATGGAATGATAGCTGAGGAAAAAATTGACTTATTAGGCAAGTGTTCTACGGTTTTACAAAATAGTTGGAGAAATAAAACATTATTAACTGTAGCTACAAAAGTTTCTGTACTGCTGTTTTATTGCTGATGGTTTCTTTTTTTGTTTTAATTATACATTTAGACATGTACAGTTTGTTCGTTACACAGCTGTTTGAAGGCTAGTACTGACCCTTTTAAATGACTTTTTTTTAGTAAATATCCCTAGTTGTTTCTAGGGATTTCAGTATTTAGTTCTTGCCTGATGATTAATTTTGACCACCGTGTTCCACTTTGTACTGTACTGTAGTATCTTGCCTAGTCTGCATATTCAGAAATTAATCTGAAAGTTTACTTGCAGACAAACAGCTGCTGAAACAATACCCCCAGAATTAGTATATAATAATTAATATATAATTCGCTTGCCTATACAAAATAACGAAAGTAATGGGGAGTCTATAGAGTGAAACTAGTTGTTTCTTCAGTGTGGTCTTCATAATTCATAGAAATTTCTTCAGGTCTTCCATTCTGTTGATGTCTTCTCCGGTATCCGTAATTTTTTGCAACTTTCATAATATGCATTTTAAAAGAGGCACCCAGAAAGGCATAGAGAAGAGGGTTCAGGCAGGCGTGAAACAAAGCGATGCTCCTGGTGACCTGGAGTGCAACTTCTATTGTTTTACTTGCATCACAGTCAGTGATCAACATGTAGATGATATCTATGGCTCGCCAGAACTTAACAATGTTGTAAGGTAGCTGGGTAATGATGAAAGTAGCGACGACTGCCAGCAGAACCATGAAAGGTCTCGATTTTTTAGCATTTGCAGATCTAAAGATTGCTCGAGCAGTAGCTGAATAGCAGATTAGCATGACAAGGAAAGGAAGCAGAAATTCCAGGATAATTTCCAGGATTTGAATGGTGGCTTTTAAGAGTGTTTCCATGTTCATTGGAAATACAGGAAGGCATTCATTCCTGTCATTGTGTTTCTTGACCTGATTGAATATCAGTTCAGGGATACTGAGGAAAACGGCCGCCAGCCAGACACAGATGCAGGTGACGCTGCAGTGTTTACCAACACTTCTGCTACCTCGGGGCTCAGAGGTGGCCCTGTATCTATCCACACTGATACAGGCCAGGAACAACATGCTGGAGCTGAAATTCATGGTGTACAGAGAAGAAGTGATCTTGCACATTGAGTTGCCGAGTTCCCATCCCTGCACTGCATTTGCAGCCCAAAAAGGGAGCGTGAAGAGCAAGAGCAGATCAGCAATGGCCAGATGCATGATGTACACATCTGTCTTAGTCTTTGGTTTCTTGCAGTAGGCATAAATTGCGACCACTAATGAATTTCCAGCGACTCCGACAGTGAAAGCCAATGCATAGAACACAGGAAGGAATAATTTGCTGAAATTTCTCACATCACCTTTTTCACAGAGAAGCTCATATGTATTGTAATCGATAACAGAGCTGAGATCATCCTCCTCGTCCTCAATCCAGTAATCAGTTGAGTTATTCATATCCCAGCCCTTGGCAAAGCTACAACACACAAATAAATAGTACCGGGTTTAAGTTTTTAAATTTCTGTTGAAACCTAAAACCCTTGCTCAGGGTTGCTCAAGTTTAAAGAACTTTGATATTGAGAATACATTTGTAAATAATCAAAATAGAGCTAGACAGTGATGGAGGCAGAAGACAAAATCTCAAATTCTCACATGATATGGGGTAACTCACAACATCTGTGTGTGCAATGCATTGTAAAATGGATTTGACTGAAATGCTTTCATTAGCCTTGGCATTTGAGATTGCAAGATGCCCGGAGTGCACCTCACTGGTTTCCACATTTCAGCTGAGCCATCATTGCTTAAACCACTCTGACTCAGTTATGTTTGACAATATTCCATTGCAACATAAATTCGACTATACCCTTAGCAGGAGTGTCAAATTCATTTTCACTGGGGGACAGAGCAGCCTCGTGGTTGCCTTCAAAGAGCCAAACGTAATTTTTTGACTGTGTAATTAACTACTCCCACACATGAGTTTGACACCTGTTTTATGGGCTTGACAATACACCTTCCTCTCTGCAAAGCAAAGTAGTACCAGTTGAAGGCTGTAAATGCTATTAGTATAGAGTGGATAAGGAATACTAACAGGTTAAAACTGAGAGGCAAGCAGTAGTATTCTGTGCCTACTGTCATAAATTTTGGCAACTTTGGCATATTAGTATGGGTAGAATGTGCTTGTTTGTTTCTCAGGGACATATATGTATGCCCAGTAGGTAAAGCACAGCAGTGGGGTCAGTTGCTGAGCAGCAGAACAGGCTTGGTTTAGTTTCCATCCCACACAGCAAGCCATGTCTGCAGGGAGTTTCTTGCGGAATCACATTGTTGCGGGTACGCTGCCTCTTACAGCTGGAGACCTCTCAGGATGTTATGACAGAAAGGAATCTTATCGCATACAAAACTGCCCACAAGTACCCAAACAGCTCAGAAACTGCTGTTTTATCATGTACTATCTCGTGACAGATTTGCTCTGTAAACACTCAGGCTGTATTCTCACTGCCAGCTCAGGGTTGAAGACTGAGTATACGTGTCTTCAGGCTGTCTCTTAAGCAAGCCATGTCCTACAGTATTTTCTTCTTTTCCCGTAATTGCATTCATTGAGTAATTTGCTGAAATTCTTTCTATTTTAAATTACAGTCCTGCAATGCCCTCTTTTCTTGAAATAAACGGGATTGAAATTTCTTAGTAGCAGTGGCAAAAAGTAGCTGAGAATGAAAAACATTAACCCCCTTTCTCATCATCTGCAGTGTTTCAGAATGTGAGGCCAGTGTTACTGAAAGCATATTCTTAACTGATGTTCTGCCCCAAAGCTTTTGGAAGCTTGAAAACTCAAAATACCATTTCTGGTTTTTAGATAAGGGTTGAAACAAAGGGTTGCCAAACCTTTATAATAAACAGTATCTCCTATTTTTTTTTTTAATGTATTCTGTCTACCAGGAAAAATAAATTACTGACTGATCTCATATTCAGGGTGCAGAATAATTAAATAGAAAGAAATGAATAATTTATATTTTTGCTTGATTTTTTTTTTTTTATGTGTTTGTTAGAAATTAACTGTTTGGTTTGGCTTCATCCTTAATGATTTTGTTAGATTATTTTGTTAACATTTCAAAGCATTTCCTGTTAAACTTTAAACAATGATTACCCATATTTTAAGTCTTGTAATTTGTCATTTACCGTTGCCTAAATGAAGCGTGCAGAATAGAAAGACAGAGTAATTCTATTTATTAGTTTGTCAAGGGGTATCTATTCTATGCCTAACAAGCTGTGTTAGCAGGGTTTTGCAGCCGTATAGTACTTTGAGGAGAGATTCAGACATCAGTAGCAAATGCATTTTCTTTTAGTAGAAGAGAAACTGCTGCAGAGGGAGATTAATCCTCTTAGAAAATGAGAAGTTCAACTGAAAAGATTTGGTTATGCTCTAAAATGCTTATTACAGAACCCATCTGGGAATGCTTAATCAAATTGGATCACTGGCAAATTTGCTTGAAAGCAAAACAATAAACATTTCGGTGCAAACTTCAAGAAGTCCGTGTATCACTAAGCCGTTTGGCTGTGACAAGGAACATGTTCTGCTGCCTGAAAATGCATTTGTCTGACCCAGGTTCTAGAGGGAAACAAAGTTATCTCAAATGCAACAGTTGAATTTTCTCCCTTTAAAAACACAGTTATGCTTTGGGTGGCATACCTATTTGTATTTGTCATTTCTGTGAATGTTGCTGCTCAGGCACACGTTTACACATCCGTTACGTAAAGCGGAACGGTCCCGTGGGAGTGAGGTACTGAACTGTGGTGGAGCAGGCTCGGTTTCATTGCCATCCTACACAGCAAGACCCCTTATGCCCGTGTGGAATTCCTTACAGAATCCAATTGCTGTGGGTACACTGCATCTTGCAGCTGGAGACTTCTCAGAATATTATACACAAAAAGGAGTCTTATCACGTACAAAACTGCCCACAAGTACCCAAGCAGCTCAGAACCTCAGCTGTTTTTTTCAAGTACTGTTTTCTAGGAGGTATATTAATAGATATATTAATAGACAGCTTTGCATGCTTTCTTACAGAGTTGTTCCAGCCTTCCATTTAGACACAAACTCAGTGTTTCTGTGTGTTTAAACTTGACGTGGGATTGCATGAATACATGCTGAATGAAGTTAATATCCCCAGTTTAAACAGACGGATTTTTTTAAAACTAATTAAGCAGTATTCTGTTCTCCTCTTCAACAAATCTAATTTTTAGACTGGAAATGAGAATATGCCTTAGCGAAATTATGTCTCTCTGTAAAGCCAGCTTAACTATAGTATATCCTAGCTCATCTCTATCTAAATAAGATAAGTATATCACAATATACAGAGCAGTAAATATTAAAACAAAACTAACCTTTTGTCAGCAGACTAGTAGCAGGGACTGCAACTGAGAGGTGCTTCAGTGAAATGATCTGAATTAGTCTGACACATTGCATTTTGTCTTCAAGCACCACACCCTCAGCTGGAGCTCAGTTGCACTTTCATTTTGACTTGCCAGTTAAATAAATACAACTCCTGCTTTCCTGGAGACCCTTTTCATGTTGAACACGTACATTTCTTACGTTCTTCTCTCTTCCAACCGCAACATGAGTGTTCTTTGGAAGGTCAAGACCCTCTTACTGTTTCACTGTGAAAAATGAATTCCTGAAAGTTAATTTTTTTTTTAACCTAATTATAAGGCTTTTATCAAGTCACAAGTTTAAAATTAGAAAAGGAGAGAAAGAGGAGGAGGCCTCTCTGGGGCAGGGTGACTTGTAGGGTGTCACTATATTGTTTCCTCAGGACACTACTCTGCTTTTGGTGGCTGCCTCTATAAGGTTTTAAGAGATCCTTATATCTTCTTTTTAAGTAACTTTTTAGGGATACAATATAAAGGTCAGTTTTTGTGAGATGGGGGAGGTTGTTCTTTCAGTATGTGATATTGAACAAAACCAGGAAGATGATAGGGAAGAGACATGAAAGCAAGTGCTAAACTGTCAACTAGAGTATAAGCAGGTAGACTTGCACCCTGTAGGAGAGTTCTCAGGGACTTGAATAATCAAGTTACTGTTTGATAATATTTCTACAGACACTACAAGCCAGGCAGATACTGTGGAAGAAAAATAAAAATATGCTATTCCATCCATGAGGTTTTTTCCACTTGCAGTGTGCTGTCTGTGTTATAAAGAGACAAAACTGTTACAGGAGAGGGAAGATGGAGAAGTTCTGCAGCTCATGTGCAGACATTGGTATTTCTGCACTAAGGCAAGGACTTAGCTGTGCCAAGAATTCCTAAAGTGACTGGATCTTACTTCAGTTTCCACAGTCTCTACAGCTTCAAATTGGTCTTTTGTGCAAGAATGCTTTGTGCAGGGTGTCAGGAACCTTCTATGACCTTCCACAGCTTTTTTTTGTTTTAATTGTCCTGTATCCTGTAGCAGTCTAATGGATTTCAGTAAATACAATATCGATGCCAAACAACACAGAGATTTTTAGCAGACTAGAGGTCAGGTTTTGCTTTTTGATGTGCTGGCTTAATCGATGCACATGACACATCTGGATTAGCCATCTGTGCTTCAACTGTTTTGGAATATGTGAAAGGAAAGTGTTTTTTTTCAAAATGGGTATCTAAGAATGTAACAGGCAGATGTTTTCCACATGCTTCTACCTTCATTTGCATTCACAATGAGAGAGAAAAATGGTTTGGGAGAGGAACTGGAGTCCAGAGAAAGAGTGCTGCAATGTTTGTGCATGTTTCTGTAGTGTTTTCATCTGGAGTTATCGCAGCACTTCACTGGTGTTCTTCACAGCGGCAGATAAGCCATTTGGGTTGCTTCCAGCACGTCCGCTTCTCACAGCTTGTGTTGCTTAGAGGCCTGAGCTGTATCTCTTCAAAATAAGTTAATCTCTGTGTCCTGGATGAGGTTTGTTTCAATATGGTCCCAAATAACCAGGTAGAACTGAGAAAGCCCCCGTGGAAATATCTGTCTGTTGCTTATAGAAAAGACAGTTGTGTTACCAGCGCCCAAGAGGTCCTGTGGGCAGGCTGTAGGGAGGCAGTTCATGTAAATCCTGCGCTGTTTATCACACTACCTCAGCTCCTCATAACTTTGCAGGGTGCGGGGAGGGCAGGACCTTCCAGTCAGAGTACAGAAATATTACTGTAATGTAATACTAGATTTCAGTATGGCCCTAGAGGCTTAAAAGTAACACAAATTGTTTGATAAGTAAGAGTGCAAAATGTCAATGGATCTCATTGAACTAAGAAGAGGTTGTGGCTGTGTAGAAGTGGGATGAAGGTGAGGAAAAACCATTCCTAAATGTAGTTGAGAGCAGCTGTTCTCACTGGCACCATCTGAGGCTGTGAGCTCCAGCTGGGAAGCACCAATTACTGGTTGTGCAAGTTTGCTTGCAGCTGCATTATAATCTTTACCGTACATGAACCAGATGCCCAGCGGTATTATCTGGAGAAGATGTGATAAAACTACGTCTCACAAGTGGATAGAAATTACAGCAGCCTTCCCTTTTCTCCGTTAGAAGATCCCCATATTACAACAATCAATGTCGTGCTGCCATACACCCTACTCAGTCCAGTTTATTCTTGTAGGAGAGTCCAGAACATGTGTTCATCAGCACCATTCTGGGAAGCTGCCAAGTCTGTAATCCCACCACAAACGAGAGCAGAGAGCGCTAACCTACCGGGCTCAGCAGTGCAGCAGCCAACATGGCAGGAGTCTGGGCATTCAAGTAGTAAATTATCCTACCTTGATAATCTTAGCCAAAAATCTGAAGGCTGAACACCGAATACTAGATAATTAGATTGCAAGAATTAAGTGCTGTTGGCTTCTGAAACCAGGTGATATCGTAGCTTCTTTCGGTAAAGGTTGTACTCTCCATGTCTGTGCCACATTTATTACTTTCCACCAGAAAGAACCTGAGTTGTTTGGGTGAAGATCAGTAGGCTTAAATCTGTTGCACCCCTAACAGCAGAGATTAGGTTTCTAACAGGATTGTGAGCAACCCTCTACGCACATTTTGAAATATCGTTGTCTTTGCCCATGTGAGTGCCACGAAGAGTTAAAAAATGTAATACATTAGTTAAACTTACAATGTTTGCCAATATAGCAGCATTATGCTTTAAAAGTTTTGGACAGGTTGTGCAGACATATATATGAAAAAGCTTATTAAATAGCTTATCGGTATGGAAATATACTTAAAACTGACCTTCTGAAATATCTGCTATTTCTATTTGTTCAGTTGTGAGTTTCTTGCAAAACTAGTACTAACTCTTGCCAAAACGACAGGCTTCTCTGTCTCCTTCCCCCATCCACCAGCAGCTGCTTTGAATTCTGTAAGTCATGTACAAATGCCATTTACAAATGAGAGGTTTATTACATCCAGGCAGTCTGCATTTCTTCCAAAGCACTGGAGTCTTTCAGAGTCTTGCATTAGACCAGCTCTTCTTTCTGCCGTTTATGGGTCAAAGTTGCATAAAATTTGTTTTGGGTATTGAGAACTTCAGACTCTAAGGAGTGGAAAGGCCAGGAATCTGCCTTCCTGTGCTATATTCAGATGGGGAAAAGTACATATGAAATGGAGATATTCATTTGCTTTCCAAAAACTTGTACTAATGATTTAGAGCAACTAACCAGATGTCTCGCTCTCAGTGAATTCCTCACTAAGTTCAACATGAAAGCCTTTTCTGATTATTTTTTTTTCATACAACATGGTGAAATCTGCCTTCTTTTGAAGCAGGGCTGTGACTTGAGGATTGTTTACCCAACACTTTTTGAAGAGATTACAGAAAGTCAAAATATCTTTTGTTGTAAACCTCACTTCAAGATAAATGTGGTTCGAAAAACGCCAGTTGTGCTATTCTTTGCCTTCTGTGGAAAAGGAGAAGAGTCAAATACTCCTTAAGAGTGTAGTGTTTCTCTTTGCAGGGTAGTACATTGCAAAGCGTATGTTGTGTTATTTTGGGGTTGGTCACCCACTTGCTGCAGTTGCCCAAATGAGCCAACTGTTTGAGATCTACCTTTTTCTTACTAAGTTGATTTATCTCCCCCCCACACACACACAACTTATCACTCTGATATTTTAGCTCATTGGCACTGTACAGCTACGGGCCACAAATATAACCCCACTTGAAAACAATGGATGAATAGCATATTGCAAAAGAGGAAATTCAACAGCCAACCAGTCTGGCCCTCAAAACACACGGTGTTTATCAGAATGAAATAAATCTCTCTTCTGCTTCCCAGCCATCACAGTGGCTGCTCTTAGGAGGAAATAACTCAGCTCCAAGCCAGGTGGTTGTATTGTCCGGACCAGAGGCTCCCAAACCTTGTGATAGCACCTGCCAGAGAAGTTTAAAAGTCGTCTTTGTTTCTGACCTCAAAACAAACCGGGTTGCTACAGATCAAATCTTGAATAATCTCTGCAAAGCTTGTCATCTGCTTTGAGATAGCAATAAAAAATGTACTGATTGTTATATATGTAGAGTAGAATCCTGCCTACTTTTCCCTAGGTTTATTTTCTGTGTAAGACTTTGAAAGGAATGAGAGCATGTTTTTGAACTAAGAAACCTTTAAAGGAAACAATTGTGGGGATTAAGGCTCTTGGAAATATGATGGCATTTTAATCAATGGTAGAACCTTTAGGGCTCATACATTAAGATGCTCGCTTTATGCTACAAAGATATATCTCAAATAATGTTATATATGGCTTGAAATGCTAGCAGGTTATTTTCAGGTAATGATTTCCACTCACATCTTTCTTTAAGGTGCAAACTATAATTATTTGCATAAAAGGGGGATAAATGTTCATTCCAGAGAAGTTACATTGAAGTCATATTAAAGTCATCGTGGTAACCCTTATAGCTTTATTTGCGTGATTTGATTATAATGTGGTTGGCATTTAATTCCCACATAGACTCTCCAGTCTTTATAGTTCAAGAAGCTTTGGTTTTGAAATGGCAGTGTCTCGCCTTCAGGTGTGCTTTTGTGTCACACTTATTTACCTAGCTATAATGGAGATAGAAGTAATTAGATTCCATTTCAAGTACCTTCTTGTTCTCTTGTTCATAGGAATAGATGATGGCTGGATCCTGGAGGGTTTGGATGTTCGGCTTTTTCATTGTTCCCTTCCCCACAAGTCAATTCCCTTTTACGTGTTAAGCAATACGATGTATTTTGTTTCAGTCTGATTACTCAGAGCATAAACAGTAGATTGCGTGTTTTTGCTCCTGTATCACGAAAGGAACAGAGTAAGATTTATTAGCATGAAACTTCATTTGATTCTACACTGAGATTTTTTTGTTGAAAACTCTTTTCTCGTTTGTGACTTTTCTTAAGGTGCTGGGAACCCAAATTGTGCAGTTGCAATTGTAATGGGCAAAACCAAAAACCCCTCAGCATCCAGGTAAGGATTCCTAGGAGATTCGAAGAGTTACCTAAAACTTGTTTCTTAGAGGAAATATTGTTAAGTGACATACCATTAATTGCCTTGGTCAGTTGGATGTGCGCATAAGTTCTATGGGAGCTGTAAACCTGCACACGTGTCTGTTACTGACCAAGGTTCTGTTTTGCTGCCAGTTGCTGATGACTGAAGCCTCTCAACCTTTTCGCTGCCACCAGCTTGTGTTGCCATGTGTCCCTCCCCGCATTGCGCTCACTCTGGTGTGCACAGCTGGATGATGAATTAGATCAGGAGATGTTATGGGGGTTCACTAACTTCATCTTGGTCACATTAGTTTTAGTCTGCATCAGTTGTTCAACCAGCAACTAATCTCTGTCTTACAATTTATTTCATAAGCGTAGTATATAAAACAATCAACAAGAAGAAGAATTGCTTGCTTAAATGATAATAAAATCAAAACTTGTCAGAGCTTCCCTGAACAGAATGAGTGCAAGTGACCCGTCAGGGACCTGAAGTTTTCTACTAAGTTTCTCACAAAGTTATCTGTAGGTATAGAAAGTAGCATTTGAAACATGGTATGTTTGTTACGAGAAGTTGTGTGAGCAGAGAGTGTTGCACATCTTTAACCATACCTATGCATTCCATTCCTATATGTGTAAATAGAATACTTCCCTCTTCTTGTTTAAAAAAAATACATGTTGTTTAACTGTTGTTACCGAACTAAAATAGCCTTTTACAAAAACATAGGCAAGTGATGAGTAAAATGCTCCGTGACTGGTTCCATTAAAACCACACAACTTGTAATAGGAAAGAATTGAAACATTTGTATCTCCAAGTTGGATTTTAGCCCAAATTCCACTGATTATCCTAAGTTTGTAGATTTGGCTAGGTTTCATTAAGAAGTAAACAGTAACTTGCTTATAGGATATAGGATGGTTTGTCCACCGGCTGTACAGGCATTGGCAATAACTTATGTAAGTTCAGCTCTTAGAAGCTGAATAGGAGTTCATGTAGTGGATTATGTGATGCTGCATGTGCTGGAACTGCAAACTAAACTCGGGGACCTAGGATGTCACTTCCAGTTCTGTGTGACTAACAACTGACCTTAAATATTCTGCAGGAATTTAAACATGGGGATTGTTTTGCTAAACTATAGGCAAGCCAAGATGATGATAAACATGTTTTGAGAACAAAAAAGAAAGTCAAGGGTGGGGGAACTGACTGGGTGATACAGAAGTACTTGCACAGAACTTGGTTGTGGTGCATTAGATGCCAGTAGGACATCTTAGCTTGTTGGCCGGTGATTCCAGGATGGTAGAAGCACTTGAGCCAGACTGCATGCAGGCAGGAGGGCTGTCATAGGTAGGGGGAAATTTCAACACGGGCTTTATGTGAATGCTAAATGGAGGATAGAAGATTAAAAAAGTGGAGGGAGGGGACAGAAGGGAGGCTCAAAGTTAATAATAACTTGCGCATTTTGTCTGGATCAGGTACAAGCAGCACAGTATGATCATTGTTCCCATGAACACTCCAGGGCTGAAGCTGATAAGACCCCTCTCAGTGTTTGGCTATCTGGGTAGGTGATAATATTTATCAGATCTTTTTGTATTAATTTGTTAGCGCTCTCAGAAGATGTAGTAATACTAATAAATATTGTATATTAAATAAATCAGTAAAATTTTTATGTTGCAGAAGGCCTGTATTGTTGTCTTCCGTTGTTTTACCGGGCTGTTGTTTTTTCTCTGTCCCTTTAGATGAGATCCATGGAGGACATTTTGAGATACACTTTAACAATGTGCGAGTACCTGTATCCAATATCATACTGGGTGAGTTTCAGGCATTAATTCTTTTTTAACACATACAGCAGTGAACCAAGTTTTATGAAGTGGTGGTTTCTTTTATGAATCGCCATATGTTATTGTAAACAGTGATGGTCAGTTGAGCCATGGACTCAAACACAAGTAAGAGGGAGCACACTCTACCAGTCTACCTGCTGCTTGAATTTAACTTGTGTGGAGCAGAAAGGTGATTGAAGGAAGCAGGGCAGCTGTAGCTGTCATGCGAAAATCACCTTCCTGAAGCAGGACAAAGCAGATACTGTCAGTCGGTGGCATTCATTCACCAAAACCAGTTCTTCTACACTTTACAGACTTTTAGAAAGAGCATTCTGCTGTAGTCTGTGGTCATCCGAGCCTGGGTGCCTGCAGACATAGCAGAACTGAAGAAAAGAAATGAAATGAAGGAATGAGGAGGCCAGCACAGTGACCTTGTGCAGGGAGAACTTTGCTCTACTTGTCTCACTTAGAATAAATGAGGATTTATAATACATTGCTGTCTTTATTTTTCTCAAAGAGCTTTTTCTCTTTAGTAGCCCAAGGACCCGGAAACCTCAAAGTCTTCCCGCAGATTCTCACACCAAATCTCATAGATGTATTTTTCAATGTAAGATTAACAAAATTTAAATTAAATTATGTAAGTCAAACTCTCTCATAAACCATCTTAGAGTGTACTTTGTGCTGTATTATTAACAGTGTGTCAATATAGATCTAGTTCGAGTAAACAAGCAAAACGGTTCTGCAAAATGAACTGTAAGAAGCTTGCTTGTAGCTGTGGTGCTACGAGGCCGCTTGTGCTCACACAGCTCCTTTCGAGCAGGAATCAAAGATTCTGCATGTGCTTGTTTTTCTTTCCAACCAGGTGAGGGCAGGGGCTTTGAAATAGCTCAAGGTCGGCTTGGGCCAGGCCGGATTCATCACTGCATGAGGTCCCTTGGTGCAGCTGAAGCCGCTTTAGAGATCTTGTGCCAGCGTGCCGCACAGAGAGAAACTTTCGGGAAGAAACTGCATAACCATGTAAGCATATTCCCTCGTTATCTCAGTTCACGTGCTCCAGCCACTACCTGTTGATTTTCCCACACAGAACCGAGTTACTCTCATAACAGACACTGAAATAGATGTGCCCCGACCTTGAATTCCTATTCATAGTGCCTCAGGTGGCAAAGGAGAAAATCACATTGTGTAGCTACCAGTTTTGACTATAGCATATATGGGATTTTTTTTCCTTGCAGTGAATTGGGTATCATTTGCTGGATTTGAATACATATTTTGCCACCATGTTTGTTGGGGTTTTTTGTCTGCTGTCATTGAGCAGTTTGGACAAGTATTTTTTCAGGCATACAGCTTATGTTTCTGTACTTACAATCTGAATTCCACAGTTCTGCATATTGAATTTGTCACTTGATAGCTCTGTTCATGATTACCAGAGGCACTCAAGAGTGGAAATTTGCCTAAAAGTTTACTTCTCTGGTCACGTATTTTTACTTACTTACAACCATACAGACCAGACCACAGCTCCATTGGGATTTTGGTCTTGTCTTGTTCTGGAATTGATGTACTGTTGCGTGAGAGAGAGCTTGCTAGAATCATAAAAAGATTCCAATCTGCCTTTTATAGGAGCGATCAGCATTTAGTAGTTGGCCTATCACATTTCAAGTGTTCCTCACTCTTTTCCAAAAGATAGGATGATTTTATTGGAAAAAACAAGTAAAGGCAACGGAAAGAGGAATCTGAATTAGTGTCTGGCACAGGTTAATAGAACATTGTTTGTGCAGATCCAGAGGGAGTAATCTTACATATATCTATTTTCCAGTCACGTCATTGCCAAACTTCCATTCATGACTATAGCCTAGAATTCACGAGAGTTGGGTGAGGCGCACTCTATTTCTCAGAAGCTCATTAAAGTAAAACTGACGTTTGATGCCACAGCAAGAGCTGGAGGGCAGCTGCAGAGCCAGTGTAAGCCCTCACAGCTCGGGCGGGGTAGCTAAGGGTGAGGCGATGCTGTTGGCTTTCTCAGGTGACAGGCTCACTGTCACCACCACCTCTTCTGGCACAAGCAAAGCCAAGCTCCCAGACTTTGCACTGAAGCAAGCGCTGCACGTTGGCTTGTGCCTCCTGCAGCTGCTGAGGCAGGAGGGTGCACCTGAGGCTGGCTCTGGCTCCAAACTGTTTTTGCATTGACAAGCATCACATTAACTTGTTTTTTCTGCTGTGGTTATGTTGGCTGCTGAGGAGAATTTGCTAAGAGGAGAAGGGAAGGGCTGTTAGAGACCTTGTTTGGATCAAGGGAGCTGACAGTTTATCATCACAGACAGATGCAGCAGCCACCACCCTGCAGCTGTTTGCTTGGGTGTGTAACATGCCACCAGTGTTTGAAGAGAACCAGAACTGATTCCTCTCTTCTTTCATCACCCCTTGATAAAGTTTTGTTACGGCAGGGCCTGTTACACCGAGAGAGGGTTGTGAGTCCTGGTAGCGGGTGAAGGACAGCAGGGAGTAAACATCAGGCTCTGAAGGGCTTCAGGAAAACAGGTAGCAGGCAGCAGGTCTGACCACAAAACGAGTCTTCACCAGAATCTGGACTTTTTCCCCCCTTTTCCTTTTTCCTGCCAGGAAAATAACAGCTCAATCTTTAGTATTTCTGTCAGTCAAGTGTTGTCTTCCCTCTTTTTCCTTGAATTACATTACACACGTCAAACCAGCTTTCATTTGCTCACGTGTGTCTCTAAATGGCGGAACGCACACACGCTGAGGAGCACAGGCCTCTTCCTCGGGGGAGGTTCGCCCAGACACGCCAGGCACCACCAAGTGACTTTGTGCTTGTTGGCTTTGGTTTCTGCAGGAAGTCATTGCCCACTGGATCGCCGAATGCCGCCTTAGCATAGAACAGGCTCGACTGCTTACGCTGAAAACAGCCAGCAAGATAGACATGTTCGGCAACAGAAAAGCAAGAAAAGAGGTAAATTTTTCTTTGCAGTATCTGTGCATTCAAACAGTTGAAATACCAACAGAAAACGTACTGCTAAAAGTTACATCCTTCTGTTTGTAGAGCATAGCTTCATGTTGAAAAGAGATGGCCTTGTCGTGACATTGCGAAGTACTCTCAATCAGAAACCTTGAGATCAGTCTGATAAAGTATTGAAAAATTAAAGTAGTTCAAATATTGCTCATTTGTCTCAGCACAATGAGATACTTCAGGGTGACTGTCTCTCCTGGCAGTAGTTTTACCTTATGCAGAGAACAGGAGAAGCAGAGTTCTCTTCCAGTCCAAAGAGGAAAGAATGTACTGTGAGACACCGATCTTCAGCAGAACTGTTAGGTAAACATTTTCACTTGCTTATGAAACAATTACTGATAACATGAGTTTTCTTTTTTAACTCCAGGTAGCCATGACCAAAGTGGTTGTCCCTCGAGCTGTGCTTAAAGTGATCGACTGTGCAATCCAAGTGTGCGGTGGAGCTGGAGTTTCCCAAGATTTTCCTTTGGCTTTAATGTGAGTAAGACAGGCTTATCTCTAGATTCTAAGCATTCCTTTTAAGATAATTTTATAACACCCAGTACATGCTGTTTCACCTCAAGTAGCCCAAAATCGTGGTCCCATATGCCTTTAAACTATAAAACTTAAACCAATTGCTTTTATAATTCAGTTCCAATGCAATTGCATAGCTTTACCTTTAAACACACACACAAATAAAGCTGGCACTGGACCGAAAATATGTCTTATCAGCAGCCCAGAGGATCTGTTCCTATATCCCTTCTGGCCTTGGGGAGAAGCAAATCTTCAGCATATCCAGCCCACACACATCTCAGCCCTGCCAGGATGATTTTTGTGCTGTACCTCTTGTGCAATAGCTCTTTTCAAAGAGACTATTGTTAAAAAGGTGGCTATAGCAAAAGCAGTGCTGAGAACTCCTGCTGTCAGACTGGCTTGCTGCTGCACTGGGATTAGAAATCAACCGCTGATTCAGCTCTTCCCACACAGGTTTGCTTATATACGGACCTTGCGCCTGGCAGATGGGCCCGATGAAGTTCATCTCTCCACAATTGCAAGGTGGGAACTGCTTGATCAGTCGAAGCGGCTGACTGCAAAAATCTAATGATGTCAGCATAAAGCTGTCTCACATGGATGGAAGATGTAGGAAAGATTTTCTTCAGTGCAACAATGTTGTTTAAGGTAAAATTGGATGAATACAGAAACTTGATCCTAGCTTATAGAATCACAGTATTATTTTGGTTGGAAAAGACTTTAAAGATCATTGAGTGAGTCCAACCAATAACCTAACACTGTCAAATCTATCTCTAAGCCATGTCCCTAAGAACCTCATCTACACATCTTTTAAACACCTCCGGGGATGGTGACTCCACCACTTCCCTGGGCAGCCTGTTCCAATGCTTCACAACCCTTTCCATGAAGAACTTTTTCCTAGTATCCAATCTAAACCTCCCCTGGCACAACTTGAGGCAATTTCATCCTATCATGTGTTACCTGGGAAAAAATGATGCAATTTATATTTTCTCACTCTGATTGTTAAATGTAACAGTTACAAGAGACTTGCTTTTAAAGGTTTGAAGAATGTGATTTATATACCGGAGTTTGTCTGGATTCTTAATAACACTAAATAAAATGTATCTTCTAACAGGCTTGAAGTGCTTTATTGGCTCTGAGCCAAAGTCCTCTTTATCCTTGTACTTTACGCAAAGCCATTTCACCCAATTTAGGCTATTGCAAGCTAGGATAAGCTTTTAATTATTAACTAGATGACAACTGAACACTTAAGAGTAATGCCTTTCTTTTCCCTTTCCAAAGCTCAGCCTCAGTCCAGCCCCACTTCTTCCCCAGGTTCCTGCTCTCCATTGCACTAAGGCTGCACTCAGTCCTTCCCCCACCTCCTCTCAGGTGAGGCTGGGGACAGGGTGTAGCAGTTGGAAACTACTCCTTGCTTCTCATTCCTCTGCTTTTTCCTTATAAATGTCTCTTTTCCCTTGCATCTTTCCTTCTGTGTCTCCTTTTGTGCATTTCCTCCTCACCCCAGCTGCTCCTTTCCTTAGTAAGTCTGAGCAGAGGTGGTGCCTTCCCCACTGAGGAGCTGAAGTTGCAGCGGGAACTAGCAGTGACCTGCACAGGGCAGTTTGTGGCCTCCTCTGCTGCCAAAATAGGCTCTGCTACCCTGTTTCCCTGAAAAGAAGATAGGGTCTTATATTAATTTTTTTCTCCAAAACTTATTACTTTTTTACATGTATAGCTGCCTGGACACTATTTAAATTGACTTTTTAAATGAATTGTAACTAAGACTTATTTTTGGAGTAGGGCTTATATTTCAAGCATCCTCAAAAATCCTGAAAAATCATGCTAGGGCTTATTTTTGGGGTAGGTCTTAGTTTTGGCAAAAGGGGGTATTTATGCCAAATACACCTTTGTGAAGTTCTCAAAGACCAGAGTTCTTCAGCTCTGCTTCTGTAACAATCCTCTTTTAACATCAGTTGCTTACAGAAGAACTAATTCATAGGGTTACAGAACCAGGCAGAACACAGTATGCTGCACTGGTAGTAGCTCTACTTCCTAGAAAGGTAGGACAGGCACTTTTCAGCTTAAGGATACAAGTGTTTCCTTTTTATTATACATGAACAAACCAACCTCCTTAGCACAGTGCAGGAGCATGGAGAGAAAAGGCCCTGCTTGGCTCTGTCTTCAGGATGAAGCTGCAACCTCTTCCATCCATGAGCCACAGCCAAGCATGCACCTGCAGAGCGTTCCAGCAAAGGCTGTGGAAGTCAGTCAGGGTGGCAGTTGTTCAGAGTACCTAAAACTGAAGGCTTTCTGCAAATAGGTTTCTTGCCTCGTATCAATTCATGATATGTAAAACCAAGATTATAATGTAATTGTTGTTTTTATTTCCATCCATTGTTGTTCCCTCTTGCTTTCTGCCAAGAATGTTTCCTAGAAAGTTGAGAATGTCATCAAGTCCATAGTCAAAGTGCACTTCCAACACAAAACTGCCTGTACAGTACTACTGCCCATGGTTTAGGAGTTCTGCTCCAGGCTGTCAAAACCTGCACCACACCTTTTTCTAAGCAGGAATGCCCAGGAACCCTACTTAGCCAGGCTGAAATTAAGGTCTCTGACCACCCTAATTTCCCATACCTTCAAAGAACAGCTACATAAGAACACCACCTTTATCTCATTAACAAGGCTCTTAATTCCCTTTATTTTAAAATTTTATGTACATATGAATGATCTGTATAATGTACACTCAATATAGAAAGTTTTTATATACTGGATAATGTATAGAACATTTCACAATTACACTAGTTTCTTACATAACATGTCAACTTTAAGGTTTTTTTTTTGCTGAAGCTTTGTCAATTTGGTCAAGCCAGTTATACATACAAATGTCTAATGCTGTTTGATTTCAGGAAGAAGATAATGTTAATGATTAAGGACATCAGTGAACTGGTGCAGGGACAAACCCCTTTGCAAGTCATGTTCAATGGGAGTGATCACATCAGACTGGGAAAAGAAGGGATGCCCTTTTTGGGGGCGGTGAGGTCGAAGTGATTTTAGCCCAATTCCTCTAGACTGTAGCTCAACTCCAGTCATGCTAATTCATAAAATAGAAAAACTAGGAAAGTTTGATTCACAGTCTTGTAAACAAATATAAAGGAACAAAATGTGCTTATGTACAACAAGAAAAAAAATCTTGTGTACCCATTTCAGCTGATCCACAGAGTGCTTTCTTGTGTTACAGTGTGATAGTTAGAATCACTGACTTTTTCCTAAAAAAAACAAAAACAAAACCCAAACAGTCATAGAAAAAGGAATAACACTGTCATTAAACACTTGGAAAGGCAGCAAGTTCACTTCTGTGTGTTAGAGGAAAGTGCCGTTCCTCATCACTGGCCAGTCTGCCTTTCTGTCTCTTCCACAAGCATTTCCAGTCCTTAGCTGACATCTCCCACTTCATGGTCTACCGGGGGTGGTACGTTGGGCATTACAGATGATGTCGTCCCTGCAGTAAGGTAACCAGCAACTCCAGGGCCTTTCAGGAAGAAAACAGAATGCTGGTGATTAGTTTTGATTTTAACGAGCAAATGAACAGCTTTATTCCCTCTGGTAACACTCAAATGCATCATCCAAGTCAACCAGACACCTTAAACAAAAACACAGAAGAGTTTTAGTTTACATTCTTTGGACTCTAGGAACATGAGGAATTAAGGCATCCTAGTCCACTAAGTGGAGTAGCTCATGGAGACCACTCTTGGACTTGCTCAGCATTTTTTTCATTTTGATGTGCCAAATGAGTTACAAAAATACCCCAGCCACCAGCACTATCCATCTCACCTTACACCACTGAAGTGGCAGGAAAGAGTGGGTGGCCTTCCTTTGCTAAGGACAGGACCTGCTGCAGATGTGACAGGACTTCAGGCATGCATTCCACTACTGGGCTCCACCTTTATGCTTTCAGTGTTGCAAAGGCTTTCCCAGCTACATATTTAAAGGAAGCTCAATGGGCTGCCCCATAAACAAGCAAAACTGCCTTATGCTTGTCTAGGCAGCTCTTTGGGCCATGAGTTAGAAAAAGTGACAGCATTCTTGGGATACAGAAGCTCTTCATATCAGTGCTAGAGAAATCCTTACCATTAATAAATCTGTGCTGATCACTATAAGGGTGGTCAGTTTTACACTACAGACAAAAGCACCTCTCAAAGCCTGGAGTTTAAAATTTAGTCATACAGAAACTTTCAACAAATGCAATAAAAACAACTCATGTTGCAGCATGAGGTTTTCAACAGCAAAACATACCAGACTGACTGTAGAAAACTGCCACCCTCAACATCTTCCTCCATCAATACAGTGACAACTTGGTATTGGACCTTCAACCTACACTGTGGATCTTCAACATGGTAAGTTCTAGGGGGTCCTTTACTCTCCCCTCCTTAAGTCATCCTCACCAAGTTCTCCTGAATTTACTCTCTCTTCATGCCCCACCCTCCCTTCTCACACTAGAGCCTGGGGCCAGAACATGGTTTGTCTTGTGCAGACAGTCCTACACTACTATTGCAAGTAGGAGAGCAAGGCAAGCGGTGCCTTCGGTGAAAGCAGCTGCGTGGCTGCAGGAGAGGACTTCTCTTTGCCAGCCCATCAGTGGTACCTGCCAAGAGCCAGACACACTTTTACATGTCCTACTCCAAAAATGCCACTGGTTCCCTAACCCCTCAAACTTTTCCATTATGGAGGATCCCTAACATACTTCAGCAGTTTAGTTCCTCTGTAGTACCAGCCACTGCAGTTGTTAGTTTTCTGCTCCTGTGTGCTTGAAGAAGGCAAGTTGATCAGCATTTTGCAGTTTGGGACCACGCATTTGTTACAGTTCTATGACATGCATCTGTTACTCGGAATGCAGCGAGTGCAGCGTGCATTGTTGCAAGAAGGTATCTACCTGCTTTAGAGAGCTACACAGAAGTTAGCAAGCTGCCTGGCAGAGCAGATCTAAAGCCCACTTCGCAGGTGAAGGGGACTGCTGCCAGTTAGAAGGGAAGGAGAAGAGACACCTGAGGGAAGAGAAATAAGCAAGGGAAGTTTCAAGGGAAGTGCAAATAGCAAAGCAATTTGAAGCAAGAGATAAGGCAGAATACAAGATAAGGCAGGTTAAAAACAAAGCTTGTAGTTTGGTTTCCGTCTAACATTTTGCATTTGTACAGCATCTTCATTCTACATTTGCAAGCACTTAAACATGAGGCAATTTAAATGCAGCACAGGCCTTACTGCAATTGGATAGCTATATTTTCCCCAGTCTCAAGCCCCACCATGTCTGGTATAGCTTTAGTTCTTAGCCAGTAATCTTCCAGCATTTACTGTACACTTCTAATTTATAGTATTTCTGAAATACCAAGGAAATTTGGTACCAACTGAATCAAGTGTTCAAGTGTTCTTCGTCAAAGTGGCATTAGATGGTACAATAAACAGAAAACTCCTGCTCAGTGCTGAAGCACAGAGCCTTTCTCATGTGGAAAAATGCATCAAGTGCTGCAATGTACCTACTCTCAAAATATTAAGCATTTGCTTCTAGAATGTTTAATTCCCAACTCAAAAGACCCTTCCTTCACTTTCTCAAAATACATGCTAGTTATCTTGCACAAAAAGGTTTCCCGTCTATATGGCCATCTGATTTAGACCTCATTAATTCAGTTATGCTCAAAAGCTTTACCAAGATTCTTAAGTCAGGTTAGATGAGAAAGCTCCATGCAGCACATACGTGTTTATATTGACCTGTCAAAAAGGACTTAAAAACCTTACGCAAGAGGCTAAACTTTTAAGAACAAGTGATTTTTCAGCTGATGGCCATCAGTCAGGAGTTTGCAGCATGTTTTGCTTTAGCCAAAGTTTGCTACACTGTCATTACATTACTTGCTATATCTGAAAACCCGTTTTCTGTGATACCAAAGTTTCGGACTGTGATACAGCAGAATGTAGTCATTAAAGATATGTCTGTCAAGTGCTGCACATGAGCATGGGAAGGACCAGAACTTCATGTGCTATGATGTAGCTGTTCTAGGATAATGGCCACGCCATGCCACTACCAGCAAGGAAGTTCCCTGTGTGTGCGCACAGCACGCATGGCCAGAATGCTCTGCTACACTGTGAAGGGCACTGAGGTGGCACCCTGGGCTGCCATTTCAACCTTAGTGGCACCAAGAGGGGACTCAACCGGGGGGGCACCACAGGTGTGTATATGTCTGTGCTGCAAGTTCCGAACACAGGCACCATGAGGTTGTTCCCGCCAGACAAGGACCCAGCCAGCACACTGGGTCTGGCAGAACACAGGCTCACACTCTAAGCTGCTAACATTGAACCTGCTCCAATACTACAACTGTGCGCCCAGCACTAAAGCAGCATCATTGACATGGCACAATTAATGCCAACAGTCCAAGTGATTTTGAAGAGAGTTTACTCCTCTGCCCAACTTTGGAAAACAATTTGTTCTACAACTAACGCAGACTGATCCCGAGAAAGCATGGAAAGTTTCCATCCTTCATTAGTTCTGACTACATGTCTGCTTCATCACTGCAGGTTACTTTCAAGAATTCCTGCTGTCCATATTCCATTGCTCTGATATTTTAGAAGTAGGTACAGCAAAGACTACCCAGAAAAATATATTCTCAACCACAGAAGAGTTTGTCTTTTGATAAGTGTTTTGAAAATTTGCTGTATTTTTACAGCATTGAATGCTCAGGCCACATGATGGCACTAGATCCTGAGGATAAACAGTATCTCCAGAGTCAAGTCGGACAATTAAATAACAGTTCAGTACAATTCAGGACATAAATGGGAAAGGGTTGCTCACCTGTGAGGTATCCTGCTGTTTGTGTCTCAGAAATGAACAAGTCATGTTTCTGATCCTTGAAGGCACTCCACACAGAAGAACGGGACAGAATTTCATTTACCTACAGTATTTGAAGAGATTAACGGAGTGAGGAAGTGACCTTTCTAGTGTTCTAGAGGAATAAACTCATTTTCTAGAACCAAACCATTCTGAAGGGATTACCAACTAGCAAGGCAGTAGTTTAGGCTATGATACAGTATCACACATTTCCAAGGAGACTGTAGCAACTTGCTTTTCCATGTGGATTGTGCAGCTGAACACAATGCAGAATGCTCATAAAGAAGTAATTTATCAGCTTGACTTTCTCCCTTATTCCCCAGTTAGGTGACAAGGAAAAGAAACCCTGCAAGCAGCCACTTGCTCTGCATCTAGAGCTGAGGTAGAACACTACTTTCCCTGTACTACAGAAGACAGGGCCACCTTACTGGAAAGACCTATGCCTGGTTTCACCCCTCTTGAAAAAGCTTTCATCACAAGCCTAAGAGAAAAGCACCAAGAACTAACACACAGTTACCAGGACAAATTTTACCAACTTGAATATACTGCCATAACATTTCTGCAGTTGTCTACAACAGTATTTATCCAGCCAACAAAAGAGCTATTTGCATTTCTGACAAGTTCTAGGGGCTCTGAGTAGAAGCCTACTAGTACACAGAGCAGTTCTGCACTTGGGATTTGTCTCTTTTCTCAGTGCTCTGCACATGCATTGAATCAGTGACTTCTCCACAAGAAAGAGATGGATTTGTTCCAACCCATAATGACTTTGTAGTTCCAGGATGTTAATATTTTAGGTGTAATAACACACATCACAGCCATAAGATTAAACAAAGGATGTTCAGAGTTTGATCTTCGAAGTGCACAAAGTCCAGTTAAGGCCTTCCTTGGCAGTACTTACCTGTTCTCCATACTGCAGGCTGCGAGACATGGATTTCAGAGTTTTAACAATCTGAGCTTTTGTTGCAGATGGGCTTTCCAGGTTCTCAAGACCAACACCTTCAAGCAGCTTTAGAAGGTAAGGGACCAAATCTGCTTTCAAAGCCTGCAAATAAACCCAAATGAGTTGTCTTAACAGGGACTAGGAAGTGCCATGCAGGTGTTTTACATTACTGGCATTAGTATGAACCAAAAGTGCCAACAGCTGTTACTAAGTATGTTTAGCCACTCACTTTTTCCTGAGCTGTACAAATACAAGAGAAACCAAGGATACTGTCCAGCAGTTCTGCTCCATCTAGGTGTAAACTCAGTTGAATTAGCTGGCATCCCTACGTTATGCTTTCTCAGCAGACATAAGCCAACACCACCCTGTGCATTAAGCTTCAATGCTGGGGTAATGGCCTTGCAGGGGTCTGCATTTTGGATAAAGGGCTGACTGTTGACTTCAATGTGAAAAGCACAGTAGTTAGATGGCTTCTGGGAAGCCTCCTGGACACTGAAGCTGAATCGTACCTGTGCCCTTATGAAGAGTTTAGACACTTAAATGTATAAATATGACATTTTTACAGTCTGAGAATGTACTACTTACTTGGGCCACTAAGTCATTTTGTTCCTTCTGAAACATTCGATTAAGTGCTTCACAAGCTACACCAATTACATCCGATCTCTTTTTCATTCCATTCATGAGAGGGCTAATGGTCTCCAGTGATGCCATTGCTCGAACACAAAGCTACAGAGACAGAAACATCCAGAGTGCTTTATTTTATGCTAAGCTTGGCAGTTATGGCAGATATGGTCAGGCAAGATGATACATTTTTGCTGTCTTTAATCTATCAATTCCTCCTTAATTAGCCATAAGTCCCTAATCATCTGGTACACAATATTTATAGTTAGAATAATGCCCTTCTAAGAACACTACTAAACAATGCAGATAACTCCAGTTATGTTTTTTTTCTCCCCTTGAGCACTTCAACGATTCATTACCTCATTGTCAGACAATATGTGCATGACACGAATGGCACTTTTAGGAATGGCGTTGTTCTTGTGATTCATAGCTTGGATTATCTTGTGCAGATGACCAAGGGGAGGAACTTGATCAGCCAGCTGAGGCTGGGCACTGAACAGGCACACAGTTGCTGTGGTAATGGTTTCTAAAGTCTCCCCCTGCAGAAAACCAAAGAACAGCAGAAAGTATTAACTCAGTAAAGCCTTATGTATCACCATCATAGCAAACATTTCTCACTTGTTCTGCATTATAGATTTTTCCCTAATGCCTTTAGCACATCACTTTGCTTTGGAAATGTGCAAGTTAGTCTCCCACGCTGCAAGTCTAACCAAGAATCTGTCAGAACACTGTTTAAAATTCAGTTTTTTTAATATCATTAAGTTACTGACTTGACCATTGCTGTCATCCAACCTGTAACAAATCAGTTCTACTGCATGACACTAGTTGTTAGGTGGCAGCCTTGTATAGGCCACATAGTTTACACCAGAGTGGGAAGTTAGTTTTGCAGAAGGACACCAAAAGTGTTAAGAGCTGAAAACTTCTAGGCAGTGTAGGACAAGTGCCATTTCCTTAGGTTGGTCATTCATGGAATAATTAAAGATAATTCACTTGTTAGGCTGCATCTCTACCACAAAATAAGCCTCTAAGACTTACTGAACCTAGTTCTGTGGCTTCAGGGACTTTAAAAGCACTATGTTCAGAAGTTGCCTAAACAGATCTACATGCGTTTACAGGGAATCAGAAAGCAGACCAAAAATAGTCATTCCTGTTGGGAAGAATGTGTGAGAACCTAAGTTAGATACTAAAAGACTAGTAGCTTAAGACTGCTAAACAAATTCAAAGAGCAGAATCACAAAAATCATCTTACATGGGGGTTATTTTTCTCCAGTAGTTCAGTAAACTTCTCCAACAGTGCAATGAGAAATTCTCTTGGTTTCCGTAAAACCCAGGCCGGCTGGGCAATAAAAATCCTTAGGAAGACTCCCCCCACTGAAAGTTCACCTTCTGCCTCGCCATACACCACTGCAAAGTCTTCAGGCAGCTGTTGAATTGTAAAGCAGAAGGAGTTATTGGCAAGTGTACTTGCGAGAGCTGCAACTGTATCTCTAACATCATGACTCTAAGAGCTAAGGGTCACTGAACTGAAGGCTCTGAAACGGAGCTGTGCAAGACCAAGAAGCACGTCATCTTGAAGAAACATGCAGTAAGAAGTAAGAGTAGAAAGAGCAGTGCCAGCAGTACTACTACGTGAACTTTTCTCTCAAACACCACAGTAACTGCGTCTACAACTACACTAGGGGTAAACACTAGTTCAAAAAGCACCAGCAAGAAGGCTGGTAAAAGAGCCCTTTCCTCGCTTGCTTGCACATTTCAGGGAAAGACTTCTCATCAATCCAGGGAAGTTTCCAGTTTTCACCTGCATCAAAATAGCCATCCTGGATGAGCTTAGAACTTGTTTTAGTGCTCAACTTGACCACTGTTGGGAGAAGTCATGCCTGGCCTTTCACAAATACTGGGAAATACTACAGACTGAAACATCTGATGGACCTGGTATGACAGAATGGCTCAGGAGAATAATTTTTGAAACTCTGAGTTTTACTAACATTCCTGAATATTTCCTAAGGGCACATTTACTACATCTTTGTAATAAATGACAGGACTTTTTCCAGCAAACCGGTATCTTCCTTTCTTGCTGACTTTTGATAAGTTTTAGAATGACCTGAACTATCAGAAGATTCAG
Source organism: Nesoenas mayeri (assembly GCF_963082525.1). Classification (NCBI taxonomy): domain Eukaryota; kingdom Metazoa; phylum Chordata; class Aves; order Columbiformes; family Columbidae; genus Nesoenas; species Nesoenas mayeri. Next base: position 118,157,481 of record NC_137543.1, read on the forward strand.
AGCATTACTGGTGAAACCACTGCCAATAAAGTGTCTGTTTTCAAGGTACAAGATGTAAAGAAAGCATCAATTCAACCTTAAAACAGTTATGTTAGCACAGCAGTGAGTTCCTGTTGGTACTTTAAGAGGAAAGCCTGTCAGAGATTTACATACATGCACATATTATCAACTGGTCTGTATCTCCCTGGACGCACCCAGAGCAGAAACAGTATGCTTTTACCTTCCAGTTAGTGTCAGGGTTGTCCCTCTGAAGTTTAAAGTGCCTTTAAAAAGAAAGTAAGTTTCAGTGAGCAGTAGAAGAAGCAGTTGTCTTCCCTACTTGATACCTCAGTCTCCCTCCATCACTGCGACGTAGTTCCAGTTCCTAAAGCCCATTTTCTCCTCATTGTAACCCCCTCCTAAATCTTATAGCAGTGAGCAAATACCTGGACTGTGCACAAACCACACTGTGATACTGAGTTTCAGGTACAATATACAATCAGGGAACAAGTTTCTTTTCACAGAAGTCTGACTCGCAAGGATTCTACATTTTACAGGCAGAGCTCTGACTGTTCTTCTAGAGCAACTCTGGTTTACTAGCACTGAAACAGCATCTCAGTTAAGGATATACTTAGTCAGAAGGTCTCCACATACTCAAGCATCATTTCTCGAACTGTTGTTGATACTCTCTCCCTGGAGCTGTCATTCCAAATCAACTCAGGATTTTCATGAGTTCCCTCAAAGATATGAACAGCAGCTTCAGAGTTGTCTCTCATGGCATCCATGAAGACTCCAGGTAAAAATTTCATTAATGTAATTCTAACCTGGAAAGGATGAACGAATTTGACATTTAGTATACCATAAGACGACCTGACAGAAAAATAGAGAAACTCCAGGAAGTCCAATTATTTGTAGTGTGAAAATGCCAACTGCTAGAACACAATGCCACAAAATAAAGCAGTGCTGTCATTTTAAACAGCAATAGCCAATGACAGGTCTGAAATCTAGGTATCTAGTATTAAAGTAATTACAAACCAAAGTGCTTACAGTAGTTACGATAAATACAACTGCTTCCAGAAGTCTGCTTCCAGATTCAAAATTAACGGTTTTGAAAAAGCCAGATTGCTCTTCACATGAATGTCACAATCACAGAAGAGGTTTTTGGTTTTTTGTTCTGTCTTTATAGATAGGTAGCTAATATCACAATAGGAGTTCCAACAATAGCCCTTAAGATTCTTACCTTTGGCCCCATCAATTTATCTGCTGTCATTTTGGCAAAGAGCTCTGCTGTTTGGGCCCGGACCTGTGGATGAGTCGAGTTGCAAAACATATCTAGTAAGTAGATTAAAGCACCTGTACAAAGAGATAGGAAAACAGTCAAATTATTTTCTGGTCATGAGTAGTATGAATTCACCAATTCCACATTGATCACTCTAAAGGGAAAAGTAAGATTTGGCCACTGTATTTACTTTAAGTCCAGTGTTGCAGAAGTATTTGCTATAGGTGTAGCACTGTACCTTTTGCCATGGCCTCTTTAATTATTTTTGTGCTAGATGTCAAAGCATACAAAGTTTCAAGGACAAGCTGCCGACCTGTCAAAAGAAAAAGTATTAAGAATTTTGTGCCGTATAGGTTATAACTAATCAAAGATGAATTGATACAGCTTTCTGTTAAGCTCAGTTTAAAACTGCAATGAAGTCCATGACAACTGCAAGCTTAGGAACTTCTGGCTAATTCAGTTAATTAAGTAATGTCAAACCAATCATATGTTCTAGTATAGCAGAACTTCTTAATTACATGTTTACTACTTAAATTCCCTAAAAGAATTAGCCAATGAAATACTACACAATTCAAAGACAATTTGAATACTTGCAGCTCATGTTTCAGCTCACACATTGAAGACAAACAGGTTACATATAAATCCCCACTGAAATGCTGGTTTTAACCTGTAGCTCAGTAGTAAGCTCAGCCAGCTGCATTCTAATTAATTTCTGAGTTGGCAGCCCTTTGCATCGCAAGACCACAAATTATACAGTACATACTTGAAGGTAAGGAATGCAGGAGTGCCAGCAAGTTAGCAAGAACCATTGCCTCAGCAATATTGTTGACACATTCTTGGTTACTTGTTACTATGTTCACAACCTGTAAATGATCAGAAACAACACAATTATATTCCAGCTGTTAGGCCACCATCCAGAAAGTGCAGTATATGATGAAATCTGTCACCTCTCGGGCCAATATAGCTAATATTTACAGTGTTGACTCCTGCCACCAAACCGCCTTTTAACCTCAGGGAAGAAAGGAGAAAAGACACAGGCAAGAAGCTATCACTTGTTCCTCCAAGGAAGAACCGACACCTTGGAACCCCAATCTTGATACTTTTTAGGTGTTACTCTAACAGTTACATGATCAGATTTGCTTATGCTGATTATTGTTTTGGGGTTTGGTTTTTCTGGGGGGAGAGGGGGGTGGTGAAGAAGTGTTTTCTTTTGTTTTTTTACCTCCAGAGCCAACTGCTGCACCTGGCCAGCTCCATGAACACGCAGAAGGGAGAATATCAACTTAAAGTGACCTATGCATTCACATTCAGAACCTGCAAGAGACCAAATAAGTTGTTCTCTCCACGTACAAAGCATTCACCGAAGTCCATCCCAAGCCCACATTTCACTATACAGAGAAGTGAAGACTACATGTCTGCAGACAGTCTGCCACAGTAGTCAGAACAGCTCCCATAGGACAGCACTTGCTACAGAATTAGAAAATTACGAAATCCTGTCTGTTAATCAAGCTTCCACAAAGTCTCAGCTCAACAATATTTCAAAACTAGAAGACGCTTCCTCTGTCTAAGGCAAGTAACTGAGCTAGTTCTTGAACCACCTAGTTACCTGCATTCTTAGAATACAACTAAGCAAGTTCAGTTATTTTATTTATCATTGATCATCAGTACTTCTTGGCTTCAAAAACACTTGCCCTGTCTGATTCTCCCAGCTCAGAGCAGGGTTGCTACCTGCAGCAGCAACAGCTGCCTTCAAGGTTAAAATTGCCAAATACAGAGAATCCAGTCTGAGAACCACCTAATCAGCTGTTACTACAAGCCAAAATAGCAGCATGAGTTGTTTTTACAGCTAACATAAATACAGAAGAAAAACATCCTAATTATACATCTCAGGCTTTTCTAGTCTGTACACTAATATCTGCACATAAATCTTTGCTGGTATTAGCTGCCCACTCTCAGTAACATCAATAACAAATACTCAGCCCAAGCAGTATCTCTTTTTGATCTAAGGAAGTTTAAATATCAATAAAGATCCAAAGAATTACAGAAAGTTTCATCCAACAGGTTTAAGTCTTCCTGATAACAGCAGGCCAGAATTAGAGTTAAACCCCAATGTTTCAGAGAACAAATAGATAAGGTTAGGATTTCACACAAAACTTTAATATATCTACTGATAATGTTTTCCAGGAAAAAACAACAAAAGGATAAGCTTATATGGCTTAGCAACAACGCTGAAGTCTGTTAGCCAACAACACACGCTTCCTTCTCACTGGAACATAAAAATACTACAGAGGTTCTCCACAAGAAAGCCTACCAGGGAAGTTCAGTTTTAAGCCTACCTGGGTTGTGTTTTATCACGTTTCTCAGAGCCTCCAGGGCCATTTCAACTCTCCGTAGCCGATCTCCATGTTGATTGGACTCTACTTTCCCAGTCTGTGTTATTGCCATCAGCGTATGAAGGTACTGTGCTTGGGAACCTATGTAATCCAAGAGGCTTGCAGCAAATGCTTTAGGAAGCTTTAAATTAGAGATGAGAGCATTTTTAGCTGTGTGATGCAACAATATTCACACTACAAGAAAGTGTATCCAAATAACTCTTCCCGCTTGTCACATATCCCTTTTTTCCAGACAGGAAACACTTTACTATAATCACTGTAACATTAACCCTATTTACATTCAAACATACATCCTTAGAAAGCTGCCACTGCTTCAACAGCACTCTTAAGGTTTATGTTTGTCCATACATATAGATGGACAGCAAAGGCACTAAGCAGAATCACTACCTCCTGAAACTACTGAATCAACCTGAGCATTTGCAGTGCAATCTTGTAAAGACATTAACAACATCTGAAGCAGCACATCTTATGACAAACTCATCGTTCTTTTTAATTTTTTAGGCTCCAATAGAGAGATCTCATAACATGCTGATCACATTGAAGGAAATTTCCATAAGATCTTGTATTTTCTCCATTGTGTTTGCACTGACAGATAGATAAAGAGGAAGAAACGACATTCCAAATACCAGTTTCAACAGGAAGGTTTTAGCTCACCTCTAGTTGGAAGGTAGGGACCTCATTGTAGACTCTAACAAAAATCTCTCCCACAATAAGTTCCTTTGCATGGTCACTGAAGACAAAGTCAGATCCATAGCTCTTGTCACAATCACCCTTTAAGTAGAAATAAACAGCATGAGCTCAGATAGAAGAAAAAAACCTTGTAGAAAGTGTAAAGCTATAACCAGATAATGAAACAGACAATACTTGAACAGAAAACTTAAAGCTTTAGGAAAAGTCAGAAGCTCAAGGCAGACTGAAACATTACAAGAAACAAACTCTTAGTTTTGTTTTCTTTTTAAGACTACTGGAGAAAGCAACTTAAGAGTAGACAACAATGAATACTTGTATTAACTATGCCACTATATTACCAGTGGATGTAGCAAAACATGAAACAGTTTAAAAAAATAAAAACAGTAGTGGAATTTAAAGTAAAGAGTATCTTACTCTCTTAATCATGCTTTCTTGTTGAGATTCCAAAAACTCAAGTAATTCAGCTCTTGTCCCATTGTTCCAGATCAAGTAGGGGTTCTCTGTGTTACTGTTCAGCATCTTCAGAGTCTAAGAAATAAGGAATTTACATGATGTAACACATTTACAACAGTTTTGGATTATTACATGCAGTAAGTAGCATGCTTCATGACTTTAGTTAATCCAATCTCATCAACAGCTACACCAATTTCATAAGCAACTTTAAAGTCTCAAGTTTCCCACATACTGGAAAAACAGTATGTGTAAGTTTTTTGGTATCATAAAACCTGTATTTAATTTTTCCTCATTCTGCTTCAAGCCACACTTAGTTCAGATTTTCCTTTTATTTCTGACAGTATCTTTGTAAATGACATCCTTGACACCACTTTAGAAGTTTAGCCTTTGCTCTCGATCATCATTATATCCTTAAGCCTTCAATTAACTCAACTTCTCTGCTCTGATATTCATTTTGCAAATATTACTTCTACAGATTATTACTCTTGTACATAGTGTTTGAGGTTAAAATAGTTTATTTTCTCTGCAGTTACTCCAACTGGAAAGAAAAATAAAGATTGCAGTGCTGTTCTCTGTATCAGGTTGGTCTAAGAGAGTTCAGTGTTTTCAAAGTAACCAGGTACTCCTTCCTTAAATCCCTAGAGAAAGTTTTGCCCAACAGAAGCGTACCTCAGTAGGACTGACCACAGCGAGTTTCCTTGCAATATAGGGTGTCAACATGCCAGCCAAGCTTTTCCTGATCGCTGGGTTTTCAGGTGTAGCTTGTTCTTCAGAGAGATACCCTCCAAGGCGACTCAAGGCCAGGAGACTGAGCTTAGCAAGGCTGTTTGCTACCTCCTGAAAAACACAGTTATAAAACACTTGGAGCTTACTGAAGAAATATCAGAATAGCCAGAAAGAGTTGTCCCACACTTCTGTACCAGAATTAATAGAACTGGTATTCTCTATTTATCTGCATCACTAATTATGCACTGATGTGTAATAAAACACTAAGTGCTGCAGACAGCACAGTGTGATCGCTGTGTTGTGGGCTTAATAAAAGCAGCAAGATAGGAGCACTGATAAGCAGGAAAAACTGGGGCACAAAGGTGAGCTGAAAGCTACAGAAGGTATTCAGTGTAATAGCTTCTGATCTGACAACAGTTCCTGCTAGCACAGTCAAATATCAGCATAATAAGCCTTTCATGATGGTAACAAGAGTTAATAACTACAACAGACTGTTGAAAGCTCATCTCATGCAGTAGCTGCGGAAGAAATGCCATACTTAGGGGGTCACCATTTAAGAAAATGGAAATGTGAAGCCACTTACATTGCTGTGGGGCAAAGGGACAATATGGTCCTAAAGTAGGTGTTTCAGATAAGTTCATTATATCACTACACAAACCCTTCAGTTGAGCCTCAAGATGAAAAGAAGACTTTCTGCTAGCTCAAATTTACTTTTTTTACTGTTCAAGGTAGACAAAAATCTCTTGCATTAAGTCTATCAGAAACTACAGAGTTTGCCAGCTTTAATATTTGGACTCAAAACATGAGCTACTCAAAAAAACCCAGCTAAAAACAACAAAAAAGCCCCACCAACAAAATACCCCCACACAAAACCCAAAAAATAGTATTTACACTACTACACAAAAATGCCCTTCCAAAACTGCTCTGCTAACATTACTTTTCATATAATTCAATGATTCTAACAAGTTTTTGAATACATTTGTTTTGTTAGGAAATGGCAAGCAATAAGTGTTGGTGTCTGAAAGCATGCACCTTGTTAACATTACCTGGTGATTTGAATCTTCACTTTTCTGAATACCGCTCTCTTCTAGCGTGTAGTCATAGTTGAAGAGGTAACCCAGTAAGTACCAGAGAACTCCAGCTTGGAACAAGTGTGTTTGTAGCCAGTAATCCAAGGCAAAGGAGCTAACACACTCTACTCCCAAAGAAGCTACTCGTGGTATGTTCTGAGGGAGGAGAAAAAGTTTGCCTTAGTACTTGTAACCAAAGAAAGCCAACTGGCTTCCTTACCGAAGACTCAAAGCCAAAACTTGTTAGTTCTTGGCTACTACCTAAGCAGCACAGAGATAAAAAAATGAAGTAGACAGAACAACATTGGCAGCTGAAGTTAAGTGTCTGGTAGCCAGAAAACATGGCTAATTAGCCAGCATCCTTCAAAGGAAAAGTAATTGAATAATTATTTCATACAATTAGAAAGGAGCATTGACTAACTAGCAGAAAAACACTTTGAGAAGGTGTCAGATTTCCAGGTGAGCTTTTTAGAGCAATACATGAGTTCTGCAGGGACTAAAGAACACAAATGCATCTACAGTCAATTGCTATAATCTGGTTTTACAGTCTTCTATTTTCTATAGTTTTTTACTATCATATTGTGTTTTCACATACTCCATAGATGGGAAATTCAAGACAAGCTTTCCTTTCTTAACTCAGACAAAATTCAGCATTTATATAACATGAGTTAACTTCTAAAGAGCTGCAACAAAACTTCTTGAATACTGTTCCCACAGTTTATGCAGATTTAGAAGTCAATCTGCTTACACAGGCACTTTTACCTGCTGATTTAGTACAGTAAACTAATCAGCTAGACATGTCAGTAAAAAGGCAAAAGTAGCTGAATCTTTACGACTGCATTTTAACTCCACTAAATGGATTCAAATGTAAGCGTTGAGAACAAGGCAGTAAAGTTCCGTATCCCGTCATGATTAGTTGGTATCTTACAAAAGGGTTTGATCAGTCTCCACAGTTGTCCTATCTCCCTTAAAAGCAGAACATTCCCCTAAACATTTAACAGTTAAATATCTATTTAAGAAAAGGAAAGGCACTCTTACCTTGCCATAATACAGTAGTCTACAGAGGTCCTTGATGATGTTAGGCATTTCTGTAATCTTCTCTCTGCAATCCTCAAACTGAGCTGCTACACTGTAACACTTACTAATATATCCACATACCTACAAAAAGCAATATTTTATTGGTTCCAAGTGGAGGGGAAATGCATGCTTACAATCCTATTTTTAATATATATAATACTGTATCAATATTTTATATTATAGATACACAAATTTATCATCATATTATGTATTTATATATATATATAAAATATATATATATATTTTCTTGTTTTCCAAGAAGCTGATACAAAAAATTCAAGTTGCTGCAACTTACCTGTACAGACATATCATCTGGTTTACTGGAACGAGTCAAGACTGCTACACAACGATTAAAGGCTTCTTGCAATACCTGTGAAGATTGCATGATGCATGTATTCAGCCAGAACAAAAAACAATAAAAACTGGCAGAACATTAGCTGGTAAACCCATTTTTAGTGGCCAAAGGGAAACACATGACAAAATCTGCAGCTTGCTCAAATGGTTTGTAGGGTCAAAATTCCTTGCAAGGGCTGGTACTAACCTTTCGTGCTTTAGAGTTGACAGCATTCTCACATGTGAGCTAATACCTCAGTAAGTTTGCAGACAGCATAAAGCTGGGCAGTAGTATTGATCTGCTGGAGGGTAGGAAGGCCATACAGAGGGATCTGGATCAGCTGGATCATTTGGCTGAGGCCAATTCTATGATGATTAACAAGGCCAAGTGCTGGGACCTGCACTTGGGTCACAACAACCCCAGGCAGCGCTACAGGCTCAGGGAAGAATGGCTGGAAAGATGCCTGGACAAAAAGGATCTGGGGGTGTTGATTGATAGCCAGCTGAACATGAGCCAGTAGTGTGTCCAAGTGGCCAAAAAGGCCAACAGCATCCTGTCTTGTATCAGGAATAGCGTGGCCAGCAGGACTGGAGAAGCAATCGTCCCCTTGTACTCAGTGCTGGAGAGGCCTCACCTCAAATATTGCGCCCCTCAATACAGGTAAGACATTGAGGTGCTGGAGAGAGTGCAGAGGAGGGCGATGAAGCTGTTGAGAGGTCTAGAAAACAAGTCTTACAAGGCACAGCTGAGAGAACTGGGGCTGTTTAGCCTGGAGAAAAGGAGATTCAGAGGAGACCTTCTCACTCCCTATAACTACCTGAAAGGAGGTTGTAGCATGGAGGGTGTTGGTCTCTCCTCCCACATAACAAGTGACAGGACAAAGGGAAATGGCCTTAGTTTGCACCAGAGGAGGTTTAGATTGGATATTAGGAAAAAAAAATCTTCACAGAAAGGGTTGTCAGTCATTGGAACAGGCTGCCCAGGGAAGTGGTTGAATCACCATCCCTAGAGGTGTTTAAAAGATGTGTGGAAGTGGTGCTTAGAGACATGGTTTAGTGGAACCTGGCAGTGTTAGCTTAATGGTTGGACTCAATGATTTTAAAGGTCTTTTCCAACCTAAATGATTTTACGATTCTAATATGTGCAATGGAAAGCTCTTCTGTTCCAGTGACTTGTTCATACTTAGCTTTCAAAAACAGCATGCAGAAAGTCTCAATAGTTTTGTAAAGAACTAGAGAAACATCATGTGTAGCTTGCTTATCCACATTTCAACAGAGAAGTCTAAGTCCAGAAAGGGGTATACTCCGCAAGAGGCTTTTCCTAATGCATCCAGAAAAGAAACAGTAAGAATGGACAAGTGTCTCAACAAGATCAAAAGTGACTCTCAATTGCAACTGATATCCTATGCATGAAGTACCTAGGATGGTGGAAAAGTTAGGAAAACAGACAAACACACCCAAAAAAAGTTACTTGATTTAGTTTCTTTCCATTTACCTCAATTCCACTTTCCCTCCTCAGTTCTTCCGCATTTAATGCTGAACAATTGACAGTATGGAAAGCAAGTTCTGTAGCAGCAGGCAACAGAGGAGATTCTTTGGAAAACAAAAGGTCATCTGATGTTTCAATGGTAATAGTCTTTATCAGCATAGGATAGCCTGCATACTTGTAAGGTTTCAACTCTGAAAGAGGAAACAAAAGTCAAAGTTTACATATATGCAGAGTCTAAGCGATTTAAACCACTGCATAATTGCTAGTGGAAGATATACCAGATATATAAAGGCTAGGAGTCAAAGGAAGCCAACATCCGGGAAAACTGGAGCAAGACAGTAGTCCACACAGTCTGACTCCTTGTCACAGAAAACTGTTCATACTAGAAGCTGACAGAGCTTCACAGAAAAAAAATCTCATTTAAGATTAAAAAAAAAGACATCTCCAGCTCAACAAGTTCCCAAGCTCAAAGCCTTCCAAATGATGTTTGTTTGTCTCCAGAGAAATGCAAGTATAGCTTTGTCTGTCTTAAGCCAGGATTGTCTAACAATAAGCCTATAAGGACCTTTTCCCGTTTGACTCAGCAATGATATATTTTAAATAATTTTTTCATTTCTTTAAGGTTCAGCACTGATAAAAACCAAATTTCATCTTGCAGTATGGAGCAAATTGTGAGCCAATCTAAGTTTACCATTATAATGTAACACTTGGGTAGCAAAGCACTTTCTGCTCTGCAGGATTTGGCCATGGCAGTGGCTGCCAGCCAGGGGCTGTAGTAGAGCCAAGGGTTTGGGTATTCCAGCTCTCTATTCTCACCCATTGGGCTGTGAAAGAGGTAGTGTTGCAGCACACCCACCAGAGGACTCTAGTCAGAATTGCTACAAGATTGGCTCATTTTTTAACAGCCACATAAGTGCAAACTCATTTATACCTACAATCTGCCATCTGCATGACTGAGTACTAGTAAAGACTTCTCTGCATAGACAGAATTGCAAGTGTAAGTTATCTATGGAGGAAGATTCAGACTGATTTGTATGGGAGCAGAGAATTCCAAAGAACTACTCACACTTTTTTGAGTTAAGTTTTACTGCAGATGAATTGATTTCACAGAAGAAAAAGTCCTATTTTGAAGCTCTTTACCATAGCTACATAATGCTGTGGCAAGCCAGAAATCACATCCACAGAACACACTCAAGAAGATGGGAGATTAAAACTGACCACAACAGCCACTAAAGAAATGAACCTTAAACATTCTTCTGAGGCAGCACACTTACCTTCCTTATGCCTGTTGAAGAGGATGCTTTGAGTTTTCAAGATCAATATTATGTTTTCTGGATCTGGCCCATCTATCACCTTGGCAGACTTTGTGCATAGAAACTCATATGCCTTATTAACTTTTTCAAACATATCCTGCAAGTAAGGAAGAACAGTCTTAAGAGTTGCTCAGAAACCCCTAAATTACTACAAGTCTGCAGCATCAGTTTCGATGCAGGTGAAATAAAGCATTCCAGGTTATTAGCCTCAACACTAGTTTCACTGCCTTATTACACTTCAGAAAATACTCAGGATAACATTAAGAAGACTGGATCACAGATCAGTTTTCTTTTGTCTCCTAAACTCCACCAAAGGCAAGAGACTAGAACCAAGACAATTCTTCTACGACAAAATTACAAGTACAGTTTAACTGACTGTAAGAATAGGCAGAGGATGCAGTCCGTTTTCGAAAGGGAGCAATTAGCTTATTTAGGTCCTGTGTAACTCTTTAAACCAGATGCTTTCTGAGCAGTAGGTCTGATCTGATTACAATTGCTTACTGTAGAAATCCTAATATTCCTTGATTGACACAAGTTACTCATCTGCAGTATGAATCTGTATTTTAGGATTCACTCAGGGCACAAACTTTCAAAAGGAGAAAGAAGATTTAAGTGGGCATTTCAGAATTCTTAATACATGTAACAGCTGAATTTGTCCCCAATTTATTAACATCATAACTTTGTCTTGTACATACCCTGCCTTCTGGATTCTTGTCTGGGTGATATTTTTGTGCCAGCCTGAAATAAGCTTTCCTGATCTTGCTTTCATCGTGTCTACAAGAAAACAAGTCCTTTACATTGAGTATCAACAACAACAAAAACCACAAAAAAAACCAAACAACCCATCACAAACAACCACCACCAATCAAACAACTACCACACACAGAAAAACAAGCCTGGATTCTGATAACAGTATTAATAATAATTGCAATTAAGTGAAAACTATAAAGCTCTCATATTTCAATTTGAAAATCCTGCTTCGTCAGCTGACACTGAATGGGGGTTATCATGCGGCCACAAAATAGAGATAAATCTATTTTAGCACCTCTCTTGTACTGAATATACTAATCAGAAGGTCCTCAAGGTTCTTGAACCTTCTAAGTGAAGAGTCTAAATGAGCTATAAGTGGTAAAAATCAGTAGTTTGTTATTTGTAACAAGTGCACTGTTCTTGAAGGATAAATACAAACTGCTGTCAGTTCTTTTCTAGAGTCCTGAAGTCAGAAACCAGTGACAAGACAGGATGTAAAAAATCCCAAGGATATTACCCTCAAGAAAAAGGACAATATTTGGCAGGGGAAGAAGGATGATTAGAGAAACAGAGTTCAACTTTTAATATCTTCAAGTTCTGCCATATTCTTTGCTCACTGTGGTTGAGTCTAATGCTTGTCCTGTGCAACACCCTACTGAATGCTTTGTAGGAGAGCTCCAAGCATTCCTCTTTTACCAATTTCAGTTTCTCTGAACACTTTACAGTTATTCTCTCAAACATTGGAGTTGGATTTTCAAGCTTATTTTCTTTTTAGATAAAGCAATTCGTTATTAATCAGTTAGACATAACTGAACTGGTAAAACTAATTGGTTGAGAGTACTGAGATAAGAAACTTCAGTTTGTTCTGTGTAAGGAGTTTATGTAAATGTAGTTAACTTTAAATACCAAAAACAACTTACTGGCCTTGTCCTTTGGGAAGGTTAAGGACTTCATAAGCATCATCTATTGACATGGTAGGTGGCTTCTTTTCTACCTCCTTCTTCCAAGCTTCTAGTGTATCTTTCAACAGTTTAACCTAAATAATTACAGTTTATTAGTGTTTCATTCATACTGACATCTGTACATATCATCATTTTAAATAAAGTGCTGCTTTATTAATGAATCCCTATCACCCATCACCCTAAGTTCAAAGGCCTAATCCTTTTATCTTTAGTAATTATGGTTCTCCATCCAGTCAGGAAGTTTCCTGGATGCTTTACTTTGCTTTTTAGTAGTGATCACAAGGAGGATATATTGAATATGATTGCTATGTGGCATGAAGACTATTCTGCTTCAAGATAAAGCGTTTAAAATATTTGCTTATGAACTGAAAGTCAGGATCAGTTACTTGAAACAAACCTAGCATTTGATTTCCTGAATTTGGTACAAGTCCCACTTTTAGGACTCTGAAAGATCAAGAACTAAGTGATCCTAAAAAAATTTGTACTTACTGGATCTTTAATTGGCCATTCTGGAAATCTGAGTGTATCACAAAGATGCTTGAGGTAATAAATGTTACAGAACAGCTCATTTTCCAGTTGTGGATAGTTGATAACTGGGATAGGGCAGTATTGGTAGAGTGCTCTTGTATTGCTTTGAAGACGAGGGGTGAAGTCAGCAAGATGAGCAGCGATCTTCTCTATCATAAGACGCCTAAAAAAAATTACAAAGTTTGGTTTAACTTTTGTCAAGCAGACCTCAGTTCTCAGTGACTGTACAAGTGTGTTCAATGATTTCTTCTGAAAAGATTTTCCTTAGTAGTTTCCCACATTTCAGAGAGGATTCAGAATAGAATTCAGTCCTATTCTGTACAAAAACCTATTTCAACACCATTAAAATTACTTTATTAAAAACAACAAAGTGACATTTTGCTTTCCCTCAACACCTCTTTTACTTTTTGTATTTTTATGTTCTAAAAATGCACTGTAATATTAGAGGCGTATCTCCTAGGTATGTACTAGTAACAAATGAGTACAGTAAGTATAAAGCAGTTCATGTAAATACTTAAGTCTCTACTCATGAAAGGAACTTAATCAAGTATGACACAGGCAGACATAAAGCATATTGTCAGATGTCAGGGAAATATTCTCCTTCCCTCTGCCAATTCCACTCCCTCCTGCCCCTGTTATTTTTATATAGAAGCAGATGGCAATGCAGGACATTGCCCTTGCAGAAAGCAAACATGAAACCCAGGTATTTTTGGCTTTCCTTAAGAATGTTAAGGACAAGACCTCTTCAGCACAAGATGTAGTTCAGATTTATTTGTCCCTCTGACAGAAAAGAGTTACCTCATTTCATTGCTCCAAATTGCTTCTGGAGTGTCAAATTCTCCAAGGAATATCTCAGAAAATTTTTCTGGTTCATAGTTTTCTAAATAACACACCATTGCTTCAGGAAGAATATGTCCAAGTATACTTCTTTGAACTAGATCTTGACCTTTTGTCTACAGGAGAGATCATATTGTCATCTCAAAGGTAATCTGAATTCAGTCTCGCTAACCAACTTGAAATTTAAACAGCTCTCCCCCTTTTCCCTGATAGTTCTCTAATTCTAACTCTGGAGAACTTAGCGAAAGAACAAGCATCATCGTTAACATCAGTAGAGGTGGTCTGCAAAACTATTTGGAAACAGGGATAGTTACTTTTGCAATCTACTCACTTCTTCAGACTTGAAAGCTTGTTTTGTATGTGTGTATTTCAAAAACCTAGAAGAGAAACAGCAGTTATCTTCCTGTTTAACTGATACTTAAGGCACCCTTGAAAGACAAGCAGACCAACATAGTCCAGCTGGCAAGTCTCATACATTTACTTTGAGATGAAAGGGTAACAGCATCAAATCCTTGGGAAACCCACCAAGTGACACACTTCCATATTATAAACATCACCTTATGTTCATTATTTCAGTTTGAAAGTCTTTTTCCTGAAAGCTTGTTTTCTCCACAAAAAAGCAATAAACAAAAAAGAAGCTCAGAGACACAGACCTTTCCCTACAAACCTCTCCCTGCATCGTTAGATCACTATTGCAGAGATGAAACAAGATGACCTTACACTAACTGCTCAGTCCTGTCACACTAGAGTAATCACATAAACATGTATGCATTTTACTATACAAAAGACTTAACTGGAATTGTACAATAGCTTTTTAAGAACTACTGAATTTAGAGCAAGAGTACTGGAATGGACTGCAGTAGCCACCTGCCTGTGCAGTGTATTTGCCAGGCAGTACAGACTAATTTAACTGGTTTAGGCCTCAACTAAAACAGGCTATTAGTTTTTTTCCACCACTTTTGATAGCTACTTACTATAAAAAACTACATTAGCTTATCAGTAGCCTATATTACTACTCTTCAGTGCCTGGCAGGGTCATAAGCAATTCAGTTTTTTAGTGACTGATTAGACCACATGAAAGTGATATTTCTAGAGGGTGTTTGCTTGGAATCTCATGTTGGTTCTAGCTAGCCACAACCCCTAGAGCATTTAGAGCGACAGTACTTCTGAGCATGACCGGTCAAGAAATATTTTGGGTATTATTTTTCCTCACCTTGCAATAGGGAGTACATTGGAACCCGTGTACATCATGATAAAGAAGAATACTCCACTCAGATAAAAACGAGGTAACTGAGGGTTATCTTGCATGACATGAAACAGCAATATAGCAACTTTTTCCACAAGGATAGGATCAAAAGTCAGTAATAGCTGAAATGAAAGGACACAAGAATTTATATTAGCTGCTTGGGTAGTCTCAGTTACCTAGCCAAAACTGAAGTTTTAACCAATTCAGTACTGGGACAAGCCAGTAAACCTACAAGAATTTATTAAAGAATACTTCAGCCCCCAAAATAACAACTTTGAATCCCAGAATGTTTAAAGTTGGAATGGACCTCTGGAGGTCATCTTGTCTACCCGCCCTGGTCAGACGCAGGGTTACCTAGAGCTGGTTGTCAAAGACGATGACTAAATGGCTTTTCAGTATCTCCAAGGGTAGAAATATTTATTAGTGAGATATTGGCTGAAACCATATGAAGTTTGTAACAACACCCAGTGACACAAACAACGGCAGGATGCCAGAGATGTCATTTGATATGTTTGCCCCACTTAGAAGTATTCATAGAGGGAAGATAAGTCAGACTTCTGCTCATTTCAAAACATTTTTGAAGAGCTGCTTACCTGAGTGATATGAGGAAGGCAAGTACTATCTGACAACAGCCTTTTCACTCTAGGCAGAGGTCTTATAATAGCATTATCCTGATCCCTAAAAAAAACCAGACAAATCGGCACAGCAGTAAGCACACATGCACCTTTTCTGTTTCAACAATGAACAAATTTATCAAGCCATAAATATCAGGCTATTGAGATCATATTTATTGTCATTATTTTTGTTAACTTCAAAGTTTGTTGTTAGTGTGGTTTAACATCATGCACTAAATCAGCTTTGCTTCCAACTTGAGTACGCCTGCAAAGAAAGATTATGCCACTGTGCATTAGAAACATACATAGCTTGTGCATTCATTTTTGCAGTCCCTTTCACAATACTAGCATTGTCTCATTTACAAACTCTCTATTTCCCCACAGAGTTAATTACTACTACATAAAACACTAACACAGTTCATTAATGTGCTACTTGGTTTTTAAGAAAAGCTTTAAGATAGAAATTATGAATTTATGCATCTGCCAGAGAAAGTTAACCACTTCTGCTGAAAATTAGTGTTTACCTGCTGGGAAAATATC
This sequence comes from Nesoenas mayeri, assembly GCF_963082525.1. Taxonomy (NCBI): domain Eukaryota; kingdom Metazoa; phylum Chordata; class Aves; order Columbiformes; family Columbidae; genus Nesoenas; species Nesoenas mayeri. The sequence continues at coordinate 118,173,760 of NC_137543.1, forward strand.
CACACATTGTGATGAGCATGTTGAGTACAAGTGTGGCAAGGTCAGTCTCATTCAGCACAGCCTGGCCGCTGGCAAGCAAGCACCACTTCAACTGAGGGATGACCTGCAATGGTCGCCACCCATCCATACCTTGAGCCCAGCAACGTGTTTTTGAAGTCAGTTTTCCACTGTCCCATAGTTCCTGCATCTATTGAAAGATCAGATTAATTAGTTGATCTGGCATTCAGAGCTACCTTTGCTCCTAAACATCCATTCTCAAGACAAGATTTTAACTGCTGGATGGCAGACTACTATGGTTGCATGAAATTCCAACATACTTATAACTGTCAGGAAACATGAAGTAAAAGACTGCAGCATAATTGGGGCACAGAGGGGTAGGCAGCCTTACCCAAAAGGGCTGTGGTTCTTGGCATATCAGGTCCATTACCTAGCTTTTATCCTTATTTAAAGAGTTACTTCAAGAATATAGTTTAGCATTGTTTACAGTTTTCCCTCTTACTGTTTGAAACACACCCAGTCTCCAGGATGGAAATAATCTTTTAAGTTTGCGAGTTTGAAGCTGACAAGTACCTCTTGAAAGCTGTAAGGACCACTCCTTTCTTTGTCAGCATTGCCAAAATACCATTCTTTCTCACTCTCCCTCTTCATATCAGGTGCCGCCTCAATCACATTGCTCTGGAAGTTGATGTTTAAAAGATTAGCTTTAGCTTCAGTGCAAATATCACATTTCTACAGGAAATTTGAGCAGCTTTTTTTATTTTATTTATTTTTTTTTTTTTAAGAATTGTCCTTTTAGCAAAGCAATGTGTAAGTAGTAAGAAACAAAGGCCACATACCTGCAGAGGGACTGTAGCTCTGCTCGTGTGAAGATGTGCCAGAGTAAGCAAATCTACAAGTATTCTAATGCCATTTGAATCCATAAGGTCCTTCACATTTTTCTGTTAATGGATGAACTGAGTTACCACAAGCATTTTCTATCTAAGAGTTGTTACAAGTACTGAACAGTTTTATTCAAGTAACAAGGGGCATGAGAAAAGTCAAATTCTCTCAAATGACTAGAATGGTAAAATCACCAGAATATCTACATTTCCTTCACCTTTCTCACCAGCAAATAGCTAATGCATCCCAGAAAACTGTATCAGACATTGTTTTAAGACTTCCACGGGACTTGATTTTTTGCTTAGGTTAACCCTGAAAGACTAGTTCAGACTATTTCATACAGCTGAAAGAGTGATAAACTACTGTTAAGGGTACATGTCCGCCTTACCTTATTAAGGATCAGCTTGTTCAGAAACAGTATCAATCTGTCCCGCTCAAGCCTGTCAGTGCACTGTAAGAGCAGAGGAGAACAAAGAAGTATTTACTAGCACATGTAAGAAGCTACCTTCAAAACTCAGTACTGTTGCACCTGCAAAGACCTGTTTAGGTTTTCATGCCCAAGATAAAACTCCTGACTATTAAATGTCCAATTTCATGCACAACTAAATAAATGTAGCTTTCTGCCACTGAAGAAGAAAAGGCCTTGTGGCCCACCACCACCCCGCTTGTTGTGCTGGCTCTGACACTCAAACCCACTTTTCTACTCAGTCTGTTGTTCTAAAGGGACAGTGTTGGATTCCCCAGTTAGCTAAATAACACAAATACAAGGAAAAAAAGAGAATGCTTTGAGTCAGCAGACAGAAAGGGTTTTTGATGTTATGTCTGTGGTGAGACTATCAAGATTCAAGGCAAAATGACAAGAGAGTGCACTAGTTCGGTTTCACTGAAAACATCCAGATCTAAAACCCACATGGATACTAGCAGAGAACCCCTTCTTTGGAATGCATGGAAATGCATTTTTGCAAGCTGTGCCAGTCGTCAGACATAACTGAACAGACACTTAACAGGCAAAGAAGTTACCACTAAAAATCTAATCCATCACATTTGCCAATCTAGGGCTATAATTTCATCAGGTTAGGAACTGTTGCTAGTACTCGAGTCCATATTTCAAAATATAGTGATGTGGAACAAGGTTCTCCTCTTAAAAAGCTTAGCTTTTGCATTTTTCAAAAGCAAGCGCAAGATAAATATCACATAAAGTTCCTTCACACCATTTCTGTACAGCCTGAAAACATGTTAAGGCCAACAAAATGCAGATATAAAGAAACTTGTCTGAACTACATTTATGATGAGCAGGGTTTTTTTAATGAAACTGCAACTGAATCAAGGGAAGATAATAGGAACACTTGATGACAGCATGAAAAAGTATTCATGCTGCAGTTTCACATTGTGTAAAAACAAAACTTTCACAGCAATTTGAAGGATCTGAACATATGTTGGACTACCTGTACATTAACTACTATACCAAGTAACTTTAAATAATTCTTACCCTTTCCAACATCCCAACAATGTACTTAGTATCAGAAAATGGCCCTATTTCTTCATGGCATCTTCCATAAACAATGGCCAATGCTTGCAGACACAAGCATTTCATATTCACTTTTGGGGTAAGCAAAAACCGATGGTACAGCTCATTGAAGAATTCGTATCTAAGAAAAAGATGAGATTTTAGCAAAGAAAACTGAGACCTTGGGAACAAGACAGAATTTTAATAATGTCTCACGATTTTTTGATTGCTCCAGTCTCTTCAGTTTCATCTTCTTCCAGTAGCAGCCTTAGATAATAATCCCCTATTTTTATTTCTTCAGAAAGGCAGTCATATTTTACCTGTAACACAGAACAAGTTACTTAACAGTAAATATGTTTCTCCCCCATTCAGTTTTCACTTGCATAACAACGCTGTACTTGCTTTCATCCATACATTCAACAAGGTTAGCAACCCCTCTTACAGTCTGAGGAAGACTGAAATCTGCAAGTTTGCTGTCAAAGAAATATAGATCTACAAAATGTATGCTATAAGCTATTGTTGCTCTTCAGAACAAATGAAGTCTCTTGTCTTACTGAAACCCCAGCTTCCAGCCTTTAAGTAACTTGTCTCTAATATCAGCTGGTTTTATTAACTAAACTCGGGTAATAAGTGATGTATTCAGTGACTCATGCTTTAATAAGTAGTTATTCCATTACAGGGTATTTCACTCAGTGTTACTACAAGCACGAAACACAAGCATGACTTAATTACTAGTTATACTCTTTGTTATGCTGGGTAATAAAAGCCCAGAGGCATCAGTTTACACATCAAGAAGCTGAAGGTAAATTGCACAATGAAAGCCACCATTAACTTCAGAGTAACTACATTAAATTTAACCATATGCCTCAATGCTCAGTGGTTTTAAGCATTTAGCAAGCACCTCATTTAGAGGTACCTCTAATAAGCCACAAAAGCCTCGCTCCACAGCAGGTTTTCTTATCTATAGTTTGCAGGCCACATAAAGGTCTCTACAGATTTGACCACAGCACATGATACAAAGAGGTTCCACTAACCAGAACACTTCCAGAGCAACCTCAGTCCACCAACTCCCTTGGCAAAGTGACAAGTTCCACAGCTGGCAGAGAAGCCTTTGTCACCACTACATAGTTAGTTCAAATACTTACTGCATAGCCTGACAAAGTATTCATTTAAAATATTTAAAAGCAAGTCTCAGAGACAGCAGCTGTTCAAAGATCAGGTTACAGAAGCTCCCTCAGCCATTCCCAAAGTATCCTGGGCTGTAACTGCAAGAACATCAGCAATACACTCCAGCAGCATCAGCCACATGGGGCACAGAGTGCAGGTGGGAAGCCTTCATTACTACATTTCAAATCTGTACTCTCGATTCCACCCTAGTTAGCACCTCTAAAGCACATAGAGCTGGCATAGCAGGCATGTGGCACCCAGAAGGTCAGGTCCATACCTGAAGGAAGCTTCAAAAGCTAAATGCCAGTGCAAAAAATATCAATCCAACCCCAAACTTAGCCATTTACTGCATGAAGGTAAGAAGCCACCTGTAGCTGTGTGATAGGGGTAAGTTGCATGCATAAAATAGTTCTTTCTCCTGAAGCATTAGCTTGATGTCTTGCAACTCTTTCTGATTTGCCAGAGTAGTCAACTGAGAATTCCTCAAAAGCAGCAGTTTATTCTTGTTTCACTAGCAGTCCTCTGCTTAGATTTCAACTAGAAAGCTGTACTGTAACAAGGATGGCATTGGGAATATCTAAGAATATCTTACAGTTGAATTCAAGTGTGACTTATTTTTTTCTTTAGCATTACACATTGAATAAAACTGTGTGGAACCATAACAATACTGGAGATAAAGGGTAGAGTACAAGAGGTGTTTATTAGCAGATTACTTAAAAATGTCTTGCAAGTTGTTTTAGGACCACACAGATCATTTTGCAGAAGCCTGAAAGGCTATTTTGACTTTAGGAACTGCTGTTCCTAGAACGTAAAGACAGTATCTTCAATCTATAATTAACAGAGCAGCATGGTTTTAGCTACGTAACCTATTCATGGTTTGGCAACCCAGTATTTAATGTCCTTTGGATCACTGAGATATGATGGAAATAAAGATAAGGAACTTGCTATCAGGAAGTAGTGACTTGTGAAACTACCCAAAACAAGTCTGATGGAGCATATTCAAGACAAATATGACTTATCTTGACAATGTAACACTAACTCTCCTCTTTTCCTCTTAATGCAAGAATACATCAAGGGTTATGATCAATGTTTCATCTCTACAGTGTCACTTGTCAGGCTGAAGAAGTTTCAGTTTTGCAGAGTGACAGTGGACAACAGTACCTGTTGACAGCCTCAAGCCTTGGCAGCAGTTTATTCTAGAACCCCAAAAGAATTCCAGCTTGCAGTCAAGGATTGTCAACACGAGATTCACTCACGTAGTTAGAGACAGAAGTGGGACATTTTAAGTAGACATATTTTACATACACAGTTTCTCCTACAGTGGTCATTTACCTCAAACTCCTGATGGTTCCACGAGATAACATTAGCACTACCAAGTTCTCTGTCAATATTAAACGCTCTCATCTCAGACTCAAGAGTATCTCTCAGTTCTTCCCGCGTTTTGAAGTTCCAAATCAAGTTTGATCTAGCATGATCCTGAAGAAATCTAAGAAAGAAGATACATCGTTTAAACCCCTCAAAACATTATCTGAAAGGCAGACAAGACTCAGCTGGCAAGCTAGAGAAGATTAGCATTAGTGGACCTTAATTAGAAGGCACTGAGTAGTGGTCTCTGGTTTGTTAATTACAGTAGTTCACTTATATTGTGTTTTCATAACCATGGAGGTGAGCCTACACTAAAACATGGCTGTTGTCATTCCTTTCGGTTCCATGTAGCTGATGCATATAGCTGATGACCAGAAGACATGCAAGTTATTCATCATATCTGCCAGTAAGGGCTACAAGTGAACAATAATCCAGGGCAGATGACATGCACATACCAAGTGTATGTTTAAAAAAAAAATATATATATACACAAAAATAGAAGTTGATGTCTCAAGTGTCACAAGACAGTCAGTGAACATTTTTCAGTGCCAGTTACAAAACAGCTTTTGGATCCAGAGACTGGCTGAGAGCAGCATTTAATACTCAAAATTTAGGAGCATGCAAATCTTCCTTTCATGCAACACTTGCACAGAACAGAGTATATTTGACCTTCAGAAATGTTAAGCACCAAATCAAAACAGTTTAGTTTATAGAATTTCCTTAAGCTTGGTTTAATAGAGGTTATTGAACAGTTAAACTTTCAGTCTCAAACATAACTTGTCTAGCCAAATCAAAGTAATATCTTTTTTCAGATGGAAGCCCCTCCCTTGTAAACTTTCACAGTTTTAAGAACTCACAGGTAAGCAAGCTGCATTTAGGACCTGTGGTGTCATTTGAAATCCAGTATCCATGTGTTTTCTCTTTGCCTGTCTTGAGCTCATTTTTACTCGGATTCAAGTTAAAACATTGTGATGACCTTACAAGCTGACACATTAACACGCTACAACGATACTCACTGCCGCTTTACTTAGTCTTCAACATCATGCAGATCTGCACCTGCAGTTTGTTATTCACTCTTTCTTTTGATTCAAGGGAAAAAAAGGATATAGTTTGATAACATTTGAGAAGCTTTCCAAATTCTCCTATTTCCTAAACACAAGCTAAATCATTAAATACACCTTAGGATTTCATTTTTCATAATTTCCTGTTACAGAGCACTTGCAAGGCAGGCATAAACTGGAATCGAGCCACAGCAACTCAGAAAATGCTAACAAAAAAAAATCCAGGCACATAATAAGCTGTATCCGAGACCACCATATTAATCTTAGTATCTTGCCTGTAATAGAAGAGATCCCAGTTTGCTTCTATTTTTATTCTTTGGCGTCGTTTCCTTAATATCACAGGCTTTTGAATAATGTTCTGCAAAAAAGCCAAATTTAAGAAGTCAGTAGAAACAGATATGCGCCATTTTCCTCTTTTAAATAAAAGATGAGGTTTTTTTACTCCTTTAAAAGCCACACTAAGTTAAGCCTCATTAATAAGGTCTTCTTTTCTAGCAAATAGTAGCAACAGACTTTCACAAGTGTTATTTAAGCCAAGTTAAATCATGCCAGAGAAACTTTCAGCTGTTTAACAAGTCATTAATTTAGAAGCAAGTTATCCCTGAGAAAAGCTTAGTTCCCATCACCATAAGCACTCACCAGCTCCAAAGCTCATGTATGGGGAAACCCACAACATAAATGCTTTGCTCTTGAAAAGAAATAACTAGAGCAAGTCACATAAATAAAGTCACAAACCAGACTTGGTCACTGAAAGGTTCCCTAGTTTGATCAAGCATGAAATCAATGTTACACACTCTATATAAAGTATTACATGCAAGCAGAAGTCTGAGCAACATAATCCACACAGGTGGCAGAGATACACGGACTCACCATATTGTTTCTGTCCTGATTGTGATGGAAAGTTGGAAGAAAAAGAAAAGTTACATTTAACAAGCCACATCCACTGAAGTAATTCAAAGTGGTAATACCAAACTTGCTACTACCTTTTTCAAGCTACACTTGCATATGTTTACTGTGAAATTAAACAGCTCAGAACTTCAGACAGAAAAATGATTGTTTAAACTCTGCATCTAGACAAGATGGTTCAAGTGCAATTTGCCATTCCACCGCTGTTTTCCACATTTCTCCATTAATACTTGGTTTTGAATCTAGTTCACCATTATTCTGGAGATAATACCTGTCAAATTTCTGCATCATAGCCCTTGAGCTAGATTTTACCAAGCTAAGGTTTTCCTAAACTAAAACTTATTGTTACATCAGATCAAGTACAAAGACAGGCATTTCCAATATTCTGCATTGCTCTTTTTGTCCTTCCTTGCATGTATAATAGTTTGTTTCATTTCCAGAATGCATAAAACCAGGCTTAGTCAGGAGACTAAAGTAAGTTATGGAAAACACCTTCTAATTCAAAGAGTTTGTCATACAGAACATGATGATAAAACTAAAGGAAAAAGGAAAGCAACAGTAAGAACTCAAGCAGAGCCTGAGCTACCTTCTTATAATGGCAGATCAAAACAGTCACTTATCACTTCAACCTTAACTGTAGTTAACTGTATAGGCTTATGTTGCAACTTAAGCACTGAAATACCTATATTCAAGGTAACACTCAGCTTCTTCAAGCAAGTTCCATAACTAAAATACCACCAGCACAAAGTACACCATTTTGGACACAAAGGATATTCATAGTGTCTTCCAAATGTAGTTTAAAAACTGGCTTTGCCACATTTCAAGGACTTTCCTGTTCTCCTGTATAATTATCTTGGAAGAAATGTATATAAGCTGCAGTCCAGTTTGATAAGGCTGGCTAAAGCAAGAACAAGCTAAAGCTTAATACATCTGCTGAAGGAATCCATCTGTCCACTTTACATTCTCCCTGGAATCCATTTCTAACCCAAGATGAAGAGTACTAAGAAGCTGAGAGTTTGCTAAAAGGAAGCAGAACTATTAAGTTTCTCACATTTCTGCACTTCTATTCCTGTCACACTTCCTTCTGATTTCATGGAGTTGTAGGTATTCTTCTATAAATTTAGTCAAGTTGCTATAACAAAGAACTTCAAATACTTTTACCTCTTTTTGAGCTATGCCCATTCTATCTCTCCAGTGCATCAAGACCAGATCCACCTTCTCTTTGGCAAATTTTTCAACCTCCTTCGCAGCTTTTCCAGCCAGTCTCTGCCACTCTGGCACTTTATTAAACTTGCCATACTGATCCTGCAGAATAAATCTTATTATTTATTTGCAGTTGCAGGTCTACCAATATATTTGATTCAGGTCAATGCAACAGTCAAGTCTCTGTATTATAACAGAAAAGTCACTATGAGCATACATCTATATAATTGAAGTAGTAAGCAAGCTGCATATACTTACAGTTGCAATTTTTAAGTTATCTCTAACATGCATCCTATCAGCATCTTTTTCAGGAACAGGCTCAGCACTGTCAAGGTATGCCAGCAAACCTGGTGGCTAAAAACATTTGAAACCAATATAAACACAGATGTGGCTAATAGAATAATACTCATCACATTCAGTAAGAAGATATTTCTTTAAATTAGAAATTTCAAAACAGTATTTACATTCTACTCTAAAGCAAGTACTTAAAGCTACAGCAGCTTTTTTGCTTTTATTAGTGAAATGCCACCATCCTCAACAGAACCATTCAATTAGCTTCAGTACAGCAGAGCTCTTGCCTGTATTCCATTTCTTAAAGGAGCACTTAATGAAGCTAAGGGCTGCAGGACAAAAAGACTTGATCCCACAGAAATATTGAGGAGCATGAATACTGTAACACTAGGATCCATCCATATCCTCTGATATGGATTGGATGTTGCATGTGACATTAGACATGAGATAGCCTTCCAGAAGACAGTGACCAAGATCAGGACAGTTTACTCTGCCAAAAATTAAGGAACTGCTATTTTGAGTTTTAAAGTGGGCATCTTTCCAGATTTAGCAATTCCTCACACACTGTGCTTTGAACTAGTTTTACTGATGCAACTTAAGCAAGAACTTTTCAGGAAACTCTAAGGGTGAAAGAACATAGGACCTATCAGTCCATATATAACTTTAATTATAAGGAAAGCAAGCTGGACAGGCATGAAAGCACAAACAGAACTGTTGCCTTAAGTTCTTGCTGACACTAAGCACTAGAGACTATGTTTACTATGTCTCCCACATTATTGTCCTTTTAATAAAGAAAAACAAGTCAGACACCTTATTTTTAAGTTTTGTGTCATACACCATTTTTTAAAGTGGCAGGAAAGTAAGAGAATCTGAGATGTTTTGTACTAGCCATCAACATCCTTTAAATAGCAGATGCCAGACTGTTGATCTCCCATGCTAGACTTCTCCCTTGGAGGGGAAAGGGGATATGTTTACCATATAGACTACCCCAAGCTTTCTAATACTACAAGCTCTCAGATTTTATTATTTCCCTACTCCATATCCCATTTTTACTCACCAAAATACGCTTCAACAAGTTCATAGCAGTTTTGTTCTCAGCTGTCCAGAGGCCAACCAAATGTCTACTTAACTGCCTGAAAAAGCCACCAAAATTAATGAACTGCAAGTTCACATTTTAAACAGGCTTTTAAATCACTAAACTGACACCCTTACCATGCTGGTGAAATGAAGATGAGCAAGAGCTTCGTGCTCTTGAGTGAGTAAGAGCACAAAGCATTATATTGTTCCAGTTCAAGTATATGCTTAGCATGCTTTAAAATGTTGCCTTTAAGAAGTTCCAGTGAAGTTAGTGGAACAGCAGCAGCACATGCTGGAGGATCTAGATCTCAAAAGAACACTTGAACAATAGAGTAGAAACTAATAATCTAATAACAAAGCTTAAGTTTAACTAGTCAATCTTAAATTAAAATTCAAGTTAAGAGTCTAGAAGCCATCAAGAACTGTTAACTGCTCTACGTGAAGCTCTTAATACATGTTATCAGCTACAAAAGCCTTTTTGGGAGCCTGTCTTCTACACTGCTTTCTGCCACCATTTGTCACTAGGGTTCTGCTACATTCAACTGACACACTGCTTACAAGCAAGTCATAAGTAGTAGCTTCAAACAGAACTAGTATGACAGAAGGTTTCAAACAAGCTCTCTCCTAGATGATACATGGTGGCAACAAGTTCCACTTGTCACTACCTTGCTTCAAAACTCTTTAAGCACTTCAGGAATGTGCAGCAAAAACTTCTATTCTATGGTCTCATATTAGGGTGGAAATAATTGAATTATCACTCATCCTCTTCTGCATAACCTCAGGCCAGTCTCAGAGCTCACAAATTCTACTGACTGTTGAATTCAGGGGATGATTTCTGCATGAGACTGCTCTCTCAGATGGAATTGGTGACCCTAACTGCATGCAAGAGGTCTGAGGTATGCACACCAGGATATATACAGTTGTATAACACAAGATGAACCTTTTTATAAGTTCCAGACATTCACCTTGCCTTTTCTTTCCCTGAGTGTTTTCAGAAAAAAAAAAAAACAACAAAAAAACCAAAAACTTGAGCCTCTAATGAGTAAGCAATTCAAGTTCCATTTCGGCAAAAAAATAAGTTTTATTAAGTGGCTGCAGTCTCAGCTGAAGTTTACTCCAACATACCAGCTGCTAAAGTAAAAATATTCTCCTAAAGAGCTGCAAGTTTTCTTCCCTGACCTCCCCACGTTTTTAGTATTAACTAGGCCATTGCTTAGACTTTTTAAAGATAATACATCAAGCGAGACTGACATACCTATTTGTAAGCATCCTCTGATCTGTGCTTATTGTAAACATAGCAGTGTGCAAGTGACGAGGTAAGGCACCTTCACTGAGAGCAAGATCTTGCATTTTGGTAGCAATTTCTTTGTCTCCTTCCTTTGGAAACAGGGCAAGATGATTACTAAAGAAAGAATCTTAGTTAAGCTGTTTTTATCTTAGTCTACAGTTCCAAGGCCTTCTTGACCATCAGTTATGTCAACTAATATGCAAAAGTCAGAAGCTATACTATAATGGGCTTTAAGTGCAAGCTCTCAACAGCAACTGATCAAAGTTGTAGTAAAGCCACAAACCAGATAATTGGTAGTTATATCTATGAGGACAGTAACTGGATAGAGTAAGACGCATGACTCCCATCATAGATCAGAAGGCTAGTAGTACATTTACAAGTACCATTTTCACACTGCAGTTGCAAATTAGGGTTAAACAAAGAATGACAGCCACGAGTAATTGCTTGTTGCTTGACTGGGGTCAACAGTAACTATTGAAGAGTAACTGCTGCAGTTCTGTTTAGACAGCCACATGGATAAGACTGTCACTCAGTCAAGAAAAAGCTTTTACTGCATTTACTTGCCCATGTCTCACTATAGTTCAAAAGACAGGAGTTGTAATAAACAGCACAGCAACTTTTAGCTAACATTATCAGAGATATCAATGGAAACTTGCAGATTTATAATACCTCTATTTCAAGTGTTCATTCACTTTCATTCCAAGAAACTACTAGACACACTTCAGATGCATAAGCCATTGCGATACAATGAGGCACTAACTGAAGCCCTGAATTTCAACACAGGAAGTGTCCAGAGTCAGTTGGCAAGGTCACCCTGCAACAATCACGAGCAGCCTTGGAGAAGTATGGACTTCGTCCATACATCATGTGGTATGGAAACTAACAAAAGCCAAATCATACTTTTTGAAGCAGAAAGAGCAAGAACAGAGGCTGACACCACTAGTCTGCTCTGGGACACTACTGCCTGCTAATCCCAGTCCCATTCCATCTGGCAATGCATCCCAGGAAACATGGCCTCTCCTCCTGGAGACACGCCCTTTGACATGCAGGAGAAGACCGGTGGCTCTGAAGTACGTGACTGAGCTACATACAACATTAACAGCCAAATCTTGACTGCAGTATGAGAACATGCAAGACACTACCTGATGTCCCAACTCACATGCCTTCCAAACCCCCAAGTGTAAGACAAAGCAAGTTGCTGTATTAAACCACTCACAATTAAGCAGGTGTTCTGTTCCCCATCTTCCCTCCACCCACCTCCACCAACAGAAGCTAACATAAGACTTCTACTGGTAAGCAATTGCACTTCCAAAATAGACAATACTTATTCAGCATGCTATCCCAAATAATACTGATAAAAATCTCACCTCTATTATTGCCTTCATTACCAAACCCGCTCCTTTCACAATTGCCATAGAAGGGTGCTAAAACAGAACATTGGTACAATAATTATCCAGGAAGAAAATTTGAAGATTAGATCATCTGTGATTCAGTTTCCTTAACTCATCTACACGGCTGTTCTACCTCCAGTTCTGGGCAAAAGTTAGTATTCCAGTTTTGTGAAAGCTAGTCCAACAAGAGTTCCTCCCTATACCTTTAAACCAGAATCTCTCATGCAACTATCAGATGGACTTCTTGGCACTGAACAATACTATATACCAGAGAAGCTGGAATAATGCTCAGGAAAATGGTCTAATAAATTCATGCTAACCAAGAAGCAGAAGAACATACTGTTTTTACAGAAGCGAAGTATTGACATTTTAGCTAAAAATCTTAGAATTCTTGCAGGTTTACTACTGAAAAGGATGTTACTCTTGTTTTGTAACTCTTAACTCATTTTACTGAGAAACTAAAAGGTGGCAGATTCTCCAAAGAGAGGAAAATCTGTGCATCTGCTGAATCTAGCTTAATATTTAACTGATGTTTTTATTTTAAAGTGTTTCTAGAAACAAGCCTTAGGCAGTCTATTCTACAACAATCTGGCATATCATTCACTATAGCATAACGACCTCAATCTGATATCTGAAAGTAAAGCGACAGGTCGCTAAAAAAACTCAGCAAGGTAGGAAAGGTTTAGGCACATTAACCAGCTGAACAGGAGACAAATTTGTCTTTCAAGAGAAACAGAAAAAGTCCATGTTCACTGACCACCTACGGTGTCTAATAATAATAATAAATATAAGAAATGTTACCTGAAAGAGCTTAAACAGTGTTCTTCCGTTAGACGCCACCATTTCCAACAACATGTCAAACTGCTGCCCCTCAGTAGTCTCACTATATGGAGCACATAGGGCAAATGTGAGGAAGTCCAGAAGTGAACTAATTACTAGGGCACCTGTCCCATGATCCTGAAATTAAGATGACACGTATTTAACATAGATATCATGTTTCTCCCCCACCCAAGAGTATTCATGCAAATTTTATTCAGTACTCATGATGCTTATGGTGCTCTTCCCTGTCATACCATGAAATAGCCTGCCAACAAAAATTACAAGTTCTGGCTTGTCAAATATGCCTTTACTCTGAATATGGCATTACTTTGGTAAAGTATTGGCTTTTAGAGCATATTGGAGATTCATGATCTTGTATACTGGTGTACTGTGAATTACTTTTTCTAGTTTTAATCCTGTAAGTACAAGTTCATACTACCCTTTCAGTTAAAAGGAACACCCAGTTTCCATATTAAACATGCAAACACTTGTTGCATGACACTCAAGTTCTTCAGTACAGACAGCTACATCCTATCCTGTTGAGAGCCAAACCTACTTAGAACAAGCTTCAGTGACAGACATAGCTGTGTTTTCTGCACTTCAACTTCAGGTACAAATATATTCAGAGATATAGCCAAGCGTGACAGAAGTGTTTTCATAGCAATTAGGAAAAGCACTTAAAGCAGCTGGTTGTTTTCAAAGTTTGACTTACCACATGGGAATTGAATTTCTCTAGTAGATTTTCTAGAAACTTCTTTGAAGAAAGAAGGGAAGCTTTGTTCAACTGCTCCTGCCTCAAGTCATAGTCATCATGCATGGGCTAAAAACAAAAAGAAAAAAACAGTATTCACTATGCAGTCACATTTCAGTCCTCAGTTCTTAACAGCTGTAGTGAAAAAGCCACACTCTGAAGCCATAAAAAGCACATCCAAGTTCAGTGGGAAGTCACCAGTCCCACAAGTCATTTCATGTTTGAGCATACTGCAACAGGGAAGGGAAGTCCCTATTTCTACGTTTTTCAGTAGACTAAAGTTCACACATTCCAAAATAAAATAATCCACAATTTAATACTTACACACATAAGAGCACAAAGCATGTCAATAGAGGCATGGGTTACTCCATCATTGTTCCTTTTAAGGGCTTTCACAACCTTCACTCCTAACCGTTCTCGAAATCTTTTGAAAAGAAAGCAAAACCACCAATATTAGAGAGGAAACAGAAAGCTTAGTTTTAAGATAAGTCCAATTGGGGACCAGAATTGCCTGCTCCCATTGCATTTGACAAGCCAGTACCTTGATGTTTACCTAACTTTGAGACTTCTTGGTAGGAAAACATTAATACTGTCTTCACTGTTAACTATATGCCCAGAGTACATTCACCAAAAGAAAGATGTACTTCTGTGATTACAGAAAAGTGATAGTATAGGACACTGTTCGCAGAGAAACAGAACTTTATGGAGGTCTCAGACTACCTATGTATGTTACTCTTCACATCATTAAGTTGCCCCATAATCCCATTTTCACCTTCAGAACATCAGGTAGTGTTTCTGCTTCCTTATGTCATCCAGTTAGGACACAAACTCCAAGCAGTCTGTATGTACTGTAGAAGTATAACTCAACATCCTAACATCAAGTTTTATCTCGTATTGAACTGAAGATAGCAATGGCATCAACATACTTTAAGAATGAAGAACTACCTACTTCAAGGATAGAAGGAACACTTCAGAAGTTTTTCCACTAAGAAAAACTATAAACCATATTTGACTCAAGGCAGAGAGTATTTAGCGAAGGAAGAATCAGCTTTACATCCTAATGATCATTTGGGATTCTCAGTTCACATTAAATCCTGATAACAGCCTCATACTACTGGAAGCAATCACGTACAGAGTCTTCCAGTCTTTTTCAGAAGTGAGGCTTAACCCCAGTTCTCATTCTTAAAGGTAATGCATCATCAAAAGCTCAATAACTGTTTTCACCTACTACTTCCAAGCTTGAAGAGACTTCTCACTTACTTTGGAAGCTGAGTAAAGGCAAGGAAGCCTGCTTTTGAAGCCACTAGTCGTCTTACTGCTTGGAATTGGCTTTCAAGCTCTGCATTAGATGCTGCAACATCTCCCTCTTGGGAGAGTAATGCTGTTATGGCGTTATTTATGAGTTTCTCCTTGTTTTCTGAGAACAGACCCTGGTTAAGAAATAATTATTAATATCTTCATGCATTAACAACATCTTAAGAGGATGGGCAGAGGATTCATTCTTACATCTTGTGTAACTGCATGTAGCACCCCACTGTAGGAAATGTTAGCATTGAACCTGAACACAGCATCTGCAAAGTTACCATCTGGAAGAAGACATAAAAGGTAAGTGCACATTACCTGACTCAATACCTCCATGTTTTAAAGAGCACTATAAAACCATGTAATAAGCATTAGCTTACTTGGAGGAGCAGCCAAAAACCTCAGATGAAGGCTCTCTACTTCTTCATCTACAGGCATACTGAGTAATCCCCAACGCTGGCCTTTGTGTGTGGGGGTCATTTTCACACAGACATCTCTATTACCAGAAGCTCTAACTCCATCCAACAAGCTTGCCAGGAGAGAATCTCTGGATTGGGAAAGAGACATACAAATACAATTTAGAAGATCAGAAAGTTGGTGCCAAAAAACCAAGCTATAAGAAAAATCAGAAAAAATATCAAGTGCAGAATGAAAGGCATTAATACTTGGAATCTCTTTCTAACACAGGTGCTAACAGCTACACCTCTGGAAGAAGTCACTAACTTTCCACTGTTCCTTTATTCACTGTAAGAATGGAGCTGTCTTGCACCCTTTATAGCCAGCTGCAGCCTTTCACTAAAGGGATCAACTCTAGATTATCTGTTAATGAGTTATACATGTTGCAAGCCAATTCACCCTTGTGCCTTCTGCAAAACCTCACTTAGCAGGATTAGACTGCATTACAACTGCAAGTGTGTTCAGAGACTAGTCTGTTGGCTGTTTTAAATAGAATCAACCAAGACCATCTCAAGCAGATAGCTCAAAGGGTTTACAGCCTTCGCACTTCCATATCATTTAAGCTGTACGCAGAAAAACAATGGTTAGCAGAATCAGGTTTTATCTAATTGGCCAACACCCCTACATGTTCATCAGAAAACTTCTAAACAGATTTGCTTTAAGTTACGATGAAGGCAGAGGGGAGAGATTTACACCCTGTAACAAATCTTGATTTGTAAGCAGCAGACCACTAGAATAGCAAGGCTTTGAGTTAATACTTCCAAGGGTCAGAGTTTATGAAAGCTGAGAAACTAGAAGCACTGCAATAGCAACTTCCATTTGAATTTATAACCCACAGGATCTCCAGTTACCTTTCTGTTGAAGAGTATTTCCGAATTTGTCCTTTGATAAATTCAATGGTAAAAAGCTGGGGGTTTTCACAGTCACATACAATTGCAAATACCTAAAAACAAGAGATATATAACACTGCTTCATTAATGTGTTCCTTATATACTACACAAATTAAAGCCATCCCATGTATACTACCGAATTCCTACTATGATAATCTTCTATTTGAAGAAGTGGTACTGAGGAAAGTTGCCTCTTACCTCGCCTAAGGGTTTCAAAGTTACAATGTTATAGGTAGCTGGATCTCGCTCAACTAAGCAAGCTTCTGTAAGTGCTAGTACTCTTTTCACAGGTTCCTTAAGAAAAAAGAAAGAAAAAAGTATTTTAAGAAACAGAATTCTTAGTACTTAAGAAGAACCAAGTGAGTTCAGTTTGATACCCTTACCAAGTGTCTTGATGTTATTTTTTGAACAACGAACTCTGCTAAAGATGTTACAGATTCATCATTGCTGTATTTTCCAAAGCGAAGATTCAAGTATTGCTCAAATTCTAGGGATTCTTTCCTTATTCGCAGAGAGATACCTATGAAATTGCCAGCATGCTCTATTGCACTTTTGATAATTTCCTCCCTCTGCTCAGATGCAAACAGGTGCTGCAAGTTTTGAGAAGAGGAAAAAATAAAAAGGTGAAAAATACAGTATAGCTTAAGAAATTACAGTTCCATAAATAACCCTCCACTATATACATAATAGTAAAGAAGCTTCCCAGCAACTGGGCTTGCCTTTGCTAAATGCATGGTATAAAGAGAAGAGAAATTTATTACACAAGAGATTCACTATTAAGTTTACATTTGCCTTTAAAAAAAAATCTATAGCAGCTATTCCTAAAGGATACCCTGCTATACATTAGTGTGCCATTAAAGTAAAAGTCTACATAACCTGCCTGTTCACCCTCATCAACAGAACCTGACAGTCTGGCAGGAATGAGGAGCCAGAGAACCCCAGTGGTATCCCCAGCTGCTGCTATCCAGCCTTGCTAGGCAAGGTTAGGGCAGCTCTAGAGGATAAACTATGTTGCTAGTTTTATGCCAGAGAAAAGCATGCTGCAGTACAAAAGATGTGGAAACCCTGATCTAGAGAACAGAGTCCTATTTTGTTAGTAGTGACTGAGGTACCTATATTTACATGAGTAACCATGATTTAATTCCTAAAGATCCATTTCAGATGTCTGCAGTATAGCACATAGAAACCCTTCTAAGATTTTGAAACCAATATTACACTGAAGTATTTCCCAAGCAAAGCAGTTGAATATCAGATCACAGGCCTAAAAAGGAAGTATCACCACTGATCAAATATTTCTGAACAGGATCCCTCCATCAGTTAGGTAGATCAGTAATACTGCCTGTCACTTCCAGTACTTAGAGAGATGTCAGGAAACTCCACAACCACATTACATTCATATTCACTACCCAATTATAAATAACTGAATATCTTTTGCTCTGTAGTTTTTAAAGATGTAAAATAAGCAAAAAAACCACCAACCCCACACATTGCTATCAAATATTTTAACTAATTTCCTCTGGAAAAGAGGTTCTAAAGCCTGTCCAAAAGCCTTGAGGCTCCACAGCTGGGTGCTAAAGATGCACATAGTTGTATGCTCAAATTATGTTGAAGCTTCATTATTAAATATGCAGCTATAAACATCCTAAGGACCATACCAAGCTGTTCTGTTTTAGTACTCACCAATCTACTAAATCCTCCATAGAGGATACAGAAGCCTCCCTGATAGCCAGCAATATCAACAAAGCCTTCAATGTTTCTGTAGTCATAGGAGCACAGGACTTTATTTGTTGCAGGATCAATTTGGTCAATACCTCCAGGAGTCACTTCCAGAATGACAGATTTCCTTGTATCACTCCAGTGATGTTTATAGCAGTTATACCTCTGCAGAGAGAGCTACTTTTAGACATCTACACACACTCCTTTACTACACGGCAATAGTTATTTTCCAGTCTAGTAAGCAGCGTGGGTGCAAAGTTTGAAAAAAATTATATAATTTTCCTTAATGATCTTATCTATGTTAAAAACACTATGAATCAAAGGAAAGTAGTTGTCAACTGACAAGAAAGTCACAGCTTAAACAAATACATTTTGAAGAGAGAACAGGAATCCCCAAACAGCTGCTCCAAAAGGAATTTTCTCTTGCTGCAGATGCTAGTCCACTCACAGACTGTGTGCATGGTAGTTAGACAAGGAAACAGCTATTGCACCAGATGCTGTTACTCTGCTCATCAGGACTAAATTAAGGTAAACTTATCACTATAGTGCAATTTTTTTCACCTCCTGCAGTCATATTCTATTACAAATACAGGCATACTGAAACCAGCAAAAGTTAAAGGTCTGTTCTAAACTACAGGAAGACGAAGGGGACACCCATATTCCAGCAGTGTTACTATGCTCATCACTGCAGATTTAATCTATGCAATACTTTAAGTGCTATCTTATGTAACAAGAAGACAACCAAATATAAAGTCCAGCTCTGTATATTGCGTTTCTTATTACTATATTACCAAGATTCATTAAATAGCAATCTTGACTTTAATCTGACCAACCAAAATCCTCCTAGGGAAAAAAAAAAAAATATTCCCACATCAAGTGTTCAGGATGTCATGCAAAAACTAAATTAGATTTAGAAAGTAAAGTGCTGGAACTAGTAAACATCAAATAATGCATCAAAGCTTATGTTCTTTTTCTTCTTCCACCTTACCAAATTAGAAAGCCCTTTATTTCAGCAGTAACATTCTAAGTTTTTGAGTGTACCACCATAAGACTGGGGCCAAGTGAAGAGGACTCAAATATTCTACTGCTGAAAAGGTTCCCATTGCTTTTGTACAAACCCTTAATTTTCTCTTCTCAAAGCAAGACTTCAGATTCAAATTTACAAAAGCTATTTTAGGTAGTGCATCTAGCACAAGCATAACATACATGAACAAAGTACTAGTCTTTAGATCATCTCATTAAACTACACATGATCCAGACAAGTCAGACACTTACCCGTCCTGTGATTTTTCCTTCTGAGAAGTCTGTCCTGAATCTCTGTTTTTAAAAAAGTTAACCATGAATGAATACAAATACAATAGTCCACCTATCCAGAAAGTCAACATTTAAGCTGACCCTGTTTGAAAGGACTCAAACTAAGCTTTCTTGACAGCTCACCATTCCATTGCATTTTAATGTATTCAGTATTTGTAGCTTTACTCATTATTTAAGAATCATGCACTAGTTGCTGCAACTGACACTAGATCAGGTTCATTAACATTACAGCTCAGACAACTTGCTTCCCTATTTTTTATGTAAGAAAGCACAGTAAACTACCACAAATGGTAATGATAGCCAAATACTTACTACTTGCTTGAATAGTAAAAAAAAAAAAATAAAAAAATAAAAGAAAAATCTTACCAGTGCCTCTGTAAGGAGTTCTGTTCTGTGTTCTGTGGAAAACTTAAGAGTTTCGGACTTTTTTCCACTCCCTTTGCGAAAAGTGAGACTAAATTCTGTTCCTTGTCCTTTTCCAACAGGAGCAATACTGCAGATATCTCCATAAGGCCACTAGGCAATTGAAAGTAATTAGGTTACACCATTAGTAATTTTAAAGCTACATCTTCTCCACTCAAAACCCCTTAGTACCTATAATAACTAATTGAGCTGTTGTAATGAAGCAATACCTAGCATGCTACATGACAGCTTTAGCTTGAGCTTCTTATTCAATACTCTGCAAAGTAAATAAGTGTCTCAACTCCCTTCAGGGACATAGCCTTAGAGTGATCAAAACTTATCCCAGTTCCCTGAGAACAGCACACCCAAAAGCAAACTACTGCTTATTGGCCAGTAAAGACAAATTGCCTAGAACTACAAAAACTATTGGATATTTGTAGAGTTAGTGAAGGCAACACCAGTTTTCTGCTTGTGTGCTTTTGCAGCATCTGCCATACCTTCTGATTTTGCCAAGATCTCAGACTAGAAAGTTTCTGAAGACTGAATGCTATTATTCACTCTGGAAAGTGAACGCAAATCACAAATAAACTCAAAATAGCCCTGTCCAAAAATAATAGTTACCTGATTTGTAACTTCCAGTGTGTTGGGATTGTATGTGGTGATGGCATGGGTTCCAACTGAAAAGACTCGCTTATACCTAGAACACAGAAGAGCATTCGTTTCTCCAGAAGTCACAGAAAAGTCATGTTGAATTGCAAAAATTATGTTAAGAAGCTACATACAAGTCAGTGTTAGGAAATTGATATGGAATTATATTTGTTGTTAGTTTGCAGTTTACTCTTAAAACGTTAATCTTCTCTGTTTTATATATTCATAAAGGGGACATACAAGTTAAATACTACTAAATAGATTTCCTTATGCATAGCTTTTCCTATGTTATTGGTTAAGTCAGGACCAAAAGACTCTTGAAACTTCCACTGGAAGGTACTCCCAGACCAGAATAAATTTTAAAAGCACTACACAGTTAGAAAGAAATACATTCATGCAATACTCTATATAAAGTGTCTGTTTGAAGTCATCTCAGACAACAGCTGTAACATGAAATAATCCAATTTACACATCTGGTCACAATACTGTAACAAGACAAAGTGTTACTATGGCCAAGCCTAATTTTATTCAACTTGAGGAAAACTAGACTACTAAACTCTGATTTGGATCACTGAATCTGTAGTTCAATATGCAGCTAGTCATTGTACATTGATCTCACAGACATGTTAACCGCCACAGTGCTTGAAGAACAGCTGTAGCAACATAGTTGCATTTCAGGCATAACAGAAACAAGAAGCAGTAAGCCAAAGCGAAGAAATTCAGATACATCAAATGTGAAACGGAAGCCTTACCATGGTTTCATTTCCTAGACAACCTTCATAGCACATCCTGAAACAACTCTATATAAAGAGACTATTTACATATTTCTGAATCAGAAAGTTTTGCAACACAAGTAACCAGAGTTTGAAACAATAGATTATTACTAATCCCTTACTACTTGTACAAACTTCTTCTAGGGTACTTCTATCTGAGGCAGTCCTGCCCAGAATGTCAAGCCAAACCTGAACCAGGGCCAGTTCTAGCAACTGTCTCTGACCAAAGAAACGGGATCTGAATATGGATGTCTTTCTTGAACTTGAACCAAATAAAATACTTCAGCTGGTTGTCTGTATTAAAACTGATTCAGTGTAGCAATTTCAGTTTCAGTTCTGACTATGCTGTGAGTTTGCTAAGGAAGAACAGAATAGGACCAACCAGATGGCTGACTAAGCTGGATCTGTGCCATACTAGACACTGCATCAAGAAGCAGGGCGTTTCTTCCCTCTTTCTCTACATTCTTGTGTTGTAAAATGCAGGTCAAGAGAAGTTGTAGTAATCAAGCAGAACATTTGAAGTTATTCTGACTGCTAGCAGTTCCACTATTTTCAGTCTGTCAAAGAATGCTCTTGTTCTCAGATCATAGAAAAATCCTCTGAACACATCAACTGCTGCCTCTCCTCTTGTTGCAAAAATTAGGTAGCTATTCAGTCTCTTATATGATTTACAAATAAGGCTCATTTATGCTGTTCTAAAGAACTTAAATCTTATCACAAGTAATAAAGCACTTTATTACTTGTTTAAGGTTTTGGTTACTCACTTAACATACTAAAAAGCTTCACAGTACTTTGCGGTAGAATGAGGATCTGCAACGATCACACATAATTGAAGATCCGTTTCCAAACATCATAGCCACTTCCTTTTCTCCCCTCATCCTCAAACCAGCATTTCAAGACCTACGAAGGATATTTAATACCCAGCATTCTTAATGTGTGATGTGACAAGGAACACAAGGCAGAACAGCAGATTTGCCAAGTTACTATTTCCTTCATCTCACTTCCCTAGGCAAATTCAGAAGACCAAAGTCTTGTTGCACAAACAGAAGAAACTCAGAAGTCAGTTCGTACATGTGGCTTACACATTTGCAGTACAGTCTAACACCAAGCTATTTTGAGAAAAATTCAAAACAAATGTCCTCTTCCCAGTAAAAAGGCTACTGCCTATTCACTAGTTTCTTAGAAGCACTGTAGAAGTTCCAAGTCAAACTGGTTTTGTTCGGTTGTTTTTGTTTTTTGTTTTTTTTTTAAATCAGGATGAACCTGGTAGACCAATTTCATACAACCACACTCAAAAGAAAGACAGTGTTCATTATTTTTACAGAACGACAGATGAAGCAACCTGATCTAATTAAAGATCTCTGCTCATTGCAGGGGGGTTGGACTAAATGACCTTTGAAGACCCCTTCCAACACAAAGTATTCTAGGATTCTATTCTCATCATCTGTACTACTAGAAAATACTTTCACTGCCATACACACAGCCTGTATTCAGCAAGGTGACAAATCATATGAATAGTCAAAGTGATTCAGGCTCATTTAGCACTACACATTAAGTTACTGCCTTTTTATATTATCCATAGATTATACTGAGAATGTGTAACTAAGAACTGAGAAGACTTAAGTGTTCAAATATAAGCTTACTAAAAATCATATAAGCTTCTGCTGCAACCCAAGAGGCAACTACTCACAAAATACTCCCTCTCCATCATGTGAAAACTAAAGTGCCACTGAATTTTTAAACTAAGCCTGGTTTAGACTTTAAACTTAGTTTGACATTTTATAAGACTTGATAGTTTATCAGAACAGTACTGCCAAAGTTCAAGATCAAACTACTCTAACTTCAACAGCTTGCATTATGTAGGAACAGGCTCTTTAACAGAAGGCATTGAGCAAGAAAAGCATTTTGAGTTCTACATATTTCATTTTCACCAAGTGGCTCAAATTGTATGCACACTAAATTTGCATATACATCACAGGACCTTCAAAGGAAAAGACCAGGTATTTTCTGTTGGGCAACAGAAAGATAAATAGGGAAAACTGTTCTAACTTTCTACCCCAATATAGTATATTATGATCACTAAAGGAAACGGTTTATTCACTCGTGTCCACATAAATCCAAACACATGGATCTTAACTCATGAAAGACTCAATTTACACAAGTTGAGTTAAAAATTCTAATGAAGTAGAACTTAATATTAAACTATTTATTTCAAGTCAATCAAGAATGTGTTGTGATAGAACAAAGATTTTGCCCTCAGACAGCTGCTCAGTCTACTCTGGACTTTGAACTACCCAGGGCTTTAATTTTTACTGACAAAAAGGCAGGGAGCTCTTGGATTATACACTGAAGCAATTTCATGGCTCTTCAAAGCAAAATTGAGAAAGAACTGCGGCTGTCACTTCCTGCAATCCCATTCTTTCCTTTCCAGCATTCACTAACTTAGATAGGAAGAATTCAGGAAGTAACTATCAGTACACAGCCAGAGAAGAAAAAAAAAAAAAAAACCACAAAAAAACCAAAACCCACAAATAAAACCAAACAAAAAAACAACCAAAAAACCAACAAATAAAACCACCACACTAGTTTCAACTTATTGGTCAAACAACAGAGTCAGACCTCATCTGTCACCATAACCATTAAAATAAAACAGAACTCATGATCCTGAGGTACAGACAATGTACCTCCTGTTCTGTTGATGTTTAGGTAGCAAGGAAAAAAATCCCAGTTCCACAGCACTGCTATGCATGTAAGGAGGAACAATGGGTAGGGATACCAAAGAAAGTCCTATGAAACTTTAAAAAGTATGCATAACAGCTATATTCAAACACAGTACAGTACATACCAATTATGATAGTTTAATGGACAGTTTCATTAGAAGTTCCCTAGCTTTTGCAGACAGAGGCATCACTGAAAATTCATGTATAGATATGAGACCCCCCATAACAGATAAAGTTTATTTCTAGTAACAGAAGTCTTCAAATAATCTCAGCTAGTAGTTTAACAGATAATCTATTAAACAACATGTTAAGAACATATGTGGACTAGTGACCCTCATCTATTAAAGCACAAAAGACACTAGTCCTCCAAGAATCTGTTCTGAAAAGAAGCACTTCCACTCGAAAATCAGTGCTTTATATAGTAAATCCAAGAGACAGAGAAGCTGAGCAAGTCAGGTGGTCATGTCAGAGTTACACTGAAGTGTAGCAACATGCACAGAGGAAGGCTAAGACCCAGTGTTTAAAAAACAAACTGATGCTAAGGAAAATACATTCAGTTCGGAGACTGCACAGCAGGAGCCTTTAGTTCAATCTTCAACTATCATTACAGGAACTATGCAGTTAAATCCAATAAGGAGAGGAGAAATGTTATGCAATACACACACACAAAAAGCACAACCCAAACAAACTTTAAATTACTTACTTTCCCCTCCATGAATGTTTTGTTGTGTAGAAACAGGCAAGATCTCTGTTTTCTCTAATTATGTTCATTCTGTGCCAAGACCTGAAAACAAAAGAGACATCCTATTAGTACTCACAATTTTCATTTAAAACCAAAGTTCACTAATCATCAATATGCTTCAAGACAAAAATACTTGGTTTTTAAACACTTAAGTCACTTCTTTGTCAATTCCACACAATGAAATATTAGGAATACTTACATTTATCAAACAATTCACAGACTAAGTTGCATAAGGAGATGAACATAATTACTATGTTTCCTCACTGATTTTGTTATACCAGTTACTCTTTAACAGTACCAGAGTACAGTAATTTATGCCCTATTACTTGCCATATTATCGCAATCGCACTACTTTTGCTGCATCTTCGCACATTCAGATTCAAGTGCATTTTAGGTTATCGTCAGAACACTTAACTCCTGAAAATTCTACAATATCAAAATAATCTGAGTGCCCTGCATCCACAACGCCAGCTATGCCAGATTATTATTGCCATTTTTTAAAAAATAAATGGCAAGGGGAAATCTGGACAGATAGAACAGCTTATTTTCCAGTCTGAAATGGAATTTGAAGTTGAGAAACTTACTTATTAGCTAAGCATTGCTATTAAAGAGCTGACTAAGTACCATTTCTGTGCTGTAAAAGTTTAAGCAATCCCATTGCTAACAACTCAATGTGCTTATTTCACACATGAATACCTATTCCCCAAACGCATGAATTTAGTGAAACTTGCCCACGACTGCTTGACTGGATCACTGCTTTAGGAGCTGCTAAGTTCTAAGGAATGTTTCTGAACACTAAACACTATATTCCATGATTGAAACGGATGCATGTTGACACTTGAGAAATTAACCTCCCTTTTACTTCACTTTGCTGTTATTACATATGCAAGGCACCAAAGTGGACATACCCTGATCAAATTGCAAGAGTGAAGTTGTCAGTCTCAGTTTACTGCTACAGCATTAGTTTTCTTTTCAAATGTGTCAGAACAGGCTTCTCTGCTCTTGATTACAGACTAGTACCACTCTCAAGTTCACAACATTAACGCAGTGGCATCCCCAAAACACCACATGCTTAAGAAGCTACTCTGCAATAATTCATATTCATAGCTTGCATGGAACAATGCTAGAGTAATCCAGTCCCAGTCAATACCCCACTAAAAGTTAAGACTACAACCCCAGTCTTCTTTTTACACTCAGCTAACTTGATTTGGCAAAGGAAGATTTCTCATTTTGAGACGGATGACTTGTAGCATTAGCTCACTGCTAATTTCTGCCCTCTACAACTTCAGGCTATTTTCTTTCTGAGCAAAGGCTGTAGCAGTTATGTAGACACACACATGAAGAATGGATAGCCTGACTGAAATGAACCTGAGAATTCCTTCCCTCAGGTGAAGAACCAGCACCATCATCACTACCTACTATAGAGGAATTGTGGTACTGCCTCTAGAAAAAGAGAAAAGAAGCATTTACATATTTCAATGTCTCAATTTTTGAGTTAAACCTTCAGAGTTAATATGTCACTGACTTGTGACACACTCAATTCTCTAAATCCAGTTTTTGAAAGAAAAGTTTCAAGAGGGGCAAGATATGCAACAGCATTATTCCTGGCATTCTCCATTTTGCCTATTTTAAGAACTTCACTGTATTAATTATTGCCACGTATAAGCATCAAAACACTCTGTCCAAACTACACAGATCTTACTGTATAATAACACACTTTAGTTCTCATAATTTTGTGCTTTAAATTTAACTTTCAGAACACAGCACCAGATACTCAGTCTTCATACCTCCTTCTAAGCCATTTTCTTGACATGGACCAATGTATTAGTAAAAAAAAAAAAAAAAAAAAAAAAAAAAAAAAGCTTATAAAAAGACTAGCTTCACTAAGTACAGGATTATAAAACTTATTTATCTGCAATTCCAGTTTTGCCAACACCAGACTACACTGACCAGCTCCATTAAGTCTCCCAGACCTGAACACTATCCAGAGTATTTAAAGCAAGATGTTCTCACACTTGTAAATATCTAGTCTTAATAATACTGAACTGAGAAACACTCATTTATGAACCAGTTGCTTCCATTACTTTTATCACCAGCATCTAGCTAGACTCAGGATACTGATGCACAAAGTATTTTATATGCACTTGAAGTGACAAATGGACCAGACTGCCTTTTTTGTTTAGATTAAAACTATTAAAATCATTAAGCTTTGATGCTTTACTCATTCTGCTTCTTCTCCCACTGAGAAGACTAGCACAGAGGTAATATATGCCAAAATCTAGTAACAATTGATTCTTGTACACATTTCCCTGCAGTTTAACAGAGAACAAGGCTAACAATAGCCTAGTGTTCTGAGCTGCTATGTTGAGGTCCAGCAATCATTTCGCAGTTATCTTTGGTTCCACAGCAAAAGCAAGATGAAAAAAAATAGTTCATGCCAAAGACAAAGACTTTTTAGAAGAAACCAAGAAGTTTTCTTCCATCACTCATTCCTGCAGAACCAGTGTGGCATCACTCTGGCTATACTATCTACAATGTGATACATTGTAATTTTAGTACCAGAGATAGTATAACCATTGAGTTGGCAGAGCACATCAAGTTATATTATTAATCAAGTTTAGACATATTGCCAGTGTAAGGTATAGCAGCCTGCATAGTTGTATCATATTAATTACCCAAAATAAGAGAACATTCTTATTGTCACCTTTACCTCTCCTTCCTTGAGACATTTCTTAAAAGTTGACCAATTTGACACAAAAGTTTAGTTAAATTCTTTATTTCACCTACAAAAGCATCCCGGGCAATAAAGTCCCAATTTTAATTATCATCTTAGTGTCCTGAGTTATTTCACAATAGAAAACATAGCTTCAAAGCTTATTTCAAACATATTGCAGCACAGCCATTGGATATCCCATACTCATGGCCCTCAAAGGTTTAGTACTAGAGAAACACCTAGTTCAGTTGTTCTATTTCTGCTGGAGCTGAGGCAACAAGTACTTTGAAAGCAGCAGCTTATAAACATTTCATCTGGTTTAGAGCAGAAGCATGCTGAATGCAACATATAGTCAAATGATCTGAGGTTCCTGCAGGCAAAATATTGTCCATGACTTGCAGCTTCTTTTGGGAGTTTAACTAAAGCCCTCCCCCAATACATGGGGATGTTAATTAGCTTTTACACAAGACAGAACTTCAGCAAAGCTTTCCTATTTGGTTCTTGTAGTACTGCAAGTAGCAATGAAACAGATTTCGGTGGAAGAGCTGAAACCACATTTTTGTGTGCTGCATGGACCAGAAATAGCAACCCCTAAAATTAAAGGGCCTGAACTGCTGCCAGAACTCCCCCTGCCTCAGAATTTAAGCTACACGAATAGGTATATTACACAAGCTATGTTCAACTTGCATACGCTTTCCACTTTTCCAGGATCTCACATTCTTCAGACAAAGTTACCATCTGGGAAAGCAGAATCTATTTCAGGAAACAGAGACAAGTCAGTCTCAAACCAATACTTGAAGAGTTAGAAACAAAGCTGTGACCTTGCACATTTCAAAGCAATAGGCATAGCTGTAGCTACATACAAGCATTCCTTAGTTTAAATAAATTCAGAATCTTGGACATGGGTTCAAAGTTTAGTGCAGAATTCAGACTGACTTTTTTTCCTGATCATATAACTCCTCTACTATTACAAAGTGAAGGTTTAACCCATGCTGAGGTACCACTTCAAAGCCACAAACAGTATTATTATTCTATTTCACTGGAGGGAGGAGGAAGAGAAATGCTGATAAGAAACTGAGATTTCTTGGGTGGAAGAGGAATGCTGCTAAACTGAGATTTCTTTTTAAAAATATATTCCAGCGAGGCTAAATACTAGGTAAAGTTCCTGGCACGTCAATACACAGGGACAGATACTTGTATCTAGTTCAAGCATGACTTTCCTGAGAGAGAAAAGACATCAAGAGGAGAAAAACAGGGATCAACTGGAAACAAATGAGAGCAAGGCACTGAAAAAACACACAATTCTGTTAATCTGTAGTTCTACATAGCTAGCTTTTAGCTTAACAGTATGGAGCCTGATTTTCAGTCATCTACTCATGTGTAGTTTTAAAAGCATTATTTAAATTAATGAGCTTTTCTGCACTGAAATGCTTCAGTTGCCTAGGTTGTATCTGCCTCTTTCACCGCTGTGTGCTCTAACTGGCAGAGTTTTGCCTTCAGACAAAGTCTTTTTAACAAACACTACACTTTTTCCTCTTCTCTAAAAGATTCTCTCCTCTTGAAATACTACAGCCTAATAAACTGTGGAAACTGAGATTTAATCTGTTGTGCAGCCCTTTTTGTAAAAGGAGAAAGATGAGACCCAGCAGATTCCTAAGCAGGTTAGTGCAACCTGCCTCCATGACAGCAGCATCATCACCTTCAACAGTCTAGGAAATAAAAAGGCTGAGAATTTCAAACATAATGCTACCAGAAATGATGGTGATGACATTAGTGTCCATCCTCCAGCCAGTTCCCTCAGTGAGCACCAGCGCTGAGAATAACCAGAATCTTTCACACCTTTTTTCTTTTCCATTTACATTAGCACTCTGCTGTATCGATAAACTAAACTCATTCACCAGCTAAAGAGGAAAGTATCGGAACAAAAGGGTTTACTTGCTAATGAGGGAAAGAAAAAAAAGGGGTTTTTTTTAGCACAAGAATATTTTTGGAAGCAAATTGAGAAGTTAAAGAGTTGAAGGTTAACACTTCAAGATACAGTTGAATGCCAACTGGAGATTTATTTTATTATGTCAGTAAGCTTCACTTATTGAGCTTCAAATACAAGCTAAAAGTCACCTCAATCTGAAAGCACAGATCTGGCCCTTCAGATCAATCCCCAGCATACCACTTAAAATCTGGTGCATGGTGATTCAGTCCTTCAGGACAAATATGTGTTTGGAAACTATGAAAAATAGCACATGATACCCAGAGGAGCAAGCAATACTTATGAAATAAATCTTTTTACAAATTCATTCCAGCAAGACTAAAATACAAGGTAAAGTTCCTGGAAAGTTTATACTACAGGGATAGATTCTCAGCTCTGACTCTAACCACTTAGAAATGTGTTGCAAGTGGAAAAAAACCTGTCAGTAACAATGGAAAGGAGTCATTAATTTCTGGTTAAGTGTTCTGACATTTGTCTGCCTATAGCAGGCAGGAATTAGACCAAGATGCATATGTAGAAACTGAAGCAGGCTAGGGCCAAGCATTGTTTTTACCTCTGTACTAGTGGTCTTGTTATTTGGAACTAAGCGACAGACTGAACAGCATCCTCCTAACTCAATTCAAAGCTGAAACTTGAGTCACTAGCAGTCTGACATCCTGCCTTTTCTACATATCTCACTACATGCAAGTAGCCTATGTAGACAATCTTCTAATTATCAAAAGAAAAAAGCTTCAACTTTAAAGAACTTAAGCTCCAAAACAAGGAACGTTTTCTTAAATAGAGAATTATTTAACTAGTGCTGAGTACTAAGAAACAAGGCTGCTATCTACTCAACTTTATCTCCTCAGTTTCACTGCCATAGATCTTATTTGTGAAGGAGCACAACAGAAAAACATAAAACTCACTTCAGATTACATTAACTTCAAAAGCAACCACAGAGCAGAGAATAAGCACACTAATAAGAACACTCCAAGTGAACTTATATGCCGTCTTCTGCCTAAACAGCATGCTCTAATGCTCCCTATGCTTGATAGCATCAAGCTGAAAATAGGAAAAAACCTCCCACCCAAACTGAAGGACTAAGACACCATTTTTACCACCCAGAGTTTGGCCCTCAGTAAAGACACAGCTATCAAGGTGCAAGCTCCATGCTGACAGGAAAATCTATCCCAAAGACTGCTGGCAGCTCACTGCAGACAGAAAACCATTTAGTATACCGACTTGTTTTGACTTTCAGAACACAAAGAGCAAGCAAAATGCATCCATGGGAGAAATTAAAAACCACCTGGAAAAATAACCACATTAAGGGTAGATTTTCTGAAAGACACATTTAGTTCTGCTTATGCTCTTCAGCCACACTATAACCACTTGAAAAAAAGAAATAAAATCTCATGTTTGTGAGAGCAAGTTTCCTTCTCATGTCTCCCATCCTTCATAAATTACTTCCCAAAGCATCTCATGATGGGTATGTTTTGACCCGAGGCCAAGAGGAGAAAAATAACGTATCTTTTCCTAATGGACGCGCTAGTACTCATTTAGAAAAAAACAGGACAAATGTTGCCCCGTGGCTACACAAGCTGCATCAGGTGCACATTCAGCGAAGCACCAGGCAGGCTGAGGCTAAAGAAAAGCTACAGGAAGAGAAGCCTTGAGAGTGGCTTGTAACAACCCAGGTACCTCAGCTGGGGATCAGGCCCGCCCGGGTTCACCGCCCCAGGCCAGGGCCGCCCCCGCCGCCACCCTCTCACCCGTCCAGGCTGGACGAGGAGCGGGGGCTTCGCCGGCGGAAGGATCCGTGCCCGGGCGGCAGCGAGCGCGGGCTCCAGACCGGCCCCCACTCCCTCACAGCCCAACGGCGGGGCGCGCCCCGCACCCACCCGGCCCCCAGCAGCACCTCGGTGCCCCAGGGCCCCGCCCGAGGCTGTGGAAGGAGGCGGGGGCCGCCGCCGCCCCCTCACCTCCCCCGCCACTGGGATTTACCTGGCCAGGGAGCCCGCGCTGCCCGGACCTGCCCCCACCAGCGCTGCGCTTCCCGCCGCTGCCGGCGATAAGGGTGAAGGGCCACCGAGCGGAGCCCTCGCCCCTCACCCTCCACCGGGCCAGGCGGCAGCCGCTACACCTCTCCAACTCCCTCAGAGTCTGGCGCTGGAGGCCGCCATCTTAGCTCCGGCAGCGAGACCGCCCTCTCGACGCAGCCGCCGTCAAGCCCGGGGCCGTCACGGGACGCGGTCAGCTGATGTAGCCCCTCCTTACCCGCACCTCCCGCGGCCGCGCCGGCCCCGCCGGCGAAGCCGCCCCTTGCCCGCTCCCCTGCCCTGCCCTGCAGGGAACCAGAGCGGGTCGGGCGGGGGGGCTCCTTGCGCATGCGCAAAGCCGTGGGGTGCGGAGTTCCCCGTTGCTTCCCCGTCACCTCAGACCTTGGCAGGGAGGAGGGTCGGGCGGGGCCAGCAAGGGGCGGGCTGAGGCGCGGCGGGCGGAGCTGCTGAGGGGAGAGGTTGGAGCTGTGGCGATGGCGGGGCAGAGTGAGGCGGGTTAGGGGTTCACCCAGGGCCGTGAGCGGCTCTCCCCGTGTTTTTGCTCTCTGTGGTATTTTATTAGAGCTTAGTCTGTTGGTCAAGACTAGATCAACTCGTTTGGGGGTAGTTGGTAGTTCCCCAAGTGCCCAGCTCCTGGAGTGTTGTGTTTGTGCAGCTCTTGGACTATGGGCAGCTGCAGCACTACCAGTTTTTCCTGCCTTCGGCATCCCGGTACGGCAGTTCTGAGGCCTGGTACTGGTTTCACGCTCATCAGAGAAGTATGTAGCAAATAAGAGAGGTCCTTTAATTACATACAAATGTTACTAACCTGTAGTCTCCCATTTGGGAATGTGCGGCATCAAGCTGTGGAAGGCACATTGGACAATCAAAAAATGAAGTAAACTTTAATTATGCATATTAATTGTGTGATTGTAAAAACAATGTTAAATCCCATATTAATGTTGCTGAAGCACTGATTTGTGTGGTCGGCTAACCACCCTTGGAAGTTGTTACGGGGCTCCTAAGCTCCCCATCAACTTCCTCACATGGGGCAGCAGTGGTTTCCTCCTTCGACTGAGAGAGCTGGGTCTGTTCAGCCTGGAGAAGAGAAGGCTGAGAGGGATCTCATCAATGCTTATGAATATCTCAAGGGTGGGTGTCAAGATGGGACCAGACTCCTTTCAGTGGTGCCCAATGATAGAATGAGGGGCAACGGGCACAGACTGAAGCAAAGGAGGTTCCTTTTAAACATGAAGAGAAACTTCTTTACTTTGAGGGTGCCAGAGCACTGGAATAGGCTGCTCAGAGAGGCTGTGGAGTCTCTTTCTTTGGAGATATTCACAACCCGCCTGGACACATTCCTGTGCAATCTGTTCTAGGTGAAACCTGCTTATTAGGTGGGTTGGACTACATGATCTGCAGAGGTCCCTTCCAAGGCCAACCATTCTGTGAGAAGAGAAGGCTCAGAGAATACCTTATCGTGGCCTTTCCGTACTTAAAAGGGACTTACAGGAAAGTTTGGGACAGGCTTCTTAGCAGGGCCTGTTACGACAGGAAAAGAGGTAGTGGTTTTAAACTAAAGGAGGGGAGATTCAGGCTTGACATGACGAAGAAATTTTTTACAATGAGGGTGGTGAAACACTGGCACAGGTTGCCCAGAGAGGTGGGTAGATGCCCCATCCCTGAAGACATTCAAGGCCAGGCTGGACAGGGCTCTGAGCAACCTGATCTAGTTGAACATGTCCCTCCTCATTGCAGGGGTTTTGGACTAGATGAGCTTTGAAGGTCCCTTCCAGCTCAAACTGTTCTATGATACTGTGATTCCCATATTTTGTACTAGTCATAAGACTTCCCCAAAATGTTGTAAACTACAGCAGCATTATAGCAGCTTGCCATGATCTCCTTAAAAAGCCTAAAGACAGACATAAATATTTTGAAATATGATTCACATTAGAACACCACGCCTTTTCTTTAAAATAGTGTTCTTAAAGTCTGCAAATGAAAAGAGATTTGTGAAACAAATTATAACTGGAACTAATTATCTTGATGAAAAGGTAAGATTAAAATCACAGGTAGTATATTGGTATTTTTTAATATCCTTTTCGTTGTGATATAAACTATCCTTCATGTCTTATATTCTACATAAGATCTTTAAATACTAATAAGTCATTCTTTTGATAAGTCTAGTCCTCTGAATCCTGCTAAAATAGCACTAATGGGAAAATAACATTACTTTGAGGAAGCTGATGAATTACTTTTGGTCACAGAACTTTGAGAGGGAAAAAGATTGAATGTTTTATTAACATACTAGGAATTGCAGAAATCTCATTTCAAAGGGAGATGATATGATTCAGAAGAGCTTATTTGGTTGAGTGTATGGAAGAGTTTTGGAGGGACTTGAGGGGATTTTTTAAATTTTGTTCTTCTTGATTAGTTGGCTTGGAAGATTTTTTTAATTCAGGGTGTTATATTTTATCTTAGTACTTTTATGTTCTTGATATAGGTAGGTCAAACACAGCAAGTAAAGCAACAGATTGATAGATGTTTATTGCTTGAGACCAAAGAATTACATTTGCATAATGAAACTGGTGTAACAAACTAGGAATCAATATTTTCATAGCTAGATTTTAATCAAACAACACAGATTGTGTTTCAGCATATTCATTGAGCTCAAGCTCGTATTTCAGTAATAAATTATGTGTTTACGTATTTTCCTTTATACACCACCTCCATTTTTGGATATACTTTTGTCTAAGTAGTAATGGTAACTCTGGTTATAATGCAGAAGAATGATAAAAGGAAAGGAGGATACATATTAAGGGTGAGAAAATAGGAAAGAAAGCGGAATAATATTTTTGAAATTATTACTCAGAGAAAAAGCAAACAAGAAGGGTGTGTTTAGCAGTTCAGGAAGGAAGTTACGGAAATGTTATTGTGCAATATGGTAAAATATCTTTCAGAAATTAAAGCAGATCAGGATTTCATAACTGTAATTATAAAGCACGTGCGAAATTATAATTGTGTGTAGACAACAGCATTCTAGTTTTCTTGATCATTTTTTCATGTGAGATGATACTACTTTAGGGGCCTTGTTTTTCTGTTTACCTAAAGGCTTGTGGAAAGTCTGGAGTACAAAAATAGTGGGTTTTGACACCATCTCCCAATTTTAAAGTTTGCCATTGTATTTTAAAAACCTATTAAACAGAAAGTGAAAATCCTCACTCCATTAACATCAATGACAGTTTTATTATTAGCTGTGACGTGGGTACTTTTTCACCTTTACTTTTCCCAGCCACTTAGAGTCAGGAGCCATATCAGAGCCATCCTCATTGTTAAAATAAAAATAACAAAGCACAGTTTTTATGCCTTCATGAAAGAGAAAATGTTAAGTTGCTTCAGTTCACTTTGGAGAAGCAAAATAATCTTCATTGCTTCTAGAGCTTTCATCTGAAGCAGCACTGCAAATGTCAATCCGACCTTAAATACTGACATTTGCACAAGAGTTCAGGCTACCTCCAATCTAGAAAGCAAGCTCTTCTTACCATCCAATTATTGAAATCCGGAAGGAATGAAGAGTTCCAGTCCACTACTAAATAATTAATGCTCCACTGGACTATTTCTGTGATCAGCCGCCTAATCTGAGAGAATGTGGTTTAGGATTGCTGAATTCTCCAAGCATGCTACAGTGCAGATACCGGAGAGAGCCAGTGCTGGGATTCTCTGCAGTAACAGTAAATATGATGATTGTAAATACCGCCTACAATAGCAGAGCTCTTATTATTTTTAAAACAGATACATGGTGGTTTATAGTAATAACAAATAACAAGTTTCTACCCAGCCTGCATGCAGTGAACAGAGGACAAATTAACTCCTTTTCCCAGTACTGTCTCTAATGATGGGGCAGAATTTTGTGCCAGCTTTCTGGAGAAAGGAGCGATTTCTGTACCTTTCCTTGTATTACAAGAAAACAAATTCCCAGTAGAATTTGGAATAGTTACTTCACCTTCTTACTTACAACATTTTTACAGTGCAGAAGGGTGCAGGACCATCTTCTCTGAGACCGACTATTGTTTTTTCTGCCATAAAGTGATGGGGATCTATCCAGTCTTCTTTAAGATTGCATCGGAGTGGTACACCACAGCTTAGTATAAATTTAGGATAATTAAGAAGGTATATGCTTAATAATTGGGGCTTTTACATTACCAGATAACAAAAACAATAATACTTCGATGCCTAATTATAGGACTAGACTGATACCAGAGAACAGATTTTTCAAAGGGACAAGGAGAATTTCAGCATACAAGTCCCACCTGAAACAAATAAATTAAGATGTTATTTGTTGCAGCTGCCAAAATGCAGGTTACAAAGAAGACCTTCTGGGAAATAGACCCACATTACTGCATCAGACCTTGTTCTACTCTTTGTTATCCCAAAGGTGCATTAAGACTATGCTGACAATTTACCAGCAGTTCAAAGCTCACATCATATTTGTATGTATCTGGACAAATTTTGTCTAAAAATAAATGCAGATAATATTGTTCTTTATCTTCTCTGTGAGATTAATTAAAAGGTAACTTCTGGGTGCTCCCTATTAATAATTCTGTATTTCCTGATAGACTTGTTAAATGATAACTTGTTTGTTATCTCAGCTAATAGCTTTATAATAACTGCAGCCTAAGCTAATTAGCTTCATGATACTGTTACTGAATTTTGCTGAATTATTAATAAGGAGCATTTTCAATACAGTGATTCATGCTAAACTGTATTTTTATTCATACCATTCCTTTTGGCTACAATAAGCCATTCTCTTCTGTTTGGATAATTCTTTCATTTTGGCATCAACATACATGCAGTAAATTCTTATCTCTTCATCCACTTACAGCCCTGCATAACTCAGTCTTTTTGGTGTGGCCTTTGAAGATAATCTACAGATTATCTTTTAACTCTTATATTGCAACCTATTTATTGGAAGGTTAGTTGGAATCCAGTCTTAGTAGTTTATGTGGGTGCATCTGGCATAAGTACAGTGAATGTAGTAGATTTACCTAATATCTTAGATGTCATTCATAGAACAATGAGTCTTTTCATGGACCTTAATAGCAATGGACAATGACATAACTATTATTAACAGAATTATGTTGTTTAAAAATATGCGTTCATATTTTTTCAAAGGAAAAAGTGAAGGAGAAAGACATTGTTTATTGCATGTAAAATAAAATATCAACAGTTTCTTAGGGAAAGTCCCTAACTACCTTCTCTTTTAACTGCATTTAGACAGGTTGTGCACATCTGAAAAAAACTCAGTTCACATGTATTCAGTGGAAAGCTTGAGAAAATATGACAATGAAAATTTCCAAGTACTTAGTTCGTCCTGAGGATGCTTCATCTTAGTATTGGAAGTCTGTTTAAGGTAAACTGCTCTTTGAAAGATCTGACTCTTTTGAGATAGAAAGTACTGAAGACTGGAGTTTTTTTAAAAAATAGACCATGAACAGAAGAAGCACTTATGCAGGGAGAAGAGGACTTTCAAGAATACTGGTACAGACAACTCACAGAAGAGGAAAAGTAAAAGGAGAAGAGTAAGGAGAGAAACACCTAGATCTTGCTTGGGGAAACACTGTTAATGATAGAAGTAGCTGAGGGGAAAGATTGGGAATGGCTAGAGAAGAACACAGGGACTGAGCTGAGGAATACTGTGAGGAATAGGAGCTGAGTCAACATAGGATGCTAGGAAGATTCAAATGTAGAAGAAAGGAGAGGGAGAATGAGCTTAGCAGAGCAATAGCCTGAAAAAGACAGGGTAAAAGAACAGTACCCACAATACTCTGCCAAAATAGAACCCACAGTTTCTCCAGGATGACTCCAGCTGAGAAACATAATGCTCAAATGTATTTGACATCTTCCCTAGTGGATGTCAACTTAATTCTGTCGCTAGTAACTCCTAGTTCTCTTGTCAGAGATTTGTGTTGCAGATCTGGTTGTGGTATAGGATATAATCCCACATCATAATTATGTGATTTTTTTTCAATAAACCTAGAGAATCATGCATCTACACAAATAAACAGCTATGCAATGTTGGAATTGTAAAGCCAAAAGACTTTAAGAGTTAAAACATTCCAGAAGATTAGGATTGCATGCTTACATACAGTTGTTGTTGTTTTTTTTTTTTCCATGGGCACTTTACCTTTTTCCAGGGGTGTCCAACTCATTTTCACTGGGAGCCACATGAGCCTCGTGTTTGCCTTCAAGGGTCTGAATGAAATTTTAAGACTGTATAACTGTAGGAGTAGCTACATTTATATGGTCCTAAAATTACATTCAGCTCTTTGAAGGCAACAGCGAGGCTCATGTGGCCCCTGGTGAAAACGAGTTTGACTCCCCTGCCTTGTTCACTCCACAAAGGTGAAAGGACTCATTGAATCAACATATATGCAATACTGTGTTCTATCTGCATTGCTTGATTTGATGGCCCAAGATTTATTTAGTGTACACTGTGCAAACTCTATTATTCAAGCTCCAAATCTATTAATTTCCATATTGACATTTCTGTGACATTCTTCAGTACACTATCTGAGTGCTCCAGGAACCTGAGTTAATTTATTTTCACAGCATCCTTCTGCTTCTAATATTTGAGTAGTTGAAAATACATTATTATTTCTTTTTTCTGTATATTCTCGTGTATGATTTCGAAGTATCCTAGCACAAGCGTTAAAAATACTATTTCTCTTAGCAAAAAGCACTCCTGTACAAAAACAAAACTGCTGTTTGATTCTCTCCTTGTCTCTTTTTATGGACAGGAAAACCAAAACATATGATGCTGTACATTGCAGGCTTATTCAATGTATTGATCTATGTGACACCACATTGTCACATTTTATATACTTTACGTATTTGATAACATGCGTAACCTTATGAAATTTCAACGCTTAAGGCTTTGGATTGTCAATTTATTTGTCAGTTTATTTGTTAAAGGCTGATTCCTGTGGAAAGGGCTAAGTTAAATTTAAATACTAGCTTGGGAATAAGAATGCTACTAATTTGAGAAACTGGAGATTGACGGAGTAGACAATATTTATGTTCAACAATTAAGGTAATAAAAAAGAAAAAAATTGCTTCCAAAAAAGTGATTTTGAACATTGTTCAAAATTTTTCAGAAGCAGAGTGAGTTAGTAGGACAGTAGGAAAATCACCATGAGATTCCTCAAATGTATCTATGGCTTCAGTGCCTTCCAGGTATTTAAAATGGTTCATGCAACCAAAAGGACCTCTGAAAACCAAGCAATGGGGCTTTTGCTTAGGTGCTGCAGTATTAATTGATGAGAGTTATGAGGGAGTCACTTGTATATGCTTGATTCCCCATTATAGCCTGTACAGCATATATAGAAAAAGTAAGTACTAATCCTCTGGTTCCTTAGCCTGGGATCAAATCCCAGAATTAAAAATAAGAGTGTGATTGTAATGCCAGTGGAAATAACTGTGAACAAAGCAACAAACAGGCGTTATTAACCTTGTACACAGTGCCCCAGGGAATAAGAAAACTTTTAGTATTTTCAAAGAGTAAGAATGTTCTTGAGAATATCCAGCATTTCCTCCATGAAAAATTGTTCATGAAGCTCACAGAGAATAACAGAGGAGATTATGACATAACTTGCATTGAAATGAAAGCCTCTTGAGAAAGAATGTGAATCCAAATTATTCTTTCATTCTTTGTTTGTTTCTTTGTTTGGGGGCTTTTGTTTGTTTGTTTGTTCATTTTTTTAGACCCTCTCATAGTCCAGTAGTATGTTCTTTACCATTTAGAATGTCTGGTAGCTGAGCAATGCAGACTAACTATGTATGAATTACACAGCTGCAAGGTGGTTTTGCAAAAACAAGAGAACATTTTGTGCCCAAACGACGTTTCCCAACTCTAATCCATGTATGAACAGATCACTACCAATAACAGCAACAGCAATGAAAAGGCTTCTGGCTAAAAAATCTAATTTACATAATATGTGGAAGTAGTATTTTTTTTTTAACAATTTAATCTCAAGCATTATCTTTGTACCTGATAGACACCCCTGCCTCCACCAATATCTTCATCCCCTATATGCAGGATCTATAATCAGAACACATTTTCATGGTGGATTTTACCAAAACAGATTTTAGTTTCATGAAAGTTCAGTTAAAGAACAGAATGCAATTATCAATTTACTGGCAGACCAGCAGTCCACGTTAGTTTGGATCTGCTTTGCTGAGCTGTGTTCAACTTCTCAAAGCATTTGACTTTCATTATTTCACCAGATGCTTCTGGCTCCAGCATCATGGCACAGAAAATGAGATGCATAACACCTGCTGCTCTCCACATTTTGGATACTGCTGCTTAAAATCTACCCCTGCTCTCCACAGAAGGTGTTTACAGGTAATTTAAAGGTTAATATAGCCTTGTGTGTGTGTATTTTGTAGTATACACCTCTAGGCTGCTCTCTCCCACACTTTTTTACCATGAAAAACTGTAAATTAACTGTAGAGGTTTTGCTTTCACCGCTCTTCAGTCAGAATGTCTAAAAATCATCAGCAATGGTATTTTAGACTATATTACCATGTGTAATTTACACCATCTTGGTGTAAATTCCCGCCACAAAGGATGGCACACAAGGCCACCCTGTCCCTGCATGGTAGACTGATGCCACAAGTCACATCTGATTTAATTGCCATTTAAACTTGAAACTCCTGATGAAGCCAGAAAAGGTCTTGATCCTGGGAAATGTTTCAAGTGAGCTGTGCCTCCTTGATGCAGGCAGATCTCAGATCTGAAAGGTCACGCACAATTATCCTAGAGCCCTTGATTTGAATCTTCAGATAATGACAAACTTATGCAGGTTTTCCTCACTTATGCAGGTTTTCCTCCTCCCTCTGACAGCTTTCAGGACTTGATTTCAGTGAAGTACAAGATTTGTCTTTCAGAAGTACTGGCTATAATGAAAGCCATGACTTAACATGGAAAAAAATACAACATTCATAGTTACAAATTAAGCATCAGAATGCAAACTGCTAGGAAAAAAAAAGTACTAAGAATGCTTGACTATGCAGACCATCTAAACATTTCCAGACTGTATTTTTATTCAATCCATGGTTTGGGACCTCTAATTGGGACAAAACCTCCCTCTTTGTGACAGTGGAGCATATAGAGACTGGTGTGGTCAATCAGTTTGTATTGTGATTCCACTGTATATTACAATCATCATATCATGCTTGTGTTGTGATTTCAGCGTAATGCTGTATTGCTCTTCCAAATCAAAATCCCACATAATGTCAAATATCTTAAAATAAGTACATCTGGTATTAAAACATTAAACTCTCCTGCCATCTCAGACCTGTTGGATAGACCAGAGCCTGTAGGTCAGGACAGTCAGCCACCAAGTGTCCTTGGTGCTACAAGGCCAACAAGCTCCAACTGGCCCACAAATCACTGACCTCTTTGTCCCTGTAGCACCAAGCAGGCCTGGAGCAAGCAGGATCCAGACAAGCAGAGGTGAGTGGCTGCTGTGCTTTGGGTAGCGCACTGAGAAGGCTCTTTGCTGAACCATGGACCAGATCATTCAGCTTGGCAGGAAAAGGCATCAAATTAAGAAATAGGGCATCTGGGACATTCTCTTTGACATGTAAATCATGGCCGGTGCTCATGCAAATGATGGCACAGTGAAGCAAAACAACAGGGTTGAACCCACAGAAGTGGGCTCACTGGTATTCCCACAGGCATATGTTCTCACCCTCTTCGTGTACAGGGTAGAGATCTGGTCATTCTTATGATGAATGTATAAAGTTCACTGTGGAATGTCAGTGATCACTGCTCCTGGTCTGAACCAAGGTGGGGAATATCACCAGGCAACAAACACGCCCCATCCTTGGAAGAAGGCTCAGAGGAGATGGGCACAGGTGATGTGCTTATGAAGCTCATATTATGAGCTATTTACAGTGATAATCGGATTAGATCCACGTTAACAACAGAAGGAGAGTTTAGCATTATACTGCAGTAATGCTAAACTCCTGCATTGCAAACCACGGATATAGAGAAGATAATAGTCTGTCTTTCCCCTGTTATTGAATGGCATCCACACTGTAAGAATGCCAGACACAGTGAGTCATAAAAAGAGCATCAGTCAGCATAATTTTCAGGCTCTTTCCCTTTTTTTTTCTGTAACAAGCAGAAGCAGGGCTTTGGAAATTTCTGTTTTCTTTTGGGTTGGTAAATTTTTTTTTTTCTTAATTCTCTACAGTTTCATCTTCATTTTCTTCATGCTGTTGCTGGTTTCAGTTTTCTCTTTATGAATGAATCATTGGGTCCCTTAACAATTTCTCAGGTTTGCAGAGATACCAGTATTTCAGCTTTCCAAAGTGTTTCTTCTGATGATGAAAAAGTGTTTTGCCTGGTCCATTTGACCAAATTAGTGGAAACAGAAGTATATGAGTCTGAGAAAGCACAACAAGCAAGGCAGAAATGCATACAGTAAGTTAACACCATTTCTAGCAGCCATTTCAGGCAGTATGTTATCCATATTATCTTCCCACTCCTTTTGCTTTGCTTTGACACAGATTGTGACCATCAAATGGTATATAAGGCATATGCTGTTGTTTTTAAGCATAAGCATATGGATACTTATGTAATCTTATTTGGTTCTAGTTTGCGATGATACTATTAGTGCTTGGGGCTTTGGCCAAATTTCCCTGAACTTCTGCTGTCCCATTTTTAGTGTAAGGCAGAGAGGTGTGTAAGAAAATAAACTTCAATGTATCTCTGTTTACACATCTTTATTTCTGCAAAATATTGGGTTATTATTGTATTATACTAATAAAACAAGTTTGGATTATATGAATGAAGTAATTATTTGATAAATTACCTAACAGTGAACTGAAGTAAGCTATTATGCTTGTATAATTAGTTGGCCAGCAAGTAAATGCGATCCACTTGAGGAGGGTAGACTAAGATGTTTAGAAGTGCTTGAACTGTCCCCCAATTGAGGTGACATTCTAGCAGCTGTGAAAAGAAATATATTCCTTGTCTTACGATCACAGAAGTCTTTTGTTTCCGCTCTTGGTCCAAATTCCATTTTAATCATTTGTTGCTCATTATTTCTCTTCTGCTATTTGAGAGTCAAGAGTAAAATCCATGAATGTGTAAACTAATTTCATAATTGCTCAAGCTTTTTACTGGTACTTTTTCACCACAATCTGCAAAATAAGTGGTTTGTTACCAAAAAAGGCACAGAGCATGTTCAAACTGAATCTTTTATGGAGAGGTAATTATTTGCAAAACACCAGATATACTGATTTAATTACTTCTGATGTGAATCTTCTCATTTGAAGTGACTGGACCCTTAGAAATAGAACTTTTGTATGCACAAGTAAAATTGAAGAACACACTCTATACAGCAATGGCCTAAAACTGAAGTGTTAGTTTATTTCATTTGAGTAAACTAAGCATTTTGGTAGTCATTAGGAGAAATGGAAGTATTTTATTTATTTGTTTTCTGGTCTTTTCTTATGCAAAAGTGACTAGCAATTATGTCTTTGAATATAACTTCTTTTTCTCTCTGACTTGTGCTTAGAGATCTGGTGCACTCAGTTTTTTAGGAACACTAGAAGAGCTTTTGACAGAGGCACAGAGTTATGACTTGGCACTTGTCAGATAAAAGACAAACTATTCAGTTGTGGCCCTAAATTTATTTCGGTTCAACCAGTAGCCAGTGGTGCAGTGTGGACTTTGATGATTAAAAGCAAAACTAAAAAACTGAAGCTGGCTTTGACAGTGTTCCAACTTGTAACAAGCTCATCACATGGGATTCTGTTTCCTTTTATGCTCAGCTTCTGATAGCTGTTGGCTTCAGGCATCCCAATGCAGAACATGACTGGTTTGATGTAGAGTTTGTTTGTTTGTTTGTTTTTGTTTCTTTCCCCCTAGAAGTGATTTATTTCCTTCTCTCAACTTCATAGAGAGACTTAACACCCTTGTCCAAAATTTGAGATGTTTTCATCTTACTAGTCCTTTAACTGCTCACCTCTTACCATCTAGGAGGACCTACTTTTGCAAGCCTTTGCTTATGCAAGCACTCTCAGCATGAGCAGCCAGAGTCAATGGAACTATGGATGTGTGATGAGTAATCACACAGCTGGGAATTTCCAGTAGTTGGCTACAAGTATGTGACGTATCTTCCCATTCCTTTGGCTATTTTTCTCTCATATATACTCTTACACATCTCTTCTCCATGTGTTGTCTTGAATGTTGTTCAAACTGCATTGTTCTGTACTACAAAAGGCAACACAAACTCAGTAATCAGTTTCTGATCATTAATTCAACTACTTCAAGAAATGCCTTTTTTACTGTCATTACTACTATTGAAAGTCATACATTTGTTGCAACAGTTAACTTGCTTTCAGTTTATCAGAATTTTCAGTAGTTACATTTCTTTAAGGGAAACTTGGAAGTTGGAATTTCTTTACTGTGAGACATT
This sequence comes from Nesoenas mayeri, assembly GCF_963082525.1. Lineage (NCBI taxonomy): Eukaryota > Metazoa > Chordata > Aves > Columbiformes > Columbidae > Nesoenas > Nesoenas mayeri. The sequence continues at coordinate 118,217,634 of NC_137543.1, forward strand.
TCGCAAATTGTTACAGTTTTATACACTAATAGCTTAGTTTTAAAATAATTTTTATGTTCTAGATTTTCTTAAAATTATAGCACTACAAAGTTTCAAGCTTGCCAGGCCAGAAAAATCTGCTTATAGAACAAGTATGTCTTTTGTAGATTTCTGATGGAGAGCTTGCATCTGTGTGTGACAACAGCAGTTTTGTCATTTGAAAATGTCACAATGTTGAAAAATCCCCAGCTGAAATTCCCAGTGTCAGACTGAGGGATCAGATATGATGGGATGGATTCATCATTGTCATGAACAAGAAGTGAGAAAATGCTGGTCAGAAGTCTGTGGTCAGCATGGGAAATGAATATGGCAAAGCTAAGCCTGTAGTCAACAGCTAGATGGATCAAAGACATTCCTCCTCATGTTCTTCTGTTTACAGGTTTTGTTGCATTATCTAACTACAGGAACAAAGCAGAGAGTAAGATGAACAAGGAGTAATGGAAGGTCAGAAAAACGAAATAATCTTCTGGAGTTTAGCCGTTGAATATGACTGAATAGGAGATTTTGTCTGATAAAAAAATTACTGGTTAATCCATGAGCCAAGTATGTAGCAAAGTCATATATTTTCTGTGGCAGAAAGATCTGTTAATTTGACGCTAACCTGCTTATTAACTTCCTGCAGACATTATCTAGAATAAAATTTTTAATAATCTATTTTCTGCTCCTTTAAGAAATAATATTAGCTCTGGACGGGCACAATTGGTCTTTTAACATCCGAGATGAATTTGGCTCCAGATTTCGAAACATCAAAGTGGGCTAAATCCCATTTAAAACAAGCTTTCTTACAATTTAGGTGGAAAGCTGCAAACACGGAGAGCTTGTATAGACAGTAGGTGGCAGAGTGCTCCCAGTAATCCGTAGGTAGTTGTGATTCAAACTTCCTTAATGCCCACGGTGCTGTAGTTAAAGGTGATGTAAAGAGAGATGTAAAGGTGGAGAGACTCTTAGGGTTCAAACAGACTACCTACTTTTGTGAAGCATGCCAGGGATACTCTGGCCAGCGTTTACCAGGAGAGGGGATGTTGCTTCTACACACTCTGCTTTATCAGTTCCTAAAGTAACTGTGGCAGCTTACCCCACCCTGCAGGAGCTGGGTGACCTTGACCTTGCTTTGGAAGATTTGCCACTGTTGATGGTAAGCTAGTGCTCTCCTGGCTTTGCCTCCTCTACAGAACAATGTGCTTGTAGTTTACTTATTGCTCAGAAATCCTTCTTAACTCCAGGCACCTCAAGTTTTTTAGCCAAAACAATGTTTAACACATGGATTATTATGTATGAAGGTATCTAGAGCTAAAAACGGGCCTCCACTGCTCTCTGCCTACATGTGACATAAATTATGTGTCTGAAGTATTCACCAAACAGCAGACTATCCCATTAAAATCGCTTCTGTACAGTACCCCAAAAGCTGGGATCCAGTCTTTTGACAAAGTTTTTTTTTCCTCCTTGCCCTTTCCTAAATGGTGCTAACCTGGAACAAATCTTCTTTTCTCTATTTAGCAGATGTTTTTCATACATCAGTTCACCTTGAGAGGTTTCCACAATGCCCTGCTACTACTAATTAATGCACTTAGAGAAATACTTTGTCCCTTAGCTTTTGTCTCGTATGTTTTGTTGTAAGGGGTGTTTGTGGTGCTTCCACAAACTAACTATCCCATCACATTTGTTTTTCATGCCATTATTTTGCTGACTGCCAAAGGCTCTATCTAGTGTATACTAAGGTATTTCACTACACACCCAGGACTAGGCTTTAGTAACGAAGTAGGAGACTGCACAAAAACTGCTGAAAACCACACAACCAAACTGCCAGTAAACACTTGGGGGAGCTACCTATCCATTACATGGAAAGATTGGATCTGTTTTGTGGAATGATATGCTTAGCATTTGCCAGATTATCTAGAACTACTTTTGTCACAAGACAAAATTTAAAAGCAAAGTAATCTATAAACATAGATTTTCTGTATGGGAAAAGCATTATAAAACTACAAAATTAACAAACATTATGGAAATTAGATCTTTATTAAGATTGCGCTATTTTTAAAATTAGACCTCCTCAGCTGCATCTATAGTTAAGTTGGCTTCTGTGACTGATCCTTTAGGCTCTGTTAATGGCTACTGAGACATCACATGGGTATGCAGAAATGTAGTTCTTTTCTTTTTGCTTTCCTTTCCAGGCTATTTAATGTTTCCACTGCATGCTTTGCTTAGGCTAAGATTATGCCATTGGTCTTCAAGATGCCTTCTCCTGCTCATATCTTCCTTAAAACATGATGGAATAACTTTACAAATTATACATCATGAAACATATAGATTGTCAGAGTTCCTTTCCATTTGCAGTGTTAGCTTGCTATCAGTTTTGCATCAATTACTTAGCATATAAATGAAAGATTGATTTGAGAATGGGGCATTCATGTGTGCACAGTTCCACTCCTTCCTCCTTCATACACACTTATTCAGACTTAGGAGAAATCTTGAGTGATGCTGTCACAGTAATATTTACCAGGGCTCAATGCATATGTAAGCACGTGTCAGAGAACAAAACCATCTCCAAGAAGAAGAAAAAAGAATAGCTCAGGACCATCCCAATCATCTCTTGACAGAAGAGCTAATTTTTGAAAGTGTTAGATTTTTTTTATTAGAAACCGCCCTAAATCATACTGTTCTACGACCATTCCTATAGTATTTCCGTTTGTCTAAAGATTTGCTTTGAACAGATAAGAGTCTGCAACATACTTTTGTCTCAGCAATGCAGTTCTTTTAAAATGTATTATTATTATTTCAGAGTATTTGGTCTTTTTCTTGAATTGTCAAGTTATATCATCATCAAGAGTCTTTGTGTTTTCTCTGATAACAAACATACTTAGGTCTGCATCCTAAAACAGAAAGATACATCACTTTAAAATGACACACTAAAGAAGAGTCAGAGTGCATTTGTGCTCTCCAAAGTGGCAGTTGCTTCATTGAAATAAAGAGGAAAATTTATATAGAGTGCTTAGTCTGCTTTTGATAATTCAAGCTATGGTTATGAAAATTTCCTAGCTTTTTGTTCAGATATAGTTGTCTCCAGAAAATAAGATTCTTAAGGCTCTAGTGAGACAGTCATTAATGACAAGAGTACGTCATTGTGGAGAATGGTCTTCTTTACAGAGAATTAGTATTCAAATAATAATGAAACATAAACCAGACAACAGACCAACAAAGACAGCTGCATCTCAGCTGATGGCTTTTTTATAATATTGATCTTACTGAATGTATGGTCAGAAAGGGAGAGATGTAAATCAATACAGACTATGCTTTGGTCCATACACTAAGGCTGAGTGTGGTAGTTAGAATGAAGAGTTAAGGTGATTAAAGACCCATTTGGTTCACATCTAGGACCAAAGAGTTTTGGTGGTTAAAACATGTAAGGGTGAACAACAGCAGCTTGTATTGCTCACTACAGCTTAGTATATTTATTATCCTTCACCTCCATCCTACCAGTAGTTCAGAGGTCAGAGCAAATAGCCGTACAAGAGTAGACAACTCAGTAACTCTGCTGGAGATACACTAACCACTAGATAGTGTAGCTTAATATATTGCATCTTTTCCAACTCCATCCTTCCAAACATGAAGCAAAGCAAAGTAAAGCAAAGTGAAAATTAGGCCTTCACTTGTCAGAAGAAGATTTTCATGTGCTTGCTTGAAGAGTCTTAACTTACAGACTAAGGTGTTTTTTGATCCACATTTTCTTTACAAATAAAAGAGGAGTGTTTGTTTCTTGTGCATAAAAGGATTGTAAAATCTCTCTTCCACAAGAGTATTACAGAGGAGACAAAAGTTTCTTGTGAAGGACTGCTTATATCAGTAGCAAACACTTTTATAAGTGCAACATGCTATGTTTGAATTGTTTATTTAACTCTTCTGCCCTCGAGGAGGTGGTCTGTACTGTAAAAGTACTTCTATATTTATTTCACAAGTGAATAAACTGTCTTACAACAAGCAGTAATTTACTAATCACATCCATTTTAATTTTAACTGCACATGGTTCAAAATGTCTGAACAAGAAGTGGGCTTCAGTTCTGATTCAGTTCTTACTCCTTCCTGAAGTGCAGCCAGGAGAAGCTCTTAGGATGCCTTAGATTGGAAAGGATGGAGGAGCTCCACTTCTACAAAGTGTGGGAAATGTCCTCAGTCAGCTCAATAGTTATTGGTATTACAGACTTCTACTAGTCTTCCTGTAATTATTGATCCAAATGCTGTCAAGACTAGTGCTTTTGAGAATGGAGGACATGTGCTTACCTATTTAGGCCTTAAGTCACATGTTTTTGAGTCCATTTATCCTTTTAATTCACATCTTCCTAAAGAAATGGCTTTATGATCATCCTTCACCTTGCAACCTTTCTTTCTGTAGTTTATAGGGTAGATGAGCTAGCAGAATTGCTATGTCATTTGAAGCCAAGGTCTCCCTATAGGAAGAGGGCAAGAGCTTTAGGTGCCATAAACAGAGCACAGAGACATTACCTTTTTTTGACATGGACATGACTCCGGCTAAATATGTAGAGAGATGGAGCCTGGACAATTTCTTTTCTTCTGTCTGTTTTGCACTGATAAATGGAATTTTTATTCTCACTACAGATTTTTTAAAAGATCACTGGAACCTCAGTCTGCAGGATGGATGAATTTGACAATGATGTGCTATCAGTCTCAGGAAAGGAAGTAGTGTTTTTATTCTGCTTTATGAGGAATTACAGAAATTAACACAACTGGATTTCGGACATGTCTTTTTAACTGTCTTTCTGTACACAATCTCCTAGGCATGATCTTGTAGGCTTTGTCAGTGCTAAAATCCGTTTGGAAGTCAAGTTGCCTAGTCATAGAAGAGACCATGTTATGTAATAGTTCAAATGATTTTCTATTATTTCAGTAGCAACTCATGTTTATTTATTTGAGTGTTAATAATTGGCAACTTCCGATGAAGAGGCATTTTTGTCTAAATCAATAAAGCTAGCCCTTCATAGGTAAATGTCCATCTTTCATCACCATCTTTATAAGAAGTGCTTTAAGGAGTTACAGTAGTTTCAGCTATTTCATGCCAAGAATACAGTCCTATGCAAATGTATTTGTAAGGGCCAAGGTTATATGCCTAAGAATAAGCCAGCGTCTACCCTCAACATCACTCTCCATCACTGCAAATCTTTATTCTTCTTTGTAGAGTAGAAGTTTTATCATTTTTTGTTTGTGGAGAAAAATTTAGAAATGCAACCTTTGTCTTTTGGGGTTTAATCCAAATGCAAACTCTTTTTTTTTTTTTTAAATACAGTGTATTTCTTATTCTGATTTCTGTATCTTACCGCACCTAAGAAAAATGTATTTAAGTGACAAGAAATAATATAATTTGGATCAAGTTTAGTTCCAGGTTCCAGTATAAGTTGGGGAATGACCTATTAGAGAGCAGTGTAGGGGAAAGGGACCTGGGGGTCTTGGTGGACAGCAGGATGACCATGAGCCAGCACTGTGCCCTTGTGGCCAGGAAGGCCAATGGCATCCTGGGGTGTATTAGAATGGAGGTGGTTAGTAGGTCGAGAGAGGTTCTCCTTCCCCTCTACTCTGCCCTGGTGAGACCACATCTGGAATATTGTGTCCAGTTCTAGATCCCTCGGTTCAAGAAGGACAGGGAACTGCTGGAGAGAGTCCAGCGTAGGGCAACAAAGATGATGAAGGGAGTGGAGCATCTCCCTCATAAGGAAAGGCTGAGGGAGCTGGGTCTCTTCAGCTTGGAGGAGATTGAGAGGTGACCTCATTAATGTTTACAGATATATAAAGGGTGAGTGTCACGAGGACAGAGCCAGGTTCTTCTCGATGACAACCAATGGTAGGACAAGGGGTAATGGGTACAAACTGGAACACAAGAAGTTCCACTTAAATTTGAGAAGAAACTTCTTCTCAGTGAGGGTGCCAGAGCACTGGAACAGGCTGCCCAGGGAGGTTGTGGAGTCTCTTACTCTGGAGGCATTCAAGACCTGCCTGGACACATTCCTGTGTAACCTCATCTAGGTGTTCCTGCTCTGGCAGGGGGATTGGACTAGATGATCTTTTGAGGTCCTTTCCAATCCCTAACATTCTGTCATCCTGCGATTCTGTGAAATATCCCTACATTACAGGTACAAGTGGACATGAGTGCTCCAGACTGAGCCTGTGTTACTCTGGAAATCAGATAACTGTGCTGTGCTGACCCACTGTGTACAATATTCAGGACTGTGATTAAGCAAGTTCCAGAATTAAATCAGTTCAGTAAGAGGAGGCTGTTGCTGACTGAGCTGGAAAGTGCTGTCTGTGCATTGCTGTTTTCTATATGCACCAGAAAATCCTGCTGCAGAGCTGCTGATTGCTACTGTAATTATCATAGAGGCAGATGATGTCACTGCTAGAGGGCAAATGGAAGAGCTTGATGTCACCAGTGTTAGCATTATTCATGTCAAAGCATCAGCGCTTTTAAAATCTATTCTTGTAAAAGGAGCAAACCTAAACATTCACTTTTGTTTGGAACTTCTCTTCATACTGAGACTCCATTATTTTTCACTCAAATACAATTGCAAATGTTGAGTTGTTTCTTTAATGTGCTTTATTGCAGTGCTTGAAGTTGCTTGGAGACAAGATATTTTCTAATCACAAACAGTATGCAGATTATACTAAGCAAATTGTAAATATGGCTGAAAAATGAAAAAAGCCACAAGCTTCTCTGATACTTACAACCTCTTACTCCACTGGAGAAATTTCACTTGATTTAATCACAGCAAGACAAAGCACCTCTACTGTAGTGAGATACAGGGCCTGACAGTAACATCAGTAACATCTGATTTAAGGATAGACTTTCATCTTTTCAACAGCTTTGCCACAAATGCATTACATCCTTATTTTACCTTAATTAATTCTGAAGTTACATAATCTCAACCTATCCAGTACAGTCTTTGTAACTTGTGCTCACTGGATCCTTTCTAAAAGTGCATGGACATTTTCAAGTATGACTATCTGTTAGCAAAAAGGTGTCCCTACAATAAAATTGTTTAATGACAGCTCCTGCCACAGCTAGAATTGCCTCATCTGCTGAAACTCTCTATAACAGCTTAGGATTGAGTAGCATAAACCACAAAAGATGCCTCACATACTTCACATTTTACTTTCTGTCTGGATGTACTTTTTATAAGAAACAGTCTTGGAAAAACCATGTCCCATTGTACTTCTTGTGAAGTGCAACCCACTGACTTTCTAATATCTCAAAAACAGTTCTTACTGCACATTATCAGTCAACAATACCTCTTCACTTGTCAAGCATCTGACTGCCTCTAATAAAAAACATAGTCTATCCTTAAGTGAATATCAGCAGCACTGTGGCCATGGTAGTACAGAACTCAGCATCAGGTAATCACTGAGCGTGTATATATATATATATATAATTTTTTTTTTTAATCATTATATATATATGTGTGTGTGTGTGTATATATATATATGTACACGCACACATCTATATAGTCAGGAGCCAGGATAAGTTTTGCAGTTTCTCTTGAGCTTTTCCCAACTGCGAGTATACTGCTAATAGTAACCAAGCCAGCTCAGGCTTGTTTCATAGAGCTGCTGTAACGCTTGACTACAATATAGACATTCCTTTAAGTTTTTGCGCCAAGAATCAGAACTACTAGCTACAATCTGAAGCTTGGACACTCAAAACATCTGATTTAAGGATAGACTTTCATCTTTTCAACAGCTTTGCCACAAATTGTTATATGATAAAACATCCTTACCGTGTAAGAATCAAATCCATCACTTGATTATATTTCCTTAAACAGATAAAATGGAAATGTCAGGGATACTAGCAAAAGCTTTTTACTGAGAGGGAAATACTGCTTCAAAAGGTGGACACTTCAGTAGATGAAGTTACTATAAGAAATGCAATCATGTTTGGAAAGTGCTATATTCCCGTGAGCCTTTGCTCTTCTGCTTGATTTATGCTGTTTAATATTCAAACATCTAACTACATCACATTTTAAATGTGTCTGTAGCTATAATATTGAGGGCTGATCTATAGATCAGTGGCAGCTGACCCAGGCTCCTGGGCTCCAAGTTGCAACCAACAGATGTGAGTCAAGGTCAGTCCAGAAGCAGCATATTCACCTTGATGTGATCCTGTGCCTGAATTAGCCAGCTCCATCTCTCAACATTCTCTAAACTTCTGCACCTCAACAGGACTCATTAGCTTGAGCACATGATTGCTCATTATATCTGTTGGGCTGAACTTGCTGTTGGTACCTGTCTGTATAGTTGTCTTGATTTTTAAAAAGTCTTCTACATGATAAAGCAATTCACACTATCCTCTGCAAAACTACAGGATTAACAAATCTTGATTCAACACTTGAAACACATTACAATAAACAGTATTTTATACAGCAATATTAGTGCTTATGATAGTAGTTTATGATACCAGAGACCAATTATGGAAATGCATTCTCTGCCCGTAGGAACTTACAATCTAAACAAAATGTATTGCACAGAAATTATCAACACACAAAAAGCAGAATCATTGTTTTCTTACTTTCAGTGCATATCTTTCTAGCATAAGGGATTTTGAACAGAGCAAGAAGTTACAGGAGTGATTGTAAATGAAAATGAAAGGTAGTGAACAGAGTGATAGCTTGAGGAATTATTGAAAGAATGGCTCAAACAAAAAAGATTATAGAAGGGACCTGAAGCAGGACACAGAACACAGGTATCATAGCAAAGATGCAGGGCAAAGGATCATTCATGACTGGGAGCTCAGAAAAACAGGAATGCAATATAGATTTTAATGTCTTTACTTATCCATATTACTGAAGTTGTGGACACTGACCAAAATCCTGATGCACCAAGCTTCTTGCTTGATGCCTTGATATGCGACAGAGCTCCCTCTAGTTTCGACTGATTTCAGCGAGAGCTATAGCAGTGTAATTCATTTGAAAAGCAAGCTGCAGACTTTTATTAGCTGAAGGCCAAAACAAAAAATCGAAACACAGGCAATATCATCCCTTCACCCCACTGTTTGACTTAAGAGTGATAAATAGTAGCGAAAAACCTAAATACAGAAATTTAAGTAATTCTGTCTTACTACAAAAGTAAATTCTTAACAAGAGTGTATTTCTACAGTATTTCCTACTGCAGATGTTTAGTCTTTTAGGAGCTAGGCCACAGATACCTTGGCTCTTCAAGTTTATTGAATATGCTTTGGAGATTAATTTGGCCAGACCAAACTGATGGAGATAAGCAACTTAAAGGGTTGCATGATGCCTAGCTGTGCTCTCTTTCATTTCTTTAGCTTCCATTTAAATGTCTTGGTAGTTGTTTCTGCGCCTGCAGCGTCCATAATGATAAAGGAGGTAGAGCAGTACAAGGTCAAAAATGAACAACAAGCCAACAGCAACATCAAATCCAATAAAAATATCTGTGAAGGAAAAGAAATAAAGAAAAAGGGAGTTAATGGAAGGCATAATTGTATAGCAGTTTGGATAAAGAGATAACAGTCTAATTACAAATTTGTACAATGGAAATATAGTTACATATTTTCATATTTCTGGCAAGATCACATGCTCTGCATTTACTGACATATGCAACATAAGCATAAAAACATATGCTTCAATCTTGGAGATAGATAGTTTCCTGTACAGGGGTAAATCTTACTTGTAGGTTTTCACAGGTCAAGAGGGACCATGTGTAGTTAATGCAAACTAGGAGTTTCATCAGGGATCAGCAAAACACTGAATATATTCAGGAAGGAGGAAATACCAGGACTGTTGGAAAGTAGCACGTGTTGCCTTGCCCTCCACTTCCCTCCTGGAAATAATATTCAGGCAGGAAGAGGTTACCAGCATTTACATGTTGGTAGTCCAAGACAAAGAGATGCTCCATCTGCATGGATCAGCTGCACTCTGTGTGTACAGTGGAAGTTAAGGTATCCTCAGTCCATAGTACACATAGCAGAAATAGACATGCATCAGTCTCACTGTACACATGCATCAATCTTACTGTGCATGTGCAACCCATTTTTCCTTCGCATGTACAGAAGGTCCAGTGTGTTCAGCATACACAGGACTCCTTGCATAGGACCCACACCCATATTTCTGTCAGACATTCTCAACAAGTAGAGCTCTAGTTTTGGCCATGGCCTTTAGGTAGCTCCTTATGTGAGTGTGCTAATAATAACACGGCCTTTACACTGGTGGGCAAGTCTGCTTTTTCAGAGATATTTAATTTCTGTCAGCTTTCCCTGTCCATAGTAAAGCTGGTGCATGCTTGTTAAAGGGAGTTCTGTCTGTTGTGTGAAAAGTAGAAAGTTTGGAGCCAGTGATACAATTTCTGCCTCTGTGTCTTACATAGAAGATGTTTAACAGAGCTGTTACACTACCTTTTGTTTTGTCTTTCTTCCCACATTCTTTTGACCAATTTTCTGTAATCACAGGAGAAACTAGTTCAGCAAACTTCTCAAGTGGACAAGCAGAGGTGCATCCTGGCAGAGTGAGTAGGTAAGGATCCTTTGAAGTGTCGTTCCGATAATGCATTTCAATGCTGTATCGCCTGATTAACAACATTGAAAAGATTTTTTAAAAAAGGTTCTTAAACACAAGTTTTCCTATTTAGAGACAGAATGCTGGAAATAGTCTCTTACATCCTACTCTAGAACCTGTTCTTCAAGAATGGAGGCTTTGTGAAAGACATATGCAAAGGCCACTTTGCCAAAGCTGGTTACATCCCTATGTGGGTCACCAGTCAGCTCCAAAGACCCTTCTGAAGGCTCCTTGAATGGCAACAGCACCAGGCTCTTCTAAACCAACTGATTTTTCTTAGGATTTACAAGATGTCTTGGTAAATGTTGCCATCATTTGAAAAAGCAGGAAAATTTATTTTACCATTTACTTCCAGCTGGTAAGGCGTGTTTTCCTCCTCTTTCTGTCTTTGATAGTACACAGATATGTGCACATCCAGCAAATGTAATTTATTGTAGTTTTAATATAAATTTTTGCTTTTCATTGAAGTATCATTTTAAATCAAGTTTTTATCGCCTCACAGTATTTGTGAGAAAAATATTTTGAGGAAGGGGGAACCAAATTCCAAACACTCCTTGTTCTTGCATAGATAAGAAGATACTTGCCCACTGCTTTCCTGGTAGAGTTCAAAAAACTGGCAAGCAGCATATGGTGGCAGTTTTCCATTGAAAATATTGAGAGCAATCTGGATGGCCCCAACTGTGGTGTCATGCTGTTGGAAAAACAAAACAAAACATCCTTGGCAGTCAGTTAAATCAACTACCATTTATCTAGAGTAATGAGACAGAGCAGAGGGGGAGTGGAAATCAAGATAAAAGAAAGACTGTCTAAATTCGACCATAAAAACATATTCTGTATAGTCACCATTGGAAAAAAACATGTTAACAGATTACTACAAACAGCAGGGGGCATTTCCAAAGAGTTACTGCAGTATATCTCTTACACCATCTAGCAATATTTTCGTGGAAAGCAAGATGTAGTCTAAGAAATAAATCTAGTTTTTCACTGCATTTTGCTACTCCTTCCTTCAGGAGTGTTTTGGTTCCAAAATCAAATTAAGGCAGTATAAGGTTGTATATCCTGTAGCATTTCAAGTGAAGATACAAGTACTATTTTTAAATAGTATTCCAGGCAAATAAACGAGTATGAAGACTATTCTTATCTCCTCGACACTCCAGAAATTTTAAGATTGTTGTTCCTTCTGTTTGGACCTATGCAATAAAATCTCAATTTGGCTTCTGTTTTGATGGAACCCACCCACAATTTCTTCCTCTCCCCATCTTCCTCTCCCCTCCTCTTGCAGAGTATCCCAGGAGGAGGAGGAGCTGAAGGAAGGAAGTCCAAACACCTTGATGTCTAAATTTTGCAAGCATCTTTATATACATATTTGCTAGGCTTATTTACATTATAATCTTAACAGCTATGTTTTAGTTATTATTCAGGATCTGAAACTTTTTGGACTGATCACTTTCAAAAATGAGAGTATAGTTGGGCTCAAGGCATTAAAACAGCAGTGAAAATTCTGGATGCACTTCTTCCTTTTCAAAGAGAATACAGTAGGGCTGGAAAACATCTAGAAAAAGCAGCAAGAGAAATTTAAGGCATTGAGTGGTTTCTGTGTGAGGAAAGATTAAATAAAGTAGGACTGTCTAGGAAAAGGAAAGACGGAAGAGGTGTGACAGAAAAGAGTAAATTCATGAGTGACCAAGGAAAAGTGAATAAAGAATAACTATTCCTTGTTTCTCACAACAGAAATGCTAGGAAGGAGCTAAATCAATATTATATTAAAAAAAAAAAGTAAGTACTTTTTTTTTTTTTCATTTAACACACAAGTCGTTGCCACAGGATGTTGAAGAGGCCAAAAGCAGAAATGGATTAAAAATGTGATTAGATAAATAGATGGAAGAAAATCTGTCAAGAACTATTAAACACACAGACACAGATTCTGTCTCAGGAAGTTCCTACACCACAGACTGCTGGAAGGTTGTATTAGGGGAAGCATCACTCTGTGCTGGCATTGTTCTCATATTTTTCCCTGCTGTTGGCCATTGTTAGAGAGAAGATAATGGATGAGCTAAGTGGATCTTGGTCTGACCCAAGCAGCCCTCTTTATCCTCTAAACTTAAAACAAACAAAAAACCAAATTATATATGTTATATATATGTTTATATGTTTATATATGTTATATATATATAAAATCCACAGCTGTGTCACCTCTTTCTAGGCAGAGAAGGGTTTGGAGGTGCAGCTGAAGTTCTGCTGTGTGCTAGCATCTCTGTGTTAGAAGCACTTAAGGAAAGATGCATATTATAGAAACCACACCATTAAATTGCAAAAAAAAAAAAGAAAATGGATGATAAAATACATAGTTTACCAAGTACGGTTTGAAATTGAGGTGAAATTCATGATCCTGCTGTGTTCTTGTACTGACTGGTGTTCAGCTTCTTATCTGAATTGAACTGTATTATATTATTCTTTCATTTAACTTACAGGGAGACTCTGATTATTCTCTTTAAAGGTCTTTTACTGGTAAACTCGTAGCAAGATTTATGAAAGATGAAAATACTCACTGCAGAGTAGACCTCCATTTTTCTTTGTTTTGAAGAATTGGCAGCTTGTTTAATGCTATTTAAAATAGTATTCACAAGGACACCTTAAACAAGTGAGAGAAAAATGAAGGAAACAAAAAAGGCAAAAGATTTTGAGTTATCAAATAGAAGACATGTACTCAGGCCTCGTACTCATTTTCTTAGCTTACTACAAGTTCATAACTAGAGAGACGATATTAGAGGTGGAATATATTATTTATCATCCAGGTCAAGTGACGTGGCAGGATTTACAGGAAATCACCTAGAACTATTCTGAGAAGTGGGGCTAATGATATTTCCAGTTTTGTTATGGTGGGACCTGTTTGCTGTCATTTTTTGTCTGTTTGGCATGTTGCAATAATGACAGCTGTGCCAGCCTCTTCCTCTCTAGATGCCGAAGAAATATTTTTAACTGCTTATTTCCAATAAGTCACACAGAGTAGAAATTCTTCATTTTTCCAAAGCTCTTTTGTACTCCTTCTCCAGACCAGAGATATTCTAAAGCCAACACAATCAGGGCAGCAGAAATTCCCAGTAGCACAATTTATACCATTCTAGAGAAAGAGGGAACAACTGGGATGCCCGTGAACGCTAGGAAAAAAGTTCCAACCACATGATATGGCTAGCTACTGGCTAATGGGCTTTAATGGAGGTCTGAGCCTGTAATTACTATATGGCTCCATCCAGTGATGTATATGGCTAGATGATGAGGGTGCTAATCATTCTTTGCCTAGGTCTAGACTGCAGAGTGTGTACATTACAAAGCCTAGCCCCAAATGGTCCAGCCTGCAGATATTCAAGCTGACTTGTTTGGGTTTCCTGCTTATGGACACCTGGGGATCATATAATAAATGCCTGGGTTGTGTCCTGAAGTAGTGTCAGAATGCACATAGCCTATGCGCCCCAATTTTGGAGCTAAGCAGTAGTTCCAGTTCTTGCAGTATAGACATAACTTGTATCTCTTGTTTTCTGTTCTGATCAAACCGTTTCAGAGGAGCTTTCTACCAGTCCCTCAGAGTGCTACCAATGTGTTGCCAAGGTTTTGACACAATGTATGACTGATACCTCAAAGTGAAAAACAAAGAGCAGGAATCAATAGAATAAATGTTGGAGAAACAGAATCTTAATCTAACCTAATATCAGACAAGTAATGATCACACCCAGAAGGGCTTCATTTTTTCCATTGAATTTCTATAATCTTTCTTAAAATCTTAGTCCCTTAAAAACTATGGGATAACTAAAGGCACTAAAGCTTACACCGTGTTACAACATCTCATCCACGCAAATGCCAGCGTTCGGCACATATTTTCGTGCTTAATATGGCATCCAATGCACATAGTTAAAAATCAAGGTTCTGTATCAATAATTTTGCATGAGTAAGATGACAGGATGTTGCTTATTATCATAAGTATTGCCTCCTTTCTGAGAGCTATGCATTTTTTTAATTTACCTCCTTGTAGTCGTGATTTCTCTTCTGTTTTATAAAGCCCAAAAAGTGATAATAAAGACAGTTCTGCCAGTTCTTCCATCTTATCGATTACGTCTTTGGTGGCCCATGCAGGGAGAGTATAGTTGTGAATACCCTAGTGACAGAGGGAAACAAAATAATGGTTTTTTGATTCCACTGGTTTCCATCATTCTATTGCGCAGCCTCACACTACTACATTCAGACTCTCTGAGGCTGCCTTGCAATACTTTGATCAGTGTGGTTTCACTCATCAGTAGGTCCTGAAATTCCCTTGGTGGGATTGGGGATCAACCTGAAGTGGGTGAATGGGGAGAGGGGAAACACCTGTGTGAACGGGATCCCTTGTGGAGATAATGTGTTCTTTCTATAGAGATATATGGTTTGAGTTTTGCTAGTGTGAAATATTGCAGATGTATGTCTTATCTTCTTCCTTTCTTCTGGGTCTTCAGAGGTTCCCAACTTTTTGTGCCTTTCCATACAGCTGTCCAGATACCAGTTCCATCATGGGCCATTTACAGACAAGTGTCACTCTGCAGTCATGTAAGAGTGACACTGTCTTATATTAAGTGCATGGAGGATACGTTAAATGGTCTTCATGTGCTGCTGCTAATGACTAGGGTGAAATGGAATCATCCTGTGCTTGGGGCCAGTGTGATTTTATTCGGTGGCAGCAATCATCATCTCCTAGTTTTCTAACTGATAGATCATAATCTTACCTCTTATTTTCAAAATCTAAGTATTTTGATGTTTACCTGTTGATAGGTTAAAGCAAATAATTTCATCTTCCTGTTAAAAATCATAAATATATCCTAGGCAGCACACTCAAATAGTTTTATAGCAGCATATTGGGAAGGAAAATGAGTGAATAAAGAGAATGGATCTAGTTACCAGTGCTTCAGGATAAACATCAAATGGAAACAACGGTTTCCCAAGCTGTAAACCATGTTTTTGGGTTATCTTTTACCAGTGCACTAAATTAGAACTTAGATTCAAATTAAAAACAAAAAATGCAGGAGAGAAGCCAATTCATTTGTATGAAACCACATTGGCATGGTTTAATAGAAACCTAGCTTAGAGGTTATATACTTACCCCACCTCTATTGCCTTATTATTACCTCACAGTGCAGAGTATCGTATGTATTCCAGAGCTGGAAATTGTCCAGTATTTTAAGATTATTTAGTTCAAGTCCTGTGTTAACTGCCATTGTTTGTATAAAATCCTGGGGGGGGAAAAAAGGTGATGAGTACACTACAAATGCTCAATGCATATGGAACTATATGCATACAGATTCATTAGCACCCAACCTGGCAACACAGTAGTGTTTAATTTTACACAGGTGAAACCCTTGTAGTGGAAGCTTTTGGTTGCAGATTTCGTTTTGTAACCATTTCAAGTCAGAGATCTCTATTTCAGACACTGCTTTTTCTCAGCCCTGCTATGGGTAAGTCTGGGGCTCTCTCTGCAGCACTGTTCTCTCCCTCTTCTGACTGCTCCAGGAGGCTACCTTAGTCACCTCAGCCTTCAGATATAAGGAAGAGGAAGGCACTAAGGGAAGAGGAACATGAGGAAAAAGGTGAGGAGAAAGGAGAAAATTAAAGAGAGCTGTGGTAAATATTCAGGAAAACTAGGTTTTCCTTCTGCCATTGAAGGGGAGCTCAATATCTAACGTATAGTTCCACAACAATTCCCACAGGGATTCTTGCTATGTGCTAACACAGAAGAATAAAGGGACTCCTTAATATCCCTTATTCCCATATTACCTATTTCACACGAGTAGCTGAGAGAGAGGATAGCTATGACATCATATTTCACCTCCTGTTAGAGGTCAGTGAGGCTGACCAGAGTAGCTGAGCTAGCAGAAAGTTAGAAATAAACCAAAAAAAGGAAAATGGTTTAGCCCCAGCAGTAAGTCTGAAGTGACTTTGAGAGAATGTGTACAGGTACAGTCAGGGTATGAGGAACATGAGACCCTGCTTTGTTTGTGCTGTAGTGCTATTATAAAGTGCATGACAGGCAAAAAAGAGAGCTGCTGTAACCACTACCTAGAGCAATTATTATCCATGAGAACATGGTTGCTTGAGGCAGGGTTACCATCCATGTACCTACACCCTGCTGTAGCACTGGAATGGGAAATTTTGAATCTCTGACTGCGAAGATTTGTATCATGGCCAAAACAGAAGCGTGTCTTGAGCTGGATCCAAAATGCCTCTCAGAGAAATGTACATAAGTCAGAGCATTCACTTGGTTAGGCTTGCTCTAGTTCTCTGTTGCAGTGCCAACTTCAGAAAGTCACAGCAGGAAGGCATAAACCTTCCCAAGTTTTAGATTTATCAGACTTTTTGCATTGGTTTTATACTACCCTGTAAAACTGGAAACTGCTGTATCCAAACATTTCTTCTCCCCTCAGATCATAGAACTTTAGTTATATGCAGTTCTAAATAGGCTCAGAAAATATTAAATTCATGTTTTAAAAGACTAATAAAGAAAAGGATGAGAAATGCATAATCATATCAAACATACTTTTTGATCATATTGGACTACATTTCTGATTTTAAGAGAGTCTGCAGGATTTTTTTCCGTTTGTTTATTTTTGTATTTTAGCAAAATGAAACAAGGCAATTCCGTAACTTCTACATCTTAGTTACTTTCCTTCTTAGATTTTGTTTCCATTTATTTTGTCTTACCATGTATGGTTGTATTCTGTTTTGAAATTCACTAGATGTCTGTGTTTCATTCTGAAGCTCATCAAAACGGGGACAGTCAGGCAGAGGAAAATGCAAACTCTGAAACAAGAGAAGTAAAACTTAGTTCTAGAATTAATCAACACACCTCTAGTTTTTCTATTGCTGAGATTGCTGGTGTAATGTTTGTTAGATAGATTCATGACCATCCTATAGCTACTCTATAGTGGCTTGTTTGGGTGCCTTCTTCATGAATTCAGTTAACATAAGCAACAGACTGTGGTAACTTGGCTTTTCAGTGGCTACTTGTGGCTACAATAGCTTGTTTTCCCTCAGTTTAAGTGATTTTGGCAGAAAGAAATGATGCATGTCTGTCAGGGGATTGCTTTGGGAAACAGAGCAGGATGTGTGATCAGGAATTTTAAAAAGCTACCATTTCCCTCTTAATTTCTGAATCATCCCAGATGACAGCTTGACTCCACCTGGTCCTGGAATCTGAATTGCTTCTGCATCTACATATCCTGTTCTCATCTCTTTGGAGGTAACCAGCGTATTATGGTAAGCATTTTAAGTACGACTCAATGGACAGAACTTGAAACAAGAGTGACAGATAAATTGTGCTCTTGAAATATCAAAAGGCTATGACCCTAATGGCTCTGTCTGTGTTTAGGGGTATGGTTCACTTTTAATAACTCCAAGTATATGCATTACGAGGTCACCTGGTAGTATGTATTTGATCTGAACCATGTGCAAATACATATATACGTCCATCAAACTGGGCTCTTGCAAATACGCTTCATGCCAATTGCAGAAGGACAGATGACACCTGATCCAGCATAAAGTGTCAGTAAAAAGTTATGATGAGCAAGATAAGCTTGTGCTGGTTCAACACTTTATGTCACATTACTAGAGCATATTTTAGCCAGCAGTACTATTATTCTGTGATCTTACAACTCACATCAAGGAACTGACCTAGTTTACAGTGGAGAAATCTCTGTGTAGATGCTACTAGGAAGACTCCATGCCATTTAACTTCAATATCTAGGGCTTATGTATGTGCAAGGAGGTTCACCTCTATCTTGAGGTGAACATTAGCAGACTGCACTTCTGGTGTTTCTCTTTTCTCTTTATCAACCTGAAGCTTGCAGCAGCCCACAGCTGACACTAGCACACTTTGACTTGGAACGATTTCCAATAGTGCAGTGCATATTTTCTGTAGCAGCAGCATGCTGGAGGATGAAGGCCCAAAGCTGCAATATGAAACTGGGGAATGTTGTTTAATTACACAATAACAAATGTTTCTCTTGCTATATGGCTTAATTATCTCCCTCTAAGTGTTCTTAATTAAGCCACTCCCTTTGGCCTCATTAAGCAGTACTCAGTACTGTTGCCTGTCACATCTTGATAGAGCTCAGTGGCTGAAAAATAAACTGTGATTAGGTCTTTTTACAGAACTGTGTTTGACCTCAGTTTCCCACTTTGGGTTGCTTAAAGCTTGAAAATACCCTGAAATAATGAGGTTTTTTAGGTGTTTTGCATATTTACTAGGAATTTTGAGTTGCCACAGAGGTGTATTTCAGTGAAACTTTAATACCTGGTCCTGAAGCAGCTGCATAAGTGATGAGGTCCTAGAGAATCCTACAAATGAGCTTGCCTTCTCCAAATAGGTCTTGCACTGCACTGTGATTCCTCTAAGGGCTTTGAGGTTTTACTTGAGTAAAGCTCTGACCACTTTGATGCTTTTTCATGTCTCCTGGTGAAAGAATTTCCCTTAGTGTTCCACATTTAAATAACAGTGAAATTATTTTTTGTTTGGGGACAGGGTCAAGTTTCAAGGTGAATTGCATTGTGCATAACCCAGTTTATGGAAGCCCTTTTTCTCTGTACCTGCTTTCAAACGTGGCCTCCAAGAATGGAGGAATGCCAATCGGAGGCAAGTGTGGCCACCGCCTAATAACAGGGTCCATCTTCTGATGTTGGTGGCTGGACAGGCAGTTATTGAACAGAGTTTTTTCTATACGTTTCCTTAAAGTCAACTTCTATCCTCAAAGGCAGAAGAAAATTAACCTTTCTGTTATTACATTCTATAGCTTTTTGTCCTTGTTTGACACACTGTTTCTTATACAATCCTTGTGACAGGAGCCAGTGACATGAAAATCTAAACCTGAGTCAGCCAGGGAGAGCTGCATATAGTAAAATTTGTACACCATCTGTCATTCAGGTAGGTCTGTTCTTCTTATGAAAGGCAAGACAAGTCCTGGTGTTTCATTAAATGTTTGTGCAGCACTGAGCATAAAAGGGTCCTTGTCTGTAATTAGGGTGCCTAAGTGCTACCAGAATAGGAAAGTCATAATTGAGAGGTCATTACAGTAGCTGGTGAAAATTCCATTCCTTGAATAAACTGTGGAACAAACTCGCCAAGGAGAGGAGGTCTGTCTAGCTGACTGGTGCTTAGAAAAGCATTTGTTCTCTCTACAGGCCTAGGGCAACTTCCCTACAATACTGTCCAAAAGTGTCCTTGCCAGGAGAAATGTTAGAGCTGTACCTTGAAGAACATGGTAGTGTGGATGATAATTCATGTATTCTGCAACTATAGAAGGAGGATTTTCATGCAGCTATTACAGCTGACTTATGACAAGCTTGTCAGCCAGTAGCTGCAGTTGATGTTTTCTGTTAGATTCAACTCAAAGAGAACAGAGAATATTTTTAAACTTTTTTCCCCCTTATTTCTCCTTTTTTCTTCTGGGCAAGTTTAAGGCGTTGTAGGAAGTGTCCAGCCAGTACTCACCCGGTCTGTTGATTTTTGCAAAACATGAACTGGAATTGGTTGCCAGAGAAGCTCAGGGTTCCAAATTTGGCTGCTAGTTGGTGGAAAAAGGCCAGAAAGGTATGACTGGGCACTCATAATGGTGCGATCATAATCTGTGCTTTGGATGTAAAACTGAAAAGAGAATGGCAAAGAGTTTAAAATAAAATAAAAACAATAAAAATAATAAGGATTTTTTACTCAACTCATCAATCCTGGCTTCTTGTTTTCAGTTTTATATTTTTTGCACAAAGTTAAAACAGTGAAACCACAACTCAGCTTTCTAGGGCTCTACTTCATTTACATACATAAAATTGCCAAAGCATCTTTCAGTTTGGAATCTAACCCTCATACTGAACTAACAAGAATAAGAAAGCATGATTTAAAAGAAGGAAGCTCTCCATCTTCTTAGATTCAGTGGAACATTGATATGTGGTGCTTAGGGACATTGTTTAGTGGTGGACTTGACAGTGTGAGGTTTATGGTTGGACTTGATCCTGAAGGTCTTTTTCCACTTGAATGATTCAATTATTCTATCATCCATCTGCTATTTCTCAGGAATAAAGGCACTTGAAACCATAAACGTCCCTTAGATACATGGCAAAGCTATTGTCTCTTATGCCGTGTGTCAATGCATCCCTCATTCACTGAACAAAATGGATCTGTACCATACACCAAGCACATCCACACAACTGTTAGACCTCTCTTTTACAGGATGAAGTATGTGAGCATAGCCCATCGCATGGCTGGATATGCATTCACCTTTCAACAGGGTAGAACAATATTTGGTCACCACATATGAATTCCCAATTCATTTGATTGTGTGGAGCTATTGATTCCTGAAAAACTGGGCAGTGGAAGACCCCAGCTGTATGTAGCAGCTGCAAATTAGACTTGAGTCTATGTTTGTACCTTGATACAAAAGGCTGGCTTTCAAAAATGTTCTTCTACTCCCTTAATTTTTCCATTAATGAAACAAATATGATGATGTGCTTTTATCTAGCACAAGTCCATAGTTCTGCTATACCAGAGAAACGTCCTCCAGACAGTTCCGCTACATACCTCTTTCCGGTTGTATGTGCTGTTCAAAAAGTTGGCATATCTTTCCCTCATGTACCGTCCAAGTTCAAACAGCTGCTGCATTCCAGTCTACAAAGCAAGCATATGGATGACTATTAAAGTGATTGGAGAATCTTAATGTAGGAGTTTCTTTTCTATTTTCTTCTTTTGTATTCTGCAATATCTTTTTAAGTGATAATTAAGCATTTGTGTAACATACTGTATATGTTGTAGGTGATCTAGAAGTTTTAACAGAAATACTCACTTATAGCTATGAAAAAATAATACGTTCTGAAACATTAAGACTCCAACATCTGCCACAGGAAAGGCAATGCACCTGTTTCTATACAAATACTGTTTCCACAGTGCTGTAGCTCTGTAGATGCTCCTAGTGATGAACACTATAAAGGGCATGTCAGTTAGTGACAGCTGAGAAAGCATGATTGATAACCTAGTATCTATTATTGTCATAGCTTTGCTGTTTGATCAACTTGATAAATGTGTGGCTTGCATTCCATGCCTTTAGTAGCGTTCTCCCATCTTTGCCTTGGTTCACCTGCAAATGTCTTAAATTGCACACTGTTTTTCTGTTATTCATTTCCAAAGCTCTGAGCAGAACTTTTTAACTTTTAGCTGTCAGAAAAGTATATTCTTACTACTGTTGCTAAAAGATAATAGAATAGCAAAAAGCTCTCAAAAAAATCTGTGCCAAAGCAGAAACTTTTTTTTCTTCTTACAACATAAGCTGTGTAACTGAGGATAGTAATGTGTGGTCTGAGTGACTGAATTTTACAGACCTTTCAAGCCTCACTTCAAACGCTAAACGCTGAACTGTCTCTGATTCATACTTCCGCATCATGATGAAGTATTATTAGGAAACGCATTGGCCGTTCTTTGCTCCGGGATTTCATATGTCAAATACAGTTCAAGAGCTAAGGCTTGATGCTGAAATGTCAGAGTAAGAAGTAGGTTCAGTGCATCCTAGTGAAACTCTGGGCTGCAAGCAGCCTTCTTAGAAGATGCATTGTCCTCAGAAGTAGCCTTCTCCTGCAAGACTTCCCTTGTTTTGTGAGTACATGGTTGCCAGTCAAATGGTGAGGTGTGGATTCATCACTTGACCTGACGGGCACTTGACCAGGTGTCTTTCCTTTACCCTACCACAAGGCCCAGTGCTTAATGGTCATTAGAACTTCATCATTGTTAAGAGTATACATGATGTTTAAACTTGTCATTTATTTGAATGCAGACACACTATCAGGAAGTTGTTGGATTTAGGAAGGTAGTTCTAAAGGTATGATGAACAAGATTTCCATTTAACAGTAGTTGGATGAATAATATTGCAAAAATGTTTATTAATTATGGGGTATTGCTAATACAAGCTATAAATACTTGGGATTTGCTAATGTTTCTGAAGCACACATAAAAAATCTGCCCACTTCCTATTGTTGCAGCATATACACGTGCATCTCAGAAAGTTACATACCTTGGTAAGTTGTCCAAATCCCTGGGGCCATTCACTTTCTTTGTGTAGATCAGTTGGAAAGTTTACAATTGGTGTTCGGTCACCATGTCGGAAAACCTAACAAAATTACCAGTTAAAAATCAAATTAATTACTGTTAACATTATTTTCTTAACTAGCTAGAATCCAAGCATACATTTTACTTCCAGTGCCATTTTTCAGATGGAAATATTGGATAGTCTGCAGAAACCTAGTCAGGTAGGACTGGAGTACCTTCTTTACATACAAGACTATGTATAATTATATAGGAATTTAGTGGTCATGAACCTGATGATTCTTCCACATAGAATATAAAATTAATCAGCCAAGAAGTTAATGCTGAGATTACGTCCATAGCTAGGCACCCAGACAAGAAATCTGACTGAATTTTTGACACCCAGCACCTCTGAATATTAAACCAGTTACTGCTGTGCTTGTATGAGGATTTAATTACTTTAGCATGGACACTTGAAACTTTTGGTAAGTGCCTTTCTGATTTCTCAATCATCCTAAAATGTAAAGATGAAAATATAGAAACATTTACACTGTTAGCTTACTTAATATCTATTAGTATTTTTACATCTATGTATGAAAATATTTTTGAACGTCTGTAGGATTTTTTTTGTCTGTTAAATTCAGTGAGAGCAAAGAGTTTTGTTGCTTTCATATCCCAGACACTCCAGCATAGTGAGTATTACTGTGATGCATTCAGTCACATACTTCTTCCATGAGAAACCTTAAATGAGACATTTTGTATTTTTATTCCAGCATATGAAGAAAGTGCCAACCCTAGATTAAATAGTTCTGAAAAACTCTGATTTACGCTCCTTAAGTGTGCTTTAGAAAAATGAAGTCCACAAAAGTTTCACATGAAAGGAAATGCTGGAATAAAAATTCATGGGGCTTCCAACAATCCAGGACGCTGATGCAAATGGTTGCAAAAGTTACGTTTGCTTCTATCAGCGTTCACATAACCAACCTCAGTCTTGACTTCAGAGAATAAAATGACAATGTGGAAGTATGGTATATTTTTTCATAAAATGACATTTATTCCATAATACCTCACTGGTATATAGCTTGATTATAATTAATACTCTCCATTGCCTCGTTAAGCCACATCATTCTTACCCGAACATCAGAGAGGTTTGTACATGCTGCTTAGTTTGCCACTCCCACTGGGTGCTGTTTTATGTTTATATTTTTCAAAGTAAACACAAGCAGTGTGGCTTAATGTTTTAATTACAATATACACCCTTTTCGTCAGCCTTCTGGACTAATGTGCACAAACCTGTGCTAGAGCAGGTACTTCAGCGGTGGAAAATACTGTCCTTTAAAGGCAAATATAATTGGATTTTTCCTTCTGTTCATTTTCTACAATAGACAGCAAGATTTGTTAGAGTAGATGTTACCATTAGAACCATGTAGAAAACTGTTTATTGTTTTTTTACTTTGCTATTTGAATTTCACTGAAGATGTAGACAACCTGAAATTATTATTTTTCAGCAAATGGAGGAGTTGTTTTCACCATCAGCAGCAACATGTTGATCAACATGTAATTGCACAGTCTCAAGAAAAAAACAAGTTAAAGAACTGCAAAATAGCCCATAAAATCTTTCTCAAATATTTGATCTTTGCTTCTCTATGCAATTTTTAATTCTGTATATGTCTTTTATTACTAATCTTGAGTCTCAGTTCTTTATAATAATTTCTCAATGCACCTCTAGGGAGCAGATGAAGAGGTAAAGAACTACATTGTCTGGTGATTGAATTAGTTGCATGCAAGAAAAATGAGTGAGAAGGACTTTTGTGTCACTACTTATTTCCTTCATGTTTTGACATGCTGACTTACACAGGTGTCAGGTAGCATTCATTAGTTTTTCTGGACAACCTGATGCCTCTGTAAAGAATGAAGATTAAATGCCCAATTACAATATAGCTGCATACTTTTTTGTTAAATTACCCAGCTTTTCAGAGAAGCATTTTTATGAGTAACTGACAGTTGCTCAAACTGACTGACATGATTAAATGACTATTTTTGTTGGCAATATGTAGCAATGAACCAACACCTAGTCAATAAATACTCTATTTTTATTAGTGACAAACTACTGAAAATGTGTTAGGTTTCAAATACTGGTTTATGATGCTTAATACTTAGTGTGCAACATAACCCTCAGTGTATATTTTAATGTCACAACACTCAACCCCTAAAAACTTTCAATAAGCCATAACAGAGTAGTGTTTTACCTGAACAGAGGTGAGAGGGCAAAGAGTTAAAGATCAAAAGATATTCAAATATATGTGGGAGCAGAAAAATACTTTCTCACTTTGCAATCTTAAGAAATGGAAGCAATGGAGGGTGTTCCCCCCTAAAAAGCAACACAGCTTCTTTAAGTCCACACAAAATAGAAGAAAGTTCTGCATCTTCATTGCACAGTGACATAAAAATGTGATATTAACATTATGTTGGAAGTGGCAAGAAACAAATACTTCTAAGAGCAGAACACTTTTTAGGAACTGAAGGACTAAGCTTCTCGTCCAGCTGGGTTTTGTTTGTACTCAAACCTCCTCCTTGCTTGCTACTTCTGAAAATGACCTTGCTTCAGTTGCAGTTGGAAATGAAATGATGACCTTATGAACAACCACTTAACCTAAAAGGCTAATTTGTTCAGTCATAGTCAGCAACATTTTAGGTATTTTTTTTAATTATTATTATTATTTTTTTAATGTAACAGTTTAAGAAGAGACTGTGTATTTTAAAGTTAGTCTTTTTCATTAGAATACCTGATACTGTTAGGGGAAGAAAATGTGTCCCTACAAAGCTTGCCTTGCTCATGAGTATGTATTTCTTAAGACTCATCATTTAGATTTTGTTAAAAAGGAGTTGATCCTTAAAATTCATTTAAAAATGCTTGCTGTGGAATTTATTACTCCTGGCCTACAGATTGCCTTCCCAACCTTTCAGAAGACATAGAATATGGCAGGATGAGAGAAAAGGAACAAGGAGGTATCATAAAAAGTGGAGGCACTAGAAATCAAGAAGGAAGGGAGGGCAAGAAGTATGTACACAAAAAGGGCAAAGCACACCTGTTTAGTATACTCATTTCAACACTTTTATCTGAAGTGCTTCACCTCAGTCAGTTCTCAAAAACAAAGATGAATAGTTACTGAATACTCTCTCCTTCAACTTCAGTTTGAAACCGATTTGGTGTCTGGGTTCTTCCAGTCGCTCTTTATAATTTTGTGAGGGTGATCATGTTAGATCAAAACAGCCATGTGATTCAGACTTTGGTCAACATTTGCTTCCGCTGTTGCTAGGGGAAAAATCACATTGGAGAAAAACTGATGTGGAGGAGAGGACGAACTGAGAAGATGGCATTTTTCTCTATATGTAACATCATCATTCAGAAATGCCATGAATTACAGTGAATTATGTGTCTCTGAGTAATAGTGAGCCTCTTACAGACATTTTCATTGACAGACTCAACTTCAAACAACAGGACTTCTTATTTTGAAGTCAGTAATAGGAATGAAGAAGCAAGAGAGAAATGGAACCACTCATGCTGCTAGTTCAGGGAAACCACACATGCAGAAATACTGAGCATGTTAAGTCAAGGTTTCAAATGGCTTGACTTCATTAGGCAAATAGATAACATGCTCACTCAACACTTCCTACCCTGAGTTACAGGAAGAAAGACAAGATTAAATCACAGTGCCTCAAAAACCACACCTCTTTGTATATATGACAGGTGAAATGAGTGCCTGTGAGGAAGCAGAAGTTACAGGTCAGAACTTCTTTATATAGAGATAATAAATCAGTGTTTCATTTCTACTTGGATGCCCAACGGTCCAACGTATTTCCTATTTTCTTCTCTTATGTCTATCTTAAATTCAGTGCACAAGAACTATGTTGAAGGCTAATGTTTACATGTGAGAAAGAAAATTAAAATAGTATTTTGACAAATTGGCTTGAGTTGGAGCTTTTTGGCCAAAAGGACTTGTGGCCAATGATCAAAACGCACCGAATCAGCACAAAGACGGAAAACCTTCAGGAGAGAACAAGGCACCTTCCTAGAGCATAGCCAGTTCCAGAAGTGAGCAAAAGGGAACATTTGTCTGGTTTTTCTCCCCTGCAGAAGTATTTCATATTGTGCAATTCTGCTAAGAAAGTTTTAAAAAGTCATTATGACACATTTTCACAATGCAGTAATACTCTCAGGTGAAAACATAGCAACTCACAGAATACAACTGGAAAATGGCTATTGAATTAGCTCAGAAAGACGCCTTTTAGACTTACCTTGACTGTAGCCGTGCCCTCATATCCCATTGTATTAGTGAAATGTTCTGGGGCCAATTCCTACCCTACCTATTTATGCTAGCAATCCTGTTCTCATGAAAATTCAATTGCGGAGTTCAGAAGGCAAAATTCTATTGAACACAGAGAAACCATGCCTTGGGAAAAGAGGTATGTGTTGGTAATAACATTAAACCTATTGTAACTTTTTAGGCAGATTGATCAGTCTGAGGAAAAGTATCAAGGATAAAATGAAGGCAGTTAAAATGACATTCACCTGTTATTTTAATATTAATTGTGATAAGTTACACTATAAATAAATAAAGTGCCTTTTTTTTTTTTTTGGTAGGTGGGGAAGGTGGCTGCATAGCTGTGGTAAGCCAGCTGATTTTGGATAGGAAGCCTCTGTCTCCATAATGGTGAGCATTTCCTGTCATTTCTTCTGCAAAACCATTGTCTGTTAGAACACAGTGACAGCTGCAAGTCAGTAAAAGTCTCCTTCCCTTCAAAGAGTGAATCCTCTGAGGCCTGTTGACTGCCTGACTTCATCTGTATCCAGTTCTCCCTCTTATCATTGAAACAACATCTAAGTATATTGCTATATGCAGAATGTTACTGGAATTAGCATTAAGTCCCTGCTGTGAGTAGTGTCTGACAGAGCAATAACCCTCAGCAGGAGTAAGAACTGGTTTTTCCTCTTCACTCTGGCCTCTCTCCAAGTGGCACATCTACAAAGCAGGCAAGAGACAACCAGATATGAAATAATTTATCTAGAGCTGGATGATATATTTTGGACACAGGACTCCTGTCTGTTATTTCTTTGTGTACATAATGTCTCAAATAGGGAAAGGTGGAAGAAGATCTAAAATCACTGTCTACAATTGTGCATTCCAATCTCCACAACTGTATATTGAAATTTTGCCTTTAACTATTCTTTATCAGTATACCTCTTATTAAAAAAGCAATTAGAATGAAAAGGACTGTGGTGCAACCTTCACAATCCAAACTGTTTCATTGAATTAATCTCTCTTTTACCTGAGCTCTTGGAGAAAGTGACATTGAAGTAGTGTCTAGTTACTCTAAAACAAGAAACGGCCCAGCGAAAAACCAATTACAATCCATTTTCAACCTAACTGCAGTTACTGCTACATGCATCTCAAATCTGCCCTTTTCTGTTTCTCAGTATACTGCTGTGCCAATTTGGTTGTTCAGAAATGGAAAATACTTTTGGTTTTGTGATAAATTCTGTAATATCATAAGCTTCAGCTTCCAAGCACGAGAAAGGCAAGCCATGATGGCCAGCTCTCAGACGGCTCTTCAGAGTGCCAGCTAAATTAAGCAAGAACATGTAAACTAGACCTCAGATCTCTTAACTTCTCTGACTAGACATATACCACAAAACTAAGTTGTTCATTTATCTTGAAATAATAACTAGGTGCTAGGTTATGAAAATTCTTATAACTAGAGGCATTTTTATCTTCTTTAAGCAAAGTCTTTGAACTCAGTAAGCAAAAGGGCAGCAGTAATTTCTAAGCTTAAAAAGAGGCAAAGCAACTGCACAGCCTGTTTGATTCAACAACCATATCAAATTCCCTGTATTGCCCACAACAAAACAGAAAACTAATCTACTTACTGCCACCACAAACTTCAGTTCTCTTTCTGCAGTAGTCTGCTGAAGAAGAATGAGGATAATATGAAGAGAAAAACACAGGATCCTAGATAGGTTGGGAAGCCATGTCACTCCCATACTGGCAGAGGATGAAAAAAGGCTTTGTAGCTCCAGCAGCTGCTCAGGCTGAACAGCCCAGACGCCAGGCTGTGCTTTCCAAAGGGGTGGAACTGCTGCCGGTGAATTTCAAATCCAAGAGGAATGTTGTGTGACTACGCAACAAATTGCATCGCCCTTTGTTTTCAAATTACTGTTTACATTCTATTTAATCAAATCATAATTCAGTTCCTTTTTCTCTGTGATATTTTTCTCCTTTAGAGTTTAAGGATGAAGTTAGAACGTGAAGGAGTTGCTAAGCATTCCTCATGTTTTGATCTACCTGTTCCGTTTCTACTTCTCAGGGCTTGGAATTTTTCCAGACTATAGTGTGGTCATGAGGATAAACTCAGAACCACAAGCCAGGCAATACTCTTTCTCTTTTCTCTTTGTTGCTCAGTTAGTCCTCTTTACAGCTTCCCTCCCCTCATTTTTACTTCTCTTCCCTTCTCTTCTCTTCTCTTCTCTTCTTTCTCTTCTCTTCTCTTCTCTTCTTCTCTTCTCTTCTCTTCTCTTCTCTTCTCTTCTCTTCTCTTCTCTTCTCTTCTCTTCTCTTCTCTTCTCTTTTCTCCTCTCCTCTCCTCTCCTCTCCTCTCCTCTCCTCTCCTCTCCTCTCCTCTCCTCTTCTCTTCTCTTCTCTTCTTCTCTTCTCCATTGTCATGGTAAAATCAGAATAATTATATCAAACAACACTTCATGTAGGTTAAAATTACCAGTTCCCCAAACAAAAGGGTTAAATAAACCTTGCAACAAGAATATTCTTTAAGCTCTTTGTTGGGCAGTTATGTGTTGCTTTTGTTTTTTCTTGGAGTATATCTATACTTCTCCTTTTCT
Organism: Nesoenas mayeri; assembly: GCF_963082525.1. Taxonomy (NCBI): domain Eukaryota; kingdom Metazoa; phylum Chordata; class Aves; order Columbiformes; family Columbidae; genus Nesoenas; species Nesoenas mayeri. Next base: position 118,247,209 of record NC_137543.1, read on the forward strand.
AGCTGCTTATGTCAAGTTCTTTTTTGGCCCCAGTTCTCTTAAGAAATTTCTTGTGAACAAGCCCTGGTGCTCACATTTTTATTGTTATTGATTAAGAACTCTGTTACTGACTGTAGTTCACTGGCTTGGAGAAGATTGCTCAGCTTGCCTCTGCTGACTTCCTCTTGATAAATGAGAATAATCATACTTCTAGACTTGATTTCATAAGGTTTTTCTTAATAAATGGATTACACTTTGCAGAGACCTATGGAGTTCTCACCTATAAACAGAGTTCTCTAAATGTTAAAACTTAAGATCTTCCAAGTATTATCTGAGTCATCCCATTCCTGTCATACCCAAACCTGTCTCAGGGTCTCCTGTTGAGCTCTCTGCAACAGTGTTCTCTACAACAGGTATTTTACTATTTACTAGAAATTCAGCCTCTAGAGCCCTAAACCCCACCAAGCCTCAAATGCTGTGTTCTCTGAGTTGTGTGAATGACCACTGTGTATCCTCTGATGGATGGGAGCGGAAGGGAGGAGAACCACAGCTCCCAGGATTCCCCATGTCTTGTCAATCTATGCCCAGTTTTCAGCACTTGAACTTGTTTCTTCCTCCACCATTATGCCCCCACCCTCCTTTTGGATGTTTCCTGGTGTGATTGTGCCTATGCAGAAGGTGTAAGAGAGTAATTAATACTCCATAAATATATAGTACTTTGTCTTTCTGAAAACAAATGTAAGCTGATCATCCTTCTAAATTATTTAATAGAGCAGGTCATAAAATATACTTTCTTTAGAATATTTTAATATGTGTCAAAAGTCAATAAAAGTTGTCCTACTTTTTTAATCTATATGGCTTTTGAGATGTGTGGTTCCTAAGCTTTTTGGATCCAGGAATGCTTGTTGGCTCTTAGAATTTTTTCTCCCCCCTCCCAAGCTCTTACCATGAAATTCGTAACTGATTAGTTTTTACAAGTTTTGCTGGTTTACTATGTTTCTTTGATGGGTGACTATGACTAATGAAGTCTCATTATTATGAAACCCTTATAGAAACTTCATTTTACACATGAACTCTTTTTTTTTTTTTTTTTTTTTTGATGCTGGATGGTATCATTAAAGAATGTTTCATGCTATATAACAACTGCAATTTATAGAACATCTTTGCTAACATGTCTTTAAAAATGAGATTTTAACCCAAGACCAAACATAGGATAAACAGTTCTGCTTTCTGTGTCTTCACTCTTCCCTTTAACGTGTTATTAGTATACTTGACTAGTGAGACTTTTTTATGCACAAAAGAATGGGCACCTCAACATCTTAAATGAATCTCTATACTTTTCAAAAGGGAAGAATATCCTCTTTCATCTTGCATTCTTTCATCTTTTTTATGGTTGGACTCAATGATCTTGAGGGTCTCTTCCAACCAAAATGATTCTATATGCCATAGTGGTTAAGATAGGATCCTGCAGGTATGTCGGTGGCATGTATTTCATTTAGAAATTTTCTTACTTGTATAGTCTCAATTTCTACTGTGCATTTGGCAGCTATAAACTTGTCATATTCTGCAGCATTTAAATCCTTACCTTTTTAGGGAAAAGTTCCTTCAAAATAAAACAAAATCATTCCTAAGTCAATCTAGTTACAGCTGTTCAAGCATCAACATGGAAGTGGACCTGAACAATCTGAATCATCTTTATGTTAATTTGGCTCATTGGCATATATTTTAATTATGACATTATGGCATTAAGTAGGATGAGCTTAAACACAGTTGTCCATTTTAAGTGCATATATCCTTTGTATCTTGAAGGCTTGCTGAAGCATAGCTAGGTTGGCTTTGAAGTGGACTGGTTGCAGAAGAACTCACGCTTTAATGTACACAAGGATTACCTTAGGTAACCACTGTGGGTGGAGCAAAACCTATGGGTTGAAAGAGTGGAAGTCACTGCAGTCAGGGCAGGCAGATGTGAAACTGCTGCCTGTGCTCACAGGCCAGGCTGCTCACATGGGGAAACAGCTCAGCTTCTGTCACTGAATTTGCAGATCAGTGCTTAACCTAGGTTGAATTTATGTGCAATTATTTTTTTCAAGCTTTTTGCGAGCTCGAAAAGAGAAAGAAAAGGAAAATTTTGCTTTCAGGAGAGGTGTTTACCTGAGACATAAGAAGCCTAATTTGCACACCAGGGAATATGTTAACAAAGTGAACAGCAGTAAGAAGGAGGCAAAAAGCACTGTTCATCTTCACTTTTCCTTCTGTAACTTTGCAGCCTGGTGGTAAATTTTATTTTCTGGAAGATGTAGAGTCAGGTCCTTTTGGTAAAGCAGGAATTTGAACTTCTATCTGCTACATCTCAGATATGTACCCTAAGAACTGAGTAAAAAGATGGAACACCTACTTGTGGCACTTTCATGAAACAAGTTAAAATTTGTCAATTAATTAGGCCCATATTTGTGAATTATGCAGAGTTTGGCTTTTATTTTTTTGGCTTTATTTTATTTTATTTGGCTTTATTTTTATTTTATTTGGCTTTTTCTTGTTAGTCAGCTAAGTAAATAACCCAAAGAGAAAAGGAGATGGTGAAAAGAAAGAAAATCGTACTGCGAGTAGTCCTGTGCCACATTTCCCAGGCAGCACAAAATTACTGTTGCTTTTCTCTTGCTGTTCATTACCCAACTTGCTGACATTGTTTCAGCATATGACATGAAAAATAGTGGATGTTACAAGCTACATCTCACCCATACAACATCTATGACTATTTAGGTTATTGTATTTTAGCAAGTCTTCTTTAAAATATGACTGGACTGTCTATGCATTGTTTGTGAAAGGAGGGAGTTAGTTACATTTTTATGTGATGCTGCTTTTGCAACATGATATATAGATATATAATTATTATTTTCCTTTGCATTCTAAATAATTCCAAAGCTGAACTGTAATTTTTTGCTCATATCTTCTTTAAGAGCAACTGAAATGGAACAGTTTATGGCTTCATATCTGCAAGAGGTTATGGGACAGATTTTTCAAAAGGAGTCAGTTGGTGCAGTTGTAGAAAAACAATTTAGAGTGGTTTATTTTTTTTTGTTCACTGACATCCCCAATTTGTATTCATGCAACAAGATCTGGGCTTGATGTTTCAGCCTTAATGAACATGGATGTTTATTTTTCATTGGAGTAAGCAAGAAAGTTTTCCTTTCTCTGTTTCTACAGTGATAGTCCTAAGAACAAAAAACATAAAGAACGTGTGTTATGGGGTTTCTGTTGAACAGGGATGAGGAGAGTAAAATAATTTAGAAATATCTTAATTTTGAAATTAAATTTGAAATTTAATTTTGCTCAACAGAAATCAGGATGTTCAAGGTACACTCACTGGGGCAGGTGGCAGGGAAGAAAACATGGTCTGACGATGTGATGGAAAAGGGGGACCTTCTATTGGTGTTTTGTGAGGAGTGGCCTCATCTAGGATTTACTTCCATAGCTGAACTGAAGTGCTGAGGCCAGGGCCCAGCTCCATGATTCCCCAGACCAGACAAATTTGTGGGACAGAAGAGTCTTCATGTGATTCTAAGCATTTCTGAGAGATTAATTTGGGTGATAAAGGAGGAGAGAAACTGGGAACTGGAGGCTAAAGAACTGTGTATTCTGTTTTCTGTGTGAGCCTTATACAATCTAGGAAACCAGCAGAAAAGTTACCCTTACCTTTAATGGCAAAAGAATTAGAAGACCTTTAACAGCTCTTGAACTTCCAGTTCTAAATATATGGCAAACAAAGTAAAAGCAACACAGACTGGCACAAGTTCAGAAAAAGGAGAATTAGGAACAGGTTCACGGTAGAAGAGAAAATGCCTAGAAATTTGTTTTTGTCAGCCAAGGCTGCAATCTTGTTAGTAGTCTAATGCCAATAAAGATGGAGCTTTAAATTTTCCTCTCTATTTGCTTTCTTTTAGCAATTTCTTTTTTAATTGCTTCTGTTAAGGGAGATGTGATGATCAGCTGTATGGTTTTGAGAGGAACCATTTAAATAGCTTGCACTAACTTTCCTATGAGGACTGCTGGACCTAGGGAGGCTTTCTGCTGGTGTCCATTGTGGATGTTAAGGTAATATGGAAAAAACAAGGTTATTCTTCTTTGCATAAAGAAGTAGCTAGAACTGATTGTCTTATTGGAAAACTCTTGTTTTGATGCTAGAGTAAGAGGGGGTGCATTTTTTCACTAGATGCAATAATTTATTTTTATCTATGTGATTGAGCTTCTTTGCCATGAAATCTAACTAAGTTCTTGCTGAACTGTGTTTCCTATGGTGGCTTAGGAAGCACAAGAATTGTTTCTTGGGCCTTGCTGAGAAGAAAATGGGCTTTTACAGTGAGAATTCTGAAACTTAGATTCTTGCTAGAGGGGAATGGGATCCTTTTATTCTTTTAATTCTTTTGTAGCTTATGGAGTAGCAATTTGCTTATGCTGTAGTTCTAAAAATCCATTTTAAAAGCCTCATCCAAGAAGAAGAAGCTGGAATGTAAACATTTTCTGCATCTCATCTATTACTCTGGTTCTCTTTGAAATGCAGGCAACAAGGCTGTTGGCAAAGGTGCTATGCACTGTAAGATAGTAAAAAATGAAAAAGTCTAGTTCTTCAAGCAAAGAAATGTCCACTGTTTTCAGAAATCAGTTGTATCCAATTGTTCTGATTTAACTTCAGTAGTAAGAACATAAACTGTTTTCACAATAGCAATATTAGAAAAAGTGATTAGTGAAGAATTGTCCAGCATGTTCTGCATGTTTTAACTAGCTTGTACCTGTGGACTTTTTTTATTTCGTGTTGCCACTAGGTTAATGTCAATAACAGCAAGGACTTACAGACTTCTCCAAAGCACAGACTTTATGTGATCAGATCGGGGTATACAATCAAGATAACATAACAAAAGGAAGGGGTTTGAAAAGCTATTTGAAGCCACAAATTATTTTTCTCTCAAACTTGGCACTTGGCCTTGCTGTCTTTTAAGAAGGAGGTAGAACGGCTCAATATATGAAAGCCTTGTTGAGTCAGATGATTGCCTGACAGCTATTCATTGTAGCCAGCCCGGCTCTTCGTAGGCTTCTCTTAGGACTGGATCCATGGTCCATTCTTTCCATAAGTCTCACCTTCCTTCTATATAGAGGTGGAATATTTGAGCATGTATAAGATGGGAAAAAAAAAAAAGAAAGGCATCTGATAGGTAAGTAAATAACCATTATCATTTTTGTAGCTTTTGGGATCTGTTTGTGTAAAATGCTTCATTACTTCTTGAATAAAAAGAAATATAAGGACACTGGAATGACTTCTCCTTTTGGAGGCTCCTTTTGAGGCACTGCTCCCCTCACCAATTCTGAAAGTTCTTGTCTCATTCATCAAGAGGGCAACACTCATTCAGTGGTATTTTCCAATTTTGTTGTAAATTAAAGCTATAGCCCTTCCAAACACTATAACTGCAATTACATTCTCAAATTAGTTCTGCCAAAATCCCTTTGGAATTAATAGATCTTGAAAAATTACTCTGGTTTGGTATTGCACTTGGGTTTTACCACTTGATAAAATAAAGCAAATGTTCAGGAAGGATAAGTCACCGCTTGCTGTAATTTTCGTTTGTCGTGCTGAGAAACATTTTCTTTTGATACAGATCAGGAGACTACTGGTCATGCTGATGAAGTTAATAAGAAATGTTAGACTGTAATCACATCACAGTGTTGGAGGAGTTGTTTCGCAAAGCTATTCATACTGAAGATCATGGAGGGAGCACCTAAAGGTGAAATAAAAAGAGAGAATAATTCTTAGCATATGGCCTTATTCTCCAAAAACATGGCAAATTTGTTAACAGTACCTCAACCTCTGATGGCTCAGACTATGTGCAGAAGAGTTAACAAATTTGCTTTCATTTTGTTGAGCTAATCCACATGGAAATCTTCCTTAGCAGCCAAAAAATCACAGAGAAATGTTTGATCTCCTTCCCAAATGCGCTGAGCTGTCTTCACATCCTGTGATCCACACTGTGGTCATCTTCATGTGGAGGAACTTGGGTCTCATTTGTACCACCCTCAAATACTGCTACTCACATGTGTGACCTGTAATAGCAATACTTGCCCAACTTTCCCTGTATTGGGGACATAAGTCATCTCCATGAAACTTCAATTAAGCATTTTCTGGAAAGAGCCCTATGTTTGGGAAATAGTGTCTCCATATAGAATGGCTATGTAAGGTAAATTTTTGAGCTCAGACACACACTCGGATTTCCTTTAAAAAAAAGGCATTTATGGGTTTCTAATATTCAAATGCTCAGATCCATGTAAAAACAAAGTATTAACATGTGCATTAGCAAAGTCAATATTTGAAATTATGTTTGACAAAGCTGCAAACAGCTGACACCAGTGATGTTGCAGCTGTGTATGTTAGGTGTAAATGTGACCTGTAAACTCTCTGCATCACTTTTCAGCTTGGTTTATCTTTCTGGTGGTAACAGTGAGTGGTCCATCTTATCTGCATTGACTGAGAGCTGGTGTAATGCATTTCATCGCTGCTCACAGCGGTTTTGCACAGTGTGGTCCTTCTGTCAGGTTGCAGCACCGTGCAAGCTCTGGGCAATGTGCCTGGGCTTTTTCCCAAGTGCCACTCATGCACAGCAGGGAATTTAAAACTTCTGCCTGCAGAAGAAGAGTTATGAGACCCAAAATTAGGATCTGACCCCAACAGTTACTAAGATGGAACTATCCTGAACCAGGATAAAAGAGGGGAAGGTATCAAATTTTGCTATGACAATATGGCAAATATTTTGATTGGAGCATCAGTTATGGTTGTAATCTCTTTTGTGGTCCATACATGTTTTCAGCACTCAGGATTAGTAAAGGAAACAGTCATGAGCAATTATGCTGAACTTGATGTAAAGTGCCTGGACTATCTAATTTCTACTTTAGCAAATTTGAGAATTGAAACAACGTGCAACCTTTGTGTTGAACTCAAAGGCTAAATATTGGACATTTGTGTCTTTATTAATGCCAAATTTTGATTACGTAAGTTTTTTTGTTTACTTAGTCGGTCGGTTACACAGTTTGCTTTGTGAAGGAGGGGAACTAATTTCCAGAAAATTTAGATTACTATGCACCACAGTATAAATGTGAAGTATTTATCACCATCTTCCATGACTGTATTTGTTGCCTGGCCAAAAAAAATTGTCAGAACTAACCTCCCCCTGACCAATCACCTTTTGCTATTAAATAGGCTGATGTCCTGATATGCTTCCTAAGAATTTGTAGGCAATTAATATAGTGAAGAAATGTATTTAGTGAATCATTAGTTGCTAATTACTCGTTCATTCTGGCTAAAATATCTCCAGTCTGTTCATGAATTCAAGATATTTAACAGGAAATTATTTGCAACCAGGTGAGTTGGCTTGCCTGTGTTCTTCTAATCTACATTTCTAATTCTTCTTGAGATCGGTGACTCAGAAGTCCATATGGGATTTCTTAACGTTAGGTACAACATTTGATCATCAAAAAAAGTGGGGGCACTTGAATCCTGGGGCCTGTTTGCTTTTCATCTCTGTTAAGGAATGTAGAGCTGGATATAAGAGAGACAATGTGATTCTCTACCTTCCCCTTCCTCTTCCTGTTCCCACTTCTTGCGAACGTGAATATTAGACATCCTAATATGGAGACATCCTAATACGGAGATAGGGACAACCTACTAGTAAATGTGTTAGTATGCCAATGTGTGTCTGTAAATGTTTGACATTCTGGTATACTATTTAATATTAATCTGTTTTATTCTCTGAGCATCTCCTAAAATTAAGGGAATGCACAGTGTTGTTAATCAGTTTGGACAAATACTCTACAGTTAGAAAAGATAAGGTGAATTGTGATAATTCCATGCATCTGTATCTGTTTCCTCAGGAACTGAAGGTCTTTTTGGCTGTACTAAAAAAACAAAAAACCCATGAAAAGTAGTACCTCAAAGTCTAATAAGCCTTGATTCTATTTTGCCAGAAAGTTGAGATGGAATAGTAAATGTATCAGTGGAGCAGAAATTATGGCCTAGGGTACAGTTCTGTCTTACTGAATCTGAATGTTTTTAATTTCAGACCAGACCCTTATGAAAACGATTGTTACTTCAAATGAGGTCTTGACATAAGATGTAATTCTGACTTTACTTTTGGGTACATGTGCCCAAAGCACTTACCTCTTTTTATGTCCTACATTCTCTAGTCCATTGCTGTACTAGGACTGGGGAGACCAAGTGAGCAAATCTCTCCAGCGGACAGCGAAACTTGCAGCCAGGGAGAGTGAGGGGGTGAGGATCTCTCAAAGAATTATTCCGATAGTACATTTCAATAGTATATTGCCTGTTTCAAAATAGAGAAGGGTCAAAGGTAGGTTAGGTATGCAGAAACACACAGCTTTTCCATGTTATAGTGATTGTACTTTGGGACAAACTTTTAGCCAGTTTGTCTGGCTATTAATATAATATGTATCATTAGTACTCTGAAGAGATCTTTCTAAACAATAGATTATCAGCACTGATTTGCACATAGTTTGTCTTCTTGGTAGAGAGTCAAGGAGTTAAACAAATAAAAAGGATAGAGCAAAACCTCCCTTGTAACGGTAATGAAGCAACATATAGAGGGTTTTCAGGCTGCAGTGCTGTGATTTTGCTACAGTCAATAAACACTAAATTGAGTCCAATTATAATAATTGCAACCAATCTATAATCTTTTCCTGTGTAGTGAACCTGGTGTATCCAGTTTAATTAGTCTGAGGTATCAGTATAATTTGCCTTTTAGAAAGAAGGATATCTTAGCAGTACAGCTTGCAGATACTTGCCCATTTTTTTCCTGGTAAAGTTCAAAAAAATGACAGGCACTGTAAGGAGGCAATTTCCCATTGAAGACATTGAGAGCCATCTGTAAGGCAACAATGGTGGCTGCATGCTGGAAATATAAGAAACCTTTAATTAAAAGTCTATTGAAAATTACTGCATGTACCTATTATTTAACAATATGTTCAGCTCATTGTCTGTCCACTTAACATGACTTGTGTGGCCTCATTAACACCTGCCCTCTTCCCTCTGCAACATTCTATCATTTTATGTCTGTATAAACTGAAATGCTGCCTGTGTAAAGTATATGTGTATCTAAATATTTAAGAAGACTTAGTTACTTGCAGTTCTTATCAAAGTTAGTAGGAGCTGTTAAAACTCATTTTAAAAAGAGCTAGTATTTTTGCATGTTAAGTAAACGGTATTCAAGATCAGATCAATAAGCTCCTTGGATGATACATACCTGATAGGTCATAGTCTAACTGCAGTTTAGAAATAGGAGCTTTTTACCAAGAGAAATAAAAAAATTTCCTCCTCCAAGGATGGTTTTTGCATGTTCTAAATGAAAGTATTAAGTCACAATTGAGTAGCTGCCTTCATAAGAACTTTTAAAGTAACTAATTTATTTTTTTCTTCTTTCTTTTTTTTTTTTTTTTAATTTTGCATCTCTAAAAAAAGTTGCAGGAATTTTATTTCTAAATTATCTTTTAAATAAAGATTCAACAAAGCATGAGGCATGTTTTTTCCAGTTCTCCACTCAATCAAAACAATATTACAATGAAACAAGCCATGACAACAAGTGGAAAATGGAATGCTGCAGTTTTCAATGTAGTATCTGTCCATGAAAGAATGAAAATAATTGAATTATATTTAAGGTTAACCAAATAAAAAATGCTTGTAGCTGTATTTCATGAAAGAAATAAAGTTTCACGGCTTTCACTGCATTTATTAACTGCAGAAAGAGAGCATAAAAGAATCAGAAAGGACTCACCGCAGAATACATAACCATTTTTTGCTGGTGTGAAGGCTTTCTAGCATCTGAGATATGCTTCAGAATAGTTTTTAAAAGAATACCTGAAAGAAAATGGGGAAGCAATGACGATGAAAGAGATGCTTGTGTTAACAGCTGTATCCCTTGTTACTGTTTTAACACAATCTGTCTTTAAATGCACCAGATTTGTTCAATTGACTTTGTAGGTAATTTCTGCGGAGTGCCCTGATTAATTCTGATACTATCTTTTCTATGGACAGTGGGCCTATTTTGCTTCTGTGTTAAATGCTTTGTGGATCCCTAATAGCCCCGACAGCTTCATACAGTGCATTCATAGCTCTTTGTGCCAGCAGAACAGTGTAAGGAGAGCACAGTAATGAATGCTTCTTCTTTTGTGTGTAATTCCATTGACTTCCTGATTCCCAGAGAAAAAGAGCGAGCACATCCTTTGGACTCTGAGCCTCCTTAAATTATGTGGTTGTCTGTATTTTGTTAATGTTAACTGCTGAAAATTTGTAAGACAAACTATATGAATTAAATGAATGGCTACGCTAGTATGTCAGCATAAGGTTGGAATCTTGACAAATTAAAATCCTAAAATAAGAATTATATGCTCCAGCAGAATTAGACACATGTATTTGTCTTCAGCTACTGGCACATTTTTTAATAGAAAGTGTTAGTAAAGCAAGAGCAGAGGTTTGAACTTGATGTTTAATTTTGTAAGCTGGAGCTCCAAAAAGGCAAACAAATTCATACTTTTATGTGATTTGTCCTTGCAGCTCACAGACCCTGACTGTACAGTGTCCATATAAAACAAAAACAAGGCCCAAAGGGTGACAGTGGGTGAATGGAGGAGACTGAGTGCTTAAAGAGGTATAAACTGTTTTAAAATTTCAGCTATCATTTGCTGAGTTTAGAAGAAGTTTAATAATCTCATTTTAGTACTCTGAGTAATGTAATAGGAAGACTGTTAGGCAATAAAGTTACCATCCTAGAGATTATTACAAATAATATTTTGTTAACTTAAGCATGGTGGCTTACATTAAATTCAGACTTGATTCAGTTCAGCAAAAATCTGTATATTACTTTGGATTTCTTATACAGTGTAACCAAAACAGTACCACCTTTATAATATTGGATTAGGATATTTGTGATTCACATCCTTTGCCATCTCTCTTCCTATCAATCAAAATCTTTCAGTGCTGATCACCAATATCCATATCATGGAATCTTTCATAGTTCTACTATGGAATTGTTCAATGTTTGTTATACACCCTTTCTTCCTTCCCATTCTACTCTTGGTTTTAAATGGGGTAAGAATTTGGCTTACCTCCCTGCAAACGTGATTTTTGTATTTGTTTGTGGAACCCAAATTCCGCTTGCAATAACAATTCTGAGAGCTTTATCAGCTTGGTCCTGACACCATGAGTAGCCCAAACAGGTAAACTGTAATTGTTAATATCCTACAGTGAAGAAAGAAAACATGGTGATTTTCTTAATGATTCCTACTGCTAAATGTTTGTTCTGGCACAAAATGCTTGTTAGAACAAATTCTGAATGTTTCATTCAAGTAACATTTTCTCTCCACAATAATGACTGTATTTTGCGTTTAGACAGCTGTAGAATTTTTATTTATAGCATTGCACTGCTTACAGCAAATTTGGAGGGCAGTGTTCAACAAGAAGAGGAAATATAATACTAAAAATTATTGCGCAAAAAGCAAGTGGCAATATTTATGCCAATTGCTAATGCAGTTGTCAGGTGCGAAAAATTCACTTTATGACTCCTTTCGGTCATTTACTGAGATATATCTGAGATCTTTACTGAAGCAAATCCTATATAGATATCAGGATTTTAAGGGCTGACAGCTCTGAGGTTTAAGTGAGATCCAGTGATCATGGAGGAATATATATAGCTGCAGTTTGGATGTACTGGAGTATGAGATATTTGTATAGGGATTAGGCATATAGATGGAATTCATACCTACGAATCCCAGGTCTGTTGGATACTGACGTAGTCCTGAAGCTAAGATGGAACGGATTAGTCTTTCCTTAGGGACACAGCCCAAGATATATTAATGGTCACAACTATGAGAACGGAAGATAAACCCAACACTCCTGGTTTGCCCTACCCTGAATTCCTGTTGAAACAAGGTTGGTATCTTTCCTTTAGTCAAATGTAATCTCTGTAGATGGGAGCTGTGGACTGAGCTCACCAGAGGGAGTGTTCTTGTAATAGCGAGCTCTAAGGAAAATGCCAACTACTTAAGGGATTTGTTTAAACAAGTGAAACAATAGCACGTGTTAGGTTAAGCCAGTTCAGGTCACAATGTATCACTTTCTCTTTTAACAAATGTGATTTGTGTCTTGAGGAAAGAACTGGGTAGTTTCATGCTGTTTAAGACAGTGCTGTAGGCAAGCAAGCACCTCAATCTCCAGGTTGCCTGAAAGTCAGATGACACTTAGCCAATAATAAATACAGAGAGATGCATGTTACTCTATTTTCATGAATTGTGTTTGAAAAACTATGTATCAAATCTAACTCTAGGAGGAAAAGCCCAGCTTCCTGGGTTTGTCTTCCAGCATTTAGGTAGGTGTCTGATGGGAGCTGTCAATTTTGCACATTTCTCTGGTGACACATGTTTCTCAGTCTGGTATAGCAACTGAGAAAAAAAGTTGTAGTCTTGAGCTGTCCTACATTTGGAAAATATGGAAGGGTGACCTCGCTGAAATTACAGTGAGGTGTCCCAACAAGTTAATGTTTCATTTAACCTTAGGCCCTGGCTAACATTCCATTCAAGGCTGCTTTGACCAGAGTTGGAGCTTTGCAGAAACTGCAGGACAGAAAATAAACTCCATAGCATCTCACCCAAGTATTTATTACATGTTGCTTGTGAAACCAATCTTAAAACTGCCTCAGTTTTCAAGGGGATATCTGAGTACTGATGACCGATCTATCATTCATATTTGAGTTTGAAAATAATTATGCATTAAAGCATTTGTAGCAAATGCTGCCTGCAACAATAAATTTTTGACACAAGACCATGAAATTTTCACTTGCTTTGATTTTGAAGTGACAGGAAGTGGGGCTTGTTGCTAAATTGGGGGCCCTCAGGATTTTCAGATCCTAGTTAGAAGTACCAGACTGTGAGACCCAAATACCCATGATGCTGGGCACCACAGTACCCTATTTATAAAATCCATGCTTCTTTGTGATGTTGCTGGTTCCTTTGCTAAGAACAGATTCCCAAACTTGCACAAATCGCCATTTGTGTCATTCCAATGGCTGCTTAATTAATGAAAATACTCTGACCACTACTGTCTATATGCAATAATGATTCCTCTTGCATATACAATATGCATAAAAACTTTGTGGATGGATGCTTATGTTTCTATGCCAACAACATATTTTATTCCTGTGTACCTTTGTGATGGGGTTTGGAGGAGTAACAATTTTATCCAAAGGTAAGCTTTTGCCTAGTTCTCCATATGCAGTCACTGACAGAATATTGGATTTGGTGGGCCATTAGTTTGTGTTCCTTATAGTGGTGGATGACCTGCAGCAGTCTCATGCAGTCACAGTGTCTTTACAGGATTTTGAGTTGCAGTTTGATGTTAGGGGAAGATTTCTGGGGAAGGAGCTGAAAATAGTCTGTGGTTCTAAAAAGTTTGGAAGCACACACCTACCCTCTTTTGATGTCTTACAAACAATAGAAATAAGAGCTAAAACCAGTTTTAAGGAAGTGTAAGTATTTCTATTGGACCTTGGGAATTTTCTTTATATTATTTACCTCATATTGTAGAGTGTCAGAGAGCTTCAAAATTCTTTCAGTGTTCAACTTCTTCAGTGCGTATCCTGTATGAGTGGCTAAAAACTTCAGAAATGGCTGGAATACAAAAAAACGAACTTGTAACAGATAGGGCCTTTTTACATAATTTCTACATACTGCCATACTAGTACATACTACTTTTTAGAAGCAAGATAGTCTTTGCAGTTTGCACTTAAGCCATAAGCCTAGGGTTAAGAGAATTTGGCCTATTCATCTAGACAAGGTTGGTGATCTGAGTTTGGATTTGAAGTACGGTGGTGGTTTATGCTTGGTGGAAATGTTCAGAAGGGGGTAGATGGGATGCAGATACATGAGGAATTCTGGCAGAAATCTGAAAAAATGATTAAAGAAAGTGTGATAAATGGAATTATTCTGATGTTGGTACTGAGCAGAAGGGAGGTATGATGTAAATCTGATAAAACTGGGAATTATGCTTCGCTTGCTTAATATACCCAGTTGCAAAGCCACAGATAGATGGCTGAGATCAGCGGTCAAAGATTACAGAAAAACAAGTGAGTTTGATAGTGTCATTTTGAATAGATCTGTGAAGAAGGTTGCAGCAGAACAGATACATGATTACATACTTGTGACGAAAATTATCATGGTGGAGCAAGAAAGGAAAGGATACCTTACAGAGGCAAGAATGAAACACAAGTGAGAACATGAATGAAGACTTTGGCTATTAAGCATAAAACACGAGGGAAGCACTGAGGCTGTTTTAGAAAATCCGGGAAATTGAACTGTGAGCATTTTGTGGTGTAAGAGGAATCTGAACTAGCAGAGATTTATATAGACAGAGACATCAGAGGAGTTGCTTTACATGGGAATAAACAGAGAAAGTTATTGGAGTGATTTGAGAGGTATTTGGACTGATTTAATCTGAGTTTTTGTTTTGTCTCTTCTAGAAGGTAGATAGACTGTTGTTTTGCAATGTAGTCAATAACATCTCTATGATTTGCAGTTTTCAATTGATGTGAATAACCCAGACCAGTTGGATCTATACTGTTGTAATTGTTTTTCAGGTATGTTGGCTACACCCTCTGTGAAGATTAGAGATATGAAAGGAGTGTGTTGACTGCCAAGTTTTAAACCTTCCTGTTAGATGATGTTGACAGAAGTGGTATATTTTCACTAAATTTCCAGAACTGAAAGTACTTTACCCTGTACTTCTTGAGTTGCCTTTGGAAATCCCTTGTTGCAAAGGTTTCTTTCAGAAGCTCATTGTATTTTGGGCAGTGTGAGAAAGGTAAGTATAGCAACTGAAAAGAAAATTGCAAAACATTAGTTAGGCAAAGTGCTTCTCGTTCTGCAATTGAATATGCCCTTGCAGGATTGTTGTTCTGATTACCTGCACTAGTTAGGACAAGCCAAAAAATAATTTGGGAACATAGTTTTCAAGGATATTCATCTTCAGGACTGTAAAACTCATACTGATGACTACTTACAAAATAATCTCTAAATGTTCAGAGGAGTAAAAGCTGCAGTAGTTCAAAGTTAAAGGATTCATTTACACAAGATGAAATTTGTCCCTTGACAGAAGACTAACACAAGCCCTCATGAACTGCTTTGTGCTTGGCTTCCCCAGGGATGATTTCACTCACTGAGTTCAGTCTTTCTTTAAACACACTGTCACCTTTTTCAACAAATTACCAAGCAGCAGCAGGACTGCAATAGGAGTCTTTGTGCATACTCAGCTGTATTAAGTGGAGTGATCTGTACAGCTTCATTTATTTAAACTAAATTGTAGAAACTTGTGAAGTTTCTATAACTCAGTTTTGTCTTTGATTAATTCAAGGCATACAAAGGTTAAAGGTTACATGTGACTCGGATAACTTAAGAATTTTTTAATTCATTTATCTAAGCTAAACTGAGTTTATCCTTGTTTGAAGTTTTTTGGGTTAGATTTTAAACAAAAGTTTAAACAAAATTTGATGTGGAGATATTATTAGTGTTTAATGTACTTTTTGTCCTTTTTTTTTTCAGTAGCAAAGCTCTGTCTATATAGTCCCAGAGTTACAAGAGCTTTAAAAACAACTTGAGAGTCCTGAAGGGATAATTAGCTTAGAAAGCTTCACAGGAGTTCCTCAGTCTTTTTAGAAATATGATCTATCTATTTCAGAAGGTAGGAAAGTATTTCTGAATTATAACCATAGGTTCATGAACAGGAATTACTTCACCAATAAAAGATGGACATTTGTTTGGGGTAGTAGAGTACTACTTGTCTCAAGCTTAGTGTGTATGTGTAGGAAAGATGAATAGAGCTAAAATACAGTTGAAAGAAATACAAAGAATGTGTGTGTGTTAATGACTTTATTATTTGTTTTAATAAACTTGCTCCTCTAGATGATTTTTTTAGTGGTGTTGACAGTGGCCAGGTATTTTTAGCTATTTGGTGGGGTACCACCATCTGTGATGGTGTCAGAAGCAGCTCCTGACTCTACTCCAGGCTCTGTGCATGAACAGGAAGACACATCTCTCCATATCCTCTATCTTCATGCTCTCATTGCCCTGAGGTGAGTGCCATTGCTCCATGTCCCTATTTAACCTGATTCCCCTGTCATCACAGACTGTGTTAGCTACACTTGTAAGCCCACATAATTTACCTTGCATCACATGTGCAAACCTCTTCTGCCAAACTGGGTCTTATACTGTACACTCCTGATCTTTCCTAGCTTTTTACCATAGGTTTTCCACAAATGTGGAACTCCAGCTCCACTCAGCTGCCCAGCTTTCACCTCTTGGACAAGTATATGCAGGCTACAAAGCTGTTACCAGCACAATTCCTTACAGTTCCAAGGTGAGAGAAGTTGAGGAAGGGAGATGAATAA
The DNA here is from genome assembly GCF_963082525.1 of Nesoenas mayeri. Lineage (NCBI taxonomy): Eukaryota > Metazoa > Chordata > Aves > Columbiformes > Columbidae > Nesoenas > Nesoenas mayeri. Next base: position 118,263,669 of record NC_137543.1, read on the forward strand.
ATATATTGCCTTATGAACTCATGGTCTTAAATCTCCAAGTCCTCCTTCCTTTTCCCTTTTACTTTTTCACCAACCCTCCAAATGTAGACACTGACCTTCAAGGTGCATGAAAAACAATCCTGTGACTCAGTTCTCACTGTAATGAAAATCCCAGAATAATTATTTTCTCTTTTCCATTCACTGTGGACTAAGAAATGTTGAAGCACTAGTGAGACCAGGTATGCTTCCTGTTCTCATACAAAGAATGTTATGTTTGTGATAAGTTTAGGATTAATCTACTTCTAAAGTGGTTTACTCACGTTATAGGTTAATTCTTTATAAGTCAATTCTTTTTTTCTGTACCTAAGACTTCTTTCTTTTTTGTTAACTCCAGGTCCCTGACATATAAGTCCATTCTTGTGGGAACTCTTTGATAATATTTCTAGTCAACTTATTTGGCCTTTCTCCAAAATGCATGTAACATAATGTACTTTTCATTACCTTTACCATGCCCTTTATCCTGCCCCTTCGTCTCATATCCTAGATATTTTAGTAATGATTAAGTGAAAGCAAATCCCCCTAGTTTATACTCACATTATCATGTGGTAGTGGTACCGTATGGACTGGAACTGGTTGCCAAAGAATTCTGGGGTTCCAGATCTGGCCCTGTGTTGGTGGGTACAGCCCAGCAAGACTTGCCTGAGCACTCATAAGCGTGTGATCACAGTCAGTGCTTCGGATATAAATCTGAAGCAAGAAAAAAAAAAAAAAAAGAAAAAGAAAGGAAAAAGTTTTGGAAGGTCATTTCTCTCATTAGATATTTTTTTTTTCTCTCTTGTATTAAAGAAAGGGACTGGTACTGGTACTGTGCTGGGCAAGATAGCATTGAAGTAGAGTGAGATGAAGAAAGCCTGGAATACGGCCTTGGAATAAAATTTTGGTGGACAAGGAAGCTGCAACTTGGTAGCAGTTCTCTTAGGAGTCCTACTGAAAAGCATAAGACTGACTCCATTTGACCGTCTAGACTTTGAGGCATTATGTATGCACTGAATATCTGTACCCTAAATGGAAACAAAGCTGGATTTCTATTCCATATGGAAGTGTAGAATTGGAGATATCTGACACAGATACTATGCCATACTACAGTGAGGCATCTGAACCTGATATACAGCCTGAAAAACCTTTCACATCGTTTCCAGTTAACCATCAGCCTGAACAGAAGTTAAGCCATGGTTTCAGGGGTACTTTGAAATTACGTTGAATTCAGTGGATGTTAAGTTATCTCCAGCCATACCAGGTTCAGACTCTCATGCATTCAGGAATTCCTGTTAACATCCATGAAAAACATCCTTCCTCCCAGATCTGGTACTTGCCTCACACTGCTTGTATGCAACACTCAGGAAATAAGAGTATCTCCTCCGCATGTACTGGCCAAGCTCATACTGTTGCTGTGTGCCAAGCTGTAGAAGTAACAGAATAGTGTAAGAGGCTCAGGTAATGTGCTATGCTTCCATTCCTACAACCAAAAAATGAGATAACATTTCATATTATTTTGATAAAGACCTTTTTCCTTTCTAAAGCGAATGAGTAAAGAAGACAGGAGAAAAAAACAGTAAAGCTGCTGCATTTCCAGTATTGAAAAATATTAGATATATCACAGATACTGTTTTACATTTTGTTCTATGGAATGCTCTGTGTATGTTTATCCAAGCTAGTAAAACTGGTTGAGGGGCAGAGTGACTTAAAGGAGGTATAGAGACGTCCCAGCACTCTCTATCTGGCTTCTGCTCTCTTGCTGGCTCAGAGCTGATTAACTGGTAGTGCAGACAAAGTAACCAGCTGTCCAGGATATGAATACCATAGAGTATCACCAGTAATTCCATAAGGATGCTACAGTTTTAGCTTGAGCGAGATCTTATTTTCCAGGAAGATAGAAAAGCTTGAATAGAAGACTTCAAGTCCTCCAAGCCTTCAGGTATTTTACTGTGATGGTTAATTATTATCGAGAGTCTGAAACCTTTGATTCTTGGTTCTTGCCTGACTATGTTCCTGGCTTTTAGTAACTAGATCTTGTTATGCTTTTGAATGACACATTCTTTACCATCACAGAGCTTATTCCCAGTAAGAATAATCAATAAAATGGTATCAAGTGACCTAATCTGTGTGTTAAAGTAAATAGATTACAATTCTCTAGTCTCACAGCAAAATGGGTTTTCCAGCCTCAGCATTTTAGTAGCTCTTTTCTTAACATTTTCCTATATAATTTTGTAAACACATGACATGAGAATAACATGCAATGTCCCTGTAATGGTATCAATATTGATATCTTTTTACTTGTATGTGTTGTTTCCCAGCCTAAATTGAAATATATTCAACTTTGCTTATGTAAACATTACTCTGCACTGGGCCCTCAAGTACAGTGATTACACATTGTTTCCTAAAGTCCTTTTCTAAGTCGTAGGAACAAAGGATAATTCATGTTGAAAGGAACCTCAGGAAGTCTCTAGTCCAACCTCCTGTTGAAAGCAGAGTCAGCTATGAAGTCAGACCAAGTTAGTCAGGGCTTTATACAGAGTGTGGGACATGGCTCATGGTGTGTGTATGTGATAGCCTCTTTCTGTTGCTGGAATTGTCCATCCAGTTTCCCAGGGTTCTGCCCCAGCTTGCCTAAAATGTGTGTTGTTAAACTCTGACACTTGGGTCTTGAAGCCTTCCATGCCCTGGAGCAATCTGGCATGTAGTGCTGAACTCGCATAGAGTATATGTGGAGCGGTTGAGTCATAGCTGAATTAAGGCACAGGAAGCTGGTCTGTTAGTCCTGTTTCTTCAAGGAAGGTGATGTGAGAAGAAACAGGCCTGACCTTGCACTGGAGATCAATTTGGCCTCCTAAGAATGGTGAAGAAAAGGAACCCCTCAGGAAGTTTGTTCTGCTCTAATTTTGGTGGAGATCTGGCAAGTACTTACTTCCTCCAGTAGAGAGAAACATGTACGTTGCGCTGGGCTCACTGGACATAGGGTATGTGAGTGAATTTATTCAGCAGCCTAACAGAGACACACACCCCACAGCCTCTCTGCATTTGTACAATAGCCATTTATCTGGGACATCCACAATTTTGGCACATCTAAACAACTTTGGTGAGGCTGTTTTTTCCTAGAATCCTGGGCAAATAACTGGAGGATTTTTCCATCCAAACAACATATATTGGGCAAAAAGGAACAAAGCACAAACACAGTGGATCATGGTGGGAGCAGAGCAGAAGTAGGGTTAAACCATCTAGTATCCACATATTCCCTTACAGCCTCATAGTACAGGAGTTCAGTCTCAGCTCCATTCACAAGAGGAGAGAGCTAATACTACTTACAGCTAATGCCAAGACACTCAGTTGGACTCTGCAGTTCCCTTAGCTGCTGCTAGTTACTGCCACCAGCTCATACTTATGTGTGAGCTCAGCTCTGCTGAATTCCACCAACGCCTGTGCTAAAATAACTGAAATTTAAATCAGCTTTCCCTGGCGTAGCATGAGAGAAGTTTCTGCTAGTGCCGATCTTGGTTGTTCATGAGCTAGGAAGCACTCCTGCTCCGCAGAGATTGAGGGTGGTGTGTGAGTATTTCCACTACCTTATGCTACTGATGGTTAAAGCTTCATGTTTGGTCTCAGGTGAACTGTGATGGCCACCAGTGCCTGGCTCCTCCCAGAAGACTCTAGTCTGCAATCCAACAGCTCAACATATGCTGTGGTTGGACCAAACCAGGCTGACTCAGTGTTGTTTAAAATCAGTGAGTGCTTGTAGCTGTGGCTTCCTAGTAAGTTCTTTGGCTGTTTTTTTTTTGAGATCTATAAATGATAACTTAATATGGGCTCTCTCTAAGTGAAAACAAAGTTCCAAAAACCAGATATTAACAGACAGCATTCCAGTATTTTAGTATATTGGCCCAGGTAAGCAAACATACCTTGGTAAGCTGTCCATATCCCTGGTGCTTTGCAACTTCTTTGTGCTTGTCGGTTGGAAAAAACTCCTGTGGGGTATGATCACCATGGCGAAATACCTGGTAAAATAGATGGAATTCCCTTCACATTACTTGGCTTTTTCTGATGGACATAATTAGTGCAGTTGCAAAGAATATGCAATGAGTACTGTATCTAACAGATGCTAAATATATTTGTGGTGCTTTTTGTGGATCTGGATAGCTACAATACCTGTTCAGTTTATTTAGACAAATATAACCCTTCTTTCTTTCTTGGCATTGGAAAAGCAGTTAGGTCAAATAAATTTTTACAAGTTACGAAAAGTATAAAATATCTTAACGTATTTTAGAGAGTTTAAATATATTTTGGGAGGCATAGACCACAAAATTTAGTAAACAGACAACAAAGAGAAGCATGTAAGTAATTGTCCAGAAATTAATATTTTCATAGGACTAACTGGGAATTCATGAGGAGAAACAAACAAAAAACCAAACTATTTCTCTAGATAGAGTTTCTGTGGCTGACTGCTATGAAGTGCTCTTTCTTGGCAGAAATGACCCTTAAAAATCCATGTGTTAACTTTTTCATTATGATAGGTGATGAAAGTGTCATCTAATATCTAAATACAGACTAAACTGTTACTCTGAAAACATTGAACCTGTTCTGGAATTTCACTTCAGATAAAAGATACATCTACAAAGATGCATCAAGACTTTTCTTTCCTGTAATTAACTCTTTTCTTGTCCAGCAAAATTCCTGTCATATAGTTTTATAATTTTACCACGAGAGTTTTAAAATTTCTTAATCCAAGTAGAGAGAAAGAAAATCGAAAAGTGCAGCACAAAAAAAAGTCTATAAGTGATTTACAAGCATGTGCAAGGTTTGGAACAAAATTCAGGCTTTCTGCAAACAAACACTAGGTCACAATCATTGCAAATAGCATTAGTTTCACAGCACTGGTTCTATGTTGCTTATTCAATGCCATTGGACACTTGTTTGGGTTTCACATAGCAGAATTTGTTTTGCATGTTTATCCATTGAAACCTCTGGAAAAGTGAAAACTTTCATGGTAAAGATGGTTTTTGTGCAGTTGATATTTAGTTATGAAATCCTCTTTTACAATTTTAAAAAAAGTCCTCTTAGTGCTATTTAAAAAGCATTCTTTGTCAATCCAGAAAGTTAACATCAACTAGGACTGCACAAAGGAGACAAAATTTTCGAATCTTACTTGAAATTTTCGAATCTTACTTGAAATTTTCGAATCTTACTTGAAATTTAGGATCTTTTTTTATTTGTAAGATGCCATAGTGAACTTTGAATATGCAGGAAACACTTAAATATCCACAAAGTGCCCCCTCCCCCATACCCTTGAGTACAAAAAAAAGTACAAAAAGAGCAGTAAGTGACAAGGTTTGAGGAAATTCCATTTGCCCACAAACTATCTACTTACTACGGACACAAACTTGAGTTTTCTTTTTGCCGTGGTTTGGTGAAGAAAGATGCAGAAGAGGCAGAACATGAAGCACAGACTCCAAATTCCACACACCAGCTGCCTGGCTCTCATCCTAAGGGCGGCTTTCAGTTGTTTTGCACACCAAGGTCCCTGGCTGGATGTGGTGGTACAGTAGATATGTGGCTAGGAGGGGAGGAGCCAGTTGTGCTCACTGAAGTCCCAAAGTGTGCTGTGAGCTGCCTCCTCCTCCTCCCTTTTTTCCCTTCTTGGCTTAGCGCTTTTCAGGGGATTCATGAAGTGAGAAGTGTATTTTGCACTCGCTCCCTATTTCTGTGTCCCGTGTATAACACGACGAGTGGAATCTCTGAGCCCTCTAATTCCTGCCCTTGGCACTTGCAAGGCAGGTGAACATAAAGAACTTGAAGTTACCTTTTATTATTTAAACTAGGATTTAGTGTGGGTCAGTCAACCTTCTCCAGAGTGAAAATGCTGCTGATATTCTCTCTCTTGCTGTATGCAAAAGACCTAATAAATCATCTTCATTCCCAGGGCTCACATGGCATTCTCTGAACACTTTGTACTACAAAGCTAGAAGCAGCAGTGCTGACAATTGTTCTTTTATTAAGGATCTTTGGATTTTTGCTGGATTTGATTGCGGAATTTAGAAGGAGTAAACAGCAGGAGGTTTTGTCGCACAAGAGCAGGGATAAGCCTAAATTCACTGCAAAAAAAAGCAAAGATACATAGTTTTCATCTCTGCAGTAGATAGACTATGTCTCTAGTGGCAAAGCATGTGCAACTGTTTTCTAGAACTATCCCCCAGAATTTCATACAGTTTTGTAAATTTTTTATTTTCAAATTTCTGTTGGTGAAAACACTCTTGTTGTTACAGCACACATAAATCAGGAGTTGTTTCTCTGATTTGCCCAGTATATTTTAAATAAAGAAAAGATCTATCTCAGTGTTGCAAGAGACAGGAGTTATCTTACAAGCTTATGGGTCTATGTTCAGTTACATCCATGTGTTAAGGAAAGCCCTGGTAATGTGTAAAAATTGAGGGTGATTTCTAAGTGATCAAAAGTTCTCTGTATGTAAGAGCCTAAAAAGAAATTGCTGAAAAAAATAATGTTGCTACTCAAAAAGGCTATATAATCTCAAGCTAGTTTAAGGCACAAATAATGAAACTTTCATTCATAATTATCAGATATAGGCTTTCCCAGAGGGATCAGTTCTCTATCCTCAAGTGACAATGCTGTATCTTTCACATCTGTCAGAGCTGAAGGGATTCCTCTGTGAAGCTTTCAGAGATCAGACTTTCTTGGTGCAAGATGGTTCATCTGCCGTTTCTGCTTTTGTGCCTGTCAAGTCTAACACACTCATGCAGGAATAGAAAAATATGGGGACCTGCTTGCATTTATGGAGAAAGATTTTTGTTTTATATTAAATGAGGGACCTGGTGGAGATGTGGGTCAGCTGATTAAAGCTATTGGCACCCTGTACATTTTCCTGTCTCCATTGGCTGTTGTACTTCAAGAATCTCTTTGAAGAGACTGTCCATTTTGCCCTTTCTAGAGGGCATAACGTCAGATACCACTTCTGAAATACACGGCTCTGGAAGGCAAGGTTTTTAGTTAAACCAACTAGTGTTGCTGAGAAAAAATAGGCAAGTTCTCAGAATCACAAGGTTCCATTCAGGTTCTTCAGATACTGTAGGTACATCTAGCAGGGAGGGCAGATATACAACAGGAGCAGAAATGTTTAACTTTATTCTTTCCAAGGATCCATTGTCTCACACTTTCTGTGAGATTTCTTTAACAAGGAAGGTGAAATTACTCTTACTTTGGAGATGTCAAAATATTAGTGTAAAAACTGATCCTTGCTTCCTCTGATCTGATCTTGGTGCTGCTAATTCTGCGGGAAGAGACACAGAAAAGGCTGGAGTTGTTTTATAGTACACCACGTTGGTTAACTCTGTTCCTGCTAAAGATCATGGAGGGAGAATGTGCTGTACCATGCACTGTTCCTGAGACTGAAACTCTAGAGACCAGGAGATGGAGCTTTATTGGCAGCTAATTCATACCTGCAGAGATCCCTTGTCGCAGGTGGTAAGAGGTGTGAAATCTATAGCTGCCTTCTAAGTCAAGGTAACTGATTCTTTAATATCCCTGCAGCCTGTGTTAAAAAAACAGTTGAAGGTAGCAGAGAAGGAGATAATGATAGGGACAATAACTGAACCTCCCTCACTGCCTTGGAAGTACAAAGGAAAATATATGAGGTGTAGATGATATACCTTAATCCTACCAATGAACTTGATGAAATGCTTTTGGGATTCTGCTAAACATAATATTATTAAGCAAGTAAAAGTACAGATTTGTATTGTGTCCTGTATTGTGAAATTTGAAAAGTCAGTGTGTTAAGAAATGCTGCTGCATATTCAACAGTGTTCAAGGAATGTAAGTTTTCATTAATAGTCCTTCAGTGCTTTAAAGTAGGTTCATGGTTTAAGTGTTATTATTGTATTTAAAAGCTTAATAATCCAAAGGGCAAAATTTGGTCCTCTACCCCCAAACTGCAATATGAGGAAATCTTCTCCAATTTGTGATGCTTACCCCCTCCACCAGCTTTTATTAAGTGTAGGGTGAAATCTGCTTGGTATTTAAATGCAATGTAAGACTGGACTTGCAGCTTGAGATGCAACTTTGTCATTGGCAGTGGAGGGGGATCAGAATCAGTTGAAGATACAGTCATAAGCACGTCAGCAGAAGACTCCAGTATGGAATTTGTGGGGAGAGAAGGTGGCAGATGTAGCAGAACTTCAACCTTCCCACCCCATCTCCTCTCCTTCCCCATCCCTGTAATGTCACCTAGTGGGACACTTGTTCCAGCCTCTGGTGTTGAAGTTGTGGCTCCATGGTTTTTGCAGTGCTGATGTCCATGTCCATTTCCATGCCTTTTCCATGTCTTCTCTCCTGGACTCCAGTCAGACCAGGTCTGTATTTGTCCCTAAACAGAATTCAGTGTTTCCTCTGGTTTACAGTGTACCTGTTTGTCTCCTGCTTTCACGCTGTGATTAAAGGATGAAGAAGAGTGAGGATATCGTTCACTAAGCTGCAATAAACTAACAACCAGAACAAAAAATTCCAGCTCCGAGTCCCTTGCTTAATATCTAAATAGATAGGCTGCCTCTACTTGGCTAATGCTTAACATAGACTTCTTTGGTCCTTTACATTAAGAAAACAAAGGCATGTTGTGTCACCACGCCCCTGTCACAGGAGTACATTACCTCCACCTCAAAAAGAATTCTGCTCCATCAGATACATACTTTCTGTTAATGATTTCAGCACTGGCACGCAATATTCTTTCAGCCCATTTTAAAAGTTAAAGGCATGTTCACCTGTCCTGAGGAGCTGGGTCAAGGCTTGTCAGAGTAATCTGCAATGGTAACAGCAGCCCTAAAGAGTTGTGCCTGATGTTCTTGCTACTGCTGGCAGGAGACATCACCTTTTGCCCCATATCCTCTGATCCTTCCTTAAATGGCAGCAGAAAGCAGGAGACAGCAGCTGGTGTTGGGACTTGTAAGGAGTGGGACTGTGGTGGTTCTTTGGCCATTCAGCGTTCTGGGCAATTGCCTTCTGTTTGGGTCCAAAACTGCACTCAATGTTGATCTGAGATAAAGTGCTTTTTTTTTAATTATTTTTTTTTTCACAGTTGCCAGCTTCTTCTGCATTACACTGATGCAAATATAGAGTAACTGCACAGAAGTTTATGAACTTATTCCAAATACATATCCCTTGAGGTCTACATAGCTGTTTTCCACTGACATTCTTCTGAGCACCTTCTGATCTTCTGCATTTTGTACCTGTGTATGGGATATGTGCACCTGCTGCTCCAGATCCTCATTTCATGTGAGTTGCACTGGCTCTTTATCTTTTGTAGAGTTGCACTGGCTTACAGGGGCTTCAAAACAGAGGAAAAGGAGGATGTTAAAATCCATTTCCTCCACCTGTTCTGATGAAGAAGCATTATTCAAAAGAATGGATCCCAGTGTTGATGCAAAAAGAGATCAAAGTCCAGAGTTTTGCTGGACTGTAAAGCTCCTTCCTCTCAAATGGGAACACTTTCTCTCAATTTCCATGTTTCACCTTTGTCATCATAAAATACACAACTCAAGAAGAGCAAGACTGATATAAAGGAGCTGCAGACTAATATGCAGCTTGGTATTTGTGTCTTAACAGATGATTGCTATAGTATCAGAACAAAGGGATTTAGCTGAAATTATTCCTCACAGTGGGGGTACTCATTTTGGTCATAGGCCATCAGTGAGTCACAAACCTGAACTCTGTGCGGTATAAAGGCCTGTTATTTATTTTCCCAAATTCCATGAATGAATTCAAGCAACCTTGCTTGGGTGTGATGAATGGATGTATCATGTAACCAGACTGCCACTGCAGGAAAGAGGTGAGGTTTGTAGCAAAGTCCTAGGAGACAAAGATCTTTAGACCACTAACAATGAGTTGTACAGAACAGACAGCATCCTGTTGTTTTGACAGTGGGATCTGAGATATTTCTTGTACTAGAGGAAAAGAACATTTTCTTCCTGTGTGCCATCATCACAGCTCTCTAGCTTGGGCATAAACCAGAAGCGTTTCATCTAGGTACTGACATGAGTCCAAACAACAACCTCCATGTGTGTAATCAAGCATCAAGCTATTGTCCTTGCGCACTTTGGAATACCTGAGGGGTTTGGGTTGCTGCTTTCTTTACATTTTAATAATTATATTTATTTTTGAGATAGGCTACAATAACTATGATTAAAGCAATTGTTCTGCTCAGCTGGAATGATTTCTGATCATGCCCTAGCACAATGCTGCAAGATTTGAAATGCAAATATGTGGGAGGGAAGAAATGTTCTTTGAATAACTTTTTTATTTCTATTGGAATAAAACAAAAAGTCCTTTAGAAAACCCAAGCTGAGGTCAAATATAAGCCAGCAATATCTCATAAATATTGGATCTTTCTTGTAAAGAGCATCATGCACCTGTGTGGATAGTTTAGTTTTTTGCTACTTAAATCCTGAATTAGGAGTGAAGAATTAGTAAATTAGCTGTTTGTTTCAGAACTATTACCCCCTCTTTCCCCTTCCCATGCATTTCGCATGCTGTAATCGTTCTTCAGTCACTTTAGATTCTTGGATTATTTTTGTTATTTTTACTCTTGTTCATTTCAAATCTCTTCTGACCAAGTGTTTTCTTGAGAAGCTGGTCAGTGATTTAAATATTGCCACAAACATTTTCTGAATGAAACTGTACGAACTGTTACAATGGAAGGGTCTTTTTTTTTTTGCCACTGCACAGTGTCTATTAATACTAACTAAGCTGCATGATGGTATCACTTCAAAGACCTCCTTGGTATTTCCAATGTGACTTCTATCAGTGAAATTTTAATTGACTGTCAATATGGTTGTTAGAAACAAACTCCATAATTTTGCTTTAGGTCATATATCCAGTTTCTGTCCTGTTAAATCAAATTAAAATAAATGTTGCCTACCAGGGTGATAGAAACTGAGATGTTTCACAGACTTCCACTTGATTCAGTGACATGAAGTTCTGTCAGATATTTTGATCTACTTCTATGAAGGACCTCAAAAAGATGTTCTGTTTTCTCACCTACTATAATCACATGTTGTCTGTGTTTTTCTTCCCAGACACATCCATATAAAGCATACAACGTGTAAAAGTGCCTTTTGCTGAAATGTGGGACAAACTATCCAGTGGGTAATAGCTAAAATGCTGAACAGACAAAATGGCACTGGCAGTTAACATCTTGGTTTGGGATCTGTTATTTACTGAGTTGGGAGGGAGAGTAAGCTGTGTGTGGGAGTGGTAACAGCTTCAGGGACTCATCTTCATAAAAAAAGAAGTGCCAGTAAAAGGAAGATATGCTTGAAGTCATGCAGAGAATTGGCCGAGGGCTTTCTCAGCTGCTGCCACTGCTGAGACAGATTAATGCTACCTCCAAATATTGATCATTTCTGGAAACAACCAAGCAACCCATTAATTAGCAGCTGAATTGATAATTATAATGTGGGTTTAGTTTTACAAAGTGGGGGTTTATAGGTTTGATTTGCAATATGTTGGGCTTTCTGAGAAACTCGGGAAAGTGCTGCAGGAAGTACAGGTAAGCCAGCCGATGTATCTTGGATATCTGTAGTACAATCCAGACTGTTCTACCTGCGTTACTGACATGGTCTTCAATAGAGGCTACGTGCATGAGCACAAAAGGGATAACCAAGATTAACGCTCCATGTAATGGAGAAAAATGCTACTCAAAGGAATCATGAGTTTAATACATACATGCTGAGGTTCATGTTCTGATTGACATCAGTAGATGCAAAGCAGTAGCCCACTATAAATAAGCTTTCTTTTGATTTACATTTTGCCAAGCGTGACAGATTTTGTCAACATTCATCATGTGATTCTTCACATTTTCCACACACACTGAATAGTGAATAATTGATAATATACTTTCAGTTAAACCGTGAATCTCTTCTGTTTGGTCAGCTCTAGATGAGAGTATTGTCTAAACTTAATTTAAATTAATAGGACAAAAGGAAAGTTTATTTTAGTGCAAACCAAATAAAAACTGTATGTCTAAAGTCTACACAAGAACTAAGAAATAGTATAATAGTTGGAAAAATATTTTCCTCTATCTACAGGCACCTCAGACAAATATTTTGCAAAGGCATATTGCCATCTAGTGTTAAACCCTCTTCTGTCCATTGCACTTTGGGTTAGTGTGGTTGCAATAAATTCCAGACAGACATTTCTGTGAGAATCACTGGAAATCTGGAAATATATTGAGAAATACAGAACAGCATCACTGCAAACAGCCATCAAGAACACGTGACCACATTTCCAAGTTTAATTAAAGATTAAGTTCAATGATTTTCACTTTTATATTCAGGGTTCCTGGCAAAATACATTTATTCACCAGAAGGAGTTTGTTGAAGTCTGTCTCCAGTTCTTTCACCATTGTGAGAAGTGGTGAAAAAATAATGCAGTGGTTTGTTTTATACTTGTGGTATTAACTCTAAAATATTTTTCTCTTTATATGTTTTCTTTTGTCATAGGAACTCAGCACCATTCACAAGAAGTCTGAATCTTTGTAGAGAGAGAGGCATATGCATTAAATTTACAAAATGAGAGAATTTGAATGACCACAAAGATCAGGCTGGAGTAACGTACCTTCTTCTCTTCCTCTATTCAGATAGTTTGGGGTTTTTTCCTCCTTTTCTATGAGTTTTACTTAATGTGAAACAGAGAAATTCTATATAGTTTATTGTTTATGGTATTCAAGGATGACATAGCTTTCACATCTATCTTTCATGTTTTCTCTTAACATTGGACTCACCTGATTCATAGCAATGACTTCCAGATAGTGAACTGGAGATTAGAATTTTATCAGCTGGCTTGCAATACTTCATCTTAGAAAGAACTTTTGCCTCTATGACATCCCACTTTATAGTTGTATAAAACTTTGCTGTATTTTAGTGATTGAAGCTGTAACGTCCTATCTGTATGACTTAGGTTTTGGTTTGTTTTTTTACAGTGGTTTTACCTAGAAATATTGTATCAAAGCTACAGTACATCCAGCAATGCTATCTTCTCTGTTAAAACATATTTTTCAAATGACAAAAGGCAAGAGTTTTCAAACATTCACACCAACATATTTGCAATGTATGTTTGTTGAAAGCTGTTGGATGTGGGGAGGAAAAGGGAGAAGTTTATTGTATATTTTGTCATCTGTTAACCTTGGAAAGGTAAAAGTAAAAGCACAGTTTTATCTATTTCCTATGTAGGTATAACTTAACTATTAGACTGCTTGTGCAACTTGTTTCTTTTCATCCTGAGGATGAGCAATTGAAGAAACATAGGAAGATTTCTTAACTCTATGAATGTATTTAAGAAAAGCAAGTATAGCTTCTAGACTTGCACTCAGACAGAAGTGTCTGAGTCAAGTTAGCAACCTATCTTGTGCTTGCCATCTATTACTAAACCAGTTTAAGGAGCTGGTTTGGTTTCAGATAAAACTTTGCTGTTGGAAAATCATTGCTGCAATGAATGTTTTTTTTCTCATACCTGCTATATTCTATTTGCTTCTCTTTATCTTTTGATACATAGCTCTGTTCCTTCCTTACCTTTTTTTTCAAACAACTAACATTTGTTGATTCATAGGTTAGTAATTTCTGACAGATTTCATAGCACTTTCTTCACTTCTTGTAAATAATGGTCTAACATAATTACTTTGAAGACATTTTATTATTTTTTTTCTTTTCATTATCACCTTGTGAAGCAAAGAGTATCTAAATCTACACCCTGCTGTTTAAATTTTAGTTTCCTGGAAACAACATTTTGTGACATATTGGAAGGCTTAATATAGTTTGATCTGCCTCTAAACGGTAAATAATATTCTATCGGAAACCTATATGTTACTGAAGCCACTGTATTATAGACAGCAAGTTTTGATAATGACACAGACAGTCTTCAATATTTTGGGAAACTTGCAAGTAAATGCAGTTTGGGGAATTATATGAATTATTTCCCTTTAAGAAAAAAGGAAAAGCAGAGATCCCATTGAAAGGTATTGTTAAGCATTTCTAACTGAGTTATCATCCATCTCCAAAACCTTGAGGCAGACGCAATGATCTGGGACTGACCTGTGTTTTATAATGTCTCCAGATTTATTTTGTAAGTGACACTATTATGGAGTAACATCAGCAGAACGCTGTGTAAGGATGATACAAGTATTGTGATGCATTATCAATGCATTTTGGCTTGGCTGTTTTGTCCATTGGATAACTGAATTTCCCTTCCCTTTGCTTTGAACTGTCGGCAGATATTATTGCTTCTCCCTAAAGAGACATCATTTCTGGTTCCACGGTTCCTGAAAATATTTTTGTTGTTATTTCTTTGTTTTCTCCTGTCTAACCTGTTGGCTATAGGCCAATCTTTCTAGTGAACAGGAAGCTCTGAATTGAGGCACATGGATGCTGGAGGGTCATGTTACTGTGAGGTGTTACACACAGAATAGTTAGGGAGCACAATATTCTCTTGGAATAGTAAATCAAAATTCTCCCTGGTGTAACTTGAAAAGAAACTAAAATCTCAGCCCATCCATGTTATGTACATTTCCACACAGCATATGTTCTCTGATATCAGCTGATCTCCTGAAGACATACAATAGATGAAACTGTGTGACGCTTATTTGATGGTGTTACCCTGTCATGGTTTAGCCCCAGCTGGCAACTAAGCACCGCGCAGCCACTGACTGACTCACTCCCTTCCAGTGGGATGGGGAAGAATCAGGAGAGTAAGAGTGAGAAAGCTCATGTGTTGAGACAAAGGCAGTTTAATAGGTAAAGCAAAAGCCACGCACACAAGAAAAGCAAAACAAGAAATTAATTCACCACTTCCCATGGGCAGGCAGGTGTTCAGCCATCTCCAGGATAGCTGGGCTCCATCACACATAAACATTACTTGGGAAGACAAACACCATCACTCTGAACGTCCTCCCCTTCCTTCTTGTTCCCCCAAAATATATAGTGAGCGTGATGTCATATGATGTGGAATATTCCTTTGCTCAGTTGGGGTCAGCTACCCCAGCCCTCCCAGCTTTTTGTGCACCCTCGGCCTACTCCCTGGTGGGGAGGTGTGAGAAACAGAAAAGGCCTTGAGTCTGTGTGAGCACTGCTCAGGAATAACTAAAACATCCCTGTGTTATCAACACTGTTTCCTGCACAAGTGTATCACTAAGTGTATCACTATGAATGTGTATTTTCCCCCTGGTAAAATATATAACAGAACAAAGAAGCAAAAGAAATGAAGAAATTACACAATGTATCAGGCACTGCTTACAAACATTGAAATCTCTTATCTTTGGATATGAAACCTCTCTGAATAAGCAAATAAAAAAGCATATTTCTGGTACAAAATAGCCTGGTGCTTCTGCCTGTTCATAAGGCTTTGTAATTCCTAACCAATCAGCAATAACAAGACTCAAACATTGTGTCTTGATGTACAAAAGAGTGTGGGAGACCTGTGGCTTTCCATGGCTCTGGTCAGAACAAGAACATTTTATTGAATTTGTACTCCTTGAAACAAAAAAACTGCCCAATGGAAAACTCTTGGAGAAATGTAAAGTCTGATTTGCAGCTCTGACTAGGCAAGAGTTTATTTTACTGTTATCATCAACTTCCTCTCAAAAAATCAAGGGCAGCATTATAAAATCTTCGTGGAAATTTATTTTCCACCTCTGTTTTTCAAGGAAGAGGAATCTTCTTCACAATATTCTATTGTATTGAATAATTTTTTTAAAAAGTTAAAAACTGAATTGAATTCTATATATAAGATGGAGTGAAAAGGTCTTTCTAACTGTTTCAGAGCTCCTGAAATGTGAGAGTTCATTTTCATTGCCATTTAAGGGCCGAAAGATGTGAGGCTGTTTAGACTAAAGAAGAGATCACAATAGTCTTCATATATTTAAAGGCTGCTGCTAAGAGGAAAGTAAAAATTGTCCCCATGCTGGGCAAGCAAAGAGACATAGTCTGGAATTGCAGAGGGGCAGACTGAGCTTAGATTTTAGCATAAACTAAAATTAAGGAGACTGAAGCACTGCCTATGGAGGCTGTGAAATTTCGATCACTGAAGGTGTTTAAAAGTGAGATACATGAATTTCCATTACTGGAATATAGTTACATACCTGCTGTGTGGAATTTGGAATAGACTAGATGACCTCTTGGTGTCCCTTTTGCTCCCATTTTTTACCAGATTCATGATTTTACAACACGAATGTCTTGAGATGTACTATCTACCAATTAGTTTGAGAGACCGAATATTATTTTGGGACTGAAAATTCTACCGATCAAAAAAACCCTTAATATTGGGTCTGGAGAGCAGAAAATAGTTATATCCTCCTGTCCTTAGAGACAACTTTAAAGCACCATCTCCTGGGTGCTTTTAATTTCTATGAATTGCACAGTAATGGCTTTTAATTAATGAAGTTCAGTTTAAAAAACTGAGTTCATTTTCACCTGTTTGATATTTACCTCAATTCAGCCAGAGTAATGCTGAATGAATGAAGCTAATGAGTTGGCTGAAGGCAGTGAGAACAATTTCAAAGTATCAAGCCCAGTTACTACCCCCTCCCCTTGATGCTCACAGATAAGAGATTACATTCCCTACCAACATGTTTTATTAAAGAAGCATATGTTTCCACATAAATTAACTTTGTCCTCAAACCCCTTGTTGATTCCCCTTATTGGAATTTTGACAAACACTCCAAATCCTTTCCAGAACCAAGGCTTCTGCAGTCAAAGTGTGAAAGATGGCAGCATGACAGGAAAACATTGAGATAGTTGAAGATCAGCTGTCACATGGAACCGATTGGCATTAACTCCCCACTATACACAAAGGCATGACTATCTCTGGTCCCTACTAGCTGCTGATTTTGGTACTGTCAGGCTTATAGAACAACAAATACTTAGCCTCCTCAGTCAGAAAACCGCAGGAGATTGAATGAAGTGTCTGTGGAGTGATCTGTAGTAGTCTGGAGAAATTATTTTTGTGGGTAAAGTCCTGAACTGAATTCCGTGTAAGACCTGCCTTCTGTGTAAGACCACGCTTGATTTCCTGTATGACTTCCCACAGGAACTTTAGGGTATATCTAAAACTTGTGATGCAATGCAGAGACAGTGAATTAGCACTGATCTGGCTATCCCATATACCAGAACCAGTACAGCTACAAGACCATTACACTGTTTTAAACCATCCCCAGCAGTGTCAATTGTAGCATGCTGTGATTGCAGAGCCTGCTCTGGTAACACGCAGCTTTGTAGAGCTGCCCAGGAAGCTGAAGGAATGAGCTGGGCTGGGGTTCTGTGATACTGTGACTGAAATCACTCCAGGACTCGTCCTTCCTAGCTTGTTACTGCTAGAGGTTCAGCATGGCTGTGCCTTTTCCTCTCTATGAAGCTCTGGTATTACTGGTAAGGTAATTCATTTAGTAGAAGAGCAGTAGGAAACATGCTTACTCCATTTTCTGGTTCTTAGTCTTGATCATTATTCCTTGCATTTTAATGCAATATTAAACTTTCCTGTAAATAACACGTTTTTTAAAAAAAAAAGTTCAAAATGGAGAATTTTCTGAATAGAATTTCTATGGTACTGTTCAGGAAGCATTCTCTCCTTTAGATGTCTGGAGCATAAGTTGATCAGGAGTTCAGACCATAAAGAAATGTGTTTCTATGTTATACTATTGCATGATTAGAGGCTCTTAAATTTTATATCAATTTTTTTTTTTTCTTTCATTTTAGGCTATTTTGGTTTTCATGGCTGACTACTACCAAGCAACGTTGAATTTTAAATTGTCTGGTGGTGCTCTTCACTACCAAGATCTTCCTACTGGGAGAACGGTTTCTGTTTCTGCTCATGTGAGTAACATTTGTACTAGCACTACATGTAAGACAGCACTGTTGCAACAGCCATTGAACTGATTTGAATTAAACATCATATATCAAGTACCTATGATACTTATTCAGCAAATTACAACTTGAGTTAGTATAACGATCTTAAGCATAAAAACAACCTTATTAAGAAAGGTAGGGTGCTTTAACCCTACCCTACCCTAAAACTGCATAAAAACAAACAAACAAAAAACAAACAGAAACCCCAAACCAACCCAAAAAACACCAAAGAAACCCCACCAAAAAACAAACAAAAAAACCCACCCCAAACCAACCCAACCAACCAAAATCAACCAACCAACCAACCAAAACAAGCCCAAAACAAACAAACAAACAAAAAAACCCCCACACTGCAAAACAAGCCTCATCTCAATAAATGCTGACCTAACTTTCTTCC
This sequence comes from Nesoenas mayeri, assembly GCF_963082525.1. Classification (NCBI taxonomy): domain Eukaryota; kingdom Metazoa; phylum Chordata; class Aves; order Columbiformes; family Columbidae; genus Nesoenas; species Nesoenas mayeri. Next base: position 118,281,987 of record NC_137543.1, read on the forward strand.
CAGTTCAGGAGTTACGTGTGAATCCACAGATGTGTGGACACATGGTCCTGAAAATGTTCTTTGTCTCTACTCTCTTTATGTGTAAACGTTTCTCCACTTCCCCTAGTGACACATATTAAAAGGACAGACACTGGTGTGTATGCAGTTGAGTTCATATCTGTGATGCCTTACACAGATAATCAAAATCTGCCACCTATACATCCTTATCCTTGCCTTCTCAGAAAAGGGGAAAAAGCCTTTGGGTTTCAAGTACATGTTCAGGCTGAGAAGCAGTTCAACCTTTGGCTTCTTTCCAATAGTACTGTCTGGAAAGCAACACTTGGAGGCTTGTGTTCCCTAAGAGTGGAGATGGCCAAACTTTCAGGTCCTATGAGCCACAGACTGAGATATTCCTGTGGCAAAGAGCTGCAAGATGCATATCTCAGAGACTTGAGCGCTCTGGGAGTGTTGCAGAGGGAAGGGATGATAGCTCTTCACTTAGGATCACACACTTTGCTGTGGGAAGAAGTAGACAGAACGTGCAGCTGAAAGTCTTGCTTTCTTAGTGCTCTTTGTGCCAGGAGATTGTGCTGGTTTGTTTCTTCACATGGGGATTTGGATAAACTTTCGCCCTTTGTGTTCATTGCCGCTGATTAAAGGATGAAGTTTTGGCCTGGGACCCTTTTTTTTGGCTGAAAACATATTGATTCCTGAAAAGAAGAAGGAAATCCTCTGATCCCAAGGACTGAAAAAAATTTCCTTCATGTGAACACAGTCCTGCTGCGTGAAGAAATGTCTGTCACATCAACAGTGTGAAAATACCTTGGAAACTGTGACATATCCAACTGTGAAGCTGTGGGGGAAACTGTATCATCTCCTCCTCAAGGGAGAAAGGCAGTTAGAGAAATGGCTATTATAACAGCCAAGGATTTTGCAAGGAAAAGCTCATTTCAAACACTTGGTCTTCATAACACCCTGGCCAGATGAATGGCTGAGAGTGCATATTGGATGGACTGGCTCAATAACATGGAAAACATAACAGCTGTTTAACAAATACCGGGTTCCCATAACTCCCTTTTCATTGGAAGAATTCCAATTAAATGGTAAAAAATCAGAGTTCTTGAAGTATGGATATTTATAAACTGTTCATTTATGTGTGCAGACAGCTATAAAGTGGGGTTGGAGGTCCAAACTGAGCATGTGTCGCTGTTGAGACGGACAAACGACATAGACCAAGTTCTTTTAGGATGAAAGTAGTAGATGCCATTTATTGCCACAAGTGCAGTTTTATACAGTTTTACCAATTCATGTGTCTCTTCACTATTGGTTACAAGTTACAGCAGTAATATCTCATTGGCTATTTTTGCTATCATCAATGTTACTCTTTTGCTCCCTTCTCTCTCACGGGTACATCCTTAACATCTCCAGATACTCCTTTACTCCCATCTTTCTCATGGGTAGGCCTTCATATCTTCAAGGCTAATTTCTGTTCCCATGCTCTCTGTCAGGGAATCCAAGGACCCACCATAGTCCCACAAGCATGTGAGATTTGTATGCTATAAAATTGCTGTATAGAGGTAGTTTGTGCAGTGCTTGAGATGTTCCCCTTTATATTAGTCAAGAAATCATGAACAAAAGCTAAATGAGATTAATAAATCAACTGTTCCTTCTTCCAGTTTATCTGAACTCTGCTAGTATTTTTTTTTTCTAATTTTAATGGTATGTTAGATGCCTCTGGCAAAACTAGTCTGGCAGTGTTCTCTGCTTACATCTGGTAGTAATGGTGTTTCTTTTCTGAGGCATATCGGTACTGGTTTTGGCTGGTATGTTGACCAAGACAACATACATCTTGCTTAGAAAAACTGACATCTTTTGGAAAACTAATACAAGATGGAATGGAGGAAGAAAAATATTTGCTGTAGGCAAACAGTGTATTTGTTGTACCATGCCCCTGTCTTAGTGTTTATTTCTAATCACATCTATGACTCAGCTGTAATGTCTATATACACATGCTTGTGCATGCCCACACACACGTGCATTCAAACTACTGGCCTCCAGAAGTCCTGGTGACCTGACTTCCAAGAAAATATAAATTGTTTTGCTGTGATGCGTAGAAACATCTGATGCTTGTTTCAGACTCTAACATCTCTGATCTGTAAAATGTGTTTCTTTCCACTGGGTTTGTCACTGAGGGAACACTGGACTGCCTTTAGTGTTCTTTTGCTGGGAAAACAGAGCCAGCTCAGATCTGTGTTGTTCTTGAACTCCAGTGAAAGTGAGGAATATCAAACATGCATCTTCTCTCTTTCAGATGATTACCTTGTGCAATGCAAAAATTAATATTCACCTCATCTCTTTTGTAAGAATCACGAGTTAATTAGCCAATGCATAATTCAGTGAGTTAATTTTCAAGTTCTGAAAAACATGCATTTTCTGCTGTAGTGCCTCAGAGGTACATTTAGGCCTAGAATATCTTTGCTAGGCACATACAAATATGAAAGTAGGAGTATTTCCCCCACTAAAGAGCAAGCAAAAGCAACCTATTAATGAAAAGATGTAGTCTGGTTCCTCTGGCTTTACCTTTTCAGTCTTCTATGCTCTACAGCATTCACCTACATGTACTTGTCATGTCTTTGCAGTATTACAAGAATATTATTGTACAGTTGACAAACTGTTCATGTTTTTAGAATTATTTCTCAGGGTGAACATTTAAATGGGAAGAAAAACAAGCAAGCATAGATTTCTTGTCAGTGTTTCACTAGTATGAGATATTCTGTTCTAGATTATAAAAGATTACATAGGAACCTCAGTGATTTAAGTAATTTGGCTAAATTATATAGTCTACTAATATTTGATCCAAACAGTCTTCTTCTTTACATACTTTTTAAAGAAGCATACATTGAAGTTTCAGTTTAGCCCTTAATTTGTGCTGTGTATAAATTACAAGGGTTACCCTAAGAGGTATTCTTCTTTAGAGCTTGCCCGCATAAAAAAGGAGTATGTCTAGCTTAAACTTGAAAAGGACAGCAGAAATTCATACTTGCAGTATTATACATAACAGTGATAATTTGGTTGAATAGTTCAGCATAACAGTTGTGTTAGAGTGAAGGAAAAGGAAATGGCTGGTATGAGACAAATAATGAGGGAGGAGACAGTGTAGAAACATGTTTTCTAGTAGCTAGTGCAGTGATTGGATGGAAGACGATTACTAGGATGACATATGTTGTTCTTCTGCTTCGTGCCAGATTGAAGAGTCCATGTGTCAATAATATTTCTAAAACTGCTTTATGTTGGTCCTATAATTGAACAAGTGTTTCTTCACTAACTTATTTCTTTTCTTCTCAAGGATACTGTCCTTTCTGAACATGACAGAGTATCTGTGACAGGTTCTAGCAAGAAAAAAAATTGCTGTTGTAGGCTATTCTGCAATAGGAGCAGCCTTCCACATGGCCAGCTACTCAACTTCCCTCCTTTTCACAAAAACAAACAAACCAAACCAAACCAAACACAAACAAACAAAGAAAAAACAAACCAAACCAAGCAACCAAGAGTGAGAAGGAATAAATATGTCTGAAGTGCTGCCCCTTTCTGAAGTTCTCACAACTGAAACCTTTGTGATTCTACTCATTATGTGACCCCTTTTCCCCGTGTCGAATGGGGCCCATCCAACGATCTGATCTTGTTCGTAGTAGCTCTGTAGTCACTTCCAGCTTCTTGTAGCCTATTTTGTGTTAGTACAACACACATCTCAGAGCACCAGCTCAACCTATGATCACTTTTCAGGCAAGATCTATGTTCTGTCAAAAAGAAAGGTGCAGCTTCCAGAAGGTAAACAAAATAACATCAATGGTTATCTGCTAGACACTTATATGAGCCTTTTAGCCACACCAAGACCTATGCACTTTTCACATCAGCTCTGATTTGTGACTTGAAGTAACAAAATTGTGTTTGTGTAACTAAACTAACACAATAATAAGTAAAGCATCCAAACTATTGTTCCTTGAACCATCCCTCTTTCAAAACCTTCTTAATACAAAGTGACCCACCTCCACAGCTATTGTGTTGCTCACTTTCCATTACACATTCTGAAAGATGTATCTGCCTGTACTATACAAGCCAGTGTGATCTGAGGAGAAAGTGAAGGTCAGAAGGTTACTTTAGTACAGTTCAATGGCATTGCCTGGCCAGTCTCTGATTTTCTGATGGAAAAAAAATAAAGTTAAAATCACGTCCTTTCTTCTTCCAACCTCCTCCTCTTGGCATGCTCTATGTTTTGCAATCTACTGCAATGGCATTTCTTGTTCTTGCCTTCAGTTTCACAACTGATAGACTCAACTGGCCAGGTTTACACATGAGATGAAGCCGATCAATTTTCAACCACGGCACTGCACCACAATAGACATTGTGCCTTCATTCTTTCTTAGCCTTGGAATATAAACTTTCAGATCATGTCATCTGTGTGGATATATCTGGTCAGCAGTATTGGTTGATCACTTGAGGACAGTAAGAATGAATGCATAGTATTTTGGTATTTTCAAGCAATGTTTGAGGAGAACTCAGAGAAATCTGAGGGAGTTTTTGTCAGTTTTCAAGCAGGGACAGAATTGCTCAGGAAAATGCAGAAAAAATAATGACGGATCCTGTTTTTTTGAAGGTCTTAGCAAAAAGTACAAAATGAAATTATCCAGATAAACAGTGAAGTGCAACAGCCAGAAAAGATAGGCCTCCATCACAGACCACAGTATTTTTTTTTTAATTTAGCAGGACTGACAACACTTTTGGCCAAAGTGTCAAAAAAAAAAACCCCAAGTATGCAGTAAATGAGATGAGATGGCATGGATTTGTCTGCTACAAGCTCACAATTCTTGCCCCTAACTAATATCTTTGTGTCCAGAAAAGAGAGTGCAACACTTCCTGTCTCATTTTTGGCTGCCATTTGGAAATATCTCTGCTGCACTGAGCTATATTATCTGTATTCATCATTGTTTCAAAGTATTTTTTCTCTTTGTTTATTGATCCTATTAGCATATTTTTACAGCTGAAAACCATCAACCAATTACTGTGTGGAGTTCAGAGTATGATTACTATGCTTCAGAAACAGTCTCCTTACTGAATTGTAATACGCTATTTGTCCTTGGTTTTGAAGCATTAGCCAACTGGTAATTTGGCAGTTCCTGTGTTGCATTTCTAATTGAGTGTCAGTGTAATGGACACGTAGCTGGTTTGTATGGCCACTGATATGATTTTCAAGTTTTCCAACAGCTGCTGACTCAAGCTTTCTCTCTTGAGAGGGGAAAGAATTAATCCAAGTTGTGAGTAAATACGATTTTCATTAAATACATAACAGATTGATCCTACCCCTCATACACCTATGAACAGAAACCTGGGAAGGGCTGTAGCTGCAGTACTTCTGTAACATTCCCATATGAGATTTTGAAATGGCTTTTAACTGGTAATCACACGAGGACTGTCACATTCCCATCACACATGCACCAGTTTCAGTTTACTTACATGAAAAGACGAGAAGAGGTGACTTGTTCATGGATTCCCAGGAGATGAATGAAAGGGTGGGATTTCAAAGCCAGATGTGTTGGTTCTCAGTCCTCTCCAGTTGCAAAACCTGTTGTATAAAAGCTGGTCTACTTTTTCTAATACTTTTTTGCTTTTTAAAGCTACCCATACTTTCACTTACTGGGACTATGACTTGTGTTCAGTCCTTTGATGACCAATCCTGCACCAAACAGAGGCCAAAAAGTTTAACAATATTTTGATATTGAGTTACGTTTACTGGTTAGCAGCTACAGTACAATACTCCGAGTAGGTTACTCATGGTTACCTCATACCCAGACTATGCTTTTTAGATTGGTTACATTGACTGTTACACTAGATCATTAGAGTAGTTTCCACCAAATAAACACTGTTACAATATTGGTTTCATCGCACTGAGCAGTTCCTCTGAAATTGCTAGAACCTACTGCTAGATTAGTAAAGTGAAAACTGAGTCAGGAATTCATGTTCATTTGTTACAAATCTGTACCAATGCAGAATAACAGCCTGGAGCTGGTCTTGCCTGGCTTTCTGGTACATATTTACAGTTTTACTTATCCTTTGGCAGAACAAGGTGACCTACTGTCAGTAAATATTCTATGGGGAAAGTCTGAAAAACTGTTTTTATATCTCAAGTTGCCTACTTTGCATGTAAGTTTTAATAAGCATTTCTTATTCATAATTGGATAAACAATGAGCTATCTAGTTTATATTAAGTTTTCTGAATCTCTCATTTACATTTATCTCAAAATTACATCTTAATAGAAGTGGATCATGGTCATGCCTGGCTTAGGTGAACAAATACGTCTGTCATCATAACCACAATTCATTCTTTTACCTCATGGAGAACAGTTCCAAATTTAATGAGACTCTCAGAGGTCTGATTTTCACCACTCTGTCTTACGAAAAACTCTGACCTGACCAACAGTTGTTTAAAAAGCAGCAGAGGATGTTTCTGTTTCATCTGGTCTTGTGGGGTTTCTGTTTGCTGTTCTGTCTTTTACAGATGTATCTCCACATTGCTCAAGGCATAGCTCCTGTTCTCATATGGTTCAAGTACACCTCAGCTGACTGTCTGTGCACAGTGGTATTTCTACCGCACAGAAGATCCACTAATTGTGCTTTTGCAGAAGTTGTATGTGGAGCTGCCCTCATCTTGTCTCACTTTTTTTCAAAGAATTTATACTTCTCAGCTCTATATGAAGTGTATTTCCTATTTGCCTTTTAAAACTATTCCTTCTTCTACATCCTGTCTTTCATTCATTTGTTTTATTATGTTCTGTTCAGTAGGAAATACTTCATAAATATTACAGTGAGTGAAGTACAGCTGGATTAATATCTAGTAGTGATATGTGTTGTTGTGAAAGGATATGTGTCAAAAATTGTGAAGCAAATTCCACAACCAGATTAACGGAAGTTTTTTCAAGACTAGTAACAAGCTTTGATGGTCTAGTCTTGAGTCATCACTACACAACTGTACAACATGTCGTTTGCTGTTATAATTGCTTTTTGCCTTATTGCAATGAGTTTCCTGTTGGAAGGGATGACATTATGGAAATAATTATTGCTGTTTGTGGATGAAATATGGAGTAGAAAATCAAAGTATAATGAAAAAATGGACATGGAGAAAGACCGGGATTATGTAAGAAAGACAGACACTTAGGAGAGACAATGACAAAAGTATTAATGGTAGTAGGAGTTTATTTCTTTCTACTGAGCACAGAAAACCTGTGGAAAACACTGCTCCCAAAAAGTATCACCAAAAAAATCCCAAACCAAAACAAAACCAGAATTAATATTGATTATTGGAAAATCCTTATTTACATGAAATAGAATAAAATCATTTCTACATGAAAACTCTTAAGTATTGGTTACAACCTAAATGAAAAGAAATACAAAGAAGTTTTAACAGTAGCCAGGCTGTTTCCAAATTATCCTTCTTTTCTTTCATATTTTCCCCAAAGGACCTACTTCTCTTCAAGGTTTCTTAACTAGACAGACAGCTAGGTTCTTTGTGTGGTAGTTTTGGAACAACTGATCCTATATCTCGTCCAGTTTACTCTTCACCAGAAATGTCAGTGCCAATATGTGTTTGTGTCTCCATATTGTAGCATTCTACTAGTATGAGTTTAAGAAAAATGACCATTTTTTCAGCAGCTTTATTTTGGTTGTTTGAAAGATTTTTTTTTTCTTTTCACACTTACAAATTTTGTTACGTGCACTGAAATACAGTTATTAACATCAAGACCTGTAGAGGTCATTGACTGCTTAGGTTCAATAGCATCCATCAGTAGCGAACCTGCGCTCGTAATTTTCACTAAAAATGAAAAATGCCTGATGGGGTAGGAAAAGGGAGAAGAAGATTAGTGTCATTAATGACTGAGAATTTATTAGGGATTTATGGATGACATTTATGCTCTCCTAATTAAGTAAGAGTTTTTCTTGCTCTATCAGGACTCATTCAGAAATACACTGTTTTACCACACTGAATCATCCTGAGACACACAAACCAGGAAAGTGGATCGTCTTGATGCTGAGAAGGCCTATTTCACATGGCTGTGGTATCCCAACTGGCAATGCTCACAGAAGATAAAGTGGTGTTTGGTTTTTTTTACCATAAATTAAATCTTCCTCTTTTTATACAGATGTGTGGTTTGTTCCATCATCTGCTCTGCATACATCTAAGGATATGCTTCTCACAGCTTGTATTATAAAATATTCTATTATCAGCAAGGTTTGAAATGCTTTACTTAACTTCTGCCACCAAGAAGAATTCCTTCTTGTCCTCTCCTGCTTGACTGCTGAGGCAAGAGCTTTCCAGGCAGTAGAAACCAAAAACATTGTGTAGAATTCTGAACTGAGAAACTTGAAATTAATTTGCTTAAAGTCTGCTGAATCCAAGATACTCTGACAAAACACTGCAGCATCGCTCAAGCAACATTTTTTAAAAGTGAAATTCTATTTTGATCACACAAAAAGTCACACTAATAACAACAACTACAGCCAACTAGTTCTATTGTGGAGAGGGCTGCTAGTAACAAATGATGAGGTCCGAATACCTCTGACAGTACTAAGTGTGGTAGAGTGAGGAGAAAGAGGAGGAGGCATGGCATCACCAGTCCTGCTTTTTTCCCGCCCCTCCCCTAGAATCATAGGATCATTTTGATTGGAAGAGACCCTCAGGATCATTGAATCCAGCCATAATATAACTCTAGCACTAAACCATGTTCCTAAGAACCTCGTCTAAACACCTCCAGGGATGGTGACTCCACCGCTTCCCTGGGCAGCCTGTTCCAATGCCTGACAAAGAACTGGAATGCAACATATATTTCCAGTAGCTGATCTATGTTTTCCCATACAGTTTTCCATACAGTTAATTTCTGGTTGAATTCTAGCGTCCTCTATGATCCCAGAGTCTCTGTACTTAGGACGCACATGTACAATTTCACAACAATTTTTATGCCAACATCTGGCCAGATGAGTTCAGTGAAGGAACATGTGTTTTTACTATGTCTCAATTTGGCTCATAACACATCACGGTCATGTCCCTTAAACTGGCTGGTGGAAGATTCCAATTTTTTGTTCTGCTTTGCCGCTGTTCTACTTTCTGACATTAAATTACTCAGGCAAGATGTTTCATTTGAATATCTATGGTATAAATTACCAGTGTTGCTCTTCCCTAGCATTTGCTTGACAAATTAATTACCAATACAGTTTTGTGCAGCCTGTGCATTTGCAAGGCTGTGTAAGGTGACAGCTGAGGGTTCAGCTTGTGTAAATTAATTATAGGTGCAATTGATCTTGTGTGAAAGTGGCTGTGGCACATATAAGATTAAGAGCCATTGTGTTAGGCTGTCACTATGAAGCACCTGCTCTTTGTAGTTCTGATTCAGTCAGTGTAATGAGCAGGATTGTATCTAATAAGAGAGTGTGGTATCTTACTCTGGGAAACAAGAGAGCAAGAGAAGGTGGATAATGTGGGAAGAGACTGTACCTGAGGTGCCTCCATTACCTGCTGCAGATGTACAGAGAGGGTTATGACACAGATTTATTCCCAAAGGGTATTGAGTGTTCTGGAGATGTTAGGACTGGCTACCTCAACTGCTGTGGGGGATGGCAAGGCTATACGGACTTAGGCTTATTTTCCTCTTGTGGGTGACATGCACCAGTTGGTGGTACCCATGAAGTCTACTTAGCTCTCCTGATATACCTGCCAAGTAGCAAGGGAGCTTTTGGGCAGTGAAAATCAGCAAGGACAGGACATGGTGTAGCTCAACATAGGCGTCAGTTCAGAGAGACATATACTTAGCAACATTTGTGATCCTCAAAATGTCCAGATACTTCATTACTTTGCTGAATTAGGGCTATCATTTGTCTACTTGTTTCTCAGAAAAAAAGTTTGGAAATTGTTACATATATCTATTGTTTGCTGTTCTCTTTTTTAACTTGAGATGGGGGAAAAGTTTTCAAGAATGCTTTTTTTTTTGCTTTTTTTTTTTTTTTTCCCCCTGCAGTTTTCATCATCTCCTGCTTATTTCTCAACTGAAAGAATAATCTATGAAATCAGTTGTTTGCTGCAGGAATGATTATGCACCTTGGGACGATTATGATTTCAGGTAAGGAATAAATGAAGAGATCAGACACTTCTAGAAGAATAAGTAGCTTGTAAAATTTCAGATGTCCTTGGCAAAAATACATATATAGTGTCTTAAAAAAAATTCTGAGTGTAGCAGTGCCTTCTAAGCATTACCTGGGGCAGAATTACAAGTATAGACATCAAAATTTCAGCATACATAAGCTTTCATGGTGAGACCTGAAGTGCTGAACACTGCTGAGGCAAAGTGCCAGTGGCATGCTGTGGGGGTGATGCTTTATGGAAAAGTTTGAAAATTCTCTAGACTGGATGCAATTTCTAGCTACATCAGCATAAATTGGAGTAAATTTCCTGAAGACAGTGGCAAAGGTGGCTCATTGGTGGTGAGCTGTGAAGTGAGCAGCTCATCTTTCATGTATAGATGCACAGTTTTTCTTACTCTTTCTTCTTGGCCCAAGGAGATTCTTTTCTCACTTCAGGCATTTTTCTTCTCTCTAAATCTTCCTTCTGAATTCCCTATTCTGGTCAAATAAACATGACCCCAATTTGACAAGGCTGAAAGTGTTTCTAGATCTGCAATGGGGGCTCATGTTGGTGAAGCTGCAGAAAGTTGCCAGGACTGGATGTAACCTCTAGAGGTTTCTAGTCCACCTCCTGCTCAAAACAAATCCAATCTCACAACCTCTTTGTGCCTCTGTTGCAGTGTTTAACCACCAGTAAAAAATTTTTCTAATGGAAGTTTCCTAAGTTCCAGCTTGTGGTTACTGCCTTTCCTCCACCCGCTGTGTAACTGAAGGGTCTGACCACCTTCTCTACAACTTCCCTTCAGACAGTTGTAGACAGCAACAAGATCTCCCAGAGCCTTCTCTTCTTAAGGCTGGACAAATCAGTCTCCTATTGTATGTCAGCTGTCCATCTTACCTACCCTAGTCCTGCCCAGGACTCCTCACTGTTACAACTAAGTGATGCTAAAAATGCTGTGTGAAGTCTAGCAATCTTTGTTTCAAGGAGTGAGCCTAAAGGTGAGAAACTTCATACTGTATTAAAAATCTCTGCTGGCTATTGTATTAGAATCCTGTCTTGTTGGAGTAAACAGAAATTTTCCATTGACTTGAGACTATTTCTGTTCAATGCTAGAGAAAGCAGCTAGGAACTTGCTGCTGAATTTGATGGGTCTAGGATTAAACATTCATACTGAAGGAATCTGATCTGAATGTGCCTGTTTCAGAGATTTCTGAAGAGCTACTGAAGGGCGGCTTGAACTGCTATGGGGCTGGACAGAGAGCTGAGTAACATTTAGCACAACAAATGAAGTCACAATGGAAATTGAAAAAATAATTAAAAAAAAAAAAAAAAGTGGAAAAAAGCACTAATTCTCAGAAATTGACCACAAAACTGAAAAAGAATCATGGAATGATTCCAGGTACCTCAGACATACGTGAGCAACACACTGTGCCCAGCCTTCCTACTAGAGCTTTTTCATTTAATGTGTCCTTCATACCAGTGCTTTAGAATTGATTTGTATTCCACAGGGTCAAACATCAACATTTCAAATTCAGAAACAACAACTGAACTCAGAAACACTTTCATCATCCTTCAGGTCTGCAATTGTTAGACAAATGAAATACAGGGAAAAGGATGGCTTTTATCTTAATTGTACAGTACATGACCAAGTGCAGTTTACATTGAGCCTTTAGATGTGTGTATGCATTCAGGCAGTGTAATGCTGCTGATGTGTATGAATATTATAAAGTGCTCTCCACCAGGGTCAGGTCATTACGTGTGCTTGGGACCGGCTTTGTTGGTCACCTGGTGGCAGCTACTAGATTGCTGATGTGTGTTAGCTCGTTTGTAGCTAATGCTCTTAAAATTTAAATCTCTCAGAAAGAAGCCTCACAGAGCTACAGTGTTGTTTTACCTGCCTTTGTGTTACTCCAGATGACGTGTGGGGTGTTTGCAATGTATGGTGGGCAATAATCTTTCCAGCATCCTGTAAAAATGGAAATGGAATGTGTCTACCTGGAAATAAAGGATTCTAACACTAATGCTTTAAGCCAAAGCCGTTATATGTGAATGTCTGTGTAACATGTAAGCAACCAAATGATCTATAAAGATATTCCTAAAATAAGATGAAACTCATCTGCTTCCATGTGGATGATTGGAACAAAGGAAGGTCCTTAAAAAAATAGACATTGTCCCATTTTTGGCAGGGCCCTCAGCACACCAACAGGCTTTACTGGCTCTGAACAATCTCACCTGGGGCCTCCACTCACACCCTCTGCCTGTGGGCACTAATGCCCCATTTAAGCTTGATGTGGGGCCTTTAGTCTTATCCTGAGCTATGTTGTAGATTTGCCTGCCTCCTGTTCTGCTTCTTTGCTTTGCCTCTTGGCTGGACCTTTGCAGGTAGCTCATCTCTTGGGTGAATCCCTTGATTGTATGTTGTGGCCTTGTCTCCATCCATGTCTTTTGTTCCTGTCTGGAGTGCCTGGTTGAACCCTGGATCTCACTTTTCACTTTCTACGTCTGGGACTATTGAAGGACCCTTTTACCAGTCCTCAAATCTATCTGCTTTGTTAAGATCCTGTGGAACTGTGCCCAGAGGGTGAGGGCATGCCCTACACTAGAGTCACCATCAACTCCCTTTCCTTGACCCTTACTGCTCCCTGACACTACTAGGGAAAATAAAAATCAGCATCTTAATTAAAACTAGGCTGACTACTCCTTAAATTGTTTCCTGTGCCTTGCTCTGAGTGCCATGGAACTGGTTCCCCATGCTACTTCTTACTGTTCTGTTTGGAGAGGACATTCAGTGACAGAAGTGGATTCCTAGTTATGCCCGTGTGAACATCCCTGTGCTGGTCGTTCTCCTAAATCTGTTCATACATAGGCTCCAGAATCTAAACTTTTGCAGATAAATTAAATGCCAGAAAAATTCTGATATGAATGTTTACGGGAAAAGAAGGAAAAAAAAAAAAAAGACATTTGGGTTTACATGCATTGTAACAATGAGACAAAAGCTTATTTTGCAATGTTACTCGACTGAAGCATTAACATGAATTTTTACAAGCAACATCCTCAGCTCACAATTGTTTAATGTTCATCTAGATCAAGATGTTAGGGTGGGTATTTGTCAAATTTCAGGTGCTGAGTAAATGTGAATTCTATGAAGTTTGGCATGGATGATGCTCATTTTTTCTGATGTGTTGCTGATTATTCATTCTTCTCTCAGAAGTGCATGGTTTGGGTGATTCTGGGCTGTTTCCAGTTAGCTGAGCTGTTAAAATACTGTTTTGTCTTCCCAGTATGTGGTAAGCCAAAAACTTCGGGAATTCCAGATTTTGTTTAGCAAAAATACAAAAAACACCAGCTGTGCACTGCTGATTTGCAACAACGATTTTGAGTGAACTTCTGTCTAAACAACAAGCAGAAATCCTGGAAGAGCAGGCAATGGAGGTTTGCCAAAGCTGGGTGTATTTGCGTAGATGGTAGGTGGTAGCAGGTCAATCACTTAACCACCCGAGTTTGGGTTGTTCTTCAAAACAAGTTTGGAAATGAATGGGGAGTTATATTTCCAAGGGGCATGTAAATCTAGATTATTATTATTATTATTTTTTTAATAAACTGAACATGGGGTTTGCTCAAGAGAAAAAATACTGTCTAATTTCCATATGAAAGACCACATCAGAAATAAGTAAGCCCTTCAAAATCAAGACACATTTTGTGCCTTATTCCCAGGATAATTTATTTTTAAAAATAAAAAAAAAATTCAAGTAACTGACTTTCAGTGTTTGGAAGAAAGTTTTTCTTCCTCTTGTCCTTCTTTGAAGGGTTGTCATTTCTGTGTTCAGACCTGGACCTGCAAATTGTAAATATATGTGCATGTATATACATCAATAGATACAATGTGGTAAAGTGAGGAAGTAACGTAAAGCTGTAGTGTGTATCTTAGTGTTGGATTTATGATTCTTATTCTTTCTGTTCTTGTGATGGACAGGGGGTTGCATGAGGTGACTTACAGTTGTGTGCCCTCTGTTGTCTGTCTTGTCCTTTCTGAGGATTTTTCATTCCAGAAACACGTGGCCATAAATCCTGGTTACCCTAACCTGAGGTATTCACTATTTTTTATATTGATGGTGGTTCATTTCTATCTCTTCTTTCTCAGGTTTGCTTGAAGTACTGTAGAGAACTGAAGTTACTTTATATGACTGGCCCTTTTCAGATGTGTGCTCCTAAGATGATCCAGCAGTATACTTCTGATTAGCATAAACTCTAGTCCTTTCCCATTTAGGGAAGAGAGACACAAAGGAAGTTGGTGAGGATGGAACAGGGTTATTTTACTTGTTTTTCTGTGTCTTGTGGTGGTTTCACTAAACAATGAGATTTGTTGAAAACCCTCAAAAGCAGTAGTAAAAATTACTGATATTCAAGGTGTTTGATTTTTTTTTTTTAATTTCTAAGTATAGAAAATAATATTTTAAAGTAGGATAAACACTTGAATAATATTTTTTACAGTGATCATGAAAAGACAAATCAAACTTCTTTTCTTAAATTGGGATAGAGGATGCAATTTTGAGGGATATGAAACTTAACAAAAAAAAAAAAAGCCTAGAGAAAAGATAAAAGGTTCTTTTGAATACTAGGATGATGCCTTTCTCTAAGCACCAGGTGAAAGGCTTGCCTCGGGAAATTCTTGCCTTTGCCTCCAGGTTGTCTTATGGATGTTGTGTGGCCCCACACCTGGGATAGATGACTTTCCACCTTGGACCTTCTCTGCTGTTTTGATGTCTTTATGGGCCCATGAGGAGGTGAGCAGCCCTCATTACAACTGCACTTCAAACAAGTTAGTAGTTCTATAGAGCCCTGTTCACAAAGTGATTTTAATTCTCTACATGTTCTGTCATTGACTCTGCTGTGAAGTTTGTTTCTTCATTCTTTTTCCAGTGAAAGTTATTTAGCACTGAATATTTGGGAAGGTAATGCTTTGTCAATTATTTCTTACTTAGCAGAAATAAGTTTCTCCTTATACTCTCCATTGCTCCTCTCTATGCATGTCCAGTGTATTGGCCAGGGAATGCAGATTTTAGAGTTCTTTCTTGGCTATTTCAGTCACGGTCTCTTTAGAAACGTGAACTTCACTGCTGTGGGAGAAACATATGAGATCATATGGTATTTTCCTGGTAAGATATATGCTTCACAAAGAACTACTTGGAAGGTACCTGACCAAAATATCTCTTTTAGGGTATCTTAGTGATATCACATCCTCAGCCTCTTAATTTAATTCTGTGGATGAATGGACTTCCAATATTTCATTCTTAGGAGTTATGCTGCTGTCAGGTAGGCTCTGTATACAGTACTTAACTGCCCAGCATTAAAGAGTGGATATAGAAGAGGCTTTTTCAGTGGAAAAGTGAAACCTGCATCTGCAAATCAAAATTCCCAAATATCTCAGTGGTGCACTACAAAGATTTGCAGTGCTTTAGATTAACTGTTAATTCCTTTTAATAAGTCAAGAAAGACAGGATTACTGTGATCTAGGCAGGAACTGGAGGGATAAGTGAACTCCTAATGTCTTTACAGTAAAAATGCCTTATTTTAAATGGTGTAATAATTGAAAATCTTTAGATATTTTAGTGTAGTATTTTATGGATGTCTGTGATAGTCCCTGTGCCATCTAACTGTGCCTCTGACCCTGAAGTGTCACTGGGCTTCATGTCAAAGACTCAAAAGAAGGAATTTTACAGTGTTTCACCGTGTTATTTTTTTAGGGAGTTTTTTTCTCGAAGCAGCATGGAGTACAGATACTGAATATTTTTAACCTTGTGGCCAGTTGCCAGTGATGATAAGTTATCAGCAAAGAAAAGGCTGGGAGGTTTTAGCATTTGGTAAGAGTAAGTAATGAGAGGGCAGATAATAGCATTGGTGTGTCAGGACACAGTGAGGGAATTGTAGCCAGGACCAAATCTTCCTGTTCTCAACTGCTCTTTATAGGAGACATCTTAATTACTCCCTTGCTTTCTGTGTGATGAATTAACTATACAAACCACAGCCTCCTGGAAAAGTACGTGTGGTAACTAGAACAACCCTCTGTGCTCACTAGCTCCCATAGAGTTGATGACAATTCTTTCTGAGGCAATTTTATAACACCAAGATTTCAGTTTAATACTTGAAATTGTCAAATTTTGGATGGCCAGGGGTAGTCAGTGGGAGTTGGTGGTTGCAGCAGCAGGCCTAGCACTAAGCCGAAGCTGAAGAGCTCCTCAGCAGCTGCCCATGGGGCTTTTCTGTGCAAATCCTGAATTTTGGCAGCAGCCCCTAGAGAGTCTGGTTCTGAGGGAAGCACCTTGGGGGAAACCCTCCAGTAGGTTTCTTCCTAAGGAAGCCAATTGTTATTAGCAGCCTGAAAGAAATCTTTAACCTTCTCAGGAGTTTCTCCTGCCTCTAAAAGTCTGATCTAAGTGGAAACCAACACTGCATTAGACATTACCTAATTTGAACCGTTTCTATCTTGGATCCCAGGCAGTGATACACTCTTAGCTTATTGCTATTGTTGTTCACTTTCACAGATGCTGCTTATTATAAAAAATAAGAGTGATAATGATGAACTTGATTGAGTAAAGTCCCTTTCCTCTTAGAGTCACAATCTGCTATCGTGCTGTATTTTTTTCACCCGCAGCTTCTCACAAGAATCGTGCATTTAACACTAAGTTTGTCCTCAGAATGTTTTACTCCTTGACATGTTTAATGAAGTCTGGCTGTATCTGCAGTACTGCTTTTACCTGTACAGTGTTTTTCACAAAGATTTTTCTTTGCCTCCTGCAACCTCTCATAGCTATTAATAGCTTTCCTAAATGGTATGATCTGTGTTAATTATATTTTATTTCTGAGGGTTTATGACTTAGTATTTAAAAAAGGCAGTTAGAGAGCTTGCTCATTTCTGAATTGGCAGTACCTGGTTTTGTTTCTCTTACTAAATTCCATTTAGCAATTTTTAAATTGCGGTTTCTAGCAGCTGTGAATGTAACGCATGTAAATACTTTGATATTTGCCATTCAGGATTTTTCATATTTTAGTTGGAGCATGTGGGAGAACCATTATGGTTTTGTCAGTGTGTGTTTCTAGATTAACATTTAACAGGGAGGTACACAAAATTATGAATGTGCGTATTTCACTGTAGGGAAGAGCTATTGAAGGATTGTTTTGAACTCAGGTATTTAAGGAGAAGCTTTCCTCCCCACCCACACTTCTCTAAGAATGCCACCTTTTCCATTTTTACCTTCAAGTTAGCTTTTGTTAAGTTAGCTAACCTGTCAAGGTAGTTTTGTGTGAGGATGAAGGAATACGTTATATGAATTGTCATCTCATTCTACTGGCACAGGAAAACAACATATAACCATAAAAATGCAAACAATGAAGGGTTCAAAAGGACAGCCAGATCAGGAAAAAGATCTATTATATAGTGTCACATTCATGAGCTCCCATTACTGTGCTCTTTGGCTCGTTCTCATGAATGTTAACGTCAGAAGCAGGAGCTGTGGTATGGATGGATAACAGGTATATTCCAACCATACGGCAATCTCTTTTCAAAAGTTGTACTTGAGAGGATGAGGCAGTTAAGGATGTTCCTGTAAGGGAAATATGTGAACTTTATGATGGAGGAGTAAAAGGCTGCAAGGTTGTTTGTGTAGTTTGGTTTGGTTTTATTTCTTTCTATAAGTATCAATATCAAATCATTTTATTGTTGAGCTAGTATGGCCAAGAACTAATGTTCTGGAGAAATCTCTCCTGTATCTGTTATATCCCTGGAATGCTATTAAGCTGTCATAGATAACTACAGGATGTCACGTAGCCTTTTTATTTTACCCACTGGCTTTTCTTTTTTTGTTAATATATTAGTATCTTCATATTCTTGAATGCTTTTTCCTGTCATGGTTCAGAGCTTTGATTCAAATAAATATTTAGGAACCTAGATGCATTGTCTTAAACTTCTTCAAACTCCATTGGCTTGATATATATCTTGATAAACTTATTGGATTTTGTTCAGCAAGAACTATCTCGAGAAGAACCTTTTAATATTTCAATACTTTCATCCTGTGAAAAACAGGCATACCTAAGCATGTAATATAATATTAGTTCAGTGTTAAGTTTGGAGCAAAACTTTGATTTCACTACTAAATACTGATTTATGCAATCTGTATTCTTCACAGGGAGATTTTTAAAGGCATTATAAATCTTATGTTTTCTAGATAGTAATCTTGAAGATTGTCACTACTTCATTTCTTTGCTTATGATGTGAAAAGTTTTTGGTGGTGTTTTTTTTGTTGTTGTTGTTTTGGGGAGTTTTGTTTGTTTGTTTGTTTCCCAAGAGGCTTTTTATCCTAATCTGTACTTTAACATATATGGAGTTCATGCCTGTCCCTTGTGAAAGTGTCAGGGAGAAGATATTTAGATGCATCCCACCCTGGGGGGCTGACTGTAGGGGCTCAGGGCACGGTTGTGTCACCTTGGTCACACCTTTGAAAAGGTGTGAAAGAACTGGTCAGAGACTCCTCTGTGTTTGCTCTGGAGCCACAAGGTAAATCAGGCCCAGGTGAAGGGGATCGCTTCAGCTACATCCCAGCCATGCCTCTGCCTGGCCAGGTACCTCACTGATGAACTCAGACCTCTGACTTTCTTTCCAGCTTGAACTCATCATGCCTTGTTGTTGTGGATTTGTCAGATGATCACTGTCTCAGTAGCTTCACCAGATTACCATCAACAGCCTTGAGCTCCTGCTGTTGTTCAGGTGCCATGGGACTGCACCCCTCTTGTTTGGTGAGGCCACTGCCCCATGTCTGCTTTGGTGTCACCTTGGGCTTCCGACTGTCCTTTGCTTAGGGAGCTGCTCTCTCCTGCACCTCCCTGGCAACAGACACAAGACAGTTCTTCTAGTCAGGCAAGCAACTTGACTTTGCTTATAAAATAACCAGCCCCAAATGATGAGGAACACTGCACTAAGCCATCTTTGAATGATATGTGTTTTACAGTTGACTGCTCTTATGCATCTTGAATTTGTCTGCTAGCTTATTTTGAGGCCAAAAGGGGAGAAGAAAGCCTGAAAGCCAATTTTATTTCTGTTGTAATGAAATATAATTGACTTCAGTAGAACTATATTGATTACAAGACAGCAGAGTTTAGAGTAGTCTTGCCTCAACATAAAAGTTAGTTTAATTCTGAAATTGTTTATTTCAGAGAAAAGAAAATGCTCTCAAACTTGAATTTATTCTTGAAAAAAAAAAAAAAAGCTTGAGGGTTATGAAATGTCCAATACAATTTATTTGTCTTCTCCAGAATATGAAAAATTCAGATAACATGCATAGTTAACAGCATAACTGTGAATTCTAAACATAAAAACTAGTGACAACTATTCAGACTACTTCGTGTTTCTTTGTTCAATGTTTCAGCTTATTTCTCAAGGTGAGAACCAGCTGGGCGAATACTTGGTTGGAGTGGAAGGTCCATTGGGATCACATGCAAACACCTGGACAAAGACCCAGAGTTCTCATGCCCTTTCACCAAAGGCAGATTTGGGACTTCTATATTCTGCTCATCACCAAGCCCTAGCCAAAACTGAGGAACATCTGTGTTTGTTTTTTCTTGCCAATCTTCAGTATAACTGCAGTAGTTAAGGAGAAAAATCTTCTAAAACTGTGAGTCTAACTTACTGTACATCTCTGGAAAATTTAACCTTCCATTCCCCATCAATCAGTTTATAGTGACACATCTTGCAGGTGGCCTACCAGCAACCAAACATTCAGTGCAGCTGTCCATATATCAGGTGTTCAGATTCCAGGATATAATGTCCAGTTTTGTTTGCTGGACCCTCAAAAAATGGAACCACTGGCTTGATTTATAATTGCGTAAATTTTATGGAAAGAGACAGATCCGTGCCATTTGCACTCAGACAAAACAGCTCTGTCATTTCAGGTTCAGGGCTATAGCCAGGTACACAGTAATGCTTCATTTGCCTGTCTTTTAGAGATTAACACTGAGTATTTACCTTCTGAAATGATTAACATAATACTGAGACTGCCTTGCAAACTGAGATGTCAGCAAAGACAATATAAGCCTCTACACAAGCTGAAAAGAAACAGTACTTGTCACATGAAGGGAGAAAAAGAAGAGTACTTAACTGATATTGATTGTTATGGCACAGGCAGACGTTAAACGTACACAGCAGACAATTACAGAACAATTAGAATTATAGAGCTGGCCTCTCAGTTAAAGGGAAACCCAGTGTGGACAATGTGACAAGGAGGGGAACTGATTTCTCATCTTGTGAAGTGCTTCTTCCTCTGATTCCATGAGCTGTTCAGTCAGGTCTTCCATTTACCTTTAGCTGAGATGTTCGTTCTTGTTGTCTTTCCTAACAGAAAATTCTTGCTTAAGCAGAAGAAAATTGGCAAACTCTGAAAACTGAGATGAAATCTCGGTGGGGGTGGGGAAATGAGCAAATAGTATCTCAATTGCTATTAGCTGTTGAAGATCTTCTGACTTCACTGTGCTTCCTCAGGCACCCTACACAAATCTCTCATCATCTTTCAGAGCAAAAGTGACTTCACCAAATAACTCACTTGAAGAATTAGAAAGGACCTGGATGTTGACATCTGTGCTAGTTCCTCAAATCATTGTTCAGCTCCTTCCCAAATGAGCTTTGAAGATGAGATTCACCCTCCTAAGGAACGTACTTAGCAGTACAGAACAGCTGTTTCTTACTGCTACCCATAGGTATGTTTATCAGCAAATACTGTTATGTGTAAAATGTCTTTAATTATTCTTAATGCTGAAATATAACTTAGCAGGTCATCTTGTCACTTGTCATTGCCCCAATATCACCAGGCAGCATCTAAGTTGCTGACCTCATTGGTGAAGAGAGGATGATTGATTGATTGATTGATTGATTTATTTATTTATTTATTTAATATAGATACAATGATGACCATAGTGTTGAAAACTGAATGAAAGTGAAGGGGTCTTTAGAGTGCTTCCTCAGCTAAGTTAAAATGTTCAGTTGACTCCATACTTACGAACTGATTGATGACTGACAGCAGAAGAGTAGTTTCAAACAGTGATTGAAGTTGTCTACCTCTTCATATGACACTTAGTTAACTGTTGGCTGCTGGAACTCTCTCCCATCTGTAAGGGCAATGGCTGATATCTAAACAAGAGCAAATGTATCCCAGAGTGTAAATATATATGTATGCAGGTGCATCTTCTAGGTTCCATGCATGACACTGTAGAAAAAAAAAATATACCTGCTTAACCTTAGTGTGATCGTGCTTGCATAAGAAACTAGTATCCATGTGTAACTTTAGAGTAGATGGGAGTACTTCTGAACATTATACCAAGAACATCTCTGAACAGAATGTTTATGCTGAATTTGGGCTCAAAGTCCAGAGTATATGACTGGGGCTGCAATTATCTCAGCTTTCGATGTACGCTCAGTGATGAAAGGCCGTCTGATATCACGCATCTTAGACGTTTTCTGGTTGCAGGGACTAGTTTGTTTTCTGTCTATATGCACTGGGGGTGGTTATGATTTTTCTTGATGGCTTTGTATCTAACCTGTTTGATAGAATGGATTCCTTTGGTGCGCAACAGGAGTGAGTAACTGGAAATCAGAGTCAATGAATGATTACTGTAATCACTATGGTAAGCACAAACCAAAAGCACCTGTTATTTACATATTTAAGCTTGTTCCTGTGGGATGCTGCTGGAAACTAATACATAGCTTTGGTTTAAACTGGTTAGCTGAGTGTGCTTATTAAAATGAACATTTTTCCGTCTTCCCATATTTTGCATGAAGACATCTTTGTTAATTTATTTTCTCTTTAAGAAAATGCATTCATTTTAGTGAAATCTTAATTTCCTTTGGCACTGGATGGCATGAAACATGAATGATCTACCTTAATGTTGCACGTGGCTAGAGCACAGATCAGTTGGTCCTACTTCCCCTTTTCCTAATAGATTAAGGGCATTTTGCAGATATTTGCTCCAATATTGGAAATATGGGAACAAGTTTCATCAATGTAAATGGGAAACAGACATTCTTACAGGCTGCAGGTATTCTTCTGACATTAAGACTTTGCATTAGATTGTTACTGGGCTGCAATGTGTATTATTGAAAATCCTGTAGGTAGATAAGAAGTGGTGTAAGGTGTACTTTTACTTTACTAAAGGTTTAGGACCTTTATTTGGGCACATTAGGGCTTAGAATTTGAGTTTTGTGGGTTTGGTGTTTGCTGGGTGTTGTTGTTGGGTTTTTTTGTTTCTTTTGTTTTGGGTTTGGTTGGTTGGTTTGGTGTTTGTTTTGTTTTTCTTCTATTTTGGGGACAACTGTGCATTCCTGGCACATGATAGAGTTTGAAAAAATGGGGGTCAGAGATCTCTGTTTATAGCTTCAGAGCACTAAATGTTGCTGTTCATCTGAGAACCTGCATTATGACACAAAGTGTTGCAGTGGATGTTCCAT
The DNA here is from genome assembly GCF_963082525.1 of Nesoenas mayeri. NCBI lineage: Eukaryota > Metazoa > Chordata > Aves > Columbiformes > Columbidae > Nesoenas > Nesoenas mayeri. Next base: position 118,304,618 of record NC_137543.1, read on the forward strand.
CCACATTGATCTTTCTTTAAAAGTTTTTGAGCTTGTTTACTGGAATACTGTATCCTTAGGGAAAAAAAGCACAAATAAATACATTTGCATAGTTAGCAGGTTTTGATTTTGCAAAGTTATGCCTCAGCCTTACATGAACAAAGGTAGAAAATGGACTCTAGCAACAACATCTATATCTACAAGATGTTTTATGTGAGAGTTTGTGAGGGTCATGGAAGATTTTGTGCCCACAGAACAAGTTGTTCATGCTGAAACTCTGTATGGAGTTGACCGATGGTGAATAACTGAAATAGAGAGGGAGTTTGCTGTGGTGATATGAGGAAAAAATCCTACTCAAAATTTCATTTATATGATGATGACTCTTACAGAAGTATTTTTCTTATTTAAAAGATGTTCCTCCAAAGGTTGGAATGTGACCATGTAGTTCAAATTGATCCTCTTGATTCATAACAGGAGGAGGATAGTTCAAATACTTAATTTCTAACAAGAGATTTGTTATTGCATTTAGGTGGTGATAAACCCCCTTTACAGGCTGTCAGACAGCTATGGCTGAACTATTTGAGCAGTTTTAAGGTAGGAATGCAACTCTAGGTCGTTATATGAAAATATCCACCTAAATATTTTGAGGATTTCCTGAAAATAACAACAACAATAACAACAACAAAACCACAAACAAACAAACAAACAAAAACAAAACCTCAACACCTAATGACTGAAGGAAGTTTGGGGGCTGAAATACTTTACCTTAAGATTTTCCACTGCAGTTAATCAACAGCATGAATATATTTTCTTTGCTTTTGTGATGATAAGCATTGACAAGTGGCCCTTTTTTAGACAGAAGAATTTCAATTCTGTACAATCAGTCTATCACATTTTGAAGAGCACTAACTTAATTTTTGAAACAAACATCTGGAAATAGATATGTAGGTTAGAAGAAATAGAAATATGACGTCAGAGGGAACAGTCTACCGTGAAATCTTAATATTGTTCTAATATTTAGTTCACTCTGAGAGGGGAAGCTCCAAATTTCTGATAAGGTTGTGGGAGGTAGAGAAGTGATTCATCAATCACTGAAGTGATCAATCCAGAATGGCCCACAAACTTAGAGTGAAGGTTCATGCTCTGGCAGCTCATTGTGGAATATGTGGTTTGTAAGGTGACTGGGGCACTCTGCCAGGGAAAGGGCAAGGGTTAAGACTGGGGTTAGAGCACTAAATAAAATAATTATTTCCTGAATCTGGTAAATGCCTAGAAGTAAAGCTGTGATTCCCAGGACTCAGTGTTACATACAGAGTTTGAATAGGGTTGCAGAAGACAGGAATGAAGACTGTTTGTTGTTCAGCTATAGGATTCAGCACAGTTAAGAAAGGACTGGTATTTCCAGAGAGTGGTGTTGTATCTCTATTGTGGTGATTGCTGCTTGAATTAATTTTGTCACAGAAAGAATTTGGGTTAGAAAGAAGGTGCTGGCAAAACACTCAGCTTACATGGACCCAGTGTGAGTGGAATGGATGGAAATGCCACTTCTCATCCTAACTTTGTGCAATGCTTTAGGACATAGCAATGAACTTGTAGGCTCCTTCTTCATCTAAGCTTAAGCCTAGTCTTTTCTATGGGCCTTATAATACCATGTGCATGGGAAAAAAGGGAGCCTCAAGTTTGATACAATTCCAATGAAGTAAGTGGGCATATTTGGTATGAACTTGGCTATTTCTGTGTCCTGGAAACAATAAGCTTTCAGCATACAAAGACAGTAATTTCACTTACTCTGTTTATGATCTACTGAGTTATGTTTTGATTTAGTCATCTTACACAGACAATGTTTGATACACATCAAAATGCTTCCAGTTTAATCTGATGGCTATTTTATTACACAACTGTCCAGGTGTCTAAGAATGACTGCTAGAAATGTATCCCCAGAGCTCAAACTCCATCAGGTATATTGCATAAACCAAATGCTTCTGTCAAATAATTCCTACTTTAGTAAAACTAAAAAGAAATGTTTTATGCATATATAGGTAGTTATGAAGGGATACACAAGGAAGGTTTAGGTGGCGTGGGAATTTAATGCTAGATTACTGAGACAAATAAAGTTTCCACCCGCTTTAGAATGCTAAGGGATTTGGGAATGTCAAGCAAAAGTACTTTGGCCCTTAAAATTATATGATGTATCTTTTCCCCTGCCAGAAAAAGAAGCAGTAAAGCACTTCTGAGTAGACACTGACTGCTGGTGGGGACTTTGGGTAAAATATGGTTCATCACTACTCAGCACTTGTCTTCTTCACTTTAGGAAGTAATTAAGTTGCGGTGGCCCTTTTAGTGATCTGAGCTATGAACCAAGAGACTCGAAGCCCAAAATCCAATAGTGTGCGCTCTCCTGTTTCCTGACTAATCCTATAAGGGGCAGCAGGTTGAAGGGATTATCTAATAAGAGAACATAACTGCAGTCAGCTCACTCTTCTACAGTAATTAATAGTGAAAACGCACTGAAATAAAGAGAATAAAATTCATTTGTGAAGGAATAATGAAATAAAATAGCTAAAGTGGAAAGCTGCCTATAGGAGAAGCAGATACCAAAAAGTAGCCTGGGAAGGTGGTTTCGTGCAGCACATTATTCAGAAATTTTGGATGCACAATCATTTAGAAGTGGAAATACATCTGAGATTTCCTCACTGGCCAGGAAAGTTTGTAAAGCAAATTACTATTATATACATACAAGTGGAAACTCTACATTTATAGAAAGAAAGGAAGGTACACATTGAATTGCAGAAGCTGTTTATTAGGTCAGTTACTAAATTGTTTCTCTGTAGCTCTATTGCAGTGAAATGTGTTTACCCTTCTGTGGGGAAAAGCTACACATGCAAGGTACTTTGCAAGCTATGGAACTGATTAAATATATCTATACCACTCTAGAAAAAATTGCAGCCAAAAATCTCACTTTTTAATAAAACTTTCAGCAACCCTCCCCCTTTTCTCTGCAGTGAAAACATTCCTTCTCTTCCACTCCCACACTTTCTCTTTGCTCCAGGGCTTACAGTCCTCCATGTCTTTTCCAGCTCATCTTCTTTTGTACTGCTCTCAGCCCCTCTGAACCCTATTGCTGTTCCAAGTTGGCCCAGAAACCAAAAAAGGGATTTAAATACAAACTGCAGGTCATTCCTCACTGCAGCTTCTTCACCTGCTGCTTTGGCAGCAGCATGACAATGCTCCCTAGCAGCTGGCAGTTCACCATACTGCAGATCTGCAAGATAAATCAGGGGCCAAAGCTTATCGGCTGTTTTCAAAAAGTTAGGGATTAATTTCCCTGGAAGGAATTTCAGCTAGTGTTGTGGGACTGTCTGCACCAAACCACCTTAAAACATTATGAACTTGGCAACTTACTAGCAGCAAGTTTAACATATGAAATTTTCTGTTGGTGAAGGAGATTGGAAATTTTGCAAGGTAGTGTGCATCTGCAGTCACACATTTTTCTGTCATTCATTGCAACTCGTATGTCCCTTCCAGAAACCTGCAGCTGTCTGCTTCTATGTCCTTCGTGCATCTGGACCAAGTGCTCTTGCTCTTCCCAAGGCAAAATCAAGTGGTAAGTAAGTCTTTTTTTCTAAGTTATGTGGAGACCTGGGCAAACAGCAGAGCCTTTTTCATGAAAAAAACCTCAATTTGGGACACATCTGGACGGAGGAGCAGTGACAGGATGAAAACAACTCACCTAACTCTCATTTAAAATCAATCTGACAAGGCCACCTCAGTTATGGTCATCTATAACAGAGAAACAGACTCCAGTGAGTGTGGAGGCATAACTGAAATATTGCTGATTTTTTATTTTAGGCTTCAAGGCCCTTTGAGCAAGGTCTCTCACTGGTTTTGAATGGTGTCCAGCACACAGGAACTTTGATTTGAATATAACAATAAGGTCCCTGACTGTACATGTGTAGACCAGTGACACTGTGCAGACATGTGATGGTTCGCTTGCTGAACCAGAAGACAGTCCTACTGCTCTTGCTTTTGAGGCAAGACTTCTGCCCTGGGGCTCTGCTCTCCAACCAGCTGGATGAAAACCTGTGTCTGTGAAGGCAAAGAAATTAAGAGGAAAGAGAGGAGCTGCTTGTGGCTGTTGGCTGTATTTAGTTGTCTTGTTATCCGTAGGACATATCCTTATCCAAAATTCCTTCAGATACAGTGTAATTTAGCATAAACATATTCTGTAGGGAGAGAGTTAATTACAGGACTCCAGTAACTTATATTTTCAGAGCTACAGTGATATCTTGGGTAAATAATAAGTTTATAAGATATTGGCTTCTGATATTACGCATATTCAGATTCTTGAATAACCCAATGACTTATTTTGCTATTCATTGCCTGAAAATCCAAAGTTCAGGAACCGGGAACAGCAGTATTAGTGTTTCAGGAGGTATGTAACTGCAGATGCTTCTTATAGATTTCTTCTGAGCCCTGATTTCTTACTTGACACCAATGTGGAGCAATTTCTCATCTGGCTTCTGGTTTCGCTGTTGTTTTGGGATACAGTGAGCTAAAGTCATTTGTACCATAGCTCCAGGGAAGTCAGTGGAGGTTCAATTGGAATTAATTAGCAGCAGTATTTAAACTTCAGCAGTCAGAAGCAGGATATTTTGCTATGGGTCATATTGCTCCTGAGACTCATTTTTCATCTGCCAGAACAGTCTTTTAGCTAGTTTTTGTCCGATCCTTAAGGATGGGATTGGAGAGAAACAGGCTGTTTTGTGGTGTGCAAATGCTTGGTCCTGTAGGAGCTGATCACCATCTATGCTGGATTTGAATCAGCACTATTACTCTGAAGGGATCCTATGTCATGGCCAGATTCTGCTGTTTCCTTTTACTGAAGGAACTGTGCCAGCTGTTGTTCCCACAGACATTAGCATCCATCTTGTAGTGATATCCTTATGGGATTTTGTTTCATTTTCTAGAAGTCTTTCGAATTATATGTTGTGGCTTGGTGTGGTGGTTGGGTTTGTTTGTTCATTTGTTTGTTTTTAAATTGCAGAACAATAACATTTGTGCAAGAAGGGCAAAGCTGGAGCTTAGCTCTCTATTGCATCTGACCTTAAACAGCAAAGGAAGGGCAGCTACCAACACATTTGGCACAACATTAGTTGCTGATACCAAGGCCATTGGGTAGAGACATCACACTCCTATTTCTGTCTGTATCTGCAAGGGATGGGCACACTCTAGTTCTTAATAAATGTGTTTTCCTTCTTAGTTTATATTAAGGCCTATAACATGAATCACAACACAGTCCTGGTGCCTGTGTTATACTCCTACTCCATACACCTACAGCAATCTCACAACGAAACAGCTCACAAATTACAGCTCTTCTTCTCTACTGTGTGACACTGATACTGGTATTAGAATGGTAACTTATTAGCAGTTCTTTCTAATCGAGTAACAGAAACAACATTAATAAGTGAAGGTCTGATTGAAAAGGGTCAAATCTGCCACTGATTTCAGGAAGGGCAGGAGTAGAATTAAAGTTGTTAAGACATAAATTTCCTTCATAAAATCAACCATGAAAGATTTTATTTCAATTTAAAATGGGGCTTATGACAGGGACTGTTAAATTATGTTATTTTCTTGTGTATGTATTGTCACTTCTCTTGATGTTTCCCCAAAGACATCCCACTGGGGGGGAAAACATGCTCAGTCCAGCATTACTGTCTTCCTGTGTGGTGAGGGAAAACAGACATATTGTATCATCAAAAATAACATGGCCTGACAGCCTCTAAAAATATACATCACACATCGCTAGCTATTTTAAATAGCTGGCTAAAGGAAGAAAACCCTTCCAACATATGTCAATTATAAAGTATTGACAGATCAACATTTTACATAAAAGAAACAGCTCCTCATTAGCAGAAACTTATAGTGAAGTTGCTAAGCATGTTTTAGCCATTTTGAAGAATTTAATAGAAAGATACATTAGGCTGGTTAGATCCTCTAAGGGTACAAGTTTGGGAAATGCCCACAGAGGAAATTAAGTGAATCGATACTCTAGGTACTCTTTCCATCATCTGTTTCCCAGTTATATAAGCTCAAAATTTCCTTTAATGACCCATGGTCAGGCCATAACATTGAGCAAAAATCAGTGCTGCAGGAAAAGGAAAACCATACAAATCATGGGATATAATTCTGTACCCTAGAATCATCCTGAAGTGCTCTCCTTTAGTCCAGGGGAGTTATTTAGCATTTGTACTGAAATAAATTGTAAGAACTGTGGCAGCTCTTGAGGGTGGATTTTGCTCTCGTCAAACCTGCCTGGATTTTGGAGCTAGTGGGAAGTGAAGCCTTCATAGATATTCCAGCTGAGAAGACAGGGGTGGGAAATTGAGTGTTGCTCTTCCTTATTATATTCACTTTTCAGAGTAGCTGACCAGGCTGTGAAGTATGAAAGCACCTTTCCATCAACCACACTAATTTTCTTCCCATTTCAACTGTTATCTGACCATACAGGAATGTCTGCAGTTCACTGTACTGTTATTGGGGGTAACACCTCAATTATTACCATCTGCTCAACAAGAAGACTCAAAGTGCTCTTTAGCCCTTGAATGGGATTAATTTAAGCACTTTTGTGCAAGGCAAAATGCTTCCTTTTGAAAACTCTTATTCTTCAATTAACTGCATTAATTTCCTGTGCATCCTTATTTTGCAAGTCATCATTGTAATTTTTGCTCTGAGAGGTTGGTGACAAGAGGTTACCTGCAGTCTGATGTGCTTTACAGGGCAGTGTCACATCCCTGTGGGTTCTGAATGTGGTTTGACCATCAGTTCCAGGGATGCTTAGAGTATCCCTCAGCGAGGAGTTGACATCAGGGGTCTTCTGAGAGTGTCCATCTGATCTTCATTGCTCAGAAGATTGAAACGCATTATTAGAATAGAGTAAGAAATTCAGAAATTTCATTCTTTTAAGCTTTTTATCTCCTTTAATGCAATCCTAAAATAATACTTTATTCAAGATTAGCATTTTATTTGGATATTCCCTAATTTTTCTTTTGTTAGAAAAAATGTCTTGCTGACACCATGTTTACCAGCAGACAGATAATATGCAGAGTGATCTGTGGTTATCTTATAATTGCATAGTATGGAATGGTAGGGTTTTTTCAGGGGTCATAACAATAAACATCTATTTTGTAGAAACTAACCTCCAAAACCCAGTTAGGTCCTTGTGAATCGGGATAGTCTTATATTATTGGTGATGCTTTTGACTTGCTGTGAGACCTTGAATAAAAGGCAGTCGCTCTGTGTTGCCTCAGTTTACCTTCCCAGCCATTTCTTCTTTGTGTGTCTCTAAAACCTTTGGAACACAGATTGTCCCTTAATGTAAAAATAAATAAGCAAATCTTTGTGCATAACAGCTTTGTGGTTGCAAGTAATGACAAGGGGTTGTTGCTTTTTTTCACCTCACATTTGGAATTACTAAGTCCATGAAAGAGAAAGAAATAGTACTTACTCTGTCTACATTACAAAATATAGGAGTTATGTAGCTCCATCCTGGAATAGTAATAAGCAGAGAGGAGACACCTGTGTTGTTGTCATGCCACTGATTATTGTCAGAGTTTCCTGATCTGGCTGATGTTGGAGGAATTGAAACTAATGTACTAAATAACTTAACTAAGCCTTGTTGATTTGCTTTACTGATGAAACAACTAATCCATATTTTTTTTTTTTTTTTAGAGAATGGCTAAGAAAAAGTCTCACTGTTTCAAAAAATGAAGTTCTAGAATAACTTTGTGTTGTTGTAGTATTAAAGAAAGCACTGTCAGTTTGAGAGAAACATTTTCTCTGTGCTTCTTTGTTCCCCTCTGTCTCTTGAAAGAGAAAATTTTCTCAGGAGCCTCAGAATCTGTTCTTGCTTCATGTTATTATTCAGGGAGCTTGCAGTGGAGTTTTACTGTCAGCACATAAAGGTTTAATAGAGAACTGCAAAACAGCATAACCTGGTCATGCTCTATTACTGTTTCATGTCTCCAGATGTGTTCTCTGGACAACCTCAAAAAATGAGGTGATGTGAATGGTGCTCCACTCACTGATAGTATCCTAGGTTTACTCTGTGTTTGCAAGACCATGTTATGAATTTAAAGGAGGCTTAAGACTTACTCAGTGGAACTTCCATAAAATATTCCTTTCTAGCTGTACTGGAATACTTCTCCAAGGCAACCCTCCACTGCAGAATAAAAGTTACAGTATTTCAGAATACGTCTTTCCATTTAGAAGGAGAGGCATCATGGTTTGGGAAAATGTTATATTTATATTTCAATTACAGAGGTAATTATCCTGAGGTCACTGTCCCTCTGCCACTCTGTTTCACCCGTTAGCCATGCCTTGGTAGAATAATCATGTGCAATAAGATGTAATCCACTTTAATCAGGACAGATCTATGGGACGACTCTATCAGTGTGGAAGTTCAGCCAGGAAGAACTACGAGGTCATTCTCTGATGTCATGTGTTGAGATGGGAGACTTGTTATCTTCCTCACCAGAAATTTGTCTAACAGCTAGACACTGAGTCCTCTTACAGCATCCTTCAGGTTTGCTGCAGTTTTCTTCCTCTTGTTATCCCTGTTCTGGAGCTGTGGGGCTCAAAGTGTTAATGTAAATTGCTTTAGAAATTGAAAGAGCTGTTTAAGTGCTGCTGCTGCTATTGTTATAGTAGCAACTCCAGGCTGAAGGGAGTAAATTCTTCTCTTGCTATGCCGTAGCTTCTAAATAAAAGAAAATGCAGACTTGTAACCTTTCTGAGTGCTGGAGTTAGGGGTTAGTCATCCTCTGCCCTTGGATTTCCACAGCAATTTTTTGTTGCCATGCTTCAGAAGTGAAGGACTTTATGAGGCAGAATACTTCAATAGGCTACTGAAAATAGATGTGTGCAGGTGGCAGTGTATTTGGGTTATAAACTATTTGTGGATAATGAATTAGTCTTTCCCTTAATAATCAATTTTTGCAGCATCTAGAAGCTGGGGGATGGAGAGAGGGGGGAAAAGTGTGTGGATACCTTCTAATTATTTTACCATTCTAAAAAAAATGTTTTTGGCAAATTATCAACAGGAATTAATAAACATTAATAAAACTTGAAAGTAACAGCAAAAAATGTTTGATTCAGAGGTGGAAAGTACTCACCTGCTGCCATCCTAATTGCTGTGTGCTCTCCAAGCATGAGGAGGCTGGACAGACAGGAGAGCCCACTTGGATGGAAAGCTGTGGGGGGTTGCCCTGGCAGGGAGATGAAAGGCTCACCTTTCACAATATGCTCTGTAACGGTGACAGAAAATGACTTCTGCTAGCAGAGCAGCAGGCACGGGGCTGGAAAGAAGCTCAAAAAGCATGTCTGGGAATGTGGCTGATGGGTGGTGCAGTGGAGATGAAAGACCCTGCAACTCCACCCTTTTGGGAAGTGTCATAGAAAAGAAAGCACAAGATGGAAGGCCTGGGGAGGGGACATCCAGCCAAGGTAGGAATGCCCTGCCCTCTGGTTTCACACAGTCATGAGCAGAGCCTAGGGTCTCCCGTGTAAACAGTTCATGTTGGTTGTTGGTCAAACTCCGGAGTGTTGAGGGTCCTTGGCACCAGGGCTGGAGATGGCTGGCCAAAGTGGGGTCTATATCAGGGAGGTGGCTGGTGTGGTGGATGTGGTCTTCCTGTCTCATGGACAGAGGGCATGTTCCATGATGGTCAAATCTATGGATGAATCAAGACAGGCAGTAGGGACAAGGATGGGATGGGGTGGGATGGGATGGGATGGGATGGGGTGGGGATCCAATTCAGTGAGCATGGCTGTGCAGGCTGGAAACTGGCCCTGCTGCATTGTTGCTGGGGCAGGGTCTGATGGTCCTGGGAGTGTTGGGCAATGGGCAAAGTGAGGAGAGCCCCAGGGAGGCTGGGCAGAGGCAGTTGGGGCTGGTGGTGCCCGTAGGGCCTGGCAGTTACTGTGTATGGCCTCCAAGGAGCTGGAGAGAATTCAGCAGCCGATTTGCATGTGGCTAGAGTGTAGCAGATAATAAATAACAGGCTCTTTCTTAGCTAATGATGACACTTGAGGGGAGTGTGTGGATAGCATGATGTGGGCTCTCCTCCAGTAAGCAAGTGCAAATCTTTTGACAGGAGCTGCTGAACCCATTGATTCATCACTGATTAATTTGGTATGGGAAATAAACACTAGGTAGGACTCAGTAAAAAGGATCAATAACATTCAGATTACTCTATGCCATAAACTACATTTTAGTGGGAAGCCTTCCTGGGGAACACCTTTTTCTGCAGTTAAGCCAATTTGCTGCTGAGGCACAGGAAGGTAATTATTTTCCTAACTGACTTTAGGAGTATAGCAGATGTGTAATAAAAGATTGTTAATAAAATGATAAAACACGTCATTAATGATAACGTTGATAGTCTTGAATATTGTTTGGAAAGGAAAATAATCCCAAACCTAATCTTAGTGAGACAGAGCTGGAAAAGTCAGTAGAGAGGGAGTAAAGAGACAGAAGAGAAAAAAATGGAAAGGCAGATGAAGTGGCAGAGGTAAGATCCATGAAAAGAGGCAGGACACATACAGAGAAGATAAAAATAAAGAATCCTAGAGAAGATAAACCTTTGAATTTCCGATTTTTCTGTAGGCTTCCTGCATGAAGCATCAGAACTGCTCTGAGGCATGGATGTGCACATACACACTTTCCCTTGGGTCATGAATTAGAAACTTGGATAACATATTTGATTTAAGCAATGTGCTATATAAAAATGCTTTTAGTTGGTTGAATGTCTTCTTCACAGGTAACAGATCAGGTGCATCAGGGTAGACTCTTGGAAATATGTTGTCAACTTGCAAAAAAAAAAAAAAAGAAAAAAAAAAGTTGTTGAAAAGGGACACACCAGGAGATAACACTTTCTCATTAAAACTTAGATATAAATCATAGTGCCATTGAAGTTATTCTCATTACCTTCAGCCTCCATTTCCAGCAGCTATGCAGAAAATTTTTAACTCAGCAGTGTCAGCCACACTACAATGAAAAGCCTTCCTGTAGGAAATCTAAGGATTCCTCAGTGCTTTCATTTATGACGCAAAATGACTGAAACATGGGAACATCACAGACTCCATTTTTGGAAGCCCCCTTACAGGCTGAAAACACATGCACGCACACCATTCTAAAGAAAAGGGAATGACAGTCTTTCCCCTTTTAAGTTTTTCCTTGAACTAAGGTCAGGTAGGATAAAAGTCAGTACATGGGGGAAAACCTTAAGTAGCAGCATGTAAGAACCTTCATGATGAATCAGACCAATACTTCATCTTGTTCTGACATCTTTGTGAATGGTGACAGTGCCTTAGTGGGCAGGTGATTAGTGTAGAACAACCTGTGCATAGGCAAAATTTCTTCCTAATCTTATCAGATAGGGATTGGGATTTGCTGTGCTGCACGAAAAGCAGTCATAGGTTCTGAAAAGTGCAATTACAAATACACTGGGTAGTTTTTTTTCCAAGTCCTTGTCTTGACATGTAATTTGTTGTGATTGATCCCCATTAAATGCTGCAGAACACCCTTTTAATCTGACAGGGCAAGAATATCCCTGTAAGGTTCACCTTATTTTGGTTTCACTCAGCATATTTTTATTTTCTGCTTGAATTTCCATCTCTTAAAACTGTTTAAAACACTTCTTCTGTTGCTAGGAGAGCAGAAAAAACAAGAGAGAAAATGGTCAGCATCCTACTTCACATGCTGCTAGTTAAAATAATAGTGAAGAACACATTTCATGCATTCTTTTCGCATAAAATGCTCTTAGCATATATTTTCAGCACCTTTGAAAGCCTCTTTCACCTTTGCCAGTGTGGTAGATAGCAAGTCTTTCTCTTAGCACTAGCCATGACAGCTGGCAGAATGCCTCAGTCATCTCTGTTTACATAGAATCTTAGAATCGTTTAGGTTGGAAGAGACCATCGGGATCATTGGGTCCAACCATAACCTAATTCTAGCATTAAACCATGTCCCTAAGAACCTAATCTATATGGCTTTTAAACACCCCTGGGGTATGGTGACTCCACCACTGCCCTGGGCAGCCTGTTCCAATGCCTGACAACTCTTTCCATGAAGAATTTTTTCCTCATATCCAATCTAAACCTCCCCTGGCACAACTTGAGGCCATTTCCTCTCATCCTGTCATTTGCTACTTGGGACAAGAGACCAACCCCCTCCATGCTACAACCTCCTTTCAGGTAGTTGTAGACAGCGATAAGGTCTACCCTCAGCCTCCTTTTCTCCAGGCTAAACAGCCCCAGTTCCTCAGCCGCTCCTCATCAGACTTGTGCTCCAAGACCCCTCACCAGCCTCGTCACCCTCCTCTATGCTCTCTCCAGCATGTCAATGTCTTTCCAGTAGCGAGCGTCCCAAAAATGAACACAGTATTTGAGGTGGGGCCTCAGCAGCACTGAGTACAGGGGGATGATTGCTTCCCTATTCCTACTGGCTGATACAAGCCAGGATGCTGTTGGCCCTTTTGTCCACCTGGGCTCACTGCTGCCTCATGTTCAGCTGGCTGTGGATCAGCATGCCCAGATTCTTTTCTTCCAGGCAGCTTTCTTCTGTCTGGAGCAAGCTGTGTCCCACACACTATTCCCACCCCAGTGCCTCTGCAAAGCCACAGCATCCCCTGCCAAGGCAAGGACAGCTGGGAGGGACAGCAACATCTCAGTCTTCACCCGCATCCACACCCATCTGCATTGTTTGGCAGTGCTGAGGCCAAACGGGCCTCTCCCAGCATCAGTGCTGCCCTGGCAACCAGGCATGTTTCACTGCTGGACCCCTCTGTGCTAAGCTGGTGGGGAGCCATGGCTGGGTCCTTTTCCAAAAGTATGGGCAGCAGCTGGGCACTGCCACCAGCTTGGGGGCAGTTGTAAAAGCTGAGCAGCCTGGATGGGTTTTACTCCTTCCATTTTCCTGTGTTCTTTCCCCACTGCCTTTTCCTTTCACTCCAGTACTAAGTGCCAGCGGTGACCACTCAAATCCCGTTTGCAGTTGTGGCTGCTCAGCTGACTGTTCTTCATGTTTATCAGAGCAAATTGTTTCCAAACAGGTGTTGCTGAGTAAAAACCCTGCTATTCACTCAGTGACTGTAACAATGACATTAAAGAAAATGACGTTTCTATCCCTTTTTGGAAGGGACATGCCTTTTCAGGGAACAAATATATCAATCTCTTTTAAAATGCTTGAAAAGGAAAATAAAAGGAAATTAGTGTTTTGCCTTGCCTTGTTCTATTTTCTAATCAAAGTGGAATTGCTATGTAACAAGAGCGTTTGATGCTATAACAACTTTTGCTAGTTTTAAATACTCAAGATGTCTCTATGGTATTTTTTTCAGTAAGCATCATCAGCAATAATTTCCTTCTTCCTGCAACAGGGCAAAAACTATCGCAAAACAGTATATTTATAGTAAGTCAGTGGAACCAGGGAACTTCCAGCTAAAATTTTGACTAGTGTACAAGAACTTTGTGGGCTGTGGTGATGCATCCTCTGGCTTCAAGCTCACGTGAAATATCCATCAAACTCAATTAACTGATACTCAGTACCAGGTGCTGGTATCAGAGTCCAGGTCCTGGTAGTGCTGGCAGCACGTGGGTCTCAGGTCCACCGGTCTCAGGTGACAGGTTTTGGTCCTGGTGGTGGATGGCCACAGTTGCAAGTGGCAACCTGGGCATTTTATGTCAGTTGGTGGTGGGGGTTGCCCGAGCACACTGCAAGCCTGGTTGCAGAGTTTGGTGCCTGATATCGCTGGAGCTTCACTTGAACTTACATAAATTTCAAGCGTTCTTTGAGTTTTAGCAATTCACAGTGATCATGCATTTTGCACTTTAACTCACTGTATTTAGGCCTTTACAGAAAGCCCAATTAAGCAAGCAGCACGAGCAAGTATTTTTCTGTAACAAGCAGGCCTTAAACATATAATTTTAGCAAGCAAACTTTGAGACAAAACCTTAAACATATTATTTTAGCAAGCAAGTTTTGAGATGATAACTCACAATATCTCAGCCTTCCACACTTAGGCCGTATGATAAGGACCACCATCTCTCACATACACTCAAACCGTGTGCTAAGAGCCACCATGTCTTACAGTAAGTCCAAAACTTAAGAACATGGATCTTGCAGAATCAATAACTCGAGTATCTCCACCCAAATCCAGTAGGTGATAAAAAGAAGAGAGATGTTTGATGTTGACTCCTGTAGACGGAAAGGTCTCCAGAAGTGAAGCTACTTTCCCAGTTAGGGTCACCTGAAACAATGGATAAGAAATGGCAGAAAGAAGACAGCAAACACCTTGGAGTGGTGGCAGCATTATAGAAAGTATTTTTATGGCTGGTGGGACTACTGTTCATCCATTTCTGTTGAGACTACCCTTTTTTTTTTTAAAGGTCTGACACGACATTCAGCTGACTTAGCAGGCTTGAGTTCCTCGGCAAACCACCTTACATTGCCAGGTCAGTCAGTACTACCTCAAAGGTGCTGGTATGCACAGCTTTAGAAATAGGCACTGACAGTGCCCACTGTTTGGAAGAGGGACATAAACAGACGGCTTCTTCTCCAGGTATGGCATGACTTTTGTACATGATATTAAAAAAGGTAAACTGATTCACAGGGATTGAACAAATGACGTTATGGTTTTAACTGTCTGTGCTGCATTTCACATTTTTTAAACAAATACCTTATGTTTTGTAGCTTGCATTTGACTGGCGAATCAATTTGGGCCTTTATCACATGGGCATAGATGCTGAAAGGAAAAAGTGAGGCTATTTTGTGCACCCAGCCACAGCTTTTTTTGTGCTCTACCCATCTACCAAATCCTGCTGTCTGTTTCACCATGACAACAATTTTCTTAATCCCATCATCTTTGTCCCACAAGACTATCAGAAGAAAGGGAGGAAAATATGAAGTAGTTGGACAAAATAATGGTGTAGTGTGAAGAAGATACTGTCTTGCATGTGCATATAAAAGGGCATTCATACATGTGTAATGTACAGTAGGTGAAAGAGTAAGTCTGCTGGAAGACAATGAGAAATCACCAAGAAAAAAAACCCCAGACTTCAAGCAAAGTACTTTCTAAGTTTTACTACAGATGTTTTCATGAGTGGCTGCTGTGCCAATAGACAGGGTATGGTGTGGATCCATATGCAGATGCCAATGTGCAGCAGCATGTTTCTGTGCCGTTTCGGTTCTCCAAAATGTTAATGGTGTGATGCTCTTTTGCAGCCATCACCTTAGTAGATTGTTTTCCCAGGCACAGCTGCAGCCACCGCTTGGGTGTAAGTAAAGAAAAGAGTGAACAGAAGTGTGAGAGAGTTCAAGACACTTTATTCCCTTACTGAATATGCTACATGGGCTATTGTATGGCTTGCGAACAAGAATGGACAGTCACTGAAAGTAAGATTTAGACCTTTGAGCAGCATGCTCACGTGAGGACTCCCAGATATTTTACTCAAAACATTTTTTAGATAGAAAGCGTGGAAGAGCAGATACCATAAATATCTAAACTTCTGAAGTTTCTCATCATTGGTGGCAACAATAAGTATTATCTGTGTATATTGCCTATTTCTCGTATGGTACCAGCAGTTGCTAAATTCTTATATTTATATTCATAGGGCAGGCTACTACTTTGGATGTCTTCACCCAGGATTTTCTTTCAGGTGGCATTTAGAGGTCTTGCTCTTTGGAGAGATTCTGGAGAGGTCTTGCTTTTTGGAGGAAGAAAAAAGTTTTGTTTAAGGAAAATTTGTGGAATGAAGCATGCATGTCACACTACAGCCATAACTCTCATCTAATGTAAACAACTCTAATTTCACAGCTATCTCACTTTTTATACATTTTTGAATATTTATGTTGGTTTCTTGGCTATTTTTAATGAGCAGTGCTCATCCAGAGTTGTTCATCCATTTCTCCAATGCTATACCACTTTTAACCCATCAGTGTGTTAATGAGTATGTGCAAACAACAAATCTCACATCCCTTCTTATGTGTGATCCTTCTTCTGAGCCTGCAAACCAACATTATATTAAGAAGGCAGAGAACAGAAATGCAGAAGATATGGTTTTTACGTAAGCTACCAGGTACACTCCATTATTGCTGACTTGCTAAATGACCTGCTCAAATCCTTCTTGTGTGCCCCAGATTTCTCATTTAATTTAAAACTACCCAATCTGGAGATCTGTTAACTGTTATGATTAGAAAATCGGTAATAGGGAGTGATCTGCCTTCAAGAGAGGGGAGTAATCAACCTAACAGTGTCCAGGCACAATGGAGCACAATCTAATCTATTCTATTCTATTCTATTCTATTCTATTCTATTCTATTCTATTCTATTCTATTCTATTCTATTCTATTCTATTCTATTCTATCCCATCCCATCCCATCCCATCCCATCCCATCCCATTCTATCCCATCCCATTCTGTTCTATCCCATACCATTCTATTCCATCCCATCCCATTCTATTCCATCCCATTTTATGTTGTATTCCATTCCTTTCCATTTTATGTTGTATTCCATTCCATTTTATATTATATTCTGTACCCTCACAGTGCGTCACATAACAAAGAGACTGTTTGCCTGAAAGGACAGTGGGGGTTAAGCTCCGAAACCACTTTCAAGGACACATAACACAATGGATACACGTCTTTCTTTTGTTTCATTTTATTTTATTCATTAATTTACTCTTTTTTTTTCACGTTTTGTTATGTCATTTTATTTCCATTTCTGGCTCTGTTTCAGAGCTGATGCTCACAAGTATTAACACAAGCTCATGTGTAGCCAGGAGCAGGCTGATGCATTCTTCGGATTAGCATGAAAAAACATCCCTTGCACACTAGCAAAGGCAAGCCACAGTGCTGCAAGGGCAGCAGCAGGAACACAGGCCAAGCTGTCCCTGGTTCCTGAAGTGGGAGAACGTTGAGAATGACTGACCATGCACAAAAGAAGAAGAACAAGAAGAGGTGTATGGTACTGTGGGATCATTTCCAAAGTGTGCCATGTAGCGATGACAAGCTGAATTTTGGACTTGTGAAACTTGTTCCGCTGCTGGGCTTCTTGGCCTGGGATGCACAACAAGCGCTCTCACCCCTGCCCGGCGCTTGTGTTGCCCGCAGGGAGAGCTGACAAGTGGCAGCTGCGGATGGTGCGGCAAACCTGAAGCCTCTTCAAGCACGGGCTGCTCTGGACAAGCAAGAAGCCCTGGGGAAATGGAGCCCAGGGAAGAGCAGAGCTGGCTCCCTAGCTCCTGCTGCAAACTTGCCCTGGGCAAGAGAGACCAAGAGATCCAGAACACCAGCGGTGCCTTGGAAATGCAAGAGCAGTGGGCAGGACCTGAGGGCAAAGGGCTCAGAGGAGCCCTGAACAGGGGCTGTGCTCAATGCGACAGAGGTTGAGAAGCAACACCCGGGAGCACCCTCGGGGCCCGCCCTGGGAGGCCATGGACGACCCCCGGGAGCACCCTTGGAGCTCAACCTGGGAGGCTTTGATGGACCCCGGGAGCACCCTTTGGGCTCAACCTGGGAGTCCGTGGAGGACCCCCGGGAGCACCCTTGGAGCTCAACCTGGGAGGCCATGGTGGACCCCGGGAGCACCCTGGGGGCTCAACCTGGGAATCCAAGAAGTTCCTCCCCCCGGATGCGGGGCACGAGGGCCACCTTCGTGGAGCAGGAGCAGCAGGCACCCAGCCACAATGGCCCAAAGGTGGCCCAGGGCCGAGGAGCTGTGCTCACTGCTGCAGAGGAAGGCAAAAAACCCCACGGAGACACTTAATACTCTCGTGGGGGAAAAAAAGCCTTCCTCCCCCAGCTGCAGGACACGACAGGCCATCTTCGTGGTGCATGAGCAGCAGGCAGGAACCAAGCCAAAAGGGACCAGAGGAGCTCTGCAAAGTGGTCATGCTCCATGCTGCAGAGGAAGGCAAAAAACCCCCGGGGACCAGGGCCAATCTGCCCCGGGGGAAAAAATTCCTTCCTGACCCCAGTGCTGGCGATCGGCTATCCCTGAGCATGGGAGCGAGACCTGGCTCCTTGGCCCACAGGCTGGTTCTGCTGCCCAGGGGACACCCTAGCCCTATTCTCCCTTGACCTGGAGCCCTCTCAGGGGCTTCTGAGAGTGCCCAAATAACCCCGGCCCAATGGACCTTGGGGGCAAGGATCCTTCCCATGCATAGTGGGACAGTAGTGGGTGCTTTAAAGCACTGCAACCCATTGCAACCCCTCTACATCCTATTTCTTACGGCTTCTGAGCCTGTCTCTGCAGCGGATGAGGATGGTGAGCTCTGCAGTGCTCCTGAAGAAGGAATTCCCTTGATCTTGCCACTGCTACCCATCTGAAAATGATATCCATTCATTAGCTGAGCTTCAAAGGTGGCCCTGCCAGCCGAATGTCATGCAGTGGAGAACCTCCAGCAGCCTCATGCAAGGTCTTTCTCCCTCAGCCCCTCAAGTGCTTCCTCTGGGATGTGTTGCGGTTTCCCCCAGGGCCAGCTGTGGCAGTGGACACGTGAGGCTGCTCCTTCTTATCCTGCCCGGAGCTCTGTGACTGCTGTGTTGCTGGGTGCTGGCATTGTGACATGGGGGTGACAGAGCCACACATGTGCAGCCCCACCCTCTGCAACTCCGCCCACCCCAACTCTGCCCAGCACCCTTTTGAGGAAGCTTTTGGCATCCTGGCCCCAAAACAGTCCCTGTGCTCAGGAGGCCCGGACTGTCCCTGCCCTTGTTGGCCATGCACTGGGCACAGCTGATGGGTGGCCCTGATGCCTCCTCTCCCACTTGGCTCCTAAGAATAAACCTTCTGCTGTTCCTTTTCTCTCAGGCTATGGCAGAAACCATTGTCTGTGTCTATACGGGATACAAAATGTGCTTCAGCTCTGGAGTGAAACTTTCAGAGCTCATTTGTTACTTTAACCGTTCTGAGAGGTATTTGCTTGCCTCACTTTGTGGAAAGACATTCAGATCTCATTCAAAACCCTGGCAAATCTCATTTTCCTTTAGTAATGGGCCTTCTCTAGGTTCCATCCCTACTGTTAGCTCAGTAAAAGTATAAGCATCAGTCGTTCTCAGCTCTGGAGCAGACATTGTCTGAAAAATAATCAGCCAATTTCTGAAAAATGCAGTTACTCAAAAGAACTGAGCTGAAAGGAAAACTAACTAAAAGGGAATTAGTCTTGTTTCAACAAAACTAGGAAAACAGTTAATTTTGTATAAACAAAGAGATTTTGTTAACACTCCTAGAAGACTGATTGGCCCCAAGTTTAGAATATTTCTTGAGTGTCTCTAATGAAACACAGGCTTTGTCCTTCTGTTCCTCTATCCTGCAGATTTTCCTGATAATTACAGCAGACAACCTCCTTTGTTGGCAAAGTTGGCCAGGAAAAAGAAAGAAGAATCTCTCCTGGATGTGCATCCTTGATTTAACAGCAGAATAATGAATTTGGAACAACAGGAGCCCTAGCTATCCTGTCCTCTCCCAGTAAAAATGCCCAGTGAAGTGGTTTCCTTACCTCACTAGTAAATTTTTTTAGCTAAATCAGTAAATCAAGTTTACTGACCTTAAAAGCCTTTCATTTTTCCTGTTGTCCTTCTAGGACTGTCTTTATCCTGCCTGCATAGTAGTTGAAGGCAAAAGTTGCGGCAGCTCTGCAGGAGTCTGAGGAGCCAGGAGAGATGGCAAGAGGTCTGTCTTCAGGATATCCCTGCAGGCCACTAACCTTAGCTGGTTTGGTGAAAGAACACATAAATGCCTTGTCCATGGCATGCCAGGGGCCCTTAGTGCTTGTATGAGTGTTTGGAGAGGGAGAAGAAGTGCTTAATAGAATCATTTTGGTTGGAAAAGACCATTAAGATCATTGAGTCCAAGCAGAACCTAACTCTAGCACTAAACCATGTCTCTTAAGAACCTCATCTCTATGCCTTTTAAACATCTCCAGGGATGGTGACTCCACCACTTCCCTGGGCAGCCTGTTCAACTGCTTCACAACCATTTCTATGAAGAAATATTTCCTAATATCCAGTCTGAACTTTCCCTGGTACATCTTGAGGCCATTTTCTCTTGTCCTATCATTTGTTACTTGGGAGAAGAGACCAACACCCTCCATGCTACAACCTCCTTTCAGGTAGTTGTAGAGATTGATGAGGTCTCCCCTCAGCTTCCTTGTCTCCAGGCTAAACAGCCCCAGCTCCCTCAGCTGCTCCTCATCAGACTTCTGCTCCAGGCCCCTCACCAGCTTCATCACCCTCCTCTGCTCTCCCTCTAGTAATTCTGCTCCTCTTTTCCAAAAATCTGGGGCTCATCTTCATCTAGGTTGCTCACATTGTCTGAAATGTTCCCTGGGATAGCTATACACTTCCAACTGTAAAGCTTATCCTTTTGTTGAACAAGGAACACCTGCTTAATAGTAAGTCCTCCCCTGTGCTCAAAACCAGTAGGTGAATTGTGATAATTTGGTTCTTCAGTTTAGCACACCAGTTGCTGGACTGGGAAAGGGTGATCAGAAGCTGTGGATCTTCTGTTGGCTCTGACACTGGCTTGTTAGCAAATCCTTTCAATAAACCACTTTTTTCATCTGTACCACTGTTTCTCCGCTCATGTCCTCTTCTATTTTGATCTGCTTTGGCACAGAGACTGGCTGCTTATTTTATTCCTGTAAAGCCCCAACACAGGGGGCTTCATTTTCAGTCAGAATCCCTGGCAGCTACTTGTAATACTAGTATTTAGCAGTTCAGCTCACCAATTTATGCTTTGCAGAAGTGGACTGGTGTCCAGACCAGCTTCTGCAGCAATAAAAATGGAACTTCAAGTTTAGCGGAACTAAGTCCAGTGTTCTAAGAGAGGAAAGAAAATCCCTTTTTTTCAGCAGTCTTGAATTTCTCTTATAGTTCTTGTTAGTGCATTTATTTATGAACTGAAGGTGTCCATTTGGCTACTCATTCACTGGAAATCTGCCTTCTTGTACCCGTTCCAGGTGACCAGTGGTCTCTTTAAAGAGCGAGGGCTGAAGAGCAGAAGCAGCCGTGTGTAATAATAACATTGCAGGTGAACATACTGATACCATTGCACAATATAGAAATGAAAACCAGGCTGTGGCTGCTTCTGGGTCAGCTATTGAGAGAAGCAGTAAAACAGACGTCATTTTGACTAGTCTCTGAATGCTCACAGCCAGCCATCAGTGGATTTAGTTCCTATTCTTTAATTACTTTGCAAAGGTTGTTGATAAAATCGTGTCCTTCTCCACACTTATCCCCAGCTTCTTTGCAGGGAATCTCAAAAATTTTCTAGCTTTGCCCATGAAAGAGAGAAAATAGGCCAGGGTGTTCTTCCTTCTGCTCCAGTAGTGAAGCCAACCTTTCTTCTGTTGAGAGTACCACCTTCACAGCCTCTCTTTGTTTGCCCCATACATCACAACTGGCTTTCCACAGTAAAGGGTAAGAAGGTGGAAGCAATAGTTTCCATAATTATTATTGCTAAAAAGAAGGCATTGCTTAGTAGTATTATGACTGCAAGAGAGTTGCACTGGAGACAATTTTGGCCTAGGAGAGCTGCTGCTGAGGTTTAAAATATGAAGCAATAACAGAATGTAGCAACAAGTTAGACAAGATAACATTTTTCTGCAGTGAAATACTAAAGAATCTTATCAATAAAACTGAAATTCATCAGATCTCCTTTCTCTGTTAAACAGTATGCAGAACAATTAGGAGTCTTAGCTTCAGATCAGAAGACACTAAACTTACACTTCTGTTTCATGCTTGCAGGATATGTGTAAGAGGAGTTTTCTGTTGTGACCTTCACAGAGTACTACTTAATTATAGAGAACAGGCTTAACTTTGTCTTTAAATGAAGATAACAAGACATTCAAGGGCTCTGAATGTACTTTTAGTGATAAATTTCCATTTGGTACAGTACCGCCTTATTAATATTTTGATAAAAACAATAAAAGTCACCATCTGTAGGATATAGGGAATACAGGATATTAAATATCTTCTTCTGTGATATCAGGGCTGTAAGTGTTGCCAGGAGCCATGGTACCCTATAAAAAACACCCCTGACCCCCATGGTAGAGACTTTTTGTTACTGAAACACTGCGACAGTATCCTGCTGTGTATGAAACTTCAGCACAAAAGGAGCTGGGTGTTTTTAAGCAAACCATTATTTCTAACAAAAGATGCTTTTTCTCTCTCTAAGCCAATTGTTGAGAGAAAGCGACAGACACATACTGTTAAATAAGCTTTAGAGTTTACTGTTCCCAGGAAAATAGCATGAGGCTGGCATAATCAATTGGTATTTGACAGAGTGATAGAAATGCACATGCTATGCAGTAACTAAAAAATCTGTCAGGAAGCAGCCAGAATGGCAAATGACCGAGCACATTTTGGTGACAGTGTGGCCAAAATGTTGCATGGAGCATAATCTTTACCGTTTCTGAACTCATGGATAAACAAAATACGGTTAAACTGAATCTTTATTTCTAGGTGAAATGTCACGTTTCATTGAGAAAAAAAAAGGTTATGATGGATCAATTATTCTCAGCTTGTTTTAGGCTATGACCTTTTCTCATTCTCTGCTTGCTCTAGTGGTGGTGAAGGGGGCACAGAAGAGGTTGTTAAGAGAAGCATGAGACTTGACTGTAAGACTCTTGATTCAAAGTGTTTTTAAGTTAGCATATCCTTGCCAAATTATCACCAAAGTCTATTAGCTGAGGCCTACTGTAATTCCTCCTGGTTTCACCGTTGCTATAAGGAAAACTTTCTTCAATAATACAATGCCACTGTAAGCCAGTATTTCTCTGACTAGATGCTGTGATCCGTCTTCAGTTTTCACTTCCCCACGATCTTCATATAGCTAGTTAACCTTTTAACTGTCTTTTAAATTCACACACTTTAAATTCAGATAGAACAAAAAAGGTTGCAAACAGCTTCCTTCCAAGCACTGTGATCTTGTGCATCCCTTTGAGCCCTCCATCCCTTTGACCAATGCCTGTTTGCAGTGCTGCCAGGTGCCATGACAGCATCCTATGTGTTGGGTAGGTCTTGCATCAACAGTTCATTGGCCCGTGAAAGGCCATAATGGTTACTTGTACTCCGCTTGAAAATCCACATAGGGTTAAATGGAGCCAAAACAGTGATGCTGTAGTGACAGAGAGACACAGCCTCTTCTAACTACTTATCTCGTAATATCAAGATTCATGAAATATCTGGAGTATGGCACCAGTGAGCCTTGCAGTTGAGCACTTAACATTGCCTCATTGTGAAATTCATCTCTGTGATATCTAATTAGAATGAAATGAAAGTAGCTGCAGCTGAATGTGGTTACAGAGCCTATAGAGGAGCTACAGTCTCCCTTCTGTAATGAACTCCCTTGTTTTAAGCAGTGCTACGTCTGAACATCGCCACAAGTTCCAGAAGTTGCGCAAAGTGCTTGGCTGGTTGCTTACCCTGATCTCTGCTGAGCTGTGTAGTTCTTCATAAATGAAGCAGCACTTAAAGCCTTCAGGCCAAAGACACACAGACAGGTACTGCAGTCAGTAGAACTGAAGACCTAAACTCCACAGTTGGAAGCACAGTTGCTATAAGCACCACATTTCAGTCCACTTACAATTGCAGCTGAATTGCATTGCTGAGAGGTGGGAGATGTTCTTTGGTGTCACTGGTTGTCCCTGTCACTGTAGTCACAAGAAATCGCCCATGACTTTTCTGTGAAGGATGAGGAAGGATTCAATTTCCTGTAAGTTTTGTGCAGTGACACACATTTTTATTCAGATGCAAGATAATTTTTGTTGTCTTCTCTGTTGTTTGACTTGATGCCAGTAAGCAGGGCTGGCTTTGTGAGATTGCACAATAGGGATGCATATACTGGAGAAGGGTAACTGTACCACCCATAGCAAAATGGCTTGGGGATGCCTTAGCAAGATGGGCAAGCAAATCTGGTTTTTGTACCTCAGAATCTTCAAACCTTAAAACTTTCTTTAATGATCTTCCTTTTTAAACCATTTTCTTCAAGACAAGGATCTTCCTTAGAGAAACAAGGATATCTTTGTCTTTTTCCCATTCTTTCACATGGTGTCACTTCCCAGAAATGTCAGATAGGTCAGCAGGTGGCACTGAAGATAACACAATCTTGCTGAGTCAGCGGCATCAATTTCTCTTATCAGTTATTGCTTGTGATTTGTCTTGCTTGTGATAACTCTTGCCTCACAGAAGCTGCTGGGCACTACTCAGGCTCCTGAAAGTCATGCCAAGGCATGGGTGACTGTGACAGCAGGGGCAGGCACCAATGGATGATGTGGCTTAGCAGAGCCAAAGAAGCTTTGCTAGAAAGCATGACTGCCTTCAGGCTACTATTTACCTTCTCCTCTGTCACATTACAGGGTACCACATCCTACTGACAGCAATGGTGTCAGCTTTATGGCTGTTTTGTGCCACAAAGCTGTTGCTAAGAGATCCCAGAGTGATTGATGGTTGAAGCAAGAGAATTCAGTGCAAGGGTTTCAATATTGCCACACATCACAAGATCACCCAGTTGATTTGTATAACCACTGAAATACGAAGCTACAGCTGTAGCCCCAGTCATCATTGATTATTTTTTTTTTAATAATTCTTCTGACATTTGAATTTTCTCGAATATGTTTAGTTGCTCCAAGTCCTTCAAAGGCAATGATGTGCTGGCAGAGGCTCTTGGGAAATGCTGGTTAAAATTCTGCTGCCAAAATGATGAGTTATAGGATAATTTCCTGGACTGGAAGAACAGCTCCTTTCTGAATACTATCAAAGCTGCCAATGTGTATCTATTGTGCCTATCTATGACACAGATAAGGATCACATACAAAACTAAGAATAGCATCATTGCCGAGAAGAAAAAAAACACCCAGTCTCTGTGCCACCTACTCACGATGACTATTGTACACTCAGATTCATAACTCTAAATCTCAGGAGAACAAATATTACTCTCATTTTTTTTTTTTTTTCTTTTGGTAATAAATTCATGGAAGGAAATGGAAAACTGGAGTTGATCCTATAACAGTATAGATCAGAGATGAGTTTTAGGGCAGCATATGTCACTTCTGATCCTGGAAACACTCTGAAAGAAAACAGAAGGTGGATGATTTGAATCTCAGCCTTCTTTCACATACCTGTTTTAAAGCAAAGGGCTCACACCTATCTAGTCATTGTGGAGATCAAGTATTCCATTTCTAACACAATTAATCCAGGTCTTTTGCAAGCAACATATCAATGAAGTTCCTAAGCAAAATCTAGTACAAGGCTGGTAGAAAAGTCAGGTGTAAAAGTTAGGTGAGCAGATGAATGCTTGCAAAGCCAACAAATGCCAGCTCATATAAATTAAAATGCTTTTACAATGAGGTGGGGGATGCGGGGGGAGAAAAGAAAGACTTTTCCTGATGTGTTTTTGAAATTCCTTTTCACCCTCATTTACAACTGGTGGTGGTTGCTGGGCTTAAATTGATTAAGCTTTATTGTGTTTATGGTCTCAGGCTGTGTAATTTAGTCATAGGCAACAGAACAGTACAATGCACTTTCTCAAATTCTGAAGAAAGTATTCTAAAATCATCACAAGAATAAGCTTTGTATTATCTTTCATAGCCTTAAGAAATATTGGCTGTGTAATACTCTGCAGGTGAGGCAGTCATTTGCTCAGCAGTTACATCCATATAGCTTTGGACATCAGAACTTGAGTGTTTGAGAGTGTATATTGGCTTGGGGATGTGCACTGGCTTGTCTCAGTGTGATAAGGTCTTTGCTGATCTGTACAGCTACCAGAAACAAGCATGGCAGTTGCAACAAGACAGTTTTAAAACACAGAACAACCCTGCTCTGGTTACAAGTGGAGATCTTAAATATGTAAGGCTCTGGTATCTTGCTTTGCACTCATACTTCTGTGTCCCGTTGGATGACTGTGATGATTCACTTGTGTTCATTTGTTTGTAACTGTCTCATTAAGGCCTACATTAAAACATATGAAACTGCTCCTGGTGATGATAAAGTTCTGATTTTGCTGAAGTTGTAGAAGGCAGGAGGTTTAATCGTGCATTTGCATCTTCCTTTTGTGATAACTGCAATGTGTACAGGGCATGGGCACAAGGTGTGATAGATCTTGCTTTGTCAAAATTAAGAGGGCTGATGGAGTGATGCTAATTTTTACTACTTTAAAACATTCATTTAAAGATCTACTGGTTTACGTGAGTGTCTTAGCAAAAGCAGCACTTGCACTGTAATGATGCCTGCTGTTGGCAAGCAGGAGTATCATCCCTCTCCTCTCTCTTTCCTAAGCAAGCCTTGATTCACTTGTAGATATTCTGATGCCACCCGCAGGAGGACGTGGGAACTTTCAGCAGTTCTGTCCTGATTTACAGCAGCTCTGTGTCCTACTAAGGGTACTTCAGCAGTGCTGGCAGGAGACTAGCAGGTAACATCAGAAAGCAAAGGAAGCTTCAAGGCATGTAGCTGCATAGGCACATAACTACAGGGTGACATTCAAGGCTCTTATTGTATCCATGCCTCAGAATGAGAGGTATGATTTGAGTGCTGGAGGGTAAGATAGAGAACAGAAATCTCACAGTATTCAGCCGGACTCAGCTAAGCACAGATGGAGGTTGGATCCTGCTCCTTGCTCTCATAGTCCCCTACTGCAGGTTACCTGAGTGGTAGGCTCTGGTCTACAGCTACACCACAAATATATTTTGTGAAAATCTTGCCAAAGCCACAGACATCTGATGTTGCCTGCATTCCTGCAGGGTATCCTGGGTTTCTTGCTGTTTTCTAGAGAGATGAGCTGAACATCCGACACCCTGGTGTGCCGAGAGGCTGTGTCCTGCTAGCAGGAAGCAGATCCAGCGTGCTGTCACAGCTCCCAGCCATGACACAGTGCACAGAGCCTGGAAATCAAGCAGTCCTGCCCAACAATTATTCTGGGACAGCATAAACCTGCCTTTGTACTGATACATGGATTTCCCCTGGGGGCTTCACCTGATATGTTTCAGTGCAATATGGTTCTGCTGTTATCAAGGCAAAAGATTTGTGAGATCCAAGTAAAACTAAAGGAAAGTTTGGCTTTCTGGGGAACTCGATTAGTTCAGTGGTTAGGCTATTATGCACTAGATGCGTAAGAAAAAAAAATAAATCACAGCTTTACTTTGACAAAGATAGTAACAGAAGAGGTAAGCAGAAAAGACAAGGGAAACCATACTGTTACATGACTTTAAATTATATTTAGGTGAGCTTTGTAAAAGTCTTACTGTACTATAAAAGTTACTTAAGTTTATTTCTGTGGAGGCATAAATAGAATGACTGATCTTTGATTTTAACGCTGTGAACAAATTACTGATCAGCAATATTTTTTGCACGATATGCTCAGTAAGATGCCGCTTTTTAATTGCACTTTATCTGCATTGTGAAAAAAAATCAGGTTTACAGTATATATTTCTAACATGCGCAGCAGTATGGTGTTAAAGTCTGTCATCAGAGAATCAAGGTTTTCTGGCAGAGGATTTCAGCTACACCCTAAGTACTCGTTGTTATGTTTTGAATTTGGAACATTTGCCATGAGTGTTCCCAGTTTGGTCTAGTGAATGTGTTTGTCTGCTCTCTGTTTCACACCTCAGAGCACTCAGGAGCAGAAGTCCAGGATTTGCCAGCTCAGCAAACACCTGACATCAAATTCACAGCATAAGGCTGATTTATTTCTGTTTTGCGTTCCTTTCCTTTCCCAGAAAATTCTCATCACTGGAGGTATATTCTTTTCAAAATCTTTAGTGTATATATCTTTATGCCTATTTGGAGGAGGATGAGATGCAACTGCAACATCTATTTCTCTGTGCATATGCCCCAGGAGCTCTATCATTGTCAAATCTGTGCCTTGGAGAGGTTTATGAATTTATCTTCATCAGATTCTTGTGAGGTAGGGAGGGGAAATTAGATTATACAGATGGGGAGCTATGGCACTTAAATGCTGTATCCCACAAACATTTAGGCACGTGTTTAAATGAGAAGCGCAAATCCAATTCTCTACTTAATCTGGGAAGTCAGCCAGACTTTTCAGGAGAACACGCTTTGGCATCACCACAGCTGCTTGATAGGTCAAGAACTGAGTTGCTGCCATGGGTGGGCAAAGTCAAACAGTGAATCCTGATATCCCAAGTCCTTGTGCTGTGTTTTGTCTGTAAGAACTTTTTTCTGCTTAGTTGGGGACATCCTATCCCTCCGCCCTGATAGGACATCTACTGAGGCTTTGCGGAAGCGACGAGAGTCCTGATGCCAGGAGGAGCACTGGCCCCTCAGCAACCAGCCAAGCCTGCTGACTCTTGCAGGCTGGCACTTGTGGCCCCTGCTGCATTTGCACTGTTTGCCCAAATGTGGATGTTACAGCCTGAGTTTAACCAAACACTTGAACCAGTAGGCTCACCAAACATACTTGAGGGACTTGATTAACCCTGTGCTTGCTGTTTCGCAGTGCAAGCAAAGTGGAATTCCTCCACCGGGCGATCAGGTTACAGCCAAAACAGCCCCCAGAGGTTAACTCTGTGGGGGGTTTTTTTGTTTGTTTGTTTTTTTACAGAATGTCAGGGATTGGAAGGGACCTCAAAAGATCATCCAGTCCAATCCCTCTGCCAGAACAGGAACACCTAGATGAGGTTACACAGGAAGGTGTCCAGGCGGGTTTTGAATATCTCCAGAGTAGGAGACTCCACAACCTCCCTGGGCAGCCTGCTCCAGTGTTCTGTCACGCTCACTGTGAAGAAGTTTCTTCTCAAATTTAAATGGAACCTCCTGTGTTCCAGTCTATACCCATTGCCCCGTGTCTTATCATTGGTTGTCATTGAGAAGAGCCTGGATCCATCCTTGTGTCACTTGCATTTATATATTTATAAACATGAATGAGGTCACCCCTCAGCCTCCTCTTCTCCAAGCTAAAGAGCCCCAGCTCCCTCAGCCTTTCCTCATAAGGGAGATGCTCCACTCCCTTCATCATCTTTGTTGCTCTATGCTGGACTCTCTCCAGCAGTTCCCTGTCCTTGAACCGAAGGGCTCAGAATTGGACACAATATTCCAGGTGTGGTCTCACCAGGGCAGAGTAGAGGAGAAGGAGAACCTCTCTCGACCTGTTCCTGGGAGGGCAGAGATGTGCACAAGAGAGGTCCGGAGCATTTCCAGCATTGCCCCAGCCCGGGCCGTCCCTGCTGCGGCCGCGGGCGAACACGTGTGCCCGGCAGCGGGGCTGAGTGCACACACAGTGGGCGAGGGAGGCTCCGTTCCCGCCGCAGCCCGCAGGGGGCGCTGCCGCGGTCTCGGCGGCACCGGCACCGGCGGGTCCGGGGCGGCTCCGAGCGGGAGGGAGCGCCCGGCGCGTCAAGGCGCACCCGAGCGCCTCCTCCCTCCGTCCCCTCCCCTCGGCGGCGGCAGTGGAGCCGCTGGGCTCCCTCGCTCCTCTTCACATGGGGTTCGCCCTACCGGAGGGACAACGCTTCTGCCATCCCGCCAGGCGCTGAGAGGGACCCGGCGCAGGCAGCTCCCCGCCGCCGGCAGGCAGGTAGGGGCGGGCGTCGCCCCTCAGGGGAACTTGGGTGAGCGGGCGCAGCGGCGGGACGGGCGCGCGGGGCTTTGCCGCCCCGGCCGTTGGTGTCGGTTACGGCGCGAGGCTGCGGCCGTTGGTGATGGGCGCGGAGCGGGGCGCACGTGGAGAGGGCGCCTCGGAGCCCGCCCTCCTCCCTCCTTCCCTCGGTGCCGCCGCTCCGCCCGGGTCTTCCCGCCGTGGCTTCGGCGTGGTGGCGGGGAGGGAGCCGATCTCCGCCGCTCGCTTGTGGACACGTCGCGGATGGCTCCTCTTCCCGCCAGCGCCCGTAGTCGGCAGCGCCCCGGCTGCCGCGGGGAGCGGCGCAACTTCAGGGAGGAACCCGAGCGGGATCGCTGGTCTTCCCCGTTTGCCCCGAGGTGATGTGGTTCGCTTAAAAAGCCGTCAGTCTCCCGCCGCCCGTGCCGTCTTTTCCGTTAGCTGTCCCACAAAGGTCGCAGCCGGAGAACAAGTCCGTTGTTTGTGAAAGTGTTTTCTGTCTTTTTTTGTTTGTTTGTTTTTTGGTGCTCTACGTTGAGATTAATTTCGGTGGTTGACATTATAGATTAAAGGCAGGACAAATTCCTTACGCCTTTAAAGCGGGAGTTACGGGCTTGCCGAGTTCACATAATCTGATATTCTTGTAGCTCAAAATAAACCTTTTCATTAAAACGGAGAAAACCGGATCCCGTTCTCACAGCTTTTGATTGATTAGAGCTTCCTTGTGGAAATCAGCAGGGAGTTTTGCCTGATTAAGACCTGTAAAATTGTCCTGAGATTTGTTACACAACTGGCTGCAGATGTACAGTGTGGGCTCGGTTAGATAACTTTGCATCTGGGTCTTGTTTTCACTGGTCCAGTTGAAGTAGTTTAAAGTTAAATTAGTTTTGGTGCTCAACTTTAACGAGTCAAGCCCTCTCCACTTGAGATGTCCAAGGGAGTTGGGAGGACTGTTTTACCTTCCTTAGAGAAGAGAAAACTTCTTAATTAAAGAGAGAAATGAGTGACACTCACTGGAAATAGTTATTGAAATGTAGAAATGCTCCATGTGTTTTGATAGCAGTGTCAGGTAAAGTCAACTGTCTTCATCCTGAATGTGTTTTTATTGCTTGTGTTGCAGTTCAGCCTCAGAAACTCTAGTCAAGAACCAGGGAACTAGCTGTAATAGATGTAGAGGCATGCATGTAATCATAGTCTCCTCACTAAAGAGCATGCTTTCTGGTGTCATTATGCAGAAATGTTACAGAAAACATAGCATTGCGCCCAGAAAAGCTTGAAGGTTGCAATTTCCACACATGTGAGCTGACTGTTCAGTTATTGCTGGTCTGTTTTTGTTGTGTTCCTAAAACACCTGACAGTAAGCAGATTGTGGATTCTAGTCAGTTGTTTGTGGAACTTTTCTTGTTGCTGCAACTTCAAGTGTTGCTATAAAAGTGCTGGTTTTAAGGTGTGAAAGTAAGTAAAATAAAGCAAACTTTCTTGCCCTTCTAATAGCGATATAGTATAGTATATAGTAGTGAACCAGACTTTGTGGGGGGGAACAGAACAAAAATACCCAACACTTTATGCTATAACTACTTCTAGGTGAGAAAACTCTTTTGGGATGGCATTTCTCAAGTTTGTTCTTGGGTCTTTGCAATTTCAGGTGTCAAAAATCTGATCAGTCTAGCCCTTTAATTCAGAAAAAGGCATTTTATTGTGGTCTGTGGAGTTCAAATGCTCACTACTGGAAATTTTAAAATAGCCCCATAGTGGGGCTGGTGTATTTGCTATGTTCAGGGCAATTGGACTTGGATATAAAAGAACAGGTAGTGTTTCTGAAGTAGGGCATTGCAGTGTAACACTGTTAGCTTTTGTACTTCAGTACTTGTGTTCCCAAACTGAGACCGTGATCCTGTATGAATACAAGCATGGAAATTCCGTATCTCTAGATAGATGTGTTGACATTGCTAAACTCATGGACACACTGGAGGCTTGCATACCTAATATCCTTAAGCATAAGTCTATGGTTGAACTCAGGCGTGTGCTTAACAGTTTTAGTCCTGGACTAGGATAATAGAAAACACATGGTGTATCACTAAAAGTATTCAGGAAAGCTGTTAATAACATTCAAAAAGAGATTCTTAATGTGCATGTGAAGAGCGTTATCGGTTTGTGTAACTGGGCTAACATGCCTAACTGGCCATCTCCTAATCTTTGGGGAGAGGTTTTTATAAAATGTAGTGCTTTAAATGTACCCCAGTATAAAATACTGACGTGAGGTGAATTACGGTGAACTACTTCTTACAAGATTAGATGTTTGTGCCTTTTTCAGAAAAAGTATCTTCTTAAGAGCATGCCAAAGCTTGGAGCTCTTCATATGCAGAAAACCTAATGAAGTATGTGTTGTGGTGTTATGTGCTGTTATACAGGAGATGTTTATATGGCAGCTGTCACTGATGTATCACAATTGCTGATTTGTCTTCATAGAGGTGGGATAGGAAAGTACCACGGATGTAGAGAGACTAAGAGCCTTGCCCAGTCACTTGGGAAGTCTGAAAGACCAAGACGTTGAAGCCAGAACCTCTAGACTGGCAGTCCTGCCTGGATTGTTTGCCTTGTTTGCTATAGATTATATTTGAATTATGATATAAAATAAAGATATTACTAGTTATTGCAGCTAATCGTTGGCTGACGGTGTTCAAAGTTTAAGAAGTGTTTTTCTGTTATATGGATTTCTATGTCTTTCCATGCACATGGTATTTGGTAGGCATTCATATCTTATCCTGTCATAGCTTCTCTCTTCCTCGGTTTCTTATTTCAGTGTTTTGAAATAATCTAGTAGGCTCCGTGCAAAAACAACACTCTGCTAATGGATTGTTAGAGTGGGGATTTTAAATGTGAGGTAGCCAGCGGTCAGCATTATGGTTCCTGATGCAACCATTAGTCAGCAACACTTCACATAAATATCCAAACTAAAATTTAATATCATCTGTTGTAGTGATCTTAATTGGAAAGGTGACTTTAAGTAACCAGGAAGTTCTAACTTGAGGGTGAAAAATAGGTGCCTACTAAGAGCTGCGCCAAGCTTGCTGTGAAATGGGTAACTTTGGGGTTTTAGTGTTTGATTCAAAATTTAAGTCAGTTTTTCTCTTAAAAACTGCAGGGTGCAACTTTAAAGAGTGGCTAAATAGTTTTAGTTTTTTACAAGATGCCTGACAGCAAAACCTCTGTGTGGCAAGGTGTACTGCCCTGCAGAGCTCCATTTTTGTCTGTGCTTGCAACTGAAGTGTCCTTTGCTGGTTCAGTTGTGTGTGCCACTGGTGCTGGCTCTTGGCAGTGAGGGGCATTTATTTTGCGTAGATGCAGATTTGAGTAGCTGAAGACCTTCATGTTGTCTCCTGCTAATCAGCCAATTGTAGCTGCTGTGTTTACTGCAAATTAACAAGAAGAAGCCTTAATTTTGTTTCTGCTTGCCCTTTTGTGCTGCATACACGATGCAGCTGCGAAGTTGCCTTCTAGCTCTGGTT
Organism: Nesoenas mayeri; assembly: GCF_963082525.1. NCBI lineage: Eukaryota > Metazoa > Chordata > Aves > Columbiformes > Columbidae > Nesoenas > Nesoenas mayeri. Next base: position 118,337,712 of record NC_137543.1, read on the forward strand.
TAGGACCATATTCTTCTTCAAGGTGGTGTACATGTTCTTAAACACCCTGGATTCTCAGAGAGAGGTAAGTTTGAAAGTGTCATTTGTGCTCCAGAAAAAGCTACACAGAGATAAGGGGAGCTACATGCATGCTTAAAAACGAACACACGCCTGAATGTTTTGGTGAATAAGCTTTAGTGCTTTGCTGAATCACAGCTGTGAGCATGCAGAAATACTATACCTACAAAGTCTGCTACAGCTGAGTACAGTGCTAGGTAAAGTGCTTGTTAGGTATTTTGGTGCAGGTGTTTGGAGACCAGCTGAACTGCAGAAATGAGGGAGGGGGATCGTACATGCTATCAGACAAGAATGGAAATGTAACATTGCAAATGACTTAATTCAGGCTTCGCTGGGAAATCTTAACAGGACTTCTTCCTTTCTCTCTGATACTGAAATATCAGGTGAAAACTGATGCAGTAAATAGCCCAATTCCGATTCATTTCCTTAAGAAAAGAACAATACAAAGGGGGCTTCCAAGTAAACTGCCTTGGGAGCTCCACCAGTGGCCTGCAGAAACTATGGGATTTGCCTGATATTAACGTTTTTGTGGCAACCTGTGATACTGATGTAGTAAGCGGGACTAGCGCTAAATATGGCAGCCCGCGGGGACGGACAGTCCCGGTACCGACCCCGCCAGTCTGCCTGCCTCTTCCTTTGGTTAATCCCTTGGGGACATCGGAGACGCTGCGGAAGGGAGCGGTGGGTGTCAGCGGAGCTGGAAGGGACAGCGGGTCCCCTTCTCCGCTGGGAGCGGGGCGGAGCCACCAGGGGGCGCCCGAAGAGCGGTGGAGCGCGGCGGCGGGTGGGGGAGCGGCCGGCGCCCCCCACCCCGCCTCCTCCTGGGGGATTCCGGCTGGCTTGCGGCGCGGGGAAACAAATCCCCATTTCACCGATCAGTTCTTCGGGTAAATTACATCCCCTGCCTCAGCGCTCTCCCGTTCAGAGTGACGGGCTGCGTTAGCCTTGGTCTCAGCTCACTGACAATAACGAGGTGAAGTTGGCCGAAATACAGCCACTCAAGTGCAGTCAGAGTATGTAGGTCGTCTGTATGGAGGTATAAACGAAATAAAAGTGATTCACTTCGAAGTTATGTTCAGATGAACTTTGCAGTGCATCCCAGTGCAAAGCAACCTGATGTTCCAGGGCCCTGGGAGGGGGTGGCTGGGCACCCTGTCTTGTCCCCGTGGGCTCTCTGTGTTGGTGGGTGAGCTGCTGGAAAAGGGATGTGGGGCAAGGAAAATGATGCTTCAGCGGTTTTTTTTGTGTTTCACAACCGACATAGTCTCTCTCTGGGTTAGAGGAGGCAGCAAAGTCCACTCGCTGTGATCCTGGTTACATATAAGATCTTGTCTGGCTGGGGGTAGTTTCCTCTCCTCATTGGTGTCCATCCCTTAGCTTGTCCACTCCCCTCCCTGACATCTTCTTACCACTAGCTTTTCCTGCCTTACCAGCCCAGGCCCTCTGAAGTTGGGAATGAAATGGCTGCCAGCGTCTTTGGTAGCCTGACTGGAGTGCAAGAAGCACCTCAGGATGGGGTGTTAAGAGGATCCTTGGCCTGACTAGCTGTGGTTAGAGCAGTGATTCCCAGCTGTAGCTATCCCTGTGACTTTGATTCCTCAGTTATCTTCAAGAGATGCGCAATTGACACAGGGAGAGTACCAACAACATTTGTTTTGCTAATCAGTGTCATTCATGGATCCGCATAGTCTGTAAGTGACTGTTATGGAGAGCTGAGGTAGTACAGAATAAGATTCCATTTAGTTGAACAGCAGACAAATGGAAAGCAGATGCACCCTAGGGAAGAAAAGTTTTCTTGGTGGGAAGGATTGTAAACTGTGAAACTGCTCTAGCATGCCACCTGTGCACTTAATCCATGCTTTGCTAATCTACTACTTACTGTAATTTTCTCCTGTAAATTATTTACTATGAATTGATTACTGAATGTTATGTGCCTTGTCAGTCATCAGGCAGCAAGACAGACATTCACTGTTCATCTGGAGAGGGCAAGACACCCTTCTCATGGGTGGCAAAAGCCAATCACTTGACTCTGGCATGTAGCTTGGACATCAGTGGTATTTAGAATTAATTACTAGCTCTTTTATGATTGTCTGTTTACTTCAGATAGTTTCTCCTCTTGCATTATGTTGTCCAGTGCCTTCAGGCAAGATAATTGTTTTTAGTAGTGCTTGTCACTCTGGCTCAGCATAATGTGAAGAATAGGATTCTTAATATATTAGTTGCTATCTAGAAGGATTCTGTCAATAAGCAACTGGATATTCTGATACATGCAGAATTGGATTGTTGACTTATAAATAACTTGTAAAATATCTCAGAGAATATCTGTACAGTTATGTGAAGGCTGTGACTGGCACTTTGCCAATGCTGGTAAAATCCTGGGAAATGTGGATAAATGAATAACCCACTGCTAACAGTGTACTAAGTAATGTAGACAGCTGTTTGATATTTGGCTTTATGCTAATTGCTGCTGCTATTACTGTTGCATTTGTGAGTTGATAGAGTTGCACATCATTTGTATGCTCCTGGTGCAGATGTTGCCTCCGTACATCATGTGTTGGTAGCAGATATAAGCAGATGCTTTTACTTGGCTATTAATTTACGGTGTAAGTTTTACAGGATCATTAAGGTTCACTGAGAAAGACTGAAAATGACTTGGAGATCTTGCCAGACATATGGCCAGATAGGCTCAAAGAACACAGTATCACAGTATGTTCTGGATTGGAAGGGACCTCAAAAGATCATCTAGTCCAATCCCCCTGCTGGAGCAGGAACGCCTAAGTGAGGTTGCACAGGAACATGCAACCTCACTTAGTGGAAAAAACCTATGAAATTATTTGTCTGAAATTAGTGTACAGATGAAGGTGAGTAAAAGAGTAAGGGAAGGGAAAATAGAAAATTGGACTAGCCTGTTGGTCAGAGTGGTTTATGTAGGGTCCCATTCCCTGTGTGGAATTGCAGGCGGTTTGTGAACTTCCTGAGTATATTCTTTTTGAACTCGCAGAAAGGCTTCCAGTGTTAAGCTTGTGTTAATGGTTTGGGCTGAGCTTACAGTTTCTCTTGTGTGGAAGGAGTGGAAGAAGGTTTGTTGCACTACAGCTTGGGTTTTGGTTATTTTGCAGATGTATAAAATACAATGGCTGCTCCCATGTGTCGGGGCTGAAAGTACATGTGGGAGATGGCCGTAGGCAGATGTGGAAAAAGCAAGCAGAAACTTTCAAGGCACATGTAATTTTCTCTAAGTTTCAGAAAAGCCCTTTTGTCTTTTCATTAGACTAAATGCTACTTGAGTAACTTTAACTTAGATTTTGCTTCTCATTGTGACATAAGCAGCTGTGCTAACTTTGATAGATTCCAAATAAATATTTGTCAGTTCTGATTTGCTATCATGAAAGCTTGCTCACAGCTTATAGGAAAAATGACAGCCTCAGCCCTTTCTCTTCATACCCATCATAATATTATCTTCCAGAAGAAAGAATTTGCCGTAGGACCATAGTCAGAATGGGGGAAGCTGGTGAACTATATTTGAAAGTTGTTTTTTCTTCATGAGCTCAGATACCTTGTGTATGTCTCTGTTGAAGGGTTAGGAGATGAAGCTTCAACCTAAATATTTGTCATATGCATTTGTAACTGCAGTTGAAAATGTCAGATGCAGCTTATAATTAGAAACAAGGTACTAAAACCTCATTTCTGAACATGGATTTGTAATGAATGGCTGATTTAGAACAAAGTATACACAAAGGCACAGAAAAATGTTTAAATAAATGTTTTTATGAGATTATCCCTTAGAATTGAATTAAACATTGTCTCATTTTGTGATTATTACAAGTGCCAGGAATGATCTGAAAGTGACTGATTATACAATTATTTTTTTTTGGGTGAGGGGAAAGGGAGAGGATTCTTATTAATCTTGTTTATAGATGGACTATGTTCAGCTATGGGCTCAAGAAAGAGATACAAGACAGACTGGAATAAGCAGATGTAATGCTTGCCCATCAGCTCAAAACAGTTTGAAAAATAAGTATAACTGCAACATTCAATAAAATTGATTGTAAAGAGAATTTTGTTGGAGGACTAGTCTTTAGATGGTTAATTCTTAAGTGTCTTCCATGGACTGGTAAGGGAGATGGTATTGAAGTTCTTATACACACAATGATAAAATGTCTAGTTCATAGGGACTTGTCATGAGCAAAGACTTTCTTATTTAATCAGTGCATTTGTAACAGTAAAATTTAAGAACTATTTAGTGCACTTTATTGGCAGTGTAGATCCTGTTAAATAGTTCCAAATCCTGCTAAACACTCCCATGGGGAAAAGCTAATGCAGATAGCTGTAATGCTCTCTCATGGTCACTTTGTTCACCCTTTACTGTGCACAAAGAAACTATGAAAACAAGATATATGTAACTTTATTTATTTATTGAGAGAGATGTGTGGTAGATAACTAGGATTAGTGAGTAACCAGGCAAAGCATTGACATACCACCTCCAGGTAAGATACCTGATTCATGGAATCACAGAATAGCTGAGATTGTAAGGGACCTCTGGAGGTCATTTGGTCCCACATCTCTGCTCAACCAAGGCTACCCAGAGCCAGTTACCCAGGAATGTGTCTAGATGGTTCCTGAATATCTCCAAGGATGGAGACTCCACAACTTCCCCGGGCAACCTGTGCCACTGCTTGGTCACCTTCACATTGAAAAAGGGTTTCCTGATGTTCAGATGGAACCTCCTGTGTTTCAGCTGGTGTCCATTGCCTCTTCCTGTCACTGGGCCCCACTGGAAAGAGCCTGGCTCTGTCCTTTCTGTGCCCTCCCTTCAGGTATTTATATATATTGATAAGGTTCCCCTGAGCCTTCTCTTCTCTTAAATATTGGCTCCTCAGTTTAAGAAGGACAAGGAACTACTGGAGGGAGTCCAGTGGCAGGCTACGAATATAGTTAGGGGCCTGGAACATCTTTCTTATGAGGAGGGACTGTGAGAGCTGGATCTGTTCAGCCTGGAGAAATGGCTGAGAGGGGATCTCATCAACATTTACAAATATCTCAAGAGTGGGTGTCAAGAGGATGGGACCAGACTCCTTTCGGTGGTGCCCAACAACAGGATGAGGGGCAATGGGTACAGACTGAAGCATAGGAAGTTCCATCTGAATGTGAGGAGAGACTTCTTTACTTTGAGGGTGCCAGAGCACTTCAACAGGCTGTCTAGAGGGGCAGTGGAGTCTCCTTCTCTGGAGACATTCAAAACCTGCCTGGACACATTCCTGTGTGATCTGCTTTGGGCGAACTTGCTTTAGCAGGTGGGTTGGACTAGATAATGTTCAGAGTTCCTTTCCAACCCCAGCCATTCTGTGATTCTCCAGACCAAACAGTCCCAGCTCTCTCACCCTTTCCTTTTATGTGAGGTGCTCCAGTACCTTCATCATCCTTGTGGCCTTTTGCTGGTCTTTCTCCAGTATGTCCACATTGTTCTTTTACTGAGGAGCCCGGAACTGGACACAGTACTCTAGGTCTAGTCTTACCCAACCTGGCACTGTTGGTGGCCTGCCAGTCATCAGTTTTGGGGAAGGTTGACTTCTGTGGCCTCTTGCATGAACTGATTCTCAGTGTTGCTAAGTTGCTATATTCTGACTCCCTGTTTTTTGTTTGTTTGGGGTTTTTTTTCCACTATAGGTTTTCACAGCTTTTTGTGTTTTGTTTGGTTTTTTTTCATTATTATTTTTTCTTTTTTGGAGTCCTTGAACTGTCAACAACTGATGTTTCAAGAATCTTATGTCTAGCTGCAAACTGATCATTCTTATCTATCATGGCTCTAGTCTAAGTATTGTCACACAGCTTTCTCACAAGCTGGCAATTTCTTAAGAAGTTTCATCCAAGGTTATGCAGTTCTGCTGTGTCAAAACTAGGCCTTGAATCACAGACAGATGAACTCCTAGGAGAAGGATTCACACAAAGCTGAGGTGTGAAATCAGTTTGAGCTATGCTGTGCTGATTCCCTTAGGAGGACACACAGTGAATAGTAGCTGCAAGGTTATTTCAACTATTTTCAAAATAAGTGTATGCCTGCAGGAGAAGCCTTGTAACTTAAGCCTTCTAAGCACTGGGCGTTTACCCACCAGTGTGGTTTTGTATGTATTTCTGACACGAATGGAGTTTATAATTGGTTCTTTTCCTGATCTTAGACAGAGACAAGTGATTCTGATACGGACTGCCTATGATAACGAAAACTTTTTAAAAAAAATGGCACAAAAGCCATTTAAAGAAATAGAGGAAGATGAGGCTCAGGATGTGGACAAGGGTTATAGAGGAGCCATGAACTGATGGTGAGAACCAGTATGCTGTATACAGTCTACCTGCTATATTATATGCTATTTGACAGTTAGGAAGGGGTGTCACAGTAGGTAAAACTGGAGAGAACCAAAATAGGAACAGGTTTTATGTAAAGAAGAGAAGATACTTTTGGTATTTTCTGGGGGGTAGGAGGATCAGAAATTACAAATGGGTTTCAATGAGAAACAGTCAGTAAAGTTCTGACTCTTGTGAAATGCAAAGCAAAACTTACATTGCCTTTGCTGGTGCTGGAATCATTCCTGTCTTGAATGTCATGAAAGAAACTTGATTTTTGTTTGGTTTTGTATTTGTAAGTTTACACACTTGGGATATGTGTTATCTGCAATGGAAAATCAGGTCAAACATTGGGAAAAACTTTCTCACTGGAACAGTAGTGTAACTGGAAAAAAATTTCTGAAGGAAGTGAAATTTCAATCATCTGGAAGTTTTAAGAACAATGAGTGTCTGCCATGAGTTTTTGAGATACAGTTAATGCAGTTTTGTTGTTTTGTTTGATGTTTCAACCACACCCTTTGTGATTTTAGAAAATTTTCCAGAAAGCAGATTTTCAAATGTGTTTGATCCTTTCTACACAGGAGGCAAACGTTTGTTAAATTGTTAATCTTTATGTGGCACGTCAAGGAAGCCAACATGTTTCTGACATAAAATCACAAGAGTTAACAAATTGTGAAAATAGTGTGGTATGTTTGGTGTGGGTTTTTTTGATGTGTGTGTGTTTTTTTGTGTATTTTATTTTTTTTTATTCCTTGAACTAAGACTTCTGGTAGTGTGCCGCAGGTAATGGCACTGATTTGTAAACTGTCTATTTATTAATGCTTTTCAATCTTTTTGCTGTTGCAGTTTAGAGTTATTTATTTATTTATTTAGACAACCAGAAGTGGCACCTATGACTTGCTATCATGTGTAAGTATTGGTCTTGCATCCTTGAAAAGTGCCATCCCTCTTGTGCTGCTAGAGGTATGTAAAGTGTGAGGTGAATGGCTTCCTGTTGCTTCCTATGCATAGGAACAGAGGCTGTGGTATCTTCATCTCAGTGATGCCACTTACAGTTTCAGACACAGTGGCATAAGCATTCATCAGCTGTTATTAAAGTGTTTGGCACATCAGTCATCTAAGTACTACTGCAGTAAAATGTAAAGAATTGGATTGTTAAGGATTATTTTACACACTGAAGTGGTGTAAAACTGTGTCTGTGTGTGGCGTGTGGGTTTTTTGTTTGGTGTGTTGTGTGGTTAGTTGTGGGGTTTTTTTTGCATAAAGTATTCAGTTTGAGAGCAATTAAATTGCAGCAGGCTTTACAGGACAATTTCTGCTTGTTTTGGTTTTGGAAACAATCAACTGAATGGATGACAAGACTACACTTTCTGAAATCCTCATTTTTATCAAAATGTGATGCAGAGGAGTGTCTTTCTTCCATCTGTGATCTTTACTTCGTACCGTAGCTAAACAACAACTAGCAATGGCTCTGCATTCGGTTGAAATATCTTACGGCATTGCTCTTTCCAAGTGCTGACCTAGTTGTGGGTTGAATTTGCTGCCTAGGTAGCTGGATTTGCATTGTGGTTGTTTTTCCAAGTCAAGAATATCAGAGACCAATTGTCTCAGAGTTCAGTTCAGTGTTCACTTTTTTGAGGAAGTATCCTTGAAACTTTCAGGAACTAGCTGCTCTAAGAGGTATATGTGAAGGTTACCAGTGATTCTCAGGAGGGTTGACTGGGGGAGTTTGTAAAATTAACTGTTTTAGTCTGCCATGGAAATGGCTTTGATATGAACCAAAGTTGAACCAAAGTTTAACTGATATTCACAGAAAGTAGTTTCACAGTGAAGGTGCTTGTTGCCTGCCTTAAATAAGTCTTCAATTTCTATACCTTGCTACTTGTGATGTTAATGTATTGGTTTCCTTTCCTGTCCTATTAAGCTATATTTGGCTGCCTTTTAATAAATATGGTCTTGACAGTTCTCTTACATAAATACTACCTACATAGTATTAAGAAAGTCTAAACCTGGTCTGTACCAAGTAAGTGTAAGATGAAGCATGACTTTTACAAGTGATGATGATGAAGCCAAATGTGTCTGTAGGCATTTAGGATCATAATTAGCAAAAAGCAGATTTTTATACAACTTGAATTTTATTACCTTCTTAGATATAATACATTTCAATGTGAGCAAGTAGTTACTGTATAATCACTATCTTTAGTGAGTACCTCAGAATTAATTTACTTATTTGCACTTATATCTTGGTGGCATTTTATCGTGGAAGTAATTATGTTTAACAACCCATTTAACAAGTGAATAATTCTTTCATGCTGTTGTATCCATTTCCAAGTGACCATCCATGACTTCTCAGATACTAATTTTTTCAGAGGGTGCAGTTCTGTATCTGTGACCAGAAACTAAATTGGAGTTGAGTGAAATGACAAAGAGAGAAAGTTGAGGGTTTGATCAATTTGAAATGGACTGTTTCTCCTGTGGTTCAAGAGGATCAGAAAAGATGGATGCAGCAAGTGACTTGCAATGTAACTGATCTCCTTAACTTCACTGACAAACTATGGGCTGCACGCAAGCAATGTTCACAAATTGCCACTGTGTAGGTTGCCAGCAGAATGTGCGAGATCCGCAGAAGTGGCAGTGCCCAGTGCTTTCTGAAAGGTACAGAAAAAAACAAAGGGAGAGTAGCCCTAGCGTTTTTCATGCAGCTGTTGCCAAAAAGCTTCAGCTGGGCATAATCTCTTATTGATTGTGGTTTCCTTGGCTTAGTGATGATATGTTAGACCACAAGTTCAGTTTCTCTAAACTGATTCTGATGTGACCTCTGATAGCGAAGAAATTTTCTAGTGTGGATTTTGTGCTGGGTGTTGTTTTGTGCTGGTTTGTTTTTGGTTTTGTGTTGTGTTTTTTTTTTTTCTAAAGTGAATATGGAATACCATAAGCACATTAAAAATAAGGTGTAAGTTCAAGTCACTCATGCGTTGAAGTGGGAGAAAAATAATATGCAGCTAAAAGCTTATGAGTAAGTGAAAGATTAGTGTTAAATGTTCTCAATAGCCATGTGTCGGGAGGAAAACACAGGAGCTGACCTCTGTGGAAAAGGTAATGAGTTAGCTGTCAGTATAAAACATCTTGTGAAACTTGTAAAGAGCAAGGTAGTTATATTTGGTTTGTTTGGTTCGTAGTCTACCATGGAGGGTGGGTTGCCAGGATGCCTGCTGCAGAATGACCCATGGGCAACAGAAACTTTGGAGCTGGAAGGTGCTGGTAGGAGTGGAGATGGAGCTGCTGAGCTACTTGCAGGAGGTCCTGCCTGAATTATCTGTTAATACCTAGTGGCCCATACATTTGGGCCTATATAGATAGTGAGTGTTTGAAAGGTCCCCTTGTGCAGCTCTCACAGTGAAATTGCTTGTGTTACCAAGGTGTGGTTCAGACAGCTCTTGTCATTCCTTTCCCTGTTGAATGATCTCTGGGGTTTCTTTTGGGTAAATGTCTTGAAGGTCTATGAGGACCCTGGTGTGAGGCTCTTAGGACTATGAAGACTGGCCACTACTGTTTGAAACAGTTTGCTAGATTATATTTGATGCTTGCAAGCATCCAGATATGTTTCCAAAGATGCATTCAGACCTTAAATAGAAAAGATGAAATAAATTATGAGTATGATTTAGCAACATAGGTTTCTCCAGCTGTCACTTGGCCCTATCTCTGAGTTGCACCAGTCACCACCCAGGTATTAAGGGTACACAGAGAAAGGCTGTGTGTGGGTCTAGGGGCACTGATGTGGTGACTCTTCCTTTTCTAATTAGAAGAAAGGAGGTGATCAGAAAGTTTGTTTCCTTGAGATCATTTGGTTTGATTTTTAAACATTCTCACTTCTTTCTTGCAGCAGAGAAATGAAGACACACTTCTTGTTCCACTGCTGCCAGCATTTTTGTTGACTTAGTAGTCTGTGTGCAGGAGTCCTTTAATTTTCAGCCTTAGTCCCACTCCATGTTTTCATGACATCACGTGAACAGGAAACATGAGGCAAAGATGCTAAGTGGGTTTTATTCACTAATTCTTTCTTGTAGGGTGTGAGGTTTAAGTATTTCCTGCATGTGGAGTGCTTTGAAAACAGCAAGTAAGATGGGTAACAGGATTTTCTGGTATGTTTTTTGTCTGGGAGTTTATTATGCAAGGCACAGTTGGGGATTTGACTCCGAATGCATAGCTGGTTTGTGACTTAGCTGCTTCTCCTAACTATTCTAGTATAAAATGTCTATTGGTATAATTTGTGAGCATAAGCTCCACTGGCTTGTAGTTATTTCTTTGAAGAACAGGTACCTAACTCAGCACAAAATTACAGAATTTGCAGGGCATAGTATGAAGAGTTTATTGTGTTGGTTTTTTTTTCCTTCATAAAGATGCTCACAAAGCATCAAACAACACTGAGCTGGGTAGAAAATGACTGAAGAAACCAAACCACAGAAACTACTGTGTGATGTAGTTTAACGTTATACTTTGTATTGTCAACTTCATTTCTTGTTAGAAGTGGAAATAAAATGAAATTTGTGAGCAGTGTCTTAAAATTCAGTGTAAACATCTGAAAAAAGTGAGGATTTTTTTCTGTTCTAGTTAAACAAATGATTTATAGACTTTAAACTGAGTATTGTGTTCTGTGTTTTATTCAGAGACAAAAAGGATTGGTTTTTAGCGCTCATTTACTATCTAGCTCTTGGTTCTACTCAGCTCATACTGCAAGTGTATTTTAAAATTTAAGGGGTTTACAGTTCTATTCAACCACATTATTAAGACTGAAACTTATTTTTTTAATAAAAACCCCTTAAACTTCTAATTACTTCAGATTTGTCTAATAACTCTTATTTCTCTAATTCTATAATTATACTTCTGATCCATTAGCCTGGATTGAAGCAGATTTACTTTCTGGCTTACATGTGTCAGGAAACATTTGCCTTTGCTTGCAGGGTCAAGTGAATAAAGTATTTCGTTTGGTTGTTGACTACTGAACTAAGTAACCACAAATGCTTGTTTGGTTTGCTCTGATATAAATCTTCATCTAACTTGTTTTTCATTTTGAAAGAGAAATGGAAGATTTTTCTTGAAGATTTGGGAGTGTCAAATGTAATGTTCCTTCCCTGAAAACAAAAACTTTTTTATCTGAAGTAGTTTTCATGGCAGCAGAACATAGAGATGTCCTTGAAAAAATCAACAGCAAGAATTGCCGCTCTTGTTGGTGCACAAGCCAGTGGTTAGAGCATTTTCTGTGGCTAGACTGAAACTTTCCTTTTTCTGTAAAATGTTTGTACTGAAGCTGGGCCAGAGGACACGAGAACGGTCTGGCTTCCCTGCTCAGCCAGCCAGCTGTGGTTGGGGTTGCAGTGCCTCTGGCTTCAGCCAGGTTTCATGTGGTATTGGAGTACATCACTTGCAGGCGCACACTGTCTGTGGGAGAGACCAAGGCAGCATCAGTAAATTGGATTAATAGCACTAATATTTGTAAGGAGAAGGTCTTTGACTCCCCTTGGTTAGAGGAAGGACTTCAACCTGTTTCTTATCCAAGGCAAATATCCTTTGGACAAAAGAAGGGGCTGGTAACTCTTTGATGTAGATTGTCATTCAGTTTTTAGTTGAAACCACTTAGCAAAGCAAGTGGAAATCACTAATAACCTGGTTTGACAGAGAGACTGAAACTCTGGGGTTTTGGGGTTGTTTTCCTAATGAACATTTCTTGATAGCTCTCTCCCCATCCAATTCAACTTGATTGGAAACTCCAAACAGTATTGCTGTTTCACAGGGTATTACTAGCTGTCAGGGAAGGTGGTGACTCTCATCTTTTTCTGCTTTTGCTCCTGGGGGAAGGGACCAAGATATTCTGAGGAAACCAGGGTTCAGGTGTGTGGGACAGCTGGACAGCAAACCTAGGTGACAGATGTGCCTTTGCTCCCGGTCATGGTCTCTCTTGCATGACGTGTGGATTTGGGAGCAGGTTTTAACCCCCTGGGAAGGAAGAGGCAATCTGAAAGGTTGGAGTAGGAAGAAAAGGAAAGGAAGACTAAAAAATCCCTGCCTTTGAAGTGACAGTCTAACCAGCTTATGGATTCTTACAAATGTTGAATAGTGTTGCTCCTCTGTGCCATGGTGAATGAGTCACAAACAGTGCTGTGGTGCTCTTTCAAATCTTGTGTAAAGAGGAGAAGTAATTCTACTCCAGATTGGCTGATGGTGAAGCGAGAGGCAGCAGGGTTACGTGATGTGTCTGCAATCATACTAGGGATCTGTGGCAGGGAGGCACCAGAAGAGGGATGTTTGGACTTCCAGTTCAGCATACAATTTTAGGCATTTCCCCTAAAAAAAAGCATTTGTGTGATATTTCATGTATATTGGAGAAAAAGAGCAGAAAGCTTGATCCAAAAATTCTAATTCATTTATATTCAAACAAATTAAGTGACAGGCAGAAAGAGTTGCTTGTGATGTTACAGTAGTGCAGGTACGCTTTTGGCCCATGCAGAAGCACTTGCAGAAAAATTACTATTTATGAAGAGACTTAGAGTTATATTTCTTCCGTGAGCTATTTATGTCTTCAACTGAGCTAACATCTATTAAACATTCATTCTAAGTAAAATACTCTCAAGAGTCACTTTAGGTAAACTGCAGTACCTCTTTCTAGACTAAAAATTGCTTTGCAGAACACATGAAAAAATTTTATTAAATTAATTTTTCTGTTCTTCTTAGTCTTTATTATATGTTGAGATTTATTTTTTTTTTCATGAGGGAGTAGGGAAGGAGGGAAGAAAGCTTCTTTGTCAGCTGCATAAAGGGACAGTCAGCCTTTGTAAGGTGTTTCTGTTTTGTTTTTTAATCATATCTTCAATTTTCTTCTCTTTTAAGTTGAATATATTGTCATGATTGCAAACCTTCACACTCCCATTGTCACAAACAATAGTCTAATAAACTTTAGAACTTTGGCATTTTCCAGCCTGGCAGCCAGGTGAACGTTTGGAAGCATGTTGAAGATGGTGACTTAAATCATGTTGCAATACACAGTAAGCCTGTCCTTCAAATACTGTATGGTATTTTTAAAACCATGGGCCTGCAGCAGTGGATGATGTTTGAGAATTAGCATCACCTTTGTTTATTGTTTGAGAAGACAAGCAGCTGCTTTGGGTTAGAAGTAAGAAACAAGAGGCTGCTGAACAGTGCAGCTTGTGGAGCTGAAAGCTTTTTGGAGGCTGGAGGGAGGACGACGCAGGAGAGACCGGCAGAGAGGTGTGGAGCCTGGTGGGAAACTGGAGGGATTCAGCTCATGTTCTGGATTGAGTGGTGGTTGGAGGGGGTCAGTGGTCTCCCAGCCTTACTCTGATAGCACTGTCACTCTCTCTTAGAGGTTCAGCTTTACATTTACTTGTTACCAGGTGTTTAAAACCCTAAAGTTTAAGACCCAGCTGTTAGGGGGTAGATTGTTAAGTGGCACAAAGAACTGGTGCACATCTAACTTGGGGAGGTATCATTAAGAGATGGAGCCAGAGCTCACTGAAGTTGGCGAACATTTTTTCCTTGGTCTCTAGTGTATTTTTGCTGAGTTTTTACAAGGGTTTTAACAGGTTGGATATTCTTGTGTAATGTCCTAAAATCTTTTTTTTTAGCAGAATATTTTAAAGAAACAAAACAAAAATACCATTTGGGGACTTTGTGCAAGGATTTTTTTTCAATTAAGTATGTTAATTCAACTTTAAATTATTCAGCATTGCAAAAGGTAGGGGAATACCGGTAGCCCATCTGTACATGGTAACATTGCTTTTGTTGCTACAGTTGCCCAGTAAAGCTAATATTTACCTATATTTCATTGAATCCCCTCCCCATGCCCTCCAAATAGTATCAGCTATTTCCAGGCTTAGGAAGGGGATTCAAGTTACCAGTACCAGGCTCTGAACTCTTTGTCAAAGAGGGCTTACAAGTTACCATGAATCAGGTGAGCCATGCAATCTCCCCATGTTTATTCTCTGAATTCTTAACTGCTGTGCATCTCCTTTAGACTATTTTAGCTGAATGTTGGAAATACAAATCCTTGTCTACGAACAGTTACTCATTTTGCTGTGCTTTTTGAAGTTGATGTTGCTTGCTGGTACATGCCAACACCCTGTTGCCAGAGATTGTGCCTCTTCAGCCCTGCAAGCAGAATAAGAATATTCTAGTCTAAGTCTGTGAGACTAGTTTAACCTGTTTTGCATGTGAGGGTGGGTTTGAGTTAGCCCACTGAATTTGCTGGAAGGAGATTAGAGAGTACTTTTTACCATCAGAGCCATAGGGAAGGGACTGTGACAGGTAGCACACCCAGAAGACATCTTTGTAGAGCCTGTGATTTGTCGCCAATCCATATATTTTACATCAATACAGCTTAAAGAGGTTAAAGTGTGTAAAAGTGCTCAAGGAGGTCCAAACTATACTAGGAGGTTTGGTTTGGTTTGGTTTATATTATTATGCCCATGGTGGAAGAGGTCTTCCATCTTGGTATTCCAGTAATGTCTTTTGAGTGTAGACAAAGGCACAGTGTTGATTCTTCTACCTCATCTAGCTTTGATTATTTAAAAAAATCTCTGCTTTCCTTTCTCCTCCCTTTCTTTTTCTCCTCCTTCTTCTCCCCTATAAAGTACTGCAAGCTTACTTTAAAGTAGCAGCAATCTGGAAGGTCTTTTTCAAATAATTTCTTAAAATTCCTATTTCTTGTAATTCCTTTCATATTTTCATATTTCTATACATGAAACATGTTAGAAAAAGGTTGTCTTACAGCAAGTAGTAGCAGATCTCTTGGCAGAACAATTTCAAGGTCGTGTTAGATCAAAAAAAAAAAAAGGAAATAATGGACTAAGGTTGTAAACCAGTTATGAACAGCTGAGCATGCTCAATAAGCCAGACTCTTGCAGTAAGGTATTTTAATGGTGAGAGTATTTAACCTTTGGTAGCACTTACTGTGGATGTAGTGAATTCATTGTTCTAAGTCTTATTCATAATTCCTGTCTTTTAAAAAGTTTGTCCTGTCACTCAATGATAAATTATAGGCTTGCTTTAAAACTTAGGTGACACATTATGCACTTTCTGATACAGAACATCAGACTTCTTGTTGACAGTGAATCTTTCTGCCCTTAGGATAAGAATCTGGTTGCAGAATCGGAACCTGAAGTTGCCGTCTTTGTCAGGGGTTGAGTAGTCTTATTTATGTTGTATTCTACATTTGTCATAATGCACTCGCCTAGTTGAATCAGATCTGGGTTTTGTTGTGCTTTATATGCCTTCAGGTTTTCCACAGTAAAAACAAACTCTTGCAGCTTTTGAGCAGAAAATGAGGTTGAGGAAAAGCTCAGCACATTGCGCTGCTGAGGTGTTGAACTAGGGGGAGATCTGATGATTTAGCAATGATGATGTAAGAAACACAAAATGACTTCTACAATGCTTGATTTGTCTTATCTCTGACAGCCATAGAAACAGATCCGAGAGCTTCTATTTCTAGTGTCTCCTCTGTTACTGTGTCTACAGTAAATTGGATAAGAAAATGTGAAAATGGGTCTTCCTTAAAGACTTCTAGTTTGTAAAGTGATGAGAGATTTGTGGATATGCTTATGTATGTATGTGTATTACCTCCCTGTTATCTTGACACTTTATTCTATAAGTGTGTCTGCAACTCTTTGTGCTTTGCTGATTATGGTAAAGCAAGCCTGCCACAGAATCAGCAGTTAGTTTATGGGACTGTGCTACACAGGGCTATGGGGAAGAGAAAAGTGCCAAAGAAATCTCTATATACGTCATCATCAGAGGTTTCCAAAAGCATTGTGAAAACAAATTTGTTCAAGTCAGGTCTGTTCAGGGTGTGTTGAGGTGGGGGGAAGGGCACTAACTACTTGTTCACTGTCATATGTGGCAATACTGTCCCATTTTAGGCTTTCCCTGACCTCAATCTGTCATCTCTAAGAAAAGACTGTTTTCAAAGTGTATGGAGTCCAAAGAATGTTTTTCCCAGCCTCTTCTGTACATAATTTATTTCTCCTTATGTGAATGGATGTAAGTAAAATACAAACAGTGTGTAGACTGTAGTGGCTGAAGAAATGTTATGACTGGTGCATGTTTTAAAAAGAAAAAGCAATTTTAGGAAGGGCTGTTTTTTGTTTGCAAGATTATAGTTTATCAGTCTTGATGGGTATTGTAGCCCTGTCAGATACTGCTCATGAATCAGAAAAGGAGGTGGGAGAGCTGTTAAAAGAGCTAATTCTAAAAGATGGAACAAATGCAAGATGAATTTTGAATGATGACATAGAGCTCTGCTTCAGGTCACTGGTGCCTGTATGAAGGCTCATCAGTGTTGTGCACTGGAGTGAATGTGCTGGTGCTAGGAGCTCCTTGTGTGTGTGTGTGACAGGCTGCAGAAGGGAAGTGTGTAGGTAGGTGTCAAGAGGCAGTGCCAGGTATGCCCATCTGCCCCTGCTTTGCAGTGAGAGATGTGCGTGCTGTGGCTGGTGGCATTCAATGAGGCTGCTGCAAGAGCCCGGAGTTCAGTAAACCTTCTGTGAAACAAAGGAACTCACTGTGGGATGGCATGAAAGTGTAGGTATCTGCTACTTATTTAAAAAAAAACAACCAATCAAAAACAAACAAACAAACAAACAACCCCCCCAAAAAACCCCGAAAAACACCACCTCCCCAAAACTTGAAAAATGTCTGGTTTTCCTTTGAATTGTTTCCATCTCCCTTCCTCACTGGTTCTTGCTTTGGCTTCTGCTTCAGAAAGTCTGCAATTCCCCTTGCTTGGCAGAAGAGATGGGTGCAGAAGACCAGTGGGTGGTGATGACCCCATCAGAGAGGCAAATGAATGCCTGGTTTATGTCAAATGGCAGCTTCTCGGCTTTGTGCACCATTTGAATAGTGTGCTCTGAATGCCTATATTGCTGGTATCTCTTCTTGTTCAAAGCACATCTAGATAATGATCATAGAATATTTTGTGGCTGTACAGTAACTGTTGTTACTAATGCACTGTTTTTAATACTATTTAATTGCATTGCCTCTAGATTAACAGTGGAGCAAATTGCTTCTAATTCATGCAGTAGTAGGACTCTCAATGTGGTCATGCTTGAACTGACCTCTTTTTTTGGTGCTGGCAGTGCGTTGCTTGCTCTGCACCCTATTATCAGAGCATCTTGACTATCAGTTGGAAATGTGAAGTGGGAGATTTGACAATGGGGATATAGAAATACTGGTGTGAACACTAAAAAGTGGTAAAGTGGAGAAAAATTCCCACTAAGTCCTCAGTTTACCCTGTTTCCCTCCACTAGAGGTGCCAGTGTACCTGTGAACTGCTGGTATGGTAGGTATCCATCCAAGCAGGTACTGTCCTTTTAAAGGAGAGCGAGTGTATGGTTATTGTCCATTCAATTCAATCTATGTGCATGCTTTCTCAGTTCAAGTTCAGCCACCTCTTAACTCACTCATGCAAGTCCTTTTGATTAGTTAATTCATTGCCCTTATTGAATGTCATTCTGAAATTAAAAGGCTGGCACAGGAAAGCCTCAGACCAGGACCTTTGCTGGGCCTATTTGTTGAGCAGCTCAGTGCTTTTAATCAAGTTACTGAATTGCTCTATTCCATCAGGCATGGCCTGGTCTCCTGAGTCTCAAGGAACTTTGTTGCGGGAAGAGGAAAATACTAAGCCTATTCTAATTTAATAGTCTATCTTCAGAAAATAGTAAAAATGTTATATAGGTAAGTAGATAATGAGAAACCAATTTTAAAATAAGTTACTAAGCCTGCAAATATGCTTTGACAATTTTTCATAGCAAATTCATGTATTAAAGTAATGCAGTTTTCAAGGTTTTGATTTATATGGTTGATTTTACAGTTCTGTTTTACTCTGTAGAACAGGATAAACTGCTGTGCAGAAGTCAGCCTGGGAAGTTTATTTGTTGTGGTTATTTGAGACAGCACTCCTAGCTCAATAGACTCTGCAATGCAGAGGCTGTGTGACCTTTTGGGAGGAAGTGGACCATGCTCTGTTTCATCCTGTGAAGAAAGAAAAAAAATTCTTACTGAATCTCCTAGATGAGATCCAGAATGTATGTCTAGAATATTTTATAGATATATATATCTCTATATATATCTGTGGATATAAAACACACAATAGAAAGACCCTGCAAAACACTGTAATGTCTCTGAGTCACTCCTTGTGTTAACACCCTTTCATAGATACATATTGAAAACTGACTGGAGAATTGCTCATTTTGGCTGAAGTTATTGCTGTGCTACAATATTGGGTTGGAAATACCACATTACTGAGAGTTCAAGTGGTAAATTCATATGTGGCCTGCAAAACTGAAGGTCCAAAATCAAGAACCATCTTTTCAGCATGTTGTTTTGGAGAATGTCTCTCATACCTCACCACTTGTTTTAATTACCATGGTGATTAAAAAAACCAAAACAACAACAAAAAATAAAACACAAATAGGATAGGGTGATTTGCTGAAGCTCTGTTGGGAAGTTGCACTGGGAATTTGACTTTTCCAAAGTCCACTGACCTGTCTTCCAGAACAACTCTCCCTGATCTAAGGCTAAGAGAAAAACTAACAGCGTCTGTAGCATTAGATACTTGCCTGATTCTTGTATCTGCATTGGTGGAAATTAGTGGGAAGCCAAGCACCAAAATGATGTGAAGCTGCCCCTAACTCTGTATTTAGTGTTTTTAGTTAAAAAAAAGAAAAAAAAAAGGGGGGGAGAGGGGCAAAAAGGCAGTCACCCTAAGCTAATTGGATCAACGTTCTTTCAAGGCCAAAGCTGAGGCGCACATTTTTGCACCTTATGCTGTGACCACAAGAGGAGGTATGTGCTAGATATAGGAGCAAAGAAGCTTAAATGTGATAGTGATATCCTGTTACATGTTTTTTCTTGTTTATCTTGGAGGAAGAATGTGAACAATTGCAAGCAATGTGCATCTTGATTCTGTGGACTTCTTAGAATTGCTTCAGCTGTTTAGCCATTTGAAGACTACCATCCTTTTTGGGGACTGTACTGATGCTCTCATGCTGGAAGGTTTAAAATAGTCTAGAACTTCCAGAAGTTCCAGATCAGAATGGGCAGATGGAATTAACTAAGCCGGGAGAATATCTTGAGTTGCTAAATACAAAAATCCATTTAGCAACATCTTGTCAAACAGTGCATAAAACGTGGAGGAACTCTGTTTTAACCTGCTATGAAGACTTCAATCTTAACTCTGTGATCTTGATAGATCAGCCTGTTAAAGTGACCTTTTAAGAAGTATTTAATGAATAAAAGCATCTATTATATTAATATTTCTGCGACTTCCTAGTCCCTCATTCTTGCCTTTGCCCCATATTTAAGTATGAGCAGCACATGTTGCATCCCTGTCTAGGGTGCCTTAAACAGAGCTGACAGAGCACAGCTCTTCCTGCTGCCCGTTGTGTGACAGAGGCTCTTTCATTGTTTTCCCAGTTTCCACTGTGACTCTGAGGTCTGGCAGGATAGAGCTGGAAGAACAGAAAGGATGTAGGCTCCTCAAAGTTGATTCCATCCTCATTTTTGTGAAGGTGCTTTTAATTGGAGAATATTGGGGTTTTGCTTGTTTTTCAGTAGCCTTTCTTGAATGCAAATGCTGGGATAAGCACTGGTAATCCTAGTTTGGTTATTTAACCTAGGATAATAATTAGGCCTTGTGTGCTTTAAAAACTCTCATATTGTGCAGGCATATGTGCCTGAATAATTGATCTGGAAAGTAAACAGGAAACCTCAGCAAATGGTATCACACAGTGTGAAGACAGAAATGTATCTGCTATACAGACTTCGTGTAGGATCATTGTCATGTCCTATGTGACAACCAGGGCAAAGCTGGTAAGAACAGGAAAGTGCATGGCTTTACCCCAAAGCTGTGTTATAAGCATTCACCTTTTCTTACCAGTGTTTGTTAAGGAATCTTTTAAAATGTGACTGTAAAGTGAAAGCACTTTATTCAGTACTGTTGTCTTGATGTGGCTTTGTAGGGAAGGGTTAAGTATTCCAGTTATTGTTATTAGTATGTCTAATACATTAAGTATTTTCCAGGTCAGTATTAATTTAAACATATGATGGTTATGGGTGACAGCCTATGCTTTATATAGGCTTCTGTAATTTGCTTACTACCACAGGTCAGTTGCTGACTGCATCTTGGTGAGTGCCAGACACTTGTATTCATAGCAAATTCAGACACCAGAAAAAAATCAATAAACTTTGCATATTATATTCTGAATTTTTATTACAAGTGTTGTGGTTTAACTTGGAAGGCAGCTTACCACTCCCCTCCAGTGAGATGGGGAAGAGAATTGGAAAAAAGATAAACCTTGTGGGTTAAGATAAATAGAGTTTAATAGGACAGAAAGGGAAAATTATAATAATTAAATAAATAAATAGAAAAAACAAGTCCTGCACAGTGCAATTGCTCACCACCCATTGACCAATATGCAGGCAGTTCATAAGCAGCAGTCATGCCTTGGCCAACTACCCTCAATTTATGTACTGAGTATGATGTCATATGGTATGGAATATCCCTCTGGCCAGCTGAGGTCAGCTGTCCTGGCTGTCCCCCTTCCCAGCTTCTTGTGCACCTTCTTGCTGGCAGACCATGGGAAGCTGAAAGGTTCTTGACTTAGTATAAGCACTACTCATCAACAACTAAAACATCAGTGTGTTATCAACAGTATTCTCATACTAAATCCAAAACACAGCACTATACCACCAGCTACTATGGAGAAAGTTAACGCTATCACAGGCAAAACCAGGACAAAATGCCATTGGGAGTACAGCATAATGCTATGGAGTATATTCTGCATAGCAGCTAGATGAGAAATATTGTTAGTGTGAATGGAACTACTGATCTTTCTGGAGCTTATCCATTTCATGAATGCTCTTCCTCTGAAGACACTGAATTATGTTTCGAAGGATACTTTTGAGCATCATGGTGATTGGCTGTTTTTGTTTTTTTTAAATACCATTCCTAGCATCAGATGCAAGAACAGGATTTAAATTTGTTGTGGAAAGAAGTAAAGCCATTGTGCATGCAAGTCTATGTGCGTGCAAGTCTGGGTAGACGCATATAAACAAAAGATGGTGGGAAATGATGACTAACACTGCTTGGTGTTTTCTGAACAGAGCAACTGGGATAAAATAGGGCAGGATCAGTTTGAAAATACCAACTTTCTATGCATATTTTAAAGGCAAACTTGGAAAACAAGCATGTGATCAATCACGGACTGCTTCACCTGCAAAATGGTTCTGAAATTTTAAAATTAGGCTTTTAGATTTTTAAAATATTTCCTGCTTTGGGTTTGACTAGGTGACTTCCAGAAGTCCCTTGCAATTTTAAGTTACTCTCCATCTTCATTTCTCTGGCCAAAACTACTTGGTAAATTCAATTTCAATTAATTTGGTTTTCAATGAAATTCTATTTTGTGAAGAATATACAGTTTATTTAGAGCAAGTGGTTGCTTTTTTTCCCTTGCTTAATAATGACTGTGAATGGAAAGGTACAAATTGAAGGAGGACTGTGCTGCTAAAAAGAGTGTCAATACTGTGGGTGTATAATCAGAAGTCAAGATGAGATGACGCTTGCATCAGCTATGAAAAGAGTTCTGTTGTTTGGCACATATTTGCTTGAAATCAGTGGCAACTATATCAGCATTTTTTGGCCCTGTGCTTTTTCAGTTGTTTATATAATTAATAAATTCACTTAAGTCTAGCAGAAACCTCTCTTTTGAGATTTATTTTTATACAGTACAACTGTAGTGCAATCTCTCTAATTTTGTCATTCATTTTTGTATTGGAAATGTAACCCCACTGTTGACATGTTATTAAGGTTTCTGCACTCAAAGGTCAGTTTCCCCTGCAGTCTCCTTTTGTCTGGAAGATGGCATATATTAAAATTTTATAACAGTTCCCATTAGTTCCAATCCTATAATCTTGGGATCAGTCTGGCTGCCCTTCTTCATAGCCTATGAAGTGCAATAAATGCCTTAGGTGAGCAATAAAGAGACTGGAATTAGATTCCTCTAAGTAAGACCTGTTTGCGCAAAGGTTTAAACCTGTCCACAGTTGTGCTGGTAAGGCTACTTTCACTTTAGGTGAGAGGACCTCCTAACATTTTTACATATAAAACAGCTGATCTTACAAAACAAGATACAGTAAGTATGGATGCATGTGGATGCAAGGCTACATGTTTAGCCATAATTTCTTTCACTTCACAGTCTGCTCTTTGTACGTAATTAAAAAAGCAATAATCTTAAGGTAACTGTTAATAGATAACTTCACTAAGGTTTCAAAAAGAAAGAGCATTTCCATTCCCAAGAATCAGTATTCCATTTCCAAGCATATCTATCCTTTCCACTTTGCTCTCCATGACTTTTCTTGGGATTTGCTCTTCATTTTGGTCAATGCAGCCCCTAGGAGAGCTAGAATTGGAGAGTCCTTCCCAGTTATTAGGGAGAGAACGTAGATCATCCACTAATGCACTTGCTTTGATTTGTGTGTGAGGAGACTGGCCTGTAGTAGTCTAGGTAAACTCTGTGTGTTAGCAGTTGTGGTGGAAGTGGGCTTGAGAGCAGAGGTCAGAATTCCTCTTATCCTTCAGTCATTGTAAAAGGATGCTACTGAACAAACAGCTGTGGCTGAAAAGCTGGATTTCAGATGTTTCCATCAGAAAACTTTAGATAAGGTCAAGGTAATTATTTTTTTCCTAGAGACTTACTCCACTATAACTAACATAATGTTCTGGTGCCACTGGATGCTATTATGCCCCTGAACATTACTATGTGGATAATAAGATTAGCTTAAAACCTCGGAGAGAGTCGCTAAATTCATATTTTCAGTGTGGGATAATTTTTTTCTCAAACACCATGACTTTTCATAATTGATTGTATTTTTTAAAATGTCAGGCAGTATCCTGCTGAGTTCATTGATGAATGCAATGGGTGAAATGTAATGTTAAGGGAAAAACATAATACAACATCTAAAAAACAAATCACAATTCTCTTTTAAATCTCTTCTTGTCATGGTCTCTTTGAGGGATGCTGCAATGTATCTTTGAGAACTAGTATTACAGATCACTGAGTGTTTGTGAATGAGTAAGATGTCTGTCCTCTTGGCCAGCTCTTTAGCAGGGAGGATGTTGCCAGGGCCAAACCTCTATGATGAAACTACTTGGATGAGCCTCACCTTTTTACTTTTGTAAAGAAGCCAAACTGTCCAATAGCTTAACACTAAGAAGATTTATTGAGTTGTATTGTGGTTGTGACGGGTTTAGATAGCTCCTGTCATTGCCATTTGATCTGATATGTGCCCCACTGGGACTGATTGATCACTCAGTGCTTCTCAGTGGATAAGTGTGTGAACTGGGCTGAGAGGTACTGATTGAGCTGCCAGGTGCCATTATAAAAACTTGTGACAATTCCAGCATTAGGTGATCCTGAAGTCTTATAGAATGTGATTGCTTGACTGAGTTAATGGTTACTTTTTTTTTTTTTTTTTTTTTTCTGGAGGCAGGGGAGAGGGAAAATACTTAGTATCTTAAAAGCTTTCTCACTTCACATAGGTGTTGAGTTTCCCCAGCAAAATAATCAAACATGGCAAGTGACTTATGTCCTGTTCTCTACTTCTGTGTCTTTATATAACTTCAGACCTGCAACCTTCTGTTCTCCTGGATAAATGAATAATTAAGAAAACTCAAAGAAAGACATGTGGATTAAATTAAGCACTTCATTTCTTCAGAATGTGGAGAGTCTTTAACAGTGTCCTGTGCAAATTGATGAGTCACATGAAATTATTTCAGGCAGTAATGCCAGCAGAAGTTCATCTTGGTGGATGCTGAAAGTTAGCTGAAATGTTATTTTTAAGAATGAATGTACTGATAAGCACAAGGTGTTGGTTACTTTTCTGATATTTTGGGAGTGGCAGACAAAAGCTTCTCTAAATTTAGGCATAATTTGACATTAAAGTAAAACTTATTTGTTTTCTTCAGAATGTATGCTTTCTGTGCTTCAGATTTTACAACACTTTGTCTTCAGTACCAATGACCTTAAAGAAGCTGAGACACTCTTTTGCATCTGTTTACACTAAAGAGCATAGTGCCAGTTGTTATAAAGGTAATCTGGCAGTTCACAGTACAATACTCCATTCTGAATTGCTTGCTGACTCTGAGAAACTTTTATGCTGTAATTTGTTTTCCATACCATGTGCAACATCCTAACTCCAAATGAAAGCCAAAACATCCCTGAAGTAATGTTCCAAGAAAATGACACTTATATACTTTTAAAATAAAGTGCAGTGGTGTTTTATTTGAACAAGACTAGGTTTTCTGTGTTGTAGGTGAGGGAATTAAAATTTGACAGAGGTTCAATCTTCTGTTCCAAAGAACATAAGTTAAAAATTGGTGTACATAAGAACCGCAGTAGACTAGACTGAAACCCATCAAATCTGAAGCTTTGTCAAGGATGCCAGGGTACCTTCCATCTCTGACTGCTCACCAGGCTGCATATGTGTCTTTTTCAGAGCTCTTCAAAGTGCTTCAGCTGAGAGATGCAGGGTCGGGTCAGGTTTTGTGTAAAATGTCTGCTTCTTTAGCATCCAGCTTATCAACTTCATAGAATCATAGAATAGTTTGGGTTGGAAGGAAACTTCAAAGCTCATCTAGTCCAACCCCCCTGCCATGAGCAGGGACATGTTCAACTAGATCAGGTTACTCAGAGCCCCATCCAGCCTGGCCTTGAATGTTTCCAGGGACGGTGCATCTACCACCTCTCTGGGCAACTTGGGCCAGTGTTTCACCTCCATCATAGTAAAAAATTTCTTCCTTATATCTAGTCTGAATCTACTTTATTTTAGTTTAAAAAACATTAGCGCTTGTTCTATTACAACAGGCCTTCCTAAAAGCCTGTTCTTTCTTATAAGCCCACTTTTATTATAAGTAGTGAAAGGCTGAAATAAGGTCTCCTTGAAGCCGCCTTTTCTCCAGGCTGAACAACCTCAACTCTCTCAGCCTCTCAGTTCCAACCCTCTGATCATTTTTGTGGCTCTTCTCTGGACTGTCTCCAACTGGTCCATGTCCCTCTTATGTTGGGGGTCCTAAGTGGGGTCTCACCAGAGCAGAGTAGAGGGGCATCTCACCTCCATCAGCCTACCTGCTGGTCCTGCATCTTTTGATGCAGCCCAGGATATGGTTGGCTTTCTGGGCTGGGACCATGCATTGCTGGCTCATGTCTAGTTTTTCATCCACCAGTACCCCCAAGTCCTTCTCAGCAGGGCTGCTCTGAATCCCTTTGTACCCCAGCCTGTATTGATACTGGGGCTTGCACTGACGCAGATGCAGGACCTTGCACTTGGCCTTGTTGAACCTCATGAGGTTCACGTGTGCCCACTTTTTGAGCTTGTCCAGGTCCCCCTGGATGGCATCCCATTCCTCAGGTGTGTCAACTGCACCACACAGCTTGATGTCATCTGCAAACTTGGTGAGGGTGCACTCGATCCTACTGTCTGTGTCATTGATGAAGATATTAAACAGTACTGGTCCCAGTACAGACCCCTGAGGGACACCACTCATCACTGATCTCTATCTGGACATTGAGCCATTGACCATTACCCTCTGGGTGCAACCACCCAACCAATTCCTCATCCACCGAACAGTCCATCCATTGAATCTGTTTCTCTCCAATTTAGAGAGAAAGATTTTGTGGAGGACCATGTCAAAGGCCTTACAGAAATCCAGACAGATGACATCTGTAGCTCTTCTGTTGTCCACTGATGTAGTTACTCCATCACAGAAGGCCACTAGGTTGGTCAGTCAAGACTTGCCCTTGGTGAAGCCATGCTGGCTGTCTCACCTCCCTGTCTTCTATGTGCCTTAGCATAGCTTCTAGGAGGATCTGTTCCACGATCTTCCCAGGCGCAGAGGTGAGGCTGGCAGGTTGGTAGTTCCAAGTGTCCTCCTTTCTACTATTTTCAAAAATGAGTGCAATGTTTCCCTTTTTCCAGTCACCAGAGACTACACCTGACTGCTGTGACTTCTCAGATATAAGGGAGAGTGGCTTGGCAACTACATCAGACAATTCCCTCAGGCCTCTGTTATGGATCTTATCAGGTCCTGTAGAGTTATGTATGATCAGGTTCCTCAAGTAGTCATGAACCTGACCTGCCCTTGCAGTGGGAGGGACTTTGCTCCCCCAGTCCACCTCTTGCAGTTCATTCACTTGAGAGGTGTGAGAAGAGAGCTTGCTAATGAAGACTGAGCCAAAGAAGTTAAGTACCTCAGCCTTCTTTCAGTTGTTTATCAGTTACTTCAAGTTGGTCTTTCCTCTCCTGGAAAAAAGGAGCAGGAACTATGTTTGAAAGAGAAATAAACAGAATAGCCTCCTTCATTATCCAGGTGTTTGCCTCCCATCACTTCTGCTTCTCTTGCTATGCTGTCTGGCACAAGAACTTCTGCCTTTAGTGTACTCAACACAAAGATCTAAATATTGTATGCCTGTGCAATAATTGCTCTCCCGTGTGACATGAACTGCAAGTGGATGAGCAAAGCTCCTTCGTACAGACAGAGCCCACTGCCGCAGGTTGTGTTTTGTCGCAGCCTTTATGGCAACCTAGAGTAGACAGGAAAGTACAGCTGCTGCAATGTTCCACTTCAACGTGAAAGGCAGATGTCTATGCAATAAAATCCCCTCCATCTTGTTGACGTCTGTAAGTGTTTGTTGCAAGCATTTGTTGCAATGGATTGTCTGCTTATGCTTTGCTTTCTAAATAACTCTGGCATATTTTGTGTGGCTCCTCTCTTTGAAAAGCAAAGCGAAGCGCCTGAGGATTAGGAAATGCCAGAACAAAATATGCCTTGTGGACTTAATTGAACCTTCTAGTTTTTGTGTATTATGACTGTGTCTTTTGGAAAATGACCATATGCTGTGACAGTCCTGCAACGGGAGTGTTTTTGCCATCTTCGGTGGCAACTTTACCACTCTTTTTAAGAGCTCATGGATTTGTAGATGACTCACTCCATAGCTTTCCTGCACCAAAGATCAAATGCTGCAAAAACAAGTGACTATGGGAACTCCACAGCCCTTTAAGGCACATGGTGTCTTGACATTGACTTTAGTAGACTTTAGAGTAGGCTTCAAATTGAGACAATGTTTGGACTGGAATTTTTTCCTTTTCCAATGACTTAATTGATGGGAAGACACATAGAAGAACTGCTTTAGTGCATCTCTGTTAGTTTTAGAAGCATTTTTTTTTTTATCCCAGAGACTAAATAATATAAAACAAAGTTGTTTTTTCTGCTTTCTAAATATTTGTCTGAATGCTTCACTGTTGAAGTGTGATCCTTGGTGCAATTCATTAGACTTCTCCTTAGGTGGAAAAACATCCTAAACAGTAATGATCTATGTTTCAATCTAGTAATGTACTTTATAGTGTAGTAAAGGATCTAAAATCAGGTGAAAAATCAATTCATTTTATAATCAAGGGAACTGCAAAGAACAAAGCATTTAGTAGTGCAAGCTGTGTGTAAATGTGATGGAAGATTCACAATACTTCAGCCTTAGGGTGCAGGGAGTAAGGTGTAGGGAGGCAACTAGGAAAGCTAAGGCCTCCTTTGAATTACACCTGGCGAAGAGGGGTCAAGGACAACAGGAAGAGCTTTTTCAAATATGTAGCAGATAAAACTAACACCAGAGGCAGTGTAGGCCCACTGATGAGCAAGGTGGGTGCCCTGGTGACAGAAGATACAGAGAAGGCAGAGTTGCTGAATGCCTTTTTTGTCTGTGTCTACTCTGCCAGAAGCTGTCCTGGGGAGTCCCGTACCGCTGAGGCCCCAGAGGAAGGCAGGACAATGGAGGAGTTTGCCTCGGTTGATGAGGACTGGGTTAGGGAGCAGTTAGGCAATCTGGGGGTCCATAAATCCGTGGGTCCGGATGGGATGCAGCCGTGGGTGCTGAGGGAGCTGGCTGAGGTCATTGCTGGACCACTCTCCAACATCTTTGCCAAGTCTTGGGAAATGGGAGAGGTGCCTGAGGACTGGAGGAAAGCAAATCTTACTCCAGTCTTCAAAAAGGGCAAGAAGGAGGACCCAGGTAACTATAGACTGGTCTGCCTCACCTCCATCCCTGGGAAACTGATGGAATGACTTATCCTTGGTGCCATATCAAGGCATATTAGGGATAAGAGGGTCATTAGGGGCAGTCAACATGGCTTCACCAAAGGGAAGTCGTGCTTGACCAACCTTATTGACTTTTATGAGGACATAACAAGATGGATGGATGATGGCAGAGCAGTGGACGTGGTCAACCTTCACTTGAGTAAGGCATTTGACACAGTCTCCCACAGCATCCTCACAGCTAAATTGAGGGAGTGCAGTCTGGATGATCGGGTAGTGAGGTGGACTGTGAAATGGCTGAAGGAAGAAGCCAGAGAGTTGTGGTCGATGTGGCAGAGTCTAGTTGGAGGCCTGTATCTAGTGGAGTGCCTCAAGGGTCAGTACTGGGGCCAGTATTATTCAATATATTCATCAATGATTTGGACGAGGGAATAGAGTGCACTATCAGCAAGTTTGCTCATGGCACTAAGCTGGGAGGAGTGGCTGATATGCCAGAAGGCTGTGCTGCCATCCAACGGGACATGGACAGGCTGGAGAGTTGTGTGGGGAAAAATTTAATGAAATATAACAAGGGCGAGTGTAGAGTCTTACATCTGGGTAGGAACAACCCCAGGTTCCAGTGTAAGTTGGGGAATGGCCTATTAGAAAGCAGTGCAGAGGAAAGGGACCTGGGGGTCCTGTTGGACAGCAGGATGACCATGAGCCAGCACTGTGCCCTTGTGGCCAGGAAGGCCAATGGCATCCTGGGGTGTATTAGAAGGGGGGTGGTTAGTAGGTCGAGAGAGGTTCTCCTTCCCCTCTACTCTACCCTGGTGAGACCACATCTGGAATATTGTGTCCAGTTCTGGGCCCCTCAGTTCCAGAAGGACAGGGAACTGCTGGAGAGAGTCCAGCGTAGGGCAACAAAGATGATGAAGGGAATGGAGCATTTCCCTTATGAGGAAAGGCTGAGGTAGCTGGGTCTCTTTAGCTTGGAGGAGACTGAGGGGTGACCTCATTCATGTTTATAAATATATGAAGGGTGAGTGTCATGAGGATGGAGCCAGGCTCTTCTTGGTGACAACCAATGATAGGACAAGGGGTAATGGGTTCAAACTGGAACACAGGAGGTTCCACTTAAATTTGAGAAGAAACTTCTCCTCAGTGAGGGTGACAAAGCACTGGAACAGGCTGCCCAGGGGGGTTGTGGAGTCTCCTACTCCGGAGACATTCAAGACCTGCCTGAATGCCTTCCTGTGTAACCTCATCTAAGAGTTCCTGCTCCGGCAGGGGATTGGACTAGATGATCTTTCGAGGTCCCTTCCAATCCCTAACATTCTGTGATTCTGTTTGAAACGTTTGCCTTTTCAGATAAATTTGTGTTTTCCTCAGTTAGAAAAACAAACAAACAAACAACCCCCCCAAAAATGGTTGAAAGTTATGGAAAAAAATGAGCACTTTGAACTGTTTTCCTGTAGGCAATATTCAGAACTAAGAGACAATTCAGGTGTTTAGAGACTCATCATGTTTGGAAAGAAACCAAGAAATGCCAGACTAGGGGGCTGGGAAACTCTGGGAACAGCAAGACAAGAGGAACAGCAGGAGGTTTTTCCTGGGGAACCAAGTGGCAGAGGAAGCGTCAGAGACACCCACCAGCTGTGCCCAGCGCATGGCCACCAAGGGCAGGGGCAGTCCCCTGGGTCTCCTGGGCACCGGGACTGCCTTGAGGCCAGCAGTAGCCCAAAGGCTTCCTGCAAAGGGTGCTGGGCGGGGCTGTGGTGGGCGGGGCTGCACCTGTTGGGCTCTGTCACCCCGATGTCATTGGGCCACCACCCGGCAACACTGAGGTCACAATGCCCCGGGCCAGTAGCAGAGGGTGCAGCCTCGCAAGTCCACTGCCAGAGCTGGCCTGGAGGCAACCCCAAGACAAACAAGAAGTCCTTGTGGAGCTGGTGGCATCTCTTGATGGGGACTGATGGAGGAAGTCCTGGAAGAGGCTGCTGGAGGTTCTCCACTGCAAGGCCAGCTCCTGGCAGGGCCACCTTCCGAGCTTATTTGGGGGACAGAAATCCTGGTGGGCTGGCTAGTAGTGGCAAGAGGAAGGGAATGCCTTCTTGAGGAGCACTGCAGAGCTCACCATCCTCATCCGCTGTGGAGCCAGGCTCAGCAGCCGTAAGAAGTGGGATGCCCAGATGTTGCAAGGGGCTCCAGTGCTCCCAGCCCCATCAGAAGAAGGCCCATGCCTCCTTCCACAAAGTGACAGAGCCAGTGTCTGGGCTGGGACACATTGATGGGTATTGGATGCCCTCTGCTAGCGCAGGGCTGGCAAGAAATGTCATCAGAGATTTCCTCAGCATGTACTGCTGGGGAAAGGAGGAGGTAGGAAGAGAGGAGAAACCAGGAGAAAATAGGAGAGGTGAGAAGAAGAGTTCAGCTGGAAGAGACCTACAATGATCGCGTAGTCTGACTGCCTGACCCCTTCAGGGCCGACCAAAAGTTAAAACGTGGTTTTAAGGGCATTGTTTCTTAAACGCTGGCAGGCATGGGGCATCACCCAGGTCTCCAGGATGCCTGTTCCAGTGATTGACCCCATTCGTAGAAAAGAAAAGTTTCCTCTTGTCAAGTCCAATGCTCCCCTGATACACACAGCTTTGAGCCATTCCCAATGCAACCTGGTACTGGGTACCAGGGAGAAGAGATCAGCACCTCCCTCTCCACTTGTCCTGCTCAGAAGCTGTAGAGAGCAATGAGTTCCCAGAAGCTGTAAGAAATAGGATGTAGAGGGGTTACAATGGGTTGCAGTGCTTTAAAGCACCCACTGGTATCCCACCATGCATGGGAAGGATCCTTGCCCCCAAGGTCCATTGGGCTGGGGTTATTTGGGCACTCTCGGAAGCTCCAGGTCAAGGGAGAATAGGGCTAGGGTGTCCCCTGGGCAGCAGAACCAGCCTGTGGGCCAAGGAGCCAGGTCTCGCTC
The DNA here is from genome assembly GCF_963082525.1 of Nesoenas mayeri. NCBI lineage: Eukaryota > Metazoa > Chordata > Aves > Columbiformes > Columbidae > Nesoenas > Nesoenas mayeri. The sequence goes on from NC_137543.1 coordinate 118,369,211, forward strand.
CCATGCTCAGGGATAGCCGATCGCCAGCACTGGGGTCAGGAAGGAATTTTTTCCCCCGGGGCAGATTGGCCCTGGTCCCCGGGGGTTTTTTGCCTTCCTCTGCAGCATGGAGCATGACCACTTTGTAGAGCTCCTCTGGTCCCTTTTGGCTCGGTTCCTGCCTGCTGCTCATGCACCACGAAGATGGCCTGTCGTGTCCTGCAGCTGGGGGAGGAAGGCTTTTTTCCCCCACGAGAGTATTAAGTGTCTCCGTGGGTTTTTTGCCTTCCTCTGCAGCAGTGAGCACAGCTCCTCGGCCCTGGGCCACCTTTGGGCCATTGTGGCTGGGTGCCTGCTGCTCCTGCTCCACGAAGGTGGCCCTCGTGCCCCGCATCCGGGGGGAGGAACTTCTTGGATTCCCAGGTTGAGCCCCCAGGGTGCTCCCGGGGTCCACCATGGTCTCCCAGGTTGAGCTCCAAGGGTGCTCCCGGGGGTCCTCCACGGACTCCCAGGTTGAGCCCAAAGGGTGCTCCCGGGGTCCATCAAAGCCTCCCAGGTTGAGCTCCAAGGGTGCTCCCGGGGGTCGTCCACGGCCTCCCAGGGCGGGCCCCGAGGGTGCTCCCGGGTGTTGCTTCTCAACCTCTGTCGCATTGAGCACAGCCCCTGTTCAGGGCTCCTCTGAGCCCTTTGCCCTCAGGTCCTGCCCACTGCTCTTGCATTTCCAAGGCACCGCTGGTGTTCTGGATCTCTTGGTCTCTCTTGCCCAGGGCAAGTTTGCAGCAGGAGCCAGGGAACCAGCTCTACTCTTCCCTGGGCTCCATTTCCCCAGGGCTTCTTGCTTGGCCAGAGCAGCCCGTGCTTGAAGGGGCTTCAGGTTCGTCGCACCATCCGCAGCTGCCACTTGTCAGCTCTCCCTGCGGGCAACACAAGCGCCGGACAGGGGTGAGAACGCTTGTTGTGCATCCCAGGCCAAGAAGCCCAGCGGCGGAGCAAGTTTCACAAGTCCAAAAGCCAGCTTGTCATTGCTGCGTGTCACACTTTGGAAAAGAACCCACGGTACCACACAACTTCTTTTCTTCTTCTTTTGTGTGTGGTGGGTCCTGATCCTTATTCTTCTCGTTCTCACTCTTCAGGAACCAGGACGGCTTGGCCTGTGTTCCTGCTCCTGCCCTTGCAGCGCTGTGGCTTGCCTTTGCCAGGCTGCAAAAAAATAAAGCACAATCCTGTTTCCACTTGTATCCTTTGTGTTCTGTGTCCTTGAAATTGGTTTTGGAGCTAAAGCCCTTTTGGTATTTCAGTCAAATAGTCACATCTTTATTCGACTCATTCAAATGTACACAGAACAGCATCACTGTGCTCTCTTAGGTCTCGGTATCTGCACCACGAGCTCTGAGCCAGGCCTGAGGGCTCCATCCAGGAGAGCGTTCTCCGGCAATCGGGCTGCACTTGTAACATCACCCACTCCCAACCGCTCTGCACTGTTACAATATTACATCCTTCAACAAATGAGCCGGGGATAGAAACATTGGAGATGTTTTTGGAATGTTCCTGTCATTAAAGGAAAGTGAAGCAGGAACTAAGCTTTCTCACAACTTACTTTAAAAGAAGTATCACTTTGGTGGCCAGTGATAGAACAAGGGGTAATGGGTTCAAACTGGAACACAAAAGTTTCCACTTAAATTTGAGAATAAACTTCTTCTCAATGAGGGTGACAGAGCACTGGAACAGGCTGCCCAGGGAGGCTGTGGAGTCTGCTACTCTGGAGGCATTCAAGACCCGTCTGGACACATTCCTATGTAACCTCATCTAGGTGTTCCTGCTTTGGTAGGGGGATTGGACTAGATGATCTTTCGAGGTCCCTTCCAATCCCTGACATTCTGTGAGTCTGTGATTCTTAGGATATCACTTGAGAGTGTTTTAAAGATCTTGGAAATCTAGTAGCTGAATTGCTTACCTTTTAATCAAAGAATATTAATATAAAAAAAGAGCATGAAGTGATTTTGATCTGATTGAAAACAGTTACTGAAAGCAAGTCTTTCCTTTGACATATGGTTACTATAATACTTCCATATATATATTGCAAATTTACTGTAAGGATCTGATCTGCATTCTCGGTGTGCAACAGCTCTACTAGGGATAATACTTTCAGAAGTCGCTGGAATGCCTTGGTAAATGAGAGAAGGCTTCAGTTTGGAGAGCCACTGGAATTCTGCAGACACACTAGGGAAATGCTACTCTGTAGCCATTAGATGATTTTAACTGAGCAGCTAGTTTTGAATGGATCCTTTACATCAGGGGTGTCATACTCATTTGCAGTGGGGGCCACATCAGACTCGCGGTTGCCTTCAAAGGGCCGAATGTAATTTTAGGACTGTATAAATGTTACTACTCCTACATCTATACAGTCCTAAAATTACATTCGACCCTTTGAAGGCAACTGCAAGCCTGATGTGGCCCCCGCTGAAAATGAGTATGACAGCCCTGCTTTATGTAATGGGTGTTTCTGTCTCTCTCTGTTTGCAGAGTGTCCACGGTGAAGGTGCTAATGTGCTCAGTGTATTTGCTGTTCAATAAAATTTAAGTGGCAAACAAGATTCTTCAATAAATATTGATTTCCATTTTTATTGTAAACTTGTGACCAGCCAGCTGGTGATATTTCTTCTTCCTGATTTAACCTTATATGAACAAAATCTTATGGAAAGAGGATTTTTCTCTCTGAGTGGCATAGAAAATGCCTCCTCTGATAAAGTTTTTTCCCTTGTTGCTCTGAAGGGGAAATGTGGAGAGATTCTTCCATTTTTTGAGTGAAGATAGGTGGGCTTTGTATAATTATGATCATTTGTAGTAACCATCACCCTTTTGGAGCAGCTGTAGAGTTTATGCAGGGAAGTTTAATGGATGCATTTGACTCAGCAGTCCAGATCTACTTTCTTCCTTCTCCTGCCAGCTAAATCAATCCTATCCCAACTCAAAATGCATCTGTTTATCTTGGAGGCAAAGAACGTTAGTGCCACACTGTGTGTGTCCTCTGCATTCCACCTCTCATCCATTAAACCCTATTCTAGAGCAGCAGACTCAGCTGTCTGTAGCTGGCAATAGGAGTGACATTGCAGTGCTGCCAAAAAAGATTGGGAAGCTGGCCAAGGTGGAGACAGGACAGAAGGGCTGTGGTAAGTTTGGCAAAGAAAAAGTAAATACAAATGGAAAGTCAGAGATAGACAGTTTTGAAAAGAGTTTAATGAGAACTGCTGCTTACTGTGTTGTGGCTTTGTGTTGTTTTGTTGGTTCTATTTAGGTAGAATGCTGGCTTCTATCTTCTCAAAAGTCTCAATCCTGCAACATGTTAAATGTCTTAAGTTCCACCAAGGGGGTGTTTAGGGACAGGAACACCTTGCTCTGTTCATAACCAATATCTAATGGTCTATATCCTTTTCTTCCCGGTCTCATGGTTTTTGTGGTCCTTCTTGTCCGTGCTGTTGCCACAGTGGCAACAGTTGTCCCACTGAACACCATAGAATAATTGAGCTAAAGGCATTAAAAAGTGCTTTTCTGGCACAAAATGCCTTTATTAGATCTAAACTGCTGGTTCTAAAGGTGACAGGATTTTGACTGTGGTCAGTCTGGCTGTGGAACTGCCAACCACTTGAATCTCACTTGCAGACATCGCTGTCACTCCAGAAGGGAAGTAGTTGGTATGTTTTGGTTATTGGCAAGATGAGCTATATATTGTGCCATATACCTCTTTCTGAACTATGGAGCCTGTGGGTATAGCTACTGTGTTGGCAGTAGAAGACAAAGCAAATATCCCAAATCTTTGGGACAGAACATTGGCTAATTGAAAAAGAGTAGCCCTTCCCCAGTTTTACAGGAGCTCTTTTCTGTCATAGTAACTGTACATTTAGGCCCTATAATGTCTGCTCTGAAGACAAGAGTTGTGTGTGGCTTTGATTTGGGCTTTTTTTTGAGGCAAAAAGGGAGAAGGGCTGTAGTCTTACTGTCTCTGGTTTGGAAAGACTGAGAGTCTTGAATAGCCAGGCTCATTGGCTCTCTTGGTGATTACTTGAAGGTAATTTTTGAGTCCTACAAGCAACAGGTAAATGAGCTTCATTGCTTGATGTGGGGACTGTGTTTTGATTTGGAAGCAGTGAAGTAGAAGCCAGTGCAGTAATTTGTACCTAAGAATTTGTTCATCTAAGGTGGAGAAGTGTAGGAAATCCTAAAAATTGTTGTTTGGATAAGCATAGACTGTGTGAAGGGCAACGTGCTACAGCAAAAGAGAAGTCCACTGTGGAATTTGCTTTCCAGCTGAAGATATTTTCCCTTGTTTTAAAATGTGGCTTGTAGAGCTGATAGCTGTTTTGACTCCTCACAGTCAGTAGGGAGACAGCTAGCCAGAGATGCTAGCCCTGCCCTCGGTTATTGGTAAACTCCATACTCACAGGTGTATATATGGTCTCCTTATAGCAGACTGGTGTGTATAAGCATTCGTGATCTTGCTTGTTTGAGTAGTAGTAAGAATGGACTGAATAGGCACAAGTAAGTGCTAATAGTTTTATAGTACCACAGACTACCAAACAATATGTAGCTCCTATTTTCCACGCTCTTTCCATCATGAACTGGATTACCCAAATGTTTGAGTTCTGACAGTCATAGTACTGTATCAGGCCAAACTTAAGGGATTCACCTGCTTCTGTGTGCTTAGACCTTGAATGACAGCTGTATATGATGGAACATTCTTAGAGAGGTGAGTGGTAAAGGAAAATAAAGTAGAAAGCTTACAACTAGAAAGTGTATTGTGGCAGAGACCAGAACAACATAAAAAGTGTAACAGTGAAGAATACATCAATGATTTCCCCAACCTAGTCTTCCAACACCACCAGATAAGGACAGAAGCAGGACATCTCCATCTTCATTAACAGAGGGGGAAAGAGGTGAATGGTGTGGTCTTTGAGTTATTTGCTGTTTGGGCATGTCAGATTCTTGGACATGCAGAGATTTATGGTTGAGAAGCTGAGGTGCGGTTTGACATTCTGCGTTGGGGTATTTTAAATCAGCTCACGCTTTGGGTAGCGTATTTCACCTTCTTAGAATGAAACACACTGCACTATTTCAATACAAAAAGTGCTCAGTTTCTCTTGAGGGCAGGTCCTGGTTTTGCTGGTGCAGTGGTGGGTACCTTCCAGTTTTGTGCCAGGTGAGATAATATCGGGCAACTGGCTAAGGTAGCCTAGATTGAAATGGTTTCTCCTTTCCTGTAAAAACTTTGCCTTGTTCTAATGCCAGCTAACTGGCTACTGGTCGTTAGTTAAATGATGCAGTTTTAAACATTGTTTAATATTTTTATGTGCTATTGTTTTTTTGTATTGCAAATGAAAAGGACATTGGAATGACAGAATAGGGCTGAATTCCTCCTACCTGGTGTGTCAGCTTAGGAGTTTTCAGCCTGTGGGTCCTTGCAGGACAGTATCAAAAGTTCCTTGCCTTTAGGTATTGATAAGTGAAGTATTAGCATTTCCTGAAATGTACCAGTACAAATGGCATGGTTTAAATAAAAATATTTTTTCAGGGCAAAAATTGAAATACCTGAATACTGCGTGAGAAACAGAGTGATATTTGGGCAAAATATTTTGAGTTTTCACGGCGTCAGATTAAAAAGATTATTCTGTGATCTTTTAACCTTTGTTAGACTAAATTTAGTGTAATCTGAACTATGACTTTTTTTTACCTTAAATCTATTTTTGAGGAAGCATTTTCCACTTTATTTTTTTTTTTGGCAAAAACTTCTATATGACCTTCTATCTAATTCTAAGGATTATATTACTTCTCTGTTTGTAGATGGGGAGAACAAAATGAAGCTTTGATGTCTTGGGGCTTTTATCTTGGTGTAAGGGGAGTTCGAGGCTATTGTTTAGAAAAGAATACAAAACAGAGAACATATTTCAAAGACAGAAATTGAAGATGAGAATACTGGAGATGGGGCTGTAGAAAATACAACTTTTGCTCTGAGCTGACTTTTTGGTTATTGCTTTAACTACTAAGGAAAGGCAAGGCCAACATCCACCTGACATGCAGGCTCCAGCAAAGTTGAAACTTACAATCTATGTGACAAATAACAAAACCGTGATATTGTTAATGAAACGAAGAACTTTTATTAGAGTCTGTGTCAGTAAGTTTGTTTCCAAACTGCTTTTGGCTTTCCTAAACAATTTCATTTAATGGGCAGATTTGAATTCTCTTCATTTTGGACATCAGGTTGAGGCTAAGGCAGTAGTTTTTCTAGCAAACCACGAGGTTTCATGTAATAAGAAATATGGATTGTAAAGGCCAGCGGATAGATAAGCTGAGGAAACAAATATTAATTCCCTTAAAATGGCACAGCAATTTTAATTAAAGTTTTAATTTCAAAATACTGCAGAGAGAAATTGTAACCCATTTTGAGCAATCGGAAGGTAAAAGCAACTTTAAATATTTATTTTTTTCAGTGCAATCTTTGAACAGAATTCTGAGGGGAAAAAAATCTCCAGATACCATATGTCTGAGTTCAAATCTGTTCCCTGACTAAAAGGAGTTATTCAGGAATTTAAAAAATACCAAGGATTGAAAGATAAGGTTTTAAACAGTCCTCTCTATTTATGACTGTATTCTAAGCTGCCTTTCTACTCAAAAACATCATTATAACAACGCAGACTAAACTTGGATTAATTTATTTTACCTTTCTTGATTGTCCCTTAAAGGAATGCATGGGAAGTACTACACCTCCATGAAAGATGTTTGTCCCTGTATTAATAGTTCCTCTGTAGGCAATGTGTTAATGACTTGTTGAAGGGCTTGCAGTTTTGTTCAGAAGATTTGACCAGCTGAAGTTGTCATGCATTGCAAAGGCTTTTCCTGTAAAGTCATTTATGGATGCAGCTGCAGTTAGTATATGCTGCTTGTTTAATGTAACTACAGTCTTCTAAAACCTGCCTTCTGCCAATAACATGCAAGATATGTCAGTGATCCTTTTCCTCCTTTTTCTTGAATTGCTTTAATTGAGTTAACCAGACTGCCTTCTGATACACAGCAGCTAAGTCCATCAGTGAAGTCACAGGGAGTCCTGGAAGGATCCGAGGACGAGCTTTGTTCGATGTGAAGAGGAGAATGCTAAGGGGAGGTGGTCTTAGTGCTGTTCCCAGAGAAGACTGAGCCAGGTTCTTCTTGGAGGGACAGTGGTTTGATGAGTGGCAACAGGCACAAGTTGCAACCAGGAAAATGACAATAAATTGTTCACAGAGATGGTAGTCGATCATTGGAATAGAGGCCTAGAGAGGCTGTGGGGTCTCCATCCTTGGAGATGCTCAGAACTTACCCGGACTGCAACTGCTTGGAGCCTAGGGGTTGGAATAGAGACCCCCTAGAGGTTCCTTTCAACCTAAATTGCTCTTCTCAAACAGTTCACCTGCATTAACTGTGTTGAAGACCTAGTGCAATTTGACTTTAGCAATACATTATCTTGTCAGATGTTGAAGCATCAGTGACTGAGAATTAAAGAGCTCCTTTGTGGTATCATTGTCTAATGTGATGTAGGTATATTCATACTACTCTGAGATATTTTCTTAGGCAACCTGTCTCACTGGGAAGCATCATCTTGGCAGATGCCTGAAGTGTAAAGGTGGTCATAGATTACTTACCATAGATGGAAAGAACATAGCTGTTCAGAGGTGGAAAAAAGAGGAGGAATGGAAAAAAAAAAGCTGAAACTTCATATCTGAAGTAGTAGCTAAATAAGAAGCGCTGCAGTAACCCTTGACTGAATCAGTTTTCTTAACATTTTGCAAAATGCCCATGTTCCTGAAAAGGGGAAAATTAAAAGCCAGATCAGAGGGTAATTCAGGTAGGAAATGCACTCTCATGCCAGGCTTTCTAGCTTATGGTAAAAATCTCATGAGAATAATTGGAGTTTTCCTCCAGTAAGTATTAAATCTTTGTCCACGCTGTTTCTACCTTCAATTAAGTTAATGTTTAAGATGTCTCTTTTTATGTGCTTCATTTAATAACATATTACACAAGTGAATCATTTGAGGAATTCTTCAGTGAAATACAGAAATAATTTTCATGCAACATCAGCAAATTAACATCTTACTTTCATGTATTACTCCGACTTAATATCCCACTCAGTCTTTGTTGATGTATTTATTCCAAAGTTAAAGCCATTTAGAACACTAAATGATATGACTGTGTATTCCATCTTATTACAGACTTAGTGCAACAGCAGTCAAGCACCGGGTTATTGTATAACCCAGTTTTTGTAGAGGGTAGAAATTATAGGTAAAATTTGCATTTTGGCTCCAGAACATAAAGAATGTCATACACAATTCACTGGGTCAGATTTGAATTGCTATAATGTTTGTAATTGGCAGACAGTGGTTATAACTAAAACAGCAAGATGCTTTTGAAAGGCCATACTTTTTCAGAATGTTTTAGAACTTTTAGTACATCTTTCCATACATATCCAGGGCTGGATTTGTTATCACAGATCCATATGCAGAAGCATTTAAAGGTCTGTTGCTGAGACTTTGATATTGTGAGGACTTGCATTGGCTATAAACTATGTTCTCTAATGTTCATTTGTGTGGTTTTTGTTTGTTCTTTTCCTCTCCAAGTATTTTTACCTATAGAGACTGCTGGCACTAGAGAAAAAAATGTAAAACAAGTCTTCTGGTAGTTAAGAGGAACAAAAATTAAGAACTTGGGTTCCATACTCATAAAAGCCTTTCAAATCTCTTCCATCTGAACATCCCTTACACTTGCATAGGCAGAAGCATGTTCACGTGTTAGAAAAATAGTTATATGAAATTGTGATTACGTCATTTTTTAAAAGTAATCAAAAAATCTGTCTGACTATTGGACCTATTTGCACTAGATCAGTGCAAAGCAGAGATGAGACATGGATAAACACAGAGTACATATTAAATACCTTGTATAGCTGGAGTATTTAAACACCAGTTTGAATATCATCTGTTAGTACAGTTGCATTTTGGTTACTGTCAACATTCATATTCCTAATTCTAAAATATGTAGGTATAGAGCCTGATGGCTATCCTTTTAAAGTTAAAATCCAGATATAAATACTTGAACAGGGAAGACATTGCTTTGTGTTCTGAGCAATGATCAGGTTGTAGTGTGTTCTCAATTTTGTGTTTACTTTAATTTTTGGCAGCTCTCATGGATACTTGGAAACCAGTTTAGTTATCACTACTTCTTTTTGGCATCATGGGCTGTCTACTGAGGCTTCTCTGTGGGCTTCTACTCTTCTGTGCTCTTAGGAAATATCAATCTCTTAATGAGCACAAAGAGTTTAAGCAGGTTTGTTTTGCTGTTTCTCTTACTAGTGAGGTCAGGAACAAGACAGTACAAGCTCTTACCAGTCAAGTGTAGGTTGTGCAGCTAGTGTGGAGGGGATGACAGGCACTACCAGATGTTGCAGTTTGGCTTCACACCTTTATTTTTACCAAAACTCTTAAACATCACTTTTGAGTGAAGTGCTGACAGCTCTTTTATTTAGGCTTCTAAAGCTTGCAACTCTTCTGATATTCCAAGCAAACCAACACTCAAGTGAAATGCTTGTTTTCTTTCATCTGTGGTTCACTTATACTCCTGTAATTTATCCTTAGGGAGAAGATTGTCGTCTTCTGAAGTCTTCCACCACCATGTAAAGGGGACTGTTACAACATGGTGACCCTGCTTTGCCATTCCTTATCTGTGTTATCTCTCTAGTGCTTTGCAGCTGTCTTTTAATAAACAGTATAAGAAAGCCAATAAATTTCTGTCCGGAGAGTGATCATATTCAGCAGAGGGAAGGTGTGGAAGAGAATTATCAGCTTTACAGATTTGGAGAGAAAGCCCAGGAATGTCTTTAAAATTTCAATCCATAGAGCACCATGCCTTAGACAATCTCTCCACAGCTCTTGCGATTGCAGAGTGGAAACTTCTGTCTGGGACATCAATACCAGCCTCTTGTCTCTTCTCTGTTGAGTGCTATCACTGCTGGCTTATTTGTGTTGTTTTGTCTCTGTCATTTTAACTAGCAGCTACAGCGGATGGTTCATTTACTTTATTGCACTTTGTATAATTTTGTTCTTCAAAGATGTATGAATGTAGGTGAAGCCCTGTGCAGCATGTGCCCTTATCTTAGAGGTAGTGCCTGCTTAATGTAAACTTCATTAAATACCCTCCTACCAGGCAGTGATGTCAAGATCAACAGTTGTTACCCTGTTCTTGTGTGTGGCTGCTGGCAGTAGGTCTTCATCAGTACTGATGATATGAGGGGTTTTTTTTTGGTGTGCATTATTTAGGAACTGAGATCCCCTTCCCTCCACCTCCAAACTCTCTAATAACTAGCAGAGCTGAATTGTTTTACCCTTTTGTTGTCAGTATATGCTGACAAAGACTGATGGTGACTTGCAGACTTCACAACTCCTGTGTATACTCCCGGTTTCCTTTTAGAAGAGCTTAAGAGACAATCTTGTGTCAGAGAAAGTGTTGTAAAACACATTCAAAGTATCTTGCTTCTAATCTGTTTAGTAGTTGACAACAAAGATGTTTCTCATGTCCCAGAACTCCTGAGGGAGAGAAACATTTGAAAACTCTTGGTGTCTTAGATTCCCAAAGTTTATTATCGAAAGTGATGTTAAGCCAAAGCTTTGCACTGTGTCAGGGAGAAGTATTTCCACTATAGCATTGCTGACACAGCTGTGGTACTTCCAGGGCCCAGGTTAGCATCGGTGTGAGACTATGCTCTGTTTTGGCATATGAGGACCCAGCTTTGGTAGCTTGGTAGAACAGTATTCCTGTGGAGTATGGAAATGCCAGCAGAGGAATAGCAAAGCAATGGCAATGTGTTTGGTGCCGATAGGACCTTTCATTGACAGCATGCTCCAATTACTTTATGAATCAATTTGATACCAAAAATAGCTACTGGCTTCTTTGCAAATTGAGTCTGTTGTGGTATGGAAGCACTATGTAAGGAGCAGGATATAGTTCCATAGAGGAAAGTCAGACTAAGTTAGTAGAAATGAATTTAGGAAAGAAGCGAGCACTTCCAATATAAATATAATTTTGCTGGCAGAGCTGCTTCTCCTTTAGGATTTTCTGGTGCCTGCAGTTGGAGTTGCGGTCTGATTATATCACTTGCTGATTTAGCTGAGACAGTGGCAATGTGTGGTTGGCCTAAGTCATATGGGTGACTCTTCAAACATTTGATCAGAGATCTTTAAAAGAGAATAGGAAGTAAGTAAATGACAAGAAGGTGAGAAAGGCTTATGCTCTTAGAATAGTGGTACAAGCCTGATTTGCTGTCTTTTAACCTCCATTACAAAGGAACAGACCTCAGGACTGGCTCTATTCAGCAGGCAAAGCCAGCCATTGCCCAGCAGCTTCCTGAGGGCAGTCAGGCTGCTCCTGCTATATCGGAGTCCTGGGAGGCCATAGGAGTTCTGGTTGCTGCTGAGAAAGGGATCAAGGATGTTGGTAGAGCAACTGTGAAGTGAGAGAGCACCTGTGTGCAGCAGTATCTGTTGCCCCTTTCTTCTGCTCCTTTCCTACCTGACAGATCAACTTGTCATTAAAGCTCTGTCCCAGTTTTGTGCTCAGCATGGCCCCAAGAACATTCCTGTGTAGCAGATAAATGCAGTTTTTCTCACACTGCTAAGAAGCCCTGAGCCAACTTGTAGTAAGTGTACCTTCTGGTTGCATTGCAAATGCAGGAGCTGAATGGTGAATAGGAAGTTCTTCCTCACTGTTCTTGATGTGCTCGTCTTTGGATTAGCAGCAGAAAGCAGCTCCTCTTGGAGAATCATTTTTGTGCTGCAGGGAAAGCTGTTATGGCCATCTGTTGAGGAAAATGAGCAGTTTGCAATATGTTACATCTGTAAATGGATAAACTTTTCCAAGCATTACATGTGTTTATATACATATTTTGATGTAATTGAGTATAACTGAGGAACACAACTTGCTGCTTCATTTCCCTGTAGCTGGTAGCCAGTGTGCTTTTGCAAGGTGGATAGTGGGTAATTCTAATTTCAAATGTATTTTATGTATGTGTAGATGATAATGCAAGGATTAACACAGTAGACTCATAATCTTACATGTTCAGAATTGGCTAATTATTTAACCAGTGATTTTGGCTCAAATGTGTTCTGAAGGCTCTCATCTGGGTTTATTTGGTAGCAGAATTGTGACTGCTACACCTTGGAGTGCTGGGATTATTTGCTTTTGTTCTAGGCTTATCTTTCTCTGAAGTATAGTGGAATATCAATTCAACTCAATTCCTTAAGATTCTTGAATAAGTAAATATATTGGAAGGCTTCGGGGTTCTTGTTAAGATGAACACTGTTTTATTTTCCCTCTAGTACCTAATTGGGAGAACTGATTTTAAAAAAAAAAGCAGCAGACACATGTCCTTACAGTGAATAAACTAATAAACTTTTTTTTCATTTATTTCACTGATATATCGCTTAGTACAAGCAACAGACTAAAATGGCAAAGCTAAGAAAATTGTAATGACTTTTAGTGATAAGCAGTCAAATACATATCACATGGTAGTAACTTTGAAATTGTTGATGAGAAGGAGGTTCAATTACATGTTTGTGATTCATTGTGTTTACATATCACTTGCATTTGCAAACCACACGTGGTTTGCATATAATAGGTTGGCTGTTTTGTGAAACTCCTCAATATTGTGTTTGAAGTGGACTCAATGGTCCTGAGCTTTTCAGCGTATCAGTGCCTAATCCCTGTGCTTACAGCTACCCGTGCTTCAGGTGTCATCTCAACAGTAATGCAGCAGACTCCTGAGACCCACTAGCCAAACCACCAGGGAAATGATTTTCTTATTTGGCAGCCTGAATTTTACTGGGGCTTCATGTTACTCAGTCCTGCTCATAAATCCTCAGTTCATGGAGTCATGTTATTGGACAGTTTGAACTTTATGGCATTTCTTTTCTTTTAAAATATATTTTTAACTTTTATAGTTGTGCAAAAGAGCTATAGAACATCCGTTCTAATGGCTTTGCAAAGGGAAGTGAAATCAAGAAAGAATCCACTTTCTTTAATGTTTTCTGAGATGAAATATGCCTGTTTCATGATTTGGAACACCAGGACTGTTTAGTGGTTTTGCTTGGCATTATTGAGTTCTAGGTGAAGGCTTTGGACAGGCATGTTTAAGGAAACAAGGTTGTGGATAAGAGGAAAACTGTGGGGCTAGCTGTTATGGCGTGTCAACATATAGATTAGTCAGTCTGTTTTCTCTCTGACTTCCACACTGTTCCCTATGAAATATACTCCATTATCCTATTAAGACACCTTGCTGTGTTTTATAAACAGTAAAAAAAAATGCACCCTCCATACAAAAGCCCGTAAGCTAGCCTTGCTGTGGGAGAGGCAGACTCCTTGTGACTGGTACAAATCCAGAGAACGTAAATAAAGCAAACTTTGGATAATTCTGTGGAAAATCTCCGCTGTCTGCTAAAAAGCATTGATACTACTTTCCAGTAGCAGAGGACCCTCTTGTCCGGATTTGTCCCTAAGGAGCTTCTTTTGATCCCTTATCTGTTCAGTCTTTTGGTTTTTGTATCAATGATTTTTAGTTTTCTCTTCTCCTGCATATTGCAACGTTGTAAGCAGAAGACAGTGGGACCTTTGAGAAGAAAGAGGTGATTGATGCCATTAACTACATAGTAAAGGAACAAGGGACAATCTTATGTTTGCACCTCTAATAGAGGATAATAGACTATATGTGTACTTTAGTTGCTGACTCTTACAGGTGCTTTGCATTTCATCAAGTGGGTCTGACTACAGTGGGCACTACTCAGAACATCCAGAATTGGACACATGCAACCATCTCCCAATGTTCCAGTTATTGTGGGCTTTTCCCCTCCCTTGACTGAAAAGGGGTTATTTGTATAGGTATAGCACACTTTTGTACAGTGTTCTGTCACACAGTAGATATCTCAATTTCTTTCCAGGGACTTTCCGTTCTCCCCTTATAATTGAACCAGCTGGTTCTATGGTAATGAGTCCTTTTGAACTGTCAGTGTGTGTATATTTCCATTTACACTGCTGGCACTTGTTCTGAACCTTCTCCCCTTCTGTCCAAATAAATTACTTACACTATCAGATCTGTCTCATTGTTCACAGTAGCACTGCAGTAGATACTCCAGATCCTCTTTGCTTACTGAGTTTATTACTCATTTTGCAAAAGGCTCTTTAAAACTTTGGTAGGTGTAACTTCAAATAATCCTCATTAATTGTTGTATGAGTCAGAGAATCAAAAGGAAGGAGGAAAAAACCAAGATTTTTAATTGTATAAACTGCACTGTGGAGGGGTCTGGCTAACCTATTGACTTCTCGTTATATAGTGATTTATATTCCAATTAATTTTGACAGCTGGCATTTTGTCTGTATTAGCTGTGATCATTTAAACTTCTGTAGCAATTTATAATGTAGTTGATGTTGACCAGAATAATTTCTTAATACTGATATGAAAAGAGTCTTGTGCAGTGATTAGAGATACAGCTGATAATCAGGAGTCTGTGAGCGTGTACAAAGATAAGTTGTTGAATCACCATGTTTTGAGGCAGTACTGACTGTTCACGTGAACTAAGTTTCCAGAGACGCACAGAGAAAGGCCAAGGGGCAATGGTCACAGCTGCAACGAGGATTAGACCTAATGAAAAAAATAGTTCACAGTCAGGTTAGTCAAACAGTGTAACAGGGGTTACAGAAAACCCTCTGCTATGAAAATGCTGTGGTGAAAAAAATACTGCTTTACAGAGGAAATAGAAGGCAATGAACATCAGTTTCTGTGGCTGATCACTGGTTCCCAATCATTGATATACATTTGCAATAAAGATAGATCAATTTTCTCTAGTATTACCCTGGGCTCTTGCTTGCCTGTCTTCAGTCCTGGGTCAACCAAGTGTCTCAGCAAGTTCCTAATTAAGCACATGGGATATCAGTTTAATCAACTTGATGAATCAGGCCCTTCTGATGAATTCCTATATTTCGTCATTTGCACAAAGCTTATTTGCCAGCCACACAGCTGAGTGAGAATGGGTAGGTTTGCTTTTCAGAACCGAGGAACCCTTGGTGCTGACAACTGATAGAGTAATTCAATAAGACTGGGAATTCCCGATCACATAAAGTTTCTTAAAGAAAAATAATCGCTTATCGCAGTTAGTATCATGTCCTACATTCTGCTAGACTCGTAACAGGGAACTAAACAGAGGAACCTTTTAAAACTTTTCTTCCTGAACACCAAACATAATTTCATCCTTCTATATAAATCTTGCTCTTACTGTATTTTGTGTAACTTGGTCCAGCATCATAGTGGGGAATAGGATAGAAGCATATAAAATCTTCAAGGCCTGAGAAAAGCACATTTGAAGCCAATGAATAAGTTTAGAGGCATTTAGGTCAGGCCTCACGAGGTGGTTCTGAAGCATTTGAACCCTCTGTGCCTGGTGATTATTTTTTTCATTACTATGTTGCCAAATGATAAAATACACTGACAGAAGACAGGATTGCTTAGGGCACTATATTTCTCAGCTGCCCACTTTATTGAAATCAATGGGTTATTTACTCACTGACTGCTGTGGATCAGATCCTATTAAAAGTTTAGTATACTTTCAAAATGGCATTTTATTTGATCAGATTCTCCTTGTCACTTAAAGCTAGTGTTTCCACCTCAAAATGAACATGACTACTTATATTTTGATTTTGCCAGAGTTGTAACATAAATCAGGAATAGAACCAAAGGAAAGAACTTTCCTAGTGCTACAAGAACCACATTTCTTAATAACGTGGAAAAGTGGTTTTCCATCTCTTTCAAACCATGGAGCACTAACTGTTTTCCAGTAGAAGCTGGTAGTCTGAGTTTTATCAATTTTAAGCTACTAACTGTAGACTTGGTTTTCATATTTACTTCTATTAGATTGTAAACCCTGCAAGATCCGCAAACGGTAACTTCGAAGCTTTCCATAGAGTTCAGCTGCTTCTGTGTTTTGAACACTGTCTCTCCTGTATATAATTTATAAATATAATATAGGGAGCAGCTAGTGCTACAACATCCAGTTCTTTCAGGTCTCACCCTCTTTTGGAGGCACTTATTCACAGCTCTTATTTCATGTAACGCTACCATTAGTATTTCCCACTGCATGCTCATTCTGTAAATACATTAATATTTTACCTTTCCAGGAGCAGAGTCTTGCTGTTTACTTTTGCTATTGGCTCATATTCATTTCATGACCAGCGTGCTAGTAAAACAGATGATTCAGACACAGCCCTCAATATGTGGTGATGGGAAATCTGAAACCCCCAAATCCATTTGTCTAGACTTGGGTCTGGAGTATGGGTTTCTAAACAAGAAGCCCTGTTTTGAAATGCAGAGCATACCGGTTACTGCCTTTAATCTCAGCATCTTTCTCATTCCCTACTCATTTATTACATGAACTGAAGGTGAGGCTGAACATGCGTGTTTCCCTGATTCTTTGCAAGGTGCTGTAGAAAACAAATCGTACTTCACCCAGACAACTTGTATGAAAGGTTTGGAGATTTTGTGTGTGTATGTGCATGTAGGAGAGCAGATAACTTGAAAACTGAATTCAGATAACATCTTAGATTTATTTATTGGTGAATCTTATTGTTTGTGTGAGCTGAAATCAAGGTTTTTAGATCTCTGAGACGCATATACTGTTTGTATTTCACATCACAGACACTCTTACTTTGGTGGACATGAGATGACTAAACGTTTTTAAGCCATTCAGTCCCTCTGAGAGCAGAAAGACATAGCTGTCATATGTGTAATACTGGTTTTCAGTGTAATCCAATTATCTAGCCAGGCACAAACATCTGAAATTGTGTGCTGTTGCTTTAATGAAATATCTATGCATAGGCACCTTTATAGCACTAGTTACCAGGAAGACTGGGCTCATGTCTGTCTTTGCATTTTCTTCATGGTTTTGGAGCCAAGGGTCCCAAATCATAGATCAGTACCCCCCTGTGCTAAGCACAGGAAAAACAACAGCTCACGGAGGCAATCTGTACCCTAAAAGGTTTACAATTTGATTTGTATCCTACCTACTCACGAAGTAGTAGAGGTTGGAAAGGACCTTTGCAAATAATCTGTTTTAAACCCCTGCTTAAAGCAGGTTGCTCAGGGCAATGTCCATATAAGTTTTGGGTATCTCTAAAGATGGAGACTCCACAAGCTTCCTGAGCAGCTTTTTCCAGTGTTCAGCCAACCTTATGTTAAAAAACTTATTTTTCTTTAATCAGAATTTTCTGTATTTCAGTTTGTGCTGATTACCTCTTGTCCTGTCACTGGGTACTGCCTGAAAACAATTTGGCTTTGTGTTCTTTATTTCCCCACCCTTGTCAGGAATTTATATACATCAATAAGATCCTTCTAAGCCATGAATCTCTTAATGTCAAAGCACATGATTTTCTACTGAATCAACTCTAAGTATCACAGAATCACAGAATGTTAGGGATTGCAAGGGACCTCAAAAGATCATCTAGTCCAACCCCCCTGGCGGAGCAGGAACACCTAGATGAGGCTACACAGTATTCCAAATGTAGAATATTTTTGGGAGAATGGGACTGTTGAACTGTCTTCCAAGGTCTTCACTTTGTGTTCTGCAGGGTACATGGTGCTATCAAGGTCTTTAACTTTTTTTTCCTTTTACATAGTCTTCAAATTTCAGCACAGTGTCCTGTTTTTTCCAGCTGGTACTGTCTTCTTCCTTGCCCTTTCACCATGGAGAGGTGAAACCGTAAGCCCTGGTCTTGTCTCATCGTTCTGTGCAGTCTAGCGCTGGCTGATGAGCTTGCGTGAGAAGCATGTATTCATGAACTGTTTTCCTCTTTTCCAGAGGAAACGAAAGAGAACGCATGCAGCAAGGAACTGGAAACTTCAGTAGTATGTGACTTATCGCTTAGTTCACTTCAATATCTATGCTATTGCTTCTCTCTCATGGATACAGCTCTTAATCAGTGAACATTATAGACATGTGGACATTGAAGGAATAATGAGGTTCTAATGACGTGAAAAAAGAAGACTTTGAAGCAAAGAAAAATGAACAATTTATTCCTACATCAATAATCTACGTAGTTAATTGAGAAAAAAATCTTCTTATGCAATCTTACTTGTCTATGTTTGCGCAAAATAATACTTTTTTTAGCCATTTTTGGTAGGCTCAAAATCTATTTTCCAGGCCCTCAGCTTCCTGGTAACATGACTTCAGTATAACAGCCCAAGCTGTTGCTTATATTGAAAGAATAATATAATGGGACAAAAGAATAAGACTGTGGCTTGATCTTTTCCATTGATAAATTTAGAACTTGTAAGAGCTGAAGTAATGGTTGTAGTGCTAAAAAGAAATATAATTTTATACTTACCCGCTGTTCTAAAAAACAGTGTATAATTATTGTGGGAGGAAGAAAAATACATCTCTCCCCCTCACTCTTCTACTTTTCCCCCTTCT
This sequence comes from Nesoenas mayeri, assembly GCF_963082525.1. Classification (NCBI taxonomy): domain Eukaryota; kingdom Metazoa; phylum Chordata; class Aves; order Columbiformes; family Columbidae; genus Nesoenas; species Nesoenas mayeri. The sequence goes on from NC_137543.1 coordinate 118,387,711, forward strand.
CTTTAGTGTTGAAATCATCCGGTTTAATTAAATCACCAACCTATTTCTGCACAAAGGATGACATTTCATTAATGATATAAGATGTGCATGAGACAGAATTAACCCAATTTTCCAATGGATTTCAATTTGGAAAGGGCAACATGTAAAAATGTCTCGTGTATGTGTGGGATGAGCTTGTTGAGCAGCTTTCTGAAGGAGATGGGATTATAAAATGGTGAATAATTAGACAACAGTCCCTCCCCCTGCCTCAGTTTCTAACAGTCTTTTTGTAATCCCAGTTGATGGAAACTTAGGACCCTGACATCATATATCAGCGATATATTAGAAAGAGAACAAAAAAAAACCCAGACCTGTGATGATTGCTAGCAAAATAAATATAAATACTTATAATTTTCTGTGTTATTTTTAGTTAAATAAAATCCTTGAGTGGTTTGTCAAAGTTGCCACCACCTTAATCTGTTGTCTTTTCAGGGAAAAAAAAAAAAAGTAACAGAAAGAAGGAAACCGGTCTCCCAAACATTGTTTTGAATCATCACTTTTGGTAGCACTTTTCTCAGACACTTATTGTGATGCATAGTTGAGGTACCAGTTGTCAGGTCCCACTTGCATGTGGATGATTGCTTCTCAAGTTGTAATTTTATCAGAATAGTTCAGATTAGGCTGGAGCCCAGTTCCCCCTGCTTGCCATTGCTTTGAAGTTAGGACTGTGATCTTGCCATCACTGATGTAAACTGATCCATCACATGATGTTGCTCTCCACCCTGTAAAAGATTTTGAGATGTGCTGGTCTATTTGTGGTGTCCAGAGTATTAGCTAAAAATGTATGACAAACTACTAGGAATACATTGTGTAGAAGGTGAATATGCTCTTTGGGCTTTATAACACAGCCTAATATTGTTACCATCCCATATTTTCTTTAATTTTGCTTTTTTTCCTGGTCATGTTTTTTTCCTGATCATTCAGACTTTCCTGAAGTTTACCTGTATGTATTAGAAGTCCACAAGACATTGCCAAATCTTACTCTGAATTTAGATATACCTTTCTATTTTTGCCTGTATAATTCATGTAAAACTGGATATTCTGATATTCATGGGGTTTGCTTTTCTTTTTAACTTCTTGGAACTGGTGAGAGAAAACTTCACTTCCTTTCTAAATTGCCCAAATTTAATTTTTATCAAAACAGTTCTCAAAAATCATTAATCTCTGAGAACAGGGTGTTGTGGAAGAGACAGTGAAGAAGTTTGAAGCAGACCACAAAAAACCTGTTGATAATCTAGTAAAATAAATCTGCCCTCTAAAAGTGTGAAATTAATTATTTGCACCTCTCATGGAGAGGGTAATGGGGGGGTGAAAGCACCAATCCGTAAATTAGGAGACAGATTTTTAGGGGTCAGACTATGAAGCTCAGAAAAAGTGAGCAAATTCAAGTGTTCCTATATTCTTTATTGAGGAAAAAATGATCATATAGTGCTTTTTTTGCTAAGCTCTGTGTTAAAAGTGGATTTTTGTTGCTTCTGTTGAGAGCAAAGGCTTGAGTTGCAAGATTGGTGGTGTTTATAATGAAGTAAGGGCTAGAGGTTGCCACTATTTCAGCCTTCTGTGTTCATGTAACTGTGATTTTTGACCCAAAAGAGCAGACACTGTATAACAACAAGATTTGCCAGCGTAAATATCGTGCCCTTCTGCTTAGACCATCAATCTTGACTACTTGCTTAGAAATGGGAGGAGGTAATCTGCTGTAGTAAGTGTGGAGAGTGAAATGGATTTTGGAATTCAAGGTTGATATGAAAGGGGCAGTCTATGGCATTTACACAGTGAGTATATGTAAGATGAAGTGCATGCTGTTGGACTGGAGTATGGAGAAATAAAGGCAGATTGAAGAAGTGCTGAACAAATTTAATTTATCCTTGTTACTGGAATAAGGTATTATCAGCAGAAATGCAGAATTACCATCCTATCTATCCTTTGGCCTGGGGAAATGTGGCTCTATAAGCAGGAACACAGCTGAAAGTTGAGGTCACAGTTCACCCCCAAAGTTCTGGGGCATGGTGGAAAGTTTCATTCTGAAGTTGATTTATTTCCAAACATGCAGGATGATGTTTGTCTTTCTTCCATAGGTATTAATTTGATTTTATTTTTTCCCATCTTGTTCTGGATCTTGTCATATGGTCCTATTGGCTAGCAGAACATTGTGTTGGCTTCCTCATAGAAGGAAGGAGTAGACTGTGTGTACACTGTTCTTAACAGACCTTTTCTCTCTTTCAGATAAAGGAATGCAGAAGATGAGCAACATCTATGAATCAGCAGCCAATACCCTGGGAATTTTTAACAGCCCATGCCTGACTAAAGTGGAGCTGCGAGTTGCATGCAAAGGCATATCAGATAGGGATGCGCTCTCCAAACCAGATCCTTGTGTCATCCTTAAAATGCAGTCGCATGGCCAGTGGTTTGAGGTGAGTCTTTAATAAAATAAAAATGATTCTTCTGATGCCTTAGGATGACATAGAAAAACCGTGGCAAAATTCAAATAGCGAGAACAATAAAGAGAAGAAGCAATTTGAAAGCTGTGGCATAATCTTGTAAGAGTGAAGGGAAATTTTCCATTAACTCTAACACACTTTGAATCAGACTCTTAATGATACTTTGAACTTCTCTTTGGAGTCTAGATTAAAAATGATGATGATTAAAGAATGAAGCTTCATAAAACTTTTCCCTTTAGGCCTTCTTGTTTCATAAAAGCTATATAATAGCAGAGATAATGATAGTGATCATCATGCTTTCCAATCTAAAGAAGAAAAATGCTGTGAAAGAGAGGAGTATTTATTACTAGTTGGCAAGGAATTTGGTGCTAGAGTAGTTTGATTTGCAAATTTTGAGCATTACATTTGGATTCACAGTTAAAGTTAGTAACTTAAACTAATGCATTTGCCTTATCAATTTGTGTCATATTGTAGATTGCATATTTGATTAAAATCTCATTTCAGGTTATTTTACCTAATCTTAGAAACCATTTGATTGATAAATGGTAACAGGAAATCTTAGAGACATGCAAATTGTAAATAAAGAACATTAGAATGGCATATTTTAAATGAAATCTTGGTGGTTATTTTACTTAAAGATTACACTTGAGTGTAGGGAATGTGTTCAATTCAGTTCCTATTTTCAGTCAGTGTTCATCCCTCTCTTTGCAACAGTTTTAGCATTCAAAAGAAGATTGTGGTATCTATCAGAAGATAAAAATAATAATAGCTGTGAGCATATGCAAAAAAGCAAAACCCTAAATTTGCTAGGTTTTTTAATTTAGCATTTTCAGCCAAGTCTGTCAGACGAAGGGGATCTTCTTCTAGTTATTCCAGCTGTGTGGTTTTAACCTATGGACATCTGAAATTTTTCCAGTGCAGGGTCAGCACCAGCATAGCAAACCTAAGGTTTTTTGGCAGTAGTCTTACTGTTTTCTTATTTCGCTACTGTGGAACCATTAGATAGGTCCCTGGTAGAAAACCACACTACAAATAGAAATAAACTTCCCATGATCATTCTAGTGCTAAAAAATCAGTATCTCCATGTAATTGAAATTTAAGGTGATATAGTAGTTAGTGAAGAAAGGGGTAATTCTAGCCAGCCATGTAGAAAGGAACATTTAGCTGCACTCTGTGTAAGCACTCAAATAACAGAAATTAAAGGTCAAACTAAGTGAAACGTCCCTGTTTGGAGAGAACAGACTGAAATCTTTTCAGCTATTTCAGTTCTCTGGATAACTTAGAGTGCATTTCACATACTTTGTCTGTGGCCAGTTATGAGAGGGGTAAGTAGCTCTGAATTATACATATTCTGATGTTGTAATGGAGATTCCCTTTATTTGATGTGGTTTTTAATTTAGAAAGTGATTGCCTGAATAGAGTAATTCTTGCAGAACAGATCTGCTCACTGATACGATTCTCATCTTACGTCAGTTGTTCCTACTGTCTAATGAAAGTCCAGGGTAGTAATTTTAGTACAAACAAAAAGTTTTTATTAGTTTATGCTCCTATCAGTGCTGTGGAGCTAATACAGCTCTGACATGCTGAACCTTTTCCTATTCTAGCCCACGTATTCTCAACAGAATTTTTAATTAAGTTCCAATTGCTGAGTTAAATTGAGCAGAGTCACTCAGGTATAGCTGAAGATGTAATTGGCTGGAAGAATCTTCTGCTGATGACAGTCAATGATCCAGCAAGACCTGAGACAGCAGACAGACTAATAACTTAAAAAAAACAAACAACTAGTTACCAGTGAAGTTGAGTATATTCAACATAGAAATCCCTAAATGACAGCCTGAAGAGAAGTGGAACTTAAGAGTTTTGCATCTATGGATTTAGTGAGTTCACAAACTTGTCTTGAATTTCCAGATACCTTAAACCGCTGTAGGATGGATGTCTCCAAACAGACTGTAGCAAAATCCAGTGTTACTGAAACATGCATGCTGATCACATATTCTGGTTGTGTGGAGGATTTATGAACTGGGAGCAGCTGGGCTGAAGGTACCTGAAATGCAGGTTGTGCTCTTGCAGATAGGCATCTTTAAAATGTATGGAAGGTACTGAGAACTGGCTGCCCAGCCGCTACTGGGCCAGATGCAGCTGGAGCTGGTGGGTTAAGTCGATGGAATTGCATTGTGTATGCTAGTAGAGATGCTAGAATGTGATGGATTCACTCTACAGATCAGAGCAGAAAATCTCAGAAAGTGACAAATGTGTGCATATTCGTTTCTGGGAACATTTTGATAAAACATGTCAACTTGGGGAGATTTTTTTTTCAGTTCTGCAGTACTGTGTGTGCATATGTGTTTGTGTAAATTATGCCACCCATCCATATAAATATAAAATGAAAATAACCATGCTGCTTTAGAGTGGGTAGGTGCTGTTTCCAGAGATTGGAAATGGCATATACGGGATTTAAGTTGTTTTTTTTTTAAATGTGATTACTTTTCTGGTTGGTAGTGTTTGGGGATGGTGTTTGGGGATGGTGTTTGGGGATGGTGTTTGGGGATGGTGTTTGGGGATGGTGTTTGGGGATGGTGTTTGGGGATGGTGTTTGGGGATGGTGTTTGGGGATGGTGTTTGGGGATGGTGTTTGGGGATGGTGTTTGGGGATGGTGTTTGGGGATGGTGTTTGGGGATGGTGTTTGGGGATGGTGTTTGGGGATGGTGTTTGGGGATGGTGTTTGGGGATGGTGTTTGGGGATGGTGTTTGGGGATGGTGTTTGGGGATGGTGTTTGGGGATGGTGTTTGGGGATGGTGTTTGGGGATGGTGTTTGGGGATGGTGTTTGGGGATGGTGTTTGGGGATGGTGTTTTGGTTCGTGTTTTGGTTCGTGTTTTGTTGTTTTGTACTAAAAGTTGATTTGCTGAGACAGGGCTGAATTTTAGCTCTTCTGGTCATAGTTTTAGGCAGGTACACTTACAGGATGACCAAATGTTGTATTTTTAAAATAGTTTGTTTAAATAATCACTTGATGGCTGTCAGTATTGATTTGAATACATTCAAGGAGTTTAATTACTGGACTAAGCTTCAGACAGTGAATGGCTGAATGCAGTAGTGGAATCAGGCAAAGGTATACCTTTGCTCCAATGATTATTTTACTTACCTGCAGTGTGAATGTCCTTGTATAAGAAATATTAATTGCTGATAGAACTGCATTCTTCAGCTGAGATGTGTGAGCACTGAACTTCTCATTAACTTACTCCTAAGAAAGTAGTTTGGGCCTGTTCACAGATTGTTATCTGCATATGGCAAGTACTTGTTATTTTGAAAGTTGAGTCAGTCGCTGAGCTGTGCCTGGTCATATGAGATTTACATGAGATCAGGAGGTGTAATATAGCCTGATGTAGCCAGATGGAACATCATGTCCATAACTATGAAAAGAGAAGAGGAGCTTAGGAAGACAGCAGCCATGTTTGGAAATCAGAGAGGAGTTCCTGTAGCTGCACTCTTACAGCTTTGTGCAGCAGGACATAAAGTATCTGCTACCTTGTGGATCTGAACAGACAGCTGAAGTTATTGCTTTTTTCCCCCTTAAGTTTTTGTTAAACTTGAAGTAACTGCAGAGCAGTTGCTAAAATTCATGCTGATGGAATTGGGTGACATTTTTTGCATGGATAGATTTGTTTACTGAAATAGTTTTTTTTCATTAAAATGTTATCTGAAGTCACAAATTTGGGGAAACTTGGTGAGCTTTGATAAAAATGTGTAGGGCAAACCCGCAGCTTGTCATTTTGGTGTTTTTAAAATAAAAAGCATTCACTGGTCATTTAGCATGACATTTGATTTCAAGGATCAGCTTGGCATGATTTAAAAAACAAAACTGAGTTATCTTTTTTTCTTTTGCTTTGAGCACTAACCCCACACATCCACACAGACCTTCCTGCAAACAGATGATAGAGACCAATTAGCTTGGAAATGCATGGAATTAATTAACGTGTAGAATACCAGTGGAGCCTACTAAGCAGGCTACCTAGGAATTGAGCTATAGGAAGGGCAGTGTCTTGCTCTTCATCTCTGTTTGTTTTTCACCTTAGTCCTGCTCTCTTTTATTTCATTTTTGAATTAATTCCAGTGTCCCCCTCCTTCCTCTGCCTCCTCAGCTCCCAATTTCCATTCCCAGCACCTGCTGCTCATGTTGCTCCTCTGCATATTGAAGAGTGGGGCAGATCCCCTGCACCTTCCTAGCATGGGAGAAGGATCTGAAGAGAAGACCTTGAGGCAAACTTTAGCTACTTGTTTCCATAGATACCCCAAAGTGTCTCTCATGTTATCCATCTGTGGCTGTTACAGCCCACCGCAGAAGCCAACAAGCCATGAGATAGGGGAGTCTGTGGGTTGACATGTTCCATGACTCCACCAAACTGTTCCAAAATAGCTACAAAAGCACTGTGAAGGGGCGAGAGGAGAAAAACAAACGAACAAACAAAACAAAGAAACTGCACCACAAACAAGAAACCTGAACAGCAAACAACAACAAAAAACCCAAACAAAAAAGACAAAACAAATAAAACAAACCAAAACACACACAAAAACCAACCCAAAACAAAAGCAAACAACCCCCCCAAAACATATAGACATATACAAAGAAACCCAAATAAATACATCTTTTTCAGTTCATGTAGATGAACAGAGTAATAGATGAAACATTTGGATGGAACTCTGAGTTTAATGATCAGAAACAAGAACTACCATCACCAGCAGCTGTACCCAGTCTGGCTCAAGGCTTTTCTAATCCTGTTTTGCATCTGTTAGTTGGTGAGAGTGAAGAAGTGTGAGATCAGGGAAATATAAAAGTGTCTTTCCAGTTTGCTCTGCCATCCCTCAGCAATTTGCAGTTCATGGAATTCTTAAACAAGAGTGTGTGTCTTTGTAGTTAAAATATGTTGGTAGAATACCTTCCATAAATGTCTTCAAATAATTATAAAATTTTTGTATTTAAGAAATAAAATGTCATGATATCCTGGGACATAAGGGTTCTACAGCTTAAGTGGTGGTTGAATAAAGTAATATTACTTTTAGTTTTTGAGCTTGACACTTGCTGATTTGTTTTAAGTCCCTTGTTCCTGTATTGGAGGAGCTACTGTGAAAATCCCTCTTCATTTTCTCAATGCTATTTGGGATTTTAGTCTTCTGATTTATCTGTGACCATATACGAAGGCAACCATTATGTCCTATATTTTGAAGATTGAGCATATCTAACCATCAAGGAACATGGGTTAGTTTAGATCGTTATTTGAACTACCTTTATTTGAGAATGTTTTAGAGATGCAGTGCCAAAAGATATTGCTATATTCTCATAGAGATTTTCAGGCAGTGATTTGGGATTTATTCTCTGCTTTGAAGAGCTGCAAGGCTTCACAGTGGGCTGGTTTATTGGATGTTTCGTGGCTTTTTTGAATTTATTTTAATAATAGTTAATGCCAGAGCAGATTCTAGATATTATTTTTTTGATTTGACTCTAAGATTTCAACTTGGTGAAAAAATATCCTGTATAAAATTAAGTTTAATAAGAGTGAGATAAGCATACCATCTTACTAAGGTTTTTCTCTGACAAGAAAAGGGCATTACAAAGTTCCAGTGAGGTGTTTGTATCGGATTATGCACAATTTGTTGGCAGGGAGGTGCTTCCACTGAATAACTATTATGAAATTAGCTCTTCTCATTGGGAAGAAACGCCTGATCTGTTTGCAGATTTGGGGGGGGGTGGTTCTCTTCTGGATGTAGAATGGGGCTTATAACTGGAAATGCTACCTGCATTTTCTCTGGTCAAAGCTTAGGACAAAGTCTTTAATGAAATACTATTGTTATTGTAAATACCTTTGGATTCATGCAAATCTAGTTTGATGAAAGTCCTTGGGGAAGAACTGAGCCTAATTGAAATGATCCAGACCTTCATCAGAAAAGAAAGGCAATGAGATTTCTTTTTAATTAAGCCACCGTGTGGCAAGGCCATGCCATCCCTGAGTTGGAGGTGCCAGTCTAGTTGATTGGCCCCAGATCTCTAGAGTCTTCAGAGCACTTAGTCTTGTGTGCAGATCTGTGCTCTGCACGTGATCTGTTAGCTCAAGTGTTGATTACTGGCCTTTGGACCTAAGAAGAAAAGGGAGAAGTCCTGCTGCATTCATTTCACAAGGAGTATTCCTAGAAGATAATGCTTGAGTTTTTCAGGTGCAATAAGGCCCCTCTTGCTCTAACTTGTCAAACAGAAAGCTGTGATTTTATTTACATCATGGCAATGTGCCTGTGTATAAGCCTTTGTAACCTATTGTATCCTCATAATTCAATATCATACTTTTCTTTCTTCTTTTTTTTTTCATTAAGTGCATGTTGATGCTAATGAATGCTTCTTTCCTCAGACTATGTGGGAACCTCTGTTCCTGCCAAGATTTGCTTTTAGCTTCTGCTTTCTGCTGGTTGTAAATTTCCCTGAAGTCCTTCTGCATAGCATGAATGACAAAGACAGCTCATCTTTTTCAGACACCACTGGAAGCTGCGGGGTCAGTTTGCAGGCTAATGGAATATTTTATCTTTGTCCATTCTTGGCCTGAATTCATCTAATTGGATATTTTACTTTTCAAGCCTTAATATTTTGGAGGCAACCTTTGTTCCGAAGGTTTGCTCGTTCAAGAGCTCTTGTCATTAACTCTTTCAAGAAAAAGAAAAGTTATCCACATGAAGGGAACCTACTACGAAGTTTTCTCCATATCCTACAGAACATCTTTCATAATATTCTATTCTGATGCACCTAGTACAATTTTACAAACATATGCATAAACTCAAAACTTGGAATTATGTTTTGTATTACTCTTCTTTTTAAAAAGTAAGACAACTCTCTTCTTCTCTCAGTTCTTTCCTAACTACTTATGCAAAGTCCAGAGTCTGAAAACTAAAGGCTGTAAATCTTTTGTGTCAGCAAATACTTGATTAGAAGCTGGTACTGGGAATTTTTTCCTCCTGTGCCTAGTTCAGAAACATGAACATCATTAGGTTTTGATGAGACTTTTCTTTTTACACCCCAGGTAGTAATAAGTGACTATTTATTTTGAATCCATTTTATAATAACTCTCTTTTTATCTCATACATCACTGCTGCTTCTCTTGAGCCTCCTCCTTTTCTCAGCATTTAGACACAGCCACAGTGCTTTTTCCCCTCCTCTGTCTTTTTAAATCAACTAGTCTTTAAACTTGAACTCATTTGAATCAGACAGATTGTCTCAACTGATGTCAAATACTGTCACATTGAGTCAATATATAGATATGAACTATCATAGTGTTCCACTAGCTCAAACAGCAATTTCTGCCTCTGCAGTGCAGTTTGTGAAATGTGATGCATGCAGAAAGGAGAGAAAGAGAAAACTTGCATTGTAGAAATCTGTTTTCTTAGTAAGAGTGGTCCTGTTTGGGCTGGCTGCTTCCTCTCTACCAGAGCTGTGGGATCCCCTGCCACAGCAGCAGCAGGAGGCTGGCATCTGCCTGGATCTGTCCAACTAAATCTCTTCAGGTCCTCCATCTTCATGCTGTGGCAAAGTGAAGAGTTTTTTCTCATAGCTTGCATAAATGAATAAAATCAAGTATAGTCTTTGGAAGTAAGGAGGGAGCACTTGTAGGCAGAGGTGGTAAAACCTACGTGGTCTTTCCCTGATCCTGTGGCCTGGACCATCATCTATTGGAAAGATCTGCAGTTGGGACCAGTTTCCAAATCTGCCTCTGGGAGAGCCATGAATATGAAAGAACCAAAGATATGTGGGATCATGACGACATTTTTACATGGTAGGAAATAGTTACCTGCTTAAATATGAGTTTAATACTGTACTAGCTTAGATGAAAATATGGATGACCTGTACTTGTTTACATTCTGTTTCAGTGTCCAGTGGATCAGCAATTTGGAAACAATTGAAGAATTATTTTTCTTATGAACAATTTCTGTATAACGTGCTCTAACTGCCATCTTCAATTAGGGCACTTCAGTGGCTTTGCAAGCAGCACTATGCGCTTATCTTCCCATTAGTACCTGTGAAGGAGACAAGTGGATTTGGTGCTCAGTTGTCAAATTTCTCTATGCCTTTGCAAACATTTTTGTATTGTTACTGGTACAAATGTCTTGAATGATTTTAAGCTGCCTGAAAATTTTGCTTTCATCTTAGCTGCTGAGTAATTTGATTGCCAACATGAAATGTCAAGCAACTGGGAGGAGTTTGTATTTATTATTTATCCCATTTGGTCAAAATAATTTGACTGACAAAGTGTATGACTTACAAACTCTTTTTGCCTCAGAAACAGAGCCCTTGAATTACTCCTCCTCCCCCAATTGCCAATACGTATTCGTTATTATCATGCTTTTCTCACTATTTCTAATGATCCTAAGATGTGTTTGCAAATACTGCCTGTAGCTATGCTGTATATTTGATGGTTCTCAATTCATGCTTCACTAACTTTTTGTAACTTTTTCTCAGAATAACTTCCCATGGAAGCTGTGACTCTTAAACAGAATTCTCAGTCATTTTCTCATAAAACAAGAGTTTTCTGTTATTTACTTTTTAAAACAGGTCAAGCCTTGTAGTTTAGTTGTATAAGGAGGTTAAAAAAGCCAAACAAACCACTCAAAATGTTTTCAAAATTATCTAAGGAAGATATAAGGAAAAGGAAGGGTTTACATTGTTCTCATTTCTTCATCAAGACTGGGTAACTGACTTGGTAATCTGTCATAATTTATATGTTTATAGAATACATATGAAGTTGTCTATCATACCTGTAGGACTGAATACCAATGTATGGTATGTATTATTAGTACTCTTCATATAGGATCAGGAATAGATGCAAATATCATCAGTTTCTTCTACTGCAGAATGAAATCAGCCTTTCTCTAAAATCTGTAGAAGTAATCTCTGTTTCTACAAAAATGGACACTTGAGCTTTTCTGTGTACAAGCCTATAAGGGGAGCTTTAAGCAGAATGATGGCCTCATCAGATAAAGGCACCTGAGGGGAGAGGGATGCTTGTTTTCACATGTCCCGGTGAGGCAGAGCCAAGGTAACCTGAACTGAGAATGTAGTGAGAAACCTTCAGCTGTTATTCCTTTGCAGGTCAAGATAAAAGAATTGACAGGCATAAAAGATAAGCTTAAAGAGCTTGCTCTCTCTCCGTATTTCCCTTTCACTCAGGAATTAAAATACAGATTGTAAAATAAAAGCTGAGTCGTGTTTTTCATGCGATACTTTACTAGGTTTTTGCTGATATGGATCCCCAGAAGAGTGGCATTCAGCAAATGAAGGAAACCAAACAAAACCAAAAAACGACAAAGAGAGGAAACAAAAGAAGTTTTGATTCCTATTGAATAAGTAGCACAGCATACCAGTGGGTCATGTGGCTGGACAGCCATAGGGAGAACTTTGCAGAAAGGCAGCCCTAATCTGTGAAGTAGGGGAGATGCATTATCAGTACTTTTAGCATTAATGTATCTGCTTGGAGTGTTCTTCAGCATCAACCAAAAGGAAAAATGCCACAGTTCTGTGTTCTGCATGGAGGGAGTTGCCATACTGCTATCAGCAGCCCAACATTCAAAAAAACCCCACTTCCTATCCTTTTGCCCTCTTTCTCTGCAATTTGATTATCTATCTGTCAGATATGTAATATTTTAAACTCAGATGAAGAGTTTAAGTCTGCTTTTATCATGGGCAAGCAGATGCACAGTTCAGATTAGCTCGGTGATATGTTTGCCTCTCCTGAGCTATTTATTACAGATAAACAAACTTCACACTTCTCCAGGACAGATTTTAAGCTTGACTTGACTTTAGTAGTCTGACAGATTGCGATAAACCTACAGTAAACAGGAATCTTTGGAACTTTTTTGTAAGTAGATAATTTGATTGGTTGGTTCAGTACACTAAGTCTTACTCTAAAACATCAGGATGGAACTGGGATATTGTCAGCAACCTGAACCTCTTCTGCTTGTACTGGAACAGATGTCAGTCCTAATATGAATTGTTACCTGAAGCGAAAGAGCAGTTATGAATTTCTGAGAATAACTGATTTAGAAAAGCAGACAATTACCATGAATGTTTTTTGAAAAGTATCACAGTATCACAGTATGTTTGGGATTGAAAGGGACCTCAAAAGATCATCTAGTCCAATCCCCCTGCTGGAGCAGGAACACCTAGGTGAGGTCGCACAGGAACATGTCTTCTATTCAAATATCGATTGACTAGAAATACCAATTCCATACACTGGTTTTAAACCAAACCAGCTTAATGACAAGATAATGTGCTGTTGGTCTGAATTGATGGAGTTTAAGTTTATGCCAGGGAAAGTAAAAACAGTTTCAATGGGACTGTTGTTTTATATTTTCCCTCATGTTTGGTAGTAGCCTAAAAATACATTGCATTAGTTCTGCTGTAATCAGATGAGAATATAGACTCCATGAAATCTAACTAGAGAACTGAAGTGTCCAAATTACATTTCCATGTAGATGTGCTGACCTTATCTGTTAAAAAATATTTTCATTCGTGCCCTGAAATTTTTGTATTTTAAAAAAATGGAACAAATTGATTTTTTTTTTCTTCCCCTAGAAGACTTTACAATTTTGCATATAACCCTCTGAAATTCAAGCAGAGCTACATTGCATCAATTATCTGCATAGGTGTGCATTAATATTTCTTATATACATATATTTTTTTATATTCATCTTGTATGTGATGCTAGTGGGTGCACAGAGCATGTACACAATAGAACTCAAAGCCAGAGTGTATTTCTATATAAATTACCCCCTCTCATCTTGATTTTTTTCATTTAAAAAAAGCAGTGTCTGCTTCATGAAAAGTAGGTTTCTCTCTCTTTTGGTTCTTACTTGTCCCCAAAATGGGATTTTTTGCCTATTTGGTCATAGCCTGCAGACCACTTCACTGACTGGTGTTTCTCTTGCGTTTTTGCTGCAGCTTTGCTTTAGGTGTTTCACACTTTGGAAACTAAGATTATGTCTTAGGAGAATATCAGAATAAAGATATCTTCTTTTATTTCTTTTACTATCTTTTGTGTTCTCCAGAAGAAGATCCCAGACAGTGGCATGTGTAAACCAGCAAGAAACTGTCTTACAAAAGTAAAGCATCAGGACTGAAAAAATCCCCTATTCCTGACAGAGGGCTTGGAGTGGCACCTACCACCACCACACCACCACTGCTGATACCAATGCAAAATCATTTTACCAATCTTGGTTCTACAAAGGTCCTTACTTGCTAAGAGTTTCAGGGCACTGTGGACAGTCTGTACAAAATCTGTAGTATTGGAGTGTAGGTTGATTAGGTGATCTGGCTTGACAAATTTACCTGGCTTTTGCTCAAAATGTCACACTTAAAGATGGCAAACCAAAAATAGGTGATAAGCCAATTTGTGGTTTAAACAGTCTCCTCTAGAAGAGCATGTAAGTCATTGGAACTGGAATCATTGCTGTAGCTCCCTATCAATAATTTCTGTGTTCAAAGACCCAAAGTGTATTGTTGATCCAGTTTCATTTTAATTTAGTTTGCAATTTATCATAAAATATTAACTACAACTATATGAGTTAAATCTCATCATTTTGTGAGATGCTCTGGTTTTATTCCATGCCACCAACCCAGGATGTTGTGGTTTTGAAGCAGAAAACTATACCTTGCGGTAATCCAAGTTTATCATTATATACTCAACCGTGGAGAAAAATATGAGGTTTGAGGCTGTTGCTTTTCAAATGTTTGGAAGAACTCATTACCTTATTATTGCATCTGCCAGCTCAGGTGTGCTGTTGGTGTAGAACCAAGTGCATTATATCACTTCCATATGCTTCTTCAGGGAAACATTGTGATGATCACTGTACCTTGTTGTATTTAACTTTAAATGCTATTTGAGGGCTGATTAGTATGCTGTAGCCTTGTGACTTGTGTAAATGTAAAAGCTTCTGCTGTGTCGCTGCCATGTGAACTGAACTGGTTTCAGTAGCCATACTCCCCTGGCTGCCCTTTGGATTTCATGTGGCTGCAGGGTCTGTTTTTACTGACCGTGACATTTGCAGTTTTAAAACCATATTTCCACTTCTGCTTATATTGGGCACGCCAGCTGTCATGAATGTGTCTTTCCTGTTCTGCATTGGAATATACAATATAAATTCCTGTGACTTTGTGTGTCTATTTGAAGTTATTGCCTTTATATTGTCAATTATCATGTGATGTTTCAATCTGTTTACAGTGCAGTGTGTGTTTAATTTTGTTCAAGGCCCTAAGTTTGCCTGCTTGCTACCTTGGTTCTTCTATATGCATCCCAGAGTGGTTCCTTAACCATCTTTGCATTGATCTTATTCTTCCTCTTAATAAAGAAGCTATTAGTGTATTTTGTAAGAAGTATAACTTCTTTGTTCCTTAGGATGGTGGGACTTACTTGATGTTCTGTGATATTTAGCCTATTGGCTCCATGATGAAGTCATGTCCAAAATGTTACAGCCAAATTTTCCTTTTTTATATCTATAACTTCAATTTTTGACTGGGGGTGTATGGGAGTATTGAGATTTTCTAATAATATTGGCAGCTGTGGATCCTAACTAATCTTGTGGTAAAGAGTGAGTCTTAAAGATTAAAATTTTACATACAACTCTGATTCCTCACAAAAGTGTTATTTTTTAGTTCAACTTATATGTAATGCTGGTTTTTAATTTTTAGAGATTTTTGCCTAGGTTTTGGTTGGTTGTGGATTCGCTGCTCAACATCAAATTGCAGTACTGGTATCAAAAATGAAGTATTTGCAGGGCTTATATGCTTGGGTTTTGATTCTTTTCTATAGAATTTCTTTCTCAGGATCAATCTAATGTTGTCATTTTTTAAAGTGGCCATGTCCTGACCTTCAGATGCCCCTGCTTTCTGTGGGAAAGAAGGTGGTCACAAGTTGCAGTTTTAATGGAAAATAACACAGTTTAGCTTTTTCAACTAGATAATACTTTTGTCTCTGAGCTTTTATGATGGAAACCTTTCTAATTCACACAGTTAAAGAATTAAAGGAATCTTTATTGCACTTTAAGGAGCCATTCAAAAGTTTGAGGTTTTTCTTTATAACACAGAAGAGCTGTATGTATTCTCTGCTAAGCTGGGCATCAGCAGTGTTATTTTTGGAAGGGTAATACTAAGAACCCCAAGAAATACATACATCTTTAATAAACTTTGAAACCAAGGAATTCCATATTTTTGAATACATTTTAATTGTATCAGTTGGGAATATTTTTAAATAAAATTCTGGCCCAATGATAGAGTTCATAGAGTTTACATCGTCATGGTATGCCTCTTTCCATCTGTGTATTCTCTTTCAAAGCAGCCGTGTGCTCTTATCCCTTTAACTGGAACACAGCTGATGTGAGCTAATTATTTTTTTCCTCTTCTTCATTGTATTATTCTGCTTTTTCTGCTGATTTCAGCTGGAGTTGGAGGTCAGTCTATTTAAAGAGCACACACTTTTATCCTGATATCTCTTGCGAACTGTTGTATAATTTGGCTACTCCTGGGGATCTTTGTAGCGAGAATACGTAATTTACTGACCATCTGCCTGCCTTTTCCTTTCATTGCAGATGTAGGGAGGAAAAAGCTGAAAAGGATGCAGTCTGATAACATATATGCAGAACTGGTTGGTAAACTGCTGAGCTGTACACTGTGTGTGTCTTTCAGAAGTCAGCTTGGTGCCAGTGGTTGCTGTTACTACATGAAATACAAAGGAAGGCTGGTGTATCTCACATAGCACTAAAAAGAGATGTTTATGATGGATTAGTTTGTTCCAAAAGCAGTTGTTTGAGCTTTTTCGGAACATGATTGTTGATTTCCTTACAGCTCTATATTGCCTTCAGCCAGAGTTGAGAATCCCAGGCTACAGTTCGTCACCAGCATTCTTTCATGGCAGCTCTGAGAAACCTCATTCTGCCCAAGCAGGGAGCTACTTTAAAGTCCTGAATGATATGGCTGGAAGGGCTCTAGTTAGTCTTATTTGAGGATTGTATGTATGTGTAAATGGGAGAAAGAGGAAAGCAAGATAACATGGAAGAAACACTAATACAATTGTATCTAAAAAAACAGTGAGCATGGAAACTCTGAATACAGCCTGGAAAGAAATAGTGGGTGATCCCAAGAGAAGCCTAGAGAATAGGCTTTTGGATTTGAGATTTGTCTAAAAGACATCTGTGACTGTGAGGAAGGAAAACTTTGGTCATTTGACTTTTTAATGATTATTTTAAATTAGTTACATCGAAGCTACCTGATTCCAACCCATTTACGTTCTCAGTGGTATAACCTTACAGGACCCAAATCTTGGTACATGTTTCAGGTGGGATCATACTTCACAGGGGTTTATACCAGGATGGATACTTCTCGTGCTGGATACTCTTGCCTTTCGCAGCTATTGCAAAATCTCTGTAAGAAAGTGATCGGTCATGGTGTGTCTGAGAGATGTTTCCTGTGGTAGATTCCAGTAGGTATAGATGTGATGGACATATTCTTCACCATCACTGCTAAAGATGATCTCTTAAACCACTACAGGGACCTTATATCCAATCTTGCAGTTTTATTCTGAAAATATATATATGCAAACTCTGTCCTAGAGTAGTCTCTTTGCTTTGGTGATTTTCTTCACCAATTGCTTGAAACACTGTTGTCTGTGTTTATAAACTACTCAGATATAAGCTTATAGTGGCAGGAAAATACCTTTTCTGTTTCATTTGCAAAGGACAGTAAGATCCTTATCTAGCTATCTAGATGCTATCACAATATAAATAATCATAATGATAGGCCTCTGAGTAAGTCTGATATAGCTGAGATGAAGTAGTAGCTTAGCCTGGAGTCAAAGTTTTTATTTGGAGTGCAGAGACAAAAGAGCAGAACATACACGAATTATTTCTTTATTATGTTTTGCTTGGAGAAAATATTAACCATGGCTTGTCACTTAACTTGGCCAGGGCTATCTTGTTGCAGCTTTTTTAAAAAAACAAAACAAAAAATCCCCAACCCTAGTTATTCTGCAATCTGTAGTGTTTTGATTTAGACACTCTTCTTAAAGTTCAACATTCATGGCACATGTAGTGAAGAGCAATTTAAAATTAAAAGACTAGTTTAGATTATAAGAGCACGTGGATCTTATTTTAGAAGCAGTTGGAACTCTGGGCTAGCACCTTGTAGGGTAATTTAAATTATTTTTTTTTATTTGAGTACTTGGTGAGGAATTGATTTAAACAGCGTGGTGCTGAGCTTGTACGATTTTGAAGTACTTCCAATTTCCAGTCACATTTAGCTGCAGATCATGATCATCTCCTCTTGGTCTTACAAGGCCAGCCATTTTAAGAATATCACCCAGACAAATAAATGAATCTAGGCTCTTTTGATTTATTAAACATTTCACATGTTTCTTCTCTTTTGCGTATGCATAGACAAAGTTCTTTAGGTCAACAGGAAGGCATTTAAAAGTTTCAAAATAAAATATAGGTCTGTAAAATTAGCCAGTGGTACCATATCAGTTCAGTATTTGAAGTGTTACCATCAGTAAAATGTTCATGAGCACAGCAGTAAATTAGGTGTGTTGATTTCTCCAGGGTAAAAGTGGGGGAAGAAACAATCCTTCACTTATATTGAGTACTCCATTTGGGAATGTGGTCTGCCCTGTGCCCCATGGGAGGCAGCAAACCTGTGGGGACGAGGTATGGGCAAGGAGGGAATCATCTTGTAACTAGGTCTTACCATTATTCACAGGCAAAAAGAGAAACTGGTTGCACAGGTAGTTTCTGCTCTGGAAACTAATACTCTGAGCACTTGACTTTGAACCATAAGTCTTCACTTTAATGAAGGCTTTCTGGATGGTTTTGGAATGCCCTATGCAAATACAGGAATAGAATGATGCTTTACTCATATACAGTGATACAAGACAGTAGTTTCCTCTTTCTGCTTTATTTTCAAAAGTACAAAAATATGGGGACATCCATTCTCAGCAAGAAGTAGTAGCTGTCCCAAATACAGGGATTTTTGTTCTCGTTCTCCGTAGAGCAGTCAGCCTCTTGCAGACATAGGCAGATGGGAGTGTGTGCAGCTGCAGCCGTAGCAGTGAGTCAGCAAGTCACTGGAAATTCACTGGGATGTGAACCACCAGCAAGAACCTGGCTATTTCTATAGCTGCAATACAATGAGAAGCTGCCAACAGGCAGCTCATGGTAACCGCAGCGTTTCCTGGAGGTGGTGTGAAGAAGTGTATGCCAATATGGAAATGTTTTATTAACTGGAACTGTGAAACAGTGAGGATGACATTAAACAGTATCAGCATCTCCCCATACTGGGTGGATTTCTTATAAGAGGCTAGAAGAAGCTGATATAATTTGTTGGGGAAAAGCTCAGGGTATTTTTGTCTTTGGGTTCAGATAAATAAAACATCATAAGATACATTAGAGATTTCACTGGAGTGTGGAGGAGGAGAATGTGAAGTCTGAATATTTTGTTTTCTGTCTGAATTACTAATGTGCTACCAGTCAGTTTAATTAGAATAATTAGTCATGAAATATATAATTGGTCTGAATCTTCCTCCAGATTATATAGAGAGCTTTTGAAGAGGAATATGGTTATTTGATACTGATCCTACAAACATTTATGCATACTCTTAGCTCAGTGTACATGAATCTGTGTGTGTGCAGTGACATCCCACTGACTGCAGAAGGGAAGCTTCCCTTTAGTTAAGGCAGCTCTCTCAGATTGAGCTTCATTAACAGGCTGCATTTTGCTGTGACCTTGCAATTTGCAGCATGTCCACAGTTTTAGGAATGCCTTTAGTAGGGGGCTGCCTTTACACTTAAATACTGATGTTTGCAGAACAGTGACTTTGAGTAACCAAGTGGTGACATGTCCTCTGTAGCTCGGTTTGTATCTTTGTCTTCTCAGGAGCAATTCTCCTGTACCCCTCTGTGTGAGGCTATTTTGGCACCACTATGGTGGGCCCTGCTTTGGGGAAATGACCCCGTTGTAGTAACTGTGGGGAAGAGTGTGCTCTCGCCATCTTGTGGACTCTGCGGAATCAGTCTGTGGGTCTGGTTCAGCTCGTGGCTGTGCATGCACCTGATCCTGCAAAGCTCAGGAGAAGTGAGGTTGGCAAGTTGCTGGTGCTGTGTGGGAGAACAGGCCTGGGGTGGGTTGGGCTTGTCTGGGTTTAAGTTGTTCTGCTTTTCCCTGTGGAAAAATGTGGAAAAATAGAGCAATTATTGTAGACGTTGACAAGGACAAGTGCTACCATTTAATCCCTTTTTCCTCTCCAGAAGAGATTTTTTTTTTATCATGGATTTTACTGTTGCTTTTGTTTTTGTGTTATATCATTTAAGAGTCTATATTCATTATAAATTATGTGAATGAATGGTGTATCCTTGATTTTTGCAGGTTAGAAGCACTGATGTCCATGCTATTACCGTGAATAGTCCCATCCAAGTCAGTAGGTTTACTCTTCATAGGGCAGTGAAGTATTTTAACTTGTGTTTGCAAGTTTTAGACTAATAGGAGGTTATCATGAGCTGAGACTGATATGAGGTTATTGTGAGCTGGAGGGTCTATATAAGTGTTACTACTAGTTTATTTCCTAGCTGCTCTTTACCTAGATTTTGAATTTTTGCTGACAAGAGTCTGAAGTTACATTCCTTTTGGCATCCCATTCAGTGTGATAATAGAATGTTTAGGTGAGCAGGAGATATTTTGGTCTAGAAACACATTAAATATAAATTAATCTTATCTCAATTGCATATTCTCTAGTGGGACTAGTTTTACGTTCTCCCAGTTTTCTGAGAAAGTAACACTAAGAGACTTGTGCTCCTTACCTTAATTGTTTCCTATGTCAACATTATTTCTTACCCTGAAATTATGGAACACTTTCATTACAAGTAGTAAAATCAATGCCAAAGAAGTCCTGCAAAGGTATTTGTAGCATACACTTACACGCTTTGGTCTAGTCTGACAGTCTAACTGGCTATAACAGTGGATTCTGTACATCAACTTTGTAAGAAAACTTTAAGTTTTCATTATCTTTGGCCACAAAGAACAGTTGAAAGCTTATGCAGCTTCTTAGTATTTTTAGGATATTCCAGTTAGTTCCATTTCTCTATTTTGGCATGCTATACAGTGTTTAATATAAAAATATGTGATTCAGCAAAAGCTGGGTAAGGGCTTCTGTTACTGTGATGTACAGAAATGCGAGTACTGTGAAACAGACTGAAATAAAAAGAAAGGAGTATGGTGTATCCGCAGGGTAGAACTGTGTCACTCTGTGGCCTTTTCTCAGTTCAAAAAACTAACTGTGGTATTCCCTTGAGTATTCTGTATGCACCAGAAACCCTAGTGAAGCCACATCAGATACTGTTATGCAGAAAAGCAGAACCCCCTCTATGTTTAATGAAGTTGCATGTCTCCTTCACTAGTATCAGAATCCAGTCTCAGGTAAACTTCTCATTTCTTCAGTTCAGGACCTGTTATTTCCAAAGGGCTGATCTTGCCTATTCCAGTATTTGATATCTCTTGTCTCTCCAACACATCACTCAATGCACAGAAGTCATTCTTACCTTTTAGCCCTTGCCCTCGTTCTGGTGTCAGTGGCACAACCAGTCATTTGGATCTAAGGTGACATAGCTTGACGATGTTATGGACTGGCGAAATTGTGAAGCACAGCCTCTCCTTATTGTATCACAGAAAACAAAACAAAAAGAAAACAAAGCAAACAAACAAACAAACACAAACAAACAAAACAAAACAAAACAAAAAACCAAAAAAAACCAAAACCAGGTATAATTTTCAGCCATTCTGTTTTCACAAAAGTCTGTTTCAGGTGGGATGACCCAGGACCCTCCCTATGTAGCTCAGAAATTATCTTTCAATTTAGAAATCTTTGCAGTTTAAGTTGCTTTTGCTGACTTTGTTGACCCCTCAGTCTGTATTAGTAAATAGCACAGGCTAGTAAGAGCAGATTCATAGAGCTAAATAGTTGGTGCTGGGAACCTAACTCTTCTGTATATTTTTTGACTTCTTTGCTGCTTTGTTTTTATTTAGGTGTAGCTCTAGTTTGTCATGTTTGGTCCTCAACACAGGATGTCCATTAGTAGCTGTAGTATATTAGGTGCACTCCCAGAGTGTATCTTCTGGTTTAATTTCATGCAAAGGAGCATAGATCCATGTGCACCATAATGTCAACCAGTGCATAGTAAGAGTAGATGACCAAGAGACTGGCTTAAAAGTTGCAGTCCTGACTTAATTAAAGCACTATTGTAAGTTCACCATCAGTTAAACTGAATCACCACAACCATGAGTGCCCAATCCCTTCTATGCATGCTGGTTGATTATATGTAATGTCCCTTCCTAGTCTGAGGAGTCACAGTGGAGTCCCTCATCAGCCACATTGCATATGCATTCACTGAAAAGCATTGAAAATGCAACAGTCTTTCTGCTATGACATTGTTTCTGTTAACTATGAATTCATAACTTACAGAGAGAAACTATTGCTGAATCGTTGTGTAGTCTTCTGGTTTGATATGTCACTGTGTGTTGGAAAGGCCCATAGTATTGGCTGCTTTGCATACGTTTCATTCTGGATTATGAATTTAGCAAGCAAATTTCAGTGAACTGAAGATGAATTACAACTAGTGTCAGATGTGGTTTGAAATTTCTTAAGTAGAAGGACAGAATATACAGTAAGGTGAATGTGGAACTGTAATAGTTTATCCCCAGAGCTGGCAGCTAAAATCATGTGCGGCTTGTTCACCCCTCCAGTAGGACTGGGGAGGAGAATCAGAAAATAAAGGCAAAACTTGTGGATTGGGATAAAAACAGTTGAACAGAACTGTGAAGAAAAACAGATAAACAGTAATAACAACAATAATGAAGAAGCTACAGATTAATGGACACACAATACCTCATTGACTTTTATGAGGACATAATGAGGTGGATAAATGATGGCAGGGCGGTGGATGTGGTCTACCTTGACTTGAGTAAGGCATTTGACACAGTCTCCCACAGCATCCTTACAGCTAAACTGAGGAAGTCTGGCCTGGATGATGGGGTAGTGAGGTGGACTGTGAACTGGCTGAAGGGAGGAAGCCAGAGAGTCGTCGTCAATGGTGCGGAGTCTAGTTGGAGGCCTGTATCTAGTGGAGTGCCTCAGAGATCAGTACTGGGGCCGGTATTATTCAATATATTCATCAGTGATTTGGACGAGGGAATAGAGTGCACTATCAGCAAGTTTGCTGATGGCACGAAGCTGGGAGGAGTGGCTGACACGCCAGAAGGCTGTGCTGCCATCCAGCGAGACCTGGACAGGCTGGAGAGTTGTGTGGGGAAAAATTTAATGAAATATAACAAGGGAAAGTGTAGAGTCTTACATCTGGGCAGGAACAACCCCAGGTTCCAGTATAAGTTGGGGAATGGCCTATTAGAGAGCAGTGTAGGGGAAAAGGACCTGGGGGTCCTGGTGGACAGCAGGATGACCATGAGCCAGCACTGTGCCCTTGTGGCCAGGAAGGCCAATGGCATCCTGGGGTGTATTAGAAGGGGGGTGGTTAGTAGGTCGAGAGAGGTTCTCCTTCCCCTCTACTCTGCCCTGGTGAGACCACACCTGCAATATTGTGTCCAGTTCTGGGCCCCTCAGTTCCAGAAGGACAGGGAACTGCTGGAGAGAGTCCAGCGCAGGGCAACAAAGGTGATGAAGGGAGTGGAGCATCTCCCTTATGAGGAAAGGCTGAGGGAGCTGGGTCTCTTGAGCTTGGAGGAGACTGAGGGGTGACCTCATTCATGTTTATAAATATATAAAGGGTGAGTGTCACGAGTATGGAGCCAGGCTCTTCTTGGTGACAACCAATGATAGGACAAGGGGTAATGGGTTCAAACTAGAACACAAGAGGTTCCATTTAAATTTGAGAAGAAACTTCTTCTCAGTGAGGGTATCAGAGCACTGGAACAGGCTGCCCAGGGAGGTTGTGGAATCTCCTACTCTGGAGACATTCAAAACCCGCTGTCGAGGGTTAAGATTGCGGGGTGACAATAAAACCCTGGCAGATGTATTGTTAACCCCCTCTCCCCCCACACTTTCCCCTTTTTGCCCCTCCCTCTCCCCCCTTTCCACTCAGGACAGGCGATCGGGAGGGAAAGAAGGACAGAGAGAAGAGAGTTGGAAAAATTAACAATGTTTTACTAATGCTACTAATAAGAATAGAGAAAATAATACAAAATATACAAAACCAATCTTGAAAGTCTCAGCAACTGCAGAGCCGGCACCCGAAGTCCTGGACTGGACTCTGAAGCCAACTGGAGCTGGATTCAGTCTTTCACTAGGCCTCAGTTCCCAGGGATGACTAGCAAGGTCCTCTCCTAATGTCGGCCATAAGCAGAAGGGAAAAAGCAAAGGCAAAAAAGGGAAAAGGGGCGAGATTCTTGTGATCTCCCACTTTTATATGAAGTATTCACGTGAATGGAATGTTATACACAGTTGGTCAGTTTCTTGGTCACCGGTTTCTCTTTGCCCCTCTCGGGAGATGTCCATCCATGCTTATCAATAAGTTTGCATTCCACTGCTAGGTTTACCAAAACATGTGTCTGGTTCTCCAGGAAAATGCAGCTGGCATGTATTAGCTGACAGGCAAAATCACTAAAAGAGAAACTTGTTTTTAACAAAACCAAGACACCCGCCTGGACACATTCCTGTGTAGCCTCATGTAAGGGTTCCTGCTCCAGCAGGGGTATTGGACTAGATGATCTCTTGAGGTCCCTTCCAATCCTAACATTCTGTGATTCTGTGATACAACCAGACCATGTGGCGGTCCCACCACACCAGCCCATGACAAAAACTGCCCATCGCCCCGGCCACAGCAGCTCGCGGTGAAACCACCCCTGCCACCCTAAACCATGGCTTGCGCCTGAAATACAAAAAGCACTAAATTGCATGGTTGAGTGAACAGCATCCTGGAGTGCCTTGCTCTGGAAGTGAGCAAGAGAGCAAGAGAGCTTGCCCTGCCACCTCCGGCCAGCCTCCGTTGTAACAGAGCATGACCCTAATGGCAGGGTTGTCAAACTCTTTTTCACCGGGGGCCACATCAGCCTTGCGGTTGCCTTCAAAGGGCTGAATGTGATTTTAGGACTCTGTAAATCTAGGAGTAGTTACATTTATACAGGCCTAAAATTGCGTTTGGCCCTTTGAACGCAACCATGAGGCTGCTGTGGCCAGTGGTGAAAATAAGTTTGACAGCCCTGCTATATGATACAGAATACTCTTTTTAGTTCTGGGTCCTGACAGAGTAGAAATTAACCCTATCTTGGCCAACTCAGGACAAAAAACTAATGGCATGACCCAAATTTTCTGAAGCCCACCTATTCTTGTAAGAATACCCTACAGTTGATAGTGTGATGTTTATCTCTTGGTGAACAAATAGTTTAACTAATTCAAATTAGTGCCTTTTGTCTCTCTTGAGGATCAGATTTCCACAAGCCTGTCTATGTAAGTACCATACCATGCTCTCCCAATTAAATGCTCTTTTTCTGCATGCTGAAGATACGGCCACGATGGAAAGCTGTCTTTGGTACCTTCCGGTGTAGTTTCCCCTAATAGCACAGTATATCTGGGTGTAAGCCAGGTAAAGATGACACGGTAGTACTTTTTAATACTGAAGGTCACAGATGTAGAGGATCTTGCTGGCACTGTTCTGGAATAACCACGTCTTCCACTGAGGTCTGTTGGAGTTCAGGGTTTGGGGCTATTGCCTCAACTGGAAAGAGCTCTGAAAAGCCACATCTGAAGAATAAGTGTTCCTTTGGGATGTTAGAAACTGGAAAGAGTGTAAGATGTCATTCGATTAAGCTACTTATTTTGATGACCTTGATGGCCTTGAATTTATCTGAACTTCTGTGTAGTCTTTTGGATTCTGATCAGGCAATAAACCTAGCAGAATTTACATTTTAAAAGATTATGAATACAATGTTGCCTATGTTTCAAATAACCATTCAATCACATTTGTATGCAAACCATGTTTTTCCTATTCCAAACCCTTCTCTAAACCTCATCTTTGTTGTCCTTGCATATTGTGAATGCCATGCAGTTGACAGTCTGTTTATTTCCATTAAAAAAAATGGATGTCTGTGATGTTTTACGTGGTAAAACAAACAAACAATGACCACCACCACCAACAAAACAGTTTTTAAAATTCTAGTACATCTACCAAGTTTTCTAGGGTTGTTGCAAGTAAAATTACTGCACTCTGCACAGCCTGGATTGTGCAATAGTCCAGAATAACCTCCTCAGTTCCTTTATTCTGGTGAATGTTACAAGTCCCATCGCTCAAAGCCTAGCGTATTTGACTGCCATAAGTTGTTAAGTAACTTTGTTTTTAGACAGCTGCTTCGAAACTCGGGACAAAGCTGCCAAAAGCATGTAGATGTGTAGAAAGCAGAGGGGAAAATGAGAGTTCTAACAGCATATCTTCTCAAAGCAGAAAATAAATAAAATAGAGGAGTGGAAAACAGGATATTTGTTTTTTCCTGTATTTCACAAAGTGTTAGGAAAGAGTGTGAGAAGGAGAAGCTGGGGACTTGTGAGGAAACTGCTATCTTAAAAGATTTGAGGGGAAAACACTTCGTATAGTTAAGTTGAAAACTACTGAGTGCCTTTCAAGCAGCCATATGTTGCAACATTTTGACTGAAAGAGAAATATGTGTTTGGGATTTAAAAAAAAAACAACTTTTCTACAAGAGCTTGTAAAATATAATGGGAAAATTGACATTTCTTTTTACAAAAACAAAGAAAGCCATCTTCTATCTAAGCTTTGGCCAACTGTGTCCCAAACTCTCTTAATTCCTTGGTGCATTTTAGAGAGGAAGGTGTGCACCATTCCTTTGCACCAGTGAATAAGGAATTAAGAATTAAATAGAACTTAGAATTGTGGCAGAGCCTGCATCCTCAGGCTCAGTGCCTTGACCCGAAGGCTGGTCTTTCTGTTTATCTTTCTAGCTTATCTGTCTCACATAGGATTTGTTTACCAGTTCATTTATACTTATATCACCTCTCTGAGGCTGACAAGTATTTTCGTGCTCTTTGTATAGATCTGGATTCCAAGAATAGGTGATCTAAGTGAGTGCCCAAGGTTACACAAGAAATCTATGGAACAGAAGGAACTGGATGAACTTAAATCCAAAGCAATAAACTTATATTTTTTGGCCCTTACTCATTTGCATGAGAGAAAAGCAGAGACAAAAAAGGAGGGGGGAAAAAAAGAGAGGAATGCAGAAGGGGGTTGTATTCTTTCCCTTGAAGACTGCTTCCCATTTTGATTTCAGAAACAAAACCAGTCATTTTCAATTTTAATTTCAGGAGTGGTACTTTTTTTCCAGTAGATGTCAGTTTTTCAGAGGATTTCTCCACTTTCATAGAGAAATTACAGTGAACTAAGAGAAGGTGAAGAAAATAAAGGAGGAGGAAAGAAAGAATGCTGTGAATGGATTCTTCTGAAGTCCCAAGACTTCCTTGCTTCCACCTGCTAGTATTTTGGCTTCCTTTTCAGACCATGCCTTTGAAACTGGCTTAGCAGGATATTGGATCTTTTCTAAGCTGGGTGATGTGTACTCAGAGCACCAACTCCATGCTGTGAGGCATGAGGGAGCACATAGTGGCATTTCTGACAATAAGCTTGTCAAAATAAACAGTCTTGCTTTTAAAATATGTATTTGGAGTATGTTATCTGCTAATGCATATTCATGTCTTAAATGCAAATATCTCCCTTTCCTGCATATATTGTGGATGTTTGCCCTCTCTATTTGGGTTGTATATCATATGGCATGTAAATAAGAGATGACAAGTTGTGTAATAAATAGAGAGGGGGAGGAGAAGAGGAGTTAAAGGGATTTGATTTAATAAGAAACATGCATAATTTACACACACAGCACTATGCCACTCTCTTTTGCAAACTTTAATTGCAAAACCTGTGGCTTCACACCAGCCAATATCTTAGAGATAATAATCTCTTACTAGCCTTAAAGATAAGATTTCTCAGATGAAGCTCACTTGCTAGAATAGGCATCCTGCAGTGGTTTATCTTTACACTGAAGTTTGTAAATGTCCTTTTTTCTTTGCAAGGTGAAGGCAAATATGTTAGTTTGGCTAGATAAATCAAATACACAGTATGAGCAAGAGGACGTGTTTTACGTGATGTTTTTATCAAACCCATAAGTTGGAAATACAAATTATTTTAGGATAGATTTATGTCTCTCTGACCTGTAAATGATCTAATCTGTGGACACAAATTAATACTAACATACTGAGGTACTACTATATCCATAGTTTGTCTTTGCATTGTGTTAGTGGCATAAAACCAGAGGGTACTTTAAGAATATTTCTTATAATCGTTGGTATTTGTACCAGTCACTCCAGTAACTGCCCATGTGAAATGGACTCATTTTGATGCTGTAGTTGGAGTCATGCCTGGGAATAGTCAGCTAAGTGCAGCCTGCTTGGGACCAAAGGAACAGTTAGACCTAAATAAACACATGGCTGCAAAGAAAGCCTATGTGCCACGGGAAGGCCAAATGTTGAGTTGCTTCCAGGACTTTAGGTATGGATTCTATACATGTGCATATCATTTTAAGTACAGGAGCCAAAATGACTCTAAATAGGCAGAAAGTGGTCAAGATGCTGTGAGATGTCATTCAAGGAAGCTTGAAATGTCCAGCTTCACAATCAGGGAGAAACTTGATGGGGTATGAAATCCAGTCCCAAACTGCCACAGGAACCTGCCTTTTTTAAGAAGCAGGAAGACAAAAATGGAAGAGAGATTGCAAGAGGTGGCACATAGAAAAGTAAAAGGACAGATGAGGTTTCTGAATGGAGATGCTTCAGCTGGCATCTGTTATTTGTGGAGACATCCAGTGCTTGTGTGAATGGTTGACCGTGGACTGCTGTGCTGGAACAATAGACCTGGGCTCCGTTGTCATATGCTCTGGAATAGCTTTGCTGTGATCTAAAGCCATTGTCTGCCTTTACTTGTGGACTATATAGGCAGACTGCCAATTTGCAGGTTGGTTTCCAGTACCCAGAGAAACTGCTTCATGAACCATATCATTACTGCCACCAAACACAGCCCAGCACAAGAGCTGATTCTGACCTGGACAGAAAATGAGTTCTACAGTGACACAAACCCATAAAGCTTGAATGGGAATTTGGATCCAAATTCTACTAGAGTTTCTGGGTTCTTTTTTTTTTTTTTTTTTAAATTTTATTTTTTAAACATAAATTTATCTATAATTGCTTTAAAACTTCCATCTCTTCTGTGTTTCCCTGTCCTTTTTTTTTAAAAAACAAAACAAAACATATCTTAAGCATGAGTATTTTAGGCAAGCACTGCCTTTGGACCACTGAAATGAATGGCAGTGCCTGGAGTTTGTTGTGATATGGGTAGAGATACAGCTGGATTAAAGAGCTTTTTACTTGAAAGCAGTTCAAGGAGCATGTTTCAATGAGCTGTTCTTCTGCCACAAAGTGAAACCTTGGTGGAGGAATTCCTGTGATATTGCAGCCCTGCCTGGCGCGGGCCTTCTTTCACCTCAGGTCTCTGCTACTGTATCGTTAAGTCATGCTCCCTGTAGTTGTGTCCTCTCTATACATCATGGAGAGGAGGGAGAAAAAGAATTCAATGTGTGTTCCTGAACAACTACTTTTATGGGTCCTTGACCCATGCGTGCTGTCTTTGGGTCCTAGTCTGAATCCTAGGGAGGACAAAAAAATCCCATTGGTTTTTGGAGGCAGTTCAGCCAGGTTTAGTCTTAGTGAATGTTAGAGAGGGAGATGTATTTTGTTGGCCTTTTGTTCTGGTGTAAATAAAGTTTATCAAAATCCAGCTCTGTTGTATGAAGGTCATAAAGGATGATAATATCTTATCTTACAGGGGTGAGAAATCTTTGAAGGTAATGTTTCTCCCTACCCAGCCCCCAAACAAAAGAGACTCACAAGCAGAAGGAGCACCAGGTGTAAGCAACAAGTAAGATTTGCCTCCTCCCCATACATATACTTTAATGATCAAGGAGGATGTTCAGTGTCAAAAATAACAGTCCCTTAGGATACCTATAAAGCTCTCTGCAATGACATGAACAGTTTAATGATTTAACTTATTGAGGAAAGTAAGGTGCCTGTTCTTCCACACATTTTCACTTTCATGCTGCTTATGTAAACACATGCAGTCTTTAGAATAGTGCTGTAGATCTAACCCCTAGTTGGGAATCACTAAACGCACTGAAATGGAAATAATTAGTGACGATTTTTTTTTTTTCCTTCACTCCATATTACCTTCTCAAAAGAGACCAAGCAAAACAGGCAGCAAGGAAATGCTCCTCTCCAAACAGGTAACTAGGAACTTGTCTTCTGAAGGCTGATACATAAATATGGAAAAGAGTAAAATTACTTTTCTGAATTATGGAATGGGTTTCTGAGCCATGAACTGCTATCTGTCTTTTGAGTACCTTTCATCAGTTTTTCTGCAAAAATACAGCATACATGAATACTTATTGGAATTTTATCTTCAAAACCAGTAGAATTAAAATTGATGTGTACGTGGGGAGTTAAAAATGCAAGGTAATTGTGTCTTTATCAAGTTTCCTGACTTTCTGTGTTTTCTCCATTTTAAGGCTTTGTAGTATTCAAGTCTCCTAATCACCCATTTGAATAGATAAAAATGTATTCTGGATAGATACAAAAGCACTGGTTCTTTGGCTACCTCCCTCACTTGGCAGTAGAGAAAAAGCAATCAAACATTAAGTTCTGGTTCCTGCTGCCTACTGAGCAGAAAGGGATTGGATGTTTTGCAAGAAGGCGAGTTAAAGGGCAAGATCTGAATTTGGAAGGGTGTCTTCAGGGGAAAAATCTTGCGATGCAGAATGGCATTTGGCTTAGGAGAAGGGTGGTCTCCTGCTGCTCTGCCATTGTCATTTTGGTAAACTTTGTACTCACCCATCAGTGTGAGAGAGTTGGGAGATGCTGAAGTGCCAGGTAGCTTGTCCCCTGCAGGACAGATGGACATGCAGTAGTGGTTGAGTTCCTCTTTTGCTGGAGGGCCTTGTGACTCTCAGCAGTGGTGCAGCATGGTTGTATGTCCTAGGGCCAGGGAGAATCTTCAAGGCCAGTTAACTTGGAAATGGAGGCTATGAAATGTCACCTATGTCAGGTAATAGCCTCTCTTCCTGCTGTGAGAATATTCCCTGTAGAAAGATAACCATCATGTGCTAACAAGAGTGTAGGTTTTGGCATATCAGTGCTGTCTGGAAGTGAGCTGGCCAGCAGGTAACAATATCATAGTAGTGACCTAGTTGTTTCCACTCTACTGAAACCTCCATACAGCTGGGAGCTGGTGAGTGTACAGATAGTATAAAGAAGGGCTACAGTAGCCTGGTGAGGAAAAGGAAAGAAAGGAAAGGATATGGTCAGTGAAGCTGTTTGGAGAAACCAATTGTGGAAAGCTTAGGCTTCTCGCCCTTTTATTATACTGTATGTATACTGCCATGGTTTCATACCAATCAGCTGGAATTTGGATGATTCTGAAGCCTGATAATCACAATGTCAGGGATTTTTTGCAAATAAATACCCATATAAACTATTATGAAGGAAAATACACAAGCTTGAGAAGTGAGCCCAAACAAAATCGATGAGGTTCAACAAGGCCAAGTCCTGCACCTGGGCTGGGGCAACCCCTGGTATGAATACAGGATGGGGGATGAAGGGATTGAGAGCAGCCCTGTGGAGAAGGACTTGGGGGTGCTAGTGAATGAAATACTGGACACGACCTGGCAATGTCCACTTGCAGCCCAGAAGGCCAGTCGTATCTTGGGCTACATCAATGATGAGCTTCTTAGGGACATGGCTTAGTGTCAGTGTTATGTTAATGGTTGGACTCAATGACCTTGAGGATCTCTTCCAACCAAAATGATTCTATGATTCTGTGATCAAAAGAAGTGTGACCAACAGGTTAAGGGAGGTGATTCTGCCCCTCTACTCTGATCTCATGAGAACCCACCTGAAGTACTGTCTCCATCTCTGAGGTCCCCAACATAAGAGAGATACGGGCCTGTTGGGGAGGGTACAGAGGAGGGCAACAAAAATTATTAGAGGGCTGGAACACCTTCCTGTGAGGACAGGCTGAGAGCAGGGGCTGTTCAGCCTGGAGAAGGCTCCAGGCAGACCTTATTGTGGCTTTTCAGTACTTAAAAGGGCCCTATTAGAAAGATGGGGACAGACTTTTTTTGTAGGGCCTTTTGCAATAGGACAAAGGGTAATGGTTTTAAACTAAAAGAGAGGGTAGGTTCAGACTAGATATAAGGAAGAGATTTTTTACACTGAGGGTGGTGAAACACTGGCTCAGGTTGCCCAGAGAGGTGGTAGATGCCTCACCCCTGGAGACATTCAAGGCCATGCTGGACAGGGCTCAGAGCAACCTGATCTTGTTGAAGGTGTCCCTGGTCATTGCAATTGGATTGGACTAGATGACCCTTAAAGGTTCCTTCCAACCCAAACTCTCCTATGATTCTATGAAAATATGTGATTTTATGTGGAAAGCAAGTAATGCAATAATCTCAGTTTCCCTCCCAATAGCACTTTCTTTCATATTACTCTTACCTTTGTTGGCCTTCCATCTTTCTCGGATATACAACCTTTTCTTTACCATGTGTATTATTTAAAACCCTTGGGTAGTGACAGCATTGTTCACAGGCTGGAGGTGTTGGGAGGAGAGACAGGAAGGGAGAGAGGGGCACAGGGAAGGAGCTGAGTGTTCTGTTCCCAGTACAGCTGCTTCAGCAGCCAGGCATGGCAGGAAAAATGGTAGTCCTGGCTCAAAGTGAGATTTTTCCTGAAGCTCACTTCTCGTACCCATATTCATCTCTGCTTTCAAATAGGGTGATGTGGGCTGATCATCCTTTGTGTTAGCATCTCACACTCATGCTCTGGACTACTCATTAGGCCAAGTGGGTTTGTATTGAGCATATTAGTTCATAGAGCAGCCTGAAGGGATGAAAACACAGATGTGTGTAATGTAAAAATAAGATATGCTATTATTTGGATACATATCCAAAATGGTAAACACATTAAAATGTTCATCAGATGGATTAGGATAGATCAATATCTTATATCGTTGATACCTGCTTATATTTATACCCATAGAGCAGTTTCTGATCCTCCCTGCTTAACTTGCTTCAGTTATCTGAGAGACAATTCCCTCCCCCATGCATGCTTGTATATCTAGAAAAACTTTGTGTGAGGAAGGGATCTGGTCACAAGGCTCAGGAAATGATATTGAAAATACCTCTATTTGCAACCCTGCATCCCTTGTAGCATAGCACCTGGTGCTTGCTCACTTTTTCATGTGTTATGGCTGGAAATTAGACCTCTGATCAGCAGGGGTCCAGGCAGTGAGGAAGCAGCCTCCTTTGGGGAGCGCAGCATGCTGCAGGGGTTCCTGGCCAGGCCACATCTTGAGCTGCCTCTGGGCCTGGAGGCAGCAGAGCTGCAGGAGCTGCCCACGCTCACCCCAGCACAGCACCCTGCAGTTGCCAAGTTCAGTGCAAATCCAGAGCATTACAGATGCATCTTTTGTGCTGAAAGAACTCGAGAAATCACAGCTTGTCAAAGATCTGAGCTGTGCAATGTAAAGTCATCTACTCATGCTTTACAAGGGGGGAGTGCTTCTCTGGCCTCCCAGTCTGAGACTTGATTTAACCAAGTGGGCTGCAGCAACGTGGGTGGCAAACTTTTGGGCTGTTGCTCCAGTGCCCTGTTGCCATTACTCACACAGTGCGCAGCTCTGGCTGTTTAGGAATCCTAAATGTTGCTGTTTGGCACAGTGTCTTACCAAGAGGATGCATAAATCAGGTAAGCTCTTGCTCCCTTAGCAAATGAGAGTAATGGATGATTTAAACTTACATCACTATCTTGGTATTTGTCAAACTGACTCCTGTTTGGCTTTCAAATCCTTAATTTGGGTTTTATACTTGGTTACTGTTACATATCCTTTTATCACCCCAGCAACACTGTTAACCCGACGTCTTGCTTGTCTTCCTTCTACTGACATGGAAATATCAGTTCAATGATCTATCTATCATTCCTTCTTGAATAGTCTCCCAGGATGTATTCTCTGGAAAACAGCCAATTCATTGTACAGTGCTGTAAATGCTGAATTCTAAATGAATAGGAATAATGAATAGAAATAAAAATCTCCTAGATTATGATTCCTGTTACAGGAGATTCCCACTGTGGGCTCAGTTTTAATGGTCCAGGTACAAAATGTTGTAGATTAATGCGTCCACTTCAGTCTCAGAAGCACGATGGCTGAACCTCACTGCTCGTGTTTCTCTTCCAAGTTGGTCTGTAACAGACACACATAGTTCAAAGTTTTATGAAAACAGGCCAGAGGCCAGAAGAAATGTGCCACTAAATCTTCTTTAAATAGATTTCTTTAGCCTCATCACTGTCATATCTAACAGTGTGGGACAGCAAAAGCCAACTTAATAACAAGGGGCAGCTAATTAGGAAAAAGGATGTGTTGTGCCCTGCAGAAAAAGATCTCATAAAATATGTTGCATTTCCTAATACCAGGCCTCCTGGCATAATGACTCTCCACTTTCTTTCTTTTCAGAAAAAATGAGTTGGTCACTTTGTGCAGAGAAAATAGGAGAGATTGTATCTGTGAGGTCACAAAAAAGAATGTAAATTTAGAACTGTTGAATATGTACCTATTTGAAAACAACAACAACATGAACAACTCAGGATTTTTGAAGCCAGCATTACTATTTAAGATGCTGAGCTCTGACTTGTAATTTTTTGCAGACTCAGTGAGGAAAAAGATGAGCAAGTTGAGGAGCAAAGGGAGCTCCTCACTTTTCTGGTGTACCAATCAAGCAAGATATGGTAATAGCAGGCATCTTTACCCAGGAATGATTTTTGCTTTGCCTTTTTGTTCTCAGCTGTCCGAATGTCATGCTTTCCTGTGGTCTCCTCTTCCCCTTGCCTTTGCTGTTCTCAGTGGCAGCTATTCAATTTCTAATTTGACAAGATGAACACCACATGGGTTAGTTATCGGTGCTTCTGTGCCAAGAAGGCTTCACAGTTCAGTCCACAACAGTGATTTGTTGTGATACTATACTGTTATCAGCTCACCAAGAACTGCTAACAGCACTCTGCTATATTAACAAAAGCACCACTAGGACCCTTTAGTGCTTCCATGCTAAAAATTTGGTTTCAGTTGCTTAAGATTTAACCAAACTGCTTCTGTTTGGGTTGACATAATACAAGACAGGTATAAACCTCTTGGTGAATTATTTCTGATGAAAATTTGGGCAAAAAAAAGCTCAACTGTTTAATAATTAGACAAGGGCAAAATAGTGTTGTTAGGATACCAGCATTCAGAATCAAACTTGAGAAATATACCCATGGTGTAACCTGCACCAGACTAAACACACTGACTTTATCTGCATCTCTGCTCTGATCAAACCTTCCATTAGGGGGAATTAATGATGCACTATGTTGTACTGCCTATATTCAAAGACACATTCACTTTTTTGGGGTAGAGGCAGTGGCTTCCGGCTGCAGTTTGATGAAAGGGGTGTCCATTGCTGTCTCCGGGAAAATCTGCACATATTTAACAAAGTAATAAGCATGTTTTAAACCATAAGCTTATGTTTAATCAAGATTTCTTAGATTTTAGTTGATAAGCTTGTCACTGATTGTAGAGAACTGAGATACCACTCTGATACACAGCTCATAAAATTCCATGAAATTGTTAATGCTGCTGTGAGAGCACAGTTTGAATTGTATACAGTGAATAAGATAAGGGGGTCACACATCGAACAGTGAGAAGAGAAGACAAATAGCTGCTCATTAGGTGTACAGCGTCTATTCTGTGTGTTGAATGAGGCAAAGGTTAGGTAGGAAAAAAGGCAACGTGAACATGTAATTAAGAACTGTATCGTAATGCATATGGACAAAGGGGCAAAATTAGGGTTGCACAGGCAGCCCTGAAAAGCAGAGAAGTGTATTTCATGTAACAACTTTATTAATGCCTTTCTAATGCAAGGGGAGGTGCATGTGTATCTAAGCTGTGTGACAGTGTTGCATAAACATAGTTAATACGCATGAACATTATTGTACATCATAAAGTACTGAGTATTCTATCTGGTGTGCTCCCATCTTAATTTTTTCCTACTATGTGACGGGAAATATGAATTTTTCATTGTATCAAATGGAAATACTAACAAAAAGAAAAACTAATACTTATGTCCATGCTACTCTGGACCCTCAGAGTGCTTATTAAAGTCTCCCGGTTTTATCCAACTTCTAGGAAGTCACTTCTCTTTGGTTAAAACTGACCAAAGTCCTCCAAAGTTGATCAAGAGGTGCTTACAGAGCACAAGTCTATTACAGGAGGTGATTTTGCGTGGCCATGGAGTTCCTTTGTAGCTGCTGGCTGTTTGGATTTTGGTTTTTTGGGGTTTTTTTTGTGTGTGGTTTTTTTTCCTGACTGTGTTTTACTATGTTCCTTCCGTGCCTTCTCTGGACCTGGAAGGAAGGAGACACCGATCCAGTTCATCCTAAAGGAGAGATGCTCAAGAGCTCCTCAGCTGAAGTGACGGCTCTCTGGCTTTTCCAGCTCTGCTGGTCTTCATTGGCCGTACTGGGAGAGTTAGACACCCAGCTCACATGTAAACATTAAACTGAGCTATCTTAAATCTCAGCATAAATCCCACCCGTGTAGGCACAAGTTTCCTGCCTTCTGTGGCTTCAGGCATCATGTTTGGAACTAAGAACTGAAAAATTACTTTCCTAACAAGTTTAAATTGGTGTATTTATTTTCCCCATCTGTGATATTCTCAGTGCATTTTTCAGCAACAGGTATTTTCTTTTAAGCAAATGTCACTTATTTCTCCACCTTGTAGCATGGTATTTCAGAACTAAAAAGAAAGAATCTGAAAAACGTGTGATGTGATAATGGATGGCTTTTTATTATGTATCTCACACCATCAGCAAACATCCTTTAGTTTCAGGGAGAAAACAGACATTTAATATACTTTTTATCTTTCTTCTGAGGAGTATTTTTCCTCCACGTTTTTTTTTTCTCTGACTTCAGAAATGGCTTTATTGCTTCAGGCACTCCTGCCATATTGTCAAGTGGTCATTAAATAACAGTTGAATATCAAATTAACCTTAAAATAGCCCTCCAACTGTTTGAGGGAATTAGGAACTGTTAGAGGGACATGCATGACAATGCAGGGCCTTTGTGATTTTTGAGAGAAATAACATTTCAAGAAGATATGTTCCTGGTGAGATCTTTACTAAGATTTTTAAACCTGCCCTGGATTTTCTGAGTTCATCTATATCCTTCATGCTGAAGAAATAACCCTGAATCTGTTCAACATGGTAAGAGAACGAATGGTATAAAGAGGATAAATCTTGTGACTGGGAAGAGTAGGTGCTTACCCTTTCAGCTGTATGATCTGACTGCCTTTGTGGTACATGCAGTGGCCTCCTTGTGATTTAAAGGCTCAGCTGCTCAGACCATGTAGCACAGGTTTCCTAAAGACCTGAACTGCCCAGGTGAGTGAAAAATCAGAAAGGAAGAGTTGAACTAGCATTTAGGAGGAAGAATTGTTGAGGGCCAGGGAAGTCACTGCAAAACATCCAGTCTGGTTTTGATAATAGTTTTGAATTCACAGCACTTTATCACAGGAGAATGTATTGATGATTATGAGATCTTTTCTTAAAATGACCTTGAGTCATACGAATTAAATGCTCTTGTAGCGGTGGGTAACTGAAAGTTAGGATCCACTTAGGAAAGTCGTGGTTTTTGTCATGGAAGTGACAGCTGCTTGTAGAGAGCGCGTTGCTCTTTGGTCACAAATATTTAAGTTCAGGAATCACGAAAAATATGTTACCTTTGACTGTCCATCTCAAACTGGCATGTTTCTTGCATGCAGAACCTATTTTCCAGTTATGTACTTAAAGGCTTTGTCATGCTTTGGGGAGGAAGTATGGTCACTGTTATTTCACTAGTCATAGGTATGGAAGAAAAAGCATCAGAAGAAGTGGTAAAAACCTTAATGACGTATCCCAGTGGTTTCATCTCACTTCATCTGATGGTGTTCTCATAATGCCATACTTGTCTCTCCCCAGTCTGCCAGCAGAGTGCTAGACTCTGCACTCTGCATTTCCCTCTCCTGTTTTTTAAGTATTTTTTTTAAAACCACTTTGAAAGTGGTATTATTTGTCTTTCCCCAGGATACCTCAAGGAATAGCAATAAATGAAATTTTAGGTAATAAATTTTAATGGTATTTCCCAGTGGACACGCTGCATTTCATTTATGTGAAAATATTTTCAGTGGGATTAACCATCAAGAGATTTTCCACGTTGGAGTTGTTGCCTACTCTATGAACTCTGAGAGACAATTAAATACAAAAGCATTAAAAATGCTGATCACGGCACAAATGACATACGTGGATCAGTGTTTTATTCACTCCTTTTCAGTACAGTATCAACTACTGCAGTGTCTTAGCATTTTCAGCAGGACTGCTCTGTGATTGATTACTCCTGTAAAGACTGTGGAGATTCCTTTCCTCAGTAGTCTAATGAAAATGTAAATGCAAATCATCAGCAGTGTAAACTTGCATAGGTCCCCTGCAGCGAGCAGATCCAGGCCATTTTCCATCAACTGAGGAGCAGCCTTGGAGTATCAGTAAGTTGCAGATCAGTATGCTTTGTTGTTTCACGAGTATAAGAAGTGCATCCATAATGTAATTACTTTCAACCCCAGGTTCCCCAAACAGCTTCATCTCAGAAAAAGGACAGAATGCTGATCACTCTTTTAAACCTCTGCTGGTAAGATTTATTTGTGAAGTCTTAGGTTTGAGCAGAATGCGAATACCTGACTAATTGCTGCAACTTGTTATTCTTAGACCTGCTTGAGAGTGAAATCAGAAGAAGTTTCTCCTCCCTCCATGATTTCTCATCACATCCAGTAGCCTGCTGGGGGAACTCAGACTTTTGTCCAATTACTGTCAGTTGTCTTTTCTTCTTTGAGAAAATTGATGTAATGACATGAAAGGATAAATTGCCTTTTAAACTTTATTGAGAAATATTATAACAAGAACAGAAGTGCAATGAGAATTTGACCTAAGGGCTCTCTTTTTGGGCCAGGAGTGCATTATTAATACCTTCAGATCACTGCAGGCAGAAGCTTCCACCTCTGTTGGGCAGTGCTTGCTCAGGAAGCAGAACCAGCCTTCCAGCAGATGGTGTGAGCTCCCTGGTAACAGAGCATTTTATTCATTCAGATACTTACCTGTTGTCTGTGTCTAATGAAATTCCTCTCTCTGACTGTGTCTGATTCGTAAGTGGAGCTAATCTGACAATCTCTGACATACAAAACGTGCTTTGACTGTAGCAGTAGGCATCACTAAGGCACCCAGCACTGCCTGGTTTAGCCTCAGTTGTGTGTTAAAGAAAGCACTTCTCTTTGTAGTGCTGTTGTGCCTGTTCCTTCCATGTTCTGGTAAGGATGGAGGCATGTCTGATACTGAGTAGTTTCAAAAGGTCATCCAGATTTGGTTTTCTGGATACCTCTCTCTGTTATTACCCCTTTCAAAGTATCATTTGTCTGTCCTTCACAAAACTGGAAAAGGCCTTGGACCTTGTCCATTTTCTGTGCTCTAAAAGCAGATGTATGTCTCGCCTCTCCCTCAAGACCTCCAATTATGGAGACTCCAGAGCTTCTGTTCTAGCGCTGTGTTACTTTTTAAGCTTGTTTCGTTATACTTCCCATTGCTTCTAACCTTAGTTTTGGTTTTTTGCAGTTTCAACACTTAAATCCTCTAAGCAAGAACAACAGACTTTTTCCTTCTCTTTGGAAGTAGCTGTTTGTAAATTTTTGTCAGTCTTTTCAGGACAGCAAGCCCAATTTGTTTAGTCTTTCATCATTTTTGCCAATCGTTTTTCCCAAATATATGCTTATTCTTCACTAATCTGCCCGTGGACATGTTTCAGGTGCTTTTTCCTGTTTTGAAATGCAGTGCACCAAACTGAGCAGGTACTTCTCCAGCAGGGTAAAGTCAAGTGGAAGGATTTACTTTGTGTATCTCACAAGCTGTACCTCTCCTTGTACATTGCTGCAAAAAGATTGTCTTCTTCCCAACACTGTGATGGAACAGTGGTCATGTGTCCATTGCTGATTGCCTTTGCTCTAGCCAAGTATTGCCCGACTTGCACTGGTATACCTAATTGTTCCTGCTGATGTATGGAATATTATACTTCTCACAAGCAGAACATGCACTGTCTGTTTTCAGCACATTCTCCAGTTTGTCAAGATAGTCTGAAGTTCTGCTCTCCAACACAGCTGAATGCGATTTAACAAACTTGCCCCCCCCCACCCCCATCTTTCCGTTCATTAAGAAAATATTCAATAATGCCACACCTAGGACATTTCCTTGTGAAATATCACTGAATAAATGCATCTGTGTTTAATAATGATGAGCTATGCATGTTTTCTTTCTGAGTAGCTTTTTCCAACCATTTCTAGAGCCTCCTAGTATTTCCTCCTTGTTTAAGAGAATTTCACATAAAATCAAAGTCAAAATTCAGTAAAGCAAT
Source organism: Nesoenas mayeri (assembly GCF_963082525.1). Classification (NCBI taxonomy): domain Eukaryota; kingdom Metazoa; phylum Chordata; class Aves; order Columbiformes; family Columbidae; genus Nesoenas; species Nesoenas mayeri. Next base: position 118,427,878 of record NC_137543.1, read on the forward strand.
GTGATAGCTACTGGTTTTTTCTCTATCCCCAAAGGTTATTATCCTGTCATAGAAGGAAATTAGATTGGTTTGATGGGGCTCCTTCCTGACAAATACATGCTGTCTGTTATCCATCCTCATGTTTTTTTCTAGGTATTTACAAGTAGTTTGATTATTTATTCTGTTACATTTCTGGGAATCAAAGCTAAACTGTTGGGGTTTTAGGTCTGTGGCTCCTCCTTTTTATTGTTTGCCATTTTGCAGTCTTCTGGTCACTCTCTGTGTCCCGGGGGACCTCCGAGATAAATGCCAACATCTTATCCAGCAGCTCTTCAAGAACAGTCAGACCAAACTGAAAAATGCCTGATTTACCAAGGTATTCTCTAATTGCTTCCTTTTCTGATTAGAGATTGATGTCTCACGATCTCTTTCTGGTATTAATTATGAGCACTAATTGATGTTTAATGAAATGATGAGGCAAAAAAAGGCCTTCCAAATTTCAGTTTTCCAGGTGACGTCTCCAAGCAAGGCCTCAGTTTCACTGAGTCGCTGACTGACAGTTTTGTTAGTTTTCTTCTTCCATTAAAATATTTACAGCACACTTTCTTGTTATTCCTGGTAGTCTTTATTAATTGCATCTGACTATGGTCTTATCTTCCCTGATTTAGAAAGTATCAGCTCATACTGTACTTTTTACCTGTTCTTAACAGACTCACCTGGTGTTTTTAAACTGTCTGGAATTTAAGGTATAGGATCTGCTGTGGGTATAGTCTAATCTATCCCCTAGCTACATTTGCTATCGTACCTCCACCCACAGGATGATTTGTATTTCTGACAGTACTAATTTTTTCCTAAGGAAATGTCACTCTTTACTACCCTTTTCCTTTAGACAGGCATTCCTAGGGATCTGTAGTCACATCTCTGGGTGTGCAGGAATTTGCTTTCCTAAATGCCATTAGGTTTTAATTCACTATTCTCACTTTCCTAAGCCAGAGAGTGTGAACTCTTGCTGGCCCTCTTGGCTTTGTTTAAGTAGGAAAAAAAATGCAAAGGTCGAGCATTAAGGTCAGAACCTAAAACTCCTGTGTGGTAGCCCAGTCAGTCAGAGCAGTCACTGAGAGCAACCTGTTGGAAACTGTGGAAACCACTGGGATTACGTCCCTAGGAGTGTTGTGCATAGCACAGCTTGAGTACCATGAATGTTGGCTGCCTTTTCTCTGCCTTCAAACCCCTGAGTATCACGGAAGTGGTAATTCACTGCCATCAAGCCTTTTTTAAAATAAAAGCAAAAATTATTAGTTTTCCCTTCGATCTTTTACCGATTAGAGAAGTTAAATGGCCTGTATCTAAAAATAGTACAAGCTTGCTTTGAAATTTTGGGAAACGTGTGACTGTAATAATTTAAAAATAGGCTTTGAAATTTCATTTTCTCTTTTGGCAATGTTGGTTGCCATGGAGTTCAAGTAATAGGTTGTGATGTTTAACACTGAATTAATTACTACTTCTCACTGACAGAGAACATCTAATTATACATATTCATGAAGAACAGTGTTTGGCATTCCTGAGGGAGAAAATATCTTTTTTAATACTGTATATACGCACTTTCGGAACCAGATGGGGTCTGTTAAATGCATAATCTTATAGTACTTTTTCTTCGGGTTTTTAATTGTTTCCTAGTTTAACAAAATTTTCAGATTTAAGTAGTGTCTGAAAATAAACTCCTTATATTATGAATGTGTACATTCAATGAGTACAGGCATTTACTTTTAAAGACTAAAAGTTTAAATGAGCATATAGATGGATTAATACATAGGACAACATACACTTTTTTTTTTTTCCCAGGCAAAACAGAACTACAGCGGTTACTTAGACAGCTCTTTGGCCCCAATGTTCAGAAGTCCTTGTTATGTTGTGGTCAGAGCAGCTAAATAAGTGGATATTGATTATAGATATGGGCCTAGGATGTCTGCAACAAGGGTGTTGTGTACTTGTAGCCTTGCAGAGCTCTTGCACTTGGTTCTCCCTAGCTTCACAAACCCAAACAGCCTTTGGCATAAATACTCACGAACCTAGATCTTAATTTCACTGGGACTTTGGCTCCTATCTGTCTGTGTGGCTTTGGGTTCAGGAAGGCATCTCTGCTCCAAAAGATCTGATTCTGCTGAGCATATTCTTTAGCTCTGTCCTGAGTGACAGCCCCATGATGGGACCTAAAAATGGTGGTGTTGGGCTTAGACTGTTCTTTCCTGCAGACAAACTATTAGAGATTCTTTGGCTAATACAGTTTCCTGGCTCTTTGAGAGTCACCATTACTTTCTCGAGCATCCTCTGTGTAGACAGTCTTGATATGGGACCCAGTGAAAATAGCCTTTATCATATGGTTAAAATAGTTGGTTCTGATTGCAAGCATTTTTTTATTACAAAAAACACACCTTAAGTAATGTTTGCAGTACAGTTTCTGGGGATCATCCAGTTTTGCACGTCTTGTGCTTCTAGAAACTGATCTTTTTTACTTGATGCCAAATTGCATATTTCAAAGGAGACATTCAAAACTCAACCTATTTTCTCCTTAACATATGTACGTGCATTTATCTTCGAAGAAGTCCTGTAAATGACAAACACAGGTGGAGGGAAGGATCAGAATCTTCACTGTCTTTATTTCAGTTGATTTAGCCTTTTCAAGTTCTCCATATAAAATAATCTGATGCTTAGAGAGAGATTTATTGCTTTTAGATAGTAAATCACATTCTAGGATGCATACTAGTGTCTTTGGCTTTGGTGAGCTAAACTGAGAATCATCCTAGATAAAACAGATTAATTACCTGCTTCTGTCTGAAAAGCACCTGTAGAAAGCTTTTGTGAGAACTGAACATCTAACAGCAATTAAATATCACTGTTGTTGTTAACTAGAAAGAGTGAGGTGTTAGATCACTGATGTTCTCTCATCCATCTCCACTATATTCTGTTTTCTAAGAGTGATCAGCTGAGCTGTGCTTTTTTTAATGTAAAACCTCATAAAGTGGAGGTTGCATGAGTAACTGTCTTTTTCTTTATTTACAGCCTCACTCTTTCACATTCCATCCATCAGGATATGTCTAGTTGGAATTAGTGAGATCTGTGCTGTCTTTCCGTATGCATCTAGTGGCAATAGCGTGCTTAGTGCACTGATTTTTTTAAGACCAAGTACCTTTACTTTCTGACTTTTAAAACAGTAAGTCAGATAACTACATTATCAAATATTAAGACAATAGACTGTATATGGACTTCAGCTAAGCAGATAGCAGAAAATGTTGGAGAGAAATGTTGCCAGCAAGATTTCTAAATTCAGATCTCTTGCTTATGTGCAACAAGTATAAGGGAGAAGAAATGTAGTATTAGTAGTTTTACTTTCTTTGTGGAGTTAGAGTAATTCTGAGTTGATTTTACTTTTGCAAAGCAGGATTAGGTACCACTGAAACATTTTATTATACCAAGACCTGTTTCCTTTTCCCTTTTTCTGGCAGGCAAAAAAATGTTGACAATAATATGGGTAAAAATGTCAAGAATGAAGTAATAATATTTCTCAGAAGCTCATGAGTTATCTGTAAAACTGTACCAGCACCCCTCATCATGCTTAATTTCAATATCATACACAGTAGGACTGAAATTTCATTTCCGCAGTCCTATAGAAATACAACATTCAGTTTAGCTCTGGCAAAGAAGTTTATATCCACCTTCCACAAACTGAGGGAAGGAAGGCCCTACAAGCTCCTACGAATGTGGTTACCATGTTCAAATCACAACTTTCATACTACTTTGTAAGTAACACCATTGTCTCCAAAGTTGGCTCCGATCCTCATGGTATGTGGTTAAAATAATTAATACAGAACTGAGGTCTGACCGTGCTGGTCTCAGGATTTCTCATCTCTTGCCGTTGCTACCCCTCCTGTCTTGAACTGACTGCATTGTACTGTCTGTCACTATTGTGGTTCTAAGGTCAGTATCTGTTCTGAAAAAAATTCTGTGAGAGAGTTGTACATTTTTGATCTGGTCTTGTTTCTGTGAAAAAAACGTATGCCAAGTTTGCTTTCATGAGACACACTAGGACTTGTATCATAGCAGGCTTTTTCCTTCTTTCAGATTCCAAAACTCTGCTCTCTCTGAACTGGTGTTCTAGGAAGAAGGCTATGTTTCAGCTCCTCTTCCCTCTTGGGGTCATAATATGCAAGTGCTTCTATGAAAGTCCCAGGCTTTCTGCCCTGTCTGGGTTTCAGTGTTGTTTGCTGGCAGTCAGTGTACAGATACAAGATTCCACCAAAGCAAATCCGATTTTTCACCTTTTCTTTCAGCCATTCAAAGAAGCTCTATCCACCCTCACATTGCTGCTTCTGCACATAGGCTCTGCTTTTGTGTGGCGACTCCTGTTGTTCCAACTTATACTATTCAAAAAGGAGTTTAACATCATCTCAGATGGAATAGCTATTGTGCCACAACTTTAAAAATGTTCTTCTCAGCTACTGGTCCGCCATTGTACAAGCCAGTGAAATGAGGGCAATTTGGAAATGTCACCATTTCATCGGGAAGAGAGGTGCCCAGAGCTCATTTGATTACACACCATGTACCTAATGAGGCTGACCTTGGCCAACTCTAATTTTTGTCAGCAAGGACGCTGATGTTGAAGGTGTGACATGGCAAAAGCTTTGTGCATGGAGCTGCTGCAGAAATCGGGTGGTAGGGCACGATGTCCCTATGGGAAGACATAACATCCTTTCTCTCTCATAGGGAGTGCCAGGAACTGTGTCCCTTTGGGCAAATTTCAAGTAGTTGCTGGCTTTGATGGTAATTTGGAACAAAATCTGCATTTTAGCTCCTCAGTTCAATCTGTGCTATTCTTGTTTCTGTTCTTGTTTAGAGGATTTAGATGCGTCTGCGTATTGATAAGATTCTCACACATTATTTTTTTACATTTTAAGATACCTAAAGCCTCCACCAATTTTATCAAGCTCCCTTCAATCGTAGAGATGAATATACACTGTAAATCTACCCTGATCTTATGAATATTTTAAGATTATGTCAGATTTCAAATTAAATCTCACTTGACTGTATTAAAAAGAATGGAATCTAGCCAACTTGAAAGTTGTCATTAGTTTCCAATATGCTTTTAGGAAGACAAATATATGGTAGAAAATAAAATGTGTAATTAGAAGAGGAGCTCTGAAGAAGATAGTTGTATTTAATATTTAAACCCATAAGGAGTATAGTAATAGCATTTTCTGCCAAGAACATGCTTTTATTGCATATTAATGCAATTAAAATTACATCACAGTCTACTAATTTCCTTCCAATTCTGTATGCTTAAAACCAAGAGTAAATCCTGCTGATTAATATTTGGAAAGGGAAATCTTTGTGTGAAAAGTATTGCAAAAGAGCCAAGTTATACAGCAACGACAAATTGTGCTATCCCATGCAGTTTTTCTTTTCACCCACTTTTCTCTCATTTACACTAGTATTAGTCAACTTGAAGCCTTACTACTGATTAAAAAAGACACCGCAGATAATAAACAATCTTGACATTCTTGATTAAAAAAGACACTGCAGATAATAAACAATCTCTCTCTTAAGGGGATCACATAGCTCTGTATTGGGTATTTTGTGCACTGCAGTGCCTCAGGCTTCGTATAAATTGTGCAACAAGAGTGCAGTATTTGGAATAAAGCGGCCTTTAGAACTGCCTAGAATCAGGCTGGTGGGGCTCAGAATGGCAGTCTTGTTTCAGACAGACTTTTCACATCCCTCAAAGTGAGTGAGTTCTGAATCATATGAAAAAGTTATGATGCAGATTGACATTTTCCTCAGAATGGATTTGCCATGAGCTTTGGACCTTGGAAATCCCAGGCTTCTCTGGACCTCTGAGCTCCAGAATACTGTGCCTAGCCGTACACCTCATTTCTAAAGTAATTTCAGGATAGAATTTTTTGTTTTGTTTTGTGTTGTTATTTCAGTTATGTTCAGAGTGAAATGAATATGGCACTTCCCAATGCCAAAACCCTGTGCTGGACCTTTCCTCACTCTATGTGGATTGTATTGTGAAATTCAGAGGCGCCCCCACTTTATCTATCCACAGGACCTTCCAGCCTTTTCTGCATTGCCTTCTTTCTGTTTTTGGTGTTCCCAAATATTGCTGTAATCAAACATGCTTTAAGATCATTTGTGTGGTGGTTGTGTTGTCTCTGGCTTCTCCAGATACTCCTGGTGCTCTTTCGCTGCACTTATCATCTGTGTGACAATTCGCTACCCACCAGTATCAACTCTTGCATTCTCAGTAGCAGTTGCAGAATAAGCGTTTATTTGTGTAAGAGTCATGCCAGATTGATTTAAGTGGTATCTTGGAGAAAGAGCAGTTCAGAGAGTGGCCTTCCAGTGGGGTTTGGCTTCTCTAATTTTGCAGCTATCTAGGATAACTTGCATAGCAGCAGCTGCCAGTTCTGTCCAACTTAAACCAAAATGCAGAGACATCTAAGTTTAAGACAAATTGGTTTAGGAAGCGATGTAGCCACTCAAGCCAGTAAGCCCTACTGCATCAGCCTGACCCTATAGATTTTGGATCTGAGCTGGTGTAGCCATATACTTCTCAGATGTCCAGTAGACTGGTGGTGGGTGGGGAGGAGGCAGGTATGTCTGTACTACACTCATATTCCAGCATAAATGAGACCCATTTTTCAATCCTGCTCTCTCTGACAGCTCTTCTGGCTTAGCAGCAATAGTTTTAATCTATGAGGGATGACAGGGACTTCAGCATGCACTAACAATTGGGACCTGTCCTTGAATCTCTTCTCGGTTATGCTGGTTGTGACTGCAGGTACAGCTGCTCCGTTACAGTCCCATCCATGCTGTCTTCTGCCCTCGCCCACCCGCCTGGCTTTGCCAAGCTTTGTGACCTGAAGGGGAGGGGAAAAGGATCCCATGCTGTCAAGGTGTGTGGAAATTAGTCCCCTGCAAAAGGCTACTCTTCACCATGGCTTCTCTGACCCTTTGGGCACTTGGAATCTCTTTAATCACCTTATGTGATCATTGCAGGCTTTGTTTGAACACTCAGCACTGCAGTTAATAGGCATGGGCAGCTCTCCTGACCTAGCAGGTACTGTTGCTGGGCCTGGCAAAGAGTCCTTTAAATCAAAGTAATCTTTGAGCCCTAAGACAAGAGGTATACACTTTTTAGATATAGTGTATTTGCTCCTGTAGGGGCTGCGAGCCCCTCCCTGTCCTGTGGATATATTGCCTTAAAACAAAGTTGCAGCTGTTGAGGCTTACATGTTGTTGAAATCACCAGCGATATATGGCTTGTGACCAAACCGGGAACATCCACTAATGTGCTAATACAGTATTTAAATTATTGAGCACTAAAAAGTACCAGCTCAGAGAGCAACTGTGACATGAGACAGAAGCTCCTCTGGGCTGGCTTTATTAGACTTTAATGGAACAGCAGGTGCCACACAGAATAATGCATATGGTCCATTTGCTTGGAAATGTTGTCCAGGCTTTTCTGCTTTTTATTTCTGTGGCAAGACTGCAATTTCTGCAGCTCCACCTCCCTGCCTTCTTTTTCCTTCAGGTCTGAGAATATGATATCACCAACTTTGAGTTTCGGGTCATTCAGCAGGTATTCAGTGCAACTGACAGCTCTAGGAAAAGATGGAATAAATATTTCATCTTTCATTTATTAAGAAGTAATGTAGTTTGTAACAGGGTTCTGGCAGGTGCTCAGCCGTGGCTGAATCAAGACTGCGATTCAAAATAAGACTTTTTTGATTGATTTGATTTGGCTTTTGAGAGGAGAGAAGCTCAAAGAAAACCATGAGCATCTGTTCTGCACATCTGCCCAAAGTTTATACTCTGGAAATATTTCAGGGGATTTTGTTTGGGATCAGAGATGTCTTTCAGCGCATGCGTATTTCTATATGTTCCTGCTCTAGATATTTGCAGTGTCCTCTGCATGGCTAGTTTTACTAGGTACTTAGGGTGGAGGTTGTTTGAAGGAAAAAAACTTGCAAAGAAATATAAAATTATGAATCCACTTTCATTTAAATCTGAATGACAGTAACCCATGTTTATATAATGCAGATTTAAAACTATTTAACTCGGTACTAGTGTATTTATTTAGAAGAGAAATCTGTTTCAGCTAATCAGCTATATTTAGTAAAATGCTATAATATGCACTAAGTATTGAATGGTCATTTTTAAAGCACACTGATTTAATTTGGACTTTAATATTATTTCGTTTGTAATTAAGTATATTATTATTGGGACTTATCTATATTATTGAGCACGTGACTGACCACTTTGCTGAGGAAAGAGTCACTAAAATGCAACTTAGAAGCCTCATTTAACTGGGGCTTAAGGAGAGGCTGACTTATATGGGATTTTGGATTGGTTTCTTTCTTGATTTTAGGCTACAGTCTTAACAAAATCTAGGGAAATGAAAACTACAGTTATTTGCTCATTTTTACATAATCTTTGATTCAAGTGGTTGAAAGCTGCTGGGGAGCACATGCTGTGAAAGTGTGGCAGATAGGTTACACAGCATAAATTTTGTAAGTGAGTTTCCTTTAAGAAAACTGCAAAAGTAAAATGATAAGGGAGTGAATACACATGAATTTTTTTAGGTAGTATCTTTCCAGGATACCTCAGAGACAATTATTATTAAAGCCAACCAAACAAGATCAATTTAAATTCAAAATGTGACCTGGCTGATCCTTTTATAGTTTGATGTCATTTGTACTCAGTGGTGCTTTGAGAGAAAAGATGCTAACTTCTGTCATTCTGTACAATGCACTAATCCAGGTTTTCATTATAGAGATTGAATGAGGCTGATTTTATCTCTTGTGGATTTCTTTTTTTCCAGCATTGACTAGAATTTCTTTGGGACTTAGCACGTGCAATTATCCCCTTAGTTTTTGCCAAATCAAAGTGAAACTCTGTGCTTTCTCTACTCCTATGGAGCCCATGCTCTGTAGCCAGGGCAGCAGAGCTCTGAGAGGACAACCCCTTAGCAGAGATACAAAGCAGACCTACCAAAGGTGTTTTTCTGCTGCTGTATGTACACTTCTTCCTAAGATGTGAACTAAGATGACATCATCTTTCTTTTGAATATACCTAGAAGAGGCTTTTTGGGTTTAAAAGTAGTGCAATTTTTTTCAACATGGAGCTGGCAACTGTCCCAACCAAACCCTTGGGAACATGGGCTGAAGTGAAGAATAATTAATCTTAGATTTAAATAGTGCTTTTTCCCTCAGCTGATTTCCATAAAGAATTTAAATATGTATTAAAACCTCCTGGGTATCAGTTGGGCTTGAGTATATGCTGTGCAGAATCAGGACAGGCTTAAGAGTGTGTTTGAGACTGGACTTGCTTGAAAAAGTCCTTGCGTGCTGCAGTCCTATACCATTTTATTAGTCAGATTATATACTATGGTATGGACAAAAGTTTTCCGGTGAATTTGGGATCTATTATGGTAAATTAAACTGCAGTTTAATATTTGTTGAAAGGAGATGATAAAATAAGCCTAATAGACTTTGCTCAAAACTGAGGACTAGCTCACAGAAAAAGAAGAATTCAAATATAAGATAAGCTAATTTAGGTGTTCTGAGTACCCCTGTCATTACACTAAAGTATGAATAGGGCATGTACTCCTCTGAATTTTACCTTCAATTCTTAATGTACATCCAGTCACTAAGTGTAAATAATGGAAGGAAATGATTCTTGGGGATTTGGGTGATGTTTTGTCCTTTTTTTCTAATTGGGAGAGAGATAAAGAGAAAAATGGTTCACTCTTTTTAAAGAAAGGACAGAAAAGCAAGTCAGAACAAATACAATTTAAGGAGTTTCTGCTACTTTTCTGACAATCTTCCTGTTGGTCAAGAGTGTTGTCAGGAGGCATTTTTTATGTCAGGAAGCCAAAGCTGTTTGCAAACTCCCGTGGTGTGCTATCCTCTTCTTTGTCAGCTGAAAAATATCAGCGAGTGTGCTTAAAATGTGCACAGAATTACCGTCCACGTTAAAACTAAGGAAGCGCGCAATTTGGAAATGTTTTCTTTTTGCTAAACTGGAATATATGCAGAATAAAATGTAACCATTTTGCATTCCTCTTCGCTACTGACACTATTCTGCAAGTTTTCAGCAAGTCTCTCGGTTCAGTGTGAAGTGTCTCTTAGGTATTTGCTTCTGCTGGAGCAATCTTTTTGGCATTGTGCAGCTACAGAGGAACTTCATGGAGAAGTATGTGTGAAGAGAGGGCTGTTTTATGTATGTATCTCAGCCAAATGAGAACTTGAACAGATGAGACTACAAAGCCTCATTTTGGTCTTTGTTATGTTTATATTAAATTGGTAATCTTCTATTTATTCTTCTGAAGGACAACTAAGAAATACTGTCATGTGAGACATTCTGTTAGACAGTGCTAACCATTTTTTCTTACCATTTGCGTTGTCTTTTGTGTGAAACATTTCACATCTACTTTTAGCTCAACACCAGGTACACATGACTTCCTAGATTTCAAAGACGTGAGTAACCAAAGTGTGAATTCTCCATAAGTATGCACACAGCTAATGTGTGTCCACACGTACATGCCCAAGTTTGTGGAGATTCGGTTAGATTTCCAAGTGTTGCAATGCTAAAAGGCCACCTGTACATGCCCTTTATACCCATGCATGCATATGTACACACAGTAAAAAAAAATCCCACAACTAAAGCAGGTAATTTGTTTTTGTGCGCTGAGAGTTTGCAACAAGGAGTGGCATAAAGCACCTTCTGAATTTTGTGTCCCTATCTCCCTCTCCTTCCTCTTCAAGCCCCTCCATGAATTCACGTGCTCTAAATATACTGTTTGTGAATTGTATATTTCCTTGCCTTGGATTATATAGATGGTTGTTGTGTGGTGTTGTTTTCAATCTGTCTATTCATGTCTGTATTTGGCTGGCATTGTGCCTTTTCACAGGGAGTTTGCCTGCAGTGGATGCCATATGATGATGGATTTAGCCACCTGTGTAGCACTGCAAGTGATACTGCTATAGCATATGTTTGCTCTTCATCCCCAGCGAAACCACTTCAAGGCAAAGCAATATCAGTAGGGAATGAACAAAGGACAAATTAATGTAAACAGTGTTTTGCCAGAGTAGCTGTATCACCAAACAGCTCCTAGAGGAGACAGCTAATACTGGCCCTTGGCGGGCAAAGCTTGTGCAAACCCACCTGACATCTAAGTGAAATAACTTCTTGGCAAAGAACAGTATTGTTGGTGGAACTTTATTGGGTGGGACTTGGTGATGCATCTGTGTTACTCAGGGCTGACATCTGATATGGCTATATCAACACAAGCTCAGGGAAGAGACCTGTCACCAAAGGTTCAAGAGAGGGAAGTCAGAGACAAGGACAAAACTTTCCAGGAAGGTTTTAGTAACTCTTTAGTTAGATTGTTGTCCCCCTAACTAAATAAATAGCTGTATAAAAATCTAGACCAAGCTGGAAACAGCTGTTAGCAGTATCCAGTGGTTGAACTTTGTGGCACCATTGTGTGTGCTCCTCTAGTGACTAGGAAAACTGCATACATGGGGAAGGCAGTGATAACAAGGGTAGAGATGCTGAGTGATGAGAAAGATAGAATAATGGAATCAAAGAATGGTTTGAGTTGGAAGAGACCTTTTAAGGTCATCCAGTTCAAATTGCTCTGCCATTTAAAACCATTACCCTTTGTCCTATTGTAACAGGCCCTTCTAAAAAGTCTGTCCCAATCTTTCTTGTAAGCCCACTTTAAGTATTGAAGGGCTGCAATAGTATCTCCCAGGAGCTCTCTCTTCTCTGGGCTGAACAACCCTAACTCTCTCAGCCTTTCCTTGTAGGAAAGGCTGATCGTTTTTGTGGCCTCCTCTGTACCCTCTCTAACAGGTCCATGTCTTTGATGTACTGAGGGCTCCAGAGCTAGATGCAGGACTCCAGGTGGGGTCTCACCAGAACAGAACAGAGGGGCAGAATCACCTCCCTCAACCTGCTGGCCATGCTCCTTTTGATGCAGCCCAGGACACAATTGGCCCTCTGGGCTGCAAGTGCACATTGCTGGCTCATGTCCAGTTTTTCATCCACCAGTATTGCCAAGTCCTTCTCCACAGGGCTGCTCTCAATCACTTCATCTCCAGCCTGTGTCGATACTATGTGTTGCCCCCACCCAGGTACAAGACCTCACACTTGGCCTTGTTGAACCTCATGAGGTTTGCATGGGCCCACTTCTTGAGGTTGTCCAGGTCCCTCTGGATGGCGTCCTGTCCTTCAGACGTGTCAGCTGCACCACTCAGCTTGGTGTCATCTCCATACTTGGTGAGGGTGCACTCAATCCCACTGTCTATGTCATTGATGAAGATATTAAATGATACTGGTCCCAATATGGACCTCCGAGGGCCACTGCTTGTCACTGATACCCATCTGGACATTGAGCCGTTGACCACTAGATAGCTAACAGTAGCTGAGGTTGACCGTTGCTTGCAATCATGCGTTTATATGGGACCAGAGATAGTAAGCTCCAGATGCATCTGGAGTCAGTGCAGGTGAAGAGTCAGGTGTGTGTTATGGGGGTCTGTGACACTGCTATAGCTCACCCGTGCTTGTCAGCTGTTTAGATGGATAGCACCCTGATACAGACACTGCAACAGATTTTCAAAACCAGAAGATTTGGATGCTCAGCATCATTTGGTGTCCTCACTTCTTGAGTGACTTGGTCCTACTACACCATCACTCCCAAGGACTGAGAATAAACTGTTGCACAGCTTTAGGAGAAGGCTCAGGCTGTTGGAAATATCTCCAACAAAACTAACACCAAGTACATTTGATCTTGTGTAACCTCCTGGACACATCATGCACGTGAAGTGTATCAGGGTGCCCCTTGAACCACCTCACACAGGTAAAAATGGAAGGCCACATCCGGCTATCAATGTATTTGAACCTAGGCCAAGAGTTGCATTATCTGCCAAGCCCATGGTGGCTCTTCTCACTGATGGAAATGTGCATATTATCCTGCCAATAAAGTATACACCCTGAGAGGAAGAAACCTGCGGGCCACTGTTCTTCCTAGTGACTCCACTGAAGCCTTTTGAGGAAGAGGCTCTGTTCATTTGTAAATGCGGTGACATTTTGAGCTTTTGTACAGCGAACGGAAGCTCCCTGGGAGGCTCGTGGTTGAATGATTTCTTCCTAGAGAGCAGTAAATGAGGTTAAATCAATTTCCTTCTGCGATGGGAGGAGGACGGAAGGAGAGGGAATAACATTTCTCCCTTTAGCTCTCAGAGAAAAGTAGTTTTATTTACGAAGCTTTTCATTGTATTTCCCGTTTTAATTTCTTTCAGTCATTCACATTTCCAGAACTGAGAAATCTTTTGTCTTGGGCACAAAATCCTCTTGAAATCTGTAGTAACAAATGTAATACTAGCTTATCAATAACCTAAATACAGAGAATATTTATTTTGCATTAAACCCCTGTTACTGTTATGGAAAAATCGGTAATCAGTTCTTAGAAGTTTGGTAACACACTAATATTGAATATCTCTTATAACTGTCAGGTATCTGAGATATTTCTGACATTTGATGGAAATACTGTGGGAGTTGGGTAGTACCTTCGCTAAATTGGAAGAGTAAGGAAAAATGCCTCTCTCCTGCTCTCCCTGCCTTTGATTCCTTGGAGCTAAAGAGGTTTATATGTACTTCGTTACCTTGCTGTCCTCTGCATTCTCATGTGATGGGGTAGGAGGAGAGGAGAATCCTGTGGAGCCATAATCTCACTTCAGACATGAGGGTGTGCACATGGGTGGTGATGGTGGACCAGGCAGCTTGTTATTTTTGTGTATTTCTCCTCCCTCAGTGTGGGATAAGAAAGATATGAATAGCACTGACAGATGAATAATTACATAGAAAACCATAGGTGAAATGTTTTGAGCCCCATGAGAAAGTTTGGCTTTGCCCTCGTATGTATTTTGATTAGTTCTTAATTTTTGTCTAAACTGATGTACGTTTTTCTGAATGGTTTTGAAAATTCCTGGAAATCTTTCAAGGCAGGATGGTAGCATACTTGAATAATCAAGACCAGTATCTGGAGCTCTCTTGACATCTCAAATACATTTCTGAGTAAAATGTAAATACTTTGGGTAAATTGAGCCTGAGAAGGGCTGATAACCTGCACTGTGTAATAGCCCTGCAGTGAGGTTTACCCCTGCAAGAAAGAATGTAGATTTGAAAAGATATGTTAAAGAAGGAAGAAATTATTTGACCATGGTCTGGTTCAGAGGTATTGAAAACTTCCTTGTCTGATTGAAGTGACTGAGTCCTTTGAAAATATGACAGAAGTACCTATTTCTCAAAAGGAGCAATTGTCTGCACAGTTGGGGTCAGATAACAAAAGCTAAAGCCCTGACAGAATTAAATCTGGCCAGAGACATCCAGGGCAACAAGAAAAGCTTCTATAGGTACATTGGTGATAAAAGGAAGACTAGGTGAAATGTGGGCCCTCTCCATCAAGAAATGGGAGACCTGGTTATCTAGGATATGGAGAATGCTGAGGTACTCAATGGGTTTTTTGCCTCAGTCTTCACTGGCAAGTGTTCCAGCCACACCACCTAAGTCACAGAAGGCAAAGGCAAGGACTGGGGGAATGACGAACAACCCACTATAGGAGAAGACCATGTTCAAGACCATCTAAGGAACCTGAAAAGTGCACAAGTCCATGGGACCTGATGAGATGCATCTGTGGGTCCTGGAGAGAAGTGGCAGATGAAGTTGCTGAGCCACCATCCATCATATTTGAGAAGCTGTGGCAGTCCAGTGAAGTTCCCACTCACTGGAAAAGGGGGAACATAACCCTTGTTTTTAAAATGGGAAAAAAGCAGACATGGGGAACTACAGGCCAGTCAGTCTCATCCCTGTGCCTGGCAAGATCATGAAGCAGATCTTCCTGGAAACTATGCTAAGGCACGTGGAAAATAGGGAGGTGATTGGTGACAGCCACCAATTTGCCTTCACTGAGGGCAAATCATGCCAAATAAGTTAGGTGACCTTCTACAACAGGGTTATAGCATTCGTGCATAAGGAAACAGCAACTGATGTAACTGATGTAATCTACCTGGACTTGTACAAAGCATTTCACACTGTCCCACATGACATCCTTGTCTCTAAACTGGAGAGACACGAATTTGACAAATAGACCTCTTCATAGATAAGGAATTGGCTAGATGGTCACAATCAATGCCTTGATGTCCAGGTGGAGACCAATGATGAGTAATGTTCCTCAGGGGTAAGTACTGTGGCCAGTTCTCTTTAACATCTTTGTTGGCAATATGGACAGCTGGGCTGAGTGCACCTTTGGCAGCTTTGATGACACCCAGCTGTGTGGTGCAATCAACATGCTGAAGGGAAGGGAAGGCATCCAGAGTAACTTTGACAGGCTTGAGAGGTGAGTCAGTGTGAACCTCATGAAGTTCAACAAAGCCAAGTGCAAGGTCCTGTACATGGCTGGGGCCAATCCCAAGCACAAATACAGGCTGGGTAGAGAATGGATTGAGAGCAGCCTTGCAGAGGTCTTGAGAGTGTTGGTTGATGAGAAGCTCAACGTGAGCTGGCAATGTGCACTTGCAGCCCAGAAAGCCAACCATATCCTGGGCTGCATCAAAAGGAGTTTAGCCATCAGCTTGAGGGAGGCGATTCTGTTCCTCTACTCCACTCTTGTGAGACCTTACCTGGAGTACTGCGTCCGGCTCTGGAGCCCCCAACATAAGAAGGACGTGGACCTGTTGGAGTGGGTCCAGAGGAGGGCCATGAAGATGATCAGATGGATGGAGCACCTCTCTTTTGAGGACAGGCTGACAGAGTTGGGGGTGCTCAGCCTGAAGAAGGCTCCAGGGAGACCTTATAGCAGCCTTCTAGTACCTAAAGGGTACCTACAGGAAAGCTGGAGAGGGACTTTTTACAAGGACAAGTACTGATAGGACAAGGGGTAATGGCTTTAAACTGAAAGAGGATAGATTTGGATTAGATATAAGGAAGAAATTCTTTACTGTGAGAGTAGTGGGACAGGCTGCCCAGAGAAGCTGTGGCTTCCCCATCCCTGGAAGTGTTCAAGGCCAGTTTAGACTGGGCTTTGAGCAACTTGGTCTGGTGGAAGGTATCCCTGCCTATAGCAAGGGGGTTGGAACTAGGTGATCTTTAAAGTCCCTTCCAACCCAAACCATTCTATGATTTTATATATATCTATTTTTTTAAAAAATATATATAAATATGTGTGCATATGTTTTAAAGAAGTTATGCAAAAAACCTTTCAGTTGTTATTTGATACAGAATAGAAAATACCAGTCACTTTCAGTAGCTCCCTAGCCCAATAACCATGTAAACATGAATTTTACTGAGGCTGTTCTCATTTTTCTTAAAACAGCCTTGTATTCCATATTCCGCATTCTTAAAGCTTCCTGAGAGATTAAGTTTTTTACTTCTGTCAGGCTAAGTGGTAGAGGATTTTTTCCTTTACAATGATAAGTATTTTGTTGCTTGTGTTCTGTTGCATTAAACAGAATTTTCTCCTTGTTTACCACGAACAGTCCAGTTGAAGAAATTCTTATAGGAATAGTCAGGAGGAAGGTAAAGTGAGGTCAGATTCCCTCGGAGTTGCTCTTTAGTTCTAATGACTCTTGCTTCTTATTTCACAACGTACTCATGTATGTCTTGGGCAAAATTATCCATGCTGAATGGGATGGCTCTGCTGCAGAGGAATCAGAAGACTGTAGTCGCTACACCACACGTTTCTGGAGGTGTTGCTTTTCCAGGAGTGTTTTATAACCCTAAAGCAATTCTGGCTTTTGTTTGAATCTACTAATCCAAAGCTAAATGCCCCATTTAATTCTGGCACTGTTTCTCAATGCCTGCAATGCTCATCATGTTCACATCTAGGTTTAGGCCCATTTTCTCCCCTAACTGATTATATGCATCAGAGTAAATCACTGTGGCTAAATGACTTCTTAAAATATTTTTTATCATATTCCTTGAAGGTAAATGAGGGCAAGGAGCAATATTTTATAATTTATTGACATTAACTTTATGATTGTATGCTTAATACATGCACGATGGACTTATTTTCCCCTTACTGCTGTGAGACATAACATTGCTCTTAAAGCAGAAAAGGGAATCTTAACATAAGATGGAATAGAATGGTCCTTGTGTTTGCAAAGTCAACAAACAGACAAACATTTAAAATGTAAAACAAACATAATGGTCTTGTTTTTAGTGCAAGTGGGTACACGTCCACTGAACATTAAGAAGGTTTGTGATTTGCTACCACTCTTTTAGGACAGTCATCATGTGCTCTTGAGCACATTACTCAGCAGAGGTGTGGTTTTGTTTTGGTATCTTAGAATGCCCTCCCTCCCCTCCTGTAATTCTTTCATATTATGTGGACACTTACTGAAGTACATGCGTATCCAGGCAATACGACACTCCAACTATAAAGAAAAAATGGGAAGAATATTTCAATGTTTAGATGAAATGTTGGTAAACAGTGTGTATAATTAGCAAGTGTTATATTGGATGGCTAATACCACTTCTGTTAGCAGTTGTTCAGGAAAACAGATTTCAGAGCAGATTCTACATGTGTAAAAATCTGGAGACACGTCTAAATATGCTTCCATGTGCATATGGATTTACAGCAGCTCTTCTGCCTCTCCTGACTTCTCTCTGCTGCTCCTTCTTTGTGAGAAGTAAAGCCTGTGGTGGGAGTGTGTTCAGTGTAGGCCTGCAGCTTAGAAGGATGGGGTGAACAGCCTTCCTCCCTAATGAGGACAGTGCCTGTCCTTCTGTCTCTGGGCTGCCCAGAGCCCTATGGGTCAGTCAGGGTTTGATGGGACACGATCTGGATTCTGCCTTCCTTTTTCCAAAGAGAGTTAGCTACAGTTGGCTATCACAGCCTTATGCTAGTGACAGATCCTACAAAAAATTTATGAGTCTCTGACCACAGGTTTACCTAGAACAGCTGTTTGTCTCTTATAGTGGCCAGTGATGGCTACATGGAGAAAGGTACTGGAAACAGGGCAAATATTGGCTAATGCTTTTTTTTTTTATAGCTTCTCAGTATTTGTCAGTCAAAGACTTGTTAGCTCCTGAAGACAGAGCTTGGTTTTCTTGATGAGAACTGGCTTGCAGCTACCCAGCTTGAAGCACAGGTGAAGGAGCCCAGGTCTTTGTGGCCCACATCACAGGCTGCCCAAGAATCTGGTTCTGTTTCACACGAAACTCTTCCATGAGTTGCGTGTAGCTGAGTTTTGGGAAAGCAGATGGGGATAGTAGTGTGTGCACACAGTTTGGAAGTGATATGAATTAAAAATGTGTTAAGTTGTAAATAGAGGTGTTGACGATGTGGTTGGCAATAGCAGATGTACTTGACAGAAGGTGTGGGTAGCTGTTTAGTACTCAGGAGGAGAGCATTCAGCCCCCCTGCTCTTCAGGAGTTTTATGAAACACTGTCAAAACCATTCTGGGTTTGAAAAGCACCTTCTTCCTTTCAGCCAGCAGGATGGTATGTGCAGTAGAGCATATGCTGGATTGGATATACATTCAGTGAGCTACCTTTGTTGAAATGTACATCTGTGAACAAGAGAGTGCTGTACGAGCCTGAGGGTTTGTTCTGCTGTCTGTCACAGGATGCACCTAAAGCCAGGTTCAACAAGTCTTTTCTTGTAACTGATCGGTGCAGTGTCAGAGATATCATCTTGCTGCTTGTTGGCCCCTTCTCCTAGTACCGCTGAGAGCCTCCCAACCATATGTGCACTCCTGCACACACTGCTTAAATTTTCCATATGCCACCTGACAAGCTTTTTGTGGCACTTTATACCACCTTGAAATAACTCCCACTTCTTTTAACAAAATGTGTCATCTGGGAATATTTTGCCCTTCAGAATATTTCACAAAGACTTGAAACCTTCTTATGAGATGAGCAGTACGTTTCCAGAATGATTTAGATTTTCAGATTACTACAGTAGACAGTAGTCTGCCACAGTTACAAGCCAGCAATACATTCTAGTCTTTTTGCCCCCTTAGATCTTCTGGCAGCTTTTTTCCATGCTTTATTTTTGGTATTGCTGTCTACATAGGTAACTACGGAAGAAAAAGTCTCTCAGAAGAGACCACATAGTATCTAACATGGGGACCATGCTAGTTTCTCATTTTTGTTGTTGTGACTCTACCACAGGTAACGTCAAAGTGGTCCCTTTCCCCTGAATCTTAAGCCTCTAAATGATTCACCATAGCAATCACCTATGTGATATTGTATCCCTAGAAATTGGAATTTAAGCACAGTTCCAAGTCAAATTTGAAATCTGGAGTAGTCAGACTCTGTGCAATTTGCCCTAATGCATCCAGGACTTTGTCCAAGCATCACCAGCACAAGTTTGGATTTCAGCTTTTAACGCAGGAACATCTCAGCAATTGAGGAGCATGAGAAAAACACCCACTCCAGAAACTTACTGATTATTTCTAGATGTTGGGTTTTTTTTCTCCTTTCTTTTTCATTCTGTGATTGGTTTTAAAGCTGAGGAAAACTCTGCAAAGTACACTTTCATTTGGAGCTTTTTACATAACTTACCTTCTAAAAAATAACTTGACCCCAGCCTTCCAAATTCTTTTTCTGAGACTAGCTGTTTACATAGCTATGTCAGGTTGTGAAAAGATCAGTGGTATATTAAGAGTTTGGGTGTACAGTGTGGTGGGTTTATATTGCAGGGGAGAAAAATCCAAGATAATGCTCTAAAGAATTTGTAATTAGGTGGAATTTTTTTGCCTTTGCTTCGAGTAATTCCATGATGATGCATTACAATTAAGAAATTGCATTTAAAAATACAGGTGTTTCCAGCAGAAGATAAATGAATGAAATCACTGCCTCTTTTCGTTAAGGTGAGTGTCATGATTAAGACAGATGCTGAAAGATGTTCTGCTTCATACCAGTTCCATGTAGGGTGTTACAGTACTTCTAGAATACAGGTGAGAGATTTCTAAAGGTTGAGATTAAAAATCCTATTGCCTCCATGTGGAGTACGAGCAAATGTCAAGAACCGTAACTTTCTGTTGCTGAGGAAATCTGTGGTGTTTTGTCAGTGTGTTTTTTCTTGTGTAACCAAGTATGTTTCTGACAGTCCTTTGAATAAATGCCACAAAAAGCAGGCCTGCTACGTCTCGGGGATACCCAGACCTTTTGAGCTTCTCTGCCTCGCAAGACTGTACTGGTTGGAGTGCTGATGCCGGGGTTCACACACCCTGTCTCTCCGCAGTAGTTTTTGCCCCAAATGATGCATGTCTGCAAATAAGCAATAGCAAAGCTTTCCTATTAGACTGGTCAATGCTTGAAAATATTTGTGCTGTTGTGTGTAGCTTTACTAGTTAGAGGCCCAATTATAACTGTACCAAGCAAAAATAAGCTTGATTTGAACTATTGAGATGATTGTTAGATCTTTTTCATTTCAGACAGTTTTTTTTAAAAAATTCCACCTAGCAATGACTAATTAAAAAAGGACCCATTGCAATTTAAATAGCAATATTGTAACTGTTAGCAGAGATGACTTTTAAGAGTTACATTGCTACATAATTAAACTATTAGGAAATGCTCCAGTTCACAAAACACTTAGGTGCTTCATTACCTTTTTGCAGTCTGGTCATCCATTAAAACTGAGGAGACTTCTGCGCCTGCATGAAAGGACACTACTAAATGCTTTGTTGGATCATGGTTAAACTAGCAGCACTAGCTACTAATCCATGAAAACTTAGTTTCTGGTGAGACTTGCAAAGTCTGGAAGATTTCATATATACACTGATAAACCATTTTCCAAGGATAAATAGAGCAGCATATGAATAAAAAAAAAAGGACAATTTTGGAAAAAAAATATGACAGCAAATCTGTTCTTGTAGTATATGTAGAAACACTAAAAAGTTTAGCAGTGGTTGAAAACAATCTTTCTGCATTGTGGATTTACATGGGTTCTGAATATTGATATATGAAGCATGGATTTACTGGCAAGGAGACAGTATTAAACAGCTTTAGGCCACATTACCACTGGTGTGTGTGATCTGCACTTTCACATCAGTTGACATGGGTGCAGTTGCACAGTTCTTCTTAAATCTTCCCATCCCTGTTACATCAGTGCTTCTGTTGAAATAATCTGCTGCTAAATTAGATTATAGGAGCATCCCCACCATATCTTAGAAGAGTTGGTTCTTTCCTTGAAGAGTCTATTATTAAGAAGACAAAATACAAGCAAAACTGGCACAATGGGGAGAAAGGAAGAAGCAGATTGCTTGGGTTTATCATTCATGTGTCTTATTTTATAATTTTTGATTCAAAGTGGATTAGTTTTGGTTTGGTGGTGGGTTTGTTTGTTTGTTTTCCTAGACAATACATATACCTGTATTCGTTCTTCAAAATTGTGGGTCCTCTGTATCTGATTCATCAAATCAGTTTGCTTCATGAGGATCACAAGTCATTATCCCTAAGGGGATCATGACTGAAATGTTCTCTTCTGAGCTGTACACCTGTCCCTTAAAAATTTTGTGGCAGCAGCCTGTACAGCTGTGTTTTCACATATTAGATGAACACTTAGGTTTCTCTGCAGTATCTTTACCTAGTTAATAGAAAAACCCCAACTTTGAGCTAGGCTGAATTAGCAGAAGATTGCACCTCTCTGCACCAAAACTGATTCTGAAATTCAGATAAGTGATTTACATTCCAGAAGGCTCATTAACCATCAAACTGCTGTGGATTAGATCACTAATGGCATCCTGATGGTTGCATGCAACTTCCAGCAGATTCCATTTGAATTATAACGAGGAGGCCCTAATACATAAACATTTTTTAGCAGGACTCTGTGGCTGTAATGGCTGCCAACTCCGTATTTTAATTTTCACTAATGGTTTCATGCTCATCCTAGATATTGTTGCTCACAGCACCAGTGGGATGCTACGCTTCGCAGTTTATTCCAGAGATTCAAACCCAGGATACCAAAATCTAAAAGCATGACATCCTGGACTCATTCCCTATATGTGACCCAAACAAACATGCCATTACATTGGGGATTACAAAGGGTGACACGGCCAACTTCACAAATTTCAGTTGGAGGACTGGGAGCAGAGCAGCCTTAAAAATCAGACTGCATATCTCAATGGATAGACTCTGAAACAAAGATACCTGAAATGGAAGACCACTGTTGAATACATTTAGTCCTGAGAGATTCACTTTGTACAAATGCAGCAGGTGATGTTAGAGACAAAATAAAATCTGCTAACTGGTAGAAATATGAAGCTGTCCTTTGCTATAGATAAAAGCAAATAAAAGCAAAGGTAGAAAGTTGAAGTAGACAAAGAGAAGAGGGGGAAAGAGCATAGGACTCAAGCAATAATTAATTGATTGTACTATTTTCTTCTTGTTTTTCAACATATCTAGATAAAGAAAGGCATTCTCCTTGAGCTGCTTTCTTCTGATTAAAGGGTTATCCTATCAAAAAAGAACAGCAGGAGTTTATTAGAAGTGGTATCTCTTAATTTAAAACAAGTTGGCCTTCTGGAGATGGAGATTGTTTGAAGAGCAGTTGTGTCTTTATTGTATCTCAATATTGATGTGTTTTATCATGACTGGTATCTACTTCACCTGGTTCTATCCATTTGTGATAGTTATTCTTGCATACCACTGTCTTTTGATTCTGCAGGAATGGCAATAAGATAGCAGGATGAGCAATGTTCCACTCCTGATTGTACCACAGGAACTTCATCCTACTGCTATTGCTTTTCTCTGGCCTTTCTTCTCATGTAGCCATGGTCAGTACAAGGCTCTGAGTTGAACCTACTACTGAGAGTGTCCTCTCTCAACCGTCACATTTTAGGGTTGCACTCTTGGTACAGCAAGGGAATGAAAAGTGCATTGCTGTAAGTCTCTTAAATTGGAAGAGAATGCGAGAACGTGTTCTCTCTGCTGCCCAAATCTGCACAACAGAATCAATTTTCTAGAGTATTCCAGGTCTAACGATAAACTTCCATCAAGTGTTGCTTACATTTCTCATTTTTCCATCAGTTTGTTATTAGAGAGTGTCACGATGCATAAAGAAGGTGTTGCGATAAAGTCTTGTCAAAGGGAATTTTAGAGGAGATATGTGGAGAGCATGTATTGAATCTTTTTTTTTGGATGCAAACATTGGATAAAATTTCTGAATATATCAATTGAAGAACAGTATGCCTGAAATATGTTAGCATATAACTATGCTGAAAGGCAAGTTTAAAACATCTTCTATTTCATGCAAAAAAACTTGCATGCATTTCAAAATGCAGATACATATTAACAGTGCTACTGGTTTCCATTGTTTTCCATTTCCATTGTTTAGCAAGGCATGAAAACGAAGACCACTGGTATCAGGCAAAGACCTTAGATACACAGAGGAAAAACGGAAATCCACTCCATGCTTTCTTTGGTTTATAACAGGTTTACAGTCCCTGAAAGGTGAAGACAGGAGAGCCTTACTGTCAAATGTGGTACTTCAGTGGGAGTCCAGCATGTCAGCATTTTGGGACAAGAAAATATTAGATCATAGAATCATAGAATCATTTCAGTTGCAAGAGACTCTCAGGATCACCAAGTCCAACCATAACCTAACATAACTGTAGCACTAAACCATGTCCCTAAGAACCTCGTCTAAACGCCTTTTAAACACCTCCAGGGATGATGACTCCACCACTTCCCTGGGCAGCCTGTTCCAATGCCTGACAACCCTTTCTGTGAAGAATTTTTTTCCTAATATCCAATCTAAACCTCCCCTGGTGCAACTTGAGGCTGTTTCCTCTCATCCTGTCACTTGCTACTTGGGAGAAAAGACCAACACCCTCCATGCTACAACCTCCTTTCAGGTAGTTGTAGACAACAATAAGGTCTCCCCTCAGCCTCCTTTTCTCCAGGCTAAACAGCCCCAGTTCCCTCAGCTGTTCCTCATCAGACTTGTGCTCCAGGCCCCTCACCAGCTTCATTGCTGCTCTTTTCTTAGTGGATAAAATGTCTCTCAGTGATGTGTTTCATGCCAGAGGCAGCTCTGAGCTTTTCAGCAGTGTCAGAAAAACAAAATTTTTGGACCTCACACATAAAGACATAGTAGTTTATGAATTGCTTAGTAACTAATTAAGCAATTTCTGTTGCACTGGCCCCCCAGGGCAGGTGGTATCAGAGGCAGGGGTGGGAAAATGTGAGAGCTATGGACAGCCTTGGACATGACTGTCTCCTTCTCATTGATCAGATTGTAACCCCAGCCAGGCTGTGCATGCAAACTTGGTGAGAACTGGGATCGTGCTATATGATCTCAGCATTGCTGAACTGCTCAGGTGTGCTGAACATTTTGTTTCTACTCTCTAAAACAGGACAACCTGGGCAGTGTTTTTATTTTGAAGCTGTGTTTTCTCGTGCCTATGTGTCTGCCTGTGCTTATAGCCAGCCTTAATATGAGCCTCAGAAGGGCCACCCTGAACTAAGCCTGCATTGCTACAAGCTGCGTCTTCACAGCTTCAGTCATAGCTAAATTTTAACATCTACCAAGACGACCAGATCCTGTTGACACCACTTACTGATTGCGGCCATTAGTGTCTACAGTTTCATAGGCCTTACCATGAGTTCCATGGGGTTTAACTGGAAGTTGCTCATGTTTAGCTGTTCTGTGATATTTTTGGCCTAGGTTTCTTGTATAGGCGTATTGACCACTCTCCTAATAGGCAGTACCTTCCACAGGGCATTGTGCTCTGTTGGCCAAGTTAAAATCTCCAAGTGCCAGTGCTGAAATATCTCATGGTAAAATATACAGCTTCTGCATCATGAAATAGTTCTTCTTTAGTCAGTGACAGCTTACATACCCTTTGTACTCCAATGTAAAAATCCCAAACTCCTTTCCCCTTATGGTGTCCTGTAAGGAGATGGAGAAAGAAATTGGCAGGTATAATTTCGCTATGATTGAATACACTTTGACTTAGGCACTTCTCATCATGCTATTAGACTTGTGTTTTCTTAAACTTACTGCCTAAATAAGACAGGAAAGCCTTGAAGTGAATTTTGTTGGAGCCATGGAATTATTACTACCTTTTCAGATTGGGTTAGTAAGTAAAGGTCTAATTAGCTCATTGCTAGTGTGGGGCCTGATTTGCCACTATATTGCACATCTGAAGTCTGTGCTATAAAGCAGGTATTAATAATAGCTCTGACTGACAGGATCTGAAGGACGATGAGATTAGTTGGGAAACAGAGAACATGCAGAGATGGGAAATTGGTTAATTATAATAGCATAGAAGTAGAAAGAAGCTTGGAAAAAAAATTTGAGGGACCACTGTAAAAACATAGCTAAATGATGTTAGAATCTTCTCTCGGGAACCAAGAATAGTGAAAACACCCTCTGAAATGGAATGATGTATTTAATTAGTTGATATAATTAGGTTCCTCTTGCAAATGCAGGTGTAAGTGTTGAATTGCTTTTTTTCTTTACAGGAAATTAATTTTTGAAGAAAATCAGAGTTATTTTGCTAAGACATGACATAACTCTGTACTGTCTTGTATCTCCTAAGGCACCTGATAACGTAGCAAATCAGCTGCTGAAGAGTATATATCACAGATGAGGAAAATCTCCTTTTGTTGTTAAGAGCTCTCCCATGCTCGAGGGACTTCCTATGCCCTCAAATAACAAGGTGCTAAAACTTTTGAGAAACTTACAGGATTTAGGCACCCAATTCCCTTGAAAATTCCGGCTCTAAAGTAACACAGTCAGCAGTGTAATATTGGATCCCTATGGAGCATGTATAATTTACAGCAATAAGGCTGTATTTACATAGAACATGATATTTGGAAACAGGAGTAGATACAAGGACTACTTTCACTTAATGGAAATACCTGCCACACTAATACTTGTCTTTCACGATCAAATCTTGTGCTCACTAGTTGAAAACGTCAACACTTAACATCCTTGTTTTTGCCAGCAGGCATGCAAGAGGTGGATTTGGTGTGCTCTGCACATTTGGACCTGCTTCAGGGCCATGCATATACCAACCAGTTTTATAAAACTGGTGTATATGTGTGCTGTATATATCTGATGTATGTAGACATGTTGGGCATATTTTTTTCAGAGCAGCTGAAAGGCATAATGCTTTCCAGGAGAGCCTGCAATTCTTACAGGAGGCTACTTACTGCTGAAAGTGGTTTTGTGAGCAAGTCAGGTTTAGTAATAAATGGTCCCTGTATGTAGCATATCCCTGGCTGCTGTCATTCTCAGGGAAGGGAAAAGTGTGGCCATTTCAGATTAAGCTTGTATATATTTAGGAAGTATGCATGTATATTAGGCTAGATTACAAGGCTTTTTTTTCAGAAATAATTTTGAAATAAATATTCCCAAATAAATACAGGAACCATAACTCACTGAGATCATTCAAGAGCAGTGCAGACCAAACAGCACCAGGGTTGGAAGTCTGATAGGATGCTATGTGCAAAACTGTAATACAGCTCAGCTGAACTTCCTCTCCATTTCTGATCAGTTAGTTGTGTACCATTCAATGTCAGAATGGGTGCTTGTGGGTGTTATTAAGCTGAAAGACAAATAATATTGTGTTTCGTTTTCCTGTTTTTTTTTTTTATGGTAGTTCACAGAAAGACCTCCACTGCTGTTCTTGGGCAGTGGATCAAGCTATTGGGCTGCTGTGGTTTCAGCAAATGGCCACCCCATTGACAAACTTAATAAGATGCATGTGTAAAAGAAAGAATGAAGTTGCTTAGAATGGACACAAGTCACAAGAAATCCATTATTTTTCTAGGCTGTCATTGCAACACATTGTCCAAATTCCCCAGCTGTGTGGGAAGACTGGAATTGGTTTAAATGGCCCATGTAAATTGTTACTTCTTGCACAGAAATTAAGGAAAGCCTGCTAAAGCAATGTGTATCTTGCTTAATAGTACATTGCCTTCCTGCTGCTTATGCCTCAATCATGTAATTGATTTAGCTGTTGAATTACAACATTAAAAGTAAATTAATAAATCTTTAATTACGAGCACTTCGTTAGCAAATGAATTTCTTAAACTAACAACTTGACTAGGCCTCTATCAATTGACATATTTCATTAACCCATATGAGAATCCATATTAGTTATGCTTAACTTACCTGAGTGTATGA
Organism: Nesoenas mayeri; assembly: GCF_963082525.1. Taxonomy (NCBI): domain Eukaryota; kingdom Metazoa; phylum Chordata; class Aves; order Columbiformes; family Columbidae; genus Nesoenas; species Nesoenas mayeri. The sequence goes on from NC_137543.1 coordinate 118,455,066, forward strand.
GGCAGATCTTTCTCAGTATAAATAAATTATCAAATCACTATTTATAGTCAGTTAATTAAAGAGCAAATTACTGAAGCAGTGTAGATTTCCTCCTTAGTTTAATGTAGTCCCACTAATATTCAGTGAGCAAAGGATCATCCCATCACTTAATTTTTCTCTCTTCTCAATGCCCTGTGAGTTCCAGAGAAATGGCTGAGGCTAGATTTCTCTCCTGATCAATCCTGTGCCACTGTGTGCTCTTGTGAATGCCTCTTTGAAGTCTGAATTGCTGCTCAACAGCAGCAAACATCTAGGCTAGTTTTTGGAATGGGCCGGTTCTGTAACACATTTGTCCATCTTCTGGATCTCTTGCCATCCAGGACAGCAGGCAAAGAAGAAACATGTCTGTAAATGCTGTAGAAGCCTGTTGCCCAGGGTATGAGATTACTTAAAGGTGGCAATAGTAAAAATTAATTCTGGAGTGCAGTTTGGTGTAGTGATAGGTGGAATTAGCAAATAAATACTTTGACTCCAGATTAGAATAAGTTTGAATTAATGTCTTTGTTGCTCAATGCTGCAGCAGAATCTAATTGTGTGAGTACAGTATTCTGGCCATGAACTGAGGCTCCTCTAGAAATGGCATTTGAAAAAAAGAGACCTTCAGGTACCTGGAACATTTTAAATTGTATTCCAAAACCCAGTCATGTTCTAGCATTTTTTGTTGCTGCCATGCAGGCAAGGTCATGCATTGCATTGTGACTCAAAAGAATATTGAAAACAGAATATCTTTTGAAAGTAAAGATCTTAAAATTTAGCTGATCAGAAGACATTAAAGTATCATCTGTGTGGGGAAAAGGAGTCAAGTAATCAATACAAACTTTGATAAAAACCTATCCCTTCTTGCACAAAAATAGCCAACAAAACTATGTTTCTCCCTACAAGCAGACTGAAAACAAGCAACCAAATAACAATGAAACTGAAATTTCCTCAGTGAAGACCCATATTCCCAAGGCTCACTTTCTAATCTATGAGGAAAACTGTGTGTAGAATATATGGCTGAAGAGCTTTCAAATGGCTACATAGTGCTCTGACTTTCAGACTGCTGCCAGGTGCTGCACTGCTTGCTAGCTTGTTGTGGCTAGTCAAGAGCGGAGCTAAATGGTATAATATTGTGAATATTTTTGCTGCCACTTTGAAGGACCAGTCTTGTCCTCTACAAAAACCTGTGTCCTCAAGCACATGTAAATTAAGAACATTCAGTTGAAGCTCTCAACATCAAATGAAGGCTGGGGAATAATAAACGGCAGTTGTTACAGTATTTGAACATCTGGGCTGTATTTGGAATATAAAATAAAGGAAGATTTAGCATCCAGGTTTCAAGGCTCAGCTTTGAGGTAGTATTCAAGAGTTTTCACTGAAAAATGTTTTGGTTTTTTTTTTTTCTTTCCAGTGTAATCACATCAGAGTGGGTTACAGCACCTTATCACATGAGGTGATGTGGGTCATTATCCGCTTGTGCCAATGTTTGCTGAGTACTTGTTAAATATGTGGGAAGCACAGCAAATGGATATCTCCTGCCACTGAGCAATTTCTGTGAGATTTTTCTGCAGTACTTATGGCTGGGTCAGGATGTGTTGACTACCTCAGAAGAAGCACCTTTTAGTACCAAAGTTTCTATAGCTGCCAATTTTATATGATTGTTAAGGCTCTGAAGGTTTTACCACAATAAGATCAAGAGCGTTGATGTAATTCCATTTACTGTCTGAACCATGTAGCAGGAATAGCATAATCATTGCTTGTCTCTATTTAATGACTCTGCAGGAGGTATGCTGGTGCAGATGAGAGTGCAGCACTCGGATTACTGCCTGCTCCGAAACACAACTCAGTCCATGGCCATAGGCAGGTGTGAGGGGGTGCGCTCAATCTCTTTTTAAAGCTTTAACTCACACTGATCCATTTCAGCCAAGTATTAATACAAAAGGCAGGTCTTAAGCTGTTGTAATTAGCTGTTTATGACAGCTGGCAGTAAAATCAGAGGGACAGTAGCAGTTCATGCGGAACAGAAGTCTGCTCAAAACCCTTCTGGAAGGGGAGCAAACAGATTTTGGAGATAAGAACAGAGGGATCCTCAGGCACCTTTGAAAAATCTCCTGTCAATGACGCTATCATCACAGCACATCATCAGCACAGAGGCTCCTGTGTGAAGATGGAGCCATACACTTCCCTCAGCTGACGAAGAGCATCAAAGGTTTGGCACAGCATTTACACTAAGCTGTACCTCCCGTTGGGGAGGACTGTCTCACATACTGATATTACACTCCAAAGCATTGTGTGTACCTCAAGTTAGGTAAAATAAAAATAAATGTTATGAAAGTCAAGGTTATAAAGCAACTAGTTGTTTGGAAATTTAAGCCCAAATTTTTGGGTGCCTGATAGGTTATTGTATTAGGTCACCTCTGAGAGATAGCTCATAGCTAGTTATGAGGACAACTCCATGATTTAAGCAGGAATACAGATGAAAGGGCTTGCACAATCCCCTCTGCTGAGGCATGAGCACTACCCAGGGCAGTGCTAGTGGGGTCCAAAAGACAAGATATCCCTGAGCACCTGGGAGAGCCCACCCTGGAGGCTCAAGGTGAGATGAAATACTTGTGCTGCTTTGCAGGACGTACAGTTGCTCATGAAGAAGTTGCCCAAGTCTTTCATGTTCACCTGAAGTGATGTTCTCTCTTCAGACTTGTCCTTCTGATCCCTAGCAGAACGCAAAATATTATACACAAAAATTCAGAATTACAAGTGGTCTCATATTAAATGTAAGAATATGTAAAATATCTTATAGGAAAGGCAATTATTGCTATCTGACTAAGTTATCATGGTCCTCTCACTGTTCTGTCCATTTAATCATTGTTCATTCAAAAGACCTTAATTTTCACTGCATTAATGATGTACTCTAAAGAGACATTGTGCTTTTCAGTTTCACTGAAACATTGTGCAACTGGCTTTTCAAAACTGGCTTGAATATCCACAGTGCAGGAGCTGGTACAAGAAGCATTGTCCGTTATAGCCTGAGGTCAATGGATGTAAAAAGCTTCATGTTTTACAGTTTTTACGTAGGGAAGAAGTTCTGCAATTAGGTTCAGAGAAGCTGCAGCATTTAAATTTGTCCTCAGTTAAAGTGTCAGGGCTGGAGTTCTTTGCTATTCCATGTTTTATACCAAATCATAATTCATAGGAGGCAAAATTGCCACCCATGTTTTCCTTCCCAGCCCTGAGCCTGGACTGACCGGGCAGTGAGGCAAAGCCTTTGCAGATGATGCAGTCTGGAGTTTCCTCCTTTCCAGGCAAGGAGCTTCCCTGGGCGCTGGTGTCAGCTCAGGAGCTCCCCAGCCCCTCTGCCCGTCGGCGCTTCCCTGTCGGGCGGCAGACGGAGCAGTCAGGGCAGCGCCGGCAGCCGAGCTGAGGCAGCGAGTGGTTGGAGAGGCCTGAGCGGGTGGAGGATCAGCAGGTGACGTGTGCGCACACACACGTTTGGCGCTTGGGCCTCACTTTTACACGAGCACAGTGTGACCCAGGGGCACCTGGGTGCTGGGGTCCTGGTGACCCTTCCTGGCCTTACGCACGGCGTGGTAGGACTGGCATTCCTGTGCTGCCAGTGCTGTGGCACCGCATTCGTGTGTCGAGCAAAGTGAAGAGTCTACGTGTCATTTTAGGGCATTTCTTATGGTCAGGAAAGACTAAGTCACATGGTGGGACATGGTTTCAGTCTGTTTCTCTGGGGCAGTGCCTATTTTGTGATTTATAGAAACCAGGACCCAGAGGGAGCTGTATGAAATAGCCAGTAGCCTGTGGCTAAGATGGTCCCTGGTGGTGTGAGGGACCAGAGTTGGTGCTTCTGGTCTGAATCAGAGCAGAGACCTCGGTCTGAACCTCTGATGTCCAGGAGGAGCAGCTGGGTTGTTCTCAAACCCTTCCAGGCAACAGTTTCCTCAAACCCCTGTGGCTGACAAAGCCACCAGTTCATGTTCCAGAGACACGCTCTTTCCCTGGAAAATGTCTGACCCTCTCTGTGCTTATAGGCACACAGCAGGTGTGACTCATCCCCTGTGTTAAACCACATGTGCCAGATGTAATTTTTGGGTCTGTAGATATTAGGTACTTTACAGTTTACTGCTAGACCAAATTAGCCTTTTAGTCCTTCATAAAAAATATTTTTTTAAAAAATTGTGATTTAATATTTTAAGCATTTTAATGTTAATATTTAATATTATACATTAATATATTAGCATAAATTAATTAACATAAACATGTTAATATTTACTATTTTACATGGTGTTTTTAATATTTTACGTGCTTCTAATTATTTTATTTGGGAGAGGTTTTTAAAAATATTGTTAGTAGGAAATAGTGGGTCAGAATCTACCCAGATTGCCTCAATGTCATCCAACTAAAACTGTCGCAGAATCATGACAGAATGGGTCTCTCATCACCGATAAATGCAGATAGAGTCCCATCTACAATGTTATCAGGAAAGCAATTAGAGATCCAAGGGGATTACATGAAAGTCTCTCAACAAAGTAACAATTTTAATCTGTTTGCTTCATTGCAGTCCACACAGTGATTAAAAATTATTGCTCTAGCCCAAAAGTTTTGTGATATTAGGCTGAGAAGACTCAGTGTCCTCTAACTCCCAGAGCTGATTAAATGAAATAAAGGCATTTCTTTCCAGAACAGAGTAAACTAAAAGCAAGTATCTAGTACATTCAGGGACGGTGTGAGTATGCATTAGTGCATTAGTTGAGCACTTGCTTTTTTTTCTCTCATATCTGAGCTTTCCTAAGTGACAGTGAGTGGGGGTGATACCTTTGCACTTTCCAGTATCTTTATGCAACCTAGAAGGCTTAGACTTTATAAGGAGGTTGATGATGACAACTGCACATAGTCGTAAAGCTAAAGGGGAGTGTTGTAGCTTCCCCAGGGATGTCTTTTGTTCCAGAAAACTAGGGATTCCCTTCGCATAAGGGTTCTCAAGCAGCTTAGGTCCTGCTTTCTTCATACTGGGGACTGAGCATCACTCGTTCCCATTGCAGCTGTAACGATCTGTTCAGCTCCTGAATAACATTACTGAGACCTGCCTGCCACTAGTTCTTAGCCTGTATTGCACCCATATTTTTTTGCAGGTTTTCTAACTCTGAGATTTTGGTGTTGCTCAGATGGACTCTGAAATCTGAAATGCTGTCTGGGAGTCTGCCAAGGATCAGGATAGGTCCTCAAGTGCAAATATTGAGTGCCTGTCCGTGCAGTGCAGTTCTAACTACATCGTATCGTTTTTGAGTCAGTGAGATAACCTATATGCAAGTAGCCGTCAACAGTCATATTTCTCTCTTCTTTGAAAAACTATGAGTATATAAGGCAAACTCAATCCAGGAACTTCTCAAAGAATTTATGTTTTATAAATTGTGTATTTCCTGCTTCAGAGCAATGAAAAACAACAGAGAAACTAAATAATTAAGCAGAGCACAGTCGGTGGCCCTGAACAAAGAAATGGGTTTTCTTAATGAAGAACTTTTCTACTAAGAAGTAATAATACCTGTTTGACTGTAATTCCAGTAGTTTAGACTGGAGCCCATTGAAGCCTCAGCTGTTTCTATGTATCAGTTTTCCAGTGCTTGAAATTGGGTCTTCATAGTTGTGACTCAGAGGTTTACAAGCTATCTAATATTTATATCACATAAATAAAAGAAACTACTTGTGGATAATTTCCAGACTGTTCATGTTAAATGCTTCTCTTCCAGCCAACCTGCTGCCAAAAGGCTTTTGCCAACACTGACAAGATTGTGCTTAGCTTTGAGTTCTACAGCCTAAAAAGAGTTAAATACCTATTGGTTTCTTTTCACTGTTTTCAAACATCAATTAAACAGAAAACAAGGGCTATAAATTATGGTGACCTTTGCAATGACTTTTCATTTGTGGAATAGAAATGTGATGGTATGAAAGCACTGTTAATAATAAAAAAAAATTAATAACTTCCTCAGGAGCTGCCAAGCAAAGTGTAAATTGCTTTCTACTTGGCATCAAATTTTCATATAAGGTACTGTATCATGGAAATTTTTAGTCTTGTTAAAATTCAGATGACCTAAAAATGATGCTACTCCTTCACCTTTGTCATCTCAGCTGACAAATGTGATTTTTCTAGATTTAATCAGAATTTTATGATGACTTCTACTGAAAATACAGCCTGGTGGTTTTCCCCTGTTGGCCTGTAAAATGTATAGGGAACAGTGGGTTTATTTGCTGGTCTGAGAACTTGCTAAAAATGTAACAGCCACAAAAAGCATGCTTTGGGCTGAATAGCAGCACCTGCTTTCTATTTAATGGAATTTGCATGTTTATAGCTTTTCAGCTAGTTTTTAAAAACACTTTAGGAAACGCAGCACCAGTATAAATTTTCACACAATAGTTCTGTAGACCAAAGATTTTCCTTAGTTCATGAGACAACTATATAATTCTTGACTATAACATTGCTAGGTTATTTCATAAGTCTGATTAAAAATTCCCCCAAAGAATTGTCCTTTTGGTGAGCAGATAGTGAATTCTCCACAGTCCTTTAACTCTTGGCTGCTCTTCACCTCAAAGATATCAAGTAACAACCAATGAAAACGTGTTGCTTTTGTGCTAGTTATGTATTTGCTAGAAATAGTACCAGTTATCTGTGTGGGACACTCAGCTCTCCACACAGCTGATCTGTGCGAAACACTGAAGCGTGGCCTTGACATGAAGAGCTTCAGGTCCTGTAGATAATTTCCATCTCCCTGGTTTCCAAGGGCATCCTGTGTTTATGATCACTTGAAAGTCTTAGATACCAGGTGACAGTGAGCTTCTACCTAATCATTGTTCATCCTTGTATATGCAAAAGCTTCTATTTCCATCTAATTTTGATAGAAGAAAAATACTCCCTCAGGCTGTTTTTTTCCTCAACTTCACTTTTGAACTAATGGTGGAAGATGGAGAGGACATCCTCAGCCCATACTTTAACTGTTGAATTACTTCTTTGTTAGTGAAATCTTAGCTAGGATGTAGAATTGCTTCCACACTGAAATTACCATGTGTTTATCACAGTTCTGCAAAGCTCACTGCTTTTCAGTAGCTCACAGACAAAAGATGCATTTTATGAAAAGATGAATTTTAGTATTTGTTCATCTGTCTTTTGAGCTTCCTTTCATTTGATGCTGCCTGACTGCAAAGACAATTTTGCTGTTCTTCAGCAGTGATGGTGGGTCAACAGGAAAGCAGATGAAAATTTCTGTTAACTGTCCGTCCACCGTGAGCAGTACAAGGAAAAAACAACTTTCAAACCCAACTTCCAGCTCCCTCAGAGTTTGATGGGAGAATTCAGAAGGCCCAAAGCAACAAGTCCTTTTCTATATTTTAATTCCTGCTGTTGAGATGGTGCTTTACACTGTGAAGGCCTACTTTGGTGTCTATATGTCATTCATAGTTCCCCAAGGGGAAGCTCACAGCGTGGCTGCATCCAGATGGGCCTGCCAAGTAATCCTGGCTGCTCAGTGGGGTGCCACCTTCTGTGGAGTGACAATGGCCTAAAGAGATGAAGAGGGAAAGCAGCGTGAGTCCATCCCAGGGGTTGAAGATGCAAGTCCTTTTCTCTGTATAAATTGTCCTTGAAGGGAAAGTGCAGGTAAATCTGTACCATGAAGCAGATGTTCAGATCGTGGTGTCAGCTGCAGCACTGCTCTTTTTGAGGTCAGTTTTAACTGTTGACACAGCCCAAAGGTGTGTGTAGCTGTCAACTGTTTCTTTTGAAAATTCATTCTGCTTTAATAAATTGGAGAAATTCCTTGTTCTAGTGAAGTCCAGAAATAGCAGATGGCTCATATGTCAGGCATCAGCAAATCCCAAAGCTGTGGGCATGACCCCTGTCCATATTCTGTTGAGAAATCTACCTGCCTTCAGGATTAGGTTGCCCAGGAGTTTTGTGTTTTCTATAACAAGACCAAAAGTGTAAGTTCCATTTGCTTATAACATATTGTTGTTGAACTTAAAAGCTCTCTTCTGCAAAATTAATGGAAATTTATTGTGATTGCTTGTGTTCTGTGTTGTGTTTTGGAGAGCATTCAAGCTAAGAAGTTCTAACTTCCTGAGTATTCAGTTGATGGGACTGGGTAAAGCCAAACTGTGTTTTCTTTAAGCATTTGAGCCTTCATCATCTCTGCAAGTGGAAGTGCTGTTATGGACTTTGGGTGACAATGGGATCAAAGACATATGGCCCGAAGTCATCATCTTGTCAGACTGCTGTGGACCTGTGTTTAGGGTTACCATGGCACAGGCCACCAGATTTTGCTTGAAATGAAACAGATCCTGCAGGTAGTGGGATAAGTGGCTGTGGTCAAAAACAAATCAGCCTGTTGGTTTGGGTTTTTTTAAGTGTCTGCAGCACTGTAGGTAATTACCTTCTTCATGATTATCAGCATGAAACTGCACCTAGCAATAATATTCTCACCATATTTCATGCTTAGCCAGCATTTCTAAAGAGACAGTTAAGGCTTTACAATTGCATATGAGATCAGGAATATTCGAGAAAGAACAGCCTCTGGTGAGTGGCAGAAGTTAGAGCTGATACCTTGTGTTATACAGCATCTTTTAACCTAGAGAATTCTGTGAGGGTTGGTGAATTTATTCAGCTGTTCTGTTCACCACTGCTTTGTTGTCATGAGGTAGTTAGGCTGGTTACCAGTGCTTGGCTCTGCTGCATAGTAATCAAAGCAGGGAATGGAGCTGGAATTCCCATGCTGAGGACCCTGCCAGGCTTTCTAGCCAAAGAGTAGAGTAGCTGTGAAATACCCTCACAAAGCAAACTGGGGACAAGGTAGACTAATTGGGCTAATGCTATTGCATGCTGCTGACTGCTGAGAGAGGTATGAAGAATTTTATATTGCTTGTGTAGCTGTTGGCAATGCTTCTCTCCATACAGATTTTTCTCATGCGGTCCCATGCTCTGACATGCTGACTTGATGTATCATCTCAATAATGTGGGAAGACTGGGGAAATTCAATGAAATGGCTATATTTCAGTACTGTGTCTGTCAAGGGAAGGATGTCAGTCAATCACAGACTGGAAAAAGCAAACAGTGTCTTATGGCTATGTGAGACTGAAATTCTTAATGTCCCTTTGTGCAGACCTCTGCCTCCATTTTCAGGCACTTCACTCCTTTGAACAGTTACATGTTTAACCTGTGTTGAGCACAAGTGTACATCTTGCTGCATTTCACAGTGGAGAACCATTTCCCCACATGCTAGCAGCAAATTAGAGATGAAGAGAAACAATAACAGAAACTTTTGTTGTTGCCTGAGGAGGTCTGCCATACCGATGAAGCAATTAAAATGACACCATTAAATTAAAAGAATTACACATCTACTAGAAATGAGTTTAGGAGATTGTTGTGACTATGAAGAAAATTTTAAAACTGATCATTCAAATGTTTTCATTATTGGATCTTCTGATCCCCTATTTCAAGAGATGATAAATGGATCAAATCAGTTTCCACTTAGAAGGGATCTCAGCGACAACACACTGAACTGACTGGTCATCTGACATAGGGAATATTTCATGTTGTAGCAGTAATGGTGATTTCAAATCACATTGATTGTAAGATTGAAGTTTTTGAGGTAGACTAAGCACCCAAATGAAGGTAACTGGTATACTTTTTCACTTATTGTATTCTTATTATACTTTGCATCACTGTTATCAGAACCAACATCTCCAGCTAGACTAAGTAAAGAGCTTAAGAATTGAATTTGTAAGTAATGCTGTTTTCCTTTTTGTGATGGTCTTGTCTTGGCATAGTCAGAGCACATTGACACAGCTGTGTGAGGAGACAGACAGCAACGGTAGCACTGGTTTGCATCTGCTCCATCACTGGTAGCATCTGTTTGAAGATTAACTAAAGGATTTCAGCTGTTAGAGCTGTCAATCTAACACCTTTGATGAGCACTAAAATAAATCTGTGCTATGAAGAATAGCTCGGGTTTTTTTCCCCTGCTTTTGATTTACTTGACTCTGTGCCCTTGCCGATAACTACTAGCAAGACTAATGCATTATAAACTCTAAAAAGTGAAGCAAGCGGCTGTCATTTTTTGCACAACAGATGTTCCTGGTCAGGAATCAGACAAAGGATCTCATCCCACTTCCTCTGCGCAATTTCATTTTTCTGTTCTGTGGCACTCCAGCCACCTCCTGTCTAGTGACTGACGTGCCCAAGTCCTACTTCATTTTATGATCAGCTCCTTTAATCTCAGAATTATTAGAGTTTTTTTTCTGTATCTGAGCAAAGAGTGGAAAAAGGAAATTGCTTTATTGTTTACAGGGTCACCAATAATGCATCATAATGAAAAGTAGCAAAGGCTTCTTGAAAAATAGGAAAACCAAATACTACTTTTTAGGGGAACTGGAAAGTTCTCTATGAGCACTTTTTTTTAAGAAATAGCAATCTAGATTTGATGGTGTTTCTTTAGCAGTTGTAAGGCTTGGGTAGGGATAAGCAGTGTATAATCCATCAGATTCTTGTAATGAAACTTAGCGAGGTGGAAAAATTGATATATTTTTAAGAAAAGTTGTTTGCTATGGATCCAGTTCTCCACTCCTTAATCATGAAAGTTGTCCAAAATGAGTAATTACTGAGGTTTTTCCTTGCTTTTCCATTTAGTTTGATAAAACTGTATTGCTCTGCTGCTGTTCTGTAGTGATGGATGGGGACTGCTGGTGATGTCAGTTCTATAGTTACTCTATAGTTAATTGCCCAGTGATTAGCCTAGCACAGAAGATAGCTGTTTTGCCTATGCACAGCTCCCGACTCAGCCCCCTGACTAATCAAGTATACCCACCAGGGAGCAGTCATTGCTCACCCTGCAAAGGATGCTGCAGACTGTGTCCTGTGGTCCTACCAATATCTTCCAAAGATTTGTTAGAAGGGAGATGCAAGGGGAGTTGGCCATAGCGTATGCATGTGGCCAGCCCTGCGCAGAAATGGCAGCTGCCACCACTCATTCAAATAGTTGTGTCTGTGGCCACAGTCACAGCTGTCAGTCCTGATAAATTAGCAAACTGTATTTGAGGAGCTCATTGCAGTCCATCACTGGGACAAAGAGAAACCACTCATATGACCTCTTTTCCATTTGACAGGTTGACAGGACAGAAGTGATTCGAACCTGTATAAACCCCATCTTCTCCAAGCTGTTCACCGTGGACTTCTATTTTGAAGAGGTGCAACGGTTGCGGTTTGAAGTCCATGACATTAGCAGCAATCACAATGGGCTGAAGGAAGCAGATTTTCTTGGTGGCATGGAGTGCACTCTGGGACAAGTAGGTATCGCTCCCATTTTCACCCTTTGTCTCTCATCTTTTGTATGTACATAAAATATATTGCTTTGTTAAATGACTGATGGATGAGATTTATCATTCGTGACAAAATCCTTAATCAGTGTTTTGAACAGGATAATTAAGAACTTCTGCAGGCTTGATTTACTGCTGTAGTATAGCTTTAAGTCAGCCAGTGCTATAGGAAACTGAATGTCAGTGATTGGCCTTGTACAGTAAGAGCACAGGCTCATTACACTAGTGTTGAGAAATAAACTGATTGGGGAGAAGTTACTGTTCTTAACGTCATATGAGATTTCAAGCAAGTTCCAATTCCAAGGAATGCTGACGAATAAACTTTATACACATAGGGTAGTGCCCGGTGATGTGGCAAATAGAGAGATAGGGTTGGATTCATTCTCCTGACTCTTGGTCATCCAAGAATTGAGTGTCTAGCCTGCTACTCTTCTGATTTCCATCTTTAGTTCAGTGGAGAGAAACAAACAGTTCTAGCAGTTGATTCATTCCACCTGAGACACCCATCCTAGATTAAGATAAATTGCCTTCAGGAGATACCTGTCTTTCTCCATTAGTTATCAAGAGTCTAGACAGCTGGCTTAGAATAGATACCTAAATTTTTAGATGACTAAATTTAAGAGTGATGAGTCCTGCCCCTGGGATCAATATCTAGAAGTCATCAGAGTCAGGTCCACAGTGAATTCCTATACTGCTCACTGGTAGCACACTACAGTGTTTCAGGTATCACAGTTTAGTTCTAACTAGCAGACTTTTTGTTATGTCAGGTCTTGTAGCACAGATCTCAGCTCTGTCCATAATGGCAACACCAAGGATGGTCCCAGTCTCACTGAGCTGAGTGTAAATTGACTCCTAACTCTGTGGTCTGGTCTCTGTGATGAGAGCAAGCAGTTCTTTCATTCTGATTACCCATTGCAGTTCTTCCATTTAAGTTTGTAGCCTGAGCATAGTGGCTTGGCATGGAAGATTCTGCAAAGCTTTTGTTTCCTCTTTTCTTACCTTTTGTTGTTGCTTCTTCAGCCCCACTGCACGTGAATCCCTTTGTTTTTCTTCCCAAAGCCATGGGGCCAAACATGCTGAAAGAGGAGAGATCTTCTCAATGAGAGAATTAATATGAAATATAAGTATTTAATAACTTGAAAGCTCAACATGAAGATATCAGTAGTTAGGGTATTTACAGTGCACAATAAAGTCTGTTCTTCATGACAGACTTTTCGTGGCCTTAATCAATAAAAATAAGCTATCCTATAACACCTAAAAGAAAAAAGTTATTACAATGTTCTTCTTGCTTAATTGGCTTGAAAATGAAGGGAAAAAATGTCATTGCTGCTGCCTGTAACATAACTGTCTTTATAATGATTTGATCTCTATAAATAGCACACAGCTGGGTTTGTTGCAGTGTAATTTTAATGGTAACCAAGAAAAAATAATAACAGTGTGAAATCTATTCACAGTAATGTAGTCTTGAGCTCTCTGATCTTGTATTTAGACCCTTTTGGTGGGTTCCTCCCTCCTCCCACCTTCTGTTTCTTTTATTTATTTATTTATTTAATTTCACATAATTTCTCAACTGATTTAAAATCCCAAAATGTTAGCACTGGAATTACCATCCAAGAAGAGCCATGATTGGGAGTCCAGTGTTGAAAATCCTGCAGCACAAGCTGTACATGTGGAGCGTACACACATGCTCAAGTGTTTAGTATAATTACTGCATTTTTTAAATGATTATAATAGAACCATGGCTTTTCTTGAGATAATTTTGACATGAATTGTTGCTCTACATCATTTTAATGCCTGAGTGAAACGTGATTTTGTGTGAGAGTATGTGCCTGCCTATTAACTCACTTTCCCATTGCAAGCAGGTTTTATCTGAGACATCCAGGCAAGCTCCAGATTTTTAGCCATAGTCTGAAAGACTGATTCCCTGCCCGCCTACATAAATGTGTCAACTTCTACTGTGCTCTTTTAGGTAATACTTGATCTATAAGAGATTCACCACTACCTGTACCTGTTTGTAGATCATCATTTAGACATGTAGTAAACTTGCATTTTTTCCCAAATTATGTAATACTCCTACCTAAAACAAAATTAGTATGAATAAATACTGGGAAAGGCAATTGCATGATTAAAGCTGAGAGAGAGAAGTAAGTTTCTCTTTCTTCTGATCTATCTGAATCTTAACATGCAGTCTACCCAATAGATACAAGCTTATTTGAAATTTGGGGTCTTGGATGGGAATGATCACAGAATCACAGAATGTCAGTGATTGAAAGGGATCTCAAAAAATCCTCCAGTCCAATCCCCCCACCAGAGCAGGAACACCTAGATGAGGTTACACAGAAATGTGTCCAGGTGGGTTTTGAATGTCTCCAGAGAAGGAGACTCCACAACCTCACTCAGCAGCCTGTTCCAGTGCTCTGTCACCCTCACTGAGAAGAAGTTTCTTCTCGAATTTAAGTTGAACCTCCTGTGTTCCAGTTTGTACCCTTTGGCCCTTGTCCTATCATTGGTTGTCACCGAGAAGAGCCTGGCTCCATCCTCATGACACTCACCCTTTATATATCTGTAAACATTAATGAGGTCACCCCTCAGTCTCCTCTTCTCCAGGCTGAAGAGCCCCAGCTCCCTCAGCCTTTCCTCATAAGGGAAATGCTCCACTCCCTTCATCATCTTTGTTGCCCTACGCTGGACTCTCTCCAGCAGTTCCCTGTCCTTCTGGAACTGAGGGGCCCAGAACTGAACAAAGTATTCTGGATGTGGTCTCACCAATGAAGAGAACCTCTCTCAACCTACTAACCACCCCCCTTCTAACACACCCCAGGATACCATTGGCCTTCCTGGCCACAAGAACACAGTGCTGGCTCATGGTCATCCTGCTGTCCACCAGGACCCCCAGGGCCCTTTCCCCTGCACTGCTCTCCAACAGGTTGTTCCCCAACTTATACTGGAACCTGGGGTTGCTCCTGCCCAGGTGCAAGACTCTACACTTGCCCTTGTTATATTTCATTAAATTTTTCCCCACACAACTCTCCAGCCTGTCCAGGTCTCGCTGGATGGCAGCACAGCCTTCTGGCGTGTCAGCCACTCCTCCCAGCTTTGTGTCATCAGCAAACTTGCTGATAGTGCACTCTATTCCCTTGTCCAAGTCATTGATGAATATATTGAATAGTACTGGTCCCAGTACTGACTCTTGAAGGACTCCACTAGATACAGGCCTCCAACTAGACTCTGCCCCATTGACCACAACTCTCTGGTTTCTTTCCTTCAGCCAGCTCACAGTCCACCTCACTACTCCATCATCCAGACCACACTTCCTCAGTTTAGCTGTGAGGATGCTGTGGGAGACTGTGTCAAATGCTTTACTGAAGTCAAGGTAGACCACATCCACTGCTTTGCCATCATCTGTCCACCTGGTTATGTCCTCATAAAAGGCGATGAGGTTGGTTAAATATGACCTCTCCTTAGTGAAGCCATGTTGACTGCCCCTAATGACCCTCTTATCCCTGACATGCCTTGAGATGGCACCAAGGATGAGTTGTTCCGTCACCTTTCCAGGGATGGAGGTGAGGTTGACTAGTCCATGGTTACCCATGTCCTCCTTCTTGCCCTTTTTGAAGACTGGAGTGACATTTGCTTTCTTCCAGTCCTCACGCACTTCTCCCATTTCCCAAGACTTGTCAAAGATGATGGAGAGTGGTCTAGCAATGACCTCAGCCAGCTCCCTCAGCACCTGCAGGTGCATCCCATCTGGACTCATGGATTTATGGATGTCCAGATTACTTAACTGGTCCCTAACCGAGTCCTCATCAACCAAGGCAGACTCCTGCATTGTCCTGCCTTCCTCTGGGGCCTCAGCGGTACGGGACTCCTCAGGACAGCTTCTGGCAGAGTAGACAAGAGACAAAGAAGGCATTCAGTAACTCTGCCTTCTCTGTATCTTCTGTCACCAAGGCACCCACCTCATCCATCAGTGGGCCTACATTGCCTCTGGTGTTAGTTTTATCTGCCATGTATTTGAAGAAGTTCTTTCTGTTGTCCTTGACCCCTCTCGCAAGGTATAGCTCTAAGGAAGCCTTAGCTTTCCTAGTTGCCTCCCTATGTCCTCTGACAACAGCCTTATATTCTTCCGAAGTGGCCAGCCCCTCCTTCCATGATCTGTAAACCCTCCTCTTCCACTTGAGTTTGCCCAGCAGTTCCCCGTTTAACCAAGGAGGCATGGAATCAACTGCCTCTTCCTATGTGACCTTGTAGGCAGGCCTTACACCACATCCTCACCTACCTCATCTTCAAGATCCAGGGCCTCAAACTTATTATGGAGGGCAAATGTGTTCCTTTGGAAGCTGTTGTTATTAATAGTCTCCTCTCAAATGCTTTAATAAATCTATGTCTCAAAAGAGTGATAAGGGCAGTGACTTGTAGGCTGTTATATCCTGAACATACACTGTCTAGTAACATCCCACTGGATTTCAGTAAGACATATTTCTTCTGCTCTTGTAGACAAGCCAATTCTGTGTCCCTACTGGTATTAATAAATACTCTTGGTAGCAGCATCCTGGAATGTAATCAGTTATACCTGGATGTGAACAGTAGATGCATCAACAGGCATTTCATGTGCCACAGTATTTAAACAGAGTAGAACAAATGGCTAGGGACAGATACCTGCTGGGTGTAATTGTGAAAAGGTCCATGTGCTAAATAGAGACATTTACTTGAAGTGGTTTCTTTTGTCCATCATGCTCAAGAGTTGCTCTTTTAAATAAAACAGAGTTTTTCTTGAAGTAAGGCAGAGTATTTCTTGAAGGGTTTGAGAGGGAAGAGGTTTAGTGTAGGGTTTGGGGGGGATTTTTTGGTATGTTTTTAAGTACTAGAAGTCTGTTCCTTCCACTCAGAAAGGCTCTTTTTACATTCTAGTTCACCAGCTTCTTCAGAACGTCCTGGTAACATGCTGAATTGCAGAATGCTAAAAATCTGTTCTTTACAATTGGAATGATAGATCAAGAAAGCCCTAAATTATTAGAGAATATACTAAAATTGGAAGTTCAAACAAATTCTCTTCAGTTAGTAGCATCATCTTAATTTTTTTTTTTTTTTGCAATTATATGTTCTTTATAAAGGAAACATAAAGAACTTTACATCAAGAGACAGTACCATACTCCAACCAATTAAGCTGTCTATGCTGTATTACTTAAATGAAGTGGCATTGTTAAATGGTAGGTTAAGATGCATAATTAAAAACTATGCATTTAAAAATATTATTTTTCATTTTACAGTTCATGTCTAAGTAACTGCATAAAACTAATATCTAATGATAATATTTTTTAGAAGTTAAGTTGTACAATCATACCATAGCTACTTAGGCAAGGAAACTATACTGTGTTGTGTTTGTAACCTCACAAAGATTATTGCGAATCTGAAGCACATTTGTGAAATTTGCCAACATTTCAGGGTGTTTATTTAACAACATTGTCCTCTAAAACACAACAGAGCACAAAACATCCTTTATCCAGACATGTTTGTGAAGTAAGTTATTTGGGTTTTACCTTTGGCTTTGATTTGTTTAGGAATATGCCTATAGAAAGAGCAAATGAATTCTAGCAAAGTTAACATTTCTAGTTTTTACCCTAATTTTAGGGATCTGTGCACAGAATTCCCACTTGGAGGATATTTCTTATCAGAATTTGAGCATGCAACCAGCTTGTTCTGACAAAGTCTGTCAATTTGGGGGTTCAAGACTGAATCTGGGTAATTTCATCCCACATGAAAGAACTTGGAGGAAGATAGGATTGGGAGACCTGTGTGAGGCTGGAAGTGGAGAATAAACTGTGACAGAGTAGTGGGGGTGTTTCCACTGCACTTCACGAATAGCTGAAATTGGAAGTTGAGTGCAGTTTACTTGGAATGCCACCCAAGGAGGTAGCACAGATGTTTGGGCATGTGTGCTCTTCCTGTTCAAATCAGAAAGTCATTTAAGTCAGAAGGGACCTCTGGGGTCTCCTGTTCAATCTGCTGTTCGAAACAGATTAGAGCAGGGGCTTGTCCAGTCCCATTTTGAATGTCTTTGAGGATGGAGATCTCCAGTACTTTACCCCAGTGCTTTGTCACCCTCACAACAGCGATGATTTCCCATCCCTAGGTTTTGCCTACCTCTCTCAGAACCAGAGAAAATCAGAGGCAGAATGAACCCTCTCTCCTATGTCGTGTGGAAACATTTACAAATACTTGTAGTAGCCTTCAAGTGGGAAAGGAAGTCTTCATTGGCAAACCAAAAGTAAACAAAGCAGGGGTGAGGTAGCCATAGCTGGTCTTGCTTTGGGAGGAAGGGAATAATAGCAGCCTTCTCGAGCTGCTGCTGTAGATGGCAGCTCTCATCCCTTGCCCTTGGAGCGGGGTGCTGGAGTAGAGTGCTGGTTTGCCACTGTGCTTTCCGGTACAACAGAAATGGCTTGGGATGCTCCATCAGCTTCTTCATCTGCCCACTAGTCTTCTGGCTCTTTGATTCACCCTAAATATTGCTGTTCTTTGCATAGGCACTGGCAAGCAGAGGCACCCATATAGCTTTGTAGTGGTGAGCAGTGAAAACACAAGTAGTAATATTTTAACATTTTGACTGCTATTTTGAGGCACCACTATGTAAAAGTGATTTCTTGCTTTCGTATGGATGCTTTCGGTGCTATCGATCACTTCATCCTTGGTTGTGGTTTTACAGGTGTTGTCTGTAATTTAGGAGAGTAAATTCCTTCCCTTCTCTTTCCCCTTTGATTCTCCCTTGCCCCTTCCCCATCCCTAGGAAAAATGTTCAGGCACTGACCCAGACTATTCATTTCCAACTGAATCTCTACCTAATCACTGAAGGTTTTGTATTTTTGTTGCTTTTTGGTTTCTCACGAAAACTGTGGTTGTTTTGAGGGGCGGAAGATTGATTCATTATTTTTTTATTTAGTGGGTTTTTTAATTTTTTTTTTTTTTCCATTAAAAAATGGGAAACAAACAAAAACAAACCCAAAACTTAGATGGACAAACACTGTCAGAAAGTTGATAGTTAATTTTCATGTTATTCAGCTGGGATGAAAAAACCCTAAAAACAGGTCCTTTTCTGTTTATGTGTTAGTGCCGTCATCATGTGTTTTTAAACCTCTCTAAATCTCTCTTATTTGACTTGTTCTGTTTTATATTCCATAAACTTTATCAAGCAATGAAATTGCATCATTTAGTCCAGTAAGGGCTCAAACTTTTTAATAGGAATTCAGTATCAGGAAGGTGGCTTAGGAACCATTTTTTCCTCTGAAGTTTCACCCAGAGGTCTCAGCCTGATCTTTGTGAACTCAAAAAAATTATTTCAATGAGTAATCATTTTCTAGACAAGAACCAAAACAACTTATATTGCCAAGACATTCTTGGTTACTGCTCATCTCTGCTTGTAACATCATTAGATTATAGGAACCAGTAAAGTTGTTATGTCTTAAATGTTGTGAACCATGCCAGCTCTACAGTGTAGGAATAACGTTTGTGGCTTTTCTTTCATTACTTACCACAGCTGGTCTTTGTCGTTTTCAGATTTATGATTCCATTCCTTGTTTGGTTTCATTTAATTTATGGAATACATTTTAAAAGTTTAAATATTGTTACATTTCAGAACTCCCTTACTTACTCAACTACTAGCACAAGTAAAAAACTGCAGACATGTACATATTTTCCTGCCAAGAACCTTTTCAAGTATTATTTACAGATTTAATATTTCCTGTACACGCATTTGTGCACAAATTATGTTGAAAATCTTCCTTCTCTGTAATGAGTATTATTGTTTCTTGTGTGCTTTTAATAATATATGTCATTAGCAGATTATGCACTTGAAAATGCTGACTGATTATTAGTTCCGTTTCAGCCATTGCGAATCCCTTTGCTCTTGAATTGGAGAAAGGCTAAAAGAGCCATGATTGCACCTGAATTAATTAAATTTAAATAGTCTGTGAAATAATATTTCTTTAATAGACTGTTGACTGCTTCTCTGGTGAGAAAGACATAGGACCAGTTTTTTCAAGGTATTTGAATTCTTCAAACTTATTAGATGTCTGTATGGTACCTTAGATACCGTAGGTATCTAAATACCTTTAAATACTTGGCCTTTGATCTCCTCTAAATGAAGTTGCTCAGTTCATTAGTGGGATGAATAATGTACTTTATTAGATATGAATGTCATTTTCTACCAGAGCTGACTCAGAGCACAAGCAAGTCGTCAGTGCAGCACTCTTCCCTAACTTTTCCTAACTATTTAAACACCTCAGTTATCCCCAGGAAGCTCTTGGTTTGCCATTGCAGCATCATCTCTGAAGCTGGAAGATTTTCAGTTCTAGATGAATCTTGCCAGTCAAAGTTAGTGGACTTACTTGTACAGTTTGTACTGCTTTGTTTTTACATACTTTATCTTTTGGTATGAATTCCTTTTTCAGTCTTTAGAAAAGTAATTTAAAATTCAATTTTGCATTATAATGAGTTGTTATTATTATGACTAATTATAAAAGGGCTGCTACCCTACATACTAATTAAATTCAAACACCTTTTATGCTATTGATAAGCTATTTCCTGTAATAACTTTATTGCCTTTTGTGATAAGGATATATTTTTTTCTCAGTGTTCTGTTTTGATTGATTGTTTTCAGGTACAGATATTTAACAAAGACAGGGAGGGGTGTAATCTAACTGTAAATAGACTGGTCAATACTACAGGGAACAAAAGAAATCTTGAAGAGTGGTGAGTATGGTACAGAAAGTATCACATGCACAGAGAGGATGATCATAGCAGTAAAACTGGCTCTACCAAGAAACAAGAATTCTGTGAGCAGTTAAAAAGAATGAAATGTCCTTCATTATGGACATACACATCTGAACTTGTTCTTTTGCAGGGATTTCTTAGTATCTGTAAAGGGGTGAGCCCACCCCCAAAGGCTTTTCTTCATGAGAGTGGAGTAATGGCACTGGTGTCTATCTGATCTCTTTTCATGTTGAAATGTAGCATGCTTGATGCATTTTTGACTACCTGCCACCATTCATGGAAATTATTTGGTGGATTTAGAAATGCCTGGGGGATAGATAGCAAGACAGACACAAGTACATCACAGTTCTATAAACCTTGCTTTGTCATAAACCAGGCTAAAGATGAATGTGTGAAGGAGACAGTTTTTACACTGTGAGCCAGAGCTACTTCAGTTCTTCTGCCCTTGCACACAGGTGAAATGTTAGTAAAGTCTGTCATATTATTTGTGGGTATTTAGAAGCTTACAGTATTTGACTTACATGGATTAGAGCAAAAGCACACTAATATTTTAATTTACAAGCTTCAAGATATATTTTACAAATGTTGAATCTCCATTTTTCTAGCCACTCTTGTTGTATCATTCTACTTACAGCAATATCATGAAAGCATTACAGTCCTTCATTTGGGAGAATACTTATTTTTATGCAAGAAGGGGAGAGCTTAAGAGACCGTGTACTATAACTAGTAAATACTTCTTATATGGTTATGTCCTGAGTTTTACATATCACAGAATCGTTCTCGTTTTCATCACTGAGGATGAAAATTATTTTGGAAACACTATACTGTCAAATAATTTTCATTGTATATTATAAGATCCGTGCACCAACTTGGCAAGATAGCAAATGCTTGTCAAGAAAGGAACAGAAAGTAGATAGAACATACTTTAGGTTAGGCCAGCTGTGCAATTTAGCGCTTTTTGTAGCAAACAATTCAAAAAGCTGTAACTTCAGGAGTCTCTGAAAAACTCGTTCAAATCAACTGTTGGTTTAGAAAGGCAGGTTGCTGTACAGTGCTGAGCAGTCTGAACTTGGAGGTTGAAATTTCACAAGTACTCATCTCATTTTTTGAAGCCAAGCAATGCTGAGCACAACACAGTACAAGCAAAAAGATCCCATACTATTCATTGAAAGACCCAACACAGTTGTTCCTCCCTAAAAATGTGAAGGACATCCCAAGAAGGCTTAAACAGCGTTCATCCTCTCTCTACAAGCTGTGAGGTGCAGGCAAAGAGGATGACAGTAAGATAGAGACAGATTTCTTAAGATTTCTTATAGAGTGGGTTTGTAGCATTTAATATTTTAGTAGCTATTAGTTAATTTATCTAGAGGACAACTGACACTATATTACAGGAATTTGAAGAATACCCTTTGAAAAGGAATATGTTTGTTCACTTTTCTAAATTGAGAAAAAAAAATGAAAATATGGAGGGCTGATACAAGGTTGAAGACTCCGTTTTCTCAGTTTGGGATATTAACTGAGGCCATCTTAAGACATTAAATCATAACCAATAGCTAAGGCAAAATGCTTGGAAAAGACAACTGCAGGGCACAGAATTAGCCCTTGCTGAAGTTTAAGAAGCAGGGAGGAAGCAGAGCTGTGGTATTGTGAAATGTAAATCATTATATCACAGATAAATGGAGTTTGGGGCCTATCTGGCCCCACAAACTTCACCACAGGGAGGTGTGCATGCTGTTGTAAATAAAGTAGAACGATGTTTGAAAAAATATGCTGGTAGCCAAGTGAAATATGCCACTGAAGCACAGACAGTGTGAGAAAAAAGATGCAATTAGCTCGGAGAGGTTCAGTAGAGGATCAGTAGGTAGTCTCACATCTAAAGGTGCATGGGTTAGCAGTGCAAAAGCAGCTAGAACGCTCATGAGCCTTAAGCTGGACACTAGTGCATGAGCTAAATGTGATGGCAAAACCATGGACAAGTCTGAGAGCCTATGATGGTCATTCTGCAGCTAGAGAGTGCCCAGGGGAGGAAGGGAAAGTAATGCTTGTTGAGTTAGAAGCCATATCGAGCCATGAGGCTGATCAGGGATGAACATCCACCGAAGCACAGTTAGATGTCTAGAGAAGAATTTGCAGATTTTTGCAAGGGTTGGTGAGAGGTTCAGGAGAGACATTTTTTGAAAGATTGTAACAGCTGCTTTGCTTGATATATCCACACAATTCTAGTGAAAGCTATTAGAAAAACGCTCTGTTTCTACATGTACCGTTGCTGTTTGGTGGGAGATTGTGTCTGCAGAGTCGAGGTTGTATTTTGTGTGGCACCAAGGGCTCTGCACTGGACAGGTGAATGCATTTGATGGTGAAGACTCAGTCTGTGTAAAAGGCATTTGGATCCAGGGAAAAACGCTAGTAAAATGTGACTTGGTGACTCTTTGCATTCCTGAAAATAGTTGGGTCTGCTAGAAGAAGGTTTAGCAGCTGTGCAAGTCCATATAACAGGAATAACACATCTGAGAGAAAAATGAATTAAGAAATGATTGTTCAGCTAAAGCTAATTGAGTATTCCAGCTGGCAAGAAGAGATACAAAGACTTCTTGGAGTTGTGTACTGTGGAAGGAAATCTGTGCCTAACCTGGCTGTCTAAATAACTAAATTTGGGGTTCCTGTAAGAAAGTCCAATGGGCAGAAGAGGTCTGAATAAAGAATTAGAGACTTTGAAGGAGATATTTAAAATGATCCTAACCTTCTAGTTTTGTAACCACAAAGCTAAGTTGCTTTGTGGTGGTACACTCTTACATGTCACTAGCAGAGTATTTACCCAGTCCTTGGCTCTGTCAAAATCACAGAGCAGTGGTTCACATGACACAAGAGTTAATAAAAGTGAAGTGTCATAGCACATAAATATAAAAGGAGCTGTGGCCATTGTCTGTGGACATTTCAAGAAGTGTTTAACAAAAGAATGTAGGTGTTATGTCCAGAGATAGGCATTATGCAAGTCAATTTAATTGAAGCAAGTAAATAAACAAAAACCACGCAGCCTTCTGATCTCAGGGGAAATGTGGAGTGTGACCATCAGGCCTCTGGTTCAGGGTGTCACCTTGTGAGATGGAGTTTGTGCTATTGAAAGAACTTCAGCCATCCCCAGCTGTCAATGGAAACAGGACTTCTCAGTACGATATATGGGATTTATCTGTTCCTGCCAATGTTAAATCACTAGGTTAAAAAGCCATATTGAAATTTTCTCATTAGTTTGATTTATGAGGATTAGGAATTCTGTATGATATTATTGAAAGTTATTTCTATATTTGGTTAAGGAAGGACCATATAGAGAAATATATTTTAAAAGGTTCTTGCACAACCATGGGTCATTAAATTTCACAGCTCACCTTACACAGTGGTGATTAATCATGACTTGGACACAGGAGAGAGCAAACCTTCATCAGAGTCCTAGTCTCTGAGTGACTGCTGAGCAATGCACTGTACACAGCTGGTGTCAGTGCCTCAGTGCTTTTATCCACCTCACAGTTGCATCTGTTCATACTTTTAAAATAAAAAAAAAAAAGCACAATTTCTGTATTTTAAATTGGAAATAGGATCAAAGAGCAATATGTGAATCCAGATTTAATTACAGCAATATAGAGCCTCTGTTCAGATCTGTGCTTAGCCTATTTGGGCTTGTATGTAATAAGGCAAATTTATTAATAGATCACGTTCAAGGGAATTTCCCACCCCTGTCTTACCATGGAGCTGATATCCCTTAGTACTATAGACAAGAAATCTAGTTGAGATGATATTCTGTTGAGATTATTGCATATTTGATAAATAGGAATCACTTCATGTGCATATCCTTCTCTGAAGACATTCCAAACATACCTGGACACATTCCAGTGCAATCTGCTCTGGGTGAACCTGCTTTGGCAGGTGGGTTGGACTAGATGATCTCCAGAGGTCTCTTCCAGCCCCAACCATTCTGTGATTCATTGATATCCTCCCTCTGAAACACAGCAGCAGCTTTTACATTCTGTTCCTATTCACACCTCTTGAAAATGTATTCAATATGATAAGGACTACTAGGCACATGGCTGTCTCAGACCAGAACTGGATAGTAGCTTATATGTAGGGGTAGCTGCAAATAAACTTCATTCCTAAGTCTCTCTTGGCCTCATTTCCTAAATCTCTGCATCCATTTGTTCACCAGTAAGTCATGCTTCTGACAAAATGTTAATGAAGAAACCTGTTCTGGAAATGTAACGAGGTTTACTAGGCCAGAATGGAATGCTGCTATCTGTGTTTTGGAAAGAAGAGAGACATTTACTTTCTGCACTTCTTCACATCAGTTTTGGACTTTTTTCTCTGAAGCTGAAGTTTTAAATTGCAAGCTTTCGAAGTAGGAGTCAAACCAAATTCCTGACAAATGGAAGACCTGTAGTTAATTACCTTCTTGTTAGCCATTT
Organism: Nesoenas mayeri; assembly: GCF_963082525.1. Classification (NCBI taxonomy): domain Eukaryota; kingdom Metazoa; phylum Chordata; class Aves; order Columbiformes; family Columbidae; genus Nesoenas; species Nesoenas mayeri. The sequence goes on from NC_137543.1 coordinate 118,479,668, forward strand.
TGCAACTTCAGCCATCTCTCTAACTCTGAACTTAGAAAAGTGCTTTCTAGGCCCTCAAGTTGTCATTGTTCAGGACTTGCTGTCTGGCAATCAGGTCAGCAAATGCTTTTTGTGATAATGTTCAGAAGATTTGCACCGATACACAACAATAAATATAATACATAATTGATGGCAGCTTCTTTAGAACTGGTTCTTTTAACCAATGAGAGCTGGTTTGTACAGCACACGAACAAAAAGGGCAGTTTACTGCTGAGGAAAATAGATTCCTTGACAGTTATTGCAATGATAGTCTGCAGATCCTAAATCGCTAATTACAGATTGAAGCAATGATGTTGGCACATTGTTGCCAGATGGAAGATTCATTTTACTGGCCACTTAATTAACAACTGGTAAACAGTTGCACCCAAATACACATATTTACATATGCTGACTGCTTACTGTGTCACAATGATGCTGATGGCTTAGAGAATGAGTCTTATTAGTGTGAACTATTAATGGGAATGTCAGAATAAATTATCTTCTCTGGAACTGCGAGCCCTCTATCTGCCACCCTCATGGGACCTCCTGAGCTTCAGATTTGTCTGCCTGATGCCTCTTGAAAGCTGGGAGCTTTCCAAAGCAGCAAAGGGAGCTGTAGCAATTTGGGTAGTTCAGGGGGAGAAGTCCTGCTGTTTTCTAAAGGAGAATAGCTGAAGGATAGGTTCCCATCTAAGTTTTATCTCATACCAGGTGTACACATGTAATATATCTGAAAAAGCTTCTGGTACACAATACTCCTAGCTTTCTGTGGAAGAGCTTAATGTGTTTTACAAAGCTGTCTGTGTATCTTGGAGAAGGGAGAGAGGTCACAGAGATAAATGTGCCCTGCTCCCCAGCTGCCATAATTAATTGTGAGTTTGGTACAGAACCCATAGTTTAATGATAAATTAGGAATAATCTGTCATATTTCTGAATTACCCCTCATCTGAGAATCTCAAACAAGGTTTTATAAGTTGTACCTCACAGTTCACAGGAGCACAGTGATTTTTATTTGAACCTGTTAAGGTGGCAAGAAAACAGAGATATGGGTGACTTAAGGGGTCACAGCAAACAATTTTTCCAGGATCCTAGGGAAGAAAAAAGGTCATTTGAATCCTGGCAGTACTGGTCATCTTACCAGTACTCCTGTCTGTTGTCACCATTGACCAGTACTAGTGGTGAAATCCAAAAGTTAATTTAGAAAAGTGAGATGATGGCAACAGGCTGGCTTATGGAAGGCAGTTGAAAAAAGACAAGTGTTAAATTATTCACTTAAGTAACACCAGCTGCAAAAATGCAGGGTAAGAAGCATCTGGCAATATGAAATGGTTGTAAAATGAACATTAGTTAACAGTATCATCGTGTTCTTAAAATAAGTCAAATGAAATTCTGGAGTGTATCAGCAGCATAGCTCACAAGGCATGAGAAGCTTGGTCAAAAAGGAAAGGTAGGACAAACTTAGGTTCTGTAGTCTAAAGAAGACTGTGAAGAGTTGATATTAGTCTTCAGATTTAAAGATTGCCTGGAAGAGGCAGGGAAAAAGTTGGTTCTCCTTATTCATGGTACATTGGACAGAAATAATGGCTTAAACTGCAGAAAATTGGGTTAGTTGTTAAGAAAATATATTTACAGTAAGGATAATGAACACCATGATAAATTTGCAGAGGAGGGTGTTTCCCTCTGCCTCTGGATATCTGTAGGAGCTGATCAGACACATATCTGTCCAGTGTAGCTGACTCAGGTATAACTGATCCTGCATTAGGACTGGGAAGCTGGGCAAAGTGGTTCTGAATGTCCTGTCCAGCCCTGTGGCAAGCCCGTTGTCCAGCCCTGTGGTGGCTCTTCTCTCTCACATTTAAAGCCCAGTTAAAACTTGTTTCTGTCCTTTTCATTCCCTGAGGGTAGCTGAGGATAATCTGGAAATGCTACTTTTCCTTTTCTGCTCAATTCAACAAACTGATGGGCAGGACAAACATGTTTCCTCGTGATGATGTTGAGCTAAAATTTACATCCTATTCACTCCTATCTCACAGTACCTTTTTTTGCCTAGCTGTGACTTTGTATTACACTCCTCCAGCTCTGGCCATTACCTACTGGTGTGGTTTATTGCTGAAATGTGTATGATGCCCTGTACTCTAATGAGGGGCCTGGAGCCATTCTTTTCGCTTGATAATTTCCTCTCTTTTATGACTAAAACATCTGTATATTTTGCCAAAGATGTCTGTTTATGGATCATTTTATTTGAAGTGTTACAGATGGGAAGTCCAGATGAACTTTTCCAAGTAATGTTGAATGGGATAAAAGAGTTTCTAGTATAAAAGTCACAATCCAGAGGTTAGTGTTTTTTTGAGGGCAGAAGCAATCTTTTGCTCAGTATCTCCACAGCACCTGTTACAAAACAGTCCTGGTACAATATTGTAATGTTAAAAATAAATAAATATAATCTTTTGTCAGTGTCACTCTGATAACATTTATATGAAATACATTTATAGATTTGTCAATCGACAAGTTCATTTGCAATGTGGAGTTCCAGGGGAGGTCTGGTACCTGGTAAATAAGGGAGATAATTTTGGAACTAAAGCTATGGGGCAGATTGTTTAATTCTGTCCTGAGTTTGGAGTTGCTGATATTCTGAAATAAAAATAAATGCCTTCTCTTTGAAATGGACTTCAATTTCCTATAAAAATAAATGAGGTTTGGAAACATCTCTGATGGGTTTGCTGTGTACAGCTCTCTGTGTATGGTATTCTAAACCTACTTAAAGTTTGCTTCTGTCCTGCTGTTGCCATCACGGTGATATTTGAAGCAAGTCTGAAGTGGAATTTCTGCTATTCTGTTCAACTCAGTGAACTCTGTTCTTCCCATTCTGCTTGACCACAACTGCTTGCTTTGTCCTTCCAGTTGCATCTGATCTGCAGGCTTCCTGAAGAACCTTTGTTCTCAATCATGGTCTTTCTCTGCTAACTCTGATTGTGGATGAAGACACTAGCTTGATAGAAAAAAAAAAAAAAAAAGGCAACATAAAACTGAAATGACAATAAGCCATGTATTTACTACAGATTCTAATTTTTCCCCTCTGTTTTTATTTTTGTGCAGATTGTTTCTCAGAGGAAACTCTCCAAGTCCTTACTCAAACATGGAAACACAGCAGGAAAGTCATCTATAACAGTAAGTCAGTCTTAAATACACTCTTATTTTCCTGTTATTTAGAAACATCTAATGTGATTAATTCTCCCTAAAAGCATCCTGCTAAGTAACCAGAACAACCCTTGATTGAGAAATGTATTTAAATTGTTTGTTTAACAGATTACTTGTACTGTTTCTGAGAAATGCTTATTGTATGGAAATAGCTACAAGTAATGTATGATTTGTACAAAAGCCATGATATTTACTACTAGTACATTTAAGGTACTTTGATGACAGCAAGAAACTTGTGCTGCTTGATTACTTTAAGTTGAAGCTTTAGAACCTTTAGAAATTCATTCTGACCTGCTTTGATACACTAAGGAGTCTGATATTTCTCAGCCTTTGGGCTTTTTCCAGTTTCTAAATAACACAACAAAAAAAAATTAACAAACACAAAAACAACCTCAGAAAACACACACATACCCAGCAACACCAAATGCAGAAGTTTGATGAGATTAGGTATTTTAGCTGTGTTGTAATGTAATTACAGACTGGATAGTTATAGCAGCCCCATGTGTATCTTGAAATCTGCAAATCAATGTGTTACCTCTCTTTCATCTTTCTCTTTGCTGGCTTGTTTGGGAGATCAAGCTTGTCTGCAATGAACTTAGCATGCTTGTGACATTTGCAGCTCTGCATTAAGACAAAAACTATAATAAAATATTCTTCTTTGGGGATCTATGCTCTGTTGCTTCATGGGGTTAAGAAGGATTTTTTTTCCTTGATGTGTAATTAGCCAGATGGGTTTATTTTGGCTTGATTGTTTGGATTTTTTTTCTGCCTTCAGCCACAGAAAAGAGCAGACTAAGAAATTATGCTTTCTGAGAGCCCAGGGAATTTTCTTTCTTAGATGTTATTCTTAGTGCCTGGCTGGGAAGGGATTTGCTTAAATGCATAAGGTGAAACTCATTTTTGGCCTGGGGTTGGAAAGGAATTCCCTATTCTTCTGTCTGAATAGAACCAGGACAGAGTTTTGCTCTCTAAATAACTTGTGGTTTCCCTGCTGAGATTATCTGGGCATACTTCATCTTGTCCATCCCCATGGTGTTCTGGACCCACCTCCTGCTCTGTGAGGGACATGAGGGAGTTTAGTTTCGTGAAAACAAAAATGCAGTAGCTCAACTGAAATCATTAAGCTTGCTAGTAGTGTTCTGGAAAAAAAAATAATGCTCTGTGATATACAGAAGATGAGAGAAAATGAGTTAATAGTCCCTGCTGGCCTAACACTTGATGATAACCATGAACCATGGACCTTAGTTACTTGCTTTGGCTTCCTGCGAGTGGTACTAAAGAGCAAGGCAGCTTTACTGAAAGGGGAGAAAAGTGAACTCAGATAAAAAGTATTGTGTGAGAAGTTTGCTGTCTCAACAGAATAAGTCAAAATCAATATGTATCATTATTTCTGGACCTGGGGTACATACCAGGTGTCTGTCAAGTATGGAAGCTACAAAAGCTAGTGTCCTGACTTGCTCAGTGTAATGAATTTTGAGTTTTTTGTAGGATTTTGAAAATTCCTGTCTCAGCATATTTTGCTGGAATTTTACTAGCACTTTGACTGTATAATGTCTCATCAGTACAGTGTTTTATATTCTGTGGGATAAAAACAGAACCTCGATCAACTTCTCCAGTTGGACATCTGTCAAACTTTGTAAGACAGAGTTTATTATTTTCAGTTAAAAATATTTATGAAACTTGGTGTGCAAACTCCAGAGCAATGTTTGTCATATACAGCTTATGACCTTTTAAACCATCAAAATACATGGAAGTGAAATGTTGTGTCAGACTCTATGGGCCAAATTTCCAGCATGCTCACATTTGCCTAGAACATGTGAAACACCACATACGTGCTTGTGTGATGGTACTTTCATGTACAGTTAAGCATCTTTGCCCCTGCATGGCTGCATGTGAATATTTTCATAGAATCATACAATAATTTTTGTTGGAAGAGACCCTCAGGATCGTCGAGTCCAACCATAATGTAACCTAAATCTAACATTAAACCATGTCCATAAGAACCTCATCTAAATCCCTTTTAAACAGCTCCAGGGATGGTGACTCCACCACTTCCCTGGGCAGCCTGTTCCAATGCCTGACAACCCTTTCTGTGAAGAATTTTTTCCTGATATCCAATCTAAACCTCCCCTGGTACAACTTGAGGCCATTTCCTCTTGTCCCCTCACTTGCTACTTGGGAAAAGAGCCAAAACCCTCCATGCTACAACCTCCTTTCAGGTAGTTGTAGACTACCTGATAAGGTCTCCCCTCAGCCTCCTTTTCTCCAGGCTAAACAGCCCCAGTTCCCTCAGCTGTTCCTCATCAGACTTGTGTTCCAGGACCCTCACCAGTTTTGTTGTCCTCCTCTGAACTCTCTCCAGTACTTCAATGTCCTTATTATGATGAGGGTCCCAAAACTGAACACAGAAGGAAATACCACAGTTCATTGCTGTGAGGTGTTACAGCCAGAATAGTCTTAATGCCCCACCGTCCCTTTGGAGGCACCTTTCCTCTAACGTAGGCTTGCCTGCAGGCCCTCAGAGGTACCTCCTCTGGCATGAAGCACCTCCTTCCAAGAGCATATCTCCAGTTGTGTCCTCAACAGCATCCCCTTCCCCGTGCTTCCTCTAGGATCTTCTTTAGGGTGACCTCGCAGGCCTCCCTTTGTGCCTCCTGCCTCTAGCAGCTGCCACCCTTTCTTAAATATCTGTATACAGAAGCACCATATGCACCTCTGATCAGTTGCTGTTTTGGGATGCAGTTTGTAGCTGCTGCCCACTGCCAAACCAGCCAGAGCCAGCTGTGAGCAGCACGGGACAGTTCACAGCCTTCCCACACAGGCCACCTTTGCTGCCCTTGCTACCAAAACCCTGCCAATGCAGAATCTGTTAGTTTCTGTCCAAGAAAGAAAAAAGGTCTTAACAAATCCCGATGATACTGAAGTTTGTTGAGCCTGTAGACAGCCTGGCTAATTCCTGGGAGCAGCATACAGTAAATCATCCTGCACTACAGTGCTCTGACTACAGCTCTGACCTCAGCAGACTTCAGCTGGTTTGAAGAATAGTTGAGGGGTGCCAGCTCCCCGAGCACCCAGACTCCATGTGGTGGGCATGGTCTGAGCCTGGCTGAGGAGCTGACGTGGCTGCCAAGTGTGTGGCCGTGGGTGTGAAACACCCAGGAAATAGTTTCTTTTGGGCCATCTGGTCTCTGGGGAGAATATTTACAATAGGGAAAGATAACTGTCAAATAGAATGTAATGTGATTTGTTTCAAAGGACCTTCTTCAGTGAAATATCCCATGTTTGGTTAATACCTTCTTTCCACTGAAGCATTTAAATGGCCTGGTCAGAAAGGCTGTTTTGGTTGGTTTTGTTGGCTTTTTTTAACAGCATTGCACAGCACAGTGACTGACATCACTGTCAGCATAGCTTATGCCATCTGAAATAGTCATTCTACATTATTTAATGTTATTTTCTTCTGACTCAGTCTACAGTAAATGGTTTTGCCAATGTAGCTGTTGCAGAAAAACTATACCAGGGAGAGCTCTCCTACTGTAAATGTGCCTTTCATAGAAACTAATGACAGGTGACTTCACTTCTTTTTCCATTTAACTTGCCAAATGATGCTGAAGCAGCATAAAAATAGTAGAACTTTTTAATGGGTTCTTTTTGTCCGCTTGGACACTGTGAGGCTGTTGAATTCTCTGTTGTCCTATCTGAGGAAATGTACTTGGTCAGAAGAAAAGTATCCTTGGTGGATGTTGAGGTCTGTCCATTTATAGGTGATTGACAAGACATAGTCGTGCGATACACAGTGATTCAGGTTTTTAGGCTTAACATGGTGCCGCTCATCAGCTGAGCAAGGGATTCACTGAATGCTCTTAGCCCTTCCTGATTGCAAAGAGAAAGATAGTAATTTGAACCACGCTTCAGTTTCCTAATGGGGTTTACAGTCTTCACACTGGAAAATGGCATCTTTCTCCCCTTTCATTACACCATGCAAAACTCAAATGTAGCTTTCCATTTAGGTGATTGCTGAGGAATTGTCTGGCAATGATGACTACGTTGAACTTTCATTCAGTGCACGGAAATTGGATGACAAGGTAAGCTACTTGATATTAACCTTCCTGAAAGATATAAGAATGCCTGCAAATATAATTTGATGATATTTTCCCTGACAGATATTTTTTGCCTTGTATTATTAAACACATCAGAGATTTCAGATGAATGTTCACAATGAGGCTTTCCTCAAGTTGCAAAGTAATTAAAAAAAAAACTCAAGGGAATCTAATTAAAACCAAGACAATTTAATTACACTATATAATAACACTATAACTAAGACAATGTAATTATTTAAGATGCCACAGATCAGAAGTGCTTAGAGAAGCAAGCTTTCTAAAAGTAGTCAACAATGTTATAGTTGAAGTAAGCATCTTAAAATAAAGCTAGAAAACTTCATAACAGCTCGGTGATGAATCACATTTTGTTCAACAAAACATGACTTGAATGTGAGGAAGAGACTCCTGCCTATTTGTTAAAAACTTTTTCCCTCTTTAATAAAAAACCTGTCCACTGGCTAAAACACTGCTCTTAATTATAAGGACTACTTCTGTCTGAAAATATCCAGTGTTGTTCAGCAATACACATATAATAAGCACTTCAAGCAATACACAGCTCAAGAAACCCAGACAATTGCTTGTAAAGCACACTTTCTCTTATTTCATTATAAGAGAAGACACATAATAATTTGAGGTAATCTGGGTAATATCTTTGTAATTAATAGATGTCGTAAGACTATGACTCTCTTTAGATAATAGGGCTTTACATGTAATAGAAGATCAGATGTTTACAATTGTACTCTACCACAATATCTACCATTACTTCCTATATATAAAGCTGCTTCTAGTTAGAACCATATGGTAACCCTACACAAAAGTTTATGATTCTAATGCTATAAGCATGTGCTTCTAAACATTGGATATGTGAGTAGTTTAAAATCAAATCAGTGTGAGTACTTTTGGATATATACATACATTAGATTTTCAAAATCAGGCCGTAACTGATGAATCATATTTTCAGTTGAAACTGCCAGGAAAGCTCAGACATGCAGAAAGTACCCGGAAAGATTAATGGTACCAGACTTTATTTAAAACATACAGGTAAATATCATTTTTGTGCTCAGGATCATTAATAATCAGAAATGATCAGGACCTTAATTTACTTCTCATCTGAAAGATGAATTACTTCTTCATTCAGAGTTGCTGGAGTCTTAGTGTTTCTGAGTAACTTAGTTTATTTAGGTGTCAAAATATAGATTTAACAACCTATGTATAGACAGACATCTTTGGGCCCAGTGTCCAAATTTGTACAAAAGTTTCTTTCTGTTCCACATGCTGTCACTTCTAGAAAAAGGAAAGGAAGTGTACAACATAATAAACCTTCACTTGGTTATACCATTTCCACAAATGTGAAATGCCATCTAGTCTAGATAATATAATTACTTACGGCTTTTGTTGATATAAATTAAAAGGATACTGCCAGAATGTGCTTCTGAACCAGTTCAGTGTTGTCTGGGCAACAGCTTTAGAGAGTGGTTGAAACACTTTATGGAGATAAACTAAGGAGGATCATTCTGAAATATTGGAAGAACATCGTAATTCTTACCATTTCAACGTGTTCACTCAAGGTGGGCTTCATCTAATAAAAAATTCGTGCATGGTGCAGTGTGCAACCCAGGCAATGACTCATCGTATGATATCTGAATCAAAACTCCTGTCTTTAGCTGATGAAAATCTCTGGAAGCCTATTACAGCTGAAAGAAGTCTTTCAATTTCCTCCAGCTAGAGATGTAGCTCTAAACCTGGCTGAACCTTGGCTTACCTCGTTTATAAGAAAACACTAGTGCTTTTGGTATGGCTTATAATGAATTTTGGCATCAGTAGCTGCAAGGCAGTATTATTAATTATTGTTATTAAGGTTTGAAATTACTTAAATTGTATAGTTCAGGCATTGGTGAAAAAGTATGAGTGACCCGATGTCACATAAAGGTCAAAAAAAAAAAATAAATCAGAGAACTGAGAAGAGCCCATCTTGTGAAATCCTAAGCATGGTTTTGCATGCCGCTCCCTGCTCAGAGGAGTGGAGACCTGAGTAGAGATGTAGCATCAGAGAGGCAGACTGAGGGCTGGAACTGGGCTGGGAGTCCCCTGAAAGACAGAGAAAGGCTGTAGCAGGAATGGTTTACACTCTGCTACACAGGGTCACTTTTGTAACCCCAGGGGTTCCCGCACTGGTACCTGTGGGGGTGGCAGAAGAGAAGTCGAATCCAAATGTCTCACAACTTGAGGATAAGAGAAGGGGTAGAGGGAAGTTCTGGGTATGCTTTAAGGATAAAATCAAATAAATAAATAAATACATTTAATTACTGTCAGTGGTGTCTTGAGTGGGCAAGAATTTTCTCAGTCCATCCTTTAAAAAAAAATTCCGTGCAAGAAGATCCAGATGGTGGTCCTTAAACATATCAGTTTCCCTCACTAAGGAAAAAGGTGTGAACAACATATTTTTGTCAGATTAAAAAAAAATTTGTTGGTGTAATTTAACAGGCAGTGTATGTTTGTTGGTTTTTCTTACACTCCTCATAAAAAACTGCAAGAGTTTTAGAGAAACCGTAAAACGAGTAAAGCCTACTCATTTTTTCCTGGAGCAGTGGCTGAAACATGCAGTAAAAAATGATAGGAAAGTCACAGATGCCAAAGTTTCCTTTAGTTAACTGACTTTGCAGAGGTAAAGGTTATTTTTTTTTTATTGCAGTTCTTGTTGGGAAGGTACAACTGCATTTTCATGTTTTATTGAAGCCCAGTCAGCTCAGATGGCACATCTTTGTTTCAAGAGATCCACTGAGAACACTTCACAGTAGAACAATAACTTTTGGAAAGGTTCTGTTGCATTAATAGCTGTGTCACAATTACCATAGCAAGCAGCTATATATTATATATATTTTCATTATAGCTATAATAAATTACGAGCAGGCAAACTGCTTTTCCTGTTCTGAGAGAGGCGGTTATCATTGCTTGGTAAAGATTTTCCAGCAAGTATCTGTGAAATACAAGCCTTTTTTATATATTACCCTGATACTAGATTACTAAAAAAAAGAAATCTTAAATACTTTGCCTTGCTGCTGAAGAATTTTCAAAATTATTAGTGTCTTTTGGCTCCCTCAGCCCTTTTCTGAGAGACTTTTGAGTTGACCCCCAAACCGCAATTTAGGAAGTGTCATACTCTAAAAATTAGTGTACAAAAGATGTGTCGGACTAGGTGCTCAAAACTAGAGGTAGTTTATTTTTTTTAAAGTTTAAGCCATGTACTTGTGTTATTACTGTGTATCCGCTGCATATACTAAAAGAACAGTGTGCATTATACCACTAGCAAATGCACTACATTAATCATTTAAACATTATTAAAATAGCAAAACATTAAACCTTTATTGCTGCTATTCCTCTTTCAGAGAATGTTCTTGTGAAGTAATGCAAAGCTATTAGATTCAATGTAACAACAAAAAAGCTTTGAAACCTTAATAGCTATGAAATAAAATGTTTCTTCAGCATATCATTTTTGAGTTGTTACAAAGCATCTTCAATATTGAAGGATTTTTGATTGTACCTTCCTTCTGAAAGGAATTAGGCTTTGATTTTGTATTGAAGGTGGGGTGATATAAGCTATCATCCAGCATTAAAATCTTTCCCTTTAAGTGGTATTGGCTTAGTACTTAAAAACAGATATTAAAAAATATGTCTCTTGTGCTGATTTTCTGTTTCAGCTTTCATGATATTCAGCTGGGAATGGTACTATATTTTGAGTCTTAAACAAAATCCTCGTTTCCTTTCTGAATCTTTCTGCACTCCAGGGTGCATTCTTTGGATGTATCATTTTGAGGTATTTTCTTTCAGATAGCTTTTCTTATCAAAGAATCTGTTAATGCTAAGCTTTTACTCAGATTCAATCAGTATACTCATGTGTGAGAAGAGGCAGCTCAGTCTTTTTTACCCCTTATGCACTCTGGATTTTTGTGTTGCTATGATTAACCCAGCACCCTCACTCTGCTGGTTCTCTTTGCTATGGAGTAGTAATCTGGCAGAATTTGTTCACCAAAGCCCCCTATGTACTAGCAGTTTCAAAGGCTGAATGGAGTCTAAATAGTAAACCTCCATCAGGGCCTTAAGGCAAACTCTGGAGTTACAGACTTTGTTGGGGTTTGTGCTGGTTTACACTCTTACATTAAATGTCGTATAACCATGTAATTGAATAGGCAAACAGATGGCTTTATTGTTTAGAGTTCAACTTGATAAGATTTAACAAGTACATGTGCACGTGCTTTGCATCAGTTTCTAAACATACCAGTACCTTTTCCCTAGTAGGAAAAGAAACAAATCATTCACAGAACAGCATTCGGAACACAACATTGTTAGGAGTCATCTTTAGGGCATGGAAAAGGCTTCTGGTTGCTTGAGTGTTGCCCAAAGCTTTGTGGTGTTTAGGGACTCAGTTGCTTCTTCTGACGTTCAAATTCAGGTTTCTCTTTTCAAAGCCCTGATTTCTTTGCTTGTTTAACAGTTGTGGAATTGTAAAAATGCCCTGAAAATGAATTTGACCATAATAATGTGCCTAGACTTTGTGTAGTATCTTATTCAAAGCTGTTCCAATCCCAATGGCTACCCACCTAGTCAAAAATAAGCATGGTGGGCATTTGGTGAGGAGAAAATTGCAGAACAGTGTATATTACAGTCATCTTTACACTAAGGGTTTTATAGAAACACCAGGAGAGCAAACAGAGTTCCTCGTTTCTCCAAAATGATGTGGAGGTCTGTGGTTTTGGATATAGCCTGTAGAGATGAATAATATTCGTATGCATAAAGTTAATAATGTGGCTCTTCTGAAGAAGAAAATGAAGAATGGAGGTGAAACTACAGAAAATGAGCTGAGACTATTTCAGTCTTGCTCTTGCAGCTTTGTGAACCTCAGTGTCTGTCACAGATTTGCCTGTGCTTAGAGATACCAAGTAATTTTTTGCATTCCCCTGCTTTGTTTGTCATCTTAGTATAGGCCATGTTATCACATTCTAAAGAGAGCTTGCTTCTCCTACCTTCTCTAATCCATCTGGCCAGTACTTGTGTTAGCTGGTAGCAGCACAATGTCTTGGCTGATTAACTTCTGTTTTGAGAGAGAGAGCGATTGGTATGAAATTCAGCCTGAGTGTAGAATATGCTTCAAAGGGCTTCGTATGATCAAACTGATGTCAAAAGACCGAATAGTTATGAAGGCAGAACGAAACAAGCTAGGTGGATGAAGGAACTAAAGCTCAGACATCTCAGGAATCTGGACTGGATGTAAGAATGGAAGAGTCTGTAAAATGACATTTTACAGTCCTGCCTGCCATGACTGAATAGTCAAACTGAGAGCAACAGCAGTGGCATGGAAGTCCTTGTGGAACAAGGACAAGAATGAAATATTGCTGAGAGACACCAAGAGGTCTCACTAAAACCACCCTGGCTGTCCTTTTTCATTAGCAGTCAGGGAAGCAGCATTCCACTGTGCCTGAAAAGCTCCAAGAATGAAGAAGTCTCAAGAGTAACCTGTCCTATATTTTATTTTAGGATTTTTTCAGCAAATCTGATCCTTTTCTGGAGATTTTCCGGATGAATGATGATGCAACCCAACAACTTGTTCACAGGACTGAGGTAAGGAATAGGCTTGGATTTACATTCCATTGACACAGGTAGGCTGTCAGGAGGAAGAGTTCATGCTTCCTACGTCACAAGGGGTATTGCAAGCACCCACATTTAATAACATTTCTCTCTCCTATGTAATTATTGACTAATGAATATCAGGTCTTGCCTTATGCACATGAGAGTAAGGGAAGATGGTACTGAAGCTGGAGATCCAAATTTAATTAGACTGGCAAATATTCTGTTTGAAGGTCAGGAGTTATACATGTTATATTTAACTCAAACCATGTTATAGACAGGGTCATATTTTCCCATTTATGCTATGTTGCATCTTCTCTCAGGTTGCTGGTGCTAAAGGGATTTGTAATCTCAATGATCTACATTTGTTTCCTCTGTCCCAGTGTCATTACTGCTTCCTTGCTAATGACTGGCATTGTCTTAAAAAGCAGCGTTTAGTTGTAGAGGGTGGACTTGTGGCAGGTATTTGGGGTTATAAACCTGTTTGTTACGGATCCCATTAAGTCTTTGTGGCAAGGCAGACCATTTGTCTGTCAGTTGGTGCTACCAATCCCCATTGTTCAGTTCTGCATCTCTTCCATGGCTTCCAGTTCAGGGGTATATACCACAACCTTTCCCTTGGGACTTAGGCCCCTGCTGAAGGATGGTAGTGGTGGGGCAATCTCTGTAGCATGATGTGTGGACAGTCCATTTCCCAGCTGTGCTCCTTTCTGGGGTTTTACGGAGCAGGAGTGTTGCAAACTGCGGGTAGCTCAAGGGCACAGATCCCATGTGTGTTGTTCTGCAAACCTCCAGCTGAGCTCTGCTTTTTTCTCTTTCTGGTGAGCACACTGTATTGAAAATTGTGGTTCTTGTTAGCATTCTGTTTGGAGATATGCAAAGGTAAACAGGGTTAACTTCCTTTCTTTTCACTCACAGGTTGTGATGAATAACTTAAATCCAGCCTGGAAGACCTTTAAAGTGTCTGTAAATTCTCTGTGCAGTGGAGACCAGGACCGCAGGCTAAAGGTCAGGAGTAATTCCTACATTTTGAATAGGAAACATAGGAAACAAAACTTTCCCATTTTCAAACGAAGATTGCTACTCTGCGCTGCCCTCTTCTTTGATGGAAAACATGATCACACAACTGCATTGTGATTACCACAATCAAATTAAGGATGCAGAGAAATGATAATCCACTGTAATCAGTAGATTATGCTCTATACTTCTTACAATAACCTCAAAAAATGATGGAACTGTTTTTGCCAATCAGTTGGATAATTTGAACCCAGCATCATTTAACTGGTGGAAATTCAATCAAGGGAGGAGGTAGCCCTCTCACCATTTTAACTACTATTTCCTCACTTTATGTCTGGAGATCCTCTGTAAAAGAAACATTTACCTATGAAATCTGTTAGTATATATAAAGAATGGGGTGGCCACAAAAAGACATGCCAAAGTAATGACAGGGTTACTAGTCAGCAGAAAGACTGATGGCTGGGAACTTGGAGCTTTGTGTAGAAGAATTCATCTCCTTGTGGCTAATTCAAGTTAAATCAAGGCTGAATCCAACTGTTCGTGTCTTGTAATGAGGTTGAAGATTAACAGAAAATTAAAAAATGTTAAATGAAGAGCAGTCCCCACTGTCTATTCAGCCTCTTGTACCTGTCAAAAGGACATTGGACTCAAAAGTATGTCTTTTTTTTTTTCTTACCAAACCAATTTGTCTAATAAAAATTTTTCATTGTCCCTGCAAACCTTTATTTTATCATTATTGCTGCACAGCCCCACAGAAGCAGTATTGTCATTTTTTGCTCATTACATACAAGATGTTCTGTGCAGATAGAAAGAAATTATACACCTGGTGTCTACATGTTACAATGCATGCCACAAATTGGTGGAAAAGGTAAAAATGAGTTTTATGGGTGCTTGTGTTTATACTGGTCATGCTGATTGTGATTTATATCTTCACAAAATCAGCACAACAGTGGTACTGACACAGTGTTCCTATGTATACATTTGTATGGTATTGTGGATGCACAAGGGTGACGCAGGTATGAATAGTTAGCTTTATATATTGTTTGTGTCCCTTATGCCAGTCTTTGCAAACAAGATGAGTCTGAGGGCAAAAGAAGTGCCAAAAGACTGAGGAGGTTTGAGAAAACAATGAGATATCTAGTAAGGAAAAGTGAAGGATGAATCAGACGAAGCACAGGGTACTGGGGAGGCCAGACCAACGCGTTTGTGACAGGTGCATCTGAGATATCGGAAGGAAGCTCAGCATTTCAAGTGGTACAGGGAAGCACTTGTGAAATGTCTTTCCATCTACCCCTTAGTTGGTGAATGGTCAAACCAGTTGAGCTTGACATGTCCAATGGGACTGAAAGATGATTGTAGAGATGAAATAGAAAATGATGTGTAGGGAAAGAACAACCTCCATTTTAAACTGCAAACAAAATTAACAGTGTTGGCTAAGGAGGATTTCTAATGTAAACGAAGAGATGTAGAGGAGTTATTTATTGTAGCATGTGTAGGATGACAGTAATGTGAAGTGCAAGGATAATGACTTTGTTATCTCGGGAGGCTGCAATTCTATAAATTTCCTGGGTAGATTAAATATCTATAAGTTAGTTGCCTGAAACACAGAAGACAAGCAAATTACTCTGTGTTGTGTAAGCAATATAGATCTCCAGGAAAGGAAAAAGGAAAAAAAAGCAGCTACCCTCCAGCACTGCCTTGGTTGGGGTCTCTGTTGGTGCCTCTGACACCTGGGGTGCTGCTTCCTGACAAAAGAGAAGCGCTGGAAAAAACACGAAGGTGCTCGTTTGGACAATGAGTTCACATCACAGCTCAGGCAGAGCTGGGAGCTGAGCTTTTGCTTTTGAATGGAGTGAGCTGTGAAAGGCTTGGAAAAAGGAATGGTGAGCACTTCTTTGATGTACGAGGGAAGGGCTAGCCACTGGTGGGACATATAGACAGAGGTGATGTGCTTAAAGTACTGTAGCTGCTACAGCATTCTGCGAAGGTGAAAGGGAGCAGAACTGAGGGGCGCGATGCTAAAGAACATTATATTCTTAAAATGTGAGATGCTGAGAGACTGAAGAAGAGATGTAATGTGACAGTGTATCTGTGTTATGCACCCTTTCTGAGGGTTCATCTTACACAACCAGATGCAGAAGGTTGCACCCTGCCTTGTCCTTGGCAAAGGGTCCCAGATCACCTAGTCCAGCTTATATCTGACAGTCACTTAGAGCAATCAGTTGTGCCTGCTCTTATAGGATCTGCTTCTTGAGATAGCTTAAATTGAAATGGGTAACATCCCATAGTAATGCAACTATATAAGTTTGAGACAAGAGATGGATCAGATTGCTGCTGCTCAAATGAAAAGCAGAATTAGCATAGCACTGCCTTCACCGTATGTGGCCTTTAAATCACTTAGATGAGAAAACCCAGGAAGAGATGCAAACAAAATGTGATGCCTAGAATGTCAGAGAAAGTGGCAAGTCTGTAAGGGTAGAGGAATGCAGTCTTGGAGAGAGAAACATGTTTCAATCTCTTTGAAACTGAAGTGAGAAGGTATGAGAAGAGCTGAGATTTTTGCTTGGGGAGAAGAAGATGGGTCTGGGAATAACAGAGGTCTTTGAGCTATGGGTAGAGAGACAGTAATCAAATTTGTTTGCAAATGATACTGCCAAAAGAGAGGCTGAAGAGGGAGAAGAGAAACAAGAATAGTCCTTTAGGACCGCCTATAGAGAAGATGAGGGGGAAGTTAGTGAGGGAATGGGTGAAGAAGAGAAAGGGCAAGATGGATCTTAAGAACCTATTGACAATTTTCAAAATAGTTTTGATTCTGCAGGATACTTTTTTTCTTTTCTTCTCTCTCTCTTTTTTTTTTTTTTTTTTGGTGAGAATCTAAGTTTTTGTTTATGGATACAAGTGTTTGCAGACCTTGATTTGCATACCCGAGTATTTGCCTGAGGCTGCAGTTCAGACATTTGCAGAAAAGCTAAAAGTAGTAAGATTTGTACCAGATCATTCATGATTGCAGAAGTATTTTAAAATTAATTGTGGCTGTAAAATAAGAAAAAAAAGCTTGGAGCTTCTTTAAAATTCAGGTCCTCTATACCATTCGGTGAATGTAAGATAAGGCTGCTATGGTAGAGCAGCCCCCAAAATCACTTGTGTTTGACAGATAGCATATAGTACTTGTCAGATGACTTCTGTTTGCTTTCTATACAGACTATAACTTAAAAATTTGATGGTAGCAAGGACAGAATAGTGAAAATTATAAGAATTAGAGAGGTGAAGTATCTGTGATGGGTTTAGCAATGTATGAATGTTTATACTTTGATTTACATTGACTAAGCATTCCAGTCTTCACCCTACCATATTTTGGAACATTTGACTTTAGTTGTTTTGTTTCACTTCATAAAGTATATAGCAATATGTTCCTGCTAAATGTTGGAAGAATTCCCTATGCCATATTTAACGTGGGGAGATTTAGTGTCTTCCAGCTGCCTTGCTGAGCATCAGCTTCTCACTAGGGTTGCTTGATGATTGTGAACAGTAATTGCATAAGGTTGGGTAGCTTTGTAGGTGTACCTGATGTTTCTTTTTTATAAACTCTGGAAGGCATAATTTAAGCTAAGGTTTTAAGAGGCAGGAGAAATGCTTGTAGGGAAATGTCAGCTTGTGGAAATTCTGCAAGTGGAGGGATGCTTCTTAACAACAGCAGACACAATGCAACCATCATTACCTTGGGCTTGCCTCTGTAGGCTGTTTGGAGCTCTGAAGTCTTGGCCATTCATCTTGACACTGAAATCACATGGATACTGAGCTTAGTGGTCTGATTTGCATTATGAGGAATGGGGATTAACATGAAAAAAATACACTAAAACAACTCAGTTTAACTTACAGATGTTTGCTCTTTGTAAGTCTTACACCCAACACAGCCTTTACACTGGGCATTTGAAACTTTCTTCTTTAAAATGTCTACTTAGACAGATAAGATAAGAGCTAGGTCATTAAAATCAAAGCAATCAATAATTAGGGTCTCCCTCGGAAGTCTTTTGCTAGCATCCTTTACAAAGTCTGTTAATTTGAATTCCTTACAGGCTTAAAAAAAAAGATCTAATTTTGCTTTATTTAGCTGTGGTGCAGAGAGCAGTTATTTTTTTATTCCTCTCAGGATGCCTTGTAAAACTTTATTGCAATTATTGCTGGTCTAGGTTTTATTATGAAAAGGATATATTTGAGTTATGAACCTACTGAGCATTTCTTCCCAGACATTGAAACCATCTGAGAAGTCTGGTCACACTTCAGTGCCAGTCATAACTTCTTTTAATGCTTACAGTACAGTCAATTTGTGTATATGTTGAAGTGAACAAAATACCTCTTTGATCCAAAAGTAGTGCATTGTTTTTTTAGTATGTAAAGAGATTCACTTCACAATGGTAATTACTGACAAATCTGAGTGATGGTTATAATCCTTCTAAGAGGATTTTATCCTAGTCTGCTGCGCTGAAGGTCCTGTAAAATCTGGAACTTTGACATTCACGTTTGGTTTCAGCATGTGCGGTATGTTGCTGTCAAAAGTTATACAGGCTTGCACTGTGAGCATCTTCTGGTAGAGTTCATCTACTGTCCATCCATTCTAATAGATCCAGGGTTCCTCTTTTTCTAAAGGAGTCCTGGTGATGTACACTGAAAAATAATCTTACAGTTTTGGTATTAGATATTGTAGTATTTGGGAAATAAACACATAACAAAGTGCTGTAGAGGCACAGGCCAAACGGTACACATGATATAGAGTATGAATATATTCTGCTGAGACTGTACAGAGAATGTCACTGAAGGGAACTCTGTTCATAAGGAAAAGCAGGAAAAGAGGCAAAAAAAACTGGAAGAAAAATGTTGCTGCAGGTGAAGTAATAAGCTGCAAGGAGAGGGAGAAGCGTGTGTCACATCTGTGCAGAAAGTCCTTTCTATATTCCACCCACTTAAGGGAAACTTTCAAAAGAAGACTGTCCATTAGATATTTTTATACCTTTCAAAAATCTGTATGTTGCAACTGTGTTATTGTTGTCAGTTTGTTTATTCATAGAATGTCCTGAGCTGGAAGGGACCCACAAGGATCATTGAGTCCAACTCCTGTCCCTGCACATGACAACCCCACAGTTCACACAATGTGTCTGAGGGCGTTGTCCGGTCTCTTCTTGAACACCGTCAGGCTTGGGGCCGTGACACCTCCCTGGGGAGCCTGTTCCAGTGCTCCACCACCCTCTGGGGGAAGAACCTTTTCCTAATGTCCAACCTAAACCTCCCCTGGCACATCTTCCTGACATTCCCTCGGGTTCTGTCATTGGTCACTAAAGAGTTCAGCCCCTACCCCTCCTCCTCCCCTTGTGAGGAAGCTGTAGACTGTGATGAGGCCTCCTTAGTCTCATATTCTCCAGGCTGAACAAACCAAGTGTTTCACCTCTGCCTAGCCCGGATTACAGATGATGGTCCTAGTGACATTTATGTGACAGTTAGTTGTGAGTGGGACCCACAGCTGTGGTTACCAGGGCTATTAAACACATCAGGACGTAAGGCTTCTGTCTGTATGAATTGCTTTTTGCAGCATGATGCCCTGAGACCTTACTGTATAGAAAGGATTGGTTACCTTTGGGTAATCATGAGAAGGTTGCCTCTTGTTGTACACTTCTGATGAGGTCAAAACTTGGTTCTGCCATTCTTTCCCACTCTCTCATATCCAGTTGACTTCTTTGGATCTGTCCATCCAGTCTGTTGGAGTGACTGTGTCTTAGCACATAGATGTTTGATTTTCTGCTGAGGGGTCTATCTACATATGCTTGTAGGCCCCGATATATCTGTGCTGCTCTAGTGCTACTGAGATGCATTCACAAGTTTAAAGGTTACATGATTTTCAATTATTTTAATTACTAAGACCTTTATAAATAGCAATGACCTTTCCTATGTGAATTTTCATTGGCCATGAATTTTCTACATTTTTGTGGTAGATCATTGTTCACAAGATCTTCTTGAGAAGTCTGCACTTGTATGCAGTGCCTCTTATGCCTTGTTGACACTATTATATAATGTGATCCTTGCCTACAATATTAATAAAAGAAGCTCCACAGCCTCCAAGAAAGATTTTGATGTTATGCTGGGAAGACATAGGCAATCATTTTATTTGAAGCGTCATCACTTCTTCAGGGTCTGTTATGGCATTTTGTGGGGTGGAAGGTTGGGTCTTCCTCAAATAGTTGTAACCCTGTTTCCTTATGATTTCTTCAGTGTTGAATCTTTCATATGAAATGAAAAAGTTTCTTAGAGGTCTGTAAATGTACTGGCTGTTCCATTCTGAGTTAAGGAAAAGCAAATAGCAGTGGTTATTTTTATATTCTCTGAGTTATTACAACAGTGTTCTCTAGATCAATAAGCTTTCAGTGGCCTTTAATACTTGACTACAGCTCTGCTTATACAGGTATATTATAAACTGTAATCCTTCAATAAGCCCTCAGTATCTCTGAAAGCCAGCGGTGAAAGTAACTGAGCAGAACCTATGAAGAAGGGTAAGTAATGCTTAAGAGACAAGCAATAAGTAATACATTCAGACATCCTTTAGTGCTTTTATTCTGTCACAGTTTAGCTGTCACAGAGTGTTTGAAGCACTAATGTGGAAAGATACGGTCTATGGTCAATAATATGGTCAACAGCAATAATTTGTGCAGGATTTATAAAAGCATGTGGCACAAAGGGCAATTCAAGCAGTGTCAATGATTAGAAAAGCATGAACTGAAGGATTTCACACTGTTCTATAAGGGAAGACTTGTTTGTTGTTGCTGTTTTCTTTGGGCTTTTAATTCCGTGTAGAAAGATACTGGCAGCAAGACCCAATTACAACGTAAGCTAAAGTGGCTGTTTATTTACTTGATTGGGTGATTTCAGTCATACCTGATTAACTACACAGTTCTACATTTTCCTCTTCAATTTACTCACAAAATTAATGCCAAGGGAGCCAATCATTCCGTACTTGCTTACCTTGATGTTGCTGAAAAGGTATTTGCATATGGAGACCTTATTGTAGAAAGTCTTCAATAACAAGAAAGGGGGACTCAACCTTTACATGTCTTTAATATGAATCAAAAGATGCCTTCAAATGACTTTTTCAGTAAGCCATTTCTTTTTCATTAGGTCAGGGCATTTTCCTGGAATAATAATTGTCTCCCTCTTGGAAGGTGCAGATCTTTCTTTATAATCTAGATACTAGTTATTTATTAGTCATTTTAAGGACATTATTGTGTTGTGAATTTCCAGATAAGTTATTGTAAAACTGACTGTGCAGCTGATGATTTTAGAAAATAAAAAGTTCCTTCTTGGTGATCAAAAGAAGCACAAAAAAATAGGCTTAAATATTGGGATATGGTTTATATTTAATAAGCTAATAGAAATATTTGCATAAGTGCATAGTGCTTAACTAGAGTAGGAGTTTTAAAAGTCTTCTTAGAGGATGATATATTATTTTGAGGATTACTATAAAGTAAATGACACACTCTAAAAGCTAATTTCTGAGATGTCCTTGCATAAATGACATTTGACTTACTTTTCCAGTAAATGACTCACTGGAATACTACCATTCTTATATGTTTCTCTTGCACCTCTCTCATATTCCCCTTGTTCTCCCTATGTGCCTGTGGTTTCAGGTACTACACTGATTACGAAAAGCTCAAGTGTCCTACTTCACAAGGTCTACAGTGGTTGTGAGGAAGTTGCTGCAACCACGCACCCTGTTTTGTCAGTCTGGGTTAACCTATAATTTAAAAATCAGTTTATAACGTGACTGCCTCCTGAATTCATTAATTTCAGCAGTGTGTTTGGAACCCTGATTTATCTGAGCATGTCAAGGATTGACCCAATCGATCTTCATAAACTCTATCCAGTTGGGGTGCAAGATTTAAGATCATCCTTAAAACAAAACTGATTAAGTCCTGCTGTGTGTGATCTCAGCTCACAGATTCCTTTTTTTCTCATTTTTTATTCATGATAAAGCAATTGAAGATGCTGGGGAAGAAAATACCAGATTGCAGTGAAGATTTAAGAGAGAGAAATCCACTCAGGAAATGAGCTTGGTCCCATTTTTGTTAGAGTCAAGGGAACTCATTCTGATGACTTTAAAACGCACTAGTTTGTTCTCCATTATTATAACTGCTGGATATATAACAAATTAATTGTCACATTAATTAATCTAGATTTGGGTTAATTGATGTTTGTGAAGTGCTTTGAAGATGAAAGAGCTATCTAAATGACAAGCATTGTCACAACAATTAGGGGTGCAAGTGGATTGCACATGGGAGAGATCATCTGATGTACAGTGGTTAAAAAGAAAAGAGCTAATATTCAGATCTCTTAGGGCTTGGGCTGCAGATAAAAATGGTGGTAGAAGGCTGAAGAGCTGGTACATATAAAAATGGGCAAGATAGTGAGAGGCAGGAGTCTTCCTCCCCTCTATAGGGTGACTGACAGACACAATTTCAGAGTTCACCCTGTAAAAGAAGATTTTTACTTCCCATGTTTTGCCAGAGCCCCCAGTTCCATGAACCCTGGGGCAGAAATGAAGAAACTTCCCCCTGATATGGCAAGGAACATTAGTTGTGTGAAACAAAGGCAAAGAGAGGACAATAAACAAGCAAAAACATTATGTATGAATTCGTTTGTCTGGATTAGGTGATCTGAGGAGTGTTTTCTCTCTTTCTCTTTTGCAAATAAGAGAGGATTGCTTCCAAATAATTTGTCCATTGCATTTATTGTGAGTTTTCTTCCAGTTGCTTACTGACTCCATGGTTCCATCCCAAGACAAATAAATTCAGGCTTCCTCAGCTTTGCTATGCGAGTCACCAATCTGAGAAATGTTTTGAAGGGCTCTCTCTCACCTCTCTCGAGCTGTCTTTGAAAGTGAGTTTTAATCCCCTGAAATGAAACAGAGGCTCCTATAAGTGCTGCTGACTATAATCCAAATCAGAGATGTCTGGTTCTTTCACAGGACAATAGCTGATAAAGCCCTAAATCCCATCCCTGGGATCATTTAAAATGAGACAAAGCAAAGTCCTGGTAATGAGGACCAGTTCCACATTAGAGGGTGGGCCATAGGGGTTGCTAATGAATTAAATGACCTCTACATTTTTCCCAGTTTTCGAGTCTCTGTGTTGATAATGTGCCGAGCACCTCACAGACCCCAGTGTTAGCTGCAGAGCTGCTTACTGTAGGAGTTTAGAAAGCAGTGCTACCATTTTGAATTAAAATAATAAAATGGAGCTCTGCTTTCACTAAAACAGATCAGGATTAAAGCTTAGCTGTAACCCTGTAAAGCCACTAAATGATGTACTGAGAGAATTTTGAAGTGTTGTGTATCTTAAAGAAAATCCAGCAGTCTCATACCTTTGTGTCTACAGGACATTTTGCTCTGTGACTTACGGTATCTCATGATATTGAAAATGAGAGAAAATGAAAGTGTTACCCAGTTTTTCATATTCTTTTTTCATTTCTTTCTGTTGAGACTGTGGAAAGAATAGTGAAGGCAATTTCCAGACAATCTCATTTCAGACTCTCATAAAGTAGCAAAGCCTCACATTGGCTGACATATAACCAACTTGGTTTCTTTTCAGATATCTTTTTTACTGTGTAATTGAAAATTACACAGTCATGGAAATTCTCCTCTTTTCGGTAAATCTTGTAATAAATGCTATGAACACTATATTTTTTGCTGCTTAAATAGAAAGCTTACATTAAAATTCTACTCATAAATCTTATCTTCATAGTTTATACAATAACGTACCACCACACAAAAATGCTTACATATTGCAGATAATAAAATATGTGTATTTTAAATGTTAGTATTCTCAGAGAACATGCAGAATCAAATTAAAGTCAAAATAACATATTTATTTTAAAAAATTACAGCAAGTCTCTTCAGGGACCTAATTATAAATTAATGTTTGTGATACTCTAGGCAACATTAGGGCAGAAACAGCTATTAAATATGTCTAAATTTTCATAATTTAGAAGACATCTCAGTATATAGGGGTCACTTGAAAAGTATAAACTTTGTCTCACAGTGAAAATATGTATTTAGTCCATACACAATGATCTCGCCTACCATGCATTCTGTCAAAATAATTTACAGATTTGCGTTTTCCATTTTCCAAAATTGTTTCCTCCCAACTGGATGACATACATGTTTTGTAATGTGGACATACATATATATGATGTATATGCACCTTACATAATGCATGGAGCTTGATTTTGTAATAACAAATATAGATTGGGTAAAACAAAAATTGATCTAAATTAAGCATATTTATCTTGTATGCTGGCTCTCAAAATGAGTTTGAAAGTGCTCAATAGCTGTGCTCTACAGGACCTCTAGAAAACACATTTAGCTGACTCTAGCCCTTGTTATGGTAATACTAGAAGAAACTGAGCCTCTTGGGATCAGAGACTTCAGTGCATTTGTGGACAGTTGCTCTATTTGTGTGTTACTGCTGCAAAAATATGCCAGGGAAGTTCTACAGTAGAGTTGGTCACCATTAGCTCTCAGCTTTGGGCAGGATTTGTCATTAGGTTAAAATTTGTTTGCGACACCTTCATCCCAGACCCACTCAGTCAATGAGAAATCAAAACTTGCTTGTTCACTATGGGCAGTGGAGTTATTTTAACAGTCTTCTCACCAAAACCAATGCCACCAGTGTATTTTCATGAAGCCTGGGAGGAAGGTGTCCTCTTGTCCCACCCAACTCTGAGCTGCCAGTACGGCAGCCCTGGCTGTTGTGATCCTCAGGGCTCCTCACTGGCTCTGACCAGTGGCAGGGCAACAATCCTTTCCCCCTTTCATCTGGCTATTTCCACCATAATATGCATATAACTCCTGCTCTACAGAATTGTTTGAAGCAGCTGCTACCTTAGCGTATCCAGTTCATTGTTGCTGCTGGATACCTCAAGGATGTGCAAGCTGTTTTGGGGGTTAGACTCCTCCATGACTGTGGAGCAGATTCATGTTCTGAGTACAAGAGCCATTGTGCCTGCTTTGCCTGAGATTAACAAAGGGATAGTGACTCTTGTCACAAACATACTAATCCTGCCCCTTTTGAAAAATTCATGGATTGTCTGTAAATCCTTAAGTGAAAGAGAAGGTGAGTAATGTTAGAAATAATTGCTCAATATTACCCGTATAACAGACTGTTGAATCTTCTAGTCTGCTTGCAGAAGAGATCATAAAAAAGGCTACAGCTGGCCTGCTCCTACACTATAAGTTGCCTTGGTTTGAAATGACAATATAGGAGCAGGAACAGCATCAGCACTTGATCTCTTAGGCAACTCTTGAAATATCAATTGCCTAAGGTTTGTTCAGATCTACTAATCGTCTATTATGTTGTTGACCATCACATTATTAGCTTAGAGTTCCTATTGAGTCTCCTCATTTATTTTATTTCTGAGAAATTCTAGGATTTACTGATGCCAGCTTCTTTACTATACTAGGAAATCTTACGGGATGCCAGCAAGATCTGTTTAGTCTCACACCCTTTTTTCAAACTGTCACCAATACTTATCAAGTGTTTCAACAGTAAAGGAGGAGTATTGGGCAGACAGGGACTTTGTGATACCTCTTAAACAATGAAACATCAGGACAAGTTCATTCATACCCATCTCTTAAATTAATAACACAGCATTTTATAGAACAGCATCTCAGAGATCTGGAGAATTACTATTATTTGCAGTTTTAATGGAAATGAAGTAACTGCAGGAGCCAAGAGACTAAACCTTTGTATTGAGTCCCCAAACAGGATAAATGCTGGGTCCATTAATCCATTTGTGCAGAATAGAGTTAATGTATATTAAGTGGTATTGTTTCTGCTGACAGCTTTTCCTGGAATAAAAGAGAAGAAACAAAGGATGGGAAGAAATGAAGGAAATTATCAGAAAGCTTTCTGGTTATCTCTGCTGGGACCAGATATTGTTTAAACTAGTCATAAATGACCTGGATAAAGGAAAAAGAAGCATAACAAAATCTGTGGGTGATCAAATAATATGGGATAGGTTTTGACTTCAAATTGTCACAAAAGAATCTTAATGCTATTGATTAGCATAAAGATACAAAGAAAACCAACAGAAAGGATCAGAAGCATAGGAAGGCTTCCTTCTGAGAAGAGACTAAATTCAGACTGGAAAGAAAGATAATCTTGTAGAGGTGGCTCTGAGTCATGAGCGAGTTTGTTGGAAATGATGAGGGAATGGTTATGGTCATCGCAGTACATGAACTTGGTAAGCTCCATGACCAGGCACTATGCTTAAAACAAAGGAAGTTCTGTCACAGGGTGTGTTGTCAAAGGAGGTTGGGAGGCCAAAAACTGTAAATATCCTAAAAATGGGACTAGACAAATTCATTAATTTATTATTACATTGGCTGGCTATTAACAGCATAAATCAGATGCTCTCTCCAACTTTAGAAGAGTATAAAGTTGTTGACTGCCAGTAACTGGGAGAATATAGTTAAGACAAATGTATCTTTCCTTGCACTATATAAAGTCTTTCTCTAAGTATTCACTAGAATCTGACAGAAGGATGATACTGATGCTAGGTACGTTTTAATATTTTCTTATGGTGAATGCTTTTGCACCACAATTTAAGTGTTGGTTTTCATCTGAAAAAGTTCTAAATAGTTAGGGCTTCATTATTTATGAAATTGTGCATATTCATAGCAAGGTTATGCACATACTGCTAGCAGGTCATGGTGCAAGGTTTCTTCTCCTCCAGTACAGCTTCATGAAAAGGTGAAAGGTAAGTGGATTATTTAGAGCTGAAGTGTGTCCAGTTTGCTGTGTATAAACACAGATAAGCCAGGCTAGTCCTTTGCTATTCTGTGGCAGCTCCAAGAGAGCACAGGGAGTTCTGTGGATGCCCTCAAATACCGTGGTTACACATGCACAGCCCTCTGCTGCATTTCTTTCTTGTACACATTAGCTTATACATTTTTTCAGGAAAATGCTACCCTTCAACAGAATCCCTGTTCAATATCAGCTGTTTCTGTTTTTTAATGAATCCATTTCTAGTTGCAAGCAAAACATCTGAAAATCTGATGACTAGATGTCTGGAAAGGCAGGCTTATTTTTGCCAGCTAATTAAAAAGTAGGCTACTCACATTCGGCAGTCACGATTCCTGTCTTAGACAGACAACAGTGTTTCAGACTCCTGCCCTTCAAAATATTGAAAGAAGTATTTTGTTAAGAGTTGTGCCAGAAATGAATCTTCAACTCATGACCAGGCTAAAATGTGGGAGTAAAAAAAATTGCTTATTGTCAGATTTCAGGGGTATTTTCTTCATAACACTGCAAGCAACTATTAATGAATAACAGGGAGCCTCTGGGAAGGGGAAACGTTGCTGCAAATTGATGGTAAACGTTATTAATAAATGAGTTATGTTGATCTGGCTCTGCAGCTTGTCAGGGGCTGGCTGAGTTGTGGGAAGCAGAAGCAGGGCCCAGCTCAGGCCATTCCTGGTGGGGACAGGGCATTCATGCAGGTGAAATCCTACCAGCCCTTGGGAGGGCAGGGGTGAAGGAGAGGTGATGGGCCAGAGCTTGGCAGCAGAAGGTGTCACGTGTGGTTAGAATTGAGGTTGTGATAGCATCCAGCGCCCAGTGATGCTGTGGCCATTGGAAGCTGTGAGTTTGCTGCAACGTTATTTTATATCCTGTCCCTGAAACCTTGTCTCGTGCTATATCGAAGCTGTGTTGGAGTGTGAGATAATGGCGTTCCTCATCAGAATGCAGTGTGTGCTTCTCCAAGCAGACTTATGAATATGTAAAACTTGCACAAAATAATTAAAAATCACTAACTCATACTTTTAATCATCTCACGCACATTCTAAAATCTGGAATTGTGATTCTAGTAGCCTAAATTTGTTTGTTCACAGCACTTGAACCCTTAATCTCCTTAAAAGCTTTAAATCCTCAACACTACATAGCTTTAAGGTGACCTGCAAAAGTAAAATACGGGATGCTGGTATTGTAATGTTCATTGGATGATCTCCTAGTCTGACTTGCTCCCATTTTCCTGGCTGTTCAGAGCATTAAGCAGGTACTTGTAAAGTTGTTGACATTTGAGTTCTTTCCTTCGATCTTTAATGATGTAGGAATAAGGGCCTGATCTGTCTTTGAGCCAATATACAGCTGCTTGTGCTGATTTCTTTGGCTCTTAATTTCCTGCCTTCCCACAGAAAGCGGCACATCATTCTGATCATCACTATGTAACTGTCATTGCTCTCTGAACAGGGACAGGCTTGCTATCAAGATCACAATCAGTTATAGGATATGCAGAGGAGCATAGGAGGTAAAGGTGAATTTTGGAGAAGACGAATAAGCCAAAGGAAGATGCTTCTTCGTTAATCTTGTATACGTGAGCATTCCTTTACAGGCAAGTAGCTGAGGTTTTCTGTAAAACTGAGTGTTTTCTCTACAGATATTGCTTTTAAGCAGTCTCATCTTAAAAGGCATGCAGAGGCTTGTCTGTGGTTAATTTATTGATTTTTTTAGATTTTATATTTCAAGGAGTACAGCATTAGCAGAGGCTAGTACTGGAATCAGTTCTGTTTGTGATATTTTGGACATAGGATACGTGTCCCCCAGTTGCAGCTGCAGATGCAGTGATCCCTCACAGCCCCAAACGGTAGAGATTCTAGTGAATTCTGTGAAACACAGGCATATTTGTTTGCCAGGACTGAGAGAAATGAAAAGATGCACATTTGGTAAGCACTTTACTGTTAACAGTTGCCAAGAAAGACCTCCTTCCTTCACCTTCCATATTTTATCCATCCATCAATTTATGCTGCTTGCAGGATGTCCATTGCTACAATATCTCAGCACTGTGCAAGTTTTAGGAAACATCCAAAATTATTGATCATTTTTCAAAAATACTGTCCTGTATCTTTTAGGGAAGTTTGCACAAAATGCAGTGCTGCAGGATCCTTTTGTCACTTTTAGATATGTGCTTCCACTTGATGACCTGGAGAGAGAAATAGCTATGCAATTCTGCAATAGAGTCCTACAATAGCAATCCCATGAGAGCACTCAGTGAATAGCCTATTTATGCCAACATAATGCTGCGCTGAAGGAGGGCCTCAGGACAGCAGTGAGTTCACTCCCTTTTTCACCTGCCAAACAAAGTTTGTCATCATTTTCATCCCAACTTTTTTCACCAAAACTTCCTGCTTGGTTCAGCTGAAACAATTTGCATCTATGAAAGTTTTGCCAGAATATTTCATTTTAAAAGTTCCCCCAAAACCAAATGTGTTTATTTTTTGCTATTCAAGGCAGCATTTTGTAAATAAATTTACTTCTCTTCCTTTGAATTTTAAAACTGGGAAATTAAAGCCCTTGACTTTTTCTTGGTTTTCTATATTTTTTTAATTGTTTTGGATGAAACAAGACAAGTTTGTTTAATATGTTTTGCAACCTCCAGTAAAGATAGTGTTTCACATAGTTATGTTCCTTTGCAAGGAGAATCAATAGTGGTGAGCTCAGGGTAACGTTCCTTGGGGACAGGATGTATGTAGTCAGCATGTTTGCTGTGTAGGTGCTGATTCAACCCCCCTCACAGTTTGTAGGAAAGCGTATTTTGGAAGAGTACATTTCATATAGACAAGATCTGCACTTCCCAGCTGTCATGTATGAAAAGGGACCACCGATGAGTAATTTTCATTTTCTGCCTGGTATATTTTGTAAATGAAGTATCTTGAGTATATTGTGGGGATCTTAAAATCCCTTGTAAATTTGGAATAGTAGTTGAGAAGTTACGCTGCCAATGGCTTTGTCATAAAATACTGTTTTCCCCTACGGGAGATAGTGTTATTAAAATGACTGTTACAGCACTGCAAGGAGCAACTGCGTGTTCCATTGACTGTCATTTCTTACAAGAGAGAAACATAACCATGTTTGAGCATGAGTACTTCTAT
Source organism: Nesoenas mayeri (assembly GCF_963082525.1). Taxonomy (NCBI): domain Eukaryota; kingdom Metazoa; phylum Chordata; class Aves; order Columbiformes; family Columbidae; genus Nesoenas; species Nesoenas mayeri. The sequence goes on from NC_137543.1 coordinate 118,509,590, forward strand.
TCAATGAATATGAACAGATTGTTATTTTTAAATTAATTGTGCTTGCAGTTTATAAAAGCAGCTTAATACATGAGTTCTTTTATACTCCACTTTGATTTCTTAAAGGCTGAACAAGCTGCCTAAAGCTTCTCCTCCTTGAGAATCAATTTTTCATGTGGCATTGCCATGCTAGTAATCATTCCTTAGTGCCTTTTCCTGTTTCAGACCTCAGTGTTTTTATGTATAGAGGTGGTAGTAGCTAGAAAAAAAGCTTATCAGCTTATTTGATCTCCTTCCTCTCTGCCCCAATTAAAAGAACTGCTCTGAAATAAAATGGTCAATAGCTTTCTTTCTACTTCCTTTCTAGCTTATGACCCACCTCAAGTGCATTGCAATTAATGAAAAGTTGTTCTTGTTGACCCATGTTATACTTAAGTATCTTAGAAAGGGGCTTTTGTTTCAGAACTCAGGAGTGTTTCTCATTATATATATATATATATATATATCTATATATCTATTTATTTATTTATTTATTTATTTTCCCCCCCTCTTTAACAGAAAATGCCAAAAGTCCTGTTATCCTGAACACAGCGGTCAAGCAGCAGGCAGTATCTTTGCTCATACTTGCAAGTTCTTTTCTGCTGAGCCAAAACTATTTTCCTGCTTTCTTTTTGGCTTTCCAGGGCTTTTCACCCCAGCTTCTCCTCTGCTATCCCTACTTATTTCATGGAGAGACAGAAATACCTACCAGAGCCATTTCAGTGAGACTCCATTGTTAATTGTTTATTCCATTTCTCAGTGGTTGAGAATGACTGTTACATCTCAGATAATGAGAGGCAGGTGGATCTCAATCTGTCAAGAAGTATCTGATTTTAATATCAATATCTGACCTTGTTCCTACATTATCTTGAATTTTGTATCAAGCCTGCTTTAAAGCAAATACAGATCTATAGCATCACTTCTTTGTTGCATTTTTCCTCTCCACTGATAATTGCAGGATGACAATCACAGTAAGGATGGTGCCTTAACTTTTTTCTAACCATTTCTGTTTCTGTTCTGACATCATGGTTAGCCAGCATAATATCAAGACTTCTGAAGTGTCTTTTTTTTTTTCTACAGATTTTGTTAAAGTTAAATTTACTCCCAAAGCCCCATGAGAAGTCCTTCAATATTTTGTTATATTCACTGTATTAATAGCATAAATAAAACATATCAGGTGACTTAAACTGTAAAAAAGAGCTTCTGAGCTGGGATGAGATCACAGCTGTTCCTCGGGCCTGGATCTGCACTGAGTCATTGGATAGCAGACCTCCCTCAGTTTCAGCAGTCATCCCTTGGAAAAAATGAGACTAATTACATGGCCTTTTATTAACATTTTAAATCTAGATATACCCATAGATGATGACAGGATAATAGACTATTTTATCCTGGAAGGGACCTTAACATTTTGAATTCAAATGACCTTGTTAACAGTATTTCTCTTAGATTAATATGTAGAACTAGAGAATAAATATGAAAGTTGTTTTTATTTCCAAGCCCTGTCCCTAAACTGGAAGTAAATTGAAACCATGTGACCTAAGTCAAATTCAGGTACTTTTAACTGAAATACCCTGGAGATTTTGGGGTAAGATTTTAAAAAGACACAGATTATTTTTGTTCACCTAACCTGAGGCAGTCTAGGAAAATTTAAATTTTCAATGCAGTATGTTCTCAGCACTTTCTGAAAAATCTCACGAAGGATCTTAAGCTTAAGGACTCATAATCACAAATCTCAGATGAAAAATTCTGGCTTGTGAACTTATTTCTGTATCTTGCCTTCGTAACTTTGTTTAGATAAACATCTGGGCCCCCTCTGTACTGTACTGTCTGTTAAACTGACTGACTTGTTAAATTTTAAAAATCAGAGGCAGGGATCGTTGTTCCTGGCAGGGGTCAGTTAGTTGTCATGTTTGATGAATTCCTGTAGTATTTTTTAGTACTCCTAAAAGACAGGATCTTCTAGCACTGCGAGAGCACATCACTAAAAGACACTTCTGATAACTGCATTTGATTTTTTAACTTCAGCTAGTATGCTGTGGTAATAAATAGCCACTTTTATGTAAGTGAATTAAAGATTAGAGTCATAACCACTGAAAGGAGTTATTCCTTTTCTTTCCTGCTTTCTTGTGCATTCATTAAAAAACTGTCTTTATTTCACTATTTCAATGTGTGGAACTAATGTATCTTTACTTAATACATTTGCTTAGTAGATTTAATATTGTGTATTTATTCAGAGCATTTCCTTCAAGGATTTTGAAATACTTTACAGTGAATTATTTTATATTCTTGTGACGTGACACTGGTTAATAACAATCCAACCACCCTGGAGAGAACTACAGAAAGTAAAGCCTCGACCCTGCCATTAACTCAGATAATACCGCCAGGCACCATTGTTCAGCATAATGGCTCACATCTCAGCAGGTCACCCAACTGAAATAAAAGCTTAACATTGTTTGAATACAATTGCTTACCTTCTGATCAGGTTCAGGTTTTCAACATTTTCCATAAGTGCAGACTCAAAATCAAACCTACTAGGCCCACCATTACCTCAGAACGCTGGCCTGTGTTGTATACGAGTTGAGATATAGTAATGGAACTCCAGGAGGTCACACCTGAAAATATTACAATACCTGGGACAAATTGCATCACACTTCTAGTTTAATGCAGAAACATCATCACAGATGCAGCATAATCTCGAAATTCTGCACCTTAGGTCCATTTTTTCCTAGTGCCATTGGATAATGCATATGTAAATAATTTGATTGAGATCCTGTAGTTTATCAGTACTAGAAGCAGGGAGCACTGCCACTCATTCTTGACACAAAGGTGCTGTAAGGTGGCTATTAAGCATCAATAGTTGTTTTCCCTAGATGATTGTTCACCAGAAGATGTTAACTGCATGTGAAAATTCATGGAAAAGCACCCATTATGAAAAAAAAAAAAAAAATTCCTTGAGAAATGTTTTAAATAGGATTGGAAATTCTGGTTAGAATGGCAGAAAAGATGGGGAGCAATTAGCACTGCAAGAGCCCACGGCCCAGAACAGCTGGCTGAGATCTGGAAAATCCATTTGAATACAAGTCACTCACATGTTGGCTAATTGCAAGTTGATTTTACCAGCTTTTTCTATTGAAGCAGATCCACATTGTATAATTGGACTGAGGGGAGTGAACAAGAGAAAGGCTGATGCTATCATCTGATGTTTAAACTCTTGCCTTTGATGTGGGAAACTCAGGTTCAAAACCTTGCCTTAATAAATATTTAAAGATTTATGCAAAGCAAAGCAGCTCCAACAGAGAAGAGTAAGAGAGAGGCACCCAGCAGAAGCCTAGAATAGCTCCTATCTTGGTGGATAAAGTGAGGAGAATAGTGGAGCAGAAACTCAAAGCAAAAGGTGCCCTACCCACAGGGCAGAAACGCTCTTCTCTGTTCCATCCCTCAGTCCCTAAGAGAAATGTGGACAGCCTCAGGTTTATCCTGATACAGAAGGAAAGCGGGAAGCTTCTGAAATCCTGAATGTCCTCCAGAGAGATGAAAACCTTTCCCCCATTCTCTTGTTAGAAAAAAAAAAAAATATTTGCAAATGTTATCAAGGATAGGTGTATCAGGCAGGACCTTAGAGGTAAACAAGATAGCCAGGCTGGTCACTAAGCAAAGGAATTAGACTATGGCATGAGGAGCCAACAATGCTTAATAAAAGCTGTTCCCTTTAAAAGGAGCAACAGCTCCTTCTTGGAGACCTCTTCATTAGCATATTTGTACTTGGTTATTCTTACCTCCTTTTAATAGACGAGGAAAAATATGCACAGAAATTAATTCCTGGCCCCGAATTATTCTAGGAGCTCCAAATGCTGCATCTTGTGCTTAGGTACATACAGGTCATTTCAGAGTATGAAGCATGTTGTACATACATTTTCCAACTATATGCAGCAGTAAGAGAGTGAGGATTTAATTATGTGCAACGAGTTGACTTTCTTTCTGTGAATTTCATGGTTTATTTCAGCTCGTACTTGCACAATACAATGATGAAATGAAATTATGACTTCAAAAGGAGCAATCCACTTCCAGTCCAAGATCCTTTTTCAGTGATTTGAATCTCCATTAAGGAACGTGGCAGCACTTTATAGACTACTGAAATTAAGCACTACTATATGGACAGTCAGAAAGCAAAGGATATGACAAGTATTAAAGACATTTCTATCCTATATGATGTTAGCTTATCTGGAATACTCTCGGGCCCATTCATATAAAAGCTTATTTATCTATTTCTCTTTATATTTCATGAGAGATTCTACCCTGGATTTCATCTTTCCACTTTTGAGTCCCCACTGACTACTTGACCTCACCTTATTATCTTGGCTGTTAACTGACTGACTGCTAAGCAACAATATTTCTCCTATATCAAAAAGACATCTCCCGGGGACAGTTCATATAGCTTTGGCATAATTAATTACACTGGTAGGTGGAGGCTAGCTTACAGGGAGATGGACAGCTTTGACTGACTTACACAACTCCTCCCGATGATACTGCAGAAACCTAAAAGACGGTGAAGCTAATCACTGGTGCACGCCTACTGGAAGCAAATGCTTTTGTGTTCTGTACACCTTGCCTGCTGGCCCCCTTGCTAGCAAGAGATCCCTCTTGTGAGTGCTCCACAGCAGTCTCCCAGGAATCAGTGTTTCTGTACACAGCAGAGTCATCACAAATTGGAAATATTTCTCTGTACGCAAGTGAAAGGTGGAAAAAAGTCTGTGCTGACTGCAGAGCTTCTACGGTTAGAGTGCTACATGGAGTGGTAGTCACAGTTGTTAAAGATACAGTACATTTGTGCTTTACAGAACGGTACGAAAAAAAGGTATGAATATATCTCTAAAAACGTAGTGAACTGCACAGAGCCAATGTGCAAACGTGCTATATGGTTTGGGGAACTGGGAGAAGGAACATGATGAAATAGATTTAGGCACAGGGGTCACGTATGTTTCATATACATCATCTCACAAAACAAAGTGTGCAGTGTTAGAGTTCCCTCTTTTTCCAAGTAGCTCTGAGAAGCCAGCAGTGCTGTTCCTGGCAGTTTCATCACAAACTTTTCATTACCTGTACGTACAGATAGAATCAGCTTTTGGGAGGATGGTAGGTGTGTACAAGATGGGTTCCTGGTACAATGCTTGCTCATTTTGTAAAACATGAATATAATATTTCTACAATTTCATCAGTACTTTGTAAGCAATGTTGTCACTTAGTGACATTACTGAAAATGTCACAGCTTGATTTTTTCATCATTATGTCTGGTCTTCGTTTTGTCACAATCCACAGCAGAATCAGCTGCACTGTAGCACCTGCTTTACTCCTGACCAGCTGTTTTAAAGACAGAAACCTCGCACTCTTATGCTTGCCAAATTTTTTTATCAGTTGTTCCTTCTGAGACCCCTGTCCAAAGGCCATTGAAGGTCAATGGGGCATTCTCAGCTGGTGTAACTGATACAGCTGCATTTACTTCAGCTAATGTGGACAGTTTGCATCACATGATACCTCCTGATCTTTGCCTCAGAGAGAATTGTTTTTCCTATATATGACTCGTATTAGATTGCATACTTTATATTCATAGAGTATTCACTAAGTAGGTTAGACTCCTCTGTGCTGCCTACTTGTCTCAGGAATAATGTTGTTTCCTTTTTATAATGACATAATGGTGCCACCTGCAGTCCAGAGCCTTTATACAAGTGGTTTTGGATAATGTGGTTCACAGTAATAAAAGTATTGAACATAGTAAGGGATGGATAATGATAATTAGTCATTTGTAGAAGTCACTGAATTTTACGAAGAGCTGCTTTATTTCTGTTACCATAATGAGATCTTAAATTTCTCACTATTTTCCTTGAAAATGAAGTCGATGAAACTAAAATCTTTGCACTGTTGATTTGTCAGGGCATCCAATATAGCTCAGTAACGTGATTGTCTGTAGCTCTCTATGATACTAAGTGTGCTGAGACCTGCTGAAACACTTCATTGCAAATGTCAGTCCTGTGTAGACATCACAAGTAAGGGAAGCCTGTACCCTGTAAACTGTGTTTGAATCAAAGAGATGTTTTTTTCTTTTTATTACCAGAATAAAATCAGAACAACTAACTGATTAATGTTTTTCTTTTGTCTTTCTCATATGTCCAGTCAGGTTTTCCCTTCTGTTTTTTTAATAGGGAAGCCTGTATCCTAGTGCCAAAGAATAAACAACTAATGAGTATTCTGCTATGAGTTCATTATTGTTGTTACTTTTATTATGTGGATTTTGGCACGTTTTCTAGTGCTTATTCTTCCGTCTCTTTTTCAAAGTTGTACAGGCCGTTTGTGCTTTACAGAAAGGTATGAAAATATATCTCTAAAAAGCGGTGGGCTATATAGAGCCAATGTGCAAAGGTGCCACATGATTTGGGAAACTGGGAGAAGGAACATGATGAAATAGAGAAGCTATTGAAAAATTCAGTTAGTTCCAGTTGCAGTTATTTAACAGGATGGAGTTGGTATCTATGGCTTGGATTTTTTTCATTACTTTTTTTTTATGTGGGTAGTCTTCAGAGAATATCTGCTGATCAGTTAGAACAGTCACTTTATTCTGCCTGAGTATTCTTCTCTGTGTTACCTGTCTATTACTGAAATGTGATCATTGTTTAATAGCTGGCTTATTGATATAGGCACGTGTTTTACTTAAGTGTCCTTATTTAATAATAGTGAGAGAAATCAACCACATTAGGAGGAAAAGGGGGTTATAATTACATTTAATTAGATGTTTGATTCTCCTTCTTCTTCCATTGGTAATTACTTTAATGATAGTTTCATAATTCACCTAGCAGAGTAATGAAAGAATGTCCACACCTATATCATTTTTCCTGAATACAAAGGAAATTGCACATTAATCTGACAAAATGTTGACATGAGAGAATGAATTATCAGCTCAGTTTCAACCAGACCTCTTTTTATTCACCTCCATTTATTTGTGGCATAATTTTGGTCACTTATGCAATCTAAGTACCTGATTGCATATTCAGAGAAAGTACTTGGATATCTGTGCACTGTTACTTTGTACCATCTATGTGAAGTACAAACACAGAGCTCACCTTTTGAAAGTCTGGTTTTTAGAGTACTAGCTACACCCTTTACTGAAGTTCTCATTTTTCCAAACCGCTGCATTTCTTTTTGTTCTCAAATCACCTGAGCCCTCTGCTAAACCCACCACTAACAGACATCATTGATTTTTTTTGGAAACTGCTAGTTTTATAGCCTATAAAATACTCCAGCATGGTAATCATACTATTTTTCTCCCATTCTACTTTGCAGTATTCTTCAGTCTGGGGTGCGTTAGTGGGTAGTTTTAACTTGAGAGCAGGCATACTGAAATGTGTGGGGTTTATTTTTACAGAAAGTTCACAGGCAATCAGCCATTTTCTTTTATTTATTCTCATCGCCCCTGTAAACGCCGGTAACTGATTTGAAGTGCAGAGAAGGAAACAGAAAATGGGCAGATGTGTACAAAGGTTTTCATTCTATTCTTCTAGGCTGTTTTAACATGGAAGTGTGAGTATTTGAAGTTGCTCTTCACAACTTAGTCATCTTCAATAACAAAAAGGAGCTAGACCTAGATTTTCTTCAGCTGGTGAGAGATGATGGTGGAACAATAAGAAGTGAAGGTCTTGGCTCTCAGTTTCTTTCAGCACAGTAACTGCAAGATCTTGGAGGTGAGCAAGGCCAAGGCTTCATCCACTGCTGTCAGGCAGCCACCTCTGGGGCGAGCTGCTGCAACTCCTCAAGAGGACGCAGAAACACTCTGCGACAGTTCAGGGAAGGAAGCAGCAAATAATTCTGTTCCAGTTGGAACTGCAGGAGCTGTTGAGATGGTAAAATTTAATTGCTTGTGCTGGAATCAGGCCAGTAAACAGGGACAGTTCTCCTGTCCTTTGAAGAGGTATTTTGGCACATTTCAGATGCAGCAGCAGCACTTGGAGTTGCAGCAGCAAGTTTTGACCCCATTCTGAATCAGGAGGGTGGTCCCTGTACTGGAAAACCCACCCTGTAACCCTGTTCCCTCAGGCTACACTCAAATAGTGTCAGGTCCAGCTCAAAGTGTTTGTCTTCACTAGGAACTTTTGTCAAAATCTTGGCTCTTTGGGAGGAGGTGAAGGGGTATCTCTGCCATCTCATTCATACGCCACTGATGATAGCCATGTGTTGGTTTCTTCATCTGATGTTAGTCTTTATTTGCTTATTTTCAAGGAGAAAAGGTGGTTGGATACAGGATTCTTTTCAGAACTGCCAAGTAGCTGCTAAAAATGTGATAGTTCAATAGAAATAGAGAAATCCCAAAGAAAAGCTTGATACTAAACAACACTACCTTTTATTGTCACCAGAAAACATGCCAAGAGGCAGAATTCAAATGCATATTTCCTTCTTGAAAATCTTAATCTTGGGATTCTCACCACTGATTCTGGGCACTCTAGGCTCTTAATTTTGCGGTGCTCTGAATATGTCAGAATTTTGTTGAGGTTGTTTAGTACCAAACTTCGAACCTTCACTTAGTCACATAAATTGCTCACAAGAGAGGAATACCAAAAGCATAGAAAGTGTTCAAAATAAGTATATCACTTCACAAAACTCATCATCTGTTCATAGATGGTTCAAAAGAGGGAGGAAGACAAAATTAATCAAATAAATTACTGTTTCCACATGCTTTGCTTTGCATATTTGACAAAAAATGTCACAATAGTGCTTTAAGGCAGCTACTTTCTAGAGCGTTCTTGTGTGCAGCAGACTATTTGTCTCTTAGAAATATTGTTACACTCAGAGAAAGCTGTCAGATTCCTTCTTTTGGTTCCAACATATGTAGCTAAGTTTCCTTATGAGTCAGTGTTTATACAAGATCAGTTTTCCTTGCTCAAGAAGCAGGGAAGGATTCCTATAAAGCAAAATTAATATATTATTTTAATTGTTGATTTGAACTCTCTATATATTATGTAGTACATGTGACACTATGTATGTTACTATGTATACTGTATTTTATAAATCTCTTCTATATTCTTAACATCAATATAGAATTGTAATATGCTACATTATAAAATGTGTGTATTACCCAGCATCTCATCTTCTCCATAGGGGAAGAATACTCACTAGATACTCACTAGATGCTGTAGTGAAAACACTCAGTTACCTGATGAGGCTTAGGTTTTCATCTGGTTTCTAGCTTGTTTCACCCATGTGGAAACCTCAGTGATACTGCTTTCCTCAGCATATTTTCTGCCACAGTTTTTCTCTTTTCCATGCCCCTATCTTTAAAAAATGTTCTTTGAGAAGAGGCTACTGTGTTCAACCCATCCATATATGCCCGTACCTTCAGGTTTTCTAGTCATTTAGGGTAACTGTATTGCTGGACACCTTGGGTTTCCAGCCTGTTCCTTCCTGGTTTTCAAGAGATGCTGGAAACAGGCCTGACTGGCAAACACAGGAGCTCCATGTTTGTGTGCCAGTTCTCCCAGTGAGCTCACCCTCAGGTTTCCACTTCACAATACAGCATGTTTGCTCATACAAAGTGTCACATCCGTTGTTACAGAAAGAGATAAGCCCAGAAAATATAGAGCAGTTATTGAGAAATCATAATTAGGGAGAACATTTATTAGATATTTGAATGAATATAAGGGGAATGCAAATAGGAAAGGAAGACGGTATAGATCTAGATGGGCAGTTAATGTAATCTGTTACAGGCTTATTTTCTACCAAATACGAGAAGAAAAAGCAGAAACTGAGTTACTGTACATATACATATATATATATATCTGAGCAGTTACATAAAAATGTGTAAAAAATGTGATATATATCAACGATGTAACTGCTTTACTGTTTCGCAGTTTTAGCTTGTTCATGAGCTTCCATGAAACAGGAAAATACCTGCTATTTAGCTGATATGTAATCTTTTTTGAAAGGACCAGACACCATGGTGTGATCTTAATTTAACTCTTACTGGAAATCTTTGATGATACATTGCCGCGAGCAGTGCAGGGCTTTAGATTCTTCATACAGCTGCTTTCAGTGTCCATGCTGGAGATGAATTCAACACTAAATGCAATACAGGAGATAAAATAAGACTCTGGCCAGAAAACTAACTTAAAAGCAGTGCTGAAAGAGGCTGGAGGTTTTGTTTTTAAAAATGTAACCTGTGCAGTAATCAAGAGGAGACATATGGAGAGTTCCTCCCGAAGCAACAGTGTGTCTGTGTGAAGCCACTAACTGAAGCTCAGAAGAAAACAAAAACCAAACAAACAAATAAACAAAGCCAGAGAAATTAGACCACTTACACCCACTGATGACTGCTATATCAAGTGCAAGATGTTCAGTAGAGGTTTCACAAGGATGGATTTAAAAAATCTGATGTGTGAATATGGGACAAAGAATTGTGGCCTTTATTTTCAGACCTTTACACTTAAGATAAGCTTAGGTTTAACCTTTAACCTTGATCTCTAATGTTACTTTAGCCATTTCAGTTATAGTGTTCTGTGCACTGTCTCTCTACTTAATCTAGAAATCTAATTATTTCATCCCTTCATTTTCCTTAGGAAACATGGTTTAGAATATTGTTGTAATAAGCATTTAGAATTGCTTCAGTTTTCTTAATCGTTTTCTTGTCTACTCTATACTGAAAAACTTTCCATGTTTGAAACCACTACCGGTCTTAATTTTATAAATTACCTGTAGCAGGGAATATCTATCTCTACTGATGTTTATGCTGTGATATCATCCACCGAAGACAGTGACTGTGTCAGGGCCATTAAGCCCAATGCTGTTTCCCAGGTCATTCTTTTGGAATTATATCCAAGAGATGTGAAATTAACTCCCGCACTGATTGACAATAGAAAGAACAGTGTCATCAGTAACTCTCAACACAATTACAAGTGTTGTTTGGGGACAGATTCATGCTGCTCTGGTGAAGAAAAGCATTTTGTACTCTTTCTGCCAAGTATCATCATCTTCATTTCCTGCCCGAGATACAAGGCAATGGTTGATTTTTATCTGTTACTTTCAGCGTGCAAGATGAAGCCAACTTGAGCTTTTTTAGGAACTGAGAGTAAACAGCGGGAACTGGGTAGAGTGTTGTTTTGTCTGAGAGCTTTTTGATATGCACCCATGAATTACGATAAATTTCACTGCTCTGCCTGCAGCTTCTCCAGTAGGTACATCAGAGAGGCCTGCCGGTGAGTGATGCCTTTTTTTGGTACACAGGGAACTGTTTGTTTGTTAGATAAGCACAAATTTCAGGTACATGCTGTTAATTAGAGAGTCACTACTGGGTCAGTACACTGGTTTTGAAAGACATGTTCTTTAGCATAGGGGTAGAACAGACTGTGAACTAAAAGGAAGGATACTCATTGAGAAAACTACCTGGTTTTTGGTTGATAATATCTCTGATGAAGCACCGAAGGAGCCTTAGGGCAGTATTTACAGAAGTTTTTGCTGTTAACATTTTGCTGTATAAGACATAATCTCAAAAACTGGAATCTCATGGATTCACATGGGAAGTCACAATTTCATATTTGCTTTAAAAATGCCCCAGCCTGCTCACTTATTTGGTGGACAACTAGGTCTTCATGAACACAAGCAGGATACTGAAAAAGTGTCTTATTTCTGTGTTGCATTTTAAGTTGCTAAGGGTGTTTTGGATGAGAAAAAACAATGTTGTCATTAACATAGAGTTCTTTGCCCTTAATATAAAGAAAGTGCATTTGCTAAAAAATTCAAAGGCATGCGTTGCAACTACACAGATCTCTATTTTAGGCCAGTGCACAAATGAAAGTGTGCATTCACATCCATGCTGAACCTGATTAGTAACTGCACCTTTTCTTGTATATGTACTGAGGATTATGTTGCATAAACCTGTGACTACAGAGTAGAAGCTTGTTTATGATGTCACCATCAAAACCTACAGAGTCATTGAAAATCCTTATGTCACTCATTATAGCATGTTTATCTCTTTCAGAGGAATATCTTTGGGGTTTCTTTGTCAGCACTGAAGAGAGTGAAAGATCTGTGTCTGAGGCTCCTAGGCACCCTTGTAATACAAATAAGAGTAATCAACAAGCTATGGTTTTAAGTAATTGGGTTTGAAATGACCCTGAGGGTTCGTATGTGCTGTGAGCTGTCAAGAAGGGGCAACATCCAGCTGTGGGGCTTCCCATCATTCCTGAGCCACTACTGATGTGCTCAAATCTCCAGTGTTGGTGTAGAGAGACTGGCTTGGTGATGATGGTTCTCTAAACGGTCCCTGTTTTCATTTGTCAAGAAGTGAAATAGGCTCAGGCTGATGTTGTATGACAGCCATCAATAAAATATGACTCACTCACTCTGATCTTGAATAAGAGGACCTGCCAATTTTTTGTAGAAAAATAAGAATTCTCCTTCCCTTCACTATTTTTCTCACTCAGGCAGATAAATTTAAAACCAAACTTCCGATGCGTTGAGATCCACAGGGAAATTATTTTCTTTCTGATTTGGCTGTCTTGGGTGCTACACTTACTGCAGCACGTCAAAGGGAATGATGAATCACTTGCCATTAACCAAGAGGAAGCTGTCAATGAATATCTGTCTCAAGACTCCTTCAACAGGCAAAGGATCTGAACCCAGTACAACCCTGTCATCTTTAACACATCAATTACCACCATCTATGTGTGGGAGGCACAAAGGTATTAAGGAAATCCTGGCGGTTGTTGAAGAGAATAGGAAAAATCTCATTGCCTGCAAGGGACCCAGGACTTCACCTGATGCTTATGGAGTAAACTCAGCTGTGCTGGTGGACAGATGAGCATCAGTCCAGCCAAATTTGGCAGAACAGAAGATGCTGTCTTCAAAAGGAATAAGGCTCTGTAGTCAAGAAAAAACTTTCAAAGTTGTTTCTAGGTTGACTTCACAGAGGCTGCACATAGCCTAATAGTGTAGGTTATGAGCTCTTTTTCCCCTATTAGTCCAGGTTTTTTTGAGTTGTCTAGTTTGAAAAATTGAGGTAATCTTTCTCAGAGGAAAAGATTCAAGTATATTACCTACAGCTTTCTGAAGAAGGCTTTACTTCAGCCAGTGAGAGGCTTGCAAGAAACATTGCTTCATTTTGGCGATTTCTCACTGGAGCCCAGCTTCAGAAGAAATCTGAAAATCAGCCTTAAAAATTTTATTTAAAATTTTTGGAGAAGTACAACTGCTGAAAAGAGAAAACTGTGATGACCAGCTTAGTGAAAAAACAAAACAAAACAAAACAAAAAAAAAAAGCACACACACACAAAAAAAAACCCAGAGTGAAGACTTGCATATACAGTAGGAAAGACCAAATTTCCATACAGCTGTTCTCCAGCATATAACCCAGGGTTGTGATGTGTATAAGGTAGAATTTGGCCTTGGAACATCATGACTATAGAAACAGGATAACTTGAAGTGGTTTAGCTTTTGTACTGAAGGTTTTGCATAGCTTTTCTCACACCCAAGTGGGGATAATGGGTAGGTAGTGGATACAGGCCTTCCTATAAAAATACCTTCTTTGAAGTATTCCAAGTGGGGTACATATACTTCAGGGAGGTACAGCAGGAGGTTTATTTCATCATTAAGTAATAATAACCCTTATGAGAGACAGACTGTTCCAGAAAAATCACTTTGATGATCAAGTAAATTTTTGCCTGAGTTTTTTTTTCACCTTCTCTGTTTGGCTTTTGGGAGCCTTTCTTCTTTTTTTTCTTTTCTTTTTTTTTTTTAATGTTGTCACTGATCCTAGAGAATGAACCAAATAAGAGTTTCTGTTTGTAGTCTTTTGCCACCTCATGCCTCCTGTAGCTTGGAGTGATTCTAGAAGTAGAACAAGTCACTGACATTTGCCTCAAGAATTTGTTTCTTTGAGAGATAGTAAATGTCACATAAACTCTTACCTAAAAATTATTGTGGTGTTATTTTAGTTTAGAGTTGAGTGGTAAAAACTTTATAACTGACTGGGCTGTAATTTATTATATTCAAGTCCAAAAATAGTGGACTTTAAATTAAATAAATGAGTTTAATAATAACAATGCAGAATCTAGTTGGAGGTCTGTAGCTAGTGGTGTTCTGCAGGGGTCACTACTGCGTCCAGTCTTGTTTAACCTGTTCATCAATGACCTAGATGAAGGGACAGATTGTGCCCTCAGCAAGTTTACTCATGATACAAAACTGGGAGGAGTGGTTGATTACAGCAGAAGGCTGTGCTGCCGTTCAGTGAGATCTGGACAGGCTGGAGGACTGGGCAGAGGGGAACCTGCTGAAGGTCAACAAATGCAAGTGTAGGATCCCGCACCTAGGGAGAAATAACCCCAGGCACCAGTACAGGTTTAGGGTTGACCTTCTGGAAAGCAGCATTGCAGAGAAGGACCTGGGAGTTCTGGTGAACAACAGGTTGACCATGAGCCAGCAATGTGCCCTTGTGGCAAGAAGGCCAACGGTGTCCTGGGGTGCATTAGAGTGCGACCAGCAGGTCGAGGGAGGTTGTCCTCCCCTTCTAGTCTGCCCTAATGAGGCTGCATCTGGAGTACTGTGTCCAGTTCTGGGATCCCCAGTTTAAGAAGGATGAGGAATTACTGGAAGGAGTCCACTGGAGAACAACAAAGATGATTGGGGTCTAGAGCACCTTTCTTATGAAGAGAGAGAGCTGAGTCTGTTCAGCCTGTAGAAGAAAAGGCTGAGAGGGGTTCTCATCAATGTTTATAAATATCTCAAGGTTGGGTGTCAAGAAGGTGGGACCAGACTCCTTTCAGTGGTGTCCAACAGTAGGATGAGGGACAATGGGGAAGACTGAAACATGGGAGGTTCCATCTGAATAAGAGGAGAAAGTTGTTTACTTTGAGGGTGCCAGAGCACTGGAACAGGCTGCCCAGAGAGGCTGTGGAGTGTCCTTCCCTGGAGACATTCAAAACCCTCCTGGACACATTCCTGTGTGATCTGCTCTGGGTGAACCTGCTTTAGCAGGTGGGTTGGACTAGATGATCTCCAGAGGTCCCTTCCAACCCCAACCATTCTGTGATTCTGTGATAAGCATTCTCCTTCTTACCTAGCCACAAGATACCTTGTTTCACAGAAACTCAAGGAAAAACCACCCAAGATTATTTCTGTTCAGAACTTAAACCAGCCTTGTTTAGTGCTATTGCCCTAAAACCTACCTAGGGACTACAGGCATTTAATGGACAAAGACAATTCCTTGAAAGGTATCCCTTCTACTCCTTATTGAGTGTCAGAGGATAGTTACTGAAGTAACAACACACAGAGGAATCTCCTTTTTAACACAATGTATGAACTAGGATCTCATCTGCATCAGAGCCAGATCAGACTGAGGAGCCTCCTATTCAGTGGCCTACTCTGGCTGCTCAAGCTGTTGGGCTGTTGTGGCTGTTGGGCTTTTCTGCTAGCACGGAGCAGCTAGAGAGTGGACCAAGGATTTGGTCTTCTCTCCCACCCAAGCTGGTGTCTTTTTATTGCAAGTTAGTGACGTGTTTTAAGTTAAGTAATCTTTTGCATTGCCAGGAGGGCTGTCCAATGCTGTACATCTCCAGCTAGGTGGCAAGGTAGTACCTGCACAAGCCATACTAACTTCTCATAATTGCACTTTGAGCATAAGCAGAACTGGAGAAACTCAGGCTGTAAAGACTGGGAATTTTCTACTTTTTGCTGGCTTTGTGCCTGCTGCAGTGTCTGCAGCTGAGAGAAACTTAAATGCATGATTTTCAGTAAGTACATTTCCATGGTCTGTCTGTCAGCCACCTCCAGATAGGATTTAGTCATGAGACTCACTGCCGGTCTTTTAGAAACTAACCGTAGAAGCAGACTTTTGGCTGGTTCGTAAATCGGAAGGTTGAGTCACAAGTCACTCCATTACGCCTGCCCAAAGATGCTGGATATAGTAGTTTTCTCATTGTGACAACCTAATGGGAAAATCTACTTGAAGCATTTCCCTCAAGGTGTATAGGGAAAATCATCTCTGTACCTATAGACACCCACACACAAACACATACTTACAGTAGTCAGTCTTTTCTCTTAAGTAGTTCTTGTGGTTAAGGCTAGAATGGCTGGTCAGCATGGAAAAAAAATTTATGACAATTAGCCAAAAATGTGGTCAGCGAAAACACAGTCTGACTCTCATAATGAGACTTGGAACACCACTTTCTTGTCTTAAGTCAGATCATGGAAATTTTAAACTTTTTAAAAAATAATGTTTGTGTTTGTATCATGTCATCTGGATATTAGGAAAGAATTAATTTTTGCTGTTGAATTATCAAACATGAAAAGTGCCTCACTCCATGGGAGACACTGGACAGATAAATTGGTTAATTTCTTATCTAGACATCATCACATCACAGAACATCAGTATTGGCTGGAGCTGGAGGATGGTCCAGATTCTATTTTTTGTGAAATATAATTAAAATCAGAAATTGTGCAAGTTATTATTTTTGCTTACACAGAGATAGCAAGATTAATCTCACTGTCAGCCTCTGGGAAGCATTAGGAAATTCAGCCAAAGAAGCCTGTACTGTTGTAGCTCCAGTGCAAATGCAATTTTTCTTACATGCTGCTCAGAAGTTCCATTTCTATTGAGAATGTTGTCAAAATCTACACGTGGTGAAAAAACTGAGCAGAAGTTAAACCAGGGAAAAAATGTGTCTGCATCAACCTGAGACATCTTTTTCTTTTCAAAACGGACCTTTCTCTCTCCTTTCTCCAGTGAAAAGTTAAATTTCAACCTGAAAGGAAATCTTTTGTGGCATTTACAAGACAAGCTGAAGGAATGAAGATGTGGATACCTAGAAGGGATCCACCAATGTCTTCTTAACTGAATCTACTGGTTAGCTCTGTCAGGCATAGCACCTTTCCTTGAGAAGGCTTGAAGCAATGTTCCCTCCCCTAGCAGTCAGCAGGTATTTTGAGGAGGGAGGAAGGACCATGCACAGGTGGAAGATGTTCTTCATCATTACAGTCAGTGCTATTCCATCACTATGCAGCGTTAGACACAAGTTTTTATTCCCTGCATTTGAGCTTGTGACCACTAGGTAAGAAACTGAATTCTTTCATCAGTAATCTGAACACTGATTTACCAGTGTTTAAAATAAAGCATATGGAAAGCGTCCTTAAATTAATGAGACTTAATAGAGTGTAGGTATACTGTTAATCATCTGCTTAAGCAACCTGTAAGAGTATAGACCCAAAGAAAGGATTAAGGTTTGCTTGAGGATAAAAGATGATTTATGGAGGATTTAATTTGAAAAGCACATAGAGCCATCTTAAAAAAAAAGGGGGGGGAGGGCGGAAGCGCACAACTTTAAAGTCTTTCATGGGGCAATAATTCTTTGATTGTCACCTCTGGTCTTTACCTGATTCTGGATTATTTTCAAAGATCCTTCCCTGCTTATTTCATCTGTCTGAGGTTTTGTAAAAACTTCAGGACTCCAGTATTTATATATTTCATAAATACTTTTCAGATACAGCTGAAATGCAGAACCATTACTTTGTACAACATGTTTTTCAGAGAGTAACAATTAATTTCTATGGCCATATGTGAAACTCTGAAAAAAAAAAATGGAGTCATAATGGATGTGCTTGCGGGAACCCCGTTTCTCCCTTAGCTCTAATTGTGCAAATGGCACTGAGATAATACTGTAATTGTTGTGTTTTCCATGAAGCCAAGATGAAGATTGAAGTACCATCTGGCTTTCTGAAAGCTAAAGTTAGGAAACCTCTAGCTTGAAAGAAACAAGCAGCTGGATCCCTGTTGGGTGGACATTTGAAATGTAATTTAACTTCGCTCATCTCCAGTAAAAATTCTAACCACAAATCAGCACTCAGAGCTTTTCCTTCTTCATAAGAGCTAGCACCCTAACAGGAGCTTTTCCAACTACTGTTGCCTGGAGATCTCTGATAACCTTGGTTCTGTTCTTGTATTTATGTTCCAATAGAGTTTAAAGACAGAACCTGAAAAGTAAATGTTTGGAAAATGTCACGAAAAGGGGTTTTTTTAATTTGTGAAATAGCCATTTTTTTCAAAAACATTTTTGAAATGTTGCCAGCATTACTAAAACTAGACTTTTTCACATTTATATCAATTTTGCTATGACATTGTGACAAATCTTTTTCCTTTTAGGATCTTAAATCATTTTCACAATAATTATAGAAAAAAATCTTTTGAAGTCATGCTTCATCTGTGAAGTCAATTTTTTCATGAAATATTTAGAAAGTAATTTCAATAAAAATTAACTAATATACATAAAGAAAAAAAATCCCAGAAAAATAAAATTAAGCTGTGTCAAGGTCTATGAAACAGAAACGGTTTCAGGGGGTTTTTTGTAAATTAAATTATTTTTTCTTAGATTTTGTTGTTGTTGTTGTTACCAGCTCATCTAAAGATTGCAGTTGATAATAAGCATAGAGTGATTAGTATGAAGATTTCATCATAAAGAACTCGCCAGGGCTGTTATTGATGAAAATACTGTGTCTAGTTTTGTTTCGGGCAACATTACCACTACCAGAACCAGAAACCCACTCTTGTTTGATTACTCTTGTATAAAATTTAGCCTATCAACAAACACATACAGGAACTTCCTCCCTTTCACTCTGCCCTCCACTCACCCTTCCTCAGTGTCAAAGCTGCTAAAAAGAACAACAGGAAGAGCTTCTTCAAATACGTAGCAGATAAAACTAACACCAGAGGCAGTGTAGGCCCACTGATGAACGAGGTGGGTGCCCTGGTGACAGAAGATACAGAGAAGGCAGAGTTACTGAATGCCTTCTTTGTCTCTGTCTACTCTGCTAGAAGCTGTCCTGAGGAGTCCCGTACCGCTGAGGCCCCAGAGGAAGGCAGGACAATGGAGGAGTTTGCCTTGGTTGATGAGGACTGGGTTAGGGAGCAGTTAGGCAATCTGGGGGTCCTGGTGGACAGCAGGATGACCATGAGCCAGCACTGTGCCCTTGTGGCCAGGAAGGCCAATGGCCTGGGGTGGATTAGAAAGGGGGTGGTTAGTAGGTCGAGAGAGGTTCTCCTTCCCCTCTACTCTGCCCTGGTGAGACCACATCTGGAATATTGTGTCCAGTTCTGGGCCCCTCAGTTCAAGAAGGACAGGGAACTGCTGGAGAGAGTCCAGCGCAGAGCCATGAAGACGATGAAAGGAGTGGAGCATCTCCCTTTTGAGGAAAAGCTGAGGGAGCTGGGGCTCTTTAGCTTGGAGAAGAGGAGACTGAGGGGTGACCTCATTAATGGTTACAGATATATAAAGAGTGAGTGTCACAAGGATGGAGCCAGGCTCTTCTCAGTAACAACCAATGATAGGACAAGGGGTAATGGGTACAAACTGGAACACGGAAGGTTCCACTTAAATTTGAGAAGAAACTTCTTCTCAGTGAGGGTGACAGAGCACTGGAACAGGCTGCCCAGGGAGGTTGTGGAGTCTCCTACTCTGCAGACATTCAAGACCCACCTGGACATGTTCCTGTGTAACCTCATCTAGGTGTTCCTGCTCCAGCAGAGGGATTGGACTAGGTGATCTTTCGAGGTCCCTTCCAATCCCTAACATTCTGTGATTTTGTGATTCTGTGAATTTAGGAATGACTACCAGTGGGGGTTGGTTTGAATAGTTACTGTTGAGCAACACTAGAAAACAGCCAATATATGGGCACCAAACACATATGTGTTTAAATTCAAAGGCATTTCAGAAAATGACCTCTATAACTCTTGTCTCACCTTCATTGACTGTAAAAATGAGAATGGAAACATTTGCCCATGGCAACTAGTGTTCTGAATATTAATTTATATTTGTAAAGCACTTCAATGAGGTCAGTTACTCTTAATTCAGGACACTATTTGAGCATGAACATACAAATACAAATAATCCTGTATTTTTACACCTAGCAAAAAGAAGCAGTCAAGGAATCCTTTCTGTCTAAAATACATGAACTTTACTTAATCAGACAACTCCATACCTCACAGCTGTCAGTAGCAATCTGTGTTGAGATTCTACTTGTCATTTTATTTTGATCTGGACAAGAATAAGTTTTTAATATGTCTTGTGATTTGCTTCTAGACAAAAAAAACTTCACCCAGTGCATATCATAATTTCTCCTGTAGTATTTTTCAATGAAATCTGGTTTGTATCTGAAGAAAAAATGTGTTCTTTTGTTCTTTTCCCCTTTGCCTCCCCAGTGCATAGTTTGGGACTGGGATTCCAATGGAAAGCATGACTTCATTGGAGAATTTAGCTCGACTTTCAAGGAAATGCGAGGAGCTATGGAAGGAAGACAGGTAAGTGGAAGCCACTCAAGTGATCTCAATATCTAAGCTTTGTAAGGCAATGTTCCTCAGACAATCCTGTACTAGAGAAAGTGACATTGTCTCATTATCTCTAGAAAGTTTGGTTGCTGTGTTGATCCCTCCTGTACGTTTTGCTGGACATGATAGTCTGAAAACACAAAAATCAGCCTTTTCTGTACTTCCACGCCTGAAATACTTAGTCTTTTTCTAGTTCACATTCTGAAGATGTTTCTTTCTGCTAAGATTAATTTCCTTTGAGCCCAAGCACATGGTTTCTATGAGGTGCTGTTATGGCAAAGCAGGTACATAGTCTGGGTACTCAAAGCATTTATCTACTGGTCTAAAGGCCTTTATTGGGTGAGGGTCATTCTTCATCTTTCTCCATTTCTAATGTGCTGCCTTCGTTGCTGCCAGCTCTAACTTGAACCCATCATGATGAAACTAATCAGTTTCCTAAATATCTCATGAATTACAGTCCTAAGGGAAAATGAAATTGTTAGCCTATTAATAATTTCACTTCTTTATGTCAGCCTGATCTTTTCAAATCAAAGTGGATGGTAATTATTGCATCTGGTAAATGATTTGGCATATCTAATTCCAGCAATTTTCATTTTCTGTTATTACTTCTAAAGGTGTTAGTTTTGATAAATTATCTGAGGAGGAGTTAAAAATGTTGACTTTCTAATCTGCTGCTAATTTCTATTCACTGCTTCATGGGTGATCTCAAAACCAAACACAAATGCCTAATAAGCTTTATTTGGGCTTTCCATTAAGTTTCTGTTCATCATGTGTTAATAGAAAGCTAAAAGCTTCAAGAGGTGCTTAATAAATGGTAAGCAGTTAGGCTGTTCCATAGGTCAAGTTTTTATGATTCTTCTAGATAACTTCTGTTGATGTTGTTAGAATAAGCTAGAGTTTAGCAAATGCTGCTCGTGTGTAAAATGCTGTTGATATATATCAGTCATGTATTAACCCACTATATGTAACGTCTAAACAAAACCTGAGTGTAAATACAACCCTGTTTTCTTCTCTTGAAGTCGAATTAGGTCAGAGGATCAGGATCCACTTACAACATAATGGGGTGAATTTTTTGCAGCTTTTACAGCGCTTCCATGAACCAGTACCTGCCCAAACTTAAACCAAACTGAATTTGAGTGGAAATAAAACCTACCTAAACAGGTAAACAGATTCCAGAGTGAGCAGTAGTAGCAAGGCTAGTGAGGGGACAACACTCCAGTTTTGTATACAAATAACTGTGGCTGAGGAAGAGACTGTGAGATAGTGGTAAACAGTAGTTATTTCCAATATAAACATATTCAGAAGAGTATCACAGTCCTTCCCAAACAGACAGCTTGGTGGCCAAGACAAGAGACTTGCAGTCCAGTGTGCCAGGAATGGCTGTGAAGGATAAACTATATACTCTTCAGTGTGCTCTTTTCATCCCCAGCTAGCAGAAAGAATGGTTACTCTTTCAAGGGAATAAGAAGTTAGTTCGTCCATTTGTCAGTTCTTGTTCTAGGTTGACACTGCCGTATCAGAGTGCCATCCAGAAATGTTTTATTGTCGTACAATGTTTTAAGTGGCTAAACTTTGTCTTGCTAAGGGTCTACCACTTGCCATTCAGCTGCCTTTAACCTATAACTTTGCAATTTTCCTTTCACTTCAGAAGTGCAGCTTTTCTCCTCCACACACTGAGCTGTTGAGGCATTACTTCTCTTTTGTTGCTCTCATTCTGTTGTTACTGTGCAGTTACTCTGTGAGCTTGTACCTGCAAAACCCAATGCTGTTGTTATAGCCAGTTCTCACGGGATACAATTACCACCAGTGTGAGAATCAGTCCTTCTCCCCCCTCCTCTTTTCTAATCATTGTTTTTTGGCCTATTCTAAGGGAAAACAAAATTTAGTGGATAATATAGTAAGTAATACTCGTTTAAGTGGCTAATAAATATCGCCCTAAAAGTATACATGCACATGCTAGACAGCTCTTGCACCTGATGAAAGCAGGCTTCAGTGATCACTAATAGCACGATAGGCAAGAACAAAGCAGTAGAGAGTTTGAGCAGATCCTGGTGAAAACAATATAGCTATTATGGAAAAAGTAATTGTGGGACAGTCACATGTGAGGTGGGCCTGTGTGGGGGAGAGAGAGGTCACCTGTGTAGGAGACCATGTCACTTGACACTTGGCTAGAGCCAGAGAGCAATTTCCCTTGTCTCTTTTTCTCTTCCTCTGTCCCTCCCTCCCTCATCCTCTGTCCTTTTTCTCTGTTTCCTGGAAACAGCTGTTGATGCTAAAGGCAATATATGCCATTAGCTGTGGACACCATAAATACATCTTAGTGCATAGCTCATCTCAATGTCCTTTGTGCAACATTAAATAATAACATTTGACAGTTTTTTTCTTTAGTTTTATTCTCCCCAAAGAAAAAGCAAGTACAATGAAGTGTTTACTCTGAATAAAGGGGGTTTAGTAAAACTTGAGGTAATGGCAGAGGTGGAGGAAGGCATTTTGCCTTCACATGGATTTCTTGCTAGGTATGTCTAGAGAAAGCCACATCAGAGAAATGCAATTATACATGGGTGAGCAGATGAGTAGGTTAGACATAGTCTTTTGTTCCTAGAAGAGACTCTTTCATAGCCTCAGACTAGAAAATGTTCTGTTTTCCATGTAGTACTCCTTTCAGTCAGAAGAATAAAACTGCCAGATACATCCTTCAGCCCATGGCGTTAAGCATTAGTTCACATAGCATCACAACAGTGAGTATCGAAAATGAGGACCAAAACCTGAAATTTCATGTCGGGTGCTGTGGAAGCCAGTGTAAGGAGCAGAACTCATGTCCAGCATCCCTGTATGAGTTGCTAAAGAGACACAGTGAAACTTCTTATTCTGGTTGTATTTTCTTTTGCACAGTAGACTTTATGGCCAGCTACAGTACATTACTGTAGTTCTGTCAAAAGATAATCAAAACACCCTGGCGATTGTCAACCGCAAGGTTTTTCACTCTCCCAAGGAACTGGAGAGAACATTTTCATTGACGGAGGACCCAGGAACTCTTCTTGAGTACCAGCAGCAAATCTGTACCAATGGCACAGCTCTCCCTCTGCACATCAGCAGCATCTGTATTAGCTGGTATCAGCTTCACAGGTTGTCAGAAAAGCATTAAGAAATAAGGATGGGAGAAGTTTGTGCCAGTGAGTAGGAGAAACTGTGTGTCATCTGTGAACTGCTGATACTTGCCACTATTTCATCAGCTCACCTCATCTTTGGAGGAGTTGACAAGGATCTTGAAGTTGCCTTTTAATTGTACGTAGTTTATCCTCCAGAAAGCACAGAGTATTCTGACCCATACTTCAACCTCCTCCTCTTGGCTACAAGATATGCTTATCTTGTAGCCAATCTATCAACTGCTACAGAACCACTTATGATGGTCAGAATGAATATATGTCGCGCTTCTAGGCCTGTTTCAGTTCCATCTCTGGGCTGGGTACTGATTATCTGAAGTTTTGAGTTTCAGCCTCTGATCAGATGAGCTTATAGTTGCTTGGCTGGCTTGCCTCCACTATGAGATTTCTTGGGAATTTGTGTTTAAGACTAGGCATCATTTAGATAAATGTTGTGAATCTAACACTGACAGCGTATTAGTGATTGAACCAGTCGTGTGTGAAGGAAAGAGAGAAGATTCCTTCTCTGAATGATTCATCACCTGTTTTGATCAGGAATGGTGTGAATAGTTTATGAATTTCCTTCCTAAATGTGGGAGGTCCTGGGTGAGATTCACAAGTCTTGAATTATGACTCCTTCAGAGTGACAGTTGCTTCTCCATGACTGAAATGACTGAATTCTGGGACAGCTGGTTGGTCTTTGGTTGGTGGTACAGGTGGAATTAATTCATGCTGTTTAAGAAGACATCCTGATCATAAACAACCTCAGGATAATAGCTTGGTGGTGTATTCTCTAGGTACCTTGTGAGAGACTGTTATATTCCAACACCTAGCCTGTTTTCACACTGACCACAGATAAAAAATGGCACAAAGGCCTCTTGTTGTTCAAATGCACATCTGAAGTAGACATTTCTTAACCTTCTGTGTAACATTTCCCACCATTCCAAAATTCGTCATTTACTCCTTTGCCATAACCTTGACATAAGAAAACACAGTAAGAACAAGTCTGTCCCTGCTTGTGACAGGGTTTTCTTTTTAGTGAATGCTGATAAATATTTTGAGGTTATTGTATACTTAGGATTTGCCCCATATATACTTATATACATATATATAAAATATTTATATTAATGTGTGTGTATATTGGCAGTTTTATAAGGTTTTACTAATATTAATTTATCAAATCTTTTAAAACAAGATTAGAAAAGCTTGGTAAAAGTTTAAAGACTGGTAAAGCTTTTCACAGTTGAAAGAAGAAATTCTCTACTAATGAGAAAAAAAGATACAACTTTTTTTAAATGGAAGCAATAAAACCAGAGGGATTTGGAGGGAAAGAAGTCATAAAAACATAAACCACCTGGATCCTCCTGCAGCATGGGATTTACATAAAGGAAAATCTGTTACTGTATTACATAAAAATGGACATGTGTGTACGCACGCACACACACACACACACAAAAGGGAAGCGGGGGGAAGAAACCCTGCCGTATTTACCACCTCCACTGACATCTCCACAAGTTGGGGGTGTTATTTGGAGGGGTAGGGATGGCTGCTGATGTGCACAAGATTGGATGGGCTCCTGATGGCATCCAAGTTGGGTTCCCCCATTTGTCAAGATATTTGACTGTGATCTTAAATTAGGGCCTTTGTATCAGGTAGCTCTTCAGATAACTGAGCGTGGATGAGACTTGAAGCATTTGGTAATGCGCCAAGGAGTTTATTGACACCAATGGGCAATTCCATATCTAGTTTTATCAGGAGACAGGCAAGTTCATCCAAGACTGTCTGCAACATCAGCAGCTGCTGTTGGCCCCAGAGAGGGCAACAGAGGTCTCAGAAGAGGATGCAGCTATGTCAGGTACCTACCACATCTGTGTGATTAGGCAACCTCAGGAGCACAGGTGAGGCTGGGGCCTTGGCCAATAGTGATTAAAAGCAGCCCTTCTCCTATGGCGCATATCTTTCTGGGACAGAAGGAGAAAAAGAAAATCTATCCTGTCCTCTTGCCTAAAAGGGATGACAGGAATAAATTAGCCTCTCAGGCAGGAGGAGCTGCCATTCGCTTAAAAGTGACTTGCTTTTCTTGGGGCATCAGAAGGAGATAATGCAGGATATAATGCTGCCTGCTATCGATTGGGTTTTTTCACCCGGTCCATTAGACTGTGATGCCTCCTTTGTCATTTATAAACTATGCAATTTGTTGCAGCATCTGTACATGAAGAAACAAGAGAGAAACAACAGAATTGCAGGGGAAGCAAGAGAACATGATAACCCAAGTTTTGCCGTAGGTCTCCAGCCCTTTCCTCACAGGACTATCTGATATCCTGGTGTGCAAGCACAGTGTCCCAGAGAATGCAGCTGATCTGTAGCATGATTTCTCTTGCCTTAGCATACACGAAACTCTCCTGATATCTTCATTTCTTTCTCTGAGTAGCTTGCACTATTAGCAGCCACATACTATTCAAATTGCATTTCTGCAATGGTTGCCTGCACTTAGTCACCTCCACTTCTCTTGGGTGGTTGCAGCATTTGCTCTTCTCTTCTGAAGGTTTGGTCAAAGAAGGGGTAAGGAAGTTTGGGAAGGCAGCATCCTTCACTGCAGAGGGTAGCATCTCCCATTCAGGGACCTGTGTCTCCTCATTACAGCAACTAGAGGATTAGGGCCTTACAAGTGTCAGCATTACTTTGCTGACTTTCATAGAAGAATAACAGGATGGAGGTTTTTTTAAGTTCAGAAATTCTTCATTTGGGGATATGAAAGAAACACCAAAGCAGGATAGTCTGGGGGTTCATTACCAACATTTGCAACAGTACTTATGTTAACAGGAAATAGTTAAAACCAGGTTGCTTTCTGTTTCAGATTCGCTGTGTTTTTTGACAGGGAGAGTTGCAAAGCCCAGAGCTGCTAGGCATTCAGAGGGAATGCTAAGTGACTTTCAGAATGACAAATCCAGACTTCACAATGTTTACCATTGGTGTTAGATTGCAGACTCTTGCATTAGTTCCCTCTCAACTGAAAAGTTTAGTTAATGGACAAAAATTAATCAATAGAAAACAATGTCAGATACCAAATCAATTCCGGGAATGTGAGAACAGACCGAAAGCTGAGGTTGGCCTCACAATGTAAGCAGAATATTTGAAATTTTTTCTCATTGTTACTTACCTGCTTAGAGCTGTATTCTGAACTCTTCCCTTTAAAAGAGATGGAGAAATGGCAAGGTACATATAGGGAATTTCCTTCAAATGATGCTTGTCACATCTTCAGCTCAAACTGTGGGAACTGCCAAGATCAGAACTAAATCTTAGTGGGTAAGTGAAGACTGAGAGTTTCATGTAAAACAGTCTTATTGTTTTCTTAAGCCTACCTATGAATTAGGAAAGGACTTCTCCCTCCTCTCCTATTCCCTTCTTTATACTATCATATCAACTGATTTGATACGTGCAAAATTGTTCTTTCTCTTTTCCTGCTTTCTGTTTTCCTACTAACTTTTGTTTTATTATCCACATCAGCCAATGATATGTTAGTGACTTGCACGTTGAATGTTTTAATAAGCTTTAGATAGTTGTGGAGAATTGTTATCTGTACATCTCAAAATGCCTTGCAAAGGTAGGTGAACATTCCTCATTGCATGTTACAGTTAGCACAGAGAAGCTGGGAGGCTGGCCACAGGGACAGATTTTTCTTCCCCTGAAATAGTGTTTTATGCCACTTTGGTCCTTATATTGTGGAAACTTCTTCCAGAAGTCAATTACATGAACATTATGTTTATCAGGCTTAAATAATCCTTTTCCCAAGGAGAGGAATTATGTGCATAGTGTATGAGTTCATATGGGTCGGGCCTTGTTTAAACATGACCACTAAAATGGAGGATAATAAAATTAAGGAAGCGCACCTTGGACCTTCAGGAGAAGGTAATGGGGTCTCTCCAGTGCAGTTCAGTGTCAAAGAGAGGAACAGAAATCCTGACTGCTATTTTTTCTCCCTATTCAATATATTACGGTTTCTTCATAATATACAGACAGCACAATTTCTCTGTCGAAATGCTTCCAATAAAGTATAGAGACAACTGTATGGTAAACCATTTTGCCAGACAGCAACGTATCAAGATACAAGTGGAAAGTGCATTTGCCTTGCTGTCAGATGGCTTCCCAAATATAAGCTTATTGCGCTCTGGTGTTATGTCACAGAGTGCTCTCTTTAAGAGAAGGGCTTTTGTTTTTTAAGCCCAACTGCTGCTCCTAAGTGAAGAAAAAACGTTCATGGAGGATTTCCCCTGAACATGTGGACCTGTGGCTGCCTGTCTTCTCAGCTGGAAAATTCATTTCACAACACAAATAATTGAGCTGTAGGCTAACTGGGAGAGCAAGCAGATGTGCTTCCTGCAGTTGGAACATTTTTTTGTCTTTTCCCATTCTTCATTCTGTCACTTGTCTGCAGTAACACTGATGAAAGTACTTCTCTCCTGTGCAGAAAAGGTCTCATATTGCTCCAAAGCCATATGTTTTGCCTTCCCTTTTTTGACATTTGACAAAAGCTCTAAGTGTGAAATACTTCATAGACATCCAAATAATTGCTGTTAGGCAATGGTTTGAAACTAAATCAAATAGCGGGGGCTGTTTATAAGGTAAAAATGATCTTACATGCTCAAACACTTTGCTCAGACAGACCCTATATGAAGGCCTTTGCTATAGACAAATGTTGTAACACTTAAGACAGATCTATTTCATTTGAAAATGTCATAATAGGGATTTTTAAATAATAGACCATCATTGTTCCCTTTGGAGATGTATTCTTTATGTTATGCAACATAACATTAGCAGCTCTCATGTTTTCTCCCAGCACTTGCAAACAACACCCTGAAAGAAAATAGCACTGTTCTTAACCATATTTAATAAGACATTACCTATACAAAGCTGAATTTACAAATGCCAATAGATATTTATGTGTACAAATATATATTTTATTCCTGCAATAAGAGGCATGAATAACACATAGTCATTAGACATCAGGGTCTGAAACCTTGGCCTTATTAATCTGCCTGAAAACAGAGGAAAGCAGAAATCCATAAGACTCTGGGAGATATTATGATGGGAACAAGACAAATTATTTCAGTAACAAAGCAGAATTATTTTGCTTTAAAATTCGCTATTTTAAAATAAAAATAATCAGAATATTTTCAAAAAGGCAGTGTAATATATTCTTAAGGATAATTTTCAAATTTATCAGTAATTAGTTAACTGTATCTTGGTGTAATTTTTTAGTGATTATCTTAACTTTTAATTTTGCTATCAGACTTAAAGAGAAAGCTATTGCTGTCTTTCAAGAGAGAGTGAGATGATTCTCTGATCAGAATTTCTCTACTCAAGAGTTTAGTACAAAGCACTCATGTGACTGCGTAGGCAGTTTTGTAGTTAATATAATGCATCGAGTTGCTCCCTCCAGTATTTTCATTTGCATTAATTTCCCTCTTTTTTTTTCTCCTCTTAAACGATCTCAAAAGATTCTCAATCTTGCTTATGTAACACCTGGACCTACAAGACCAGAATACAACACAGAAATCTGGATATCTCTCAGTGCTGCGTCCATACATATATGTTTCAAGAGAGATGTTTGCCCTCGGCCTTTTTCTATTAAGATCATTCTCTGTGTAGTCAGTGGTTTTCATTTTTTTTGCTGTGTGCACAATTATTTGCTAGGATTCAGTCAACTGTGGAAATCGGAGAGTGCCACTTTTGTTAATTATTCAATTTGTACATAAATTTCGCTTCAAGCAGTGACTGCTATTTTTCACAGGTACAATGGGAATGCATTAACCCCAAGTACAAAGCAAAGAAGAAGAATTACAAGAACTCAGGCATCGTCATCCTCAACCAGTGCAAGGTGAGTATGTCTTCCGTTCTTTGACTGTTTCTTTACTAAGCTCTCAGCAATATATTTTAATGGTGATTGGAAGTGTAGACAAAAAAGTGGAACTCCCTGTAGAATGATGATGGAAACTGATGTATTACAAAAAAGTAAAAGACAAGAAACTGAATCCCAAAAGTAATCTGACTGTCCCAAACTCTCCTCTTTCATTTCTCTTGTGCTCTCCCTGCTGTTATACAATGGAGTAGGCAGTACTAAACTCTTACATCTTGGCCTCTTTGGTGTTTCCCTTCTAATCCTTCCATCATTTCTACAAAATTGCTCTTGTTCCTCCTAAACCAATAGCAAAATTTCTACTGGCTTCCCTCTGAGAAGGAGCAGAGCTTGGTTCTACTTTTGATGGGAATTTTGCTTTCTGTAGTTTTAGAATTTTGCTATTTTCTCTGTTTACATTTGTAATTCTGCCTCAAACTATATTTAACAATTTCTTCCTTTACCTTGTTTTCAGTTGATCCT
The DNA here is from genome assembly GCF_963082525.1 of Nesoenas mayeri. Taxonomy (NCBI): domain Eukaryota; kingdom Metazoa; phylum Chordata; class Aves; order Columbiformes; family Columbidae; genus Nesoenas; species Nesoenas mayeri. The sequence goes on from NC_137543.1 coordinate 118,539,474, forward strand.
TTCCCACCTTCCAATTTACTTTTTCCAGGCAGTTTTCTGATGTTTGAGTGGTACGCAACTGATTTGAATGTCTTGCTTTCTTGTCTGCAGATCCACAAGATGCATTCTTTCTTAGATTATATCATGGGAGGCTGCCAAATACAATTTACAGTAAGTGTCTTACTTCTCTAAGTAGTTTTAAATAAAGGGATTTCGCTTAGATATTGATTCATTGCTTTCACAGAGAAATTACTCTCACATGCCATTCCTTGGTAAATTATTAAGGTCTTCTTGCAAAATGTAATAAACCCAGAAAAAAAAAACTATGCTAATGCAGTAAGATTTTTCTTGTACATGCTGATTTACATTTTGCAGCAATGACAATCATGTTGCAGAATTAAAGACAACCACATGCAAGGGTGAGATGCTAAGCTGGTGTAGTCCCACCGATACCATCTGAGCTACACCCAGTCCCAAAAACTGGAGAACTGAACTAGCCCCTGTGACAATGCTGACTGGCCTTTGGCTTTTGAGCCTCAGCTTGTTCACAACAATTTCAAATAAATTCCCCATGTCCCAAGGGGGATTTCATCTCATCTGCCTTTAACTACTTGAATATTAGATGGCCTATTCATCAATCCTATGGGCCAGTCTTCCCTTCCAGAATGAGTCCTCCATTCACGCAAGTTTTTGCCCCGTAATGGTGCCATAAAGAAAGTGCAGAGCGACAGTCCAGCCAGGGACCTCCCTCTGTCAGTCTGGGGTAGATGCTGATGTTTCATACCTCAGCTGTAGCTACCAACAGTAAGATGGTACTACGGGGAGATGAGGTTGTAATTTAGAGCAAATTCAGAAGCTATTCTGTTCAAGGAACAAGGGATAAAATGATTTGCAGAGCTCTCCATAAACACAAATACAATATTTTGCATTTCCAAATAATAATATTTTAGAAACATTTAATGCTGTGTGCTTTTGAGCTTTTTAGTTCAGTGTTTTTTTCTTGCTGTTGTGGGGTTTTTTTGCTGTTGTTTTTGTGTGTGTGTGTGGTTTATTTTGTTTGGTTGGTTGGTTTTTGTAATTTGAATCTAGGAGATAAATGACAGTAATATAGATATATTTCCCATTGGAATACAGATTGTGGCAGAGTTCCGGTCTGGTTTATGTGACTTTTCATGCTAGTTACAGGGGTAAAGTCTATTGCTCAAAGGTAATAGTCTTCTGGAGATCTTTTTCCTATAGCACCCTGCCCTCTTTATGTTCCCAGTTATCAAATATCAGACACTGGATGCTACTGATATGTTCCATTCCACTTTTTATAGACAAGACTTCATTTTCCAAAAAGATTTAACAAAAGAGAAATTTTTTTTTTATCCCCAAAAAAACTTCCAGCAACAGCTATAGTCAGTAGTGGATTGTCTTCTTGTGCATAAATCAGATTTTGAGGTGTAAAGCATCCACTTGGCCGGTACACCTCACAAACTCATTGGATAACACCCAAAACTGAGGACTCTGGTTTTGAAGGAAATACCTACTGTAGTGGACAAAGATCCTCATAGTTGTCTCCTCTCAAGCAAAGCATCCTGTGTGATCACCTTTCTGCCCTCACCTGTCTTCTTCTTCTGGTATCCCCACATGCCTGGAGTGCCCATTTCTTCTCTAAACCTGAAGCTCAGCGATCCCTCAAAACCCCTTTAATTTATGTCTCCTGACATTTGTTCCCTAAAAATATGACTGAAGAAACTCAATTATCAACTGTGTTCAAGGTCATTAGCAGAAAGACAGTAGTGTCTTAATGTAGTACATAAAAGCCCTTTGTAAATCAGCACAGGTGCTTAAGCACATGCAAAGACTGGTTAATATGCATTTCCCACAACTCTAGCACAAGCACAGGAGCACGATAACCATTAGAAAGTGTCTAGGGATGTGCACATTTTTATGTTACAGCTGTGTTTTTCAAACTCTTTTTGATTCCTCCTAAATGTTTTCCAATGGAAGAGCAAGTCCTTACATAGCACACTGAGGGGTCATGGCAATTTGCTTGCCTTTTACTTGCTTGTTGCAGATTTCCTATTAGTAGGCTGTGAACCACAAGTTGAAAACTGCTGTGTTAAAATGTGCTAAAATGGAAAGTATTGCTTCTATTGTATTTTACTATTTTAATATTTCATTTTGCTGAAATGAAACAAAACTATTGATAATAGGAACCTTAGGTAAATTCATCTGCAAGGACAGGCAGTGAGGACATAAAGGAAATTAAAGATCCATTACACTGGTAAGCACAGAGATCCCTAAATTACTGCTGACCTCAATGGTAAATCCACCAGCTGCAGAATTGTGTAAACTCATCACTGTCAGTTTTCAACCTACATGAACCTGGGGGAAGCCATTGTGGATGTCTCTATGCCCATAGCTCTGTTCATGCATAATGGTTCTACTTAAATATCCTAACAAGCTGACTGGTTGCATATTGTACTTCCTCCTGTGGTGACTGCTTGTGGGACGTGTTGCTGTTTCCAGACATGTATTAGAGATTCTCCAGTAGGCACTGAAGCAAAAGGATGCTGCCTACAGGGGAGATATTCAATGCTGCCTTGCTTTCTGCATACATCATGTAATCTCCTTTTCACACAGTCCTGGTTAATTCAGACCACTGAAACAGAGGATGCCTATTCCTTCCACCTTCCCAGATTTCCATTTTATTTTAACTGGAAAGGATCTGGAATTATTTGAAACTCTTCTGGTGCGTGTATTGTTGTTGTCTTAATGACATTTCTATTGAGTTCATGCTGTGTACAGGCAGAACGATACAACTGCAATTTGAAAGGGCACTTGCTGAGGGAGGGAAACGGGGATGCTAAGCATACATTTGATAACAAAAAGCTGTAGTATGATGTACCTGATAATTTAAGGCACTAATGAAGGCTTTGGTAACATCATGCTGTGTGTTCTTGGGATACTTTCTACATCTATTGTAGGAACATAGTTTGTAGTTAGAAAGAATGTCTCTGAAAAAAACGAAGGTAAACTTTTCCTTCACTTTAAAACCATTTATTAAGAAGCTTTCATCTGTAGAGATCAATAGTGCTGATTCCAACCTGCTTTTTCTATGCATGGCTTAGTGCAAAATGCTGTATCTTATCAGACCATGTTCCCTGCTGCAGAAGAAATGTTCAAAAGTTGGCAGTGCAAATGGGTCTGTAGTCAGAAGACATTTTCATCACTTTAGGAAATACAGCAGAAAGGATGTGTAACACGCATAAAAGGAAGTGTAATAGAAAGATATATTGGACAGATTCTCTCTTAGGCAGGTCACGATATTGGACAGGCTGGTTTGTTGCAGATCAGTCAGGAGGTTCAGGCTATGTAGGATGTTTTCAGTGCAATGAAAATCGCCCTTTTACAAGGCTGAGTTAAAAAAGAGTACTAGGAGTGTACTTATTGCTATGTTGTGTTCTTATTTAGCTGTGGGAAAATGACTGGCGCATTTGAACGGATACATTTAAAGATACACTGATAAAAATCAAATGTACATATGATGTAAGAAATATTCCTACTTGCTGCTCGCAAAATTAGCTCCATTGTGATATTGGCCTAGTTTCTGTGATGTGTTAGTTTTACAAATCCTGATCCTACTAATTTGCACAAGATCCTGGTACTGCCAGGTAATGCTAAAAGAGCAGAGCTCTGCGTTGATATTTTGAAATTTTGGCAAGTGAATGCAAACATCTTTCTTAAAAGTCCTCCCCTCAGGAATCAGAGATTTGGATCAAAGTCAAATAAAGTGCATCCGAGTACAAATTTTCATGAAGGCTTCACTGTAGAAAATTGTTATATTTTTTGCTTATCAGCAGATATCTACTACAAGGACCATTTCCAAAAAAGAAGTTTGTTTTGAGGAGGGGTTTTTCTTTCCTGAACACTAGCCACAGATTTTTTTCCAAACTCATGAAACCTACTGCTTATTCCTACTGTGTGCTTTTGTTTTTACTTAAAAAGCATTTAGCCAGGGCTAACAGACACAAAGGAAGATTTATCCAGTTCTGTCTGGTATGTCATACCAGCCTCATTCATGTCTGTTTTGGGGTTATCAGTGAAAACACCCACTTTTAACAATTTTATAAGAATGCCCTCTGTTTCCATATACAGTGAAATTTTTGCAGTTTCTATAATCAGAACAAAAACCTGAAGTTAAATTAATATCAGAGAAAATGTGCATCTTTTTAAGAACATATGCATAACTTGGCAAATTTTCTTTAAAAGTCCATGTCCCTAATCTCAGCTAGTCCATACAAGTATCTATGAATTTACCTTAGGTTTTGCAAACCACTAATGTTCTTATGCAAGTGAGAACATGAGATGTATCTCATTAATTTATTCAAGTTAAATCAAGCTATCATTTTCAGAAAAAAATATTTATGTAGAAAACAGACTCACTTGCTTCAGTGTATGAGCAGAGATCAGGGAAGCAGAGGTGAAGGATTACTTTATTTGCAATCTAAATCAAGCTCCTATCTCCTGACTGAAATGTGGTGGGATGCAGGAGGGGTTCTTGGTTGATCAAGGTGTTGAAAGGATTTCTAGCTAACTGAAGCCCTGTGAAAAATATTTTTCTTCAGCCAACAGTTAGCTTTTTTGGAGGAAGGACAAAAATCAGAAGGAAGTTTATAAATGGCTTCGTTCCCTTTTTGAGACCCTTTGGTTTTCTTTTTGCTCCTTTTAGGAATTTCTAGGAAGCAGCATCAAAAATTCAGATGAGGGCTTTCTGGTCCATGACAGTCATATCACAGGAAGATGCATGCAAGAATATATATTCAGTGAGACCTTCAGAGAGCATTTTAAAATGGAGAAGTGATTTTTAAGAGGATTCATTACTATTTGCTTTTGCATTGAATGCTTCTCACAATCTTCTCTAAGCCTTTTCAACTCAAAAATCTTTGCAGGATTCAAGTTTTAGTTTTACCCTGCAGCTCACTTTTAATCTTGCTATCATCTACAAAGCTGAGAGAGGTAATTATTAAATGCTTATATGTTTTGAAGATAAGAAATACCAGATAGGCAGTATCCACTACTATTACTACAGCCACAGTAAGGTTTAAAACAGCTAAGAAATGTCGCTAACTCTAGTTTAAATTTATAGTTTTAGTAGGACTTCTAACTCTCTCAGGACATTTTTGCTGCACAGCTTTTATGTCTTGAACATATCTGAGCTGGAATAATTTAATTAAGTGTGAGAACCTAGAGATAGTTAATTTGATTTCATCTGTATTAGAAAATAATTTTCCATTTAAAATAATAATGCCATTTTAGTTTTATTATCTCATTTTATAAACTGTCATTTACTTTTAGACATCTTTATCAATACTATCGTAATTCAAATTTCATGAAGTAGGCTGTAAAATCAACCTTTGCTTTAAGGCTGCAATCTCTGCAGAAGACCCTTTCTAGTAAAGACACATGGTTGCTGTAGGTATGCTTATGTCCAGAAGAGCTCCACAATACATTAACTTTTCGTCTTTTTCCAGGTAGCTATAGATTTCACCGCCTCAAATGGTGATCCTAGGAACAGCTGCTCGCTGCACTACATCCACCCCTATCAACCCAACGAGTACTTGAAAGCATTGGTAGCTGTTGGGGAGATTTGCCAAGACTATGACAGGTAAATAACCACATTTGATAACCGAGTTGTCTTTAGAAAGTGTTTTCACAGTGTGAAATCAATGGCTGCCTGCTGCCGGCTGCAGTCGCTTCATGTTTACTCACTCAAGAGAAATGACTGCGTGTCAGGAAGATTAGTCTACCTTAACACGCTTTTCAGAGTGACAGTGGGTTCAGATTAGCTTCAGGGTAATGAAAAGCTTGGTCCTTGGCCATTGGGCAGATATGTGTGTTAAGTTTCAGGTTTGTATTCACATGCCAAAAGTGCATGTTTGAGTGGATGTTTCATTTGTGTTAAACTTGAAGCCTGTTTTGCAGATGCTGATTGCATCCTTTCTGGTACACTTGGGAGTCTGGTTCTGTCCCATCCTACAGAAAAACATTCCTGAGATTTTGTGTTTGAAACTGAATTTGTAGTTGCCTGAACTGCTTAGTGACTGTGTCTGTTATTAGAAGTAAATGTGTAGTCTTTTGCAGTGTTCTCCTGACCTCTTCTAAGATAAATATGAAAAGATAGCATTAATGTTTGCACACAACATGCCTTTAAATAAATAAACAAATGCAGGTAATTGGGCTAAATATGCTTTGATTACATTATGTACTTTAGTTGCTCTCAAGTAGGCTGCCTTCTTCTGTCCAATTAATTGCCCATTATTAATCTAATTACCAAGTGCATTTTCTTTAAATGTTCTTTGTTGGTGAGGCATAGTATCTTACATAGTTAGTCTTTCTAATCTTTTCACATGTAATATACATCCACCCGTCACTGCCATATGTAAATGTCAGATCTCAAAAACAACAATGGTATTTTTAGTCAAATTTGCATTATACTTGCTGTATGAATTGTGGAGTGACTTAACACTGTGGTTTGCATGTTACATATTGCATATACCAATTAGCCTGCTCAAAGGCACTTCCATTTGCATGGTAGTGAAATGTCTTATCAAAGAAGAATGAGAAAAATACTGCCCTGATACAAATTCGGTAAGAATTTGATGGTCAAACTTAGTCAGTGAATCTCAGAAAATCAATATTTTATTGTGAGCTGATAATTCCTCAGTGATTATCCCATAATTTAATAATTACTAGCAATAATTCAGTATATTAATATGCTTCAAAATCAGGAAAGACATGAAAAGGGCTAGTTTATACACACAGATTCTTCTATGTTATCAGTTAAGGTATATTTTTTAAGAAAATGAAAGTTAAGTGGCATAGACCCTCCTTTTTGGAGATATTAATCCTAAATCAGGATTCTCCTCTCAATATAGCATATTCCAATCAGTACAAAAAATAGTGGCGATTCATTTTTTAAATGAAACCATCAGCATCATTCAGTTCTATTGTGCTGCAGAAAAGGCCTATTCGTGCTAATCAGCACAACTAAAGTTGTATGAGCTACGGACTTGAGCTGAACAAAAGCCAGAACTTCTTTTCCCAGGGAAATGTCACCTTTCTGGTGGGTGTTTGACCTATACATGCTCTCAAGTGACACTATAAATACCTTTCCATGAGCAATGTAATTCAACATGGTCAGTGCTTTCTGATCAAAATGTCAACTGAGGATCTTTTATTTATACTTGCACATTTTGAATCCACCAAACTGGAAATGAAAACTTATAATTTCTCTAAAGCGGGAAAGAAATTACAAGAAGCAAACCTTTGCACGAAATAGTCTACAGGTTCTTAATCCACAATGTTCTTTTTGTGTTTAGTTGTCACCTTGAGACTTACGACCATATATGACCTATAAAGCAAATCTTCTGTATATAGAGTTTCAAATTCAGTTAAAAATCTGAGATGTGGCACAGATCTATAACTGCTCCAGTGAGCCCAGTTGTGCTTCACATACTGGACTAAGATACCTGTTACCACATTAAAATGAGATAGAAGTGAAAACAGAGGGACCTGCTGAACCTAAAGAGTGATTTAGAGTCAGAGTGTTGTAATTTGCATAGGGGCATGTCTTTAGTAAGGTAGAAATGTTAGCCTACAAAGATGGCAGTGCTCTTATCTGAAGTTTTATAGTTTGTACCTGTCAATTATCTGTAATGGGCAGAACTGGCTGATTTCAACCCAAACCAAGGGAAATGGAGTGGTTTTCTTCAGGTCTTGGGATCAATGTATTTACATCAAATGAAAGAATAGTTGGAATAAAGTAAAATATGTTGTTTGCAATGCTTTCTGCATTCCTGTATCACAGCTGTTGAATGCTAAGTACTTTTGCTACACTTACATACCAAAAGACTGCTTTTTTATATTTGTTAAAAAAACGTCTATAGGTATTACTTAAAATACTTCTGTAATTAGCAACATTTAAATTTATTTGTAATTTGGGAGGAGCTGGATTGGCAAGTAACATATATAGGCATTACACTCAAATCCAAAATTTGCTTTTATATATTCTAGTTACTTCTGTCGATCAAGCCAAATCTTCTCATAATCCAGGTTTCTGTATATATCAGCCTAACATAACATATCCCTCGGTAATTAATGCTCCAAATTAAATGCCGCCTCACATCCCTTGATACAGTGGAATAATCCTGGCTCATCCAAAAGCCCATTTATCAGTATGGTTCAGAGATTTCTGGAACAGTTAAATGAATAGTGCAGTTCTGCGCAGTTAAGCGTGAAAGAATAGGATTCATTCTTTCATCAGCAATATTCAGAGAATGAGAAATAGACTTTGATTATTATCCTGATTGTAGAAATGCTGCAGTCCTGAAGGCACAGGCCAATCTGATAATAGTATGGGAAATGGAAGAGCTGTTCACCTCCTCAAAAGACTTAATACTTTATCTATATGGTGGAGTTCTTTCAGGCTATAACAACATTTGTCATAAGAGAGAAGATAAAGTTTGTATGTGATATAATCAGTGGCTTAGCAACAACAGCAATGGATCATAAAGGAAGGAGAAACATTCATTAGTTTTAAAGAATTAGGCTCTAAAATTTTGTTTGAAACACTGGGAATGGGAAAACACATTGAAAACTTATTATTGAAAATAGTTGGTAAAATAAGGAGACAGCTCCATGGAGAAGAATTTGTTTTAAGATAAATGGCTCATGAATGTTTAAAGATGACCTCATGAAGCAATAAGTGAGAAATATAAATTCCCATTTAAACTTTTTCAGTGGCTTTCTTATATATAAAGAATTATATCACTGGCATAATTTTACCTTGAAATTGAGCAAGTCTGCTCCACCTTTTTGTAGCAAAGAGAAACAGATGAAAATGATGAAAAATTATTGGGCACTGAAGTGTTTAATATTAAAAGGACCCACTTCTGTATAATTGCATATTTATTCTTCAGTAATTTCAGCGTTGTGTTCTCTGGATCAGAAATCAAATCAAGTGGTTTCTGATGACCAGCAATATTAGCCTAGACAGAATCCTGAAAAATCAGTTGATCAGTACCAAATGTGTGTATATTCCCTCTATGTGTTTAGCATAATGAATTAGCAAGTGTACTTAAGGCAGATGAGGTTATACCCAGCTCTCTGGGCACTATGGCTGGTGTAGGACTTCTAATCTTCACCGACTCTGAACAGTGGTTTTGGCCACTCTTTTGTTTTGGAACCTAGTAGAGATTCCTTCAAGAAAATGCTGTTTTCAAAGATGATTGACCAGTGTCTTTGCTAGTTGAATACCCAGGTATGAGGAAAGGCAAAATCATTCATCGGTTGAAATACCAGATCTGTGAACCAGAATCTGATGTTGTAAAAGCCATGAAACTCTGTACGTTTTATAATAATAATTTTGAAGCTATCCTGTTCTCCATGGCAACTGTTTCCCAAATACTTCATTTGTGCCACAAAACTGCTCCAAGCTCAGCATGGAACAACACGGCTTTCTAAGCCAGAGAAGCCTATGTCTAAACTGGGGAACTGGGGAGTGTTTCCTTTCCCCTGTGTCCCAGCATAAGGTCTGGCCATGTCTGACCTACCTCTTCTCCCATTCACATGTCCTGGCTTCCATCAAAAGGAAACTGAGGCACATGGACAGGGAGAAGCTCCCATCCTCTGCAGGAGGTTGGACCATCTCAATAAGAGCAGGGAGACTGCACCTGTGAGCCTCACAGTACAATGCCTTGTGTGGGCAAAAACCAGCACCCAAATAGCACTGGGATGTGCCTTAGGCACATATATGTGCACATTGACAAGTCTGTTTCCATTATTATAATCTGGAAACATCTATGAAGACTAGTATCTATAGATAAAACAAGTATTTTTCCCCAAGATAAATAGGTGCAGGTGTGCTGTGAATGTCTCACATAACTACCTGAAGCTATATACCTAGACACACACACAGATATACACACAACTAGAGTTTTACTCTTGTGTGTATAAATATATAGCTGTGCCTGTAATACATGGATATTATGTATACATATATATGAACAATATGTACAGTTAACACTTAACCATGCAATTAAAAAAAATAGTTCTCTTTTATGCTATTTTATAGCTTCTCTCTCTGCAAAGCAAAGCCCTAAGTCACAGTAACAACAGTGCATACAGTTTATTAAAATGGCTGGTCCTTTGATCGTAATGATTTGTTTTACCAGTGCTGGAATACAACGAAGTAGCCATGAGTGTAGCTCATCTTTCATTCCGCAGTGCTGGTTGTCTCTGGCAAAGAAAAAAGGACGGAAATGGGGCTGTAAATGCTTGTTTGTAAGGATAAATGCTGTTACATGCACACAATGCTAAAGGCTGAAATACTTCCTAAATGATCTTACATTATTACAAGTTTTAATGATGATACTGTGAGTGAAGCCCATGGCAGAACTTGCAAATCTGTTCCTCAGTTTGAAATCTGATTTCTGCAGTTAGTAGCTTTCCATTCTCTTCTGCTTATTGAGAATCTCATTTGATTACCTTAAACATTTATCTTTGTACTAAAACCTGTGTTCTGATTCAGCAAGACACTAGAGCTTATTGTCTAATCCCATTGAATTCAACCTGACTGAAGCAAATACTGAAGTATTATGAAAAATATAGATGGCACTGAGATGGAATTAGGAGTTTTACTCAATTTGAACTTCAGTGTTGTTTGCCCCACACCCAGATATTCAGTGGCTCCCGTATATACCTGGATTATCTTTATGATTAATTATTACAAATAGTTTTATATTTGTGCATATATTCAGAGGTCTTCACTGGATTAACAGAAAGGGCTCACAAATGTGTAAGAATCAGATTTTGTGTGATCAAATCGATACTCATACCTTAAAAAAGAAAAAGGTTAGATATATTTTATCAAATACTTCCAAGAATTCATTGCATTGGATATTTGTGGGACTTCCCATTCTTGATAGGCCATCCCTGTTCTGACCTATGTACTCAACTCATGATTCCATGTGGTTGACCACATAGTTTTGTAAAATTATGTCATAAAATTGTTCTTCATTGTATTTGTTTGTAAAATCTATTGCAAAAAATAGTTCTTATTTATTTTGAATCTCTATGTCTGTTTATTTACTCTTAAAGATACTGCAGATTTTTTATTTCTAAGAGGCATTGAAACACACAGAAGATAAATTCTGTTTCCTGACACTAATGCCCTTTTTCACTTGGGCAAACAGCCTCCTTAACTTTAAATACTCAGGTAGTTTCTTAAAACTGACGTTCACCCTGAGATCATATGTTAACAATTAAACTGCTTGTATAACCTCCTCAACCTCCTCAAAGGCCACTAATGAGGAAAGAGTACATTATTCCTGCAAAATGTAGAAATTATTTATGTGTAGAGCTCTGTAAAATATTTAAGAGTGAAAATTTAAAAACTGAGCCACATTCCACAAAAGATATGAAAGTTCTGAAATCAGTCAGAGTTTCAATATTAGCTTCTGCAAACAATGAATTGCAGCAATAGCTGACTAGATGCAAAACTTCCTCATTATGATTTCTTCTTCAATATTTTAGGCCTGCGTGAGTGCATTCACTCTGATTGAAAACAGTATATAAAACCATCCTTCCCTCATGCAATAAAGTGGACTTGAAAATTAAAAAGGGAAAAAATGAAAGGAGAAAATAAAAAGATCAGGGTTCCCAGTCCAGCTCATCCTTTACAGTGTAGATCTAAGAAGGAAAAAAACTTCAGAGCAGTCAAACTGTCAGATGAAAGGTCCATCTGTCCCAGAAACCCATTTCCTGAGGTACCCAGCAGAGGGCAGTTAGCGAGGAGAAAGAGAACAAGGTATGTAAAATGCAGTGCATGTTATGGACGTCTTATATAAATCAGTGCGATTGGTCCCAAGTACAAACATCAGTATGCTTTTAAATACTGTGGTTTGGATTGAGACTTTAGGTGGAAAAGAGACCCCAGAGTTTACACCTTGCAGTCTGTTTTATTAATCAGAACCTCCTCCCCAAGTATTACTTAACAGGTCATTCATCCTGAAGCTACGTCTGGGTTTGTGGATGCAGACTCAGAGGGTTACCTTGGCTGGAGGGATCTGAATTAAATAGCTTGAGGTAATTTTGCCAGACACAAGGAGAAAAGCAGAAACTTGCTTTGGTTGAGATAGTAGTATAGTAGTAGTTCATTAAAACTGGGGCGAAAGAATGATGCCTAGAATAATTGGCACTATATGCGACACTAAATATTTCATGAAATCCCTACGTGGAGATATAGATATTAAAATTTAATTTACCCATGCAGATCAATAAATAAAAATATGCTTAATTATTAAGCATCTCTCTTTATCACTTTAATTACAGAAACAACCTTTCTGGAGGCCATTAAGCAAAAAGGCTGATTAGCATATCTAAACAAGTTTAAAAACCATGGGGGAAAAGGCATGAATCTTTTTATTTAGTGCTTTAATAGAACTAAATTTGCATAGACATACAACAGAAGAAAAATTGAAAAACAGTAACCTATACAGAAAAATCTTATCGCTTATGCTTATCAATAAGCTCAGGTGTCGGTAAACATTCCAAAATGTTTGGATAATCCATTACTAGAACTGTATTGGGAAAAAGGAAAAACTAGTACTTTTGATCACCAAACCAGATTGAAAATCCTTGGATTTAACTGTTGAGAAGCTAGGCTGGCACAATTACATAATAAATACATAGATGTGCTTAGTATTTGCCTTTCCAGAACCTGTTTTTGCAGACTACTGCCATGAAGGTGTTTCTACAATCATCACTTTTTATCCCAAGAATCAGCACAGCAGGATCAGTCTAGTCCAACAACTGTGTTGGAAAGGTGACTTTGTAACAGTTTCTTTTGCATTTGTACATACATGCATACATACGTGTGTGTGTGTGTATCTGTGTATCTGTAACTATATGTGTATATATAAGTATGTATCTGCAGGCCCTTTATCTGGGCAGATACTGTCAATTCTTACAGCTCTGCCTTTTCCGTTACCAAGTTTTCATCTTTGTGTCCTCTTTACTCTGACTCTTCTTCCAGGAACTCACGTCCTATGTCAGTAGAAAGTCATGAGCAGTCCCCTCGAGCTTCTTAGCAAAACAACTGCTTCCTCCACGTGCTTTTTGGAGACTGCTGCTGCGTTCTGTCAGCTGGTAGATATATCAAAGTCTGGACATTCTGCTGTGCTTTTCTATGCAGTCTTTACTATTTTTCAATTCAGTTTGAAATCTCTTCTGAGCAAAAGCTTTGTTCTGTGTGGTAGTTGACACTTCTCTGAGACTATGCAGACTGGTACCATTGAGATTTCACTGTCAGCATTTCTTTCTAAAGAGAGTTACTTGAAGTACAAAACACTACAAACTTTATTTGAAATTGCATACCACCTACTGCTGTAGATACTAGGCATCTGTGCAAATAAATAAGTATTAGCAAGTGATTAAGCATAAATAAAGGACATAGCAATTTATCTTCCCATTTTCACTGATGCCAAATATGATGACAGTTTAGTATCTTCAGTCAACACAACCATTTCCACAATTTCAGAAGCATTGATTTCCTCCTTGACTTGTTGAAGATGTAACTATTTTAGTTATCCACTCCATTATAGTAGCATATACCTGAAAAGCAAATTATTCCCATTTGGAAACCCATCCATCCATAAATGAGCACCATGTTCTAAATCTTCTCATGGAACTTTCCTCCCTTACAGAGCGTGGACAGTTTTTGCCTGTGTCACAGGGTGTTTGTGGGCCAAACTGCTCTCAGTTAAAGCTAGACAAGTGTTATGAACTAGGTTCCACTTAGTATCTTACTGTCCCCTACAAATTATTGTGAAATCAACCTTGATCAGACATTCCAAATCAGAAGATGAACAGAATGTAGTAGCCCATTTCCTCCTGCCTGTTCAGTGATGCCTCGCCGAATGTTTAGTCATCAGTATATTTCACCTACAATTTAGCTCTAACTTGTTTTGATAGTGTTCTTCCTTTTGACTTACTGTCATTTTGATTTTGGTAAAACTATATCAACAGCTCATTTGGTCGCATTAAATCACAATATAATCTCTGTAATGGTCTTATCCTGCTCATCCTAGAAAGCTCATTTGTATCTTGAGAGCATTTGATGAGAAATTCCTCTCCCAGCACCGCTCTGCATACATATGCTAACATGGTCCTGTATTCCCCTCTTCCCAGCGCACCCCTTATAGACAAGTATTTTCTGATAGAAAATTGTTCCAGAGGAAGGTTTCTAACCAATCCTTTCCACTGTGATTTCTAAAAAAAAAAGGACAAAATTATATGTATATGTAGCAAAGCTTTTGTTCTTGTGGTTACTTAGAGCAGTGCGTCCTGAAACTTGAAAGCCATACTTGTGTTTCAAGAGGGCTGGGCCCCTCCACTGCTCCATTTGGCTTTCTTCACAGTCTTCACCTTATGTGATGGATCCAGCCTGCTGCCTGCACTGTTGTCTTCAATCCATGTCAAGTTTTAAATATCTGAGATTACAGTCTGTGTGAGAATGACCTTTTCAGTCATGGCACGCTTTTCCATAGATGATCCCACAGATTCACTATAGAGTTAAGGTTTTGGAAGGTACAAGGACATATGTGCAACCCCTTAAAATACACAGGACTGTCTGGAAACTGCCTGGATTTGAGAAATTAAATGTAACTCACTGTAGCCTCTTGTAGCATCCCTTTCCCAAGTTTATTCCGAGTTATGAAGTCCCATTTGTTTTTCAAGATACATTTTACTGAACTGGGTCATTCACGTAGGTATAAATCAGGTCATTGCAATTTATTTGTCATCTTGCAGAGAAGCTTGACATTTTGTCTCACCTTCCTGAGTATGCCATTTTATTAGGCTATCCTTCTAGCAATTGATATATCTCACTGCCATTTCTTTTTGCTTAACCTAGTCCTCCCCCAGCTCTGATGACTTTTCTTTTTTTCAGTGGGTATTTACTTTTCCCCAGTCCAGGAATTTCTGAGTTCACTTGATATTTTTACCCTGCAGAACTTCTTTTGTGATTCTTTTAATGTTAACAAGGGGAAGTTGTACCTGCACTTGGCTTTGTTAGTTATTTTGAGTTGATGCCTTTCAGTTGTTAGCTTTGGGGAATTTGTATTCCCCTGCTTCATTAATTATTTCCCTCGCAGGTGAAGCAGGCATTTCTCTCATATTCTTGAAACCCAATTACATGACTGTATCTATTTCTCAGTATTCAGCAGATTCCAGCTCCCCTAAGGTGACTAAAAGCCGTAATTAAAGATAGCAAGTGAATTTTAATGTCAGGATTTTGCACATGATTGTGTAGCATCTCTGCGACAGACCAAACAGTGTAGCTGTTGTGGTGATTTACCATTGATCTGCGTGCTCTCAGCTCTCTTTTGTAACCAAGACGTATGGTAATCATTCCTACTGCTCCATTAAAAATCACTGTGCATTATGGAGTAGATGCCAAGCCTTGTCAGGTACAGTGCAGGTTTGATTAAATGAACAGTAACCTGGCCAAAACCAGAGATGTGGTTGGATCGAGCCAGGCACAACTGCACAGTGAATATGTCGTGACAGTGTAGCCATCCCCAAGGGAAAAATACAGATTATGGGAAAAAACCCTGCTGCTGCTGAACTCCTGTGGTCTCTCTGACTCTGACTGGGACAGGCTGAGAGCTGGACCACAGCCCAGCTCTACCCCTGGCCCATCCTGGAGGAATATAGGGGGCTGTGGAGGTCTTCAAGGGGTAAAATGGGCAGACTCTGGTCCCTGCCACTGAAACAGTTTTATTTAGCCATATTCAATCATACAGATCATGTCCTTTATTTACCTAGTTCTGCTTGCAAAGCAGGAACTGAAAATGTTTAAATATTTCAAATGATTTCTGTATTTTCTTTGGAACTGCTGCTAATCCCTGTAAGCTGTTATGATTCAGAATTTACTGGCATAGAGCCCTTCTCAGATAAGTACTAAATAATACACTTAGGAACATGATTCATTCATATGCTTTAGAAAAGAAACACTTAATTCAGCTCATATTCTTCCAGTTCACTCCCTGAACATGAAAGATTACAATTTTAATTGAGTTTAGAGATAACTCTATTTTGTTTGTGGCATTTGCTGTTGTACCCTTTTTCTTTTTCTTTTCCTTTTCCCTTTCTCTTCTCTCATTTCCCTCTGCCTCTGCCCTTGTCCCCTCCCCTTCCTTTTCCTCCTCCTCACATTCACACTTTTTTCAATTACCTATGTAACAGACACTCCCCTTCTATTTTTTGCAATTTGAAACTTCTTTCTAACAGAGGAAAAATATCTGATTTTATCGCAGGAAAAATATATAGAGCAGGGCAGTGTTACAGTTTATTCTTTTGAGATGTGGATTGAAAATGAAAAGCACAGTAATTGATTTTGCCACGTTCAGCATAGTACTTGAAAAATAACTGCCTGGTAATTCTGATCTGACCCAAAACCAAAATTACAAGTGACAGCTTAATATCCAGGGACTCTAGTCAGGTATATTCCTTACAAGAATTTCAAAGAGCTTTAAATTTGAAAGTCTCGGTCATTTGAAACCAAAAATGGGTTCTTATTGTTTCTTGCCCTGCTCCCCCCCGCCCCATGTTTCTTTCATTTCCCTCTTTCACTGCAACATTAGTACCACTACTACTGCTTCTCCAGCATAAAGTGAGCAGGTTTTCATGCCGAGGCTCACCAAGGTCAGTTCACTTGCATCCGTTCAAATTGCTGCATGGACTTCACAAGCTTAAAGGTAAGCACATCTGTAACTACATACCAAAGGGCTTACATGAGCATCAGTAAAAGGACTCCCAGACAACCTGTGTAAGTGGCTACCTAGAAGTTCATCTTTCAGAATAAATAAATGGCATATAGAATGACTCAGGCCTGTTTTCACCCTACGCTTACTCCATAAAAATAAGAATTTATATATCCAATTTAGATTTTAAAAAGGAACTGGTTTTCGAAGAACATGGTCCTGGCACCTCTTGTTTTCCTTTCTGAATACAGGTATTGCCACACACTGAATACTTAGCTCTATCTCCAGCATCTTCTATGCCAGCAGCTTCAGAAGAAGTTGCAAAAGACTCTCTAACATCTGAGTCATTCATTTCACCCAGTGGAATACTTGTACCTGAATTCTCCTCCTAGGAAAAGCAAACCCTTCTCAGAATAAAGCTGAACTCCAGGTTTCAATTATACTACATGTCAGAGGGCGCCAGTGGTTAATGAGGCAAGACTTTGAAATGTTCTTCATTTTGTCTCCATATCTTTATTTTAAACATATTTCTTACCTTCCAGTAACACTAGGCTTTCTAGTGAAACAGAAAAAAGTATTATTATCTGTATGACTTACTACTTTATGAAACCTTACTATTTCCTCTATTCATCTCTTCTCTTGTGCAGCACAGCTCACTGAAATCTCTCACCTCTCTGCGCCTATTAACGTATTGATTTGTCATTGTGCTTCCCCTCTTTCCACTAGATAGCTTGAAGGATGGGTGATTAAAACTGAGCAATGTTCCAAAAGGATAATATGGGATATTTTGAGAATCTATTTTCTGCCATGCACTATGTTATAGCTGAGGTGTAACTCAGGGACTTTTCTCTAACTGGTTGTATTTCTGTATAGAAGACTGCAGTCTTGGAGTCCTGACAATTCCTTTCTGTGTGCATTAATTTACATTTAGCAACATGAACACTGAAACTGAACCCTCTCCCTGATTTTACCTTTAGGGTATAACCTAGATCTGCTCAGTTTTGGTATCTTTCAGTAATACTTGCCTGTTTGGCTGGAGGAAAGTTTCAGAAGCCACATACATCTATGCTTGCATGACTACTCATGGCCCTTATATAACCAGATACAGAATTCAAAGTCCTATGCTTTGGCTTTTTTGATCTTCATTTCAAGTACTTCAGCTTTTTAAAAATTATGACAAGTTTCAATTTTCAAGGGGTCCTGTGTAAACCAAAGAACAACATAAAATGTGAAGTAGATGCGACAGAATAATTTTGTGAAGATTCTGCCAAGCCACGGTCCTCTTTTTCTTACTAGATTTTGTAAAAGTCAGGTTTTATAGAACCAGCTTGTTTTCCCTCTTCTGTGTTGTTCTCTTGTTCCTTTAGTGATCTGTCTCCAGCAGGACAGTGCAGACAGTTTCCTTGTATGTGCCAAGGTTTAAACAAAACAAGTCAAAGATCCTGATGTGTCCTGAGGCCAATGACATGATGCTGTCCATGTCTTTGTGTCTCAGTTTTCTTCCTCACAGCACAAACTGGTGATACCCAAACTGCCATTTGAGAGCAGTGACAAGTGCAGCTGTCCCCAACACTGTCCCTGGGAAGTCTCTGGGGGCTGCCGGTTGGCAGGGGCCAGCACTGTGCCAGGGATGGTGCTAATAGACCATGTCTATAGTCAAGTCCCAGTGCTTCTGCCAGGGTCCCAGGCCTATCTCCTGGTATAAATGAAGCCCAAAGGAAAAGAAAACCATTGTATTGCTTTTATTCTTTTGAGTGAATTTGGAGAGGGGAGGGGAGGAAAGTGGAGGGGAAGTGGAGGGGAAGGGAAGGGAAGGGAAGGGAAGGGAAGGGAAGGGAAGGGAAGGGAAGGGAAGGGAAGGGAAGGGAAGGGAAGGGAAGGGAAGTCATTAGAGCAGATCCCTTTCTTCCTGAAATGCCAGATTAGGAAATAGGGCTGGAGTCTCTGATGCATGCAATTCACCCTTGAGGCAGAAAGAAACCTTTTTTTTGTATTCTGACTGTAGTTTCAGTTCCTGATTGGCCTTAACCCTTGATACAGCTTCCAGAAGCTGGGAAGCTGCTCTGCTTTCTGCTGCAAGCTGCCATGATAGCCCTGGGTCTGGTAGAGCAGCTCTGTCACACCTATATACCATAAGGGATTGTCCGTGAAGCAGAGAGTCCTTGGCTGCCCTTCTGGGTCACTGTTTCCCTGCTGTGTCTCAGTAGTGCAGGATAAGCAGAATGAGGGCAACAGGCTCAGCTGCTGGATTTCTTCTCATATGACAAAGTAAGGGGTGGATGGGGAGACTAGAGAGAGTTACTTTGTAAAATATCACTAACTCATTAAACTGCATCCCTAATAAAGAGCAAGACCTTTATATTAGCTAAACACTTTGCTTTGTGTGATATAAAGTATTGCTTACATTAAAAATTTATTTTATTCTGAAAGCTGCCAGCCACAGATTTTGAAATGTGGTCAGGGAATAACATCATTATCTTTTTTATGCAAGGGATGTAATGAGCAGTAATCAAAAGACTCCCTTCTTGCCCTAAAGATCAAGCTCCAGGAGCACATGAAAGTTAATTCCTTAGTCCCAGCAGCTTGAATCAGAATACCAGAGGTATGTACCTGAATTCTCGAAAATGAGGAGCTTCCAGGGGAGACTGTGGAGCTATTCTGAGTGAGGCAAGAGAAAAGTACTAAGCACAGGAGCAAACCCCAGGATATCCCTCCTCTCTAGAGTTCGTGCGTGCACTTCCCTCTAAAAAACAGCCACATGGTGAGGGTATACATGACCAAGCTTTACTCTTTCACAAGGCAATGGCAGCAGTAGCTAGCACTTGCTTAAAAAGGAGATACGAGAGATTCAGACATTAAGGCAGGTGTCCTGACTGTGGTCGTAAGCTCTTCTGAGTGCAGAATAACAGTGGGAGCTGTGCTGCTGTGTGACCTTGCCACCAGAAGGAGAATCCAGGTGGCTGGAGGTATCACTTAGTGCTGTCTCTGAGCTGCTGCAGAGCAGAAGGTGGAGGTGCCCACACTTACGCTTGAAAAATATTGCAATACAAATGCAGGCACTGTAGGTGTTTAGGCATCTCCCAGGCTGTGTAATTGCTACCAACATCAGCTTTTTGGATTGCTTTATTGAACATAGACACTTACGTTCTACCTAAGTAAAGTTCTTTTTTAGTCTTTGTTTGCTCTTGCCCAAAATTAATTAACTTGCAGCTCCACAGGGTTTGATTTTTCTAATCTAGCTATGCTTAATCGTTGATGTAAAACAAGGTTTTCTTTCTAATGCCTCCTTATTTCTTGCTTTCTAAGTGTGTGCCTGAATTCTCTGCATCTATTTATAAGGGCTTCCCCGCTTCCAGGAGTGTTTAATCAAAGAGAAGGCTATCAGCAGGTGGTTAGCATCAAATGTCAGCAACTACTTCTTTTCTGACATCTATTGGAAAAAATGTTTCATTACCATGCAAATGATGTTAGTCCTCCTTTCCAAGATTCATTGTCACATGGTGTAACATATGGTACACAGAATTGTGCTCCCAAGATTCATGTGGCAACTACATTTTGTAGCAGAGCAACAATTGTAAGAGCTAAGCCATCAGATTAGAGTCATCATTGTTTCCCAATGAGCTGGTGAATATTTCTCTATCTCATGGTGGAAAATCTAAGTTCGGAGGGGACTTGTTTCTGCTTCCTTTTAAACCCTTCCATTTTTCTTTAGCTTGTATCAGAAATATCATGGTGCCTCTCATAGCCTATGCCAAACAGAATGGCCCAGCAGATTTAATGGGTGCTATTGTCTTGAGTATGTCTGGGAAATTAATTACTCACTTAATACTTGGAGTCGCGAAGTTTTGAACTATAATACACAAAGAAAATACACAAAAAAAAAGCTGCTGACCTCTCCAGAATTTTTGAAGGTGCCAGTAATGGTAATGTAACATTTCCAAGGGCACTGAAACCCTGTAAACAGAATGGGTCAAACCTGTGAGGGGTTTGATTCATCATAGCACTGCAGTACAGTTCAGTGACTTCAGCAGGGCTTCAGGATGTGTTTAGAGTTGAGCATATGTTTGGGTGAATTCTTAATCTCAAGTGTGTGACCAAGTGCTGTGCTGACTCAGGGACGAGACATTCCTTACAGCTTGTTGTTTTCCACTTTGCCATCTGGGAAGAGGCAGCTTGACAGCACGTGGGCTGTGTGAGACATTATTGCGTTTCTGGAAGGTTATTAACAGCCTTGAAGTTTCCAGGTTCTCTGAATCAGGAATTTTTGTCTCTAATGATCTAACTGGGGTGGAACAACCTCACTGCAGTGTTTGAAAGCCAGTTGACCATGCCACAGCATTTGCTAGGTTATTGGTCAACCTATGCCTAATTGAAATAATCTCATGTTTTAGTGGAGCTACTAAAGATGCAGGTGGAAAACTTTATAGAACCTGCAGGTTTGGGGGCGTGAACTTGCCCCTTTTCAGATATTTAGGGAAGTCTCTTTAGCACCTGGACTACTGTAAGAACCCAAATTTGCAAACACTTCTATTTATAGAGTCATCTCTTCACTCACTTCATTTTCTGAGCTGGGGGAGCACATGAAATAAATATGGTGTTTTTCAGGCTTTTAAGACAGCTCACCCTTATCCTGCAGCCAGGCAGTGCAGAAGAGTGGGTAATACAGACCTGTTACTGCATTTGTGGGAGAAGTGCAAGATATCTGATCCTTCAATATTCTCCAAATGATTTTAACTTCTCAAAAATACTAGGAGTTCACCTGATAAATCTCCCATATCACTCCCCCATCTGGTAAACACACACCCCTCCTTCTCTAATCCAATACCCTTCCAGCCTGTCATGTAACGTTCTTGACCTAGAAGCCATTTCTGTACTATTGTGCTGCTTTGCATTTTTGATGAATGCTTACAGAAGAATAAGTGTTTATTGTAACAAAATGCATTTCATTTCTCTGTGGGAACTCTTTTTTTTTCTTTTCCAGTGACAAAATGTTCCCAGCCTTTGGATTTGGAGCAAGGATACCCCCAGAATACAAAGTAGGTGCATAAATGGTATTTTCTAGTTTCCTTGCTTTATGAGGCATAAAATAAGGGAGAAATGGTTCAGTGCAGGGGAGGGGCCTAGAGAGAGCAGCTCCTACTGCTTGTTTTCTTTCATTTGGCTTTCTTACCCAATGATACCTCATTGAAATCAGGAATCAAGGTGAAACTTAAAATAGTTATGTTACACCCAAAATATCTCATGGTATTGGCAAAGCTTTGTTGATGGATACCAGTCTGATAAGAGGAGAATTGACTTTTTGAACAACACTTGCTGACCATATTTTGAAGCTCTGCAAGGCCTGGTTTGACAGAACCCATTTTTGGAGGATTCAGCAAGTGGCTTCACAAGCAGCCTGGTATCCATACTTTATGATGAAAAGATTGAACATATTCCTGAGAATAAAGGCTTTAGAAGAGTTTTGTTCTGTGGCAAACTTCTGTGTCATGGTGGACATCTTCAATACCAGGAAGATAAATGTAAGATTATGAATCCGTGCTGGAGATAAGTGGTATTTATAAACAAAAGAAAATGAGTGATCCACAGTGAGTGATAGTGCAACTGCAAGCATAAACATGCAGTCTGGTAGGGCTGGAGTGGAGACGGTGAAGTAAAAGAAGGAGTGTCCAACAGAGAAAGGCCTAAGAAGAAAAAGGCAGAAGTTCAAATCCCGTGTTGCACATGCAGAGGAGTGAACAGAAGAGTAGTTCTGCACAAAAAAAAGTAACAAAAAACTAGCTGGGGATTCTGCAACTCAGACACTATCTGGAAAAGAACAGCATTAGACTTCTGATTGCGCAGGCTTCATCCAGTGTCCCTGTGTCCCCTGCTCTGGGTTGTGTCTCTCAGGTGTGGCTGGGGTAGGGAGATGAACACTGGCCAGGTGAGCATTTCTGTGCAGAGAGAGATCATGTGTCATTCAGCATGGCATAAGAATAACAGTTGTGATGCACAGCAAATTTGTTTGTCTTGCAAACAAGTGTCTAAGTCAACGTATGTCTAACAATATTTTCTTCTAAGCTAAAAAGCACTGTTAGGAAAATGTGTGCCTGGCAACATATTTTGCAGTGCTCTGTTCCTGAAAAGTAACACCAGCACTAATGCTTTCTGAAATCAGAGACAGCTTCCAGAACTTTGATACAGACTATGATGGGGTAAATGCTCACAGAACATCCGTGGCTGTTGTAGGTCTGTTCCAACTGCAGCAGCTGACACCCATTTCTGCTACATAAGGGGGAGTGTTTTGGAGAATAAACATGAGCAGCCTCTACCACCAGACACATTAGCAAAATAAAGTAACTACTTCCCAAAATGTCCCTCCCTTTGCCACCAATATATGGGTCTCTTTCCATGGCTGTATAGCAGTCTTGGCTGGCTGGGTTGATCACAATCAGATTGCTCTTTCAAGCCCAGTACTGGCCATCATGGACAATGCCATGTACTATTGCAATTGTCCTGAACAAAAGTACCAGCCTGGTGGTGTACCGGGAGCTGGTTGTTCCATCATCTGTGAGGTGACCATCATTCCATGTGGGAAAACTTGCAATTCCTTCAGCTGCAGAGAGCCGTACTTACCTAAGGACTGCTTGAAGGAAGATGTTACTGTGCCAGCTGAAGTCTTGTCACTGATTTGCTGGCAATGGCAGTAGAGCTCAATTCACAGTACAAGACTGCTTCTATCTCAGCCAAAATTATCAGCTGGTGGTATTGATGCTTCAGGTCAGACAAGCATAGGGGCAACATACCAGTCTTGTTAGACCCCAGCAACAGAGTCTTCCCCTGATTGTGAGAGCAGATCTCAGGCATCAGCTGAAAAGCACTGGTCTTGCCAGAAGGTGATTCCAGGAAGACTTTGTAACCAGATGCTCTTGCAATCACCAACACCTCCTTTGGCAGAACTGGTGTTTGGATATTTTCCTGACAAGTACTCTTGAGCAAGTCAGAGGCTTACAATGAACTTAGTAGCCCAGACATGGGTGAAGGGTCTCGTCCGGTGGTGTGAGCTGCCCTGAAAAATCTGTATGTCACTAACATCTTAAATCAAGCAAATGGATGAATCAGGACCTTCAGATTTTGAGATGTTCAGGAAAAGTAAGGGTAAAGCTAAGAATATGGGGCTATTTTCTTGTAGATTGCATATGCGTGAGTAAACAAAACAAGTCCCAAAGTAAATGGAGATGCTAGTGAGAGCCAAAACATCTTTAATCTCCACTATGGAAAATTGTGACAGAAAATGACAAAGACAAAATAACATGACATCATCTTATGAATGTAATAAAACTTGGAAGAAGAACCACATCATAGGGGAACTAGCCCTTCTGTGCAACAGATGAGGACAAATAATTAGCTTGGTGTCTATCATGGGCACATCCAACTGAAACTAGATTAGGAATTAACTGTCATCTGTGCTTTTGTTCCCTGTGATCCTCTACACAGTCCATACAAGTATCTGTCTTCTTAAAATAAACTGTGTCAACACTTCTGACTCCGTGCTTGGCTTCGGCTGCACTTCTAAACTGAAAGGTATACTCTCTAGGACAGTGAAGAGTCAGCCACATCATAGTGCATTAATAAGTCAAGACCAATAAACCTGAAAATCCTTCAGTAATTTAGCCAATATTGGTATCATAAAGTTAATTTAAAGCCAACAATGATTAGTGTTTGATGTGGAACATAGCCAAGATGTGTAGGAAACAGTGAAGAAACCAATACAATTAAAATAACAAAGACTGTAGAAAAAAGTGCTCCCAATTTGTCTCCTTTAACTTCTTCTGCACAAAAATATGATAACACTATAGATACCACAGCAACGCTGCAGATCTTGTGCTATTCAGGTGTTCTTTTGATTCTTTCAGTCAAATGTATTGCAAGTCATACACGTATTTTATTAAAGGACAGCAGTGTCATAACTCTAATAATTCACATCTTCAAATTTAGGTTGAATCATTATAAGAACTGCTAAGTTCTGACCCTATCATGTGGATAAATCAGCTTTTCATTTTAATTTAGAGTGTCTGCTTTCAAGTCTTCAGTCCTAATGAGATGATCTAACCTACCCATAGCACATTGGTCTCTGCACACTAGCAGCTGCTCTCCTTATTTCTTCCAATAGACAACAAATCGCTAGGGCTGTGGAAGAAAGGGCTCCCACTGCCAAGGGTTTCTAAGTAACCATGAGAGCCTCCACATGGCTAACACAACATAGCTTCCTTGAAAATCTAAAGGAAAGCTGACCAATGTATGCATGGCAATAACACAGTGAGGGAAGGCCACAGGTAAGCAGCTTGATAAAAGCAGTAAGCAAACCAAGTGGATTCAGGTCTAATTTATGTCATGCTCAGTCACAAGCTTTCAAAAAATGAGACCTGTAACTCACTGTTCAGCATGAATCAATGGTAACAAGTCTCCACTCAATGATCAGTTGCTGTTTAGGACCCGCTGCTGCTTTCATGCTGGTCATAAGCTTTAAATTTTCTTGCCAAGATTTCCTGCCCATTTGTGTTGGTGTCAATCCAATGCCTTGGTTTCATACTGTCTTGAGGTCCTGCCAATAGCCTGGGATAGGTGCTGGAGGGCAGTGTCTCTCTATTTAGTGAGATTCCAGCATCCTCACATCTTTCTACATGCTACAAGGAAGGGTTTGCTGTGCCAGCTATGATTCCCCATGGAAAAATACACCCCCCATTTTACATCAGCACTTCAGATCAATGGCAGTATCTACCTCTGCAGGCTCTTCATCAACTTCTTGAGGGCAAACTCCTTTAAAAACATATTTTTATATATGCTTTCTACAGAATTTCCATTTAAAGAGCACACCACTATGGTACACTGACTATTTTACCTCATTTGAGCTCCAAATGGAACACTTCAGCTGTTAGCAGAAAACCAGAAGTTTCTTAGTGGCATAAGGAATCTGTGGGAGTGAAGGAAGCAAGACATGCCATACATAACTTTCCTTATCAGTCCAGAGATCTATA
This sequence comes from Nesoenas mayeri, assembly GCF_963082525.1. Lineage (NCBI taxonomy): Eukaryota > Metazoa > Chordata > Aves > Columbiformes > Columbidae > Nesoenas > Nesoenas mayeri. The sequence goes on from NC_137543.1 coordinate 118,565,284, forward strand.
GATCTTTCATCTAATATTCAGCAATGTGATCTTTTTTTCCCCAAGGCCTGACAAATACATAACCCTGCTCCTCGATCTTTACTTAGTTTTACTTAACTTTGACAGCAATATTGCCCCTTTCAGTTTCTAACACACGAAACTTGCAGAACATGCTGGTTATTCCACACCAGTGTCCCCAGCCCATCACCTTTTTTTGCAAAGAGAAGACGTGTCTGAGTAGTCTGTTGCAAAGTGAAGAGGTGGCAGATAATATGAACTTAGACACTGCTGCAAAAGATCACAGTGAAGAGGAGGAAAGAAAGCTGAACCACACACACAAATTTTTTAGCAGACAGACTCAAAGGAGCTGAAAAAAACACACAGCACCACAAAACTTACTGTTAAAATGAAAAGAAAGTTAGAATTGTGTCAGCCCCATGACAGGTGTGTTGACAATAATGAAGTGTTCTTTCCTAAAGAAGAATTGCAGGCTGACACCTGAACAGGTACAAAACAACTTGCAGTTTGTTTTCAGAGAGTCCTGGTTATTTCTGCATTTTTAATGAAAGCTTCGTTCAGTACTTGTGCTGGGAAGAGTTGCCGTAAAGAACCTCATTGCAGTTACAGAAACAGTCTGGCTTGTTGGACAGGTAAGGGACTTGAGCAGTGTTGTGGTCTTTGTGATTCCTGCACTTTCCAGGAGCTTGAGGACATAAATACATGCAAACTTGACAAAAAAGAACCAATAGAAGCATGTGTAATGGATGAAGGGAAAAAACAGAATTTGTCACTTTTTCTACACAAACTGGATTTAAACTTGGAAACTGGGCAGCATGCTTGAAAATCAAGTACAAGGGAAAATAAATGGCCAAACTTTGCCAAGCAGAAATGTCTACAATGATGTCTTAGCCAGAGGCACAAGCTGTCCAGCTCCCAAGCTATTTGATTAATGAGCATTCTGAAAATAATAGCTTCTGAGCAATGATTCTTCGAATTTGTAGTGTCTTAAGCTTTTCCAAAATATGCAGGCATTCCATATTTAATTTTCAGACTGGCAGTGGCTTAATAGCGTTCAATTTATTCACAGATACGTGCTCAACATTGTGCCCTTCAGTATTTACACTAGTATGCATCTATTGTTCATGGATTTTTTACAATCTCTGTTGAAATTAGTAAGAAAGTGTTCCTATACATGCCTGGGTTTGTCACATTGTTTGTCAAGTAAACCTAGTATCATCACCATGAGGGTTCTGGAAAGTTGGAGCTATTTGGGACAGGAAGGTTAATTTAAATTAGTTCAACAATCGAGAGAAGGTAAAAAAAGGATTACTAATTTCCAGAATTGTGGAATCCATATTCAGCATTTGCAAAATGAATGAAAAACGTTTTTTCTGAGTCAAAGTAGCTTTTTATTTATAAAATTGAAGTTCAGTTAGAATAAAAGGGGTTTAAAAATGCGAAAGCCAAAATATAACGTTTTGATGCAAGTTAAATAAAATGCCTTTGCATAGTCCGAAAGCTTTCCAGCAATTTGCTTTATGATTTTCTGGGGTTTTGTTATTTGTCAGAATCCAAAGTAGGGTTTTCATTTGTGTTTTGGGCTTTCTGAGTCCAGAAGACTTGGATCTTTTGGGGGTTTTTTTGAGAATTCTCAAAAGTGAACTGGCCATAAGCGTGTAGAAGTATGGACAACTGCCTTTCTGTGTGCAGGTGCTTGTCACTGTGTGTACAGGCAATGGAAGTGCTGTACAGTGGTAAACAAAATACTATAATCTGCCTTAGCAAAAATATTTTAGGCTGTTTATTTAGTTGATGTATCCTCAGAAATGCTGCTGTTCCAATCTACGTCATTGTGGATGGTGAAGCTACTTATTTTGCTTGTTAAAAACTTCCAAGAAATTACCTTTCCTGGTGCAGGAAGTTCCTGGACAGATGTGTTTTGATAATCCCACATCCATGATGGTATCAGCTAAATAGTTTATCTGGAGTCTTGCAGAGGGAAAAGATTAATACATGGCCGAGTGCAAGTAAACGCCTTTAGTTTGAGGCTTTGCATGATGTGCAGCAACTCAGGTAGTGCCAGGCTAATTACACTTAATCACCTCTGCACTCCAGAATTTTGCTCTCCTTTCCTTTTATGGGTTGATTTTATGGATTGATGTAAAGAGAAAGGAGGAGAGCTGAGCAGAGGGTCAGCTGCATATTCAAAACTTAATTCAGGGTCTGTGACACAATCACAGTTAGGTTAGGACATTCCTCATTGTGACTTCCATCCTAGACCATGGTCTGTAGTTCTTTGCAAAGCTCCCTGTGCCAGGCAGTAATGTAAAACAGTCATTCTGTGTTTGTGTGGCTTGACATAGTCCACAATTTCCTAACTGTGAGATTGACCCATCGTACAAACCACCCTAGTAGATTATGTAAACATGCTTGCTTCTGAACAGCCAAGTGTCTTGTTTCCCCTGAGGATTTCCCAGTCTTCAGCATCATAGATGTTCACACTTCTGCCTCCTTTTCCCCATTAGTTTATCGGTACTGGGAGTGCATGAGGGCTGTGTCAGTCAGTATCAGAAAGATGCCATTTAGTATGCCAGCTTTTGGTCTGCTGTCATCAGCATGGTCACAAAAGCCCTTACATGTTTAATTAAAATAAAAGGGGGGGTGGAGGGTGGGAGGAGGCTCATTGGCTTGTACTGTTTTGAAAATAAACACACTGAATGTTTGATCCAAACCACCTTTTGATATGGACGGGCTTTACATGGAGTCCTATCAGGTAGCAGCCCAGGTTCAGTAAGGCCTTCAGTACATGTCATGTGCCTGAAGTCTCTGCTGGTTTGGACCCCCTTGAGTTCAGCCACCACAGAGGAGACAACACAGGGCCAGGTTGAAGCACAGCTGGTTTACTCACCTGACGGGGGAATGAGTTCTGAGCTTTTGAAGAAACTCTGCTTTAAAAATATCTGTTGTTGGCTTGCCGCAGGTGATGATTTCCTGTTTGTGAACCATCACTGAGCTGCTCAAAGATCTTCTCTCCTTCACATTATACTTTAATCTTGTTTAAATTGTGATACATTGTTCAGAAAGCATAGGAAACAACCCAGTACTTCTACATTCATTGTGTTTCCTGTCGTGCCTTCAGGATAAATTTTAACACTGTTTCTGGTCAATCAGGATGACGATGTAGGAGGGCCAGTTGCTTTGAGAGAACAGAAGCCATTGTTCAGACAGTATTGGTTTTTTGATCGTTGCGCACTAGACTTGAGCTTTCCTTGTTGGCCTGAGCTGTTGTCTGTGTTTTTCTTAAAAAATGGCTTGGGTGCCCTAGCTCTGAACTAGAGAAATTGTTTGTATAGTGTGATCCTGAAAGAGGTATAGCAACAAAAGCATCCAGCCCATACTTGCATGTGCGTTTAAAATACTGTATTCACAGCTCTGGAAAAGAATTGTGATATTCCTTTTGCTATAATTTTAAATGGATTTGGAATAAAGAAATAAAATCACTGAAGAGGCACAGCATTGGAAGAATCAGCCTGTAATACATAAACATGCGTCTCCATCCTTTTTGCTGTTCAGATGCAGTTAATAGAAAACACAGCAAGCCTAAAGGAAGAAGAAAGGCTATTGAACAACAACAAAAAAATCAGTGAATGAAAACTCACATAACTGTTCTTGACAGCTGCAATTACCTTTGGCCTGCAGCTGGTCATGAGATTGGCAGATACCAGCTGGGCAAAGTGTGCCCAGAGACATACGGAGCAGCCAGACAGAAGGGCTCTGGAGCACCTCTGAAGTGTATCTGACAGCCCTGCTCTTCTGTGCCTGCTCAGCAACGAACATGGATCGTGACTTTGTGCATTATCTTCCGTGGCCAATTAGGACAGCCTGGATGGCCCGTGTAAAGCCATCTGTAAGAGGCAACTGATGGTTGGTGTAGACAGAGCGAACTCCTGGCTGGGCCAAGCTGGCTGCAGACTCTCCAGTGAGTTTTTGCTTCAGTTCTTTCCCATCATGTTTTAAGTCCTGCTTTATTTAACCTCTTAATAAGTAGCGGTAGGCATCACTGTGGTGAGCAAGGCCAGAATATGACATGAAAATTTGATTTCTTGCTGAGAAACTCGCTTCGGCAGTAATTAGCCAACTTATGCCACTTTGCCTTTACAGAAGCTTCTCTATAATCACATCTTTCATCTATGTGTATATTAGCCATAGACCAATTTCTGTGCTGTGTTATGAAGTCATCTAAACTAGCAAATATAACAGTGACATCCAATAAATAAATTTATTTCTGCAAATAATTCAAATTCCATTGTAGAGGGAGTAAACAGGTGGCTTTCCATATGACTAGAACTGTTGGCACTTCTGGAGGTCCTACAGAGGCCAGTAAAGTCTCAAAAATGTGTAATTTAAGTTAGGTATATAAATGCCTTCATGAATCTGGAATGAGCAATTTAATTTTAAATTATGCAAATCACCTGCTTAACTCTCAGCCGTATTAACTTTTTGCTAACCGAAATATATATCTATACGTTGAGCATTGCAAGACAAAAGTTGGTTTTCATTCAAGACAAGACAAACAGGAGAATTTAGAGGCTGAGCTTCAGAGCTGAAGCTATTAAAAGGAATCAAGCCTTATCAGTGATCAAAGAAAGGAGTAAAAAGGAATCTGGAACAAATGCAGGCAAGAACAAACCGTAAAACAGAAAGAGCATCTGAAGAAAGTTTCAGTTCCCAAGCAGGTTTATGCTGTGGATACAGATCTGTAAGTGACAGACAGATAGAGAAAGCCCAGAACCTGGGGCTTGCATTGCCCTGCGTTGTTTGGGCATACGGAAGTCTGGTTATTATTTTCCAAAGCCACTTGTTTGGTTAGTTGGTTGTGGTTTCTTTAATAACATCTAATTTGTATTTACAGTCACTTCTCCTAGAAAATACCTCTGTGGTATTTTATTACAGACAGATTGAGAGAGAGAAAGAAAAGGATAATCACTAAATTTGAGGAAAACAAGAGTCTTAGGTTTTTTCTTATTAGTTCCCACCTCCCCCCCCCCAGCCTAATCTAATTCTTTAACCAGCTTAGAATCGTTACATTTCATGCATTATTATTTAACAGTGGGTCTGGGTGACTGTCGTGATCTCACTGGAAAATAAATTATTTACCCAGTAATCCCCTGGCCTTCAGATGAGGAACTGTGCACCCCTGGGAATGCAGGACTCGGAGTCTGATCTTGTTTGTGCTTTCAGTGGGGTATCACAACCTGCTTTCTCTCTCCTGCCATCGGAGATGTTGAGCTGGGAAGAGCTGGCATTTACATCTCCTCAGCAATAGATATGTCTTCTGTGCCTGGCATTGATAGCCCAATCTTGACACCATATTTCTGTGATTTCTCATGTACTTGGGTGTTTTTATTTTGTGCTATTTTTTCTTGGGTTTGTTGTTGATTGACAATGTTTATTCGGGTTTTGTTACTTTGTTTCTGCAGGGAGTTCCAGCTGGGACTGTATTTCACACTTAATGGCTGAAAGCTTGAAAAATCTCTGGTTTAACACAGAAAGAATGTAAAGAGCATTTAACCACAAGTCCTCTTGGAATAATTTTTCTGACTACAGTCTTCTTCTCTTCTTTCCATTTATCTGCAGGTCTCTCATGATTTTGCAATCAATTTCAATGAAGACAACCCAGAATGTGCAGGTAACATATTAGGACAGACGGCTGTATTTTTGCTGTGTGCAAAATGTGCTTGCATTTTTAATTGTATCCCATGAGTATTATTCAAAGTGTTTTTTAAAGAAAGCAGCCACAATTTTCAAAACCCAGCAGACTCCGAGCCAGCAGGCTTAGCTTTGGAAATCATAGAAAGTGCCACACATTAATTTCCTGAAAAATAGGTCCCTTTGAAAGTGCAACATGTTGGACATTCAGCACTTTTACTCCCAAATCAGTAGCATTTCTGAAAACTAGAGCTGCATCTCACAGAATCACAGAATGTCAGGGATTGGAAGGGACCTCAAAAGATCATCCAGTCCAATCCCCCTGCCAGAGCAGGAACACCTGGATGAGGTTACACAAGAATGTGTCCAGACGGGTTTTGAATGTCTCCAGAGAAGGAGACTCCACAACCTCCCTGGGCAGCCTGTTCCAGTGCTCTGTCACCCTCACCGTGAAGAAGTTTCTTCTCATATATAGTCTCCTAGAGTCATTCCAGATCAACTACAGCAGCGTCCCAGGTTGTGCATTTAAGAATGGCAGGACATGCAAAAGCAGGCTGTGCACCTCTGTGATCAAAGATTCCCTCAGATTAGAGCCAGTTCTTTGGCCAGACCTACAGTAACAGCAGCCTGCTGCAAGACAGACCAGCGATGTCCAACACCAAGGTGTGAGGGCAGCAGCTGAGGACTGCTGTGGTAGAAGGAAGCATACTTTCCTGACAGTAAATACAGCAGGAGGTTGTTTTAACACTCCATAAAATATTTCTAGCAACATTCACTAATCCTTGGTAGTCAGGGGACAGATTCAAGTAGCAGGTCTTGCTGTATGTCTTGTATTTGTGAGGTCTGCAGTGATTGATTCTGTCTTGCTGGGATTTCCTGCCACAATTCGCACATTTTGTAACAGGTAAAAATAACAGGACAATAATCTCTAAACAGTCAACAAGTAATCCCAGACCAACACTTGTTTGAGAGTCTTGGTCAAATCATCATTGCGATCCAAAATCCACAGGTTGTTATTCTTCTTTATCTTTCTGCTACCTGAAACTGGTGTTTCAGAATACTTTTCCTGTTCAATTTCCTAGCTGCTGCATTCAGCCCTTCTCAGGCTTGTTAGTGGCTTTCAGGCACAGTCAGTGGAATATGTTCAGGATGACAATTAGGATGCCAAGAAACAAAGTGAGGAAAAGAAGAAAGGATAAACAATTCAAAGGAAAGAGACATTACAAGAATGCAGAGTTCATGCATCTTAAATGCAAGACCTCTGGTTTTGGTTCAGTGAGCATTCCTACTTTGCTGTTGCGCTTGGATTGCTGGACTGCCCCAGCTCCTGATGGTCATATGCTTGAAATGTAATTGGGCATAAGTCCTACAACTGCTTGATGTGTTCACACAGCTTTTCACATTGCTTTTAAGGAGTTAAGAGAAGCAGAAATTATGTGTATGCATCTAGATGTGCCTGTAAGCTTGTGTGCCAGCCTGAAGTTGAAATTTTAGGCCCACTGAGGCTGTGGGAATGAGGTGGCGAAGCAAATCTGACCTCAGAATTTTGCATGGACCATTGTATTTGAAAATCCATTAGCTTCTCTGCTTCTGAACAAAGACACATTGGCATCTGCACAGGACCTGATCTATTTAAAACAGCTCAGTTAACAATGGTCAGCATTAGGTGATAACATATTTATGCACATAATGTTCAAATACAGCTTTGTTTCCCAGTCTAAATGCAGGACATTTTAGACCTTCTGTGTACCTCAGAAAAAATCCCTAGCAGTCCATGCAAAAAACTTTTTTAATCCATCCCCCACCTTTGCTACCGTTTTTGAGTCCAAGGCTAATTCTTTTATCACACTGACATTGTTATATAATGATTTGTATTGATTGACTAGTACTTGAAAAGACTGACACATCTATATAGTGCCAGCAGCAGGTCAGAGGCTGAACAGACAAACCCTTTGCAAATAAAGAACTTATTATCCAGACCATACTATGTGTACAAAATAAAATGTAACAATGGCAATGAAAGCAGGTTAAAAAAAGTTTTTTTAAAAAAAATAAAAACAAAGGAAGAACCTGCTGTATGATCATTACTTTGGCTTATGTCACTTGATATTTGTTATGTAATTAAACTTTATTTGGTTCATTGCATAAGACTTGGTTATCTGATAGGTTAACTCATCACCTAAAAGGAGTTTTAGGTCTAAGAAGGCATAAAAAGGTGGTTGCAGCACAAAAGAAGGCCAGGGAAGCAATTTTGCAGTGTTCACACATGCATCTATGAGATACAAAAAGCACTTCTTTGTCCTAAATGATACCATTTAAAATAATATCCATCTGGATGAAAGCAAGAAAAGGAGACAGATCAGAAAACGTTGTTTAATCGTCTGCTGCAGCTTGCTCATCACCTGGCTGTCAAGGATGCTTGATTAGTTCCTACTGCCAGTTGTTCTGTGATGTTTTCTAGATGCTCTCACTGTATTAGGTGACACAGAGAGCAGTAACACCAGCGTGTAATGTGGAGAGAGGATGCAAGAGAGAGAGAGATGAAGTGTTTACTGACCACACTACTTTTCCTTTGCCATATTTAGCATACTTACCAGAAAACAAAGGAAAATTGCTGAAGAGTATCTTGCTTTAAACCAAGAAACAGAGGTTTTTATAAAAAAAGTATATGTTGGATTTGCTTTTCAGGGATGAAATCCCTTTCTTTGTGGAAGCAGTGAGCTTTTGCTGGCACAAGGTAGTGTGACATATCACTCTACATTGCATAAGGACTGTGTAGAGATATGAAGATCACTGGAATACGTAAAATACAGATATTCTCATCCTTCCTCCCTTATTGCCATTTCCATTGTGGAAAATTTTAGTATTTATAGCCTTATATTTCCTGTATTTGTAGTATTGTGTATTTATAATCTTATACTTAGTACTCAGTCTTCGTTGTCTGAGGAAGAAAGTAACAACCTCTAATCTGAATGAATGCTTCTATACATGCATGCATTTTCCATGCATCTTAAACCCATATATACATGCATACACTGTATTTCCTCAGAGCTATTGGAAGTAGATGCCAATTAAAAATGTAGAGTTGAATTGTGAAGAAAAATGCACATTGGCTCTCCCTAAAATAAAAGAAGTCCAAGAAAAGTAAGCTACAAAGTAAGCCACTCATGTATCCCGTTGGATTTGGATATATAAGGACAGTAGATATTTCTAAAAGATATTATCTGAAATAGTGAACAAGAAATTATGTTTCTATAACATATTTCTTTCTGAGATGAAAGCAACTTTCTGACATGAACCACGCTAAATCTGTGTGGAATGCAGGGAGTAAGGTTTATCTTGTAATATTTGAATGTATTAGAAAAAAACTAGTGTATCTTGTCATCATCTTAATGAAGATTTATGAGGCCTTCATGCCAGATCAGTAAGTATATGTAATGAAATCCTTAGCAGGTTTAAAATTGGGAGTTAACAAAAGGCCACTTTTGCAATACATAATTTAGTCACTGGAATTACCAAGGGAAATTTTGTAACATTCCTTTACATTTTAGTCAATCATAGCTCTAATTGGAGCATGTTCTTTTGCCTGTGAGTGCTGCAATGGAAAAATATGTAAGTAACTATCTGTAAATAGAGAAGACTGCATTCTCCACTATTTTTTTCACAGGAGGTTCAGGTGTATTGTTGTAAAGCAATTATAATTCCCTGTAATTTGGGAGTAAGGGGTCTGCACCCATGTATCCTGTAAACATGGTTGAGTAAAATCTCATGAGTCAGTCTCAGTGCAAACTGAAACTGGCTTAGGATCTTATTGAAGTAATTTCATTTTTCAGCATCCTTTACAAAGCTCTTCAGTCTATCACTTTCTTTCCAACTTTAGACCTCTAATCCTTCAGGTCTGGTAAGCTGGGAATTCTGAATGCAGAGGCTAACGTGCATCACTTCAAGAAATCCTTCTTCTCAATGACTGAAAACACCAATTTCTATTCTGTGGTCTGTCAAGTGTGTCAGCAGAAGTCTGTTCTCCCTGGTCTGGCTATATATCCTGAAATGAAGAAGCCAAAAATAGCTAGTTCTCCATCAAAACTTCTTGCTCATTTTTCTGTAGACTGCAAAGCATCCTGCTGTTTCTTCCAAGATTTCACAGTTTTTGGTCACAGGCAAATTCAACCTGTGAGCAATTATGCAAATTCACCCTGAAAAATTATTTTCTTAGCACAGGGGAGTCAGGTATTTGAAAAGATGTTTGAATTCTTTGACAGCTCCAGGCTGTAAGTACAAAGGGCAAATTTGTTGGTAGCTACCATGATAAACAGAAATAAATATTTATCTGAAGAGGAGGAGAGAGAAGTGTTAAAGTGTTTTTAATTTGTGTCTGCTCTTCTAGTATGAATCTTAGTTGGTGATCAGGAAGTGATCACTTACACCTTGACCTGAGAAGGATGGAAGCTATTGCATTGCAAGCTGATACTTGGAAAATAGACATTAAAAACTACTGGAAAGAAGAAGCATGGTATAATGGAATATGTATTATAAACTGGATTCCACACAGCTAGAGACAACTTCTCAGAAATTATCTGAAGTTGTTCGTCCTTTCTAATCATGTCATATTTTGAATTTATGCATTAAGACCCTGCCTTTTATTTACACTTTAAACAAGCATGATATTGGTGATGTGTTCCACATTTACTTGCCTTTTGTGTGGCTTTTCACGCCAGGAATACAGGGTGTTGTGGAGGCCTATCAGAGCTGCCTTCCCAAGCTGCAGCTGTACGGGCCCACAAACATCGCTCCCATCATCCAGAAGGTGGCAAAATCAGCATCTGAGGAGACCAACACCAAGGAGGCCTCGGTAAGGGCATAATGCTGTGGTTGGCTTTTCTCTTGTCTTATGATGGGTCTCTTGCAGGTTATCAGAAAAGACCTTTTCATGTATGTGGCTCATACCTTCACAGTTTTCACTATCTGCCTTCACAGAAGGCATCCTGAGTCCCTGTTCACTGGAGCAGTGTATCTAGCCTTGATAGTTTTGATACTCACAACTTTAAACTCTTCCTCTACTGTTCTGTTTCCTGCTTTTAGAGCTGTTCTACTGTAACACACCCAGTTCTTCACTGTGGAAACATAAATGGTGCCACTAAGGTTACGAAAATTTAGAGGCCAAGCCGTAAAAGTGTTCATCATGCAAGCAGATGAGTTCAAATCATTCCCTACACAGACTACCCAATTTCTCTCTTGCAGAGGCTGTACTAAAACTTTTTTGTTCAACTAGGGGATTTTTACAACCATTCATTTGAAAACTACAGTGATAGCATTTTCAATTTGCTGTTACTGATAGGGAGTATTGTATGCCTTACAGAAATCAGGAGACAAGTCTGTTAGCCCGCATCTGATACAAACCCCATGACAGATTATTGGCCTAAAAGGCTTAAGCATAGATGGTAACTTAAATGTGCATCTTTGAAATGAATTAAGCTTATTTTTATCCTGCCTGCCAGACAGAATGTGAGAAAGAAAGAATGAGAGAATTGGAGAAAGTATGTGAGTGAGTAGGTCTGCAACATTTACAAGAGCAGTGCTGTGGGAGTCAAGGATGTAAGAGAGGACTTGTATACTGCAGCAAGAAAAATGCCTGTGTATAGGAACAGAATAGAACTGTATGTTGTCATGCATCTCATCACCAGGTCTGGAGCTTTCACTGAGCTTTCCTCATGTGCTGAGCCTTTTTTAAAATCCTATTAAGGCAGCTGTTCCAAGACATTTCTGTTCATGAGTCTGGGGTTATGATTGTCACTCTGTTGCGATTTCCGGGATCTTGATACTATTTAGGGTGCCAGTCCTGAAACAGGGAATTGGTATGTTTGAATTTCCATACCCACCTAATCCTGAGATGGTTCACTCTGTTCCTAGTGCTGCCTCTGAACTAGTATGTCATATTGAATAAGCTACTTCATTCTTCTAAATCTAAGCTTCCCCTCTTTCTGTTTGGAAAACAAATTAATTTATAATACGAATCTCCAAGACAGAGTTTTCTCTCTGCATGTTTTGTTTTATTCATGGCAGGAGGTGATGAACAGAACTCTGTGTGAGTTTATATTGCTATGTATACATAAACTTTAATGATGTTTTGTGTGTTGGTATTGCTCATGCAGAGTGACCAAATTTTATGAGCTGTTCATTTTTCCTATTAATGCACATTGGTTAAATGACTCCAGCTGCCTCACAATTCATAGAGGATCCAAGTGAGAGTCACTCTTCCTCATTACCAAGCGAAGAAGTCATAGCTCATGATCCCAGTCCAGTGAGCTTTGGAGTTTTTGCAAAGATAACAAGCACGCAAAATTGCTTGTTCTCTGTTACAGAATGAGAAAAAGTCTCTTCAAGGCTCTGTATGAAGTGTTTGAAAATGGACATACTCCTCCCTGCAAATGCCCTTGCTCGCCCCAGGGACCCCATTACTCTGCAGAATGTAGTAGACCTGCCATGGCGTAGAGTTTCTCCCACAGGCACTAGTGGGTCACCCTCCAGTTTGCAGACGGCTGCACCCATCCCACTTGCCTGTTAGCAAAGCTCTTCTGCAAAGTGCTGTCATAACCTCCCTGACAGCTCTGCTACAGGCTTGTAACGCTTCAATACCCCATTCCTCCCGGCCTCCCACTGGTTCCCAAAGGGGAAAAAAATGTAATCGGAAACTGTCAGTAGAAGTGATTGTGCAGCAGATGGAAAATAGGGCTAGTGAGGATCTCAGGACTATTACAGACTTCCCAGACAAAGTCCTGAGTCTCCCAACCCTGGCAGCTAGAAACTCCCTTTTCTACACTGTGCATCCCTTAGCTCCCTCCAGCTCCTGAAAATTATCTGAACTAGAGCTAAACTACAGAGGAGGAAAAATTAGTAGCTGAGGAGGTTTGGATGGGAAACACAACCTTTGAGCAATTATAAAGGCTCTTTTATATTTAAAAAAGTCATGAATGAGTTATCAGAAACACTTTTATACCGGAAAAGAACAAGCAGCTTTGGAAGATTAACTAATGATATAATTTTTTGCTTCTTGTCCAACAACTTCAGCAATACTTCATCTTGCTGATTCTGACGGATGGCGTCATCACAGACATGGCTGACACCAGAGAGGCCATTGTCCATGCCTCTCACCTTCCCATGTCAGTCATCATCGTTGGGGTAGGGAACGCCGATTTTAGCGACATGCAGATGCTGGATGGCGATGACGGGATCCTGAGGTCTCCCAAGGGCGAGCCTGTGCTTCGAGACATTGTCCAGTTTGTGCCATTTAGGAACTTCAAACATGTAAGCTGACTTTTCCATCCATTCCACAGAAGGGTGAATGTCTATGACGTATGTATGTGAATGGTCCCTGGGGCTGGGCCTACCTTTTGAATGGGCATGAAGTGTGTAGTAAGGCCATGGCATTATTGTGTCAGAAATGGAGAAAAAGAAGGAATGCAGAATGAAATGTGCTCCATTAGTGAGATGGTGAGGGTGTGGAGGAAGAATCCATGTGCTTCTTGTGGTGCCAGTCCTTACTTCGGCTTCCTCCCTGATTTTAGTTTGGTTGCTCTCCCTGACTTGTGTTTCCTGGTGTCACTTTTTCATTCTCTTTGCATCTGTTCTCTTATGACTACTGTATTCTCCTTTCCGTCCCTTTCCACAGGCAGCTGAAATAGCTGTGGATTTGTATTCCCAGTGTTCCCCAGGAGGTTGTTTCCTTATTGAAATTTATATCCCTAAATTCTCAAAGGAAGGACTGTCCACCCACAGCATCCTGGTTGCCTGCAAACCCTTTCCCCAAATTCTGCACAAGAACACAACCAAGAAAATCATGTTACTAAGAGCTTCCATGCACCCTCAGCCAGCTGTTCCCATCTGAGCCCAGTGTGGTATAGGAGACACTCTGTAGGAGAGGAATGGACAAACCCAGCACTAAGTTGCCACATTTGAAATAATGCCTTGGCATTTTTCTCCTTGGTCTCCAGCCCTACATTGCAGCATCCATGCCAGGGACTTTTTCAGCAGCTGGGTGGAGACAGCGTTCACCCACAGAAGGAGCTTTCCCACACACAGCTGGGTTTTTCAGAGCCCTTTTCCTCCATGTAGAGGCAAGGAATGGCCATTGTGCTCCTCTGCAGTGCTGATCACATCTCTTTCCCTCTGTTTTTCCATATTTCTCTCCCTTCCTTATCCTCATTCCTTCTGTTACATTTAAGAGGTTCTCCAGACTGTGTTTTTTTCTCACCTCAGTGTCTAGGAAGGATATCCTTGGTATTTGATTTGAAAATTTCTTTACCTCACAGCGGAACTGACTCATTTTCCTCAAGTGATTGCCCTTTCCAATCTGCTCCCATATGCCAGTGATCCTTCGATCTGGATATGTCACACAGAAGTTTTCAACTCTGAGTTGGTTTTGCTCTGCATATGGATTTGCAGTACATACATTTCTTCAGTTTTTCTAGGCTTTTTGTTACTATGGGGCATTTTTTTTCTGTTTGCTGTTTCCAAAATACCTTCATTTTATTTTCCTCTTCTCAAGAGTTGTTATTTTTTGTCACTTCAAAACACAATTTTGCTGTATTTGTCTTAGATCTAGATGCACTTCCTACTCTCACAAATTCTACTGAGAAGAGAAACAAACTTGTTTCTCTTTACTCGCTACCTTTATGTAAAGAATGGATCCTCATAGGAGGTATAAGTCACATTGTGCTCTTAATTTGATGACACCATGCCAGATGGCTGCAGAGTTGCCACGCAATAGTAGATACATACATTTCTATGCTGACAGTGCCACTCAGTCACTTATCTGCTGGAAAAAAGTATGAGCACAACCTACTCATAGCTTGTGATTCTCCTTCATCAGAAAATCACAAGTGCATAGTTCTGCACTGTAGTCTATTGTAAAAGTGTTGAGAGGCAAGTTATTTATGGGCTAGTGCTAGACCTACTTTCAATTAGCTGAAAACATGTTTCTGCAAGAAACTGGCAAAGCCAGCTGCATTTGTTATTTTTAGTTTCATTTGGTGATTTTATGACAAAGTTGAAATTGTCTTTGATTGAATAGATTAACACTGACAGTTGCAGTTCTGGGCACTGAATATATTGTGTCTCTGGTGTTAACTTGTGAGTCTATGTGTGATTTTAATTGCTAGCATTGGTCAAATGACATGCATATATTTTTAGCTGGTTTAGATTAACTTCCGCAGTACTGGGAGAGGATAGTAATCTTAAAAAATATATTGCTCTTATTAAATAGTGATATTTTTCTCCCCCTTTCTCTCAGTAGCAGAGATAATACCGATATAAAGATGGATAATTATTTGCTATATCAGAAAAGTCAATATATCTTACACAACTTGATATTTAGTCTGTTTATTGTGATCTTTCAGCATTTCAACAAATGTCAGTGTAATGGATGAGTGCCTATAACAATAGCCACTTCTGGCTGAATTTCTTTACTGTCATATCCCAAATAATCTCTCTCTCTGAACAAAGTGACATTCACAACTATCTTGCTTACTTATCCTTAGCACAAACAAAAGACCATGCCTTTTGCAACAACTAGTGAAATAATTTTTCATGGGAGAAATGAGTGTGATGTCTTGATTCAAACCTATTTTTCCCCACAGAGAAATGTGGATTTAACACATTTGGGAGATTTCTGTCAGATCAGTTCTGATCAAACACAAGAATTATCATAAATCAGCATATTGCATTTGACAGCTTCAAGGAAAAGATGTATATAGTTAAAAATCACATCTTTTTTGTGAATGTACCTTGTGTTTAGTTTTGATATTTAGGTTGTTGAATGATTAACTAGGAAAGAAAAAAAAATTAAGGATCCTTTCAGAAAGACTACTAATCAGGTTGTATAAGGTTTATAGGTTTTTCTCATAAATCAAGTATTTATTTACACCTAAGTCCATATTACCTCTACTACTGATGGAAAGAGGGAAGAACATGTTATTTGTGAGCAATTATTTTGCGTTTTACTGGAACAGTAAAATAAAATTCATTTGGAGTCAACCCAAACAATATTTTTTTTTCATTACTTCAATTCTCAGGTCAGCCTGGAACTGAAAATCTCATCTCTACCCAAAGAGATCCAAAATAATCCAACCAAAAGCTTCCCCTGTGAGAAAATTGAAAAGAGGGAGAAGCAAGCTGTAAAAATAACCTATAGAGTGAATACCTTTTATTTTATAAGTTTGACTTTCAGAGAAGGTTCTGATCCTGCACAGCACTCATACAGGCATTTAAAACATTTCAATTAATTGCCATTATTCACATACCTAAAACCTACTCCCACTTCAGTGTTTTACTGGCTCAAGACCCAATGTAGACAGAAAGCTTTATTATAGGGGTTTAATCTCCTACATTATGTAGTGTTTCAGGAGTACTTCAGTAAAGCATCTTACCTTTTTGACTCTCTTTTTCAAGAATATCTTTGAAGTTTTTAAAATAACAACAATAATAATAATTGTACTGATTCTTGGAAAATCCAGAAGTTGCAGAGGCTTGATAAAATCCAGGTAAACATTACTGCTTTAAAACTGTCCCATTATTTAGTGTATGACACGTACAATTCACTACAGGGGAACATAACAAAGCGAAAATATTTTCCCTGAACCCAAGTGAATTTCTTCTCTCTATAATTATCACCACCCCAGCAATGTGAGTGTCCTTCACCTGAAACTGCAGAACAGTGTTGCTCACGATCTCTGAAATGTAGTTGAAGAAAATTACCTGTCTCAATCCACTTGCAGTCATATTTTAAGAGGTGAAATTCTTTGCCTTTAGGATGCATGATGTGTTTACTGTGCACAAATCTGATGGCACAGGTATAATAGATTGTATTCCACTCTGCATTGTATTTAATCATAAGGCTAACAACTGTGACTTAATAACACATATATCACCAAGTGAGTGTGGAAAGCACAGCTCTTAAGTACTGCAAGCAGCAATGTTTGGCATTATGCATTGTAATTAAAGATTAAGCATGGTGAAGTTATAGAACCGAATCAACAGTCATTTGTAATATACACCAATTATATTCACAGGGCACTATTTTCCTGCTGCTGGCTGATCTGATTGTTATGTATTAGCCATTGGTTGAGCACTATTCATCTTGAGGTGTTTATCGCTTGGATGGTCTTCAAGCATAGCAGTTTAACAGTGGAGAAGAAAACATTACAGTAAAACATTAATGTACCATCTGTGTTAAAAAGCCAGTGAAGGTAACCCTTACAGAGCACTGCTAAACTAGGGCTGGTTTTTAGCTCAGAATTTACTAATTCTTACTTATACAAATCATAGAATCATAGAACAGTTTGGGTTGGAAGGGACCTTTAAAGTTCATCTAGTCCAAATTCCTACAATGAGCAGAGACATCTTCAACTACATCAGGTTGCTCAGAGCCACATCCAGCCTGGCTTTGAATGTCTCCAGGACCAACAGACATCACCGGTATGATGAAACTCTAAAAAGCAACACTTGCCCATGTTCAGACTGAAGACAGCTACCCCAGGGCAACTGTGTGGAGCTACATGTAGCCTGTGAGCCTGTGGGCACAGTAAATGTGTTAGCTCAAACCTCACTGAAAAGCTTTTTACTTCACATGCATGCTGGGCGAGGAACATGTAGCTCTGTTGACTCCTCAAGTGGTGGTGATTCAGCCGCGCATCTGGCCCTGACAGAGTCTGTTCTGAAGGGCTGACCCAGCATTTGGGAGGAATGGATGTGGCATCAGAAAAGAGAAGTGGTGACAGGAGGATGATGCAGAGAGATGAGCGTTGGCCCAGTGTTCAGACTTGTGGACTACTACACCACCCCTCTAGGCAACCTCTTCCAGTGTTTCACCACCTTCATTGTAAAACTTCTCTGCTAATGTCCAGCCTGAATCTTCCCTCCTTTAGTTTAAAACCATTACTCCTTGTCTTATTGTAACCGGCCCTTCTGAAAAGTCTGTCCCCATCTTTCTTACAGGCCCCTTTTAAGTACTGAAAGGCCGCAATAAAGTCTCCCCAGAGCCTTCTCTTCTCCAGGCTGAACAACCCCAGCTCTCTCAGCCTGTCCTCAGAGGAGAGCTGTTCCAGCCATCGGATCATCTTGGTGGCCTCTGGCCCCTCTCCAACAGATCCATGTCTTTTCTGTACTGAGGGCTCCAGAGCTGGATGCAGGACTCCAGGTGGGGTCTCACCAGAACAGAGTAGAAGGGCAGAATCACCTCCCTCAACCTGCCTGTCACACTTCATGTGATGCAGCCCAAGATAGAATTGGCCTTCTTCGCTGCAAGTACACATTGCCAGCTCATGTCCAGTCTTTCATCCACCAGTACCCCCAAGTCCTTCTCCACAGGGCTGCTCTCAATCCTTTCATCCCCTAGCCTTTGTTGATACTGAGAGTTGCACTGACCCAGGTGCAGGACCTTGCACTTGGCTTTGTTGAACCTCATGAGGTTCTCATGGGCCCACTTCTCAAGCTTGTCCAGGTCCCTCTGGATGGCATCCCATCCCTCACACATGTCAACTGCACCACTCATCTTGGTGTCATCTGCAAACTTGGTGAGGGTGCACTCAATCCCACTGTCTGTGTCACTGATGATGTTAAACAGTGCTGATCCCAGTACAGGGTGCATTTTTAAAGATAGGGCAGAGTGAAGTTTCCTGATTGCTGTGGCGTGTGTGTGCAGCCATGGCCTCAGGAGTCTTTCCCCACATCCTGTTTTTACCCTTTATGTAGGTTTATATTTTTGGTAAGATGACACAGAGGCAGTCTAAGGTATATGTAGCTTTGGTACACTGGGAAAGAGATTAAAAACCACAGTAATTCTCAATAGCAATGCAGAAATTGGCCATTTGTCTGACTCCAAGGGGTATTTTCTGCTGATTTCAGTGAAAACGGGTTTAGGCAAGAATGGGGCAACTGTGGAAAATTATGCATTTCACTTTGAGGGATTAAAAGAAATGGGTTCTGTTACTGTGAAACACCTGAGAACAGTTGCTGTGCTGTCATAGTATGGGCTCTGCTTTGCCAGTTTGTTCATGCAGAACTGTTCCAGGCTTTTTTGCCTGCACAAATATTTTGATATAAATGTCACAGTAGAGAAATAGCAGTTCATTTTATTCATTACTAATCACATACATGACTCAAAATACAAAAACACAATAAATAGTTTTGTTTCTGGTTTTCCTAGTATTGTCTTTGTAGTATCGTAACTTTTGATACTGGAATTTATAGTAGCCCAGAGGTTTTCTGCAACCCTAGATTAGCTTGCCTATGAATAGTTCACAGAATCATCGAACCATTTACCATTTATTTACCATTTACCATTTATTTACATCCTATGTAAGCCTATTTTTAAGACTCTCGAAGTATAAGGACCCCGCCCCATGAAATACAGTACACCAATAAACAGCCAATACAACTACTTTCTGACATGGTAGTTGTGAAACCTCACTGACAATATAACAGACAATGAGGAGGGAACTGTTCATTAATGTGGGAAAAAGTACTTGGTGTGCAGAAGAAATGTGACCCAGTCACCGGTTGAGTACCCATGCATCTTCTGAGCTGCAATGCATGATCCGCGTTTATCTGTATCTGGAGATAAACACAAGTTTAAACTTCTCAAACTGACATTTAAGCATTTGCATTTTTACTTTATTTTTGTGGTGGGCTCAGAGGGCTCATGGTTGGGCAGCCTGGCTCCAAGGGGCTTGGAATCAGCTCTACCCAAATACCTAGAAACAAGGAAATCCAAAAAATGGAGCAAGAGGCTGCTATTGGGGTGCTTGGGAGAAACAGGAATTGGGTTTCCTCACTGCCAAATTCAGGGGCTGAGGAAAATCCCTGCAGCACATGCAGGTGACAGTTGCCCACAAAACATCCACAGACCCCACTGCTTAAAATGAAGCAGCAAGGGTGTGCTATGGGTAGAGGGCACGGTGTCTCACAGCACGTAGGGGCAGCCCTCCTCCTCACCTGGGGAGAGGGCCAGTGGCCATCTCTCTATCCATCTACATTTCAGGCTCATCAGTTCTTAAGTCTGATTGACACCCACCATTTATACATTGCAGAAAGAGCTTTAAAGCTTCCACAAAGCCTAGGACTGAAGCTTTCGCATGACCATGGTTTAATTCCAATGAAAACAAAATATTTTTTATTGAATTAAAATCTTCCCCTGCTATTAGAATACCATGCAAGCTCCTGAAAAGCAGAATGGTGATGAAGGCTTCTCTTTTACAGTGATGTCCATTCATGTTCAGCTCGAAGCTCTGCAGGGTTCCTCACTGAGTACTGATGAATGAATTCTTTGCAGCCCTTTTTATTTTGGTATTCTGCTCTCCCAGTGTGCGGGGAAGTTAAAATATCCCAAACAGAACTGAAAAACATGCAGACCACTTTTGGCTTTAGTGTACTGTCAGGCAGCTACAGCTGCCTGCCCAAACTCCCTCATCAAATGAGTTTCTAGAACTAGTGCCAGTCACTTTGAATCTTTTTTTGCCTTCCATTTCTGTACCATATTTCCCACCTTGACCTCATGGTACCAATACCTCTAAAACCCAGAGCACTTTTAGCAGAGAGACAGGTTAACACTTGTGTTTTCTACCATTTCCTGCAGGCATCCCCAGCTGCTCTAGCAAAAAGCGTTTTGGCTGAAGTTCCAAACCAAGTCGTGGACTATTACAATGGCAAAGGGATAAAACCAAAATGTATGTCAGAGTACGAGTCTTCCAGGACACTAGCTCCATGAACCCGCCTGCACTCTTTTACAAAATTAAAAAAAAGAAAAATGCTACTGTCTACAACTACTGTACTTAAAAATGAAACAAAAAAATAGCACGTTTTGGTGATTTTTAACTACAATAACCTTTTTTTTTTTTTGCATGTGTAGCCTGAAGGCTTAAATCTGTTAAGCGGTTGTATTGTTGAAAACTTTTTATGAGAAAAAAAATCCAGAAAAAAAAAAGTGAACTCTTTACATTACAGCATGTCGCCTTGAAATAAGAAGTTATCTGTATCTGTTTTTTATACAGGTTTGTTGAAATTTTGCTAAATTTCTTATCTTTACACTGTAAAGCATTTTGAAATATTTATTGAGGGTGGATAGCCAAAATGTCTTTGATTGAATCTGCTATGAACTGAGAGATTTTTCAAAATGGCAGATGCATGAACTGTATTTTGCATGTTTAAAATAAAAACAACACAGTTTTGCAGTTGTTGTCTTTATTTCTCTCTCTGCCACAAGCCTGCCTGCTTTCAACTTCCATATTCTAAGAAAAGGGGAATAAAGTGTTTCAAGAGATACCTGGCCCGAAGCATGGGCATTTCTAACATTAGCGCCTTATGACATGGGCATGCGAACATGCCCACTCAGGCTGTGGCCTGAGTAGCAATCTTTCAAAAGCCTGACACATCCAGCTGTTACGAAGGGCTCAGACTGTAGCTGTGAACAGATCTGGTTTGCAGGGCATGATGCATCAGGATTGCATGTCTTTAAAATATGCCCACTTGATCCAAACAATCTGGCTGCCGTTCGAACAGGTGGTATTTTGGCTACCCAAATCTATAATCTCTTATATTTGGGAATTCTCATTTTGTTTCATTTGTATTTTTTAATATCTCACACACCATATCCAAATTTTACATGGCCTGATTTTGTGACAACCAGTGATTTGTAATTTCACGCACACACAGATCACTTGTGTGTGCTAAAAAAACCTGAGTTTGTACCAAAAGAATATTCAAACCACCTTTTTTTTAAAGAGGACACACAAGAACAGATGGGCAGTGGATTGACCTTTCCCTTGAAATATTTATGTATATAAAAGAAGAAATTAGATCACTGTTATTCTTAGTGTTTGAATTTTGGCTTCTCCATTTGCTAAAAGACAATAGTGAAAACTGTGACTTTGTTAGAAGTTGAAGGTAAAATTCGACCCAAAATTATTTGTGTGAGATTGTCCAAAGGACATAGCTTTAGACAAGTTGTGCTCCCAATGAATTGAAAACATTCTTCTTGTTAGTTCCAGAAGAAGCTGTTTTGGGCCAGTGCTGAATATTTTGGAAAATCTCACCTGTGAGCAAGGGATTTTGTTTTTAGAAATATCTATTTCAAAATGAGTTTGCAGGTATTGTAGAACTCTAGCTCCCTGATTCTCCTTTAGAAGTAACTTCCATGGGACCAGCTTTGATTGATGATTTTGTACCATAAAATGAAGGCAATGGGGCAGCCAAGATGCATGGGGCTGTCTCCCCTGCACATTCAGTTCTGCTCCATCTATATCCTGCAGCACAATCGTTCACGCTTGCTAGCAGAGATTCCTTCAGCTGATCGGATATTGAACAGCAGCCAGTATTACTTGCTCATAGATATAAATTGTCTGAAGATATCCCGACTGATAGATCTCAAATCCACATTTCTGTCTAATGGCTGACTGTTCATTTTAGAGCTTAGCCCAGGGGGCTGTGGATATATTTCCTCTGGAAGCTACCATGATTTTCCCTTATATCTCATACACCACTCTGCCAACGTGTCTTAATTCTTATCTACAACATCTCTAGTTTCTTATTCCTATTCCCCCTTTTTTTTCTTCCCTTCCCTATTCTCAGAAGAAAGATTTTCTAGCTCTTAAAGCACATGACTGAAAAAACATGTCCTTTTGCTCCTCCAGTATCTTATTTTGTAACCTTGGGAAAGTAGTTTTAACATTTCTGTACCTCACATTCCTCATCTGTAAAATGAAGGTCACTGCTATGTATTAATAAATATCTCATAATGTTACTGGGGAATTTTAATATTTGAAAAGTGATTTGAGATCCTCAGAAGCATGATGGTGCTCTTGCCACGTAACGAGTGTTACTTCAATCTGGGGCATGGATTTGGGGATGTAATGTACATCTGAGGAGGGGGTTATGCCTTTTTGTTCTTATTTGCCAGAATGAAGGAAAGTAAAGGAAAGTTTTCAGCAAGAAAAATTAGGAATCAGATAAATGGTTCTTCTGGCACATCTTTGGCTAAACAGGTTTTTGAAGTGTTTATGCTTACACGGAATTGGGCAGTTACAGCTCTGCACTAGCAGAGGTGTTACAAGGTGCTTCCATAATGTAGCATCACATAAAATGCAGAGATCAACAGGTGGTTGTTAAATGGTTATTTTATGCTGAGCTATATGAATCATCGGTCATTTTCAGGTAGGTAGGTGGTCTGGATAAGTGTCTCAGGAAAATCACAGTTGCTGCAGATCTTTCTGTTTACTTCACACCATCCAGATTATAAATGTTGTCTACTTATGAAACAAATCACTAGCAGCGGTAATATAGATCAGCAATTCTCTAGCAGCCATCAAGGTATTTGAAAAGACACCTCCATGATATTGAAAAATCAATTGGAAATCTCCTTCAATCCCAGCACGTAAAACAAACACATAATAGTGTGGTGA
Source organism: Nesoenas mayeri (assembly GCF_963082525.1). Taxonomy (NCBI): domain Eukaryota; kingdom Metazoa; phylum Chordata; class Aves; order Columbiformes; family Columbidae; genus Nesoenas; species Nesoenas mayeri. The sequence continues at coordinate 118,588,422 of NC_137543.1, forward strand.
GCTGGTGTAGGAGAATGCACAGAAGACAAAACTAGCCATATGGTAAAGGCTTTCTAATGAAGCTTTTAATGTTATTTTCATTGCTCCAAGTTATGAGCGTTGTGCAGGGTAATATCATTACATATATGAATATATCTTTGAAATGGCATTTTTTATCCTGTTTTATCTGCTTAGGGTTTTTGAGAGGCTATTCTGCCTTTAGGCAGAACTGCCATCAATTTCTTTCTTTTAGATTTTTTTAATGCAAATTTATACTTCTATGGCCTTTTGAGGGATCATTTTAAATTCTGAAAACTCCTTTAAAATAAATTATATCTTGTACTTTTGAGGTAATTGATGATCTAAAATATCATCCCTGCATACTGCAATCCTGCCTTCCTTTTTACTGTCTCTCCAATCCAATTCAAAACCCAAAAGTCCCAGAACACTCCAAGATATTCATGATCCCTATTAGCCCAAAATACATGAATATCCATAATTCTTGAGCCAGATACTGATCTGAGTTACACTGTTACTTGTGTAAGGGAAACTAAGTCCACAATAGTAATTAAAAAAAACACTAATACACTGCTAATTGCTCATTACCCTACAGTGAATCTAGCTGTGTAAAGTTCTTACCAGGATAAGCAATATTGTGTTCTATGGCATTTGATGAAAGAGTCTGCAGTTATGAAGACAGAATTATAACTATAATAATAGTATCGCCTTAAAACATGTCTTTTCTTTTAGTCTCCAAATATCAAAGGTACATAACTGATGACAGCTAAAAGGTTTATGGTTTGATCCGTTAGAGAGCTGCTGGGTGTGATGAAGAACAGTGGTCCAAGCCAAAGCCTGCTGCAAGTTGCAGAGCTGGTATTCCAAAACGCACAGGTGGAAAGCCCCTGCTCTGAGCACGTTTGCATGACAGAGCCCTGCAGCTCTGCAACACTTGGCTGCATCCTCTGGGTTTACCCACACACCAAATACTGTGAGTTTAGTGAGCTTCATTACTGTATTGCGGTCTGATCTTCGATGACGACTAAAACTGAGCTGTGTCCTTCAGCTTGGCTCTCCAGCTGCACAAATGGGACAGAGCTGACTCCCAGAAAGAACCCAACTGGCTATTCAGATTGACCTTTCTCACTTGGGGTTGTGGGTCTTGCAGTCACACCTGCTATGTAAATCTAAAGCTATATCCAGAATGAAAGAGGTACTAGACAAACTCCCTTCAGTCCTATGGAGCATGGACATTTCAGGCAGAAAGCATCAGTACATTTACATTAACAGTTTTTGGAATGAGAAGGATGAGCTGGAGGACTCCTAGGATAAGTTTACACTTCTCAGGTTGTTTTCCCCCTTTATTTACAGGAAGTGGCATTTTGCCACAAGGAAAATACAGTTTATAGCACCATCCATCCTCCTTTATTCATAGGTCTTACTTGTACCTGCAGCCCTTTGCTGAGGAATTGTACTTTACTAGAGGCAATTTGAGCAATTAGGGAGCTAGATGAGTGATAATCAGCCCAGCTGCACATTTCTTTGCAACATTCACTGCATACCATCAGCTGGCGGCACCTGCAGCCCCTCTTTCTTGTTTTTCCAATCTCATAGAGTACTATCAGCAAGTTTGCTGATGGCGTGAAGCTGAGAGGAGTGGCTGACAGGCCAGAAGGCTGTGCTGCCATCCAGCGAGACCTGGACAGGCTGGAGAGTTGTGCGGGGAAAAATTTAATGAAATACAACAAGGGCAAGTGTAGAGTCTTACATCTGGGTAGGACCAACCCCAGGTTCCAGTATAAGTTGGGGAACAACCTGTTGGAGAGTAGCGTAGGGGAAAGGGACCCAGGTGTCCTGGTGGACAGCAGGATGACCATGAGCCAGCACTGTGCCCTTGTGGCCAAGAAGGCCAATGGCATCCTGGGGTGTATTAGAAGGGGAGTGGTTAGTGGGTCAAGAGAGGTCCTCCTTCCCCTCTACTCTGCCCTGGTGAGACCACATCTGGAATATTGTGTCCAGTTCTGGGCCCCTCAGTTCCAGAAGGACAGGGAACTGCTGGAGAAAGTCCAGCGCAGGGCAACAAAGGTGATCAAGGGAGTGGAGCATCTCCATTATGAGGAAAGGCTGAGGGAGCTGGGTCTCTTTAGCTTGGAGGAGACTGAGGGGTGACCTTATTCATGTTTATAAATATATAAAGGGTGAGTGTCATGAAGATGGAGCCAGGCTCTTCTCGGTGACAACCAGTGATAGGACAAGGGGTAATGGGTTCAAACTAGAACACAAAAGGTTCCACTTAAATTTGAGAAGAAACTTCTTCTCAGTGAGGGTGCCAGAGCACTGGAACAGGCTGCCCAGGGAGGTTGTGGAGTCTCCTACTCTGGAGACATTCAAAACCTGCCTGGACACATTCCTGTGTAACTTCATCTAGGTGTTCCTGCTCCAGTGGGGGGATTGGACTGGATGATCTTTTGGGATCCCTTCCAATCCCAAACATTCTGTGATTCCGTGATTGTGTGATTCATCACATAGCTGGGGAGATCCTCCAAACTGATCAGGTGAAATCTAGGAGACTTCTTTCTTGTGAAGGCTGCCAGTTCAAAAGCGGTGTTTCTGTTTCCTCATTCCTGCAATTCTGAGGACTACTCAAGGCAGGAGACTGGCAGGGAAGGTTATTTTGTAATGAGCACTGTGTCTTTCTCTTCCTTCTCACTAAAAAAGTGCTAGTCATTTCTCTTGCTGTGCAGAAAGCCCTTTACTGCTGTGTTCAGGAGGCACTTGAGTTCTTGTCCCACTGATTAGAGCAGGCAGTTTGCAATGTGATTGCATTCAGAATTGCAGCCATCTCACTACACACATTCCTCCCCAATTTGACAAAAATTCATGCCTCTTCAGCATCCTTAAAAGCTGCATGCACCAAAATAATGGTTTGATAGTGCATCATCATGTTAAAAAGGAGAAAAGAAGTACAGCATTGAAACTTTTCTCCCCAAAATGTGTGCACCCCCAACTATTACTTCCAAGTTACTGGTTTATGAAATCCTTCATCACCTCAGCTGTGCAGCATGCTAGATGAGAAAAGCAGCATCTTGCAGCAACAAAGGCAGCTAGCATCAAGAGAGCCCTTTTCTCTAGCTGGGAACATCCATCATGATTTGGCAAGTCACTTAATCTTGCTGTGTGCCTTGGTTCCACTTCTTCAAAATGGGGATAAATATAATTTTGCTGTTTCCTGGTGACTTTGGTAGGGTAAGCACCATTGTAGGTTTGTCACAGTACTTAGAAATTGGGAGGTATGACTTTTAACATTTTTAGATCCTTTCTGCCTCCTGGTGTGGAAGTCCCTGTCAGAGCAGGAGTATAAGCTACTGATGGACCCCACTTGAAAACATCTCTACATGAAATCTAGCAACACCCCTGTGGTGTTGTTGTTCTTGATGCCAGGGAAAGAACAAGAAGATGCAGCGGTCACTATAAGAGCAGAGATGACTAACCAGCTTCAGAGAAGGAATACCAGTTGCACTGTGAATTTGAGAGATACATTTCTGAACACACTGTGTTTTTACTTCTTTAAAAGACAAGAAGTAAACATGAGGACAAGGAGCACGTGTGAAAGCTGCTGGGAGTTTTCTGGATCACAGTTTTGGGTGTGACCACCAAAATTGTGCTCAGTTACCCACTTTGAGGTTCCTACAGCCTTTTTCAGATGTTGTTATCTGGCCAGAAGCCTCGAGTACAACAACCACACACAGTGGGGAAGAAAATGGAGCAGCGGGGCAAAGGGAAGGAGCCATAAGACTTCAGCTGGCCACGCTGAACAGCCTTTAAAAAAAATTCTGTTGAAACTAAAAGGGAATCTTCAGTTCTTATGCACTCACTATCCTGCCTAGTGTGCTCATTAATTCTGAATACTGACAAAAGCCAGATCTCACTGAAGCGAGAGAGTCAGAGGTACCAGCCCTGTGCCAGGCTGCCCTGAAATCTCCCTGGCTACTTTAATTTTACCAGTAACTTCACTGGCTACAATATGAAATACGCTTCTCAGCAATGTTGCCCTGCCACCTTTACATGGCCCCCGTCACCGGCAAGGAGCACCTGACGCAGTTCAGGCCCGTGCCCATCGCTGGTCTGATAACGCAGAGACACTTCTGTCCAAACCACCCCCTTGCCCGCGGCCTTCCCCCCATGGTCTACCCAACCAAAACCAGCACACAGCCAGTGGGGGCCAGGTTAAACCACAGGCCCCTGGGCCACTTTGGGCAACCGGAGGCAAGTCTGGCGCACTGAAATGAAGAAATAACAGCAGAGTCAATTACACTGCTAAGCGGCATTCTTTATTTTATCAGCCCTGGGGAGCACTGGGGATCATCCTCCATAAGCGCTCCAAAGACTGGATGCTCTTGCGTTGCTTATGTTCACAGGATTATTACATATGCATTACAGTTTTTGAAAATTTTGACCTACATCTACACTAATAAATAATTGATTATGTTAGTTATAATTGTTTAGTTTCTTACTCACAAGACGTCTATTGATTATTAGTTAAACATAAACTAAGCACTCTGCTTCCAAACAATGTATCACTCAATCTCCTTCTTGTCGTGCGGAAGGATCTAAACCGTGAAAAACATCCCCTCGTTTTGCAGGTGGTCAGAAAGCATTTAGCACGTCAATTGCTTAACGATGTGTACGTCGTTTATAACTTAATCACAGTATACATTAATTTAGCACGCACGACCGCGTCTTAGGGTGTGTTGGGGAGCTTAACTTAGGAGACAATCTCCTCCCCCCGCGCTGGGAGCAGGGGCCGGAACCTTCTTTCCGAGGCGGCACGGAAGGTTTTTAGCAGCGGAGCGGGCGGTGGCGCCGGAAGCCGGCGGCGGCGGCTCCGCCAAGGGTGGCGGCAATGGCGGGCTGGAGCCTGCTGGGCCGGCTTGGGGGGCGGCTGTGGGCCGCAGCTTCTGGCAGCAGGTAGCGGAAAGGCTGGGAGGGAACGGGGCTGCTTCGGAGGGCGGGAGAGGGGTGCGGGGCAGAGCCGGGGGCAGAGAGGGCCTGGCCCATGTCGCAGCCCCGGAGTGACGGGCGCCTCGGCCGCCCCTTCCCCTACGCGGCATGTGTGGCCTCAGCCGTTCGGAGAGGTCTCTGCGTGCAGCCTGTTTGCCCTTGCAAAGGCGGGGATGCCCCGGGTTAGTGCTGGGGCGCTCAAGCGTCAGATGCAGCCCCAGCCTGCGCGGGAGTTAGGGCAAGATGTGCGTATTTGCACCCAAAATATCTTCGTTTCATAGTGAGTGACGTGACCTGCTGTGTTTTGAGTCCCCGTGGGCCGCCCTTATAACTGGCCACCAGCATCCTCCAGCTGCGCTGTTCAGTACTCAGCTCCATTGTGCTTGCAGAGGATTAAGAAGCATTCAGGGTTTTTGTAGCACTCACAAAAGTTAAAGCAGTGTGGTTAAACTACTGTAGCTGTTGAGCAGTGAATGTAAGATCGGAGAGTTGTTTGGGCTGGAAGGGAGCTGGGGAGGTTTCTGTTCCAATCTCCTGCACACAGTGTGGCCAGCTCTGGGGTCAGACCAGGTTGTTCAGGGTTTGGTTTGGCCTTGAGAGCCTCCACGGACAGAGGCCGCACAGTCTTTCTGGGCCCCTGTTCCAGTGTTTGACTGTTCTCACGGTGAACGCTTTTTTTTTTCTTTATGACAAATCTGAACCCCTTTTTTCAGTTCATACTGATTCTGTCATTCTCCTGCCATTCACCTCAGTAAACATGGACTGGCTCTGTCTTCTCTGTAACATTCTCATAGGTATTGCAAAGCTGCTGTCAGGGCCCCCTAAGCCTCCTCTTCTCCAGACTAAACAAGCTCAGTTACCTCAAGCCTCTCACAGGGCAAGTCCTCCAGTCCCTGCCCATGTCTGTGCACCACTGCTGGACTCACTTGTTTATAAACATCCCTGTTGTGCTGGGGACCCAAAACTGGATTTAGTATTGCAGATATGGTCTATTCAGAGTGCTGAAGAGGGGATGATAACTGCTTCCCTTGTTTTCCTGACTATGCTGCTGTTGATACAGCCCAGGCTGCTGTTAGCCTTCACTGCTGCTGGGAGCCTGCTAGCTCTTTTTTTACCTTTTTGCGTCCCAGGTCCTTTGCCTATCTGGGGACCAGCTCTGCTGAAGTCACAGCCTGCAAGAGGTTATTCCATCCCAAGTGTGGGACTTTACGTTTCTTCTTTATGAATTTCATTAGGTTCCTTGTTGGCCTGTCCTTCTTATGGCAGAGGGATGCTCTTGACCATTGTTAACTCCTCCCTTCAGTTCAGTTTTATTTGCAAACTTGAGAAGGATGCACTTGTCCTCTCGTACAGGTCACTGATAAAGATGCTAAACAGAACAAGTCCCCAGATAGACTCTTGAGGAACTCTACTTGTAACGGGCGTTCTAGTAGAGTGAAAACCGTTAACTGTGACTCTTTTATCCTGATGATCCACCCAGGTTTTTGCCCATGTGATACCCCACCCATCCATGCCATAACATCCTAGCTTGGATAGAAGGATGCCGCTGGAGACTGTTGAAAGCCTTGCTAAAGTTAAGCAACACCCAATGCTGTTTCTTCATTCATGGATCTAGGGATCTAGCTTTTTTCTCACAGAAGGAGTGGCTGGTTGTCTTACTGTTACTTCCCCCACTTTGGTGTACTTTAGAATACTTTAAAAGTTAGATGAGAGCATAACAAACAATTAAGTGGTGTTGGTCAGGTGTGGCCAGTTTGTGTGATGATGGCTCAATAGCTTGCTAGTATAATTTCAGTCTTTGTTACTGTAATATGCACTGCTCCAGTTATGTAGTATATATTACATTATGAACATATGTGTTATGTGACATTATTTGAACTAATAAGACACTTAAAACTTTTTTCCATCACTGGAAAGGGGGCAGCTGGGCTTTGTAGTCAGGCATGTTAACAGTGCAACATGGTGGCACGAGCATCTTTCTGAAGAGAATGTCGAGTTCCTCAAGAAGATAACTGCAGAGGAATATAAAGCTCAGACAGCCAGCAAGCTGTGCCCTCTGAAAGATGAACCATGGCCGCTGAACGAGTGGAAACCAGGTGAGAAAGTATCTCTTCTGAAATACCAAACTCATGCTGAAATTATATGAAGAAAATTAACTCTACCCCAACCAAAACCAGCACACAGTAACATCAGGATTGTGTCTTGTAAAGGATTCTCTTTATTGCTTTTATTTCAATCCAACACATCTCCTAGTAAATAGGTAAATGTACACGAGCTCTGTAAAAAGCATTTAAAGTATTACATGTTAAGAACCTTGTAAAAACTTTTAGTCCAAATCAGCACTTGACCAGTCCTGCTGCTGTACAATGACAAGATAATAAACTAAGAATTAATAAAAAAAGACTCCCAAGAATATAAAGTATATGAACTTGAAAACGTTCTTATAAGTATTGCTGGGCTCTGAAGAAAAACTGTAGCATATAGTATATCCAGTTCTATTCGGTTATTCATAGAATCATAGAATTGTCTCAGGTTGGAAGTGACCCATGAGGATCATTCAGTCCGACTCCCTGCTCCTCATGGGACTACCTAAAACTAAGCCATATGACTAAGAGTGTTGTCCAGACGCTGCTTGAACTCTGACAGTCTTGGTGCTGTGACCACTTCCCTGGGGAGCCTGTTCCAGTGACCAACCACCCTCCCAGTGAAAAACCTTTTCGTTATGTCCAAAGCTGTACAGAGTAAAACACAACATGAAGGTTTCGAATCTTCAGAAGTGTCACCTAGTTTGACAGCAAACAACAGAATCTTCAAATCCATGACAAGATCCTCAGATGACAGTGGAAACTGAAACAAGGAGCATTTTTTTTAACTTTAAATCATTTATTGTTCATCTTTAAGTGAGCTGTTTTTCATGACATGAACTGTCAGAAGCCAGACATGACAGGCTGCCTTTGCTGTACAGTTGCAGTGACAAAAATATGCAGAGGTTGGGGGGGGGAACCTACTACAGTAAACTTTTAAATAGTTAGTTTGGCTCTAGTGAAACTAACTGCATGTGAGTTGTATTTTCTAAAAAAAAAAAAAAGGGTCTGAAGCATTGGTTGTTCTGAACTTAATGGGGAACCATGTTGCATGTTCCATCAAACACAGCTGGAACAAACAGAACTTTGCTACTGGAATTAAAAACAGTGGGCAGGTTATTCCCAGCCTACCCCCAGGTAGTCAGTGATGTTTTATCGCCTACTTCAACTCCTTAGGACAGATCATGACCGAGTTCATGGGACTTTACAGGTTATAAGATTTCAAATATTAAGTGTGGAGTTGCATCTGTGCTCTGTTTTGATTTACAGATTCCATCAGAGTTGGTGTTGTTGCAGTAAAACTGGGAATGATGCCAATATGGACCAAGTCAGGAAAAAAACACGCTGTGACTCTCCTTAAGGTGAAATAAATCATAACAAATTTAATCTTCTATACTGTATTCAGAATGTTAACCAGAAGATTTAGGCAAAAATGAAACTTATCACTTGTACAGAGTAGGAAATCCCGTAGTGAAAGGAAAGATTTCTTTCAGTCCTGTGTAATACACCATGCCTGTTCTCCATTTGTATCCAAAACTTTCTAGGAGTGGTGTGCCTTTTGCCACAGGTATTCAAGTGCTGCAGAACCATGGGTGATATTACCTAGGTGAGGAAAGATGGGAGGACAATAGAAAGTTCAGGTTCGCTACCCCACTTCATTTTTTTTCTGTTCTTGCCACCTGCAGGCACTTGTTTCAGCCTGGTTGCTGAGCATTGGTAGCCCTGTAGGTGCTGCTTTGTGTTCTCTGGCAGCCACTACTGTGACAAAGCTGTTCACTGACTTGTTGCTGCTGTATGATAGACCAGTCCTGTCAAGGACGTGAGGTTTACAGGGCAAAGGAACAGGAGTCTAAAATGTGGGCTCGTACTGTATGCTTTGCTGCTGCATACAGTGGAGATTTTGCAGACATTGCAGGCAAAATATGACTATAAAAGTTTATTTGATTTCTAGAGCATTTATGAAAATATAATTTGCACTCTACTAATAACTTTTTCATAATATAAGCCTTTAATTGATTGGAAAAAAAAGCCTATGGTAAAAAGGTAACACACTCCCCTACTTGTAGGCAGTATCTTCTGTTGTATAGATAAAAAGGAAAACAGAGACTGACTTTGTTTCACTTGTTTTGATAATTTCTTACAAGGGTCTCAAAGTGTACACATCTGCTTATACTCAAACACTATTTTTCTTAAGGTACAAGATTGCCATGTTTTAAGATACATTTCAAAGGAAGAATCAGGTGGAAAAACATCTAAACTACTTGTTGGAGGCAAAAATGGATCTCCTTTTTTTGTAAGTAAACCACTTTGGTTGTTTTTTGTTTTTTTTTTTTAGAATAGTTGTTTATGTTGTGATTACAGTACAGAAGTAGCATCGGTAGATGTCTCTAAAAGACTAATTGGCGGGTATGCATGCTTTCAAACTGATCTTTTATCGCATCCACCCTTACTTATCTCCTTAATGCTGGTGTTGATTCTTGGTTAAGAGAACTGTGAGAAAAACTTTTAGAAAGTTCTGCGTTTTTATTCTCTATCAAGGCTGTGGGCTTAGGAACTTGCTTTGATGTGCAGTGTCTCATACCATTTTATTAGCTTTAGTTGTAAATTTTCCACAGGTCTGTTGAGATTGTTTAATTTGCATACAGTTTTATTGATGAATAAGTTTAAGACTTAAATTTTCAGGAAGATAGCTTTATGATTATAACTCATCAACAGTGATATCAAAGCCACTCAGTTGTTTAGACACTGCAAATGCTTGATGTGGAATTCTCAGCCACCTTCAGTGGCGAAGGTTGTCTAACAGAGCTGTCATTCCTGAGAAGAAAAATTGAATTATAGATCAAGGCAGAAACAAAGCTTTCCTTCAGAGGATTGCAGTTTCTGTGATCCATTATTTCTATAAAATATCACTTTTCACTTTGTGCAGTATCCTGGCACTCATTTGTTTGATTTAGGCAAGTAAAAGAACCTAGGACTTGTGATTACTTAGCAGATAATCTGAGTTGGCAATTGTGTTTTTTTGAGGACATGTATTTCCCTTTGTCAAACAGAAGGTTGTCCCAGAGCGTCAAAATGAGTCTGTGTACTTGTTTTTACTTTAGTGGAGGTGAGGGAAGGAGAGCTTTTTTCATTTGATAAATTAATTGGCTTTTGTAGTATATTCTACTGATTTTGAACTGGCTTCTATTTTAAGGCATCTTTATTTTATTCAGTGGATTTATATCATGTTTCATCATCACTGCTTCTACTTTTCAGATATCATATCTTCTCACTCCAGGCCACTTCCACTTTCTAGGTGTGACATTTTTCCTGGAGAAGTTACACCTGTGTGTTTTCTTTCCTGTTACCTTGGTTTAAGACATACAAGAATCATGTCAATAATAACTTTCAAGTTGTTCTTTTCATAAAGATGATGTTAGCATTGATTTCGATATGTTGTCAGATTGAAAATGTGCAGGAAGAAAGGAGGAATACAGAAAATCTATATTTAAACAGCTCTTGTGAACTAAGAAAATTTCTTGAAAGCAGAACTACCTAAAAAGTCAACTCAATAATTTTTTAGTAGTTTGGCTTATATTAATTATTCTCTTCAACATAATTTGGTTGAACCTAGACTTATTTTAATGAAGAAATAGATTAATATCCATAGACAAATCTGTGGTGTGGACCTGGCCTGAGACCAAGCTCTGGACTGTTGTTGTCATCATTGTTATTATCGTCATTGTATAAAACTACATAATTTCTAAGACTCTGGCACAGAGATTCTGAACAATTTTACTCGTTAAGGTACTAACAAATTATGTCTTTCTGTGATTTAGCTTCAGGTTTGAATCATTGCTCTACTACCCTGTTTCCCCAAAAATAAGACAGGGTCTTATATTAATTTTTGCACCAAAACTTATTACTTTTTTACATGTATAGCTGCCTGGACACTATTTGTATTGACTTTTTCATGAACTGTAACTAGGGCTTATTTTTTTGGAGTAGGGCTTATTTTTTTGGAGTAGGGCTTATATTTCGAGCATCCTCAAAGATCCTGAAAAATCATGCTAGGGCTCATTGTCAGAGTAGGTCTTATCTTCAGAGAAACACAGCATGTTTCTTAGTCTTTTTATGTGTTTCTTTTCTCTCTGAAGTGACTGCATGTGAGAATTAAGAGAAAACTGAATGATACTGTATTGTATTAGCATAAGAAGTTTATCTGCTGTTAATTCTTCAGAAAAACATTTGTCTTCCTCAGATTCCTCCCAGCTACTGATTTTTAATGAATTCACTCTAATGATTCTCTCAGTAATTTTACCAACAAAGTGTTTCATGTATTTGAGTGTCAATTGCTTAAAAATGATAAGGGGTATTGTGTTTTTAGCAAGATTTTTTTTTTTCCTTTTTAGCTTGATGTATGTCAGTCTACTACAAGAGAACAGATTTGTCATGATTTTTAATGCAAAATTATTCTCAAAAGTACAATTCTGCCAGTGTTCTAACATTTTTTTTTTTTGTCAAAAATGCTTTTGTACTCTTCCCTTAGGTGAGGGTGTATCGATCATTTTCCTATAGTACTGGAAGATATTGTTTGTCTTTTAAAAATAAGAACATCTTGCGAATTCAGTCAGTGTTCTCTTCAGTGTTGCTTTTTAGGAAGGCTTTGTAAAGGCTGCAGTGTTCTGTTTGTAGAAATATATATCTCTCTGGCTTGACCGTTTGAAGAAACCTTGTTGTTGAAGTAGAACAGTGCAAGGCTATAGTAGGACTCTTGAGATGTGATTTTTACCCTTTGACTTTGCTTTTCTTCTGCTGTGGTAGTTCTTTCCAGAGCTCTCCTTGCTGTCATCTGAGGCACCGCTTTTACATAACAGTGGAAATAAAGGATTAATATGCAGGCATTTAATAGAAAGGGGATTTCTTTATTTTTAATTATTATGTATGGTACTACAGTTTAATGCAATTGTCCTCCATTTACTCCTCAAATTTTTGTGGTCTTGGGAGAGATTTTGTATTTAGTTGATGACTCTTTTTTGAAGGGTGTTTGAAGTGCAAAACACTCAAAAAAATCTTTTAATTCTCAAAGACTTTGTATCTACTCTGCCTCCTCAAATAAGCACCGATTCATAAATTTAAGTTCTGTTTTGTCTTTGTCAGGGATGCTTCATCATGTTTCTCCCTCATTTTTCACAAAACGTCTCATGACACTTTTTAAAGAGATTTTTTAAAATTGGAAGGGCAATATGTACATTTTCAAAATAAACTAAGTAACAATTATAAAGTTATTCGCATTATTTTATTTTAAAATACACAGAGTTATTTTTGAGAGAGAGCTGCACAGAACTTTTGAAAAGTGAACCTCAGAGATGTGACTATCCAAGTGTGACAGTATTGTCAGATGCTTAAATTGCTTTCTAGGAGAATTCATTTGAAGAAAAATCAGCTGCATTTCTTTTTTTTTCCTATGTCCACAGTTTTCCTGTATCGCTATTTCCATTGCTTGGTATCATTTCAGTGGTCAGCAGTTCTCTGAGTTGTCTTGTTTAAAACAGCTGAGAACAATTTTAAGTATTTTTAACTTTGTCAGACTCCTCTAAAAGAAGAGCCCTTCTTTAGTAAGTCAGCAGTAATTTATCACTGAGTGTATGTGATACATCTTAAAAATACATGAATCATAAAGTTGTTCTTTGTTTTTCCTTTTTTAGTCCAGAGACTCTAGATGCTTTTCTATGGGAAGTTAAGCATTTCTAGGAGTGTCTGCAAGACCAGGCTTTATTTCTATGGTTTTAATAGTTAAATAAATTGTATTCGTGATGATGTGGAACTAAGTCGTTAAAAGCTTTGAAACAGAGAAAATGCTTTTAAAGTACTACAAAACTCTTTAAAAGTCATGAAAAGTCATATTTTGTGTACATTCGAAGTGATTAGTTTCCATTTCTGATCTTAGAAATCTTCATGTATCTCTTGTTTATGTGTTGTAGCTGTAGTGTAACTAGTTGACAGAAAATAAAATGCGGACACTGGAGTTTTAAAGTAATTCTATATAGAGTTTAAATGCTTATTCTCAAGATAAAAGTGTAGGGTAATATATCTGTTTCTCTGAGTGGTGTTGACAATCTGTAATCACTTTCTGTGTGAGGTTGATCCTTGGGTATTTTAAGATCACTTCTTTTTTATGTCTGCTCTTTGTTCCAGAAATCAGAGGCTGCAATGGAAATTTTTAAAGAAGCTGGAGTCCCACCAAAGCAGAAAGTTACAACATTTAATGTAACAGATGATGCCATTATTAAACCAGGTGATCCTTTTGAGCTACTGAATATTGTATGCATAATCATTTGATGCCTGCCACTTCTTGTAGATCTAAACCAAGTTATGATGTGCATTTCATTTTTGTTCTATGTGAAAATTTTTGAATTCTTATTTCTTTATCATTGAGCACAAACTTTTTTGCCCAGGAAAAGCTAGAAAATGGACTTTACTTTCAAGATGATGAGAAGTAGGATTTTTTTCCTTAGTATGTTTCCATTCCTTAGAAAATAAGTCAATTCCAAGCCAGCTAATATAAAAAAAATAAGTGTCTAACCTTGACTCACTTGTTGGGAATAAATACAAATGTGTTTACTGGAAATTCTCCAATTATGAGGATGGCACCAAGAAGTTTGTCATAATGTTTCTCGGGAGCCTAAAATAGCAGTCTGAGGTTTATTTCTTCCTGCTGCATTCACAAGCAGGACTGATGCCTGTCATGTATGGTGTTTTTTCTGGCACCTTGCAAAGTAGAATGCATTAAAACATGTTATAACAAATGTTCTCACTAAAAGTCAGTGGTGGAAGTTTGGAGATTTAATGGGAAGTTTTGAAGTTTTATTAGCCAGTGTATTTAGGTTGCTTTTATTTTGTGCTTTTTGATAGTTACAGGTATTTTCCTGAGAGTTACGTAGAGTGGTAAATTCTAATGTATTACATCTTTATTTGCCATTAGAGAAGGCTTTTACAAGACCTTATTAAGACAGTGCGGTAACTGATAAAAATCGAACCTAGCATAAAATGGATGTCTGGACCAGTAAATGGAACTAAAAGCTTCAGATAAAGCAGAATGCCAGGTTTTCAATAAACTGATTTTGCAGTTTCTGTATTTTGTACATAACATCCTTCATGTACTTGGCTTTCTATCAGTTGCCTGCTGCTGACGGCATTGTACCTCAGGTGTGAATAGATTATTTCACAGAATCACAGAATGTCAGGGATTGGAAGGGACCTCAAAAATCATCTAGTCCAATCCCCCTGCCGGAGCAGGAACACCTAGATGAGGTTACACAGGAACGTGTCCAGGTGAATTTTTAATGTCTCCAGAGAAGGAGACTCCACAACCTCCCTGGGCAGCCTGTTCAGTGCTCTGTCACCCTCACTGAGAAGAAGTTTCTTCTCAAATTTAAATGGAACCTCTTGTGTTCCAGTTTGAGCCCAATACCCCTTGTCCTACCGTTGGTTGTCACTGAGGAGAGCCTGGCTCCATCCTCATGACACTCACCCTTTATATATTTGTGAACATTAATAAGGTCACCCCTCAGTCTCCTCCAAGCTAAAGAGTCCCAGCTCCCTCAGCCTTTCCTCATAAGGGAGAGGCTCCACTCACTTCATCATCTTTGTTGCTCTGCGCTGGACCCTCTCCAGCAGTTTCCTGTCCTTCTGGAACTGAGGGGCCCAGAACTGGGCACAATATTCCAGATGTGGTCTCACCAGGGCAGAGTAGAGGGGAAGGAGAACCTCTCTCGACCTACTAACCACCTCCCTTCTAATACACCCTAGGATGCCATTGACCTTCTTGGCCACAAGGACACAGTGCTGGCTCATGGTCATCCTGCTGTCCACCAGGACCCCCAGGTCCCTTTCCCCTACAATGCTCTCTAATATGTCATTCCCCATCTTAAGATAACATTAATTAATATAAGGATTTTTGTGCTTGAGTTTTAGGAGATGTTAGCGTAATTTCAGTTTGTGTTCATACTTACTTGAAAATGGCATGAAATTTGTGTGAACATGAAGCAGGTTTTTTGGTTTTTGTTTTTTTTTTTTAATTGACTGAAAACAGGCTTGAAACTTTGCTGAAGATGCAGCTGAGATGGAGCTGAGCAATGTGCTTAAGTAGTAACTACAAAGCATCTATTTTAGTCAGTGTGGTTTATAGAGAAGAACAAATAATATGTGAATAAACCCAAAGTTTTTCTTTCCTGTGACTGCCATTTACCCTGGATGGTAATGACTGGGGAGTTTTGAGGATTTCAACGCTTAGTTGAACATGATCTCTCCTTTTCTTTTGCAGGTACTCCTTTGTATGCTGCTCACTTCCGCCCAGGGCAGTTCGTGGATGTTACTGCAAAAACGTAGGTTGCTAATGATTTAACGTGTACAGTTCATCTTTCAAACAGACTGGTTGGATTTCCTCCCCCTCTATTTTGGCTTGAACTCATGGCTCACTAAAGCCGAAGTATAAGGGTAGTGGCAGAAAATAAAGTCCGTTCAGCCATTGGGTAAAAAAATATCAAATTGTTTTTCTTTGAGGCTTATTTTTTATTTTAACATGGTAGGTAAACAAATAATACTCTTAGGGCTGTGGTTCTGCCTGTCTTGTCTGTAGCACATTCATGATTAGCATGGAAGGGCTTGACAAAGAGCTTGAGAAAAGAGGTGCTCAAACTTAGTATGGGCAAAGAGGTCTGCAGTGTTGTATCTGTGGTATGTAGAAGTGGTGAATAAACGCTGAAAAGCATCAATTCCCAGACAGACTGTTTAATTTTGATGTGGTGTAGAGATGCGAAGAGAGATGTATCTTGTGGACCAAAAGAAAAGCAAAAAGATAGTGAAAATGTTTGGGCAGACAACGGAGCTGTCATATTCCATTTTTATTTTCTCTCATATTCCAGTTCATCTCCTTGCCAGCAATGGCTAATAATCTTTAATGTGGGAGGAATAATTTCCTCTCAGACCACTGAAATGCCAAATTAGAGCTCAAGTGGTAGAGCATGTCCAAAGAAAACTGGCATCTTGCCTCAAAGACCAGTCATGCCTCCTCTGCTGCATCCATGAGTTCTGCTACCCAAGAGAACTCCTATCTCCATGTTTCAGTGAAGTGTATTTTTGTCATGTTGTGATACCAAGACCATGTTTTGCATTTGATGTTTTATTTATTGTGTAATGGAGATAATACCCACATGGCCTTGTTGAAATATCATCCATTGTAATTGTCTCACATATGTGTAATACTTTTAAATATCTAATATTATTCACAGATCTTTGTATATATGGAGAAACTGATCATATCAGTAGAGCTGAGTAGTTGATTCTAATATAGCTACACCTGACTACACGCATGAGGGCACCTTATTCTGAACAGGCGGTAAAGAAGTTGACTGGAATTAGTATTTTTTTAATGTCAAACTTCTTATATAATACTTAGATCTGGTATGTTGTTCATTTTGCTTCTAAATTGCATTCAGGGAACAGCCTATAACAGACAATAACTTGTTTACAAAGCAAAGCACTGTGTCATTAGGAATACAGTCATTCCATGTAAATTAAATGTCACGCTTTGTTAAGGCAGAAAAGCTTTGTTTTTCTAGAATTATTTCAAGAACTAGAGAAGTGTTTTGACAGTGTAAGAGATACTGATAAGCAGCCACAGGATATTGATTTGTATCTTGCTACATGTATTTGAAATTACTAGCAAGCAAAAAATAGACCGGGTTCCTGGATATGTTTGGTGAACCCATCTTATCTTTTAATTCAGTATTTCTAATCTATTATCTCCAGATATTTGTCTGATCCCATTTCAGAAATTAGCTTTTTGTTCATACTGCTGACTTGGGTGGTGTATTACATGTAATCCCACTATACAGGTGCCTAATATAAAAGGAGAAGGAAAAATTCTTAAGCTAGAGAGAGAGAATTTTTTTATCATGGTTTTTCTGCCAATAGGATTATCTAATCATTCCAGTATTTCTGTATCTGTGGCTTTTAACCTTTTTCTGTGACTTACTTTCTGATTTCTACTTTTAATGTTGCTTTCTTTTTAATTTCTACTTTTGTAGAATGCTGCATTTATCACATTCTGTTAAATCTTGCGCAAGAATTTAATTATTTTAGTACATTTCAGTTTTTATTTGGGTCTTTATTCCATACAGTTTCATCCATTGTTGTTTAGTCTTATACTTGGGTGAGGTTAATCTGTCATTATTTTTCAGAATGCTGTATCCATCCTTCTTAGTTTACTGTACCTGTAAGTACAGATTTCACAAAAATATCCAAGAAGTGCTTGAGTGAAGGGCAAACAGAGTTATTTTGGGAATGATTATAGCATTGATCTATAGCATTTGGGCTGTGCCGAAGGTGAAAAATGAGAACGTACTTCGTATTGTACTTGTGTTCTGAATCCCCTCAAGAGGAGTCGTCTTCTCCCTACTGAAAAAAGGAGACTGGGGAGGTTTGGTCCACAGGCTGAAATGCGCCTTTGTACATTAGTCTCTGAAGTCCCATTTTCAGGAGTGATGTAAGCACTTGAAAGATTGTAAGCTGTAGGGGCATTTTGAAAAGGTACTTAAGGATTCAAACCATTATGGGCTTAAGAGAGAGCATTTCCTAATAACTTGTTATCACCACTAGTAAAGTTTTCAGAAATATTGTTACATGAACAGCTGTTTTACCTTCTTAAGATTGTCAGTAATTTTGTTTTACTGGAGAAAAGACTGAAGTGTGCAATGTTTGAAATCATATAGATGATAATAGCAGCATGGTTGTTAATAGCATGATTAGTTCTAATTATTCCTTTAAAAAGGAAAGGAAGAAAACTAATGTCACCTTAGTGAGAAGATAATAGAGTGGAATATAAAGGGTATTTTAATTTTTTACCAGCTTTTAATGAGTCAGGTGAGCAACGTATCTTTTTGGTGTGCTTTCTTCTGCCAAGACGTAAATAAAAAATACGCTGCTTAAAATTGACGAAGCTTTTCTCAGTTATTTTAACTCAGAAAAAGCCACTTGTGGTACATTTCAGAAGTCTTGGTTAGCATCTTAATTTGGTTACAAAAGTCTAGGGTACTTTTTTATGACTATCTGCTTCTAAACTTTCCTTGCAAATATTTTTGTGGAAATCTTTTGAAATGTTTTGATGCTTTTATACCTCTGAAGAAAAACACTTCCACAGAAATTAGAAGGTTCAGTTAAAGATGTATGCGGTTTGTTTATATTTGAAGTCTCGTAATTTGTTCAGCAGAGTATGAGTGGCTATTAGAGTGCTGTCAGTCGGCAGCACGTCTGCATGCTGTCAGTCTTCTTTAGTGCTGAATTTTTTCCTTAGGACTTATTTTCAGCAATTTAACAGCTCAGTCTTTTTAAGTTTTATAGCTGTCTTTAATGATGAGAGTTTTCCTTGGTGTTTCAGAGGTATGTTTCAAAAATATGTAAAGGCTTACTGCCCTTTTTGGAACAGTGGTAAAATTCAGAATCCCTGTGACCTGATGGTCTAGTTTAGCCCTGACATGCTTTGGGCTAAAATCCACAGCACTGTGCAGAAGCGCTTCTCTCACAGGCTGCGCTTCTGTGATCTCGTTAAGCTGATGTAGTCAAGACTGTTGCCCAAAGGGGAGGCGGTACTCACTCCCACAGGGTTCCCGTTCACCTTCTTTCACTAGTCCTGGTGTCCTGAGGTGCACAAAGGAAAAGATCAGTGTGAGGTATCCATATGCTTCTCTGGGTTCATTTTCAGCTGGATCAGTTGCACACTCCAGCTTGCCGATCAGCAAGCGAGCTGCTGCGCTAGTACCAACACATGGGGATGGGGAGAAGTGGCACTGTTCCTTAAGCCCAACACTGGATGGCAATTGAGTTGTATTATATTGCCGTTTTCTGCCACTTCATGACTTTAGAACATCTGAAACTTTGCCACTCCAAAGAAAAAGCCAGCAGTGGGTTTGTTTGAAATGTGTCAGAATTAAGTGGTGATTCTGATGTGTTTAGTTGTTTATTTAATTTTGCTAGGTTAACAGTGTCATCTGAGCCTGAAAGTATACTCCACAACATCTGAAATTATTTGACTAAGCAGTTGGAATCCTTTTCTTCTACAGCATCTAAATAAGTGTCTTTTAAATTAGGTTAGTTTGAGGAGTTAGCAGCAAACTAAATTGTTGCTTAATTAGACTGCTTTATTCCAGTAGCTTCCCAAATTAAAGTTGGCTCATTAGGTACTGACATTTTACTTGTATCAAACCTGGAAAATGAGGTTTTGTGCAAAATGAGGTGGTTGACCTGAACAGCTGCTTTCCTGCGGGTGAGACTAGAACAACCGTGTGTAATAAACTCTGCTTTTAATTCTACAGAAAGATTATTTTCCTTTCATTTAACATTTGCGTGTCTTAGTTTTGCATTTCATCATTGTGGGCTGTGATTCCTTTCTGGGGCTCAGGTAATTGTGCTTCAATTAAGCTAAGGAAAGTAAGTGAATTCCATGCATTGAAAAACACCTGGCATCTGTTCAGAAGTCAACAAGAACATATTCTTACAAATAACTGTTAAATTTTTGGCAGAATTGAAAAAGTTTAACAAAATTAAGCTATAAATCCTCCTCTGACTTTCCGTTGTATTTCTCGAACAGCATGCATCTTAAATTCTCTTCCGTCTTTATGTAAAACGAACATTAGTTTCAAAAACACTTCAAATTTCAAATGAATTGGAAGAAGGTAAAGTATTTGCATTAGAAATACAGATAAATTTTGAGTCATGGAAAATTTATTCGTAATATATACTTTTTGCACATGGTATAGAAATCTACCGCTTGTCTGAGAACAGATCATAGTCACATCATGTTGGACTTAGGTTGGAAAAAACACTGTTCTTCTAGAATGACTGAAGTATATTGACTGAGTTACTAAGTGCCTAGTTGAACAGTCCTCCTTTCTAAATTTGATTTAAACAGTTATTAGTATTTCCTTACTTTATTTTAAGCTTTGTTTGACTTATGTAATCCTGTAGGGTTTTTTTCTGGTTCCAGCATTATTTCAGATAGAGCATGAGTGTACAAAGAAATATATAGTGTCTGTGTAACTGTTTTTCATCCTGACATCTGTTTAAAGAACATTATTATACATTGTTTATTCTTTAAAAGAACTAAAACACCCTACAAAATTAAATAAAGCTATAACTTCTTATTTAGTTAATAAATGTTTTTATTTTCAATCATGATGGTGACTCAGTCATGTTGAATAGGAAAGTTTAAAAAGTCATGAGGTAAAGTATATTTGTAGGTAATTCAGAGACCTTCAGTCAGTTTTTCAGCAATAAAAAATGAAACCATTCTAAAAAATTATTGAGCTACTATAATGAAAGAACTGTGGTGCAAAGTAAAGTATTATATATTTTGAAATACTCTAATTTCATCATCGAGATATCTTTCCTTGGCTTTAGCCAGAATATTTCAGATGTTGGAGATTTGTTTTCATATTCCAGATCAAGAGATGCATGAGAATTTTCAGGTTCACCAAAGTGCTCTTTTTCAGTCTGGCCACATTCTATACGTTTCCTAAGGCTTCAGTATTGCAAACCCTGAGTCTTTTTTCACAGAAAACATGGGTGTAATTGGAAATACCAAGAAGCAGATGAGCAGCATAATTTAGTCTGTTGCAGAAATCATTAAACTCTAGCAACTCTACCTTGTGATATAATCACTTCTTTTTGAGTACATCTTATAGCATTTGATGAAGTAAATGTGGTGGTTTTTTTCCAAAATGCGTCTTTTACAAGTTTTAATTATTTCTTATATTTTATTAGAAAGTACAATTTACACTTTTCTAAAGTGTCCATGTCTAAAAATGAACAATCTGAAAGAAACATTGAAGTGATTTCATGACATCAGGGATTTATGCCTCTTGATTAAACTTGACAGTACTGTTTTCTTTTGAAATGGTAGCTTTTGATAGTTTTGTGGTTTTCTCTGAATTGCAAGTACGTTTCTGCAGCTAAAGAATTAATCATGCCCCCAATCTGCTTGCTCTGGTGCCTGCACAGCTGTTGTTGTGCAACCGACTTGCACTCGCTTTTGGAGAGTTTGCTAATTCCACCTTCCAGCTAGAGATGCCAGAAGTAGCCTAGTTGGTACAAATGCCAAGTAATAAATAGTTTCAAAGAAAAAAAAAAATAGCTTTTTGGCAGAACAGATATGAGTTTTCCTATAGCTTGGGTTTTGCAATGTATTTCAGCGTTATTAGTTCCCTAGCAGTCTGCAGATATAGAAAAAGACAAATTCTGAGCCTCTCTTAAAGCATAATTTTCAAAGCTTTTTTTTTAATAAATATCACTATTTATTACTGCAGGCTTTCAAAATAAGGTGCTTCATGAGAAACTGCTGTAACAAACCCTTGCATCCTTTAGAATTCTGTCTTGTGTTTCTGATCCCAGATAACCCTGGTCCTCCCTCCTGCTCCCAAAGGAACAGATCCCTTCTTTAATCATATTCTGGCATTTCCTTAGTTAATTGTAGGAAGGAATCAAAAAGACCGTGAGTACTTTCTAACCAATGATTTTTATTTCAAACAGTTGGGTCTCTTTCTTCTGTGCCCAATTTAACTGGCATTGACCACAAGGTTCAGAGCAGGGAAGGGGAGAAACAAGAGATGGACGTCGTGGTTGCGCAGCTCTTGTTTCCTTACGGTTCTGTGGCTTTAGGGAGTCTTTCCATTTGTGGCGGTTTGGGCACTTGCTTGACTTGCTCTAGGCAACTAGGCCAGCAATTAGAAGGCAATTATTCAAATAGAAGAGAAAGGAATCCTGGTTTTGTGAGTTTTGGTATTTTCCACATTTTATGTCATTTTTAATGGCATTGCTTTTCTGATTAGTGGAGCCAGCAAAATGTAGTCCATAGAGACAACCTGCCCTATATATGCTCATACCTGTTTTTATTTTCCCGTGTTTGGCTGCAAGGTTCTAATGCTTGAATAGGACCGTGATATTGCAAAGTGCATTAGTAGAGAAAAGATTTCTTTAAATTGGAAGAAAAGGATCATCTTGTTAAATAATTAAATAATCAGTGCAGCCATAAACCCTGCGGGCAGACTTTTCCTTTTGGAAACGGACAATGCTTTAATCGGCTGTTGTGCTGTCCTGAGGCAGTTTTTCCTGTTGAGTCTGTCCCTGCAGTAAACAGAAAACTCCAAAGCCAGTAATACTATAATGTGCCTCATTAAGAATCTGAATCTGAAAATATGTTTTGTTATTGTGTTTTAGGCTTTACTTGTCAGATGAGCACACATACAACTGTTTTCAAGAGATGAGTCTATTGTAGTTTAGGAAATAAATGTACCTTGGTTTGTTTGTATGCTAGTCTGAGCAGCCATCTCTTCCTCTCTTGATGCTATGACCTGTCATTAGTTTTTGGTATGTGTTATTAATACAGTTGCTTTTTATTAGATTTTGTTGCTGTTGTTGTTGTGTTTTGTTTGTTTGTCTGTTGTGGTGTCCACTTGTTGAAAACTTCATTATGGTACCATGTATTGAGGACCATCGCAGCAAGGAGCATTTTGGTCTTTGCCTGTTTGACTCTCATCTAGTGCTTCTTCTTCTGTAAAGCAACCTTTAAGTATTGGACTAGAATATGTTTATGATATAAAATACAGATGATGTATTTTTAAAATGTGCTTTCTCTCTGCTAAGGCTTTGCTAAAGATCATGAGTCTGACTGAAATTATTGGTTATTGCTAGTAACCTTAAGTTTGACTAACCCAGGTTTGTTTCTTAATTATTTTTCTTTTCAGAATTGGTAAAGGTTTTCAAGGTGTCATGAAAAGATGGGGATTTAAAGGCCAGCCTGCGAGCCACGGCCAGACGAAAACTCACAGACGTCCTGGAGCACTATCTACCAACGTGAGGATTCTTATTTCTTCTTATTTCCTCTTTAAACCTTCTTCAGTATTTTTAGAACTGCTTACTAAAAACGTTACCACCTACTCTGTGCGAGCAGAGAATCCCAGCTGTTTCAAAGGAAGTTCAGAAACCTGTATGATGAGCAATGCCGATAGTTGTTCTCTTATGCCTCAATTTATGAATATTCTATATTGCTGGTGAGTGAGCATATGTATTCTAGCTGAGCAAATTGTGGTATTTTTTAGTATAGCTGACAGAAAAAGTCTTAAAGCTTCAGAGAGAGCTTGAAGAATCTTTTATCAGAGCATTTACAGATCAGAAGGGATTTACTTGTTATTTTATACTGCAGATATAGTACTGTTCTGTGGAACCCTAGTTACTTTTATCACCTTGCCTGGCTTGTGTAGCTGCTTTATGAACTCTTTCATTCCCAAAATTGTTGGCTTCTTAGCATTTTTAGGCAAAGAGTAATAATTCAAGTTTCAAAATATGTATGAGTTTAAAAGCTCTTTGGAACGAATGCATTTAAAACTTTGTCCCTATAAGGATTGCACAACGATTAGTCTGAACTAACAGGGATTTTTGCAAATTAACTTCATTATATAGAATTAAGACCAGCTGACTCGCAGCACTGAACCTGAATTGTCTGCAATCTTCTCGGACAAATTAAAAGAAAAAATTGTAAAAAATAAGTAATACTTAAGAGAATAGTAAAAGCAAAAAGGCACCGGGCAACAAAGGTAGAGTAGTTGAGATTGTAAAAGCATACAGTACGGATTTATAGTCCTTTACTTTAACTGGAAAATGAATTCTACACCTGGCACTGTTTTCTCTGAAGACTGAAGAATGTAAATATTTGAAGATAAAACACTTTGTTTTAGCAGATGGTATTCATCATTAGAAAGTAACCTTCCTTTTCTTTAATTTAGAATTTCCTAAGCAGTAACAGTGCATATAATTTCACAAAGTCTATACAGTGGAAAATACTGTCGCTTATAGGTATGATGAAAAGGAAACAAAGTAAAAGAATGAAATGGGGTAAAACTGCCTTGATTTTTATTTTCCAGTCTACTGTTGACCACCTCAGATGTTTTAGTAATCCTCCAGAATCATGTCCCTAGAAGTTAATTGTAGTTGATTGCCTGAAATCATGACTTTCACATGAGTTATAAAAACCCCACATAAATAATGAATGAGAGTGGTGCAGGAAACTGAAACAAATCCCCAGATAATGCTATAGAACTGAAAATCATTGCACTCATTCCTGCCTTTTCTTTTCCACCTTTGCTCTCTAGGTTATACCCAGCCAAATAAAAAGCAGATACAGAAACTAAGCAATAGCAGGGGATGTAATGTATTTAAAATGCTGATCAATATTCAATATTTTCAACATTGAAACTACCAGCATATTTGCTTTCCTGCTCTTCTTGAGTTTGTAAGATGCACCTCTTGCAACTACATGAATTTTTTGCCTTGTTTTTATCTAGAAAGCTTCCAAAGTTTATCGTGGAAAGAAGATGCCTGGTAAAATGGGTAACATCTATAGGACATCCTTTGGATTAAAGGTGAGTTCTGAGTGTACTAGAATGTGTGTGAGGTGGTCGCATTCCAAAACGATGGACTTGGCCCTGTAGCCTTGTGGTGGTGAACTGTCATTTCTGTCAGAATCCAGCCAGGTGCATCTTGAAGTGAGCAACCTCTAGAGGCAAGAGCAGCGGATGTGTGCTCCTGTCTTCTGGTGGGTTACACATAGTTATCTGAACTCCCTTTGCGTATGTGCAGTCCCTTGGAACTGGGCTTTCAGGTGATACTTCTACATCTGATGTGTTTTTCACTGTGTCCCTTGATTTTTGCCTTTGAAGTGGGAAAACAATCAGGCTTTTGGTGACCTTCAGTTAATGTTTTTATGCCTATTCCAATTGTTCAAACTCAGCCCAAGTGTGAGTTGTTTGAAGTCCTAACTTTATCATGGTCCTTCACTTTCATGTGCAAATAGTTTCTGTCTAGGTTCTATGTGCACAGTTGTAGCAGTTCCTGGGCTATTACAGCTGCTCTTTCCTGTCTCTGAACACAACCTCTGCAGTTTGCACAAAAAAAACATATTAGCGTCTAGTTTGAAAGTAAAAAAGTGTGCTGCTGCTGCTCTCTGCTAACTAAAACTAATGATTTGTAACAGAAAATGTGAATGTTCAGTTGAGCACCTCCTGGAATGAAGAAATTAACAAATGATCACACTAACATTTTCCTGAGCATATTTGTTTTAATTTGTCAACAGCTATTGCTGTTAGAGGGAAAAGAAACTTGGGAGCTTCTGTTGGTGTTATGCTGAGTGAAAAACTGCTTTACCAAATACAGCCTGATCACAAACCCTTTAAAACTGTTTAATAGACTCCTGTATTAGAAAGCTGTGCACTCAGAGTAGCGTGTGACTGAATTTTGTGGCAACTTCAGGCCTGTGCAGAACATTCTTGTTCCCCAGAGTACTACCTCCTGTTAGTCAGTTTGCGCTTTGCTGGACTACTGTTTGTAGCACTGTGAATAGTGTCTAAAATGAGCTCAATGTCTGGGTTGTTTTTTTCTGTCTCCTAGGTGTGGAGGATCAACACAAAACATGACATTATTTACGTAAATGGATCTGTTCCAGGTCACACGAATTGTCTGGTGAAGGTACGTTTGCTGGTTTCAGCTTACTGGTATTGCTGACTCCTAAGGCCACACCAACTCTCTGCTTATAAAAGGAAAAACATTGGTAGAATACAGTCTTTTCTTCAGAGTCCCATCTTGTACTATTGAATCAAAGGGCAGTAGGATCAGTTCTGTAAAACAGAGTGATTAATAGGGGCAGTGGGTCACCACTTAACTCTAAATGGCTCATTCTTAGCTTTGCACTGGGCTTGCGCACCCACGTCGTCTACAATAAACCAATACAGTGACTGTAACCCTGTGGTAAATGTCTCAGGGCTAGGTCCTTCCCCTTTGAACACTAACCTGAGTCAACAGCATGATGGTGAGATTTCCAGAATATTATTTAAAGGCTGTATTCATGAACAGAAATACACAGCAGTCACTGCTTTAAAAGTTATTCAAAGCATTCCCACACACAGGAGATGTTACACTTACAAGGAGCAGCTGAGGTACAGGAGGAGACTGTTGGAGTTCACAATAATGATACAAGTTCCCTTTACAATCATTATAAATGTGTCAGTGTTATTCTCTGTGGTGTTCTACAGAATTAATTTCAAATGTTATGGACATTGTTTCAGGATTGTCCTGAAAAACAGAAACGTAAATAATCCACATCAAAGCAAGAAAAGTACTTTTAAGCATTATTTTTCAAAACAGGCTTTTCTAATTAGCTATATTCTACACATATGCAAGCACAAATTACTTGGAGGAAGTTGATTAATTTCTGACTTAATAGATTACAGGCTATCAAGCATCTTTATTATGAATGATTATGAGGATATTATTGTACATATACCATATATCTGAAATATAGTTGTAGGGACTGTATTGTGGGGATTGAAATGATCCAGTTCTTGAAAAGTTGCAGAGTTCAGAAATTTCAGCTGTTTTGAACTAGTTTATTTTGATCTTGTCATATTTTACTGTGGGCATCCATTTTCTGTTACGTGTTTCCTAGTTGTGGAGCAGAACTCCACAGTTACTAGGCATTAAGTAAGGCAATCCTAGCTTTCAAATAGGTGCTTTACACATAGAAAAATTAAGTTTGTTGTTGTGTGTCTCTCATTGGAAATAAGGCCTCTTTTAATGAGTGAGGTATCTCTAAACTGCTTTGGTTGTAATGTCCACCCCAAGGCTGGAGAATACGTTACACATTTCTCTCCCAAGATAGTGAAAATTAGTTAACAAATGTCCGGGAGAAGTATTTTTCAGAATAACTTCTGCAAAAATACTAGGAATTATATCAGGGACATAGAATTAAGAGTGTAGCTTGTCTCGCTTTTCATCCATATGTCAGTCTGAATGACCTTTTCTTCAACTGAGTTCTAAGTATTTTTTCTAATCCTGAGACATAAACCTGATTGCTGTGTGTTAGTTTGAGGTTTAATTAAGTGTGAATTTGTTACAGGATGTTAATTTTGAAGTATGTCATATGTATTTAAGCAACATAATGTAGCTGAAAAAATGAGTGACGTTCTATGCATAGACTTTATTCTTTGATCTTAATAGTACTCTTAAGCAAGAGCTAATGGTTGTGAAACATGGTGCATCTTGTTTTCCTGGTCCTGCTGTTAAATTCCACGCTTATATGGCTCAGTGGTAGCTGCATGTGCACATTTCAGATGTCTTATCTGCAAGGATACAACATTTTATAAAGCCATTGAGACTCCAAATACAGTACTTATTTCTACCAGCTCATAACTTTTATTCTAACTAGACTCAGTAAATTCATTTTCTGATTTCTGGTTTTAAGTGAGCTAAGAAAACAAACGTTGATTAAACACCTGTACTACGAAATGTTTTTAAAGTAAAACTGTACGTTTTAATACCAGACATTATATGTACACCATGAAGATGTAATTTAAACAAATCAATGTCTCTTTGCTAATCAGACACCACACACTTCTGCTTGGAGAACCTACTGGAAGCGTTACGTGCCTTCTCTCAGGATTGGGTCGCTTCCGCCTTTTTCTTCCACCTTCTCCTTTACTCAGCCATTACTCTTGCCTGTACTGAAAAGCACCCCCCTTACCACCATGGGTTTACTGGTTTTGTTCTGAAAGCAGTCCTGCTCTTAGCTTAAAAAGGCCCTTGAGGCAGCAGCACTGCCACAGTCAACAGCCTTGTTAGCAGGAGCCTGCTGGGCTGAGCCTGCCAAGCGTATGCAGTGAAAGAACCACAGTGACATCTGTGATGTGCAGAGGATAATGGGCTGTGATTGCCAGGGCAGTCTGCTGCGTAGCATTTAAGTGCTTGCCTTGTCCAGGGTGATTTCTCTTCAGTTCACTGGCCATGGATGATGGTTGGAACTTTATCCTAAGACCAAAAGTTAAAATGGCTCTGTTATGTTTTGTGATTTTTTTTTTTTTTCCCCAAGTAAACTTAATCTATTATTATTGACTGTGTGGTGGAAGGCACTTTTTTGACTGCTTTACTAAGTCCTGTACATGATGTCTACAAGATGTGGAATCTGTATCAAGTGTATTTGCAAGTTACCTATGTATGAAAATATTTCAACTCATAGCTACCTACAGTTTAGAAATCCACGTATCTTCAAGTATGCATTTTGACTTATGCATTTCAGAATTGCCGCTGGTTCCATTATTAGGAATGAGAGTTGAGGATCCATGGGAAGAAGGAGAGATTTCATCCCTTAGAGCTCTTTGATTAACATAATACAATATTTGAAAGATCGTGATGAAGTGCTCCATGCTCAGACTTCCATGGCTTTTTAGTAATAAATAATCATATTTGGAGATGAAGGCGCAGTAGTAGGTATTATTACCATTAGGAAATAGATTTTTTTTTTTAAAATTATTTCCACATACATATTTGGTGCTTGGAGGGAGCATGTAGGCAGCAGCAGTTCATTCCTGTTCTTTGAGCTGCTGAGTCCATTCTGTTTTTTTGTTTTGTTTTGTTTTCTTCCATAAGCCTTAGGAATTACATATATTAATTAAGAAGTCTTCCCTTATATTTTTAAATACAGTTCTGAAGAGTAGTGAAAGCTTTAATTATAAAAGCTTGCAAAGCAATACTACTTGGTATGTGTTCTAATTTCTGAGGTTTTTTTCTTCATTTAATCTTGCTGTGCTCATCTATGATATTTTTAGCTTGTGTCATGCTTTTCTTCCAGGGTGTTTTTTTGTTTGTGCATATATTTTGACATCCTGTACATTGTTGTAGATTTGTTTGGACCTGTAGCTGGGGAGAGAAATCATGGGATATTACTGTTCATTGCACTAAATATCTGCTTATAATTAAATAGGACTAATGTCTAAAGGATGTGGATCTGTCTTTGAGCTTAAAGAGTGGAATATTACATAAATACTTTTCTATTGTTGGCGTTCAGTGCCCACTCTGTGTTGCTTGGTAACCATTAAAACCACAGCGCACCTTGAAGCATATATTTATTTTGTATGTTTTGTATTTTTGGAAACTTAGTGCATCAGCACTGTATCCAGACTGAGATGAAGCACTTACATTTTTCAAGTTTTGTTTTCAGCAGAAAAAGTGCACAATAGTAGGACTGATGGATTCCTGGTTTAATTAGAAATCAGTTTTCATTTGACATTGCACACTGAAGCATGCAGGTAAATAACTGGCATAAGTAATGTTGCTAGCCAACTGGAAAATTAATCGAAAAAGCTTACTTTAGCATAAATTTCTTTCTCTATTACAAGGTCTTATAAGAAATTTTACAATTATGCAAGAATGTATGGACTTTTTTTGTTACAAGAGTAACATCATAAAGTAAGCACCTGTAAATTACTGTGTTGTGCCTATTGAAGTAACCTACCTCAGGTAATACCTGTTTCTCTTGGTGGATCTTTTTAGATAACACGGCCTGGAGTTGCTGACTGTGGTGTTGATCATCTAGAAAAAAAGCTAATTGTTTTTTCTTTTGTAAGCTTATGATTCTCAATTTCTGTCTCAAGTATATTATCAAAAAATTACCTTGTCTGTCATTCAGGAAGGAAGCACATGTGTCGTAGTTTAACCCAAGCTAGCAATAGAACCACGATAGCTGCTCACTCACCCGTTCCACGTCCCCACTTCCCGAGTAGGGGAGAGAATCGAAAGGGAAGGGAGACACTTGGATTGAGATAAACGCAGTTTAATAAAATAACAAAATAAGAAAGAACACGCAAGACAAAAAAATGCCTGAGAGTGAGCAAGAGTGAGGATGCCAGACAGAGAGACTAGAAGATCCCAACTCTCCTTAAATGTGAAGCATGATGCTAATGGGATGGAATACCCTTATTGATCAGTCTGGATGTCAGTCAAGCTCTGCCCCATCCATGCCCCCCTTCCTTGATCCCTCACACCTGTGGGCAAAGCGCTCAGAATGTCCTTGGCTCTCAGGCCAGAGCAATTAAAAGCATTAACTCTGTCCTGGGGTGTTATCTCTTGTTCTCAAGCTAAGTCCAAGTAGTGACCGTGCTAGCTATGAAAAAGAAAGGCTTCTAACTGCATGAAGAAAATTAACTCATTTTCAGTCAAACCAGCACAATAAGTCTAATTCCCTTGTAAAATATGTGCTTTGTAATGGAGGGGATACTGTACTATAGCATATTTATAATACAGAATGTTAGAGTTTATATTTTATAATGTTTTATACCTGCCCTAATTTTAAGCCACCTGATTTTCTTAGGACATTCAATGTTGATCACTTTGAATGTTACACGTGTTGTGGAAGCAGAAATTCTGGCAAATCTATGTAACCCATAGAAAAGTCTGTAGTAGTTTGCATGCTACTTATTTTGTATCCTCCTTGCCAGCATTGCTGTCTGTATTCCTAGCTGTTGATGCCAGAGTTGGGTGCTGAGCTCAAATTAGGGACATGCAGGAACAGTGTCAGGCCTCGATTTCTTTCGTGTTCCCTGTCCAGTACCTTCGGCACCATGGCAGAGTTGCATGGAGGGGTTTATTCTGGTTTTGGTTTTTGCTTTGGTGTGTTTTTTTAAAGACAAAATAAGGCAGAAATTGATATAATCTTGAATTCAGTTGTCTGTCTAGCTTCAAAAATAGCATAGAAGCTGAGCTAGGTAATTTATAATACCTGAGGGGATAATTTCTAACATTCTGTATATTTAAACACATTTTCCTATTTAACAAACAACTTGCATTCTTTGCTATGGTTGCTAACACAGCCTGAAGCCCTGTTAAACTGCAAATGTGAGTTGTGACTTAAGCATCAAGTTTTGATGCCTGTTTAAGACCATGTAAAGTGTTTAGTGCTGACGGATGTCTGAATTTGTATTTGTTTATACTACCTATTATGCTGTCAATATACGGGGCATGCATATATGTGGTTTATTAAGTGTCTGCAAAACTCTTTCTGGCTGTTTTAAAGATTTAATGGCAAAATCACAACCAGCTTTCTCTAGTATTTTTCCTTAATAAAAAACTTCACAGAGAATATACTGTAGTAAATATATATACAGCTATATATACTATCTACAGTATAGTCCACTATAATGTCTAGCAGTATTAATACAGTAGTTAAGCAAGCCAAGTGTTTATGTTATATTGAGTTATACAGTCAATGTTTCTATGGATTGTAATAACTAATTGGGCTCTCGGGCCAATCTCTTCTGTGGGTGAGAGCTAAATTCACAGGATTTTAGTGACATGGAGCATAAAACTTATTCTGATGTCATGGGGTTCCTCTTTTTTTTTCTTCTCTTTTTTGTCTTTTTTTTTTTAATGAGATCAGTGCCGTCCATTGCGATCACATTGGATTTATATTAACAGGAAACCTGCAGAAAAATACTTGTTTAAAGTTTAATGATGTCCAGGATTTTGAGTTGTAGACATTATTTTTTTCTAGGACCTAAAAGCAGTTAGGAGAGAAGTTTGTGTGTTAATTATTTGCACAGCCTTACTGTGAAAGATTACCAAAGCAACTGCTTATAATGCGGTTTCAGCATAGAATGTAAAAATTATTTCGTGAACCTCAAATGCATGGGAAGGAACAAAGTGAAATGTTGTTTGGTACGGTTTTCTATTCTTTTTTTCTTAGAATATCTCTTAGGTTGGAAGGGACCCATAAGGATCAAATTTTGGAGCCTTGGGTTTTCAGCTCTGAGGAATGAGGTGAAAGACATTTGGTGGCAGTTTTTTCCTTTATTAGTGATGCTCTCAGGAGGTTACTGGGAGAACAGGAAGGGCTGTGCTGGGTCACCGGTACTTCTTGTGTGTGTACCCTTTTATACACACTGCTGTGAACCATTATAATAACTGCAAAATTACTGTGCAGGAATCTGAAGTAATACATACAGAAAAACCTTTGGTATTCTGCATCCCTCGTGAATGTAAAGGAAATAAATCAGTAATTCCCTCGAGAAGACAGATGGAAAAAGAGCAGTAGCTTTCACCAGTCGAAATGTGTCAATTATACCAATCAAAAGAAAGAGCATTCAGAAGAAAATAATTTTAATGTCAGACGTGGCTTATGCTTCTGGGATCTGTCAAGCTGTTGAGGAGTTTGGAAGGGGCAAAATGAAACAGTATTGTACTCCTCTGAAAGCAACAATGGTCTATTGAAAATGTTTCATAAGAATCTACTTTACGAATTCTCCTTATCACACAAGAGGCAGTAGCTGCAAAATGCCACTTTTGACATCAATATGTAAAATGCAATGTTAAGGCTGAGCAGAAATCTTATAATTATTGAGATAAACTAATATAGGACAAAGATCAGGCTCTTGGATTTGCCTTCAGTTGAGAGCAGATGTCTTACTCATAAGTCTTGTGATAAGAAGCTGTTTTAAAAAAAAAAAGGAAAAATATTTCAATTCCTTTTGCTTTCAAGGTGTCCAAAACTGCCTGTAATGACAGCTTGTACGTAGCAGCACATGCTATTTCATTATGACAATAATCCAAAATAAGCAAAAAGTAGACATGAAAAACACATCAGTAAGATACATATGGAATAAATAAGTTATCAGAAATAGTTATTTATTCTCATCTTCATAATGTTACTGTAATTCCTGTAGAGCCCATGAGGTGTTTTACTGTTGACAAAGAAGGCTTATGATGTGTGATAGGATTAGGGGATAAAGGAGAAAGGGGCAAGGGAAATAATGGGCAACCAGTGAAGTTATTTAAACATGTTTTCATATAGAAAAAGAAACAACAGTTGATGTATTGAAAGGGAAGGATGACTTCTCAGCCCCTGCAATTCGGATGACACTGCTGAAGGCATCTGGCTGTGTTTGCTATGAGCACACTGTTGCTGTGAAGGTCTTTGGCCTTGGACCTCAGCCTGGGTTATTCCATGTAGATACCTGATGTAAACGGGTGTCTGCCTGGAGTACAGGTACTTCAGCAGTTGTGTGTGGCACTTCCCAAGTGAACAGAGAACACTTTTCATAGGGAGGTGTCTGAAAGAAGAGAAATTATCTACTCGAAAAGCTAAGTAGCCATCCTAACCAATATGACCTGTTGAGCCCTTCACCACCTCATGCTTAGCAAAAGGTTTGCTTTTGTATATCAAGCCTGCAGTTAGAAAACTGTTGGAGCTTCCTCAGGGAAAAAAACCCCACAGAAACAGTTTTTTCAGAAGCTGAAGTTGAAGTCAAATTTATTGTGCACTTATCTGCAGGAATCCTCATGGACTTTGGGAAAGGCTCAAGTAATAGCAGATATGAATCTGGTAAATATAGTGCTGTCAGAACAGAACTGTCAGTGGACTTAAAATGGTTTAATTTCTGGTGTAAATCACAATTGTCTTATGTGACAAGTTTGTCCAACCAAGTAAGAACAAGCCTCCTGTTCTTTAAAAGTATACTGAAAAAATAAGAGGAAGAGCTTATCTTCTATATACGAAAATTCTGTCTAATTTATTTTTCCTTTTTTTTTTTTTCTAATCCGGTTGAATATAGTGACTGAAAGGGATTATTACAACTCAGGAGGAAGATGATATATAACAATATAGAAATGAAGCATTTGATTTTAAGTGAAATTTCATGATTTGAGAATTTGTAGCTTTTTTTTTCTTGAGAGATACCAGCTTTCCATCTTCTACCGCAGCCAAACTGCTTTTTACTGATAATTCTAGCAACTAATTTTCTTCAGAGATTGGAGCTTCGAGGGCTAGATTATAAATCTTTCCCCATGTAAGAGAGGTCAGTAAAGCAAAGTAATTTCTCTGTGGTGCTCTGGTTCTTGGAAATTAACTTTCTTAAAGGGCTCATGTTTGCCAAACTTGAGCACTGATTCCTGGGTGAAGAATTCTGGATGCTTAACTCTGCAGTCACTAAATAGCTCTGCAGTAGCCAGAAGGACTGAATACAGCACATGCACATATCTTTGCAAAATTAGTTACCATAATTAGTTTGTATCGTATATACAAAAACATGTCTTGGTTGTTGAGGAGGTGATTATACTGCATAACATAACTTGATATGTCACGTAGGAAAGTACTATGGGATATAACCACAGTTTTTAAAAGCCCATATTTATACATATATTTTTAAAACATTTTAAAATTCTGAGCAATGAATTTGTGAGAATAAACTTTGATTTTTCTCACAGTGGTAATAAATTTATCACACAAGTGATAAATTATCCTTGGGTTGTTTTGGTTTGCTGGGTTTTTTTTTAAACTCCGTAATAACAGGTACAAAATGTTAAATTCAATAGCTGGGGTTGATGTTAAGAAACCTGAAGTTTATACCTGGAGTTCTTCAGATAAACAGGTGCAGTGTGAATACTGATGTTTGGTGGGTTTCTTTTCCTTATTCATGCAAGATGATTTCTTAAATTTTTAGTGTATCACTGTATAAAAGGCTTCTGTAACATGTATTAATCCCACCTTTCACCCTCCTGCTTTTTAGGTCAAAGACAGCAAATTGCCTACTTACAAGGACTGCAATAAAAACCCTCCATTCCCTACATTTTTTGCTGATGGAGATGAAAACCTACCAGAGGACCTGTACGATGAGGAGATTTTCCAGTTCACAGATCCATCTGTCACATATGCGTAATGTTCTTCACATCTCTGAAAACACACAATTCTGTTATTTTCACGAACTTTACAATGCTGTATAAAAAGTAAACCTGTGAATTGCAGCCTGGCCAACTGACGTGAATGTTTCAGATCTTGCCATTTTGGTCAGGTAATAAGATTTACCACTGCCAATTTCAAACCTGTATTTAAAGCAGCAGGTGAGTCTGAGGGGCAGGTTGTAAAGCACACCAAACAGTTTGTCTTAAGTGATCTTTTTTCCTCTGTTTCAGGCTGCAAAAACTTAGACAATTCTGAAAAACTGGGTTTTTTTTAAGATGGTTGCATTTAATTTTCTGAATGCTGCCAAATGCTGTTTCTTTGTTTTTGGAGGGTGTTCTGACCAACTCTGATCAGTCAAAAAGCTTTCAAATCTGCCTTGGCATCTGGGAGGATGGATAAATCAGATGTGAGTCCAACTTTGTGAAGAATAATCCAAAATAAAACAGGAAAATACATTGCTCTGTAGCAGCATGAGCTTGTTTTGTTCCTTATTTTCACCAGAGTTCTTTCTCCTTTTTCTTTAATGTCGTGTTGAGTTTTATGTAGCAGATACCAAACAAATTTTCTAGAGGAAAGATGATGCCAACCACTGTATGTCTCTTCACAGAGTTCTGACAGTGAGTACAGTGAGGGCATATTGGGGTGGGAAACATTTAGTAACAAAGCAGCACTGAGACTGCGGTGGCCACCTGCTTGTTGCCTTTGCTGGGAGCTTGTTCTGAACTTCCCAGAGGATCCCTTCCATGCTCTCTGGAGAAATATCTCTGCATCTACAGTTGTCTGTATTGGATTCTTAGGCTGTCACAGGAGAGCTGTCACAAAGAAAACCACCCACATGTGAAGGATTTGTCTTTATGATGATAATGCTTGTTTTACTTCTGCCCCACCTTTCAGTAATAGCTGGAATCAATACGCTCCTTTTATTTTTCATCTTACATGATTTACTATTTATAAGTCTGATCTTTTGAACGCTGTAAATCGTTTGACATACAGAAGCAAGTACCTGCATAACTGTCAGTGCCATCTGAGCGCTTACTTACAAGCCCTGCAGTAGTTCAAGAATTTGCACCATGTTACATTAATGTTATGGCAGTGCTGTCTACTCATCTTTGCAACTTCATTACAACACCAAATATCTGAAGTAAATATGAGATTTCTAAAGACCTTACTAATACTATCCGATTTAAAAGGTGATATCCTTGTCATTATGATGTCTCTCATTCACTCAAGATGTTTGAATTTGTTGTGATAGCTTGAAGAAACCACATGCCATCTTAAAGAGGCTGTGTATAGCTGCTACTGGCTTGCAGTAGACTGGGGAGAGGTACCTACAGTCCCTGCTATGGAAATGTGAACTGGTAAGTATCTACATTGTAAGGTATCTTCTTAGCTGGATTCAGTCAAATTAAAAATGCGATTGAAATGAGTGCACCAGAATGCTGAATAACAGCACCACCTTTGTGCTTCCCCTTCTCTTCAGTAACACTGTCTCTGCAAGTGCAGACGTCACTCACAGCAGATGTAATGCAAATAGCCCGTACACATAGCAAATGTGGGGTACGTGTGAATCATATACCTGTTTCAGCACAAAGTGAGAACAAACTGTTGGTCTCCTCTGGGAAATTGTGCATTTTTTCCTCAGCCCCTTCTGTGTCCTTGGGCCTGCACTGTCCCTGGCTTGTACTGTTTTTCTCTCTGATGCTTAAAAATTGTAAGAAGATCCAGCAAAAAGCATGAGTGCTTTTACAATCATAAGTGCATGTGGCTTTATTGTGTCCCTTCTCATCATCGTAGCAGGAAACCTGTTGTGCAGCTCTCCTGTTTTCTGGCAAAACATGAACATACACCAGTGCCAGGACATGCTGGGGATTTGACTGTGCCTGGTGCTGCCTGTAATGATGAAGCAAAATGTGGATACCAAGCAGTTCCTTCATATTTAGTCCCTATTCTTCAGGCATCTGTGAAGGTCAGGGCAGTGAGCAAGGCACTGAGCTGGGGTTTGCATGTCCAGGAGCACGTTACCCCCTCCTTGAGCTGTTCTGTTTGTTTGGGCTAGTGTGGTGGTTTTAACATGCTGCTTTGGAGTAGGATGTAGGGTTTAGCTTTAGCTGTATCCATGGCTTCATGGCATGACTGTTTTGAAAAATAAATACTCTTGATTAATAACTCCTCTCAGTGGTTCTGTAATAGTACATGAATAAACAGTGGCAAGCTTACGATATAAGTTGAAGGGAAAAAGCAGGAAAAGGAAATCAAAACACTCATCTGTCACTTGACAACATAATTGCAGTCATTGATGATAAACAAGGAGTTTATTTCCCTTGAATCCATACTTTTAAATACCACTGCTCTGTCATTATGTGAGATGGATAAACATTTTCCTTTGCTATTTTCACTTGATGTGGAAAAATGCAGTTGTTAGCATTTAACAAATATTATTTTAGTAAGCCCAAGGGATGACAGGAATTTATATGTAGGATTTCACCTTCCTCCGCCTTCCATGTGGATTTTAGAGCCTGGAACGGCCCGAGCTTTTCCTGAAATTACTGTTTCTTGCTAAACTCTCAGTGTTCTGAAAGAAGACTGATGGCAGGATAACCTGTGAGGGAGGCTGCCCTGTGTGACCCAGTCACTGTGCACGGGCAGCCCGATGCAGGGCAGGCTTGTGTGCTGGTGCAAGCCCCCACATAACACCAAGGTAACTGCGATTTAAAATAAGTTACTGGCCCAGTCCTTCATGAAATCTGGCTAATAGAGGGGTGTTCCCCCTGTCCTCTTCTCCTAACCACTGTCACAACGGTGGTGGGGTTCATGCATTTTACAAGTGCTGTGTCTGTAACTCTGTCACTTGGCTTGGATCATTCTCCCGATTTATGTCATTCCCATGTCTCCTTGAAATTTCATGTGGGAGTGCCTCTGTTTCATAACTGTAAGCATTACTTGTACACCATGTCTTCTAATAATTAGTTCCTATGCCCTTTAGTATGCAGATAGTGCTTATTAATTGCATTTAATGACCATCTCTCACCTGCAACAAATTGCCCTGCACTGTTACACACCTTAGTGTTTAACAGCAGAATATGATTTATTTATATAACACACTTGATGGCACTTAACAGCTGTAAAAACATGCAAATATGCTGACCTTGGTCTCAGGTATTTATTAGTTCTGGAGAAAGCATGCGGTTCCTGGTGGAGGAATTTAGGTCAAATATGTGTAGCTTTAGTGTTATCACACCCGAAAGAATTAATTTCAGTTAGTGAAGCTCTGTTGTGTTTGAAATATGGCAACAAAGCAGACAGAAAACCCGCAGTTGTTCCTGGAGGCTGTGCCTCAGCATCTTTGCAGCAGGGTGTGCTGTCAGGTAGTAAAGGGGTATGTTAAGGCTGATGGTCTCCAAATTACTGTAGCTTGCTGACCTACCTCATGAAGTGCCCAGGCAGATGTGTGATGTGAACTGGGCAGGACCATCACACCGGTTCAGTCGCCAGATGTTCTGTCTGTGCACTCTTCCTTCCCTCTCTCCCCTCATTTTGCAGAAGCGTGGGTGGTAAGTGTGAATGTGTCACCGGGGTGGGCATCACAAGAAAGATTTCCAGCAGCATCAGAATCCCTGATAACATGAGATCTAATAATGTCCTAGTTTTCTACGTGTTCGTCTTACTTTCCTCATTCTAGTAGGATGTCACATGTGGATTTCCACCTATGCATATGGTTGATATGCCATAGACTTGTGTCTGAATACCGAAGGCATGTGATATGTTCTTGTTTTCTGACCTAAGTGTACAACTGGTAATTCGTGGAATTAAAGCTCAACCTAGCTACTGCCCATGATGACCTGAAAATCACTGCTAGTGAATAATTTTATTTTGGGGTTAAATGAACGCTTACTTTCACAGCAGCAACTTGAAGCCCTAGAACAGAACCCAGAGGAGGCAATCAGCTGAGAAAGTGAGTGTGGTTTCCAGAGTGAATGCAGAAAATGGCTTTGAATTATTTGCTGTAATCTAACGAGTATACGCTGGAGATGGAGCCTCGTGCGCTCTGCTGCTTACTGCTGTAGCTCTAATTCCAGTGTGTAAAATCTTCTAGCTTAAGTTGTACATGTTGAAACCAAACCATGGATGAACCCAGTTTTTGCGAATTTGGGAGGGATGGGATTGCAAGGATGTTAACAAAAATTGGTTTAAACCAATTTTACATCATTCAGATTATGCTAAATCATTTGTTTCACATTTCCCTGGGTGATAGTCTTACAGTCAGCTAAGTTGAGTTTTCATCTGTCTTTTCATCTCCTTCCTGATTTCCCTTCTAAGTAGTAGAAAACCTTAGAACGTGGGCTTTTTTGCAGGTACTCAAAACAATAACCTTGAAGAGGGTCCCTTGGCAACCTGCTGCTCTAATGAAAAGCAGTATGATTCATCTTTCATAGGCAAGACAGTCATTTTATGAAAGTTTCTTTTTTTGTTTCTCGAAGAGCAAGAGGAAAGGTTAACATGGTTGAAGGAGAGGCTTTTCTGCATGTGGCTTTTCCAAAAGTGCTGTTCCACAGATTCTCACAAAATCCTGCCTGAAACGTGTTGTCCCTCCACGCAGCAATGATCTCGCAGTACAAATTACAATGGTGCCTCAGTCTTGTTTAAAATGCATCTGCCACGCAGAATATGCATGAAAGAATTTGGCAGTGGGTGATAAGAGATTTACCCCATGGTGCAGGTGCCTTGAAATCATGGCACCTTTCTCTGTAGTTACCAAGAAAGTTGGTTTTGCCTGCTGGTTTGTTCTCAAATCACAACACCTTTTTTCCAAAGGGACATATTTCTTGGAAGCTTCCATGTTTTTCCTTAGGCTAGCATGTATTTCTCTTTGGCCCAAAAGTTTAGAGCTGCATATGGAGAAATAGCCTGATAAAAAAGAAACAGATTTGATTTTTCTTCGCTAAACTTCCATTTCCCTGGATCACAGGTCAAGAGAGAACTGCTTTCCCCATATACCACTTAAAGAGAAAATCAATTGTTTTCTGTGAAATTGCCTGTTGATTTATAAACTGCTATTTCACACCCGCAGAGAAGATGCTGTGAAATGTCCTTGGGCTCTTTGTCACCCTGTCTTGGATTCAAAAGGCCACAGCTCTGAGCCCAAAGGCTATCAGCCTGCAGGAACAGCAAGCACCAGAATGTTTCAAGCACAAAAGCTCTTTGACAATTTGGTGGTGGAGCCGCTGAAGCCAAAGTGTTATGTGGTGCGCTGAGGACACTCGCCCACCCCTGTTACACACATGGTGTGGAAGGAGTTTCAGGGAGGCTTTGCTTCTCATGCTATTGAAAAGCCAAGAAGTGTTTTTGGAAGCACTGTTTGCCAGGTACCTGGCACAGCAGCTCTTCTTACAGCTGTGAACTTCTAGAGCTCTGAGCTAGTAGCTGTATATCCTGAAAAACACAGTGTGTACACGGCGTGTGTGTACGTGCCTGTCCTCCGGCACTTGCTTTTTGTTCCTTTCTGATTGGGAAGCTCAGTGACAGGCTTTCAAGCATCGCCTGTTTACAGTTCAGTGAAACTGCTCCAGTTGGTAAAGCAGTCTGTTCTCTGCGCTCTTTGAAGGAAGAAAAAGAAAATCAAATGGAGTCCTGAAGCTTCAATGTAGACACATAAGCAAAAGCATTGGCCTTATCCCCTATTGCACATTGCCTACAGCCAGATCTATTGTGTTTACTGAAGTCCAAAGTGTGTGCTTTGATATGAACACAGATCTTTCTCTTGTCTGAAATGCAGCCTGTATCAGAAATATCAGGTGGTGTCATCTTTTCTCATTGAAGCCAGTGTTTTAACTGGTCATCTTCTGTTAATCACTTAATGAGCATTATTGTGAATAATTAAAAGTAATTGCTTATTTGCAAGCACAGAGAAATTTTGACAAAACACTTTCATAGTTATTAAACATCAAGTTAAAATAATTGCTGTTTTATAAATGTGTAAGTAGCTCATCTATTAATTCACATTTAGGAAACCTAATGAATTATTAGTGCCCAGTTCTTTATTTATAAAGTATTTTCACAACCACAGACTCTTATCTTTCCAAATGCTATTATGTGTGTTTAAATTTATGCGAGTAAGCAGTGGCTTCAAGAGACCACAAGTCACTGAGATGTCAGTAAACTGCAAGATTTATCCCACAGCCTGTGGAATTTAAATCACAGTATCACAGTATGTTTGGGATTGGAAGGGACCTCAAAAGATCATCTAGTCCAATCCCCCTGCTGGAGCAGGAACGCCTAGGTGAGGTTGCACAGGAACGTGTCCAGGCGGGTTTTGAATGTCTCCAGAGAAGGAGACTCCACAACCTCCCTGGGCAGCCTGTTCCAGTGCTCTGTCACCCTTACTAAGAAGAAGTTTCTTCTCAAATTTAAGTGGAACCTCTTGTGTTCCAGCTTGATCCCATTACCCCTCGTCCTACCATTGTTTGCCACCGAGAAGAGCCTGGCTCCATCCTCATGGCACTCACCCTTCATATATTTATAAACATTAATAAGGTCACCCTTCAGTCTTCTCTTCTCCAAGCTAAAGAGACCCAGCTCCCTCAGCCTTTCCTCATAAGGGAGATGCTCCACTCCCTTCATCATCTTTGTTGCCCTACGCTGGACTCTTTCCAGCAGTTCCCTGTCCTTCTTGAACTGAGGGGCCCAGAACTGGACACAATATTCCAGATGTGGTCTCACCAGGGCAGAGTAGAGGGGAAGGAGAACCTCTCTCGATCTACTAACCACCCCCCTTGTAATACACCCCAGGATGCCATTGGCCTTCCTGGCCACATGGGCACAGTGCTGGCTCACAGTCATCCTGTTGTCCACCAGGACCCACAGGTCCCTTTCCCCTACACTGCTCTCTAATATGTAATTTCCCAAAATGAACAAGACAAATGTTTTGTGAGGTCTTGGGGAAGCAAGGTCTGCTCAGAAAAGGGGTTTGTTTGAAGAAGAGGAAACAACTGGCAGCTGATGACTGGGCACATTGTTGCATCTGTGGTGCACCGAGCCACCCCACCTGAAAGCTGATGGAGAGGGAGAGGAGCAGTGAGGAGGACGTGAGGAGTGTGAGGATCCCAGCAGTGCAGGTACAGGGGATGTGCAGCTGGGGATGGAGATGTCAGCGGAAGAATGTGCAGAGGAGCAGTTTAGCTGACAGGAGGGAAACGTGGCTTTGTGCTGCAGGTTGGTGGGAGCAAGGAAGAGGCTGCAAATCCAGGATGGACATGGGTGGTATCTCTAGGAAGTGTTTGTAGCAAAGGACTGCATTGAAAGGGTCCAGCTGGGCATCATCTGAGAGAGCAACCCAACAGATAAACTCTCAGAAGGTCAAGGCTGGAGGAAGATGGGGGAGGATAAAGATGCCCTGTGCCCTCGGTGAGCCTGCTTTAACCCAGCTGAAAAGATAAGCAACCCTCTTGAAAGGAGTAATTCAGGCATGTAATCTTCAGAAGAGGAATCCAGACGCTGATTTATTTTTGGTGGCTAGTCCCGGCTGGTCACCCACAGCTAGGATTTCATTCCCTGATTAAGGGCAAGATTTAAATTCGAGCCCCATCCTTGGTGATTCCTATTAGCTGTCTTAAGTCATCCCCTGCCTGCTGTGCTGGCTGCTGTGCACTCTTGGTACTGAGAGTATTTTGGTAGGGGGCCAGCAGGACCTACAGACCTCACGTTTTGACAGCTGAGCACAATGCGAGGACAATCTGTGCTGAGGTGTCCAAAGGCCCCTGCCCCTCTGTCCTTCTCTCATTTGTTTCTATTTGCTTCCCTGTGGCGGTGGCTGTCAGTCATTTAATAACAAGCAATTTCTGCCAGTGACTTGTTGGGTGTGTTGTAGCCAGTAAACTTACTACAACAGCCAACAAGAAATAGAGGAGATGGAATACATGAGATGGGTGGAGGAAGAAAAGGTTTTGTGGAAGGCACTGAATAGAGAAAAAAACCTTCATTCATACATACTCAAAATTAGCTACAGAGAAGTTTTTTAGTGGACAGGGAATGCGGGATCAGGCCCGGATGTAATTATACACCTGGTGCTTCATGTCTGTGGGATGTCAGGTTTTATAGTCCAACTCCTGATACTGTTACAGGTTCACTTGGAATTTAACATGTGTCTGACAGGCTCTGTGACTGAGCACATCTGTGCCTTCCTGGTGGTTCTCACACAGCATACGTTATGGTAACATCTCCAGAAAGCTGTTGACAGACAAAAATCCTAAAAGGTGATAATAGCTTAATAACAGCTAAGTTTTCTACTTCCCCCTCTCTCTTTTTTTTTTTCCTTCCCTTCAGTACCTCATTGTAACAAGCAGCCAGGTCTGGAAACCCTGATCATCTGTTGTCAGGCACTGCAGGTTTGCTGTGACAGCAGTGGTGCTTGGGTTCTGCACATGGAAGTCCAGCAGTCTGATTTTCTTCTGTTAGAAACAGAGGATGCTTAACTCCTTCGTTGCGGAGAGCTGGAGGATTGATTTTATTTCGCATTTATTTAACCTGCTTTTCCTAAGCTGCCTCCTTCCCTCTTCTTTCAGTTTTCCTTTGCATTTAGAATAGGGAACAGCAGGGCAGGCTCTGACCATTTTTGCACTCTGTGAGTTTAAGTATTGAAAAGCAAAACTTAAAATCCTCCAAAGTTATTTATATTGTAGACTAGAGATGGTGTCCCTTAAAATCTAGATTTTATAGGTTCACAAATTAATTAACCAAATAGTCAAATTTAACTATTATTAAATTCACCTTGTACTTATAATTCCTAATTTTATACCTTTTCAGTGCAAAGCCACTCTTTAAAAAAAAAATCCCTGAATACAGAAATGCACATTTTTACATGTTCTGCTGCAAAGCCTGACCCGAGAGAACTGGGGTGAAAACGGTGAATGTGGGTGTACTGTCTCCACAGCAACAATAACTCAAAGTGGAGGACAGGCTTTGCCAAGGCAGCTCTTCACCTGAAGGACTGGAATAAGTGAGGGATGACTGGGAAAGCAGTGACTCTAAGATACAGCTGGTATTGGAGAACTGCAGGCCCACATGTGCTTCCAGCTCTGCAGAACGTGCTCCTCTCCAGCCAAATGCTTTCCTTTCGCAAGGAGGTATCAGCAGGGTTGTGCTTCTAACTCCAAAACTGATCACAGTGCTGCACCCTCCAGCAAGCCCTACAGAGCAAAATATCATGTCCCAACACCTTGTCACATCCTGGGAGTTCCTCCTTGTTCTAGCACAGGGAAGCCTTTGGACCTCAATATGATGTTGGTCTGAGGGCTCTGCTGGTGTGGTCAGCATTATATCAAGTTATGGAAATCTGCATTTTCATTCCCCATGACTTCTCATACCCAGGTTGCTAAGGTTAATGTATATAAGTGTCTGCTTGGCCTCACCCCCAGTAGATGACTGAAGACTGCTGGCCCCTTTTGTTTGCTATTTTGCAGCTTTACTTGCAGGATTCATTTTAGAAATGCAACAAGACCGATGGACATCTGGATGCCTCACCTCAGAAAAGTTTACAGCATTGTTTTGTTTCTGTTTGGTCAGTGAAATGTTCATTGGTTCCCATGGGAACACAGGTAAGCTGATGCCGAGTGCCTTGGAGATGGCTCTGCCCTAAATGACGTTAATTATGCCGCAAAAAGTGCATGTACAATAGGGGATTTGAGTTAAATTCAGGTTGGAAAAAAAAATTGAGGCAGGAAAAAAATCAAGGCCGAAAATGTTGTTTGTATCCAGGAAAATTACCTAACTAGTGTTAAAGAACTCAATACTTTTCTACCTTCCTCCAGTAGTTTCTGTCATTACACTTCATGCAGGAACTGCAGAACACTGTAGGCTACAACATTAATTTGAACTAAGGGCTCAGATGCTTGGGTGAGCACTAAGTTCATCCATCTACAAACCAGCCAAACCTGTATGAGAAAAAGGAAGAAAGAAAAAGAGAGAGAAAGGAAAGAGAACTTCTCTTACTGATAATATATTACTAGTGAAAGCAGGAGATCTGCCTTAAGGCTGAGGGAGCTGGGTCTCTTTAGTTTGGAGGAGACTGAGGGGTGACCTTATTAATGTTTATAAATATATAAAGGGTGAGTGCCACGAGGACGGAGCCAGGCTCTTCTCGGTGGCAAACAATGAT
Source organism: Nesoenas mayeri (assembly GCF_963082525.1). Taxonomy (NCBI): domain Eukaryota; kingdom Metazoa; phylum Chordata; class Aves; order Columbiformes; family Columbidae; genus Nesoenas; species Nesoenas mayeri. The sequence continues at coordinate 118,633,225 of NC_137543.1, forward strand.
AGGACAAGGGGTAATGGGATCAAGCTGGAACACAAGAGGTTCCACTTAAATTTGAGAAGAAACTTCTTCTCAGTGAGGGTGACAGAGCACTGGAACAGGCTGCCCAGGGGGGCTGTGGAGTCTCCTTCTCTGGAGACATTCAAAACCCACCTGGACATGTTCCTGTGCGACCTCACCTAGGCATTCCTGCTCCAGCAGAGGGATTGGACTAGATGGTCTTTTGAGGTCCCTTCCAATCCCAAACATACTGTGATACTGTGATCTTATGTATGTACTTCACTTGGACAGATGCAGTTCAGCTCTCCTTCATGAGCTGAGGCGTTGTAGCACGGTTTTCAAATGAGTTGCCGTGGCACAGACTGCAAGGCAACAAAGCCAAGCTAGTCCTAAGGGACTCACAATCACCGTTCAGAAAATCAGAGCAAGCTGTTCAGTGTGGAAAAATTTCAGGCCGTCTAATTATGGGGTGTGCACCACCAGCAGCGACAGCAGGAACCCAAGTGCTCATTGGAAAGTTCTCCTCACCTCCATTTTATGCTTCAAGATGAGTTGTATCTCGCCCAGTGTTTCAGCACATGGTGGCTCAGGTGGCGTGCACAGGAGCTGGTATCAGCCTTCACTGCTGCCAGATATTGACTTTATGGGGAGCACTGACAACTCTGCCGCGAGCTCGGAGCTGTTTCCTGTTCCTTGCAGCCCACAGATGGCTCCCGCTGCCCCAGAGGTTGTCTCAAGGTTCACTAGCACATTACACCGTCTTGTTCACCGAGTCCACTGAACAAACAGATATAAGGCAACAAAACCATTTGGTCTGTTCCAAGAGGTTTCTGTGCAGCAGCTCCCTGTGGGCAGGGTGGAACTGCTCACCCTGCATTGCCTGTGTCTGTCTTCATGCCTTCAACTCCAAAATCTTTTGGCAGAGCAGGGGGTGACGCAGCCTCCTACACACAAGTAAAAGCTAATAGACTTTTGTTGATGCCTTAGCAAGACCACACCACTGGAGCTACTTATAGACATATAAGAGGAGATTTATTTGAGTCTTTGAAAGAAACAGAGAAAAAAAAAGTTAATAATAATTTTCTTCTTAAAAAGGAAACTGTTAGCTGCTTCTCGCTGTCTTTCACTTTAATTAGTTTCAATTAGTCTCATGTTTGCACAAACATTGTGAAATCTGAACAGCATATGAATTATCTTGTTAAATGCAACTTGCATCCAATTCTAGTCCCACAGTCCCACAAGTGTCCAAGCCAAGAAAATGAGAGGATACAAGCTCTATTTGCAAGTTTCATTGTCACAACAAATTTCAATAATCCATTCCTTTTCATTGCAGACTGACCACACTTTTTTTCTTACCATCCTAAGGTGCAAAACAAGGTGGAGAAGCTGGCCCTGTACTTTCAAATATTTGCTTTTCGTATGGCTTTTGTGGCTTTGGTTGAATGGGCTTCCCTTACAGAAAAGATGATACCTCTGTCTTTTAAGGTAATTTGACCTATCCACTTACTGTTTGTTGGGGGTCATTTACCAGCTATGGGTATCTCATTGGCTTGGTATTTCAAATTGTTTGACTATTTACTTAGGTACCTAAAATTTAGATGTAAGAACTTAAGATAGTCTTGAAAAAAGGTCTGACGTGCTCTGTTGAAATTAGATTCTTACATTCCACTCCTCATACTCGTATGTGAGCTGAGATGATATCCACAAATTGTGGTTTTGGAGGCTCAGAATGGGCATTAGGAAGAAATTTCTCAGCACTGGAAGAGGTTACTGTTGAGGTTGTAAATTAAGTGAAGCTCAGACCAGTGCCTGAGGGAAGGTCTGAGATGTGCAAATGGTGGGAAGGCAACTGCTGCACTTTGGTACCAGCGGTGTCCACCCAGCGTTTCTGGGACTCTGTAAATAGGCTGTCTGTATTTCAAGTATAGGTCAGCAATTTGATCTTCATGGCTATGAAATGGCCAAAAAGAAAATGATAAAAGACAGCAGAAGTTTTTGTTCTAGTCTATGTTCAGAAAGAACAGGGATATATATTTTTTTTTTGGTACTTAAATATGCTATCAAAATCCTTGCTTTGCGTTTCCCATCACCAGCAAGCCAATCTCACAGTTCCTGACTACAGCTGTAGTTTAATGACTAGCTGAGTTTCACACTGGAGCAAACTATGTGACCATAATAATGTTTTCAAAGGTAAACTCAGTCTTCAATTTAGCTTTATTTTGCCAATTACCTTTATCAACACTCGATGGATCTGCCTGTTTCCGTGGGCTCTGTCCCTCCTCAGCCAGGCTCTTGTTGGTGTGAGTTCCTGCTCTGGGCAGAAGGAACACATGCACAGGCTGGGATAAGGGATTTTAAACCAGTAGTGGTCACAAGCCAAATGATTCATTGCTAGATGCCATGAGGTTCTGACCCTCTAGACAGCAGCTGTTTTTTTCCCCATGGGAGCAAAGCCTGACACCCCTCACAAACAGTCCCATTGCACTGCACAGCATAGGGCTGGATGGCAAAGCCTGGGTCACTGGGAACCGTTTGGGATACAGCCTTAGCTGATCAATAGTGTCCTGGCTCTAGAGATGCCTACAAGTGAAAATGTTCCTTGATATGGCTTCCAGACATTTGCCTCTGCTTCTTTAGTGAAGGGTGAACTCGTTTTATCAAACTGGTCCATCTTTCCCTGCTTCTCCCCCACCCCAAATATTTATTTCTCCTTCTCCTGATAGATGACTTCAGCTTAACATACTGAGGCTGGAGATTTGGTCTCTCTGATTTTCACCCATGTTGGATAGAGCCGGCTGTGAATTATTTATAGCATCAATCTAAGTCCATTATTTTTTTCGCCCCTTTTATACTCATGAATTAAGCAGAGTTCAAATGAATGTCTGTGAGAGAAGTGGTGGGAGGCCTTAAAGAGGTGAAAATAACAGGAAGGCAGCTGCTGCATGTTGGCTCCATTGGTGCAGCTCAGCATCCGCGCCCCCCCCCCCATCTATCGGAGGATGGATCAACTTGCATTAATCAAAATACAGGTAATATTTTAAAAAGTAGAGAAACTCTTCTGCCTGGGTGCTGAGTTTCCATTCTCCTGCAGTTTAACTTTCTCCGCAGGCTCATCAGAAATAGAAAGCACCATTGTGCTGGTGATTGCTGGGTTTCTTCTCAGAGGAGCAGAAGAGAGGGAACGAGATGCAATCTAGGCTTTACAATCTGAAGGTGCAGAAAGAGAAGTCCAAATTGTTGCTGTGCCTGCTATTACTGAAAATGCTTTCAACGTCTCAGTAAAAGCCTGTCCTGCCAGGTGGGGGTTGCAGAGGGAGCCTTGGGAGTGCTGAGACCCTTGGCCCCCACAGCTTGTCTGCAGAATCCAAAGGAGCAGCCCTTGTGCAAGACCATTTCTCGGGCCCATGGAGTGGACCTGGGCAGTCCCAAATGATGCTGTATGAAAGATCCTGTAGGTTGAGTGCTATGATGCACCCGCCTCCCTGAAACACAACAAAATGTCCTGTCCCGGTGAGGGGAGGGCACTGGTTCCCTCCAGAAAATCTCAACTGACCTCTGCAGACAGCTTGTCTCTTCCTACTGAAGCCATAAACGCTTCAGGGTAGGTATATTTTTGTCCTTGGTTGCTTGTAAAAGCCCTCTGCAGTTTGGTTGCTCTGTAAATAGCAATAACATTTAAGTCCTGCTGAGAAATGTACTTGGTACAAAGTCTTGCAGGAAGATGTACTTACTGCTGAGTCCAGATGGAGGATTTTGAAGGCGGTTGCAACTCTCCACATGTTACGTGGGGCTCAAACGAAGCTCCAAGGGAACACAAAGCGCTTGTGCCCAGTGAGATGGATGTCTGAGGTGAAGGCGTCAGGCAGAGACCTGGTCTAGGGAAAGAAGCCTCTCCCTGGCTTTGCACCACTGACCCCCACCCATCACTGCCCGCCCAGCAGCCTGATTCAGCTGGGAGGTCTGCTTGGTTGCTGAGGGCAGCCACCTATCCTCCTTGATGGTTGTGATTGCACCAAGCTAAGAGTGGTCCAAGCCTGGAGGACTTCCTAGTCTTGTAAGATGTAGACTTGTACCTGAACCTCAGGCATGCAATACAACCTAGGCCACACAAAAGCATCAGTTGGGGTCAAGGTAGAGCAGAGAGGACAGTGTGGTTGTGCCTAAAGAGACATCCCTGTGAGGCCACCCAGGTCTGGTACCATGATCTGACTCTGCATCAGGGCTGGTGTGTGCTGTGGGTGCCATTTTACTCCAGATGCTGTGTGGGTGAGATCATGTAGCTGCCTGATCCCTGCTCCACCTCTGCTCTCACACATATACTCTTGATTTGCTACACCTATACCACTGCTAGGCCTTTTACTAGCGCTAGATGGGAGGCGGACATTTGAGTAAATGGTCTAATTTTGCATTGTGCAAAAATATTCCTTCCACCCTTGTGAGAAGGGCGAGCAAGAGGCTCATCAACACATAAGCAAAACACCCAAAGACTTTTGCCTCTTCAGTGCCCTGGTGTGGTGAAACAGTGACTTCTCTACGTACTGTGAAACCTTACACACAGCAACAGGTAATAATTTGGTAGTTAACTGTGACTGTGTTCAAAGCTTGATGTTAAAAATAAATCTTTTTAATGCATTGGTTAATAGGAAATTGCACTGCAAAGAACTTTCTGAAGGGACTCCTTTATATTTCTCAGTTAATTTTGTCACTGCTAGTAAGTGCCCCACTTAATTGCCATCATTCCGTGTGCTTCCAAAGATTTCGTGCTTTCCTCTCCTCCCATCAGGAACCACCTTCCCTGGTGGGGAAGTGTCTTAAGATGTTGTGTTACAGGAAGAAATACTCCGTGGGATCTCTGCAAGGCTTTTGCCAGGCTCCCTTAGGTGAGAGTGGTATTTCACCCATCCATCCCAAAATGAGCAGCTGTCATCCCTGTGCACTAGAAATGCCTAAAAACTGTACCTATCGTCAGTGGAGGGCTCTGAAAGGAGATGTATCTGAGGAAGCTGGGCAGGGATATGTCTTCTGCCATGGGTGATGTTCCCCTCTGTTTTTTTTAGCTGTGCTGAACTGGGCCTGTTTGGTGTGGGGATTATTTTTACCGCATCCTTCAATGGCAGCTCAGGCTAGCTTGTGATCATGGCTGAATTAGAGCCATGTTGTGAAATTTGGAAAGGATATGGTGAAACCTCTTTAAAATGTTATTGGATCGCTGGGAAAGGATGAGATTGGTGTTGGCGCAGAGGGAGCACTTGGAGGAGCTTGGGTGTTTCTAAATAGGCTTCTGCCCTCTTTTTTCCCTTTTTACAAACGGCTTTCGACCCCACGACCGTGGAGCCAGTTAGGGAAGCACAGATGAAGGAGAATGTCGAGGGTTTTGATTGCGGGGTGACAATAAAACCCTGGCAAATGTATTGTTAACCTCCTCTCCTTCCCTCTTTTTGCCCCTCCCTCTCACCCCTTCCCACTAAGGACAGGCGATCAGGAGGAAAAGGACAGAGAGAAGAGAGTTGGAAAAAATTAAAGATGTTTTACTAATGCTACTAATAAGAATAGAGAAAATAATACAAAATGTACAAAACCAATCTTGAAAGTCTCAGCAACTGCAGAGCCGGCACCCGAAGTCCTGGACTGGACTCTGCAGCCAACTGGAGCTGGATTCAGTCTGTCACTAGGTCTCAGTTCACGGGGACGACTAGCAAGGTCCTCTCCTAATGTCGGCCATAAGCAAAAGGGAAAAGGGCGACGAGATCCTCGTGATCTCCCACTTTCATATGAAGTATTCACGTGAATGGAATGTTATACACAATTGGTCCGTTTCTTGATCACCTGTTTCTTGTTGCCCCTCTCACAAGATGTGAATCTGTCCTTATCAATAAGTTAGCATTCCATTGCTATGTTTACCAAAACATGTATCTGGTTCTCCAGGAAAATGCAGCTAATAAGAAAGCTTTAGCTGACAGGCAAATTCACTAAAAGATAAACTTGTTTTTCAACAAAACCAGGACAGAGAACTATAAAGATCTCTTTCCAACAGCTCTGTTTTAGGAACCCACAAACTAAGGGCAGAAGTTGAGAGAAAATGGCTTTGCTGAAGAGGGTCACCAAACAGGCACGAAGCCAGGCTCATGCCCGCTGATCTGAAGGGCTGTCTTTAAGAGAGTTCTGTTATCTAGGGCTGTGATTCAAGGCCCATATTAATCTATGCAATATGTGTGAATATAATAGTATTAATGTTTCCATCTGTTTCTTAGCTATTTCATAGATTTTTCTCATCATGAGGATCTACTTTTGGGGGCTATTGCGTGTTTTCCTCCAAAAATTGAAAAGTGACTATTTTTCTTTAAATATTACAGCATTTTTTTTTCTACAGGACTTGAAATAATGGTTTGTTTCTGGTACTTCTGAACTTCATCTGGTTAGCTTTTCTCCATACTTTTGTTGTTACTGCTGCCTTTAACAACTACTAAGCATTATGTCTCTGCTTCATGCCCTTGATTTTTACTCACGTCACTAATAACGGCACTGGTTCTGATCACAGTGACTTGGCATTCAGTCAGCCATGTCAGTCAATGGATACGTTTTCCTTCTGCAGAGAAAAATTAATTCCTTGTCTAACTTCATTGGGGAAAAAATAAATCGTATGGCCATCAGTGCCTCTGCCTTCTTCTCATTAGAGTCAGCAAAAACTTCCATCCATTTCCTGGGGTCTTTGGATTAGGCTGTTATAGAAAACGTGGCTTCTTGAAATAAAAAGTATTTCTCTGTTCTCATAATTTATGGTCGTAAACTTGCTGGATTTGATCACTGGTTCTAAGAAGGTCAGTTTCAAATAGCTGCTAGTTCCCAGTTTCATAGAATTGTGGGGTTTTTTCTTTCATTATGCTGTATTTATCAAGGCGAGGTTTATTTTCACCCTGGAGTGCAGTCACACTCCCACTTCAAGTCTGCCAGGACCAGCAGCAATCCTTGAGGAAGTGACCCAACTGTGTAGACAGCCCATAGAACAGCATAGATGAATATAGGCTTCAGTAATAAAAAAAGAGTCAGAAAAGGATCTGGTCCCCATCTGATTGGAGTGGCCAACTGGTTGTATTGGAAAGAGTAATTTGTGGTGACTCATGTTAACCATGGAGAATTGAAGCCTTCCTATTTCTCTTGTTCTCCCTATTACCCTCATTGTCACCATAACTTTGTGTCCATGTTTGGTCTGGGATATCCCCAAAAATACATGACTCTGGGTAGATTCAGCATGCTTAATGATCTGTTGTGCTCTGGCTTCATAAAGAGGCCTGATTCTGGTCAGAAGAAGCAAGGATATTCTCAGTAGCATGTCTCAGAGACCAAAAAACACATGAGACAGGTGAAGGCAAAGTGGGGTAGAAATCCGCTGAGATGCTCTGCCAGGGCTGTAGGCTAGAGCAGCTGCTTTGGCAGATCTAAGCCATAGCCACGCTTGGCTCAGAGAGGACTAGGGGCCAGCTCCCTCTTCACCGCCGTTGGCCACCCCTTGTGCTCGGCAGGCATACAAGAGCGCCGAGCCTGTACAAAACAATAGAGGATTGGCACCTCTCGCCAGCCTGGGACGGCGAGTTAACAAAACCAGACACATTAAAGGAAGGGCTCAACATTTTCCTGGAGAGCACTGAAATTTAAACAATCATCTTTAGGCGGTTCTTTTCAGAAAGTCCAGCTGGGAAGACCACCTGCCTTCTCCGGGACATTGTGATAAGATGGCAAACTGTCTTGGAGTGCCTCCTTGCCACAGGTGGCTGCTCAGCTGGGTCCTCCACAAGCCTTTTGATGTGTTGGGGAATCAAAGGGGGGGACACAAAGAATAGGCAGAAGTCATACATATGAATGTGCATATACATAAACAGTAACCTTTCCTCCTCTGATTACCCTAGCAATAAATGCCTGTGACATCAATACTTTATGAGAATGTACCATGCGTGATTACCAAGCACTGCTTTGCAACTGCAGGTGGAGGGAGAGGATTTAATCACCTTAGTTTAAGATAGTTTAAGTGACAGCTCAAGTTTTATAAAGTTACAGAAGTTGGAGTGAATGAACACCATAGAGATAAGCCATTACTTCCACAAGAAAGTTTCCTGGTTTAAGACACATGTATTAATTTGTTGGATGATGGGTCTTGGTTTCATGTTCTACTTCATGTAAAATAGTACCATGAAGCATTTATGTGTGTTATATTTATAGGTGTGTATGTATGCATATATATATGCATACACACATCTATACATGCATGTACATATTTTGTATGCATTTTACATATGTGTGTAGATATGTAATATACACACTTGATATATATTTATGCACACATACAGAATGCAAAACTGCTAGGATGAAGTGCTAGGATGCTTTAACACTGACAGCTATTTTTAGTTGAATAAATAAGAACAGGAAACGTTTCTAGCGTCTGAGTTCTTGCCAGCTGTTAAGATCTAGCCAAGAGCAAGAGGTGTGTGTAGGTTTTGAAACTAGATTAATTAACATCATATTTTTACTCCTGAATTATGCCTGATTTTGGTTAATTTTTGCACTCCTCTACATTTTGTGCCTTAAAGTAATATTTAGCTTCCAGGTGTTTTCAGTAAGGAGACCAAAGCCCGGAGTATTTTCTACAGCTCTGATTGCCAGTGTTGAAGATGCAGTTCAGTGGATGCAGGTGCAGACAGGGCCACCAGAACAGGCAGAGGAATGGGGCCGTTGCCATCAAGGAGAACACTTTTCAAGGAAGTATGCTTGTTCTCTAGCATTTGTGCCAGAAGGTAGGGAAATAAACACCAGGAAAAAACGTTTTAAAGATGGTCAGGGAGAAAGTTCAGCCTGGAACAGTCTTGAACAGTAGAGACTAAAGTACTTGTCCACTTTAACACGCAGCTTCCTCAGGTTATGAACTCACCTGACCATGTGTGATGGCTGCCAGGCCTATGTGGTCTCTTCCCAAAATACATTCCCAGTTAACCACCTCTATTTCAGCTGTATAAATAATGGAGATTTAGCATCTCAAAAAAGTTAAAAAGCTGAGAGGGAGACAGCAGCATACTGAGAACATGATGAAATCAGAATGCAGAACTTGGTATGCTCAGGCCTCTCCTGGGAACAGGAGGTATCACTGACTCCTGAGATCATTTTAGCTTTGACTGGCTGCACAGATAAGAGTTGTTTACCCTTCAAGGAAGTTGTTGCCTTTTAAAGTGGCGTAGTACATCATTTTTCTGAAGCTGGAGCATCCTCTGCCGGGGAAGATCATGCGTGTTAAAACGGGGCATTTGATCAGTTTGAAAAGAATCAAAACTGCACATCAGACAAAGCCTCTTGGCTTTGATATCCCACTTTCAGAAGCATTATAAAAATCTCTTAAAAGCCTTTAAAAGACTGGGTGACTGAGGATTTCCTGAATGAGCATGAAACACCCCACAGACTTCATTTCAGTAGATCATGGTCCAGTTATCCTTTGCCATGAGTTTTGAGTAGAGTGGCCCTAAAAAGCTTCCCCAATATCAGCCACTGGGAGATCACAGGATCCTTTCCTTGCACCTGGGGTGCTGCTTATATCGGCTCCTCGCCTTGGGGTGGCAGTTTTTGAAGCCAATCCCAGCCATGCACTTGGCCACCTCGCAGCCAGCAGAGAATGGCCCCGGTCCCTGAGCCGTGAGGAGCTCGGTGAGGATCTGCCAGGGGTCTTGTCTGAGCTGGGGGCTGTGAAGCACAGGGCTGCCCTCAGCACCAGACACAGCCAGGAGGGTTTTCCTGCGGGTCCAACCCATCTGAGGACCTTCCTACTGAGGGGTAAAAAGACCCTTTGGTGTTTGGGCTGTCTGCCAAGCAGTGTAACGCTCTGGCTACTGAAGCCCAGAGTCCAGCCAAAGGGCTTGGGGGAAGAGGGAGAGCTCTGGGATTTTTATTAATAGCTATTGCACTAAACTATAATACTAAATCTACATTAAAAGTAATAATCTGCAATAAAAAAGCCATTGGGAGAGGTACTGTGTTCTTTTCACAAAAACTCTTTAAAAACAAATACTCACCAATAATGTGGTTTATTCCAGTATTTCCATTAACAGTTAACAGAATAGTTCTTGACTAATGTGCTGTAAAGCAGATAACAGAAAATCTGAAGCAGCAAAGATGCAAGATGCACTATATCGTGCAATATTATATTCAAATGATCTTAACCCTGGGAGAGAAAAGAGAGCAAGAACTCAAAGCAACAGCTATAAAATGTTAAACCTCTGAGAAACGGTGTTGTAGGCAGCAGTTTTTGCAGTTGTTGCTATTAAAAAATAGACAGGGAGCTCTGGAAAAAAAAAGAAAAGGGGTCTGTTTGGCTGTGATGAAGTGCCTGGTAATTGTCTGTCAGATTTAGCTGAGGAAATTAGCAAATGACTCATGGGCTGCAAGCGGTGGGGAGCGTGGGGAGCCTCATCCATCATCTCCAGAGCAGCCTTCGCTTTCATACGCTCTCTGCTGTTGTTGAACTGAAGGACGATGTACAATAAAATGCAAATGTCATAAATAAACTGTTTCAGGAAGAGAGAGCTTTAACCCAAGCAGGCACAACCAAGGGTGCTGCTAATGGTTGTTTGTTTGTTTGTTTTATTATGGCTGGTGTTCAGAGAGGATTTCCTGAAAGCCTGGTCCATGCCACGGAGCTAGAGACCTTTGTTGGGGTGAGAGTCACAGCGAGCTGAGCAGACGGAGCCAGTGCATATGAGCTCCAGGGAGCTCAGGGGTTTGTCTCTCCTTCCAGAGCAATGAGAATTAGGTACATAATTAATGTAGATGGCACTATAATCTCAGTGGGAACCTCCTTGCATCTTTAGGTGGAAAGCTAAACCCTGGACAGCCCAGCCAAGTGCTTTTTACTAAGAAACGTGGGATGGGGTGGGATGTCTCAGCTCATCTATGGGACTTTGGAAGAGAAGTGACCCATTGCTTCTGTTAAGATGCAAACCTGTGCCCTTACCCAGGCTAATATGGGAAGTGTCCTGGAGTGGAGAGGCTGGGAAGGGATGAATAAGACCCTAAAATAAAGAATTTTATTTGGTAGAAGGACTGAAAAAAACATGTGTTACTTAGAAATAGACTATAACAAACATGATTCTCCCTTTATAAAACCAGTGCTGTTCCATTGTAACTCCATTGCGAAACAGAGTGTAGGTGGACTGATGAATCAAACCTTGTGTTTATTTATAAAAATAACTGAATGATAAAATGTTTTCCCTGACAAAGTAACTGTTGCAAATCTAGTCTCTGAAAGAGTGACTAGCTGTGTTTATAGGAAACGTATCAGCTAGATGGAGCAAGGGCCCTTTTGAACCCTCATGCCCTGTAAATGCAGAATAGAGGCAGTTAAACTGAGCCTTATTCACTTTCTCATAAAATAACAAATTGATATTAAATGAATGACATTGTTTTCTGCCAAAGAATTTTCCAAGAAGTGGAAATAAACAACCAGTCAGGTAAATGTAGATCAAACAACATGGCAGGAAATCAGTCACTTCTACATTGAATGGTGGTATTGAATTGAATAGTTTAGCAATATTGAAAACTGCAGCTGAAGAGAACAAGAAAAAGAGCCCAGAATGTGCTTCAAATTATCACCTTTCTTTACAAACCAGCAATAATTATTCTGTTTCACGCCAAGGCTGATACACCTGGAGAGAGGATAAAAAAGCCCACCAAACCTCAATCAGAAAATGTGCTGTAGAAAACTCCTTTGATAGCAGACTAGTTTGCTTTTTTTCTGCTGCAAAGGGTGTAAATGTTATGTTGTCTTCTGAAGTGACTGCTAAATTGCCAGCAAAATGACTGAATGTATGTGCATTAGATTTCTAAATGACCTAGATCCATCTTTTTAATATTTTTGTCTTTTGTATTTCTTATTTATATTCTTATATTACAGTCAGACTCCTGATCAAGAAGTTTATAGATCTCTGGTGGGGAAGGCAAAGTGGTATTTTTTTTGTAATTATGTACGATTATGGGAAAACCATGAATTCCTGTTGTTTTTCACAGCTGATACCCTTCTTACCTTTTCCAGAGAAAACTGTTTTTACAATAGATTCCATTAAAGTCCACCAAATCAGAGGTAAAGATGAAAGTGCATTAATATGAGAGCTAACAGGAGAAGCTCAAATGTTGCATGAATCCTATTGACCCAGGATATCTTCAATGTGCTTTTTCACTTCTCTGCCCAGAACACCGTCCACAATTATTTAACAAAGCCACATTGATTTTCCTACATTCTCAGCACTCTCCAAAGGCAGGGGAGAAAGTCAACCATAGCAGGTGATGGGAGCCCAAGGTCAACTTGCTGCAGAGGGAGATGCTGAGGGAACCTTGGTTGCTGTCACACCAGTGATGCCCTCCCTGCTGCCTTGTCCAGTTCACAGCACATCAGAAGACAGGAGAGGTCCAGACATGTGGCATTTAATCCCCAGGCAAGCAGATTGGGATTCATATGGCATAGAGAATGGTAGGAGGTCAGTTCATGGTATGAATTTGGTTAAGTCAGCCCTGGGAGAAATGGTCCTTTCCTGGTGAGACCAGGACAACTACCCTTGCTTGAGATGCATGCAAGCTGGCAGGGCTGGGCTGGGCTGCCTGGCTTCTGGGACAAACACCTTGGGCAACTGTTCTCTCCTCTTAGATATGGTGGTGGTGGTTGAATCAGGAAAAAGCAGGACAAATTGCAAGCAGCAGCAAGACAGGATCATGCTAGCATGGATACCACTCGGCAGACACTAGCATGCCCCCTGCTTTGCAGCTTTTGCAGCCCTCTTATGTCTGGTATCCCCAGTCTGCCACTGGCCAGAGCCACATGGACGTTACCTCCCTTTCCTACACCCTGGCATTGCAGCCGTCCCTTCCAGCTCAAGCACCAGCCTGACTTGCTGCAGCTGCCTTGACTGCCATTCCCTTTGCCCCCCTGCAGCAGCCTCATCTCATGCCCTTGGCAGTGGTTCCTCAGATGTTGCCCAGAGATAAGGAAAGAGAGAAAAAGGCACAGACCAGATGTAGCTCAGAAAGACGAGGCATGGGAGAAGGTGGCAGTACAGCCCTCTTCAGAGACTGGAAACACCTTCTTTGGTGAAAGTATTCCTGCCAGCCTGATTTAAGGAACTTGAACAAAACTGTGTTCCAAGGCCAGGCTGGTTCTTGGAGAGCTGCAAGCCCCAAGACACACATTGCTTAGCCAAACTTATGTCTCATTCCTGGCCAGACACTTTCTTGGACTTATCAACAGCTCACTGCACCAGGAGACAGAGCATACGGATAGAAGTTCATCCCAGATACAGCAGTGAGTTTCACTTGCCTGTGGTGGGCATCATTTATTGCAAACCACCAGATCGTTGTCTGGTGATTTTTCAGAGACAGAACATGAACGTTATTTGGTAAATGCAGGCAGAGCAGCTGCCAACTGGAAGAAGGTGCTTGGAAATGTCTAAACATGAAATGATGAACATGTATGAAGAGTGCTCAGGAGGCTTTGGAAGGAGCAAGGAACCTGCACCCGACTCCATGGGTATCAATTCCAGCACAGCAGGACACAAGCCAGGCACCAGTGGAGGTATGGGCTGTTCCCTACCAGCCTATTCCAACCCAGGATCAATCTGCTGCTGCCCAGGGACTCTTCTTTGAAGTCATTGCCTTTGGGCATCATCTGTCTCTGACTGAAACAAGTCACTCTGCAATCAAGACAGTGTTCCTATAACACTGTCAGAAATTAAAAGCAGGTACTGTAAGTCAACAAACTGCTAATTCCCAAAAGGTTAATTAAACTGAACGGGACTTGTAGATGAAATGCAACGGCTGACTGCTGCAATTAACTCTGGTGTCGTGGTTAGCATTAGGTGGCACTCCAGCGTGGGGGAGCTCCTCAGATGAGCTATTTTGGCACTTACTCCCTTGGGGTCAGGTCCTGTATATATCAGTCATTTCATTCTTGCCAGACTTCAGGAGACAGAAATTAGTGACACCCAATTCACTCAACTGGGGGGGAAAAATGTGCTGCTTCTTTACGACCCCTCTGAACAGAAACTCATAAACACCGAGCTATAAAGTACGAGGCTCTATTTAAAGTCAGTTTTCTAATGCCAATGTAATATGTAAATACTGTGTATTACTACATGGCCTTTATAATTCCTTCCAGGTAAAGCTGGAGAGAGAAGATTTAAAAACAGCTTTGTGGGCTTGGGAAGGCTGGGCAATACTGTTAGCCAACACAGGGCTTTGCAGCCAATGACAGGGAACACAGGGTAGGGTCCCTTTTTTCCTTCAATATATTGACATTTAGTCCCAACATGGGTGCTCCAGTAAACAAGAATTCAGAGCTGCAAACCTTTCCTGTTTGTCCCACAAAAGCCCTTCCAGGGCATCTGGCAGGAAAGGGGATGAAGCCAGGAGGCAGCAGGTCCCAGTTCACATGCTCTGCTGCAAATGTCTGGGCACAGTGTCTCTTGTAGGGAGCAAGACAGTGCCTGTGCCCTTATGCAATAGAAGACACCTCCTCACATGCCTCACCTTGAGCACTGTGTGCAGTTCTGGGCGCCACAGTATAAAAAGAGTATTAAGCTACTGGAGGGTGTCCAGAAAAGGGCTACGAATCTCATTAAGGGTTTGGCGAAGAAGCCGTATGAGAAGCAGCTAAAGTCACTTGGTTCATTCAGCTTCGAGGAGACTGAGAGGAGACCTCATAGTGGTCTACAGCTTCCTCACAAGGGGAAGAGGAGAGACAGGTGCTGAACTCTTCAATTCAGCCACCAATGACAGAATCCGAGGGAATGTCAGGAAGATGTGCCAGGGGAGGTTTAGGTTGGACATGAGGAAAAGGTTCTTCACCTGGAGGGTGGTGGAGCACTGGAACAGGCTGCGCAGGAAGGTGTCACGGCCCCAAGCCTGACAGTGTTCGAGAAGCATTTGGACAACGCCCTCAGAAACACGGTGTGAATTTTGGAGTTGTCCTCTGCAGGGTGGAGGAGTTGGACTCATTGATCCTTGTGGGTCCCTTCCCACTCAGGACATTCTATGATTCTGTGTGTCCTGGTCCCCTCCATCACCAAGCAGTGAGCTGAGATGAGCTGGCATGCTGCAGCTGCTCAGCTGTGGGCAGGGTTTAGCCCTTGCAGGTGGAAGTTTTTTGCTCCTGGTCCTGGGGAGGGGAATGGTACGTACACGTGTGTGCTGCTTCCCAGCTGATGCACTGAGCCAGTGAGACAGATGGAGCTGACAAAGTTCATCTGCCCACGCTCCACCGTTGTCTTCTACAGCAAAGAACCAGAGCATGTAACTTCCCCAGGTCCACGCCAGCTCCTGCAGGCAGCTCTGAGCTCCCTATGGGAGGCTGTTGCCTCCAGATGAATAGCTATTGTTGTTGTCCCCAGGAGGTACCTGCCACATAATAACATCCAAGAAACTCTTCCAATTACTGTTTTTTTATAGAAATATGAAGAACAATTACATAACACCTGCATGCAATTACTCCATCAGGTGATGTGACCTTCTCAAAACCAAAAAGTAATATAATTTTACAGGTAGAACAGAATAAAAAACAAGTTTTAATTTTTCTTTTTGAATATAAAAAAATAAAATCTGTGAGTTCAAAACCTAACCCATTCTCTTTTTTTTGTAGGATTTCCTTTTAAAACACAGGTAATGGTTGCTCTTTCAATTATATCCCACAACAGTTTCCAGCCATCTGGAAACAATGGAATAAAAGGAAGTCATAAAACAAATAAGTAATCCCATGAGCGAAAGTATGAAGCCTCTACTGAGATCTTGTGCCTTGAGGTAAATCCCTCTTTTCTCTAGGGTGAGCTGAGTTTAGCTTGCAGCCTGGAACATCTATTGGCATTCTTTGTCACTTCCCCAGGGTTTTGTGGGGTTTTTTGTTTGGTTTTGAGTTTGTTTCATTTCATTTTGTTTGTTTGTTTGTTTTGATTGGTTTGGTTTTATTGTTTTTTTGTTTGGTTTTTTGTTTTGTTCTTTTTTTTTCTAATATAACCAGTGGAAACTTCCTCTCTGAAACTGTCAGAGTGCAATTAACACTGATGGGTGGCTTCAGAAGTTATTGATGGGCACCCAGACAGCACTATTGCATTCAGATTTGTTCCTTAGGCTAATACGTAGTGTAGCTTTCAAGGTGCGATTGTAAGAAAGGCTGTGGAAGAAGTCAGTGGATTAATATGTAAATAAACAATATACAATGCATGTCTTGTAATCAAGGCCTGAGGAGAAAAATGTTACTTCCCTTCCTACTTCCTTAGCAAACAAACTTTTGTACGGTCTGGGGGTTTCCTTCTCCATCAGGGATTTTTTTCCATAGATTTATCTGTGATTCTGACATGTGCTTTTGTGTGCTCTCCTGTTCTGACCTTCATTTTCCTGCTGTCTGTCAGGGCTAGCATACAACCAGGCTGTCCTGAGTCAGTCTCATCATGTGGAGAAGGGATGGTTGGTATGGGGACAGGGATGATGGGGGAAGAGTGAGAATGGAGCCTTGCTTTATAGCCACAAAAAGGTATAACACTGCTCTGACTACTGTGACTTTGAACCAGACCAAAGGAGAGCCACTTTTATGCCATTCCAGCCCAAAAGCCCAGGAAGAGTTCCATAGGCTCTGAAGTCCTCAGCTCTTGGAGGTTGTCTAAAAACCATCATGTGTATGGTTGCAATGAGCAGTCGTCATTTAGAGTGACTAATTGGTATCAGTGAGCAGTCATCATTTAAGTCTAATTCCCACTAAAAATCATCATAATGTTCAAGATCCATGCCTTTCCCCTGAACCCGGGCTATGCCATACAGAGCAGCATGGAGACAGACCAGACCTCTCCAGGTACCCCTGCACCTCTTTTCTTGGACCATACAAAGACATCAGACCACAGAACAAGTCACCATCACTCCAGCCTCTTCCTGCTGATCTCTCTCCATTCAGCACAGCTAGGTAAGGATGCAAATATGGATGCAGGCTTCTGGAGAAGGTGGCTTGAGAAATCTGATCCAGGCTGTCCCATTTGTAAATTAACTCTTTACATCCTGGTACATTCAGCAGATTTTTTTACTCATCCCAAAGGGCTGGAAGGTCGTGAGATCCCAACAAACAACAGTCACGCTATGTTATCCCTGGCTTGTTTTCTGCATTTAATTTGCTCTCTGGTATCATATTTCCCTTGGATTATATGTTCCTTTGGAGAAATCTTGTTCTGAAATAAACCTGGAATTATGCATATCTATCTAGGGGAAGCTGGGCATGGGCAGGTAGAGGATGGCATATAGATGTCATCAAACTTTTTAAAAAATGGCACTGTTCTATGTGTTTTCCATAGAAGAAAAGTAACTTTGTATCTAAGTTCCTGCGTGGCCTCATGAAGACGTGTAGAAGTCCACTTCAGCCAACTTACATCCAAAAGTCTTCCTATGGATATGATCAGATGTAGCTTATTAACCAAACATATTCAGGTCCTTTTTTTGAAAGCTTAATAGGTTAATACATAATGCATTTTTTATTTTTAGATCTATCTATTAACACTCTATATAGCTCAAATGGCATATGGATGCCCAGAGCTACAAAACATGCAGAAGTCTTATTCCTCTGCTTTTTGATAATCCCTTTTCCTCCTGCTGAGAACATTTCCATCCTTCTGATTGCTTTTATGTGGCCCCATCCTCTTGTATGAAAGCAGATACCTCAAACAATATCTGAGGCGGCTGAAGGACCAGTGATGTGAAAATTGCTTCAGTGCTAATTCTACTTTCTAAATATAGGCACATTTTTTCCTGAATACAAGGACAAGACAACAGAAGGAGAATAGTACTGATGCTTACTTTTAATCCTTTGCAATAGCTTCTTCAATATATACTTGGGGCTGCTAGGAGAAGATAGATTTTTATACCATGAAGTGTCATGTGTAGGCATTTAACCTGTAGCTCATTCCATCTTTCATGATACTGAGGGAAGAAATATGTGTGTATGTGTTTACATATATAGGTACGTGAAGCGAGAAAGACATGCATACACAGATGCACTACAAAATGAGGTCTTTTTAAAAAAGTTATGGATTTAATACTCTGGAATCTACACCTTCTGTCTATTCAGAGGAAACGTTTGTTCTGGGCAAGAGGTGTGATATTTATTGTCCTTCTGTCATGTGCTAATCCTATCTCTAGCCCCAGGTTGAGTCTTTCTAAGGTTATTCTTACAGTCAAGTGGCATTATATGCTGGACTTGCTGCTGTTGTATTTCAATGTATAGCAATGATTTCATCACTGTAATTAATTATTATTATTTTGATTTATCAATCTATTTGATACAGTATCTGCTAATAAAAAAACTTTGTCTCAGGCATCTGTTTCTGTCCTCTTGCTGAATGCCTCTGCTGCTGCTGAGTTTTCCTGGCCAAGATGTAAGATGCATTTTGGTAACATCACCTTTGCATGCCATAGACCTGAGGGTTGGAGCAGTCTCTGCATTTTGACGTGGACAAGAAATAAGTCCACCTGAAGGAAAAAAGCACAAATGGGGACACATAATGTAACACTGCTGCCAAAATGCTAATGCTATTCCCAAGTATGCATGGAGATGAATTACAAGTAAAATCAAATGGTTGTGTTGCCACTTTCTGTAGGCTTGTAGCAATCATTTTTGAAAACTGAACAGCATTTTAAAGGGAACTTAAACAATGTTTTTCAAAGCTTGAACAATATTTTACCATTTTCCTTTAAGAGCCTTTGCAAAAGCCTCTCCTGTCCGTAACACCCACAGAAGAGTAAAAATTAATAAAACTGGAGAGGTAGGGGTATGGTGGTCCTTGTAGGTGCTAGGTAAGCACTCTGTGTAACCCTCACCCTTGTCTCTTACCTTGACTCCCAATTTTCTTTCTTCCTCACTCACGTCATGCCTAGGAGACCATAGCCCTTCAGGGACAAAATCACCATGGGTACAACGTCCTACCATCCTCACACAGGGTCATTGAGGTGGTTGCCATGCAGATACCCTCAGACTGAAACTGTTGGATTGGGTAGCACCAAGTCCTATTAGGAGAGGCAAGATTTCTCATAGGATGCAAAAGAGCTGGAAAAGTCTCCTGGTTCCAGGGAGAAATCTTCACTCTATAGTAAATCCTATGGGCTAAAAATCTGGGAAAAGTTAAGCCTCTGAGTTTCCTCCTTGGAGTCAAATTGTTCATGAAAATGCTAGCTTAACGTTAAGGTAGTAGTCAGATTGCATGAGATTGAGAGAAAATAGTACCTGTGTCTTGGGGATGAGTTGTGGGGAGAGAGTGGATGGAAAAGGTCACCGGGTAATGTCTAAATGAATATCTCCTTGACCACTGTATCTTGATTTCCTATGGCTTATATCTTGTTTCATATCTGTCCTACAACTTTCTCCTTAGTGGCATCTCTAATGTTTAAAATGGAGACAATAGGCTTGGACCTGAAGGAAATTTTGCAGGCCAAGAAGTGTATTTTTTCCAACTATATCAGCTGATTTTATGAAAGGACCTCATTTTACCTATTTTCACAACTATTTTCTGTCTGCTTTCATTCAACTTGCAGAAAGTTAATGTTAAGAGTTCAGAACCACTTTCAAAATTGTTCGAAACTGAGACACACGGTATTAAAAGTTATCGAGGGAGACAGACTAAACTCAAACACAGCACAACTTTCTTTGGAAGCCAAATCAAAAAGCATTTAAATCTGAGACAGAAGCTCTTGGATCTTTCTGACCCAACAGATTTAGCATTACAGAAAAAAAAAAAAAAAAAAAAAAAAAAGAAGACAGCGATTCCAGTTAAAACACTCAGAAAATGCTTATACAATCCACTGGCTCTTGGTGCATGTCATCTTGGCTCCCTCAAGTGGCTGGTCCCAGAGAATGGACAGCTTTCCTCGCGTTTCAAAGCACAAGTAGTTTTCTCTCAGCACAAGTGTTGCAAGGTCTCTGTTTCAGGGATCACAGCTTCAGACCTCGCTGAGATGTAGCGTGCGTTTTTGTGCAGCTGTAGTTTGCTAGAAAGTGGTACCCAGTGCATAAGCTCCGCACAGTTCTGAAGTCACATCATCCAAGAAAACAGCAAAAGGACTAGGACAGTCTGTATTTTTTTTCATGTCCTTTTTTTTTCTTTTTGTCTTTATCATCCTCTAGAGGACTGCCTTGCCATTAGTACTTTTCTCTAAATTCAGAGACAGATCCTAACGGCTTTGTTGATGATTGCAGTAGCCTTCATTAGTTACACTAGCTGAGGTCTGCTCTTAAAAAGGCTGGCTATGGACCCACGGGACCGTGTCCTGGCCGTAACATCCTGAATTTCAGCAAAAAACAAATGCAAAATCCTTTACTTGGGTCAGCCCTGGGGCTGGGGCAGACTGTAAGGAGCAGCTTTACAATGGAAGAGTAGCTGAATGTGCTGCAATGTTGCATCCTTGCAATATTTAAGATGATGGGCACAGGCTACAGCAAGGAGAATTTCAGGTGGAGAGACTAAGAAAAAAAAAATCACTACGGAAGATGTAAAGTGCTGGAGCCTCTATCCTTTCAGATTTTCAGTTCTCAGCTGGATGAGGCCCTGAGTGACCAGCTCTGACTTGAGGATTATCCTTGCTATCAGTTGGGGCCAGACCAGATGATCCCAAGCTCATTTCCAACCTCTGCTATTCTATGATCCATGAAACACTTCCAGAGTCTGAATTCATTTGTTGTCTGCTACAGGAGTCCTTTGAAACTGGTGCAGATCCTGACACGCAGCCAGCCCACAGCCAAGCTCAGCATGGCTCTTGACTTCCCTCTCTCTGTCATGCTGTGCAGGGAGTCAAGATCTATCCTAAGCGCTTCAGCCAGCTTTTGACCAAAATATACATTAACCCTGCTGCTACAGCAGAAACCATGGTGAAGAAACAGCCAAGTCCTCCAGGGATGTTTTGTCAGAGGAAACGTGAGGATGCAAGGCAAATTCATGAGGGCTTCAGCCTAGTTTTGTTGCAAGAAAGTGGAGACAGGTTGCCTCTGCCCTCATAAACAGGTAGGCTCTTCAAGTTCCATGGTACATACACTTCTGGTGAGATAGATCTCTGAATTTATCTCCTTTCAAAAGGAAAGCATTTGTAAGTCACCTTTAATTTATTAAGTCTTTCCTAAAGAGAAGCCTCATCCTACAGCCCCTTGTCAGGCACAATTCATCTTCTCTGTTTTAATAGTTTTTCATGTCCTTACAGGCGGAGGTTTTCTGAGTTCCTTCAAGGACATATAAAGATTGCTATTTAATGCTCACCGGTGCAATACATGTTGCTTTAATCTCATGAAGTAGGAACACAACTTCACCCATTCAGTTTGGAGATCAGAGGGATGGTAACAGGAATGGGAAAATAAAGGGGAAAACTGTAATACAAATGTTGAACCTGAACCTAAATAACACTTTTCATATCATAGAGTAAGACCTCCTGAGTGTTTACTAATTCATAATACTTTTAAGCTAAAAAGCCACTGTCACAGATTATCCCTGTGTCTGCAATGTCACAACAAGCTGCTGGGCTTCATCATGAAGATTTACATGTGCACAGCTCCCCGGGACTTCTTGAAGTGAAGGCTTCCCACTTCATTTATACATCAGAAAACACAGAAGATGTTACAACAGGTGCTGAACAAACTTGTGATTTTTCTCTTTCCTCACTTTTTTTCTTTTTTTCTGGTTACAAGAACTGGATATGGACTGGAAATATGTGATGTGCTTCTTTAGTCAGTGTGGTGGTTTTTCTGCTTTGGTTCAAGTTCAAGTCAGAGGAAAACTTTCAAAACAAATCTCATGATTGCTTTTGTTTCCCACACAGATTGTTGTATTTGCTTGAAAACACACTGCTTGACTTAATTTGGTTTCAGTAGCTTTTTCAGTGGTAAAAACTGAAGAATCCTCCAAACACTTACTTATTTCTATTTCTCTGTAGGGAAGGATGATGCAGGAGATGGAAAAATATCTGAGCAGCTATGTCTTATTTATTTTATCTTTTTTTTTAATTAACTCACATTTCAAAGCAGTGGTGACCAGTGGAAGTAGAGAATAGAGAAAAAGATGCATATTGCTACTGAGAACCCCAAATATGCTGAGTTACCCTTGGGCAGGGTTGAAAGGGTGGGTCCATCAGCATAGGTTGGTGTGACCCCACTGTCACAAGCTGCAGCCTGGCTCTGGTGTCCAGCAGATATCTGCACATGTGCAGTGGAGTGTGACAGCTCCCATCAACCACAGTGTCCTATGCGAGTCCCGAAACTGCTGCAGTGCATTTTCTCCAGGCTTTGCCGCTGCAGAGGTTAACCAGCCAGCTGTCTAATCCAGCCAACACTTCAGTAACCTTTGCTAATTAATCAGTTAGAAAAAGCATGTTTCTGCTATTCCAGATGCAAGCAAATTTCTGCAGGCATGTACTGTTGGCTCTCTGGAAAGACCCAAGACAGATTTTAATGTTCCCAGCAGCCTTGACTTGCCTAGGTAAGGCTTTAAAATGCTTTCTTGAGAAGTCATGAAATCACCATTGATAGTGTCTGAAAACACTTTCCTGGCCAATGCACCTTCCTCAAAACGCAGCCTTCAAGGGAAAGCCTGATGTGCAGTGCTGTGCTTTGTCATGAAGGAGGAATGATAAAGCTGAACTACATTTATAACGCAGCCCGATATTGCTCTTGTGTTTGTGATGAGAGTAGATTCCTGCCGAGCCATTTCTCACCTCCATTTGCATCTTTGTGGTGAGAACAAAGCAAAGACAAATTATGGTTCCCAGTGGTGGACAGGGGGTGATATTAGTCCCCTCTCTGCCAAATACTTCTTGCAGGGTTTTATGTGAGAATAGGCATGTGTGTATATCTTCAATTTGTTTTAAATGCCACCTGAGTAATTTATTTCTGAATCACTTCTTTTTTATTATGTGCTCCCTATTCCAAGATGAAAAGAGCCAATTTACCTCTTTCCTCCTGCTCATCCCTCCTTCCCATCACTGTGACAAGAGGACTGCTGGTTGTTCAATCATCTTGCTAACACCACCCGGCAGCCCACGCTCTGCTCTGTTTCGGTGGGTCAAGAGAAATCCATTACTCCTTTAAAAGTGGTAAATATGTGGGCTAATGGAAAGCCAGTCTAGAAATTATTCCAATGCATAAAAACATGAATGTTAGCGGTACCATGTAGTCCACACAAACACAGTATGCAGCAGTGGCTTTAGACAGGGAACTGAACACACACCAAGCAAGACTTATGAGAGAAACGCCTCCATTTTTGACTCCTGGAGACTCAGTCATGGACTATTTCTGAAACCATTTAACTACCTTAGTCTTGAGTAGGCACCTCAATGCACATCTGCAGCATCTGGGACAGTTGTTGACACCAGAAAAAAAGAAAGAGAGCAACTATAATGTGAAAATGTGCACATTATTGGGAAGGCACTCAGGATCCCAGGGAAGAGAAGGGCTGACAGCAGTGGAGACAATGCTGAGGTGGAAGAGAGGCAAGTCCTGATTCAGGGTGAAAGCATATGAACCCTCCAGTGCACACTGAGTTTGGGTGGGACAAAAGGGATTACATGGCAGCGAGGGGGTGTAAGACTCTGCTGGGGGAGCCTGCCGAACATGAAATACTAATGGTGGACTATCAGGTATGAGAACAGAGAACCGGTCTCCATGATGATCTAGGAGGCAGAAACAAAGAGCAAAAAATATAGACTTAGCAAAGCAGTCTAATTAAAGAGGAAATCCACAGTGCTACCTCTGCAGTTGCATGGGACAGTTTTGTGAAGCCCAGTGAGAGTCACCCTGAGGTCCTGGGCATTGTGTCATCCTTGCTGTGAGGCAGGCATGGAGGGAGCTCAGCTCTTCACATGAATGGCAGATTGTGGTGGTGTTATTTTTTTCCCCCCTCCATGAATGTGGGTCTTGTCTCTCCTCATCCCCTCCTCAAGAGACAGAGAGAGGATGTAGACTGAGCACAGAAGTAAAAATTCTGTCTGGACCTCATGAGAACAGGGTTAGAGAGAGAAGGCCCCAAGGACCACCCATAATACAGAATTACTGAGAAATAGCCATAGGCTGCATAAAACGCTTCTAGAAGCTGACCCAGTCCTTGCTCCACATTATAACCAAGAATATAAATATTTTCACTGAAAAGAATGAATAGCAGAAGGAAGACACTAGTGGATCTTTTCATTGTGCCAAAACATGTTTTTCTTCCATGAAAAAGCTATGTTTTTCTTTCCTGTGGAGTTTCAGTTGGGAGCAGAGCCTCGCCTAGGCCTGACACATGTTAAGAGCCAAGTCTTGTTAAAATGCACACTGAGTAGCATTAAAGAATGTTGATATTAATGAATATATATATGTCCCAGCTGGGATTTTAGGCAGACTCCATCTCAGGAGCTTGCCCTGAAGCCGCTGTGCACATACATCAACTGGCACTGGAAGCCTGAGAGGAAACCACATTGCCCTGCTGCAAAACCATCATTGTTGACCATGCCTCACGCCTTACAATGCTGAAACATGAATGCGCGCAACCAACCTTCTACGACCATTACTGACCCTCATTAAAAGCTGAACTATGGAAAATGAACAGTTTAGTGCAATAACATGAGTACAGCCCAGAAACAGTAGCCTCAAGGCATGAAAAAGGAGGAGGAGATGCCCTTCATCAAAAGGCTAAGGAGCATATTTTTAGGAAAAGGAGCTCAGGTTATAGACAGATGTAAGAACCATGTAAAGGCAGAACTAGCCAAGCTTCCATGAGGAGAAGAGGTGATAAATGCACTTTATTAAGTTGTTTCTAAACTTGAAGCAGATGAGATAAGCCTTAAAGGAGATACTCATTTAAGATTGATGTGGAGTAAGTGCAGAGAGATAGCTGTTGAAAAGACTGCCATAAACCAGTTCTCCAAGTTGTCACTCACTAACACTCCCTGGTGTTTTCTAATAAAAATAATCTGTTAAAATCAGACTCTGGAGACAGCTTGTCTTTGGCTGCCAGTGCAATTTCTCATCCTTGTTTCACATAGTAAATGCTTTTGGAATAAGTCAGGGATTGTTTGAAGAAGAGACAACTTTGAGATGGATTTTTAAGTTATTGTCATTTATACCAGCAAAGCACTTTATGCAGCTTTAAAACAGAAAAAAAAATGGTTACAGGTTATGAAGGAACAGAGGAAAATATTTTTGTTTTAAAAAAAATTGCAGATAGCTAGCTCGCTAGAGTTTCTAATGGATATGCCTTCCATCTATAAGTTTGTGGTACTATACGGCTGTGGAGGGACGTAGCCTTGTGCTAGCATGGGACTGTGGAAGTGCTGGAGATCATGAAATGCTTGTAAGCCTCTAGGATAAACTGGTAACTAGGAAGTGCAAGGTATCATGCAACCCTCATGCTGACACACAGCTAAAAAAAGCCTTGCTGGCACAATTGCCATGAGGTCGGTTACCTGAGGCAGCAAAGGCCACATCGCACAGAGGAGAGCAGAGACCATGAGCAGCCTGGCTGGGGCTGACTGTACACACGATAGCGTCCTGCGTCCAAGAGCAGGGAGATGAGGTCACAGACCCTCTCTGCTGGAGTTGGGGTCATGGAACTGCAGTTCTTGGACTTTCCTGAACCCACAGTTGGTAGGCTCTGCCTGGCACCTCTCTTTAGTTTCCCAGGATTCACGAAGTTTCACGAATCAAATGGGAAACAGCATTTCATCTGTTCTCCCATTTCATCCTCTCTCCCATTTTTTTCATGATATGTCCTCAGTAAAACAAGAGTGCATTGGCATCTGGTTTCCAAAGCGGAGCTGAACTGAAGCTAGAAAACCTTCAAAAATTCAGTTTCCATTTCCTTTATGTGCCATAAACTTCTACTCATTATTTAACCATTAAATGTGAAAGATAGATGGCAGAATCTGTTTCTTCATTAGTGATGATGAGGTGCCAGGACAAGCCCCCAGCTTCCCTGGTGTGGCCAGGCCTGGGGGAGCAGTCAATAGTGAGAGGACAGCTTGAAATTCCAAGCCACTTTTGCTAGTGAGCCATAAAATTCATCTTCAACTATTCCACACTGATCATTATGTTGAAAATTTTAGTGTGAAAAACCCCCATCCTCCTGCCTTGCATAGCCTTGAGGTGACTGCCAGCAGGACTCGAATACAGCAATATTTTTGACTGCAGAACTGTGCAACAACCATCTTTCATAAAAATAAAAAATATTAATTTGTTGATAAGGGTGACATAAACAATGTTTCAACTACCTGGAAACAATTCTGCTGTTTTTCCTGGAAAAAAAAAAACCACTCGTAACCTATTCAAATATTGTGGTGAATTCTAAATAAGACTTTTAGGTGCTTCTATAAAGTGCTGCATGTTACCTTATTGCTGTAGCAGAGGCCACTTAAAACTAAAGAGCATTTATATGCATTTTGCTAAGGGACTTGTGCATTTTGGGCCATCTTCAGCAGGAGCAGGATGTGCTGAGTAACACAGCTCCACCTGCTCTTGCAGGACCTGGGAGGCGTAAGGCTGCGTCACGCCAACATACATCCTAAAAACTGAAAGAGGGTAAGGAACAGGCCAGATATCCCTTGGTTGGGGATTCCCCTTGGAATGAGGAAGAGTCTGTGTGAGTTGGTCAGCAGGAGTTCACTTCTATAGTTTTCCAGGTGAATTTCAGGCTTTTATCCCTGTCATTAAGTGGCCCTCTATGGTCACACTGTGGGCACCTAGGTGTGGACTGTGCACCTCCAACATGAGACATCCAGGTTTCCAAACAACAGCCTCTTCAGGACCTGTTTTCCCAATAATCTCTTTGTCCCAGCTTGTCATGGATGCATGTTTGGTATGGCCCATGTGATGTTCGCAAAGTGCTTTGCTGTGGTGCATGGATGACGAGGAGCTATATAAATGCAAATTTAATGTAGTCATTTATTCCATAGTGAAGGTTGTACTGAAGGCCAGGTAAATTACACCCACGGCATCTGCCTTTCAGCTCTTAATGTCATCCACTTCAGGAACAATAAGTTTCCATATAATTTGTTAAGCATGATTTTCTTTTGTCAGCCTTTACAGACTATTTTTAATCAAATTACACTTATCCGGGTGTTTTCCAGACAGCTGGACCCACTAGCTGCTGAATTCAAGGAGCCTGATTCATTACTACCTGCGTCATTTGCCTGACCTTGCCACGAGACCGCAGCAGCAGCATAATGAGGGAGGTCTTTCCATCTAGCACAGCTCCGGCTTCTTCCAGCTCACTGCTGAGATCCCCGGGAGCTGAATCCTCGCCTTGAAACTTTAACAACCTGCAACAAGAGCAAGTCCTTTATCACATGCTCTGGCTTTACCCGTAGTCTCTTCATTATTTCTTTTACTTCCCTTGAAAGTGCACGGGTCTCCCTGGCATTGCTCTCATTATCCTTTTGTGAACACTGGAAAAATGACGTATTTACATTTCCTGAAATGCTTAGTATTCCTGTCATCACCGTCTCCCTGAGCCTGCCCTGCCCTTTGCAAAGACCTTTTGCACCGCCTCTGTTCCAATCACTTTTTCTTTTGTACTGCTATTTCCTGTGCAGTTTTGGCTTCGTTTTTCCAGTTCTACTTTTGTTATTATTTTCTTCTTTGCTATTTTATACTCTCCTACGTAGATCCCTGGCTGCAGTTGTGACCCAGTGGCCCTTTCAGATATCGCTTTCTATTATAGCCTCAGATCTCCCTCAAGCCTCATTGCAGTCTGCAATGCTACTGGATGCCGAGTACAGGGAAATTAAGGTTAGCTACAAGTGGTGCTCAGTGCATGAAAGGAAGTTTGGCTTCTGTAACTATGGAGAGCTCAGCGATTCTGTTGTTGCTGGGATGTCCGTGCAGCTGGCATCATGCAGAGATGGCATGTCAAGGGAAAGTCAAAGCTTACAAGTGCCAGCATCACTAGCACTGTCATTTTGGACCCAGGCTAAACCCAGCTGTGAGATGTAAATCTGTGTGCACCTGTGGCCCAGATCAATGTCCTTTCAGCTTGACATACTTCTGTGTTTCTGTGTCCCAGAGCCCAACACAGCTGCACACGCTTCAGACCTCCAGGGAGTCTTTCAGGTGCAGGGAAATGGTTTCCTTTAGGCAATCGCGAGATTGAATTTTCCCAGCGCAAATAAAATGGGGAGACATGAAGCCTTGGAGAAAAGAAAGGTGACACATTTTGTTTCTCCAAGATGATTCCATGACCTGTGCAGTAGCTCCAGACTTAGCCCTGAAATTTGGGAAAAGATCATTTGTGCTGGTGTGGACCCCTAGTTTTGTTTTGAGGCTCAGCTGTAAATAGCTGCACACTAACGAAGCTTGTCAAGTAAGTTCTTGGATTTGTCTGTAGAGTCAGTAAGTGCTGGAGCCAGATCTTCAGCTGCCATAAACCAGAAAATTTCAGCAAAAGCAGTGGATTTGCACTGATTTACACTGGCATTGCTTGCATTCAGAATCATAGAATGGTTTGGGTTGGAAGCAACCTTAAAGATTACCTAGTTCCAGCCTCCCTGCCACGGGCAGGGACACCTTCCAGTAGACCAGGTTGCTCAAAGCCCCATCCAACTTGACCCCTTCCAGGGATGGGGCATTCACAGATTCTTTGGGTAGCCTGTTCCAGTGCATCACCACCCTCATGGTGAAGAATTTAGTCCTTATATCTAATATGTCTACTCTCATTTAGTTTAAATACATTAACCCTTGTCCTATCACTACATGCTCTTGTAAAAAATACCTCTCCAGCTTTCTTGAGGGCCTCCTTAAATACTTGAAGGCTGTTATAAGGTCTCCCCAGAGCCTTCTCTTGCACAAATAGAACCCAAGTTATTATATTGCTAAGAGTGAAAGAAATGTTCTCTGGAAAGCAGATATGAAAGCTACTGGTTACTTACTAGGATGTCATCACTGTCCTTCAGTCATCTATCCTGTTTTCCTGGTGTAGGATTAATGTGATTCAGAATGTTTTCATTATCCTGTTTTCCTCTTCTTTTTATTATTATTTTTTTTTCTGTTCCATAGCAGGTATTATTTTAACAGCAGTGCTGCTGGAGAAAGCTGGTGCTCAGGTTTTGTAGTATCAGCAAGATAAGTTCCTGGCTGATCAGACCTTGCAAATGTTTCTCCAAATCCTGGAAAGTCCCACCTGACTTGTCACCCTTATTCTCTGGGAGTGTTTTGGAGAAGCAGCCCAAGAAAGACAGATGCAGAGCTGGGCAACACAGGTTATAGACTCACTATAGCAAGAAGGAATCCAGGCAAGGAGTTTGACTAAAGCAATATGAGGATTATGGAGAACAAGAGTGATAAGAGCAGGAAGAGTATCATTTCACCTAGGCGAACAGCCAAGACTTCAGCAAAGGCTGACGGCCTTCCAGTGCTGAAAGCTACTATTCTGGTGACCCAGATAAAGGGACAAACCATTTCTCCCCTGAAACCAAAAAAATGTTTTAGGCTTCTGCTTGCCTTTGTAGCCTCATATTTTTTTCTCTATTTTTGAGAACAGATGTAGTGCAATAATGCTAGTAACAGTTCATACATCCAACTGCTGCTATGGGAAATACCTGGGGGGAGAAAGGGGTTGAAGGACACAGGGAGTTTGCCAAACAGTTGTTTGGAAAGTGGCAAATAAATCAAATAAATTCAATAAATGAAAAAACTCCAATAAAATAGAGGTAATACATCTGCCTAACTGTACACCCTGCCCAAGCACTTTGTCCTTAATTACATGACTGTTCTTATCTTCAGATGGGAACCCAGTGCTTATTACTCCCTCTGGATTAGGAAGAGAGGTTTGTGCTGGCTACATATCAATCTCCTCACATAGCTGCAACACACAGATCAGACACTTCACACTAGCACAGCTCTGTGAGTTCCCTTCAGCTTTCCACACCAGCTCCAGCCCCTCCAA
The DNA here is from genome assembly GCF_963082525.1 of Nesoenas mayeri. Lineage (NCBI taxonomy): Eukaryota > Metazoa > Chordata > Aves > Columbiformes > Columbidae > Nesoenas > Nesoenas mayeri. The sequence continues at coordinate 118,663,155 of NC_137543.1, forward strand.
AACCACCATTCCCCAGGACTACCTCAGGAGGGAACATGGAGAATGTGTCTGTTGACATCTGCTCAAGCAGAGTGTGAAGGGTGATGGGCACCAGCCGGTATGCCTTGGGACATACCTGTTTTCCACAGGTATCAGGGCCAGGCTGGATGGGGCTCTGAGCAACCTATTCCAGTTGAAGGTGTCCCCTCTCATTGCGGGAGGGTTGGACTAGATGACCTTTGAAGGTTTCTTCCATCCCAAACTATTCTGTGATTCTGTGACTGGTTGGACAGAGGGATGCTGGCAGAGCAAGGAGCAGCTCACAGAGTCAAGTTCCACAGGTCACGGCAAGTCCTGTAACTCGAAAGCGTAAATCTTAATTTCTTCATTAAGGTCAGTGCAAGAAAGCAGAGGGAAACAATCATCTGGCCTAACAGCTGCCTTATGAGAAGAAAATGCAATAAAATTAAGTTCTAGCTCTACTTTAGAAAATAGTTGCAATGGTTACTGCTTACATATCCTGCTAGAGCTTTGTTGTTCCCTTTAAAAAAATAATGTTCATTAAGCCATCTGATTTATCTTTGAAAGTGGGGAAAATAAAATCACCAAGGACAACAAAATTTAGTAGAACTTTTCCTTGTTTTTGGCTTGCAGCTTGAGTGCAGCCCTTGTTGTTGCCAGTTGAGTTCTGGCAGATGGTTTACACTTGGAAACTGAGGTTTCCAGAACTAAGCAGCAACTGAGGAAAGAGTGTGAACACCAAAATCTGGAAGCAGGCATTAAATCTTTTGGACAATGTCACCGTTAAAGATTGCCTTGTTCTTTACTGGAACAGTGTGAGGCAGCAAAGTTGATGCTGCTTCCTGGAGACCAGACACACAGCAGATCCCCTGCCCAGCCAGACAAATCCAAGCAGAAGGCCCTATAGACTTGTTAAAGCCCAGAGGAAGTTTTGAATGTGCTGCCTCAAGCCCAGATATCAGAGTAGGGAGGACTGTTAGTGTGTTTTACACCACAAAGAGCCTCCTTCCTTAGGCAGTCAGGAAAGGGGGACCATTGCCTTTCTCTGGAGTAGCATCATGAGGCTGAGAAAGGACTGAAATGCACATAGTTCAAGAAAGGACAGGTGGCAGACAGCCTGCTCTGGGCTGCCTCCAGTAGCCTGATGCACCTGTAGAGTACAGACAGCAAATATTTACAATGTCTAAGGTATATTTCCCAAGTACTGGCCATTTCCCACACATCCTTGTGTCCTACCACTCTGATCACAGTATCACAGTATCACAGTATGTTTGGGATTGGAAGGGACCTCAAAAGATCATCTAGTCCAATCCCCCTGCTGGAGCATGAACGCCTAGGTGAGGTCGCACAGGAACATGTCCAGGTGGGTTTTGAATGTCTCCAGAGAAGGAGACTCCACAACCCCCCTGGGCAGCCTGTTCCAGTGCTCTGGCACCCTCACTGAGAAGAAGTTTTTTCTCAAATTTAAGTGGAACCTCTTGTGTTCCAGCTTGATCCCATTACCCCTTGTCCTATCATTGTTTGCCACCGAGAAGAGCCTGGCTCCATCCTCATGGCACTCACCCTTTATATATTTATAAACATTAATAAGGTCACCCCTCAGTCTCCTCCAAACTAAAGAGACCCAGCTCCCTCAGCCTTTCCTCATAAGGGAGGTGCTCCACTCCCTGGTAGTCTTTATCCCTGGCTGAATGAGATGCTCAATGAGTGCCAGGGGTTAGCGACAACTTCAGCTCCCAGAATCTGGTCAAGATCTTGTCTCAAGGAATAGCCACACATTGTGGATTTAGTCAGAGTTTCTTAGCCTGCCCATGAGTAGCAGACCTGTTCTGGCAAGCTATTATAAACAACCATTTTGACTTCCATGGTGGATGCTACATCCTTCCTCCACTGTTTTTGTACTGAGCTGGGGACAGTTGTAGATAGCTGGTCTGAATCACTGGAACTAAGACATCAGAAGAAACATTGTCTTAATCTGAATACACTAAATCTAATCAATAAATATAAATTAATTTAAGCAGATAATTCAAACAAGCAATGAGAAAGTAATAGAAATTGCATATCTGAGTCCAGTTGGTGGCTTTGAAATGCTTTTCAAAGTCTGAGTCTTGCACAGCATGCAGATACTAGAGATATGGTAGTTAGTAAGGGGACGCTGTCTCTGACAGCTTGTCAGAGGGCAGCTGCTCAGAGGTCTTCCTGCAGGCACCCTGCTGAGACTCACCTGCTTTTCCCCTCAGTTCTGGGCAAGCCAGACACACCTTCCTGCCCTGGCTGGGAATCACTCCTCTCCAGAGCATCTGCATCTCTGTGAAAGAGCACCGTCACTTGCTGTCACCTCTGCATGCCATCCCTTCCCGACTTGCCGCTGGAGTTAAGGTTTGAATGCTCCTCAGCATGTGGTCTTCTCAAGCAAATCTGCTGGTGATCTCTATGTAGGGAGGGAACATGCACACAGACATGCTAAAGTGAAGGAGGAGGAAACCGCTTCTTGCACCATTGTCAGTTCAACTTTGAAAACTTCTGAGCCTCAGTCTCTGGGGAATAAACCCAATTAAGCTGCAATCTGGCAAAGCCTCCGAGGTATCCCCTCCTTTCAGTGGAAGTCCTTTGAGTGACATGAGCTGAGTTGGAGAAAACTCAATAGAGGGGAGCAGCAGCAATTTTTTTCTAACTGAATACTGCAGCATTTCATATTCTGGTGCACTATCAATGAGAGGCGAACATTTTTTTCAGAAGCAAATACACTGAAACCAGAGAAGACTCTGATTTCTACTTTTGCAATCATACGTAGCAACACCTCTGAACCATTTTTTTTCCCCTGATTATCTAAATGATACTGTAGCAGAATTCAGAAAGACACAGTCAGTCTGCATCTTTTTGCTTGGAAGAGAAAAACAGATATAGTTGACACTCCCAGTGTGATGTTCCCTAAGAGTACACCTCTCCAATCAGCATACTTTTGCCCAAGCACTTTCCAACACAGAAAAGCCATTGCTGATGAAAATAACTTCTTACTTGTATTGCTGCATGAAAAACATACCTGCAGACCTGCCTGGGAAGTCAGAAAGGCTACCACTGTGATATACAGGCTACCCTGTATAGGTCCCCTTATTTCACCAACTGACCTCTACCCTGAGCCAAGTAACTTGAACATCGTATATGCCACTATGCATACCCATACCAGCACAGGGCTAGAGCCTGTCTTCTAGATTTTAATTTTCAGACCACCAGAGGCTGAGAATCAACTTTTTCCCTTGTCCTCATGGTTAAATGTGCCAACTTGAACACGGCTGGAGTCCTTGCCAGCTGTAGGTTTTGGTATGTGCTTTGTTTCAAAGATAAAAGAGAGCTTTTGGTACTTGGTGTTTTCCCCAACATGAGGAATCAACAAGTCATCTTTTAACCTTCCAGCTTTGTTAAAGTAACCTGTCTAATCTATGTATCTCAGTATATGTGCTTGAACACCTTCATGGATCTTTTCTGCTCCTCTCCATTTTTTCAGATGTTTTCAAAATGAGACGAGCTAAATTGTATGTGATACACGAAGGACAGGCAGTCAGTATCTCCCACCTTCCTGTTTATATGCTCCAGTCCTCCTCTTACAGCTTTAAAAGTTCTGCCAGCGAAGGTTTTATCACACCACTACACTAAAAATGCTCGTTCAGTTGCTGGCTCAGTAGAGGCCCAAGAACCTTTCCAGGTGTGAGGTGATTCTGCATCCACCAACTGTAGCCCAGGAACTGACCTCTGTCAGGCGCGTTTTGCTTCCCACCGAGAGCCATTACAAATTGCTGTGCCGTCACATTTTGTCAGCAGAGCAATGATGCTCAGAAGACTGATGGAAACACAGAGTGGTGTTGGCCTTGTACCAACCAACACTTGCAAACCCCACTAGGAAAAAACAAAACAAACCACCAACAAAAACCAAAAGCAAACAAACACACACACAAATACCACACACACAAAAAAAAACAAACAAACAAAAAAACAACCAAAACCCACAAAAACCACAGAAACAAATGAACAAACAAAACCCAAAACACCTGGATGAAAATTCCCCACTGACAGGTAGTTTTTGAGCTGTTGGTTGGGCAGTTCTAAGTCACATAAGGGGTGCGATACTGCAAACTGCTCATTTCTTCATGCAGCTCAATATCATCTCCTGTGATTTCCATAGGATCTCAGGAAATCAATAATGTGGGATCATCTCTGTGAGAACAGAAATTAGACTTGAGGTTTTGAGACAGGCAGTGGTGGGAGCAGGGGGAGGACTACAAACTAATTTCTGGTTCAGCATGGAAACGCCTGCTTGTCCCCAGACCCTGCCCACACTTCGCTCATGGGGGCTTTCTTTGCCAGTCTCATCTCTTCCCAGCCATCTTCTCTGGCCACCCTAAAGCCCCATTCTCTCAATGGCCTGGAATCTTGCACCTTTCTACTCTCCTCAGATGAGTCTTAGAAAAAAACCTCCCTTTGCTCCCCATTTTAAGAGCTCCCGCAATGGGTGGTCATTGTGCTAAGCCCACGGACTGCAAAATGGCATTAAGAGTGCTCTGCCAGCTCAGTTACCCCTAAGCCATACTGTGTTAATGATCGAGTGTCAGCGGCTAACTTCCAGTACCCCAATACAACCAGTGTAAAGGGTCTTGACATGTAATTTCAAGTGGTGAACACAATTTCTCACAGAGGTAACGAGCTGAGTGGATACTGCACAGAGCTACCCGCAAGCCAGTAGGCAAAGACACACTTGGTGCAAGTCTTTCTGAGTCAAACCATACTTGTGATTAGCTATCATGTACACCCACACACATTGCGACTGAAGAACAGTCTCTGCCTCTATTGGCCTTACAAACCTGTAAAGCACAACAGACTCCAACCTCCTCTTGCAAAGTTCTTGAGTTTAGCTCAAGTCACCCATTATCACATCATTTTCTTGCCTTGTTTCTTCATTGAAGGAGAGCAGTCGCATTTGTCTGATTCTCAAGCCAGCTTCTTTGACTTTCTGTATTGCAAACATCTCTTTTCTGACTCCCTCCAGCTTCATCATTGTGCGCTAAATGCTCTCATGTGAGAATAAGTCAGTGCTTCTCTGGGAGATGAGTGGTGCATGTGGGCTTGCCCGTGCTGATGCACCCCACTGGATTGCTCTCTTGCTACATCATTTCTCATTTATTTCTCCTGGCCACCTGGTTTAGGGTTGTTGGTTTTTTTTCTCACCTCTACACCCTTTGGAGATGGCTCCACTGCCAAACAAGTGCACTGCTGGTGATCCAGCCTCTGGGTAAAACCATAACACAAAGCTTATTTAGTAACATCTCAGAGCGCACTGTTTATCCATGGCACCTTTTTCCTAATTTCCCTTAATGAAGGAGCTATTTCATTAATGACTCCTTGCTGAAGACCATGAATTTCACCTTCACATTGGTAAATCTTAAAACAAAAAGTAATTCAGATGGCCTACAGTCAGCCTGCTGCCAGATCAAGGTCTTTATTCTGAATTGAGTTCAAATTCCTCACAGTGCCCACGTAATGAAAGGCACTCAGATGGTTTATTAACATGAAAATAATTGTTCCTACTTCAATGTACGTTATTATCCCTGGAAGGGAATTCAGGCAGTCTGCTCTATTATGTTTAATGGCTGATATTAAATTTGTCAGACCCAGTGGTAAACTCAGACAAATTTAGCAATACTCAGATATTAAAGAAGGCCTGACATTGTGAAATCTCTTATTCACATTTGATTTGCTGGGTAGGGTGGGGAAGACAGACTTCTCTTCAGCGTTCTCCTGTGCCCTGCTCTGGCTGAAATCAAATGACTTAAGGGATGGGCTGTAATGACCTCAGCTATTGGAAATGTGAGGTCAGCAGTGTCAGGCCCATCTGAATTTCCAAAGGCTAGCATGTTTATGGTATTATTGGTACTCAAAGGACTTAAATGCTCTTTTGTTTAGAAGATAAATTTAAATGTTTGTAATAGTAGGACGTCCTTTTTCTCTCTTCATAAATTTATCCCTTTTCCAAGGCTTCCTACCTGCTGAGGGCAGACATACATCCTTATTTACCAGGCTGGGTTTGAGATCTACAACTCTCTTCAAGGCATTCTCTCTCTTCCCTTCTTTATCCTTTCCTCTTGTGCAGGTTCTGTATTTCTCTTTATGCATGCCATTCCCAGAAACAGTTTCCTCACATGTCTTCATCCATATAATTCTTGGACACACAGCCATCTACTGAGTCCAAGGGGGGCTGCATGGCCCAAGTGAAATTAAATATTCCCTCTCACACAACCCACAGCTGGTGGCCCGCCCAGCAGTGGGGATGGACAAACTGCTGCTCTGCCTGGACAGCCAGCAACTTCTGCAGTGCTTGTGCAGCGAAAACAGAGAAGGAAGAAAAAGTGGAAAGTCATGAATCCAAGAGTGAGATTTCTTTTAGAGAATAAATGCCTAAGGCTCACCTCACCACCAGATGAGTTTTTGTCTTCTTTCCACAGTGGATGTCCAGGCTAGTGAGTTTTAATGGGTGTTTTAAAGGCCAAATCGGTGAGCAACTGCACATGGCTTTCAGGCACATGGTGTACTGCTTTCAGAGCTCCATACCCGCAGACTAATCAATCCTAGTCCAGTTCCCACTGAGAGCATGCATCTGCGCAGCAGGACTGCTGTACTGGTTCCCAAAACATAAGCCAGGTTACAAGCAAATCTGCTGCTCACATACAGGGCATAATTGGGAACCCTCAGCAGAGCTGGCTCCTTCTGCCTGCTCCTAGGCTGTAATTAGCAACTTGTGCACAGGTAGCCGCACCAGCAAATTGCTTCCGGTCTTCGGTGACAGTAACTGATATCTGTGAGAAGGAAATGACAAAGGCACAAGGAATAGGGATAAATGGCTACAATAATGCAGAAAGCCATTAGCACTAAATAGCAACAATAACCCTTCACATCTCAGTACTAGATCTGCCTTCATTTGTATGAGTCTCCGTTGCCTTGTTGGAATTATGGACAGATGTTAGCAGCTGGGAAGGGCAGGCACTGCACAGCAGTCATACAGACTCCTTTTACACAAGCAGCACCAGTGTTGAGGTTTTACCCTTTGGGCTGTCAGAAAAAAAAAAACCCTGAAAACTGCTGGGCTGGCCCTGGACAAGGGGTACTGGGCTGCACAGACCTGCTCTGCCTGGCTCGGGACTGTCAGGCAGCAGTTCACCCCATCCTCACCATCTGAACTTGGAGTTTGAGTCTCCTTGCTCCACCATCCAGCAAAATCACACTCTCTGCACCTTTGGGAGCACGTGTTCCTTGATCATCTCCCTTCACTGACTGCAACGAGGCCTCCCAGCAGAGACAGGATCATGTTCAACCTTAGCAGTGCCACCAGTGGTAGCATTGCCCGTGCAACATCCCACATTTGTATCACCATAGCACCTGCAGTTCTCCCACGTAGAGATGGGACTGAGACTCTTCTTTTGGCCCAAGATCCTGTTGCTACTCATTCCTTCCAGGTTCTGCCACCATGGACCTGAGGTATGGTCCACACAAGGATGTTTGTGGCTCTTCTAGTTAATGACGGCACAAGGAATAGTTTCCCCCTGGTCTTGGGCAGCTTGAACGGAGTTGGTGCTCAGCTGTGGAGAAATGGAAATTTTCATAGGTGTGAGAACACCACTCATTATAATTCATGGGAATTGTCATTAAATCAACACATTCTCAGGTTCTGCAAATCCCTGAATCTGTTGCTGAAAAAAAAAACAGAGAGTCAAAATCTGTCTACTCTTTTTGATTGCAAACGAATATATTGAAAATGTGCCTCATTCTCTTTGAGAAATCAAAGCCTGTTTGATTGAAGCTCATTTTCACACAATCAGCTGATGCAGCTCACACTTCAGACATTTTCAAATTCTTTTTACTTTTCTAGAAAAAAAAAGATATAAATCCTGAAGAGATGTGTCTTTCTCCAAAGTCATCTGTTCAGGCTTTTAGTCTCTTACATTTTTTGCTGCCAAACTTTTGATTAATAAGATGAAAAACTGTCTATTTTCTTAGATGACAATAACGGGATGACCTTTCTCCTGTCTCTTCTGACTATAAACGCAGTAATAAAAAAAAGTGTTTGATGGTAAAGAATTAGATTCAGGTGCTGATAATACTAAAATACTGCAGATTTATTTCGTAAGAATAAGGCATAAATCATGCTTCCCATTTTTCTTGTAACCTCCCAGATATTTCATTACGTGGCAAGAATTCTGAAAACATTTTCCTTCTTTTGGTAGCTGAAAACTTGGTTCTTTTCCTGACTTCTCTCTCTGATATTTTGCTCTGCAGTGTTTCTTTAGCTGGAACGGTATTTTCATCTTGCTGTGAAGTATTGCTTGATTCTTGCCTTTCATCTCTAGGAAGAATTCTTATTTGTAATTATTCCAAAAGTTAAAAATCTAGTTTTAAACATAGGGAACGCTTGAAAAGCATAAAGGAAAAGTTCAGCTCTTAAAAAGGAAAGGAAAGCAAGAGGAGGGGATGTGAGAGAAATATAGTTCTGGTGTCATTTAAGAGATGGCCCTTACTAAATAAATAGAAAGCAAAAAAGTGATCCAAAGTTTCTGAAAAATTTTACCTATGATCCCTGTGCCTGTGAGGAGTGTGGAGAGAGAATTTTCTGAAATGTTACAGGGACATGGACAGTCAGTACCCCAAACTCACTCATGAGAAAGCTTCTTAGAGCCAAACAAATACAGACAGAGAGAGAAAGAAAGGGGGAGGGACAAAAAAGAAGTTAATATACTTTATGAAAACTTTGGAGCCTAAAATATTTCATTGAGTAACCAGAAGCTCCTCCACTGCTCACTGGGGAGTCCCCAGTGTCACACCATCAAACACTACAGCTTGTTAGAGCAGAAGAGAAAAAAATCAGCCTGTGATGCCCCACAGTCCAGTCAGGGGAGATGGCCAAAGGGAGCTAACCCAGCTGAGACAGGTGGCCTGCTCTCCATGACTTGGCTGCATTTTACATTTAGACAAATTATGAACACACATACACACACACACACACACACACACACATACACACACAAAGAAAAAAATCTCTGTTTATAGGACTCCATTTAATCTATGCAATTTTTAATTTAATTTATCTGTTGACTATATAAATCTTTATTAATTTATTTCAACTGATTGGACTACCAAGCTGTGGCACTGTCAAGATCTTCTCAAATCGCCAAATGCCTATTATTTTGAAGCTGAGGCTTCAAGCTCTGACGACCTGCCTCTTTTATGAGCAAAAAGTCCCTGTGCTGTGTTTTACTCGGTACTACAGATCTGTGTTCTCTGCTCTCTTGGCTATTGTGCAGCAGTGGGGCTGGCACTCAAAGCTAACCATGTATTTAAATGCGTGATGGATGTAGGGCTGATTTTGTCCCCTTTCGTTTGGGCCTTCCTGCTGTGTACTGCTCCAAATTCATTCAATAAGGTAGAAAATAATCTAAGCAGACATCAGAAAGGGCACAACACTAAAGAACAACCTCTGAAAAGCCCATCTGCACTGACCTGATGAGGTGGATTGGATTTTCCATGTATTGCTAATTAACCAGTATTCCATTCAGTATAACTGTAATTACCTTACTTATATACAATAATGTATTTTTCTGCCAGATCATGCTGAAAACAACTTCAATTTTTAACAATTGTAAAAAGGTATTTTTTATCCAAAGACATGGCAGGCACACAGCAGTGTTGTTTTCTCTCATTACATTATTCTTGTGGTCTTTTCCACAAATGCCTGGGTGTCTCTTAGGTATTACTTTTTAATCAACCACCCTCATTACATGTAGTATTTGCTCCTTTTTCATTTTATAGCACAAAGCCAGAAAGAAGGCAATTAAAATTCAATAATGGTGCAGTGCTTAGACACTCATTAAGTAGTCATTAGGTAGTCTGGAGACTCATTGTCTTCGTGAGAGTTTGTTTCCTTGCTCTCCCTGAATCCCTGCACCACAGTATTAGCTCAAAACAGCAAGCATGATGTGAATGTGAATCCAGCTTCCTGGCCCAGGCACAAGTGCTCTGCTGCCTCCTGGACACCCACTGGGTGGCATGCAGCAAACCCCTGGGGCTCCTCCAGCACCACCAGGGAGATGTCCAGGCCTGGGGCTGGGCCTGCCCTGGCTGACCCCGGTCCTGTCCTGCTCCCTGGCTGGGACTGATGCACACTGGCAGTCATTCCTCTTGGGTCACAACAACCCCAGGTAGTGATAACAGGCTTGGGGAAGAGTGGCTGGAAAGCTGCCTGGAGGAAAAGGATCTGGAGGTGTTGGTCAGCAGCCAGCTGAACATGAGCCAGCAGTGTGCCCAGGTGGCCAAAAAGGCCAACAGCATCCTGTCTTGTATCAGGAATAGCGTGGCCAGCAGGACTAGGGAACTGATAAGCCCGCTGTAGTCAGTGAGGCTGCACCTTGAATATTAGGTTCACTTTTGGGCCCCTCACTACAAGAAAGACATTGAGGTGCTGGAGAGAGTTCAGAGAAGGGCAATGAAGCTGGTGAAGGGTCTGGAGCACAAGTCTGATGAGGAGCGGCTGAGGGAGCTGGGGCTGTTTAGCCTGGAGAAGAGGAGGCTGAGGAGAGACCTGATCACTGTCTACCACTACCTGAAAGGAGGTTGTAGCATGGAGAGAATTGGTCTCTTCTCCCAAGTAACACGTGATAGAACAAGAGGAGATAGCATCAAGTTGCACCAGGGGAGGTTTAGACTGGATATTAGGAAAAAATTATTCACGGAAAGGGTTATCAGGCACTGGAACAGGTTGCCCAGGGAAATGGTGGACTCACTGTCCCTGAAGGTGTTTAAAAGACATACAGATGAGGTTCTTAGGGACATGGTTTAGTGCCCAAGTTAGGTTAATGGCTGGACTCAATGATCTTGAGGGTCTCTTCCAACCAAAATTATTCTATGATACTGTGATTTTATGATAAGGACCAGTTCAACACCCTCACTTACACTGGCTTGACTGACACGCCTCCCAGACACAGAGCCCCCCAGCTGCCAAGAATGCTTGTAGAAGGACACACTTCTCAGCATGAGTAATTGGCAGAATCAGGCCTCTAGGGAGTCAGGAGCATTGGCTGTCAGCATTGGGAGCCGAGCTCCTGCCAAAAGAGCAGTCAAAAAAAAACAAGCTTCATTTTGAGGTGGGGAAAAAAAACATGCTGGCAGAGATAGGATGGCACGAGTATGCCACTGATTGTCAGATGCATAAAGGCATCGATAAAATAATGTTCACACTCAAAAATTGTCTTACAAAACAAGAGAAGTAGCCTCTCACGGTTATAAGGATTGCCTCTGGACAATAAATAACAGCATCTGTTCTCCAAAATATGAGCATCTTTGCCTTCTGTCCTTGATGAGGTGGGGAGGAGAGAGGACAAGACAGGACAACTGAGGCAATTCAAGCTAGGAAGGCGCCACAGCAGCTCTAAGGAGCATTTCACTGGAGCTCACTAAGGGAGCAAACTCCAATGCATTATTTAAGACTACCCTCACATTGGTGACCCTTTACAGATGCAGATCAATATAGTGGCCTCTGACAGAAAAAGAAGGCTTCAATATGAAAAGAAACTAAAATAGAATTCATATTAGAGATGCTGAGGGGAAATAATACAGCCCAAGGGAACATCCGCAGGCCATGGTACAATAAGGCAGTCCCTGAGGGATGAGCAGAGAGCAATGGAGGAAGCAGAGCTTGCACTGCCACAGAATCGTATTTCATGAAATAACGTGTTTCTGTGTTAAAACTCACTTCACCTCTCAGTAAACATTGCATTGTTCTTTATGCCTTACCTTCTTCTGGTATCAGGCCAAGAGCAAGAGGAGCACTCCACTTTGTAGGCTGCCCATTGCATTTCGCTACACATCCTCAAGCTACTTCATCTTCCTGCTTGGAACTTCAGCTGCGGCATCTCTGAGTTCAGGATTGCCTTGGGGCTGCTTTGTACCCTGCTGGTGCAGTAGCTGATCACGACTTCTGGGTTTTTTTCCCCTCCGGGTGTGTTCAGCTGTGCATTTACCTGCTTGTAAGAATTTTTTGGGCAGTTGGCAGATGTTTTGTTTGTCAAGAGAGAAAAAGTATTCTTGAAGGTTTCGTGACATGCTGTGCATAAGGATATATACATGCCTATATGGGTATATATGTGTGTGTGTGTGTATCTGTAGGTGTAGAGATAGATGATAGAGAATTCATGATAGATTCACAATTCATTTCTCTATATAGACACATATACAGGGTATAACATTCTTAGGCTCCCTAAGGCAGACTGCAGATTCTAAATGCAAAAATATACTGGTACAAAGGGATGACACCCACAACTGAGACCATTTTATCTGTGGGATGGTAGTTACAGTGTGCGCATTTCTGGTACCTTGCAAAACATTGGGAATCCCCAGCCAGGTGTCATCAAGTGGAATGGATAAATACTCACCTAAGAGGTGTACTTTTAAACCAGCTGACTAAAGGTCTGTTTTCCTCAACTGATTTTTCTGCTGGAAAGTTTATTCCCACAACCTGATTTCTGCTTCCTGACATGATGGGGTAGTGACCAACTACACAGTGTGGGAACACTGAAAATCAGGTGGCTGTAACCAGCCATTTGTGAATAACTCAACACTGAAACATGTCTGCAGAGCTAACATGGCAAATAATCTGTAAATACTAATTATCTTTCCAGACATGATGGACCTATTACAATCTAGATAGGTGAAAGAAAACTGGACCCACAGTTGTATGAAACTAGAAGTGTTCGCATATCTTCTCTTTCTCTGACCATTAGACCTGAGGTCATGGTTTCCTACTAGGATTTCACTCCTAGTCTCCTTACAGATACTTTAATGGCATTCAAAAAACCAATCATATTCCCTTCATTCCCTGAACCATAAAAAAGCAACAAAAGTAACTAGTACTGGATGCCGAAATTATGTTTACCAGAAGAAGGTGTAAGAGGGAGGAATCTACAACCCTTTTCTTCCTCTTCCATCCATTCCTCACCCCCTGTCTATGACAAGTCTGTACATAAATACATTTGTCTTTGCTATTCCCAGCTCTTCTTCTGTACACATACCCAGAACATTTGAGTAGAGTTATCATCAAGTCAGTCATATTCTTGAGCAGTAATGAGCATCAGCCAAATCAGCAGCTGGGGACTGTATTTTCATGAGACTTCTACTTATTACCAAAAATCATATGCAGAAAACTTTCTGCTGGAGTTCTCTCTCATGAAAAACACAATTTTCAGAAGAGACATATGAAAGGGTTTCCAGGTTATGATGTGTTGTGAACACGTATTACAAACAAAATACCAAATCAAGTATGACTGCATACCTATTGCTCCTGTCTACAAAAATCTCATGTTTGAGTCTTTCTTCTCTTGCTGAGTAAATTCCTTCAAATAAAACTGATTGCAGCTACAGTACACTGAAAGATCAGTCTTAGAGTTATCTGTAAGCCTACTTTGCTGCCTCCTACCTTTTTTCACCTGTGTACCTGCTCGATGCTCCATCACCCCAGCCACACGTGTACTTGGAGAGCCAGCCATGGTCAGGGCTGAGCTCTGGCCATGCCAGCTGCAGGTTTGTGTTTTGGCCCTGAGGGTATCTCAGAGCTGGTCATCACAAGGCAGCACCACAGAGGCAGGTCCTGTAGGAAGGATGGTCTTTCCCTGCAGGCAGGATTTTCAGATGCTGGAAACCTCTAGTTCATCTTATAGCAGGGCGACTCTGATGCTTCTTAAGGATTTTCTGGCAGGCCAATCATCTCTAAGAAAGGACTTACTTTTTGTTAGCTGTGACAAATATAATTGCTCTGCCTCCTAATCCAGCTGTGTTCAAGATGCTGACAGTCGTACTTCTTATCAAAAAACTCAAATGTTCTTTTTCCCTTTATAGTTCAAGCACCTTTTTACCAGGTTCAAGGCCCCAAAGCATTAAATAATTACTCACCTCACTTCCTTTGTTTGCAATATCGCTCCATCAAGTAATACAGCTTGTAGCGTTTTTAGAAGAGTCAATAAAAAAGCAGCAAGGTTGCCTGATGCTTGTGAATCTTTTGGTACAAACATGTTAGGTTAAATTGGATATTTTATGAGGCCCTATCCACAGCAACCTAATGTCTTTACATCTATTCCCTCACATGTACTTCCAGCAGCTCTGTTGATTTTTCTATTACTGAAGATGCATGATACTTTACAATGAGTGTGGTAAAGTACTGGAATAGCTTGCCCACAGAGGTGGTAGATGCTCCATCCCTGGAGACATTCAAGGCCAGGCTGGACGGGGGTCTGAGAAACCTGATCTAGTTGAAGATGTCCCTGCTCATGGCAGGGGGACTGGACCACATGAACTTTGAAGGTCCCTTCCAACCCAAACTATTCTATGATACTCTGATTTTACTAACAATCCTCTTTTCTTTCAGATTTCTACTAATAAACACCAGCAATACGATTTTGCAAGAAATGGACTTGCTTGTATTCCTCTATATTTTCACATATGACACACATTTCATATATAAAAGACAGGACTTAGTCTTCATCTTAATCTCCTTCCCTCCAGTAAGCAGAATAAAGCTGAAAACTAAAATGTATCTTATATAAGATCTGATCTTTGAAGATGATATATTTTTTTTCTTTTATGTCAAGTCCTTGCTTTTGTCTATTAGATAATGTAATGAATTTGATCTGTTTCTCTCCTTCCATCAAGGCTTTATTAGATTAGAAAAGGACTCTGCACTTCCCTCTTTGTAGCTGGACCTGTTAATGGAAGAGTAAGGCCTATTTAAAGCCTGACTGGGCTCAACAGTTGCTTAATGGACTTTATGATTAGTGACCACTACTGCTTGCTTGAGACATTTTGCACTTCTAAGGACCTATGGATCTCTAAGGATTCAGTACCTTACTTTTTTTGTACTATTCTTCATACTCTACTTTTACTACTCTGTTTTTATACTAAACTTGATTACAGAAAAATAATTAATCTCATAAACATATAGAGAAATGAGCAGCATGGCATCTCAATAAACACTGTTACCTTTAAAACTCATACCACTGTATGCCCATCTGTGCAAACGTGGTGATAACACACAAAATCTCTACTGAAAGCTACTTACAGCGCAGCTGCACAAATACAGGTGAATACTCTGAGACCTTTAAACACCAGTAAAAACAAATGAAAAACCATCTATGGAACTTCTAATGCATGTCCTCCCCCAGAGAACAGAAGGCATAATAACAGAACATAAATTCATTGGGATTTCACAGTATCACAGTATGTTTGGGATTGGAAGGGACCTCAAAAGATCATCTAGTCCAATCCCCCTGCTGGAGCAGGAACGCCTAGGTGAGGTCGCACAGGAACATGTCCAGGCGGGTTTTGAATGTCTCCAGAGAAGGAGACTCCACAACCCCCCTGGGCAGCCTGTTCCAGGGCTCTGGCACCCTCACTGAGAAGAAGTTTCTTCTCATATTTAAGTGGAACCTCTTGAGTTCCAGCTTGATCCCATTACCCCTTGTCCTATCATTGTTTGCCACCGAGAAGAGCCTGGCTCCATCCTCACGGCACTCACCCTTTATATATTTATAAACATTAATAAGGTCACTCCTCAGTCTCCTCTTCTCCAAACTAAAGGCTGTTTTTGAAGTTTTTGTGACAAATCACTTCGAATCACAGCCAGAGGTAAGTGCAGTGGTCAAGATTACCTCCCTCTGACATTATTCTCACCATGTGTTAGTTACTTATTGTTTGCTTTGTGAACTTTTTTGTCCCTGCAACATCGAAGCAGTCCTCCTACATCATGGACTTTGGCACTTCTGTTTTGAAAGGATCTTAAATGAAGCCATGCGCAAAAAATATGGAAGCAAGTACACAGACACAACATTGAGAAGAATGGGGAGGGTAAGTACAAGAAGAAACAGGAAAGAGACTGAAACCTGACTGAGAATCTGTGCTTCAAACTGTCTCTCTATCCACGTGATCTGAACCACCACACAGAAGAAAGTTTCCCTTCCCCAGTGAACATCACAGTGGATTTTGGCCTCCAGTTTGTAACACTGTGTATTCTGAATAAAAGCTGAAATCAGACATGCCAGAATCTCCTATTACTTTGAGCTGGAAGTATAATGCCACATTTTGTGTAGCTGGACATGTCCTTTGCTTCCTCAGTTTGTGTTGCTGCTCGGATAGATGAAGATGGCTCTGCTTTCCCTTTGACTCTCTTAATACATGTCCCAGAGGTGGATCAGTAGCCCTGCTCAATTTGCTATCAATACCAGCTTCCTTAGCCATAAATAACTCAGGTCAAATAGCAATGTTTTTTGATATTCATATTATGAATTTATTTTCATTTATTTAATTCAGTCCCTGAGTACTTTAGGAGTTGTGGTACAAAAGCAGGAAACAATAAGGATTATGATAATGGCTGGATGCCTGAAATTAATTTGGTCCACAATTCATTTGCGATTCCTTTATAGATTTTACCACTTTGTTATCCTCTAGTGTTTTACACAGATGGATGAAGGAGCTCAGAATATAGAATAAAGAGGTAGAAAGAAAACATCAGGTATATAATCAGAGCACAATATACAGTTGAAAACAGCAAAAGTGCGATGCATATGAAGAAGGGAGCATTAATACCAAGAAAATCCATTAATGGTAACCACGTGCAAGCCAGAAAAACAGTTTATTGTTTCATCTGTGTACAATGAATTTGATCCAAAACTCTCACAAGTCGCATTAAGGATTCCTACCTAACATAGCTATAGGTCAGGCCTCACGACTGTCTCTATACATGCCCACACATAGCGTATGTCCAGACATCTTTCTGCCTATATGGATATGCATACCTATCTCTGTGTATGTGAGCATGCATATATGCATATAAATATGCACATAGGCATGTATTTTCACAGTTCCTTTGAAGATCACATAGTTTAAATGCAGTCATTTTGAACAATGAATAATAACAAGACAATTAGTGGCTGAGGAGCTGTACATTGCATGTATGTTCCAGGGTAAATCTGCCAAAGTACAAAAAATATGGGCTTAAATGTCATGAGGACCAGTTTGTGCAGCAATCAACAGCAGCTGGAGTCTAATCCTGCACCATTTCCACCAGAAGCAGCTTTGCCAGTGATGCTCTGAGTGCAGGAGGGATGCCTGGCCAAGGCCCAGGAGAACACTTTTATTTATGTTCAAAGTGGTGAAAAAAGGGGACTCTGGTAAGAGTGAGGCTTCCCCTCCACTGTCACAAACATTTGTTCTTCCTGCCCCTGTTATGTGTAACGTATTTACCCCCTTCTCCCTGCAGTCAGGATGCTCAAACAGAGCTTACCCACATGCTTATGCACTATGTTACCTTCAGCAGTTTCCTCCAAATACCTCCCATACTTGCTTGCTGGCCAGAAGAAGCAGCTCAGCACCTTCACTTCTCCTTGCCATTTCCAGCACTGCTACTGACACACCTTTTACAGCTAAAGATGTGACTCTGAAGTCTGTAGCTGCTCCTCAAAGTAGAGAAGCTGATCCACTTCAAAGCAATCACTTGCTCTAGAAACCTGTTTCTCCAGATGCCTCCTGATCTCCTCCTCGCTGGCATTCTGCTGTCTTGCTTGCTTGAGATAGCTGTACACAGCCTCAAATACCTCTGCTCCCAGCTTTCCAGTGGCAGATCTGGGGATATATATGACGTAAAGGTCAAATAAAAGTTAATTCACATTCTATATTAATAGAAGCAATAGCTAGTACTGATATTTTTAAATTTTGTAGCTACCTTTGATTAAAATGATATAACGATGCACTTAATTTGTCTGACAGCACAAGGAACTAAAATTTCCTGGGGAATTTCTCTATGATTGTTTACTATACAAAGAGGCCAGGAGTAAAAATCCAGCCATAATAAAGTCATGGGTAGTACGGCCACTGTTGTTTTTGGAAACCAAGATTCCTTTTCACGCTGAATCTGACATACCAGTTTATCTACAGCAATACACACATGTATTAGTGCCTCTGGATCTCATTAAAATGAAAAGGAAGAACCACAGTCAACCGTACACTGGTAGCATTTATGCGAACAAACACATTTCAGGATTCATTTGCTTTATTTTAGCTTCTATCAAATAACAAGGAAACTGTTGTGCAAGCTCAGCATGAACTAACTGACATTTTTTTCTCTTCCTACAGCGCTCTCTTTTCATCAGAAGACAGATCTGTAATTCAGTGTCAAAGAACACACTCACAGAATCTTAATGTTGATTTATAAAGACGATCCATCTGCAGACTACAAGACAGTGAACAGAACTTCTTTTTCTTAAGGCAAACATCTTTAAATCCATGTATCACAAGCCACAGGTAACATAAAATTTCCCGCTCAGTGATGGGTTCATAATATTTTGATGAAAATATCAGAGCAGTCTTCCTTCAGCATATCAGAAACTATCTGCCACGAGAACTGTGTTTACCACAGTTTTTTAAACAAAACTGCTTTGTCACACATACCAGCCATCTCCTCCAGCTTTCTGTTGGAACTCAATGGGGTCCATCCATACAAAGTCCATGGCAGGACTTGGACCTGAACGGCACCAAGCAAGAGGGTTTGCTGGCATGTGTGCTCTGTACTGTTGGTCAGTCCTGGCATGGCGCTCATCTGCAAGAATTTGAAACAGTGAGGGAGATGATTTGGGACTGAATGGGTCTCAAAGCATTTCCTTGAGTGGCATTGATCAAGGAAGTTTGAGGATACCAGTGGACTATTGGAGCTGGCAAATGTGATGGTACCACACCCCAGTGCAACACTGACCATACCCAGGCTGTGTAGCCTCATCCTTGTTGCTTTATTTCACCAATAATGGAGGGAACTGGGGCTGTTTGGCCTGGAGGAGGCTGAGGGGACAACTTCTCTCCCTCTGCAACCACCTGAAAGGAGGTTGTAGCATGGAGGATATTGGTCTCTTCTTCCAAGTAACAAGCGATAGGACAAGAAGAAATGGCCTCATGTTGCACCAAGGGAGGTTTAGATTGGATATTAGGAAAAAATCTTCACAGAAGGAGTTGTGAAGCACTGGAACAGGCTGCCCAGGGAAGTGGTGGAGTCACCATCCCTGGAGGTGTTTAAAAGACATATAGACGAGGTTCTTAGGGGCATGGTTTAGTACCAGAGTAAGGTTATGGTTGGACTTGATGATCTTGAGGGTCTCTTCCAACCAAAATGATTCTATGAGCAGAGCAGGTCCCCAGGCATGAGCGGTGCATGTTCCTGCCTGCAGGGCCGCACCCACTCTCTGTGGGAAGCTGCCCGGGGCCCTGGGCTCATGCTGCCCACGGGCACAGGGCAGCAGGGAGCTGGGACATGCTCAGCTTCTGTCCATGCTAGGGATCGCCCTTTCTGAGCGGTACAGGAGAAGAGAAAGGGGGCAGACTTGTCTCCTGGTGCCAGCATTAAGGCTTAGCACTCTAATACTGTGCAGTTGGCTTCAGAGGGAGCACGCACAAGACTCCCCAAAAGCACTTTAAATGGTTAAACCTGCACACTGGCCCACAACAACATCACATACTCCAGTTCGACACCTTTTTCTGATTTCATACTGATTTTGCTATGTGTTTAACACCAGTGCAAGGCCAACTGTTCTATCCCAACAGCATAATTCATCTAAAGGGGTAGTTGCTTTTCATCTGTGCTGATCCTGTTACTGCTGAAGAATAACTTTGCTATAGTGAGATTACAGCCAGTAAGGTTTCCACATTATGTAAATTCCTCCATTCTTCGAAAACTGATGTGAAGAATTTTACTTTATTTTTTCTCAAACTTCATTTGATATGAAAGCATACAGTTTCCTCAGCAGTAGAGAACCACTTTACTAGCACACAAGAGGCTTCTGAAAAATCCTGTTGTCATTTATAGTAGGAATTACTGCTGGTAAAAATGGACAATACATCTTAAGATGGTATTTTTGCCTGAAGGAGATCCTAGATGACTGCTCTTATCTCACAAGGAGGGAACACTCTTCCTCGCTTCCCCCCTGCTCCTTGCTTTTCTGCAGCTTGGTCATGCCCAGCTGTGATTCCCCCCTTTGGCCACATGTTACTTCTCCTGTTGGCTCCTAACACTGAGGTGGATCGGGAACCTGGGGCAGAGAAAGCCAAGACCCAGGATCAGAAGCCACAGGGCCAAGCTGGAATCTCTGCAGGTCCGGACCTGACTCAGTCCTGCTTCCTGTAACTAGAAACGGCCCTTTTTTTCTTTTCTTTTTTCTAGCAACAGTGCTGTGTAGGGGAAAACTAAAACTGTTGGACGTGATTAATTCCCAGACACTGGAAACTTAGGGATTATCTTAGCACCAAAAGCTATGTATGGATTTATTTGGCAAATACTGGACATTTCTTCACAAAACTTCATCAGAAATATCACAATTTTTTCTCTCCAATGGTTAAAAATCCATACATGAGAAGCTACTTTGAAATTACTGCTACTTCATCAACGCTGTTACTGGCTCTTCTCACCCTCTTAGACAAGTATGTTTAATTTTTTGGCAGTTGTGTCTATTTAAAGATGAAAAATTAAGCAAATACATACCTCAGGAGTATAACTTCTGCTAATAAATGTGACCTGCAGACTTGAATCTTTTCAGTTAAGCTTGGCAGAGCATGCAAATCAGCTCAGCTGTATAACAGCTGATACAACAGAATGAGGAGAAAAAATGTTCATAGGTTGAAAATTAAGGGGGAGGTAACAAAAATTGTAACCTGCTTTTATTACACAAAAGAAGATATCAGGCTGTGTTTGGACTTGAGATCTGCATTAATGGTGAATCTGCTTCCACATCATGCATTTTCTGTCCCAGAGGCAGAAATGTAGGACCTAAGACAGTAAATGTCAAATAGATGTTACTGAGTGAATCTATCATCCTGATGAAGGGAGGGGGAAAATGGCTTCCTGGAAAGTGAGTTTTGCACATTATGGCCCCAATCCTGTGCTAAGTGATATTTTTCCATTCCTGTGAAGTCCTACAGAAGCACAATTATGGATCTTGCGCTGCCCTTCTGTTTATAGATATTTCTATTTCACATGAAATATGGGACATAGGAATTTACAGGTTTTAATGGTTAAAAGCCTTACAAAAAAACAAGTACACAGTGCCCATTTACACTCCCATTTTGCCTTGTTTTCTGATTGACTGGCATTTACTCTCTTTGTGGTATCTTACAGCTCAGTCACCTACAAAGTTGCTATTTTCCCCCAGAAATGTGCCATCACCACTTTCTCAGCCAAGACTACACAAGCAAAGGGGATACCTGACATTTACAATTTCATTACTCCGACAAGCTTTGTGGGACAGAACCCTATCCGACATTGCCCTATATTTGTTTTCCTATGCTGAAATCAAAGGAGTTACAATAGCCTCTACCATCCAAGGGTCTGACCCAGGATGATACACACTAATGTGCCTAAATGTCATATCTCAGTTCATTCTTTCTTTTGTTTCACTTTGTTACTAAGGCTCAGACATACAGAGGGCTTCATTTCTGGCATTTCAGCACTGTTTTTCCTCAGATCCACTCCCTTCATCAATGCAATCTTGTTCATGCAATGAAATTCACAGACCTGTGGTTGAACCTTAACCTCCCTCTATAATTCAGGCACCTCAGAAAGGCATCCACTCAAAACAACAGCCCACCACAACTGAAGAAAGGCGTATCCTAAATCTGACACCTGTCTGGCGTTAGTAAAATCACCTCTGTCCACCCAGGATTCACAGCAATTCAACATCCTGGGGTGTATTAGGAGAGGGGTGGTTAGTAGGTGGAGAGAGGTTCTCCTTCCCCTCTACTCTGCCCTGGTGAGACCACATCTGGAATATTGTGCCCAGTTCTGGGCCCCTCAGTTCCAGAAGGACAGGGAACTGCTGGAGAGAGTCCAGCACAGGGCAACAAAGATGATGAAGGGAGTGGAGCATCTCCCTTATGAGGAAAGGCTGAGGGAGCTGGGTCTCTTTAGCTTGGAGAAGAGGAGACTGAGGGGTGACCTCATTAGTGTTTATAAATATGTAAAAGGTGAGTGTCACAAGGATGGAGCCAGGCTCTTCTCAGTGACAACCAATGGTAGGACAAGGGGTAATGGGTTCAAACTGGAACACAAGAGGTTCTACTTAAATTTGAGAAGAAACTTCTTCTCAGTAAGGGTAACAGACAGGGGGTTGTGGAGTCTCCTACTCTGGAGACATTCAAAACACTCCTGGACACATTCCTGTGTAGCCTCATCTAAGTGTTGCTGCTCTGGCAGGGGGGTTGGACTAGATGATCTTTTGAGGTCCCTTCCAATCCCTAACATTCTGTGATTCTGTGATGACCACACAGGTACGCAGCTGTCCCCTTTTATCCTAGGATCCATGGTTAGAGCATTCATTTAGAAAGCTGGAAACTTGGGGGTAGAGGGAGATTCAAACCCACATCTCCCAGAGAAGTACCATAATCCTCAGTCAGACTCGGGAACAAAGGACTCTCCTTCACCTTCATTCTGATTTGTATGAAAGCCATTTGTATTGGGCCAGAAGAGAATGTGCAACAACGAAGGATAACTCTGGATAGACTGGGGACCAAGGACAATGCTGGAGGTATGTACAAAAGTTGTTTGCATGGAACAGTCCCTGGATAAAATAGTATGAGCAGTCCTCAGAGCCCTTCAGTCCTCAGGACTGAAATCCAGGTTACCACACGTGGGTGAGTGTCCAGAGAGTGTGCTTTCTCACTGCAAACTGCAAGAGGTTCAACAATGAGCCTAACTTCCCTCACTAATGGTTGCAGAGAGCAGTCCCAGTGCTCCAGGCAGAGGAGGCACAGGGCTGGGGACTTCCACAGCCTGGAGGCACGCTGGAGCCACCAACCTACTGGCTGGATGGCAGATATTGCCAGTCATCCATGGAAGACATAGTCTGCAACAAAATGCCTCTTGCTGCCAGCTTTTGTGCAGCTCATAATCCATGCCTCAAGAAAATTAACTGGAACAAGCCCCAAAGGCCATAGAAGCAGAAAGATATCTGGTTTGTGGATAATGATGGGGTTTGGGCATACGATAGGGGCTTGGTTGCGCCAGGGGGAAGGCACTTCTGAGCATGTGAGAAGCAGTATGAATATCAGCTAAATCAAAGTCACTTACTGGTTTGACTCACTGGCAGCGTTAGAGGGGAGCTAAATAGGAGCCTTCAGAACTACAATTTTATACTCAGGGTGTCAGAAAATGTTCCAAGTCATTTAGCTGATGTGGGCCCAAGTGAATTTATCAGGCTATCTGGTGATTTGCAGTTGATTTCCTACGCATCAGTGCAAAATTACTAAAATTTGACAATATAATAATGTTGTGTTCTCAACTGGCTGAGGAAGTTGTAAATCTTTCCCTGAGTGAACAAAGAATTGTCTGTTGTCCCACAGGTCTTTATTTTGACTGCTCTGCTACTAGCTACTTATTAACATTTCCTTTCTGGTCTGGAGATCAATTAGAATACACCTACCTTTATGCAACACCGACAAAAGCCACAAAACAAGATTAATGCTTAAGTTTGCGCTCCTCTGTGGTTGTTAGCAGCTGGGTTAATATCTCTCAACAGCTTGTCATTGCCTGGATTGAAGGATAACTACAACACAAACCAACAGCTAAGGAGGTTTTCAGCTTCTCACTTTCAAATGTCATTCAGCATGATGGCAACTATTTAAAACCATTCTTCCAAAGGGAAGCGGCACTTTTTGCTCGCAAACACAGAGTTTTCAGTGGTGTCTCCTAGGAGCTGCGGTGTGGTCTGTGCTGGGGAGCAAGGAGAAGTTTTGCAGACACCAAGTCACTGCTGAGCACCCCCAAATATCACCAGGAAGGTCCCTCTGGATCAGTCATCTCACCACTGCCATAGCAGATGAGAAGCACATGTCTCCTAAGCCAAGCACAGAAAATCCAGTTATTGCAGAACACTAATGTTATTCACAGCTAACTCAATGTAAACCTTAAAAAAAAAATTAAAAAAGCTTTCTGTACATGGAATATCCATTCCAGTGGGCATTTATTTATCCTTTTGGATGCAGCCAAGCCACCTGCATCCTATACTGACAAGCATATTGTAGTAGGAGGCAAAACTGTAATGATTAGAGCTCACAGGATACAAAAGCAAGTGCAGGGATCTTCAAAATAATAATAATTTTAGTAGATTTCACTAAGTTCTGTTCTCTGTGACTCAAGGGTATCCCTATGGAGTCCAGCAGTACTACTTAGGATTCTCATCTATACATCCAACTTTGATTTGTCCCTGAACATACTATTTCTAAGCTCTTATTTTTTAGCCTTCTGTTTCTGTTTAAAACAGAGTACAATTGTGCCACTTTGCAGCTTACTAGTAGTAAGATGAATCTTGGTGAAAAAGATTGTTACATTTATCTCCTGAAATGACTCTGCAAAAGAATCACGAAATTACATATCTTTGATCTCATATAAAATATTGTTTTCTAATTGTACCAGAAAATCTTAGAATATTTGCTACAACATCTCATGGTTCAGTAAACAAACAAATTTATCTCATTTGCAACACAAAAGGTCCCTTTTGTCTCAAGTTATCTTCCTGTCATTCGACATGTTGGTGTTACTGACTATGAATGATTAAAACTTCTCTGAAATGTTAAAGAAACTGCTCTGGGTTCAAAACTGCATTTACAACAAAGCTTGTCTGTTGCTCTACAAAGACCCTTTGAGATATGCTAGCAGAAGTGCGCTATAAGTTCCATGATTTATTTTTTGGGGAACTTATTTCTAAACGTAGGGCAATACCTTTCTAGTTCTGACAGCTGATCAATCTTCAGTCTTGGGAATTCTAAAAGTATGGCAAAGTCAAAAAAAAAAAAAGAAAATAAATTGAAAGAGTTGCTATAAAATTGAGTAAAAGAAAATCTGAATTGTTAATATTAGCCCCTACCTTCACCTTGAAGCCTCAGTGGACTTTGACCTTCATCATATTACTACTGAATGAAAATTTCTTCACTTGAAGACACAATGATAATTCTCATAATTCATCCTTAATTACTTCATAATTTCTAAATTAAAGCACCTTAATTTGATTGCAAACAGAACTCTCTGATATCCTACTTCAAAGACCAGCAAAATCTAAAGTATATTTAGGACATGTTTTCCCATGAGCTAAGCAGAATCTTATTATTAAAAGCTGTAGACATACAGCTGAAGAAATATCAACAATAATATTCTCTATGCATTTAATTTGCTGAGATAAATGAATTTGTAAAATAGTAATTGAAGCTGACGTCTGCTCTTGGAAGAAGCGTGAATTGGAATTTAGAGCTGCTAGTTGAATTCTAGCTACTACTGATTTAGAATATAGTTTGTCATAAGAGGAGATTTTTTTGTTTGTTTGCCTTTTTTCCCACAGATAAAACCCCAAGTCACAACAAAACATGGTCATTTACATAAAAGCCAAGTATTGCAATTTTAAAGTCTTCCTGTATCAGCAAATTTACTGCTGATACTAAAAACGAGAGAGGAAACAAGTTTGCTCATATAGAGTTATTCTTCAGCAGGTAAGACAGGTGAAAATGACACTGTTTAGGGCCCATGAAGAACTATCTGAAACATGTTTCCCAGGGTTGCAATCTCTTTATACACATTCTGAGATTTCCTAGCCTTGGTAAAACTATTTTAAACATCATCTTTTTCTTTGTCATGGCATACAAAGAGTCTTTGAAAAGCCAGCAGTTTAACTCATACAGCATCACTGATCAGGATCAAGCAAAAATTCAAGGCACATTTAACACACACCTGATGCCATCTACTTTGTTTATCAATGCACTTATTTTCAGACAGATGTGTCTGAAGAGCAGCACAAATACTGCTGCTTCTTGAATGTGGGTGTGCAAGAATACAGTCATTATCTCTGAAAAGTTAATAATTACATACAGTTCTCTTAAGAGTTTAAGAGTAGGAATATAATGGCAATATCTTTTGTTCAGCTCTGTGGTAATTCAGAGTTAATGCTGATTTCCTTTTACATGGCTTGAATTTGGGGGGCCTCTTCTGATTTAGGGTCTCACACCAAAATGACATTTATAAAACTAACAATTCGCCCATCAGAGAAAGGAAAAGATACACACTACGCGTTTCAGTGAAACAATCGTAATATTACATATTTCTATATGTATTTTTTGGTCAACCTGAGCAGCCTATTCCAACGCCTGACAACCCTTTCCATGACTAATTTTTTCCTAATATCCAATCTAAACCTCCACTGGCAGAACTTGAGGCCATTTCCCCTCATCCTCTCACTTGCTACTTGGGACAAGAGGCCAACACCCTCCATGCTACAACCTCCTTTCGGGTAGTTGTAGAGAGCGATCAGGTCTCCCCTCAGCCTCCTTTTCTCCAGGCTGAACAGCCCCAGTTCCCTCAGCTGTTCCTCATCAGACTTGTGCTCCAGGCCCCTCACCAGGTATGCATGTATATACATATAAAATATATATTGACATAGACACAAATAACTGTTGGTGTAAGGCTTTTGTACATCACTCACTTCTCTCTGATTGAGTTCCTAGCTTGATGACCTATACGCAATTACAAATTTGCTAGTGTTCCTATTTGGTTTTACTGTATTCGCACTTCATTGGCTTGTAAAGCAAATATCAAAACGAAAATACCTCAGACCTTCAAATCTGGGCGTGAAAGGTAACTGTAATTATCTGGAAGTAGATTAACAGTAAAAGAAAGAGAAACTCATGAGCTCAGATGTTTAATGTTTTTCTGTAGTGAGATCATCTTGCCCTAAAGAATTAAGAGATGGAGACTGGTCTTTAAATATGAAGTGTGAGAAAGACTGTAACAAGGAGGATGGATATGTAAGTAATATTTTGGCTTAGCTCACGAGAAGCAAAAAGCTACAGTTATGTTGTAAGATGTCTTAGCATCACAAGACAGAAATTTTCACCAGAAAATGGAGTGCTGAACAGGACAACTGTGGCATGTGTAAGAAGAAATTTCATGCTTAAAAACATTTCAGGATCAATACCTTCAAGAATATTGTCCTCTATTAGTCTGAAAAAAAACAGTCATAGCGCAGACAGTGTCAATAAACTTCCTCACCAAATATGCATTTTGTCTGTGAAAGGCCATCTTGTTCCTCATGCATGTTTACATCATGACACCTTCAAGATGACAGTCAATGGCAATTAAAAAGTCACTGAAAATTTTTGTAATGGAAGTCTAAAATCCCAATTAGCTTTTCCATATTTGTTGCTTTTGCCTTCACCTAAAGCCACCCTCAACGATGTCAATAACCAACCAGTTTCAGAAGGCTCAGAGCTGGCCCTCAGGAAGGTCTACCCAATATCTAGTAAAACCAAATCAAATAATCCATTTCTTTACAGCAACAGTTCAAAAATGTGCAGAAATAAGTGTACAAAAAGTCATTTTTAGGACTAATTTTCTTAAAGAATATCTAGTGCCTATTCAATGACTTCAGTATGACCTTTCTTTCTGAATTTTTAAGATCAACAATACATTTGATGCCAATGTCACAAGCACAAGAAGTATATATGCATACTGCTCCTGAGTCTAAACCAATAGCATTATGAGCATTCACAGGAGCAGAATAAAAATATCACCAAATGCCTTTTCTCTGTGACTTCTGAAAGATGGCTTTACTTACACTCAGCAGGTGATGACGAAGTCTTTTGCCTGATCATGGTATGCTGCTGTGTGTAAGACTTCAGGGACTGAGTAAGAGGTGCTTACTGCTGTGCTAAAGGATTTTAATTTACTTAAAATCCAGGACATAAAAGCCTTTTCTTTTACTGACATACAATTTACTGAATTCTAAACTGCATATTAAAGTTCATGGCTCTTAAAATGACTCATTCTATATATTCATGGATACCTTCACAAAGGAGTACAAAACACTCTGTACTAAGTTTTTTTCCTCATTTCCTACATTTTCATTTCTTTTTATGTTTTCAGGAAAGAGAGAACAAGATTTTATTCCATTCCATTTTATTCCATAGCTATTCCATTTTTCAGAAACTAGCCTTACTCTGTAAAACACAAATTTTGATTTTACAAAGCCAAGGAATGAATTTTGACCACGGTGCTGAAGAGGCTTCAAAGGGAAGCCTCCACTCACTGGACACCAGGGATATGAATACTTCATAAAACAGGGAGGTGCAATCTGAATACAGCCAACTGCACCAACACTGCTAATAAGGCTTGTTCTCTTCCACAAATTTCTGCACATACTCGTCTTGTTTCTCACCTTTGCTATTTCATTTTAGATCGTGAAACCTGCACAGACTTGAGGTGTCAAACATGCATCATAAAACTTTCCACAGGCTTCTGTGCTCCTGCCAGACCCTTCATTGTGGTCAAGTTGTGGCTGAGGTGGTCAAAAACTTGGAAAGAAGGGTCTCAGTATACAACAGAGTTAGCTGAAAAGAAGCAGAAAATTTCTTTCAACTGGAGATCTAAACAAGTTGGATCTCAGTGCTTAGTCCAAGTCTCAAGTTTGGGTTTGTCTAGCAAATTTTTCAGAAGCTGGCAGAGAACAAGCTAGCATTTGCTACAGTGACTCTTCTAAAGCCTTTTCTTAGGGACAAAGCCAATCTTTCAGGCCATGTGTACTGCCAAAGCTGTTGACATCTCGTAAAGATGAGTTTGACAAGCTGTGTGAGCCTCAGGGGGGAAAAAATAATAGGTGGTACAGCAATTTTATCTGATGGTGAAAAAAAGAAATCTTTGGCTTGAGTAGTTCTTTCTGAAGAACAGTGTGATTCTCTTCTGAAATACGCAGTTGGAAAGTCTGTATAAGTGAGCATCAGTGGCACTAACATTAGTTTTTCTTCATGGATCTCTCTGGTGAAGATAATTTGGCTCTGGAGCGCATGTGGGAGCTTCTCAAACTGAGATGTGCACCATGGATGGGAACCATCAAGAGAATTAGATGGTGGCTATGACAGAAAATTCTGAGAAACAGCTCCTCCTGTTTCCTGCATCTAACATGATCCCTCAGCCTAAAATCCCAATATGAGGAATATAAGTCACACAACTCCAATGTATACATTTGCCTGACTTCTTACTGCTAATGAGCAAGGCTGGGAAGGAGCATAATGAGAAAAATCTCAGATAACCTTCGACAGAGCTAGTTCAAGAAACAGAGATTTCTTATCAAACCTGCAGAAGATCCCAATACCAAAATATTTAGCACTGAAGTAGACTTTTTGCAGAGAGAATGAACTCCACGTGAAAGGTAAAGTTAAATCTTTGCTGCTACAAATTTTATAATGAACACTAATACAAAGCATAACAAACTAGAAATTGTTGTCACTGGTATAGGTGATTTTATCATGACTTTTACTGAGAGGACAGCAATTAAAAATGCTGGAACACAATGCAATGGGAACTGGAAAGAAGATGTCAGGAAAAGCTTTTTGGGACTGTAGTGAAGGAAGCTAGTGACGGAATCAAAAACACTATCAGGTTGTCTGTAGGTTAAACCCTGAGCTTTTTATTTTTTTTTTTTTACTTAAAGGAGGAGAAGACAAGGGACTCCTACCTACCATATTCAAGAACATCCATGTCTTCCTCCTACAATCCTGTAAGGATTTCTAGCACAACTTCCCTCTCATATGAATATAGCTTAAAAGCCCTGCACAAGAATACAGTAGAAGCCAGCTAAATCAGCTCTCTGATAAAGAGCAAGTCTCTCTTCTGTCAGAGAACATATTCAGCGCAGCACACTGTGATGACTCAAGCAACGAGCACATCACATCTTGTCAAGTGACTGTCCTGCTGCAGTTGTTTGCAAGCCTGTATGATTCACGTGTCAATTAAAAATGGCTAGAAGGCTCTTTTGGTGTTATTCGTGTTATTTTACATGA
This sequence comes from Nesoenas mayeri, assembly GCF_963082525.1. NCBI lineage: Eukaryota > Metazoa > Chordata > Aves > Columbiformes > Columbidae > Nesoenas > Nesoenas mayeri. The sequence goes on from NC_137543.1 coordinate 118,693,083, forward strand.
ATATACCTTTTTTTAAGAGCTAACGGAAGAATTCCATTAGGAAATTAGGAATGGAAAGCAATCAGCATGGCAGGCTGTGAGACCTGCTGACTGTTTGCACAGTAAAGGCTAAACCATGAAGTTAAACCCTAGGACCTGCTGCATCTAGAAATATCATAAAACTGAACATCTTCTATCAGTAGTAAATCTGATTGGTATTTTCCTTGAATATACAATGCATTTGTCACTGTAATTTGCTCTAAACAGTGATTGGCATCAATGCTGTTGGGGTTGAATTCATTTTCTTTAGGGGATTCACTTAAATAACTACTGGTATTAACTGAACTTATTTGTATTCTGAAAACATCCACCATATTGTTGGAACTGTCCACCCACACAAGAGACAACTGTCCTTTTTTGAAAGAGTTTACGATCTGAGATCAGTTGAATGTTGCAACACTGCTAAGAAAATATAAATTCAGAAATAATACATAGAATTATGATTATCAGATCAGTACCTAAATTAGGGTGCAATAAATCTTGGAAGGCCAGAAATTACTGAATCAAGAGAAAAGCTCAAGGTACATTAACCAGTACATTCTAAAATGGAAGCACAACTCTTTATTTTATTAAGACACTGAAATGTTTACTAATAAAGCTGGGGTTTCAATGATGCTGAAAGCAATTAGACAATGTGTTTCAAAGGGAGCTGCACACGTAAATTCCACTGTCTCATTTGAAAATTTCAGCCAACAGCAATCATGTTTGGTTTAAATCATCGTATCATCATGGGAAACAAATCCATTAGTCTTTCATTCCAGGCAAGAATGAAGTGTGGCTGAGGGAGCAAACATGGTGGGCACATGGATATCTGCAGGTGATTTATGGACATGTGCTGAGCTAACAAAGAAAACAAAGTTCTGAATGACACCGACGGCAGAGGCAAACTAGGTCCTGGAAGGATGACAGTGATAGTGCAGATTGCAAGAAAACAATCAGAATTGACAGTCAACCTCCATCCTCTGTGGAGGCAATTAGGAATCCAGTCTGTATAGAACAATTTAAATCCACTTTTTTTTTTTTTGTCGAACAGATTTTTTGGGGGTGGGGAAACAACACATGGGTTTTTTTGCTGTGTCCTCTCATTTTTCAAATCCATCCCCTCTGTCTGAATACTGGTAACACATAAATATGCTACTTACTCTCTCATGCGTTTCAGTTTGGTCTCAGCCATAGTGCTGTTGAGAGCTCTGAATCCCTGGGGCACCCCTGGAGACACTCTGGTGACAGTACTCGAACCTACAAATCAATGCACAGACACATAACCTTATTCACCTTCATCCCCTGAGATCCACTGCAGAGTCAAGGGCAGTAAGAAGGAGGAAGACTATATTTGTGCCACATTAATTAGAGATTAATTACATTATTAAATGCACATTAAAGGCAACTCCTTTCTAAGGGACAAGTACATTTATAGCTTAAATGCACCAGAATTGTAACAGCAGTTTTGCTTCTGTGTAGCATACGGGGAATTACATTATAAGAGAAAGGACAGTCACTTGAGGAAGTTCTGGGACAGATAAATACTCAACAAAAGGAAATTTACTTAGACAATATGCATTTTTCTCCATTGCTCTTGCACTTATTTATAAGAGCAAGAATCTTCTCCCTAACAGGTATGCCTCTGCATCAGCTTGATCATTATTGTAAAATAAAAGTATTTAACTTATGACATCACGTCCCCCCTCAGAGGAAGGTACTCTTTTTATTTCTGCATATATATATTAAGACATACCTGTATATGCAAATACATATATATGTGAGAAATACACACACACACACTCTTTCTGTTTACAGGTCTCATGGGCTGTTGCAATATTTAAGGCTCACAGACTGCTGTGGTCTTCATCCACAGGAACAGAGAAGTGCTGAATCACAGAGGACCGCCAGAGCTGTCAGCTCAAATATCCTGTAATTTCATGTTGCCACTCCATCACACAAGTCCCTGCTTAACCTAAGGAATTTATTTATTTATTTATTGCCGCTACTGTTCCCATTGGAAGACAATCCCAGAGCCTCAATGAGACCTGGTGGCTAAAATCTCTTTTCTAATTCCCAGAACAGTTTCTTCTTGCAAAATATTTGGCATTAGGACTTCACTTCCCAAAAGAGAAAAATATGTACCATGGTGGAGCTATCTCCCACATACTTGTGTGTGTTACGCCACACAGAACCAAAGTTCTGAACAGACACAGGAGGGCTCTGCATAGGATTTGAACAAGCCAAAAGTCACACAAACACTTAACACAATGCCTTGTCTAAATGCATACACACTCCTCTCCTAGCAGAGGTTTTTTAGCTTGGATTCAGCTGAGGCTTAGTTCAGATTGCATTAGCATTGATCACATGCAGCCAGAGGGAACTACGAGCAGCACAGACACCCCCAGAGTACTAAATGCTCCCCTGGAATGTGTAATCATTGCTTTCCCAGGAGTGAAGCTCCTATGTCTTACATGATGCTAGATATTGATCACATAAGGTCGAGTATTGAGATAAAAACTTTCCATTGTGAGGGATTCTACTGAATTGCTCACAGTAAGTGTCTGCTGGATTCAGAGGTGTGCTGGATTCAGAAGACAGGGAGCAGGCATAGAGAGAGATCACAGAAGAAACAGATTTCTGACTCTGCTGTCTGTCTATGAACAGATGATTTACTTTTATATTTTCCTAACTTCTCGTTACACCTAATGGTTAACAGTTGTCTGGTGCCTAAGTATTACAACTGATGTATAGTAAACAAAGTTTAAATTATGAAAAATGACAAGTTCAGTTCTTATTTGAAACCAATAACTTCACCCATCAATGCAAAAAACATTTCCTGATCATTTACTGGAACACTACATATGCATATCCTTACGTTTATGCATGTGATCTGTAAGCACTCAATTACTTTAGCAGCACTGGAAATTTCAGATATCCTGAGGGTGGCCCTGTGGAAACCCCAGGCACTGTGCAAAGCAATACTCATGACTTACTGGGTGGCACGCTCCTCTTTGAGTTGGCAGAGAATCAAGGTCCAGATGTGGGGATTTAGAGCTTCAAAAGCAATAAAAAATTGATGCCCTGAGCACCAGTGGTCCCAGGAAAACATAATCTTTGCACTATCTTAAGAAAGAGTATGTTTAACCACAGGCTCCAGTTAAATTCTGGTATTCCTGTTATTACAGGATATATCACTGTACTAAAAGCTCAGTATACTCTTTCCGCTTAGTGGCTTCAATCTACTTATTGCTACAATATCTTCTTCTACTCTGACATTTCATTATTAAAGACATTCTTCTTGGGTTTTTTTTTTGGGGGGATTCCAGGCTAAATAATTTGTACTTTTTCTACCCTCCACATTTGCAGTTGGCCAAGCAAAACTTGTTCTCTACATGCAAACTAGTATCTGTCTCTCCATTTAATATGATTTTCTGGGTACTATGATGCAGCTGCAAGGACTACAGATTGTAGGATGCTGCAAAGCTGTGTTTAGTCATAAAAAATGAGTTCTCAGTGAAAACTGCTACAAGCTTTTCATGTTGTTGCTACAACAAGCCTCAAAAATTACTCCTGAGGTGATTCATAACCCACATCAGAGGTATTTTCTTAGAAGCAGTTACTTGATTAATAACGTATTTTGCACCCTGTTCAATCAGTTTGCTTACCCATACATCAACATAGAAAAAGGAACTATGCTTCTTCAAAAAGTGGCCAAATAACTATCTGCATTTTTTTTTGCAACATATAATTCTTGATTCATTAAACAAAATCAAATGAAACAGCACGAGCACTGACTTCTCATAAACCGGTATCGTGGTTTTCTAAATGTATTTCAAAGACAAATGCTCTCCCAGTGTCTTGCCCAGTACTGCAGAGAACAACATAGGGCTAAAGGGCAAAAGATCTTTATCCTCTGAGGTCATGGAGTACCAGTTTGAGATTCTCACTGCATCCTTCCTGCTCTGTTGAAGATGAAAGGATCTGTAGGGAAACAAATCCTCTGGCTGACATTTACTCACAGATACTTGCATGTAAAATGGGTGATTATGGTTATCTAGTGAGACTGTTCGTACATTATGGCCCAAAGACATTCCTAGTAAGATTTCTGCTAACAGATGAACAATTAACTGGTGATAGACCTACTGCATCTCTTGGTAAGCCATTATATGTTGTGAAGATATCTCCACTGAATCATAGACTTCTGTTTGGAATTTGCATTTCTTTCTTCAGCTTTCACTGCTACATATGAGATCCTACAATGTCTTTTTCTGAAAGATTAAAAAACTCCTTAGAACCAGATGTATTTTCCTGAGGTTATAAATAATACAAAGCGACCCAACTGCCTCTGACCATCTCCTCCTTTGAGATAAGCAGATCTAATAAACTGCAAAACCAGTTTTTCAAACTTCCATTCATCTTGCAGTTCTTTTTATTTTTTGATTTTCCCAATTTTTAACACTTTATCAGCATGGACTGACTCTCTTATTTCAAATACAGTCCACATGGAACTGAATAGCAAACTCAAAATGAACCTTGTACCACAATAAAGCATTGGTATTCATAGTGACTCAGTGGGAATTCTTCAGGTAGTTACTTCGAAAGTCCTTTTACCCTCCAACACTGAGGTTTATACTAAAGAAACTTCACCTGTGGAAAAACAATGCATATTTATTGCATCATCTTTATCACAGCCCTTGCTGACACACAAATAGTTCTAATTTTATTCTACTCAGGTGTTCTTTAACATCTGCTTGAAATGGTATATATTTTTTTTTCTCAGTATCTTCAACAATGAAAGATACCACAAGAAATTCTGGCCAGGCCAGATTTCTGCATCTGCCCTGTTATTGCCATGAAATCCATACTGTTTTCAGGAGTAGCCATTATAATGTTGTTGTAGTTCTGTAGCCCAGTAATATGATATTGCCACTGCTGGTACCAGGTCACAAAATTGGACTTGAGTTTGCAATGCTTCAGGATCTGTCTGAACTTGTCTTGACCTGCCACAAACTTTTAAAATTTAATTTATTTTTTTTACTTTAATTTTTAATTTAATTGCTTAAGTTGAAAAAGTAGTTCTTCCAATGACCAGATAGTTGTGGCTATTTTGTTTTATTTCCACTTGGTTTTGTATCATACAACCTGCATTTTTAGATGGATAGTAGTATTCTGTGTAGAATGACACATTTATAACTAATTTAATTCAATTAATGTAGAGAAATACAGGCCTGGTACAACAGCAGATGCTTTGAAAAGTGGGGACAAAGGATGAGGTGTAAAGGACTACGAGTATGGGATGACACGAGGCGGGGCACAGGCTGGCACTGGCAATCCCATGGCTATAATCAACGTGCTCGTGACCGGTTAAAGAAATGCAGACCTGAAAGTAGACATAACTAGCTGTAGGATGAACAAAGAGAACACGTATCTAACCTATGTAAAATGCATCATATACAGAAAATTTCAATGTAAAATTAATTTGCAGCCCAGTGAAGAAAAAGCAAGGTATAAATGAATGTTAGCAAACATAAAAATAACCCCAACTGCAGCTTTGTAGCTTGACATTTAAAAAGCAAATGTTTTAACTTCTTCAGTGACACCGAGCATACAAAGATAAAAGGAAACCTAGCAGATTTCTTTCTTATTATCATCATGTTTGGAACCGATCATACAAACCTAATTACTACCTCAGCTTGGAGAAAGGCTTTAAGTTTCAACACAGACTGGTAGAGATTTTTTTAATGTTTAGAGCACAATTTAATTCTTTAATATTACAATTTTAGACGGCGTCTTCTTGTTCTTAATAATGAAAGAAAAAGAGGAGGACAGGAGTCTCTTTAATTCAAGGATTTTTAAAAAATACCACTGTTTGTCTTTGGCTAATGCTCTGGGGTTATTCCCAGAAGCCCTCATGGCAATTCCTCTGTTTAATTAAAACAGCAAAATATTAAAGCATAGAGCTAAATTTTGTCCTTATTTCCAGTTCTGTAAACCCACAGCAGACAATGATGCTGCAAATGTATAAATGAGTGCAGAACTTGAAGACAAACTGGACACGACTGTTCTTTCCTTCAGCCCTAAAGATCTCCCTGATGTGGGACCCAGAAGGTGACCAGACACGATTCAGTGGCTACATGACTATGACGGCCACAGCTTTGATTACTCCTTTACATCCTTTTTCTTATTTGCTTTTCTCTTTCCATCAGTCCATGTTCATGAGCAGGGGTGAAACAGGGCTTGGCACTGAAGGAATCTCTACAAGGACAATGTTCCAAGCTTCCCCTACATTCTTGTGTTAGAGCCACAAGATAATACTAAGGCAGGTTTATCCTGACTGAATGAGTGTAAATGAAGCAGCTACACGAGACTGTGGTTCCCATGGGAGCCTTTGGGAACTCAACTGGGCTTTCAAGGACAGTGACTATGCCAGCCTAAGTAGACAGCCTTCTTTCATTTAAGTCTTCCTTTTTCTTAAGTACAACACGAGAAATCAGGCTTTCAAACTCTAAATTTATAGACAGAATGTGCAGGAGATTTTAGGATTAAATTGCAAACTGAAATTCTCTGTGATTTTTCTGTGCCTGTAATGAGACACTGTAAAATAAGATATTATCCAAACCTGGATCGTCGTTTATTTATTTATATATATTTTTTCATTTATTTTGTCTTATTGTTACCAGTACTAGAAACTATAAAACAACCTACATATCCTTAAATATTTTCCTCTGGAAAAAGATGGCAGAATCCAAGTTTTTAAAAGCTTTTTTTATAACATTCCACATTTCTGACCATCATACTTCATGGCTCTGTTATTTTCAACAAAAGCACTTCACTGCCTATGCCTTTTCTTTTGGCATATTTATATTTCTCTGCAGTAAACTAAAGAAGCAATTTTATTTTATTGCAAAATGGAAATAATTGGACTGTGATGAATGCAGACCGCTAATAACTGCTGCTGTTACATTTAAAGAAGAGCTATCATCTTACCCCATGAGCTATTATTCAGGACACTCTCCAAATACTTGACCATTGCCTCGATATCGCTGTCCTGAGGACAAATGAAATAAGGAATAGCATTAGTTTGAGGACAAACTTAAATATAAACACTATGTACCAGAGGTACGATCCCACAAACATAAATAAAGGACTACAGAGAGTCTACATTGCTCAAGACCTTTTCTGTATTTTTTTACCCTAAACCACCAGGCTTGGGTATGATGTTATATACAATTATTTACATCAGATTCCTTGCAAAATACTATTGTGTAGAACAACTGTGCTTGGAGTTTAAAGAAGATATGCTTATCATGGAGGGTAGTGTGCAATCTCTGAAAAACACACCAGCATTTTTTCATCGGTTAGGTCTGGAATAGCTAAACCAATATTACGTTGAAAAAGGCAAGTGTGTACTTCCTGAGTATACCCAAATTTCTTATGCATATGATAGCTGCCCACTGGAAATTAATACTTATGTTTCATGTAATTACATCTACTTACATATCTAGTAACAATGACTAACTGAAAAAAATTGAATTAAGAAGATATTTTAGTACTTTTCTATTTCAAGTATTCTGGTACTACGTAGATGATTAACAGTTTTGCCATAATATCTTTCATGTGAAATGCTGTTCATATACACAGATGAAATTTAAATATCTGGCCCTTAAACAATGATTGTGCTCCAGGAGGTAGATCACAATTTTATTAAAATCCAAGAGAAACGTGGACTCTGAGTTTCTAGAAGCTGCTACCATATCACATTTGACAACATGACATTTCCTGACTATTTAAAACTGAAAATCAGCCCTTGCTGAAGAATCTGCCAAAAATTATTATTTTAAAAAATACTGTGTAGCCTATGGCTTTAAAATTTAAAACACTGGAATAAAAAAATAAAAGAATAAAAAAGCAAACCCGAGATCAGTATTGATCTCAGCTTCTACAATGGACGATCTGCTTTATATTTCTCTGTGACCTTACTCAAAATGCTCATTTTAAATTTCTCGAATGGAGGAACTGCCAGTATACCTTAACAGGACAACAATAATTTCTGGCAATGACTGCTAGCTAGTTAGTGACCTTTCAGTGCGAGTGAGTGCTACTATGGATGAGCATGACCTAACCTTTCATTATCCTATGTTGTTACATAGGCTTATGTTTGAAACAGGCTCCGCTATTTTAGCTGAGGTTTGCAAGATGGGAATCAGCTTCCTTGTTGGCTGTTTCAACAAACAACCCAAAGGATTATAGGTTTGAAGGAGCCTCTTTGCCCTTCTGGAAAAAAAAACACAAACATGGTAAATGGCCACATACAATAATAACAGAATTGATTTAATAAAACCTTTTTCTTCTTTTTTAATGGAATAAATACTGTAATTGCCAAACCCTTGACTTCTCACAAGAGGACATTGTATTTACTTCAAATATCACAACAGCGGTGATTTTTTTTCCCACTATGCTCTAAGGCAAAAGATACACTTTCACCACTTTCATCACCACTGGTTTTCAAAGAAACTAGCTGGCTTAGTTTGGCTATCTTAAAATAAAATTTCAATGAGGAAAAGATGTGGTTTTAACACAGTGGTAAATAGCTGAATAAATGATTAATCGACTTACACTGAGGTAGAAACTACCTATGCCTTTTCTCCACTTGGGTTTAGCAATCCAAGACAATTTTAGATGGTTTATTTATTACGCTTATCTAGTTAATGTATTTAATTTTTCTTTTTTTTTTTTCTTCTTTTTTCAGAGAAAGCAAAGCCCTACAGAATAGACAAGGGACTCTGACGAACGCGCAGAAGAGAGGCACTCTTATGTGTAAGAGCCAGCATGGATGAACGCTCCCACTTTTCAAATGTGGTAAGAACAAAACTTTCCTAGCAGCAACAGGACATGACAAGGCATGTGTTAGGAATCCAGTGGAGCATTTTTTGGGTGACAGCACACAGACCACCCACAGGCACTGGAGCTATGATAATTTATGCTTGCTGATTATCTGGCTTGACAATCTCAGAAGCGACCTCGAAAACTAAAATACAAAGCTAATGTACCACATTAGTAGACTTTGTCATAATGAAGAGGGTGAATTTGCTATTACTGTCACTAAAAGAAAACACAAGGAATAAGGTGATGAATTGCAGTAAAAACTATCCATTAGCATCTCTGCTAAATGAAAGCCAATGAAAGCTTCACTGCATGCTAACTTTTCAGGATGAAACCTCTCTTGAGCTTCATGTTTCTTGATATTTAGAGAAACAGTTCCTCATTCTCTTTCATGTTTTCCCTCTAATTACAAACCAGTGTTTCTAAAAAAAAAAAAAAGCAAAAGAGACATTATCTGGAAGAGGTAGAGGTCTGGAAAAGTAACTGGCAAATTGCTGCTTGAAATCTGCCTGTTTTCATTTCTGCTCCAAAAGAAAGGGACAAAGGACACTAAACTCCAAGGCTACAACCAAGATGAGAGGTCCAGATGCTCTTAGGGTCTGAAACTGGTGGTAACTCCACATCTGCAACTGGACAAAATAGCTGGAAACACACAGGCTGTATTGAAAGAAGTCAACATGGGAAAAATAGCTGTCTCAGCTCCCATCCTGAACCTTTAAAATTATACTGATCCAGTGCCTAACTCTACTTTCTTAACTGAAGAGGTGTTGCATCCCACATAGGGCCACTACTTCTCAGTCTGTCTTGACATCTGTGGGAGCCTAATACAGCCTGAACAAATAGCTCAGATCTCTTTCTACATCAGGTAGCCCAATGTGTTGTTCAATGAGATTACTTTTCTGACCCCATGCTACTGCACAAATGTTGGAACTTTTTTTTAATCATTGTTTGAAGTAATGGGGTCACCAGGGAGCACCGCCAGATGCAGCATTTCCACACTCTCTGCACAAAAGTAACTAGTAAGGCAATCTTGGTGTTGGAAATTGAGAGATTTGCACAGATTAAGAAGGTAAATATCTTACAAGTCCTTATCCTGTGTTGCAGTGGAATGACTTCTTTATTAGCACACACCTCCAAAAGCTTAACTTATGAATGTAATTTTGAAGAAAGGGTCTAAGAATATGAATCTTACCATAGAAAGAGGAGTAGGTGTTCTGGTATGAAGTAAATGACTGCAGAAGCAAAGCCCTGCTGTTATATATACTGTCAAGATCAAATCTATTCTGGTAGGATTTGAAGCTTATTAATACTGAGCATGATCCCACCTACCTTTGAGAGGGATTCATCTCAACTGTTGACATCCAGAATGAAGATGTCCCACACATGCTAATAACTGTAGATCCCTTTATAATTGCCAGAGAGACCACCCAGCATATTCCATCTAATTTATACTAGATGTTTACAGCAAGATAACATTATTCCCTACAAATTCTTGCTTACTTCTCCTTACTGTACAGACTTTCCATTCAGTTAATTCAGACATAGTTGTCCATATTTGTGCAGCTAAATTTAGTCTGCTTTGACCTCCGACTTATTGCACAATTTTTCACTTGAGAAAGGGAAAGTTGAAAATTATGCTCACTTCCCAAGAGAAAGAAAAGGTGACTGTGTCAATATGCAGAAACACGTCTGCTTTATCTAAGGTGGGATCAACACAAGAAAAAACAAAGATGGACAATTAGTTAATTTGGTAGAGGAAGCCCTAAAAGACATCTAGTCACAAGGGGTGCTTCCAAGTCAGCCTGTGCAGGCCAGGTCACAGAAGGTTAATGCTCTGTGTGCACACAAACTGCTGGTAAAGCCCAAGGGCCACCTGGGCTGGACACAGACAAGAGGGTGCCAGTGGGAGAGCTCTGCCAGCCCATGGAGTCAGTTCTTGTCACCAAATTCTGCATCACTGCAAAATGAAGGAATGTCATTGCTCAGATCTGACAGCCAACACCTAATTTATTCTGTGTTATTGAGAAATCTATTTTTGTCTTCTGCCCTTTGCTAATTCTAAGCAGTCTGCCTGTTCAAAAACACTATTGATTGACACTTAATGATACTGTCAATGAAAGTTGAATGAAAATTTCAAAACACGTTCTAAAAAAAAAAATAATTATCTCAGAGTCTGATGAAAATGAGCAATAATTTATTTTCGAGAATATCTTGTGGTAGACTTTCTGGGAAACACAGTGTTTGCAAGTTTATGTGTTGTGGGTAAACACAAGACCTAGCAAACTGAAAAAAAAAACCATTGTCTTAGATATTCCACTGATTTACAATTGACTAGCGATTTATTTAGACCACTACTGAATAACACTGATCCTGAATTTTAAAGCATCCTGCTTGTTTAGTTTGAAACCTGGAAGGACATTTCTAGATGGAATGAAGCTGCTTTTGAGTAAACTTCAGCTTTAACTGATGAGAGAGTTTCAGGACTCTCTGCTACCATGGTAGAAGTAGAATTCTGATTTCTCACACCAACGTTATTTTCACCTTAAAAACTACATCTTAGAGAAGCCATTAGCTCAAAAGTTTCAAAAATCAGTATCAGTTATTTATAATTTAGGGAAGAATGTTAGCATACTTGGTTGGTTCCCTAGAATGCAAGAGACATCACACTGTTCTGCAAAATTTGCACATGAACTCAGAATAATATATATGATCCTAAGCAGAACCAGGCAGCACTACTGAGAGGCAATGCATGCAATGCTTTAAGCTAGTGGCCCAGGGGAGAAATGAATTGTTCTTGAATACTTTAGGAAGATCCATTTTCAGAACTGACTTGGGCATTTAGGTTCATTGATTTCACTGAGACTTGATCACTGGAGATAAGATGCACCTCAGCTCATTCTGATCAGATCTAAATTACGTGCCTTTTCCAATAATCTTCAACCTTCTTCACACTACAATCCCTAAGATTTTGTTCTGTCAGTCTCACCTGATAAAGCTACTTTAAGCCTTTCAATAATAAGTTTTCTCTTCACTGGCACTTTCTGAGATTCTTGGGAAAGTTTACAGATTTGCTGGTCAAGTCTTGCAGTTGTTTAGCCTCATAGTTCATTACACTGCCCTAAAAAATATGTCTGATACAAGCAAGAAGCGGCAAGTAGAAGTGCCAATCTTTCCCGAGGAATTAGAACTGGAACTTAGATCTTATGCTTGAAGTATACTTTCAGCTTGAATTTAATTTACCCATGCTAAGATGTGAGAGAACCCCACTCTGAGTCTTTTACAGTCACAAGGAAGTTTACTGACAACAACCAGCTTATGGCATTTATGGGAGTGTTGTCCTTAATCTTGAAGGGATGCAAGAATCTTTCTCAGCAATGTCTCAGAAGAATTACATATGCATAAACATATAATTAATTCATGGTATTTGTATACACACACATCCCTATTAAAAAAACAAAACAAAACAAATTTCATTAATGTCAGTAGGATAAAGTCTCAGAAGAATCTTAATTTCATATGGAAAACAAGCATCAAGCGTATACTGCTTTCTCAAAGGTCACATATACCTGGTGATTTGTCTTAAAGACCGTCTGTGACACTTCCATATCCTCCTCCTCCTCTTCACTGCCTTCTGAACAGGATTCAAACTCATCCTTATAATATTCTTCTGCAATTTCTGGGTCTTCAGGGATCTCTAAAGGAAATTATGAGTTTAAAGTACAGAGACAGACAATATGCATGATGTTAAAGAGATAAAATGGATTTTATACCATCCACGTTATGTCACTAGCAATGCATTCTGTAATTGAAATAAAGGGATAGGTTTTCAGATTAAAATGTTCATCTTTGATGACATAAGCAGTGTTAAAGCTGTCTCTGGCAAAAGGTCAGATCCTCATCATATGCAAATTAATGACCTCAAAGGGTCTGTATTGATTTTAGTCCGAAATCACTGAACCATAGAATAACCCAGACTAGAAGGGAATTCATGGGATCATCTTGTCCAAGAAGGCTCAGCATTGAACTGAATTCAGCTTTTGTGACCTGAAATCATGCCTCAGTTTGGTTTTCTCTAACACAAATAACCTGTGGCAAATACAAGTGCTACGCTAAAATGGAAAATAATATATACCAGGTACACATTTAAAAGACAAAAGAAATAAAGATCGGTATCTTTTTCCAAACTCTCCTGAAGCAAAAGCATAACAGAATAAAAGAAACTGGTGTAAAGTCAAGCTACACATACTTGGGTGTTGTGCTTCCTCAGTCTGTTACTATACCAATTTTAGTAATAGCAGCAAGTGCAATATTAATATAGCAAACAAGCCTATGAAGTACAACAATCGTTACTAAACATATCCATCACAGCATGGAAAGACATTGCAGTCACTCTGCTTCAGATTAAATCCTTCAGCATCCCAGAATCCATAAGCGAGGAATTAGTGAAACGGCTCAAGGCATGACTGCACCTTCTTTGTTGAGCTGCCCTTTCTCAGCAGAAACACTTAGGCATATGTTGAACTTTAAGTAGAAGCTGGACTGTGGTGACTATTTGAATAAAAAGCAGAATCCCCTCTTTTCCAGACAGAAACCTGCAAGGCAAAGAGTTGCACATCTCTTTCACACAGAGAGAGGCTACAGGAGAGCTAACACCCATGCTTTGATTTTAGGCATTCCCTTCCTGATTTATCAAGATAAGTCACATCCAAGCATAGGAAGAATATTTTTATGGTAACAGTTTTCAAAGAGAAAATGTTTGGGATCCATATTTGCCTGTTATTATTACAAGAAATGCTGGTTGAATGTAAAAATTGCTTAATATTCAGCTGTCATAAATCACCATATTCCTAACTTTATCTACTGCTGATTTCCACCGTTCTCCCCAATTAAATCTACCACTTCAAAGAAATGTAAAGTGACTTATCTTAAATATTACTACATTGAGAGAAATTAATTTCAAACAATAGGACATAAAAATGCTAAATAGTTTGGATTTTTTTTTTTACTTAGTTCACATGGATAAAAAGAAAACAAAATAATTTAAACAGGGAAATACAATTAAAATCCATTGGAGTTTGGGCAGGAGGAATATTTCTGATCTTTAAGGCATAAGAAAGAGAACGTAGGAAAAAAGTGACCAGTAGGTAGTTGAAGCTCTCCTGTTGAGATACAATCTCTACTATCTACTGTCTCCAAAGTATTTTTTAAAAAATATTTCATTTTTTTATAAACTTGATTGACCTCAAAAATACTGACACATGGCACATTTTCACTCAGGTTTCTCTGTTTTAAAATATTTAGGGAAGCTGCATAAGAGCACCGTGCTCCGCTGCCACAATTTCTAATTTTTTCTGTTTCTAGTTTTCACCTTTCTTAGTTGAGGGAAAAGAAAAAAAAATCAATATGTGGCCTTCCAGGCAAAGAAGCCCCTCCAGCCCAAAAACTTTTTCCCACAAAATAAAACATTTATTATTGTGTTTAATTGCTTGAGTTCTACAAAGTGCCATTTGACAGAAAAGTCTAACACTTCATTTAAAAAATATACATCTTAAATATCATTCCTTTTTACACGGGAAAAACAATACAAAATTAAGATACATCTCATTTTCCAGTTGGAGCAAACATTAATTTTTCTTTCTTGCAGAGAGGCTGTTATTCCTGTGATTAGTACAATTTTATTAGGTTCATTTGCATTCTATCTATGTGTATATATGCATTCACATACATATGAAACAGACTATTTATTATGCTATAAACCAAACATTGGACTGCGCCAGTGTTTTCTGAGTCATCTTCTCCTCCCACATTCTGGGTTTGTTTACTGTTGTACTAAAAAAATCATTTCTCTCCTTCTCAAACAAACAAGGTATCAAAATCGTATTTTTACTCATAACTGTAACTTCAAAATGTCTGCTCTGGCTACAGGAAAGCTCTGTACTTTGTGAGTAGCTCATGACCATCCAAAACTGCTAATGCCTCTGAACTATGCGGACACGCTGGCACTGGACACATCCCACTTCCATGCCAGCCTTTGCATCCTTGTCAGAATTGCTCACTTCACCATTTGTGAAATTGTTTCGACAGCTGTTCATATAGTGACAGTTAATCTGAGCTCAGCAATACGATTTTAAACACTAGTTCAGACACTAGAGACATTCCAGGGTACACAAGTTTACTGGCCCTGATTCAGAAACTATTCCAAGTGACACGTCTGAAAGAAGACAGTGGATGAGAACTTGAGGTCCTTAAAACTCCTTGGTTTTATGACAAGAACCTTTAAAGAAAGTGCCTTCAAAACATCAACACATTCTTTTAGACTACTTGGTTCTATATGATAATTCCTTCAGTACTACTAAGTAGATCCAAGTCCCAGTCCTCCATGTGTTACAGATGCAGAGACATGTCTCTGGTTCTCTGCAGAATTAATCTGAGTAGAGAACAGCTTATATAGTTGAGACCAAGGATCAGCCCAATTTCAAGAACACATAAGCTGGATTTAGCACAGTGGATATCATAAATCAACATGGTAAGCTGTACCCATGCTGGCCTAGTAAAATCTAAGTGCAGATAATGTGAGTGAGCTGGTATTTCAGCTCAGGGCAGGCACTGTCAGGGGAGGTTGGGCCCCATATGTTTCTATTTCCACGTCTGCAGTCCATTCTCTAGAATATTTTCTACCTGAATTTTCGCATGATCCTCGATATTTCACATACACATCTACTTTCCACTAATCAGGTAGCAAAAGGCCAGTTACTGCCACCATCCCTGAACGTTATCGGTGCAGTTGCACACCTTAGCCATGTGGCATGGAAGAAAACTCCTTGGTTTGCACCTTCAGAGGAGCAGTTCTAATAAAAATGCTGCTCTTTGAGGTAGGTCTTTTTTTCGCACACCTTTGCAAAGCCCAGGATGGATTCCAAGGCCAGGACCTTGACACTGCCTTTATTCTGAAATAAAATAGAAATTAAGCTTATTTGTGCCTGGAAGGTGTTTGGGTAAAAAAGTGGTGCTAGCGAGGTGAACATCAACTCTATCATATCGAAAGAGGAAATGAAACTGCTGCTGCAGAACCCAGGGTACCCAGCCTCTTCACTTCCACAGCTTGATGGGGAGAGCAGCAGCAGATTTAAGAAGGTCCTGACACCATCTGCAGCCCATTGGACCCCCTCACTCACACAGACCTCCTGACCTGCCCCAGCACAGTGAGCCCAAATCACCCTCCTCTCCTTGCATGTGACCCCGCTTTCCTCACACACCCTTGGAGAAGAAAGGCAATGGTAACATCCAATACAAAGGTTTCTAATACTGTGCCAGCTGGTAGAACACGCAACCTGATGGCTGCAATATTGCTGTAATATCGTTGCCCCTCAGATGCCTGTTATGCCTCTGATACATCAGACTGGTACACTCATAATGGAGTGGAAAGCAAGGTTTCTACTGATGCTTCTGCCACCTAACACCCTCCGATCTGTCAGCTGATCTCTGAAAACACATTAAATTTTATCTAGGTGTGCATATTGCACTAAGGCTAGCAATGGTACCTTTTATTTGCTCACTAAGCACTTAATTCAGAACAAACTCAGCTATTGCTCAGGTACTGCTAGGCAGCTAGGTATAGCATTGAGACACTTGATATTTGGTCTTAGAAACTCAAAAGAAAATGAGCTCTGAACAACAGCAATCCTCTTTAGATTTCTTTCTATATATTACTATGATGCTAATAGTGGAAGGGTAAAAACCCATTATCTAAAAAAATCATAAAAGCAAGATTATTTCCCAAGAAGACAAGCTATGCAGAAAACAAAGGAATGTAATACTTGTAATATTTTGCTTAAATCCACAAAGAGCTTGTTTCAGGTAGCGTGATAACTTAGCAACAACAGTTTTCTCCAAAGAGATGAAAATACTCTGATAAATATCTTTAATTTTCTCTTGCCTTGAAGTCATAATTGGTGCATCGACTCAGCATTCTCGCATTTCAGTGCATGCAGAAGACAATAAGTAAGGCCACTTTTATTTTTAAAAAGGAGAAGAAGAAAAAACAAAACAGAACAGTATAACCTATGATCATTTTCACCACTTGTATTCACAGTAACAAAGTCACACTTGGGATTAAAAAAGTACACTAGTCTCTAAGAGTTTTACTCTTAAAGACTAGTGTACTTTTTTAATCCCAAAGCTTCATTGCATCTCTGCAAAAAAGGCAGATTTTCTCAGCTGTCACTTTCCTATTTTAAGGAAAAAAGTTGTTGCAGTTTCATGTGGCTACACTCCTCAGTCTGCACAATCCTACACACAGCAAAGTGAGGAGCAAAGCATGCGACTGCTCTGACAAACATAGTGTCATCAGGTATGATGCACTCTCAATGTGACATGAACCAACACACTGAAAAGCGGTGCTGCGCAGCGACTGTTATGGGCTACCACATCTCTGCTACCACACGCTTCCAGAAAGCTTGAAAAATTAAGAGGGGGGATGAGCCAGGACACGGACACTTGCACTACTCACCTCACAAGGCTTTGGACATGAGCCTTGCTGGGCCAAGAGCCAAGAAAAGCATTCCTCTGCCTTCTTGCGGGGCTGCAGGACAGCCCAGCAGCAGGACCTCATCTGTAACACGAAGGTGCACCTGGTCCTTTCTTTTCCGTGGAAATGCAGCAGCAAATTCCGGTTTGATCCCACCTGAGCAGGTGGGAAGGAGCATCGCAGCAGCCCCCACGCTTGGCATGGGGCTGGAGAGCCTGGTGTGCAAGGAGGGGCTGGGAGAGCAGAGTCTGTTCGGCCCTGAGAAGGCAGGGTAAAGGGGAAACCTTTTTGTTGTCTACGGCTACTGTGCTCAGAGGACAAAAGGAAGGTGGAGCCAGACTCTTCTCAGAAGTGACTGTGTAGCCTCATCTAACTGTTTCTGCTCCGGCAGGGGGATTGGACTAGATGATTTCTTGAGGTCCCTTCCAATCCCTAACATTCTGTGATTCTGTGTGATTCTGTGTAACAGGGATAGGGCAAGAGTCAATGAACATCAGCTGGAACATCATAAATTCTGGTTTGACATTAGGAAAAAAAAATTACCAGAGTGATCAAGTACTGGAATGAGGCTTAAAGAAGCTGTAGGATCTCAGTCCTCAGAGGTGTTTCAGGCTTGATCAGATACAGACAAGAGGGACCTGATCTGATCAGACCTGCTCTGAGCAGGAGATGAGACTAGACTGCCACAAGTCCCTTCCAACCTAAATTATTTTATAATTCTGAGGATACATGATGCTCCATAAATAAACTGTTTTGAATTATTCCAGATGTATTTGTGTGTGTGAATCTATTTAATGTACACACCCATAAGCTAAGCAGAAACTTGCCTGTTTCTGTATTCCCCTGCAACGTGCACACTTTCTCACAAGTCACCAGCCAGAGGAGATGGTGAACAAAGCTGGCCAGCACTCTTCAGAAAAATGCATCAGTGATTACAGAGGGAGAAAACAGAAAGGGATTTCTCCCTTCAAGGGAGAAACAAGAAAGAGCTGAAGTACTGTCACAAGAAGCACACAGATATGTTTCCCTGAGCTACATAATCCTAAATGAGAAATTCTACTGCAAAGGAGAGGAAGGGTCCTGTGCACATCTGCAGTACAGGTCAATACTCATAAAATTAGGAAAAAATAATATAATTCTGTTATTATAATTTAAGCTCACTCAGATTGGTTTGGTTTGTTTGTTTGTTTTTCCTTCAGTGCAAAATCAATACAAATAAATAAAAAAACTTTAAAAGTTTCCCCCAAAGAGATTCACCATTCTTTGGTCAGCTATAGATGAGATACACATTATTAAGCTCTGAAGCTTCATTGTTCAGAAAGTCAGTGGAAGCTTTTGTCCGGCTCTTCTAAACTAGGCTGAAAAAAAAAGTCTCAGAAAATGTGTTTAAGAAGTTAACTAAGGGATGTAACAGGACTTTTGTGCCCATGAAAACCTTGTGCGATCCTTTTGGCTAAGCACAAAAGGACTATGAAGTCACTAAAAGAATCACCTGACATGGCCATGTACAGCATAGACATAAAGTAAAATAGCTTGTTCTAAATAAGAACTAGAAATATAAGAAAAGCTAATCATTAATAGTTTATCCTTCTCCTTTTTGCATTTTTAAAAGGAAAAACATTTCGTTCACTTGTGGGCTTCACTGAGTGATAGTCTACTATCGTGAAATGTCTAGGAAAAACAGAGATAAACAGGATGTAAATCAGAGTAGCCTTATGGGGATCATCTATTATTTGATCTTAGAAAGGAAGTAGCTAGTTTCAAAATGTTTTTCGAAGGATTTTTTATTTTTTTAACCAAAATTAAATTTAAAAATATGTATTTTATTTGAAGGACACAGTTCTTTTTCCCAAACCTTTCACCTCCTGGTATTTTATCAGTATGCAGAGAGACAAAATACATGAGGAAGAAAGGAGCTGCTAAAAGGAGTTGTTAGCAAAAATAAACAGCAATAAGTAACACTTTCATCACATTTTTGGGCATTTTGTTTGCTTGTTTGTGGGTTTTTTTGGTTGGTAGGTTGTGGGGGTTTTTTGTTTGTGTTTTTTGTGTGTGTATTTTGTTGTCATTGTTGTTGTTTTCTTTTCTTCTGATTTTCTAATTGTCACGTACACAGAACTGGGCACTCTGGTAGGCAATGACAATGAAGAGGAAGCCATGCTGCCTTTCAAGCACGTCTTAAAGTTCAGGAAATCTAAAAATTTCCCAAATATTCAGAAATCTTTTTAGTACCGATGGGTGAATGAAGACAAAGAACAATATAGCGATGTGGTCAAAAAGAGGGGGCACTTAGTGAGTCTTGGAAGCCATTTCCTTCATGCACAAAGAGGCCTTATTACTGTAAAGGCTGCCTTATTATTTGCAAAGTTTCCAGCAGGAACAGAGCAAGAGCTATAAATTAAAGGGAAAATGACCACGAAGCCAGCTTATGACATAAATTTAAAACTACCTTAGCCCTTGAGTTATTTTAAACTTTTTGGATTAGCCAAATATACTTTCAAACAAAAACTCAGTTTTCCTGTTGAACCTGACAGACACTGCCTGATACTTTACCTTTCAGGCTGACAATAGTGTTGGGAAGGAAAGAGTCTACGTATTAATACAAAACCCACCCCTTAAGACAGTCACTTCCTTCTCCTTGAGATTCAGGTCAAGAATGCCATTTTTAAGACATAAATTTGGGATATTTTCACAACCATAGTTTCCCGAAAGAGTAGAAAACAGATGGGAATAGTTGAGATCCAAACGTGGTGTAAGCGGCTGTGCGCATGAGAGTCTGGATGTAGCAGAGATGTAAAACACATTTCATTTGGATATAAGCAGTAACGTAAGTAATATGATAAACAAGTACAAAAATAAATAAAAAATAAATAAAAAAATAAATGATTGCAATGGAGCAAATCTAGGAAAAAATAGTATTGAGACCTTGAAGAAACTAACTGATGAAAGTCAACGTATTTACTAAACCACAGGAGCACATTTTGTTCCATGGAGAAGATAAAATAGCAGGAGAACGTAAACCAAAATCTACATTGGAATCACTTTCTCATTTCCTCCAGCTAGTTATCCAACAGTCGCATGCACTGAAAGCTGAACTGGTAGAAACTGCAAACTAATTCCATATTTACAACTACTTGCTGAGCAAATTCCCCCTCACTTGGAACTGGCTCCAGCTTCTTGCATCACCGTATCATTTGGCCCAGCTCCAAAGAAGTGCTATTTAGTTTCATAAGTGATCCAGAAAACTCTGACTGGGAGGTGGACTGGAATTCCTTATTGAATATTTTTCAACACAGTCCTGTTCACAGCTGCTTTGTTTGCAAGTAAATGCCTGGTGCATCTCTATTTACATTGGTTTAAGCTTGAGTCTAAAGTTCAGTGTAAAGATATATTGCCCTATAAGTAAGACAACTTAGAATAAAAATCAGTATCTTTCTAAGGAAGACTTAAAACATTGAAAGTATCTGCTACAGAATCTAGTATATGGTAATTTTTGTACATATACGATCATGATGCATTTGCTTCTAACTGCTTCCTAAATTCACACAGTGTATATTAAATGTTTTTTTAACATAATCCTTTGGAAAGAATGGACTTCCCATGTACGTTTTAAAAAGACTTGGCCAGAATAACTTCAACTGTAGTCATTCACCAAGGTGAATTTTGAGAGAGGCCCCATCCATCAATGCCAATCTAAATCAGTATGAAAAATACATCAGAAAAAAAAAAAAGCAGAAGCTATAGAGTAACATAATTTGCTCTCCTCACACTTTCAAAGTGTTTGGGGTTTTCTACATCACTGCTTTGTAAAGACTTCATTCTGCAAGCTTCCCTCTGCAAAGCTGTAAGAGCGAGACTTCTTGTAAGAAGTCAGCTGTGAGTTTTTGTGAAGCTATGAAAAGATTTAAGTAGCTAGGCATACCAAACAGAACATAGTTTTGGAAAAGGTTTCCTGAGGAGGTTATGAGTAGAGTTCAATTCCTGATGGTCCTCAAGCAAGCTAAAGCATTCAAGTTGAAACTTGAAGATAACGGAAAATGTATAGTAACATCTACATAGAGGTTTCTAAATTCCTGTAAACAGTAGACTCCAAAATCTCATAAAAGTCCTTTAACATCTCTTTAATTGTATGGTTGCCCTCATGGAAGAAAGGTTTAAATAAGGAGCTATAAGGAGCTATAACCAAAGCAAAAAATCAGATCTCCAAAGGCAATACTTCTAGGGAAGAACTCCTTAAACAAGAGGACTAATGCTTCAGTCAATTAAAAATTAAAAGAGCATTGATTCATTTTCCTCTTTGTGGCTAAAACTTGAAAATGTTGTTAAACCTTGCTTTTGCTAGAATATATCAAATTTACTCTTGGTTTAATTGAATCTGGGAGAAGGTGGGATCTCAGTAGGAAACAGAGCAGTGAAAACACGAGGCAGATGAGCAGGTCAGAGGGACAAGCTCCCAACATGCCTACACTCTCAAACCCTGTGAGAGTCTCTGCAGTTTTGTCACCCCCTGTGCCAAGGACAAGCGAAGGACTGGAAACTGCAAATCCCAGAACTAAACAGGCAAGTTTCCCGCTGCAAACATCCCACAGTATCATTTCAGCAAGTGGCAAGTCAGATAATACACCTTGTGATCCTGGAAACGGGATAACCACATGAAAGAGGAGACCAAAGGGTAACCCACAGCAGAAGTCCCTGCAACACTGTTGGCTTAATTGAATCTAGTTCTGGTTACAAAAAATACTGTAACAAGAATAATGCAGAAAGGTGATTAAGGCTACTTAATATAAATCTTATTCTGTTCTGTTTTGACTTGACAGACTGAAAACGAAAACAAAACAAGACGTGATTTTCCTAAAAGCCTTTGAGCAGTGTGACTGCTTGTATGATCGTATTTTGGAGTGTTACTCAGTTAATCAGTATGCATAAGTACCATTTTACAGGCACTAAACAAAATGTGCATGTGCAGAGATGCTTAAAGATGTGCTCAGAAACATTACAGGCTTTTTAACCTTCCAAAATTTAAAAAAATAGCTTGAAAATTCTTCAACAAAGCTTGTAAAAATAGTGGAGTAGAAAAAAAAAAAAACCCAAACCCACAATATTTTATAATAAGTGAACATTTCCTATTTGAGAGTCAACTGAACTTTGCCCACTTGAAATTCAAAGTATTATATCCATAACTTACAATTAGCAATGGAAATGTAGAAATAATGTATGCAATTACTATAACGTACTCAATTATTTTGGAATTGTAATGAAATCAGGGGTTTGCCAGATGTAATGTACTGCAACACATTAAGCTAAGGAATTTAACATGTTATAATCTTTGCAGTATACAGAAATAAAAAGGAATTTAATGCAGATCAGAGAGATCATATATGCTCCTTTAATTTATTTGTCTTTATTTTTTTACTTTTTTTTTTTCTGTACAAAGAATTTAAATAACATGATTAGTTAGCTTAAGCTATTTTGCTCCTTGTAACTTGACCCCTTCCCACACACAACCATGTCTATTACAAGTAGAGTAGTAGTTTACGCAGACCCAGGCCTCTTAAAGAAATGAATGTGAATGCAGGTGAAGCCTCAACTAATAATGTACTGGCAATCCAAAAATACAAGAGACAATATTTTACTGGTTGCCCTTACATCCAGTGTTGTTTTCCCACATCGCCTTTTCCCTTCCAGGCACTTACGTGCTGCAATGAGGACAAGCCCTTAGAAATATGGATGTATTTCCATCTATAATTTCTTCAATACTTAAAAAAAAAAAAAAAAAATCTTCCCCACTCTTGTTTACCATGTCTCATCAGCTGTGAAATTGATATGAATATAAAGTGGCACTTTAAGCCACGAATGCCAGTGTGTGGCTTTAAGTTTTCACGCCTGTTAGACTGTGGTTTGTTGAATTTAACACTCCTTATGGCTCCTGTAAAAAGCATGGGGGTTTGGTAATGGAGATAGCTTTCAACCCAGTATCTTTCAACTGTAAAACCTGATGCAAATCAGAAGGATCAAAGATGATGGTGAGGAAATGGTTGGTTTTGTTGCATCTGTAATTGCACTGAGCTATCTGGAAGCACTTTTAGATACAGTTTACGATTTTGTAGCCAATTTCAAGGCAAGTTCTACTGTAGAAATTGAATCAGAAACCTTGAACATTTAGCTACTACAGTTGTATAACAGGATTATGCCTTGCTCTTCATGCTTTTTTCAACTGCAGGAACTGAGTTTCTCTACCTAGAGTAAACTAAGAAACTTCAGATATTGCACACTAATTTCCCACATGGATAAGTACAATTCATGTCCTGATAAAGATTTCTCTGGATTCTTTACAAGCACATCCCCGTAACTAGTGTTTTCTATTTGTTAAATACCTCCGCAAACTTAGAGCCAGTCAATAGGAATGAAGTTCTATGCATAGTTGAGAGGAATTACGCTGTAAAATCTGGCTTCATTAGAAGAGACTGTAATCAAAGCAAAAGGACCTGCACTCAAATATTTGATGTGATGTAGTGACTGAGCAGCAATTTTCCATCCTACCTAGCCCAATGTTTGGTAGTCCACACAGCAAAGCCGTGGTGGTCTATCAGTACTACAAAACCCATGGAAAAGATAACGCTCAGCACGTGAAGCTTCTCTCAATATCCAGTTCTCTGGAAAAAAAACAGGCATCTGCTCTCCTGGTTACTTATTTAAAATCAGAAAAGTAGACTACGAGATCAATAAAGTTAATTAGTAGACGAAGATGAACTAATATTGCTATATTGGAAAGTAATGCATTACTTACATGAGGGTTCCAGTAGCATTTTAGGAGGCTACATCATTAAACATCTAATGAACCTGCCTAGCAGGAACAGCCTTATTCTAGGTGGCATAGGAAGGGACTGACCATATTCATCCATAACATCAAGTCTGGGTATAGCTCACGGATACTTCTGTTTTTTGTTTGATAATTTTTGCTCATGTTTCAGAAAATAAATCATTCCAGCTGCACTCATTATCACTCATGGAAATGAGCAGTTAAATACATACAGTTCTTTTTTATAGCGTTTTTTAATCTTATAGATAATCTGACAGCTAGTTGCCAGCACTACAATATAATTTGCCTCACCATTATTTTCACAAAACTACTATTTAAAACTAAGTACAGGCACTGAACATGCAGTAATCTCCAGAAAAATGTACATTGGAATATCTATCCTAGTCCAAATGGAGATAATTTCTATAAATAAATAGATGAAGAGACAGGGGACAAGGGGGGAAAGTAATGTTAACCAATGCATTATTGCCAGGTAGCTTTTCTTTTTCATGATAATCAAAGAAGATGAATGACTTATTTCCTAGGTAAGTATCAGCAAAAATAGGAAATATAGATACGGGGCTATCCTGATACCTTTTGCTTTGTCAATTCCTGCTTCATTACCATGATTTGCAAAATACGGTTTTCAACATTCAGAAATAATTAATCAGTAAAATGAGCTGGAGAAATGTAGCAGAAAATAAAAAATCCAAATCAAAATACAAAGAGAATTTAGTTTTTAATCATTAGCAAATTTTTGTTCTTCCTTGAAAATAAATGAAGTGTATAGATACACATACATATATTTTGAACACGAAAATATTTGTATTTAACACTAAGAGTGGCTCAGTTTCACTGAGTACAACCTCAGTACAAAACTTCCTTCAGCTCTTTTGTCTCTTGCCTGTACTTGGAGAAGCTGGAGATGGAAAAGATAGGGAGATATCTATAGTAAAGCAAAACTGTTGCCAGTAGTACAATATATTCTTAACTGCTCTGCCCACCCTAGTTTTAAATCATTTGTATAATGACAGTTCCATAAATTCCTGGACACATAAGATGGAGACATCAACATTTTTCAATTAATATTAAACAAAACTATAAAATATTTTTCCATAAATATCTCATTATCAAGACACAATTTCTTTTAAGTTTTGTTTCCAATTAACCAATCTAAAAAAATGAATGCAGCTAAAACTATTACATAAAATAGATGGAAAAGAGTAAAGCCATTTTTCATTGGTTTATATTTACAAAGGTTTACATTTCCAAGGAATATGTTAGTGGTTTAATTAGCTGAAACAATACAGTAAGAGTATGTATCATTCTAATGATACACTCGACCTACCAATTCAGCCATTAATTTAATCTGTTAATAATAATTATGAAAGTAATTTTTCTAGCTGACTCTTTCTTAGCAACTCTGTTTCCTGTCTTTTTACAAATAAAGAGAACATTTTTTACTCCGGATTGTATGAGTAGAGATGCAAAACCGTTAAGAAATTTATAATAGTAACTTACGAGAAACAGAAACATGAAGTATGGTTTTAAACCTTCACTCTTGCAAGGAATGTTCCCTACCCACCTGCCACGACTCTCAGAAGATCTACCATGAGAGCAGTAATAGCTAAACCAGAAAAATCCTTTGCTCTATCATGTTTGCAAAATGCAGCTGAATCAAGGAAGTGGCAAGACAAAGTCCCAGAACCTGAAGATTTACAGAGATGTTTCTTAATAACCTAGTGTGTCTGCCTACTTACCCTGCTGCCACTGCATGCCAAGAGAACATCCCATGCTTATGTGATTATGAGTTCTCCTGACCACCTAGGCTGATGTTTTTGCAAAAGACACTTGATTTCCCTGCAGGCTCATCCACTACGGCACAGCAGCTCTTCAAACACTTCCCATCACTGCAACCATGCTGACCATGAGGAAGGTGGGAAGGACGCAGAAGCGACACGTCACTGGCTGTACAACCAGCCAGGGAGAGGTTTGATCTGCTGGAGTGAGCATGTGTTCCGGGAACTAAATTGGAGTATGCCTCCAATACAATGCAGGACCAGGGCAGTATAACAACATGCACTTGGTGACCCCGAGAACTGGAATGATGGAGAAAACTCGAAGAACAGAGTCAGGATTTTAGACATTAAAACCAAAATAATCTATTTTAAATTGGAAGGTAACAGCTTGGAAGTGCCTTAAGGAAGGAATAAGGGAGGAAGCTTCAGGTACACTAGAAGTGACCAGTGTTAAAACATACAAATAATACAGAAGTATTATACAGAGGTATTACACAGGAGAATATTACTGCTGCCTATAAAAATATGAAAAGAATAAGCAAAGGAAGGAAGAGAAGCACTTAAGCTGCAAGGCAATAAGGCAGTGGATCTCAAAAATGAAACATCCAGAAGAAAATCTAAGCCAGAAATATAATAAGACGGTTCACAAGCACTATAATAGTGTGGCCCAGGAAGAGCTTTCTATGCAGAAAAGCAGAGGGAGGTGCCCAGAGTGTATAAACCAGGTCATATTCTTTAGGAAAGGGGCAGTGCTAATAGATGCCTATGGCAGATACAATCTGGACTCAGTGGTCAAATTGATGCCTGTAGTCTTTTCAAGGAACAGAAGCAAATGATGAGGAAGTAGAGGGATCAGGGGACAGGTTTTCCTCTTTAGCAAAGCACCAACAGAAGACAAGATAACGGCTCTGGAGTATATGTGTTTAATGCACAGCTTCTTCTTTTAGCTCATTAAAACAAACAAGCAAAAAACCCCATAACTTGCTATTCACAATTTTTCACTGCTGCCCACTCCCAGGTTAAAATGGGATCCTCTTCTTCTCGAGCTTTAGTAACGCAAGCACAAAAAAATTTCAAAGCGATTTCTGTCTGCAAAAGTTCATGTTTCTTTGCTCTCCCACACTCCACAAGTTCTTCATTTTC
This sequence comes from Nesoenas mayeri, assembly GCF_963082525.1. Taxonomy (NCBI): domain Eukaryota; kingdom Metazoa; phylum Chordata; class Aves; order Columbiformes; family Columbidae; genus Nesoenas; species Nesoenas mayeri. The sequence goes on from NC_137543.1 coordinate 118,720,255, forward strand.
TGCTGAGGCACAGAGGATGCTGCAAACATCCGATGCCCAGAATCCACAAAGCCAACAGGGAGAAAGACAACAGCATGCCAGGGTGCGCCAGCCATCGCAAGCTGCTCTGGCTTAGCAAGTGACATCTGAACAAGTCAGATTTAAAAACTATGCTCTAAATCAGTCCAATACAACTCAGCAGAATTCCCAGTCAGTATGAAAAAAGAGTAAATCTGCATAGTATAGCTGGATGGTGCAGTAAGGAACTTAATGTTGAAGAACCAACTGAATTTTCTTGTTAAAAATAGTATTTACATTGCCTCCAGCATTCCTCTGTAAGAATAAGAACCATATTATTTTTTTAAGTTCCTGAAGAACTTGTACCAGCCATGTACAATCTGAAGGAACCTTTTCCATAATAGACTGAGTTCACCTCAACATCAAAAGCACAGGGTGCACTCAGATCTCTTTCATATTCCAAAAAATAAAAACCGCTTGAAGACTAACAAATTGGTCAGCAATTTGTGATTTCAGACAACTCTTTTAAATGTTCCTCAAGTGCACAGGGGTGCTAATTAGAATGAAAAATGTTCAGAAGAACATTACATAAAACAAACATGGAGAGAACCTAAAACTTCCCAGGAAAGTCTACAGCAGTTGAATGTTTCTGACATTGCTGAAACTTGTTCACCATAAAGTCCAATGTCCCAAACTGTCATAATGATTTTCATTTATCTAACTATACTGCCTTGTAACTTCCAGCTTTCAGTAAATATAACTACTACTGCCAAAATTGGATCAAGATGCCATGGTTTTTAAATCTACTTACAAAAGCTAAAATTTGAGCTTTGTATTTGACACCTTCCCTAATAACATAGAATTATGTTCCATGATGCTTTAGATAATTTGCAGTGAGAGCAGAGTGTAAGGTGTTTTATTCCCTATGCCTCTCCTTAATCCTGTTTTTTGAGTCCTCCAAGCCCTGTTCTTCTCTTCTGCTCATGTTGCAATTTTTTTTTTTTTAAGAACTGCAGGATATGAGGCAAAGATAGTTTGAACTTTCCTCCTTACCTACTGGGATTGGGGTACTATCCCTAACCTGTTCCCCACCAGCTTTTCCCATTCCTGAGAAGATTTTTTAGGTCTGCCATGAAGAAACCTAAAGGCTGCTGCTGAGGCTCTTCAGCGTTCATGAATGCTGTCCTGCTTTTTCTCCTCTTCCTCAATGGTTTTTAGTTATTAGTTATAACTAGGGAGATTGTTAGTCTGGTTTTCCTAGTCTAACTTCCTCTGATAACCTAGTATGGGTTAGCAAGATTTATTGACCTGTAAGACAACTTTATAAAACCCCTTTAAAACCTTGCTTCTAGTTTTCTTCGTTTTCTATTGTATAGCTCACTGATCAAGAATGAAATTCTACTGAAAAATCAATAGCTGGAACCGGTTTTACATTTTCAAATATAAAGGTGCCATTAATAACTTCATAATTAGACATGCAGGACATGCATGGTTGCACTGAAATGTTTAAAGAAGAGCATGAATACTGAATAGAGTAAGTATTAATAACAGCCTTGACATCAGCTTCAGGCATAACAAAGTATTCACAAAGCAAAGAGACACCATGTAATTTCTCTTGCCTATCCATAACTCCTTTTCCTCCTGAACCCACCACTTCAGTGTCAGAGACTCCAGCAAAAGCAATTAAACATGCATTCAGTTTTGTACAATGGATTGACCCAACTTTTGCATCACAGATATATATGCATCTAATTTCTGTCATTACAGTTTAACAGCGTAATGACCTCTAAAGGCAGAAACATCAGTTTCTTTCCTTTCATGCATGTTGATCTGTTTCTATTTAGGTATCTTTGCATGCTTCCCTCGGTACATCTCCCACCCACATTTACTGCTTTCTCTTGGTCCTTTATTTGCAAGCCTCCCCACCCTCCTCCCAGGATGTATTTCTAGCAGCTGGGTTCTCTCCTACACAGATCATCCCTCCTTATACTGTGAAACAGTAAGCCAAACACATAGACATAAATGAGGCTACACTGAAAGAAAAAAATCCATTTGCTATTAAAAAACCCATCTCCACTGCAAACAAACTCACTTTGATGTCTTTGATTTAATGATGTATACTTTCACAGATGCACATAAACCAATATTAAAAGGCAGAGCTATTAGAGAAAAGTAGTTCTCATACTTAAAAGTATATTAGTGCACACTTGCAAGATTCTACTGTGATTACAAATCTTTCACCACAATAGTGCTTACACAATAATTCTTAAATATTTAAAAGCACAACACTATTCCAGAACAATTTAGAAAAAAAAATACAGACAAATTCTTAAAAATATTTTTCTCGTTGAGTACATTTCCACAGTCTGACCCTTTTTGAAAAGCTTGACTAATTGTTCATCTATCTACAGAAAAGTACATGTTTATATAGTACTTCATAACCTCTAGACAGTACCTAAGTATTTGAGGACAGTATAGATAAGCACAGTTTAAAGAGTTTCCATCTGCCTCTCTCATTGTTATAGATAAAGAAAATGGCATCAAAGTGTACCAAAGGTGCAAATGCTCTGAATTCTTGTACTCATTTTTTCACCAGAGAGATAACTTAGGAAATGTTTTTCTAACACCAGTCACTTCATATTTGCAAAGTTCAAGCTATTTCCTTCTAACTCAGTATCTCATGTGGAGAAGGTGCATTCATCTCCATCACTGCTCACAGGTCACTCCAGCTCTGGGAACACAGGCCTCCTGCCACATAACCTTGCCATACGTCTGCTGTACACACATACACCTAGATTCTTCTTCTCTCTTTGTAAATCTTTTGACTGCCTTACAAGTCTGACTGCTTTTTATACCGCTGTTTCCCCACCATAAATTAACTACAAGGGACAAAATCAGATCTTGCTTTGTTTATAGGAAGTTTCATTTCAACATACAATTTCAAATTCTTACCATGGTCTGTAAGTTCAGACATGCAGAGCTGACTTGATGTCTCATTTCTACTTGGTTCATCATGTCCTAAGGACACACAGTCGTGTGCAATGACTGGCTGAGAACGAGTTAGGGGTTTTGAAGTCTGCTCATCAGATGCCTTAGTCAAACGAAGCAGCATGGAGAAACAGGTACAGTTAGAGCTTTCATAGCAGGATCACAACACAATGGTTGCCCTGATCTACACAACTGCTGGGACTTGTATTAGGCAAACACTAAAAAAGACCTCCTAACTTTTTTGTAAATGATCAGTAGTGAATCAGCCATAAGTAGAGACAGATTTAACATATTATTTTCTCCAGACACAATGGTAAATAGAAACTAGACTGTATGTGAAAGAAAAGATAGAATACAAAGCAGTAACCAAAACCTCATTATTTCTGTGATGCTTTCACTGTTTCCAAACTGACACCATTCTCTCTACAATAAGACTAAAATTGAACAGGCCTATCTTCTGTTGTAGATTGCCTAAAATCAAAGGACAGCTTACACCGGGAGTCACTCCAAGACTTCACTCTTACTAAAATGTCAGTTGAAATGTTAATAGTCTTAACTAATCAAATGAAAAGACCCCATAGCCATGCCAAATGAGTGTTTAAAGAATTACAATTCTAAATTTATCTTGAAAATTAATGCATTTTGAACTCTGATGCCATGCAGACTGTCAGTAAGTACACTTCAGAGAGCAGATTTAGATTTAAGTGTGACTTAATAAAATAAAATTGTGCAATTATTAGAGAGTTTTTTGAATCGCAGCTGAATAACCAAATGCACTTTCTCTCATGACAGATCCACAGGTTCAGCTACACAGTCTAGACTTTGATGCACTTCCAAATTATTAGTTTTAGAACAGGACTATGCCTCTAGCGTTAAAGAAAGCATGAAAGAAAAAGTGTTGTACACTGAATATGCACAAATGAGGCCTTTGAAACAAGAGCCCATACTTACATGTAGGACGTTGACATTCAGATGCTGAAAATTACGGGACCTGAATTCTTGCATTCTTTTGATATTTTCTTGATATTTTTCTTCTGCCAGCTGTCTGTAAATACAGAATACTTGTGTTTAGGATGTGATATCAGTGGTTGCACAAAGGGATCTTCTAGAAATACATGTGGAAAAGCAAATTCTATAATCAGACTGCCATGATGCCAAACATTCATAGCATCTATTCAAGTGAGGTTAGTTTTAGTGAACAAAGAGATTTCAGGTTTAATTTCCAAGCACTATTATATTTTTCTTTCACAACTTGCATAATATAATTGAGAAGTAATAAGTTATTATTCCCATTATTTTTTCTTCTTCTGAAGATCTTGAATACTTTGGACTTCATTCTGCTATGTAGTCCAAGAACCTTGCAGCTGAAGACAGGCCTGCAACATTCGTGTGCTATCAACACTTCACCTGAGGAAGAGTTGGTAACTGCATTTTTCTGTACGTGACTATGTAAGCCAGGTGCTCCATTAAGCAGCTCTTCCAGTTTCCATTACTACATTCCCTTCCCATTAATCTCTAGGTTGCACCACTGCCAGTAGATTTCCAGTCTGAGAAGGTACTGGTTTTGTACTGTTTCAAACACTTTCAGTGACAGGCAGACGGCAACAACCCAGAGCTGGCTATAGATCCATTTTAAAGATTCATTACTAAGAACAAGATTTGAAGATTAATATGTTGCCTTTATATTACTTTTTTTTTCCTGGGGAAAAAAAAAAACAACTTGAAAATCTAAATAGAAAACACTAAAGTGCAAGAAAGTAAAAGGATGAAAAACAAACTAGAACTATCCTGCAATTAGTTTTAATTCCTAATCTCCATTCATTTTTCAAAAGTGAGAGAGACAGACTTCTTGTTTATAAATTTCACATAAGCACAAAAATTGACCTGCCATATTATTGAAAACACCATGCATAAGAGGTGTTATAGAGCGGCTTCAATTCAAGGAAATTTTTTTTAAATTAGAATAAATTTACAGTCCATCTCTATTATCGAATGCAATGATAAGCATCAGACAGACACATGTTGATCAGACATATTTTCCAAAAGGAGATGAAAACCTTCAGGTTTTTGTTCGTAGCTTTTAGGTGTGGGCATCACAAGTTCACACAAATAATGCTAGGATGTGATTTTACTGAGCATTTTCACTCAACTGCAATTGCTATTGATTTGCAGATATATGTAGCTGTGGAGTTTCTGAGGCCATAAATTCAGCCGTCATGTCACCTTGCAATATTTTTCTGTACTAGGACATCATTGCCTTACTGAACTGCTAACTTGCTTTGGCACAATAGGCTTTAGATGTAGATTCACATGATCAAAAAAAATTATTCCCTCTATTTCCCTCTATAAATAACTGAGTAAACATTTGTTAATTTCCATTGCACTTCGAAAAATGCTTTTGATTAAAACATTTTAAATGAATTAAAAATGAATGTAGTGCTTTTCTGATTTTCATTCATACCAAATAAAACACTGAATATTTTTATGTGTGAAAAGCTTGAGTGATCAAAACAATATATTCTTCTTTTTATTTAAAAAAGGAATTCATACATAGACACACAGCCTTCCAGCTCTTTCTCATATTCCACTCAGAAACGGTACTTATTCTTCTTCAAATTCCCTCTTTTATTATGTCTCAATAAAAAAAGATAAACCATAAAGCCTTCATAACATATCCATTACCCCCACTTGATCATTTCATAAGACTGTCCTCTGAGCTATTAATTTCTACCAGTTAGTCTCCGAGGCCAAAACAACTGATAAAAGCGGGATTGTAACTAAAATGTTCAATTTCTCAGACTGTGCAATCCTTACAATGACAAGCCATCCTATCGTAACAAATCTCTCCTACACTTATTTAATCAGAAACACAATCCTCAAAATGCCAGTTTTGGGCTAATGTTCTGATTTTTTTTTCTACATAAATAATTACTGTGATTTAACTAATCCAAAATCCCTATTCACTTTGAGTAGCTGAAGATGCCTTCTATTTTTATTTTTACCTTGACAGTTCTAACTCTTGTGTCAGACTTTTGGATGGGGAAAATTGCATGGTTAGGGCATGATACAAATGTTATGCTCAACTTACTTCAACTTCTTTGCTTTCTCATCTGCAGCATTTAACTTCCTCAGCCTCATCCGTTCCCGCGGTGTCATTTTCTGTACTTCAGACAGTTCCTGCAGAGTTTGCAAATGAATTTTCCTATGCCTGAAATTGAATGCATGCAAACCCATCTTCATATAAAAATGTAAATATCAGTATTTTGATTTGATATTGAAACGTACTGACATTTCAAATGGAATAATTAGAAAGTCACAGGTACTGTAACAGACTAAATAGACCTTGGTTTGGAAAGCAAATGCCTCTTTTAAACTGAAATATTTAAACTTAGACTTAGATTCATGAAGAATGTGAACTATTTCAGGCAAGAATGGAAAAAGGTAAACTCAGCTTCTTAAAAGAATAAATGTTAAAGCACAGTGAAATATTTACCCTGCCAGGCTTCATTATTGAGCATATTCCAAGTAAAAAGGCAGTCTTTAAATGAGAACCACAGAAAAAAAGGAATATTACCCATGCACTTTACATTGATTGTTACAAGCTGTCTAGAATAAGAGAGAATAATACTGTGTCTTTAATGTTTCCTCTTGAATTTCTAGTCCTAATCAATAATAACAATTCACTGGTAAAATGGTCTCCACAGACCACCTCTGAAAGCTAAGCATGAATTATTGACATATGTATCTCAGCTGTATTTATCAACATGGGAGAGAAATATTAGTCCTGTATCAGAAAAACGATATTAATCTCAGATTTTTATCTCACATCCTACAGCAATTACAAAGATAGAACTATAGTTTACAATGCCTTGGCACTCATGTTTCAATTACATAACTTTTTCTATTGTTTATATTTATGATACCAAGTATTCATTTCAAATTACTATTTTTGCTCATATAAGATAAAATTCATTTCTGATCATCTGAGAACCCAGTTTTGTAACCATATAAATTACAACACTCCTTCTGGACTATCATTTAAAAATCAGGATTTTAATAAATGAGAAGTTTTCATTATGCTTTTTAGACGTTGACTATAGAGGGAAACGGTGTAAAGATATGAATATTAGTGTGAAATATAAAAGACTAAGGACAAAGACAAGAACTCAATTATTCATAAGAATGGAACTAACTCTTCAAGTATGAATAATGTTAGACATATTTCTTGTCCCCTGTAAAAAACTCTTATTTAAATTACAAGGATCTCTTGGGAAAAAGAAGACATTTTTCATCCAAGTTGAAACCGAACTTGTACAGTTTTATGCTTACTTAAGTATTTAAAATTTATGACTTGCATGGGACTGGAATAAAGTAAGCCATTAGAGGACATTATGAGAAGAAACTAGATTCAGCTGTACATGGCAAAAATAATTCCTGGTGAGAAAGAAAAATCATAGATATCGAGTAGCAATGACTGGGGAGGACACCATAACAAGCAGCTCCTTGTACACTCAATCAGATGAGAGTATTGCTTCACTGCAGCAGATGTAGAAAATTCACTATGTTTAAATTATTTTTCTGCTCTCTACTATTTTCCAGGTATTTTTGTTTTGTTTTACCTATCACTTTAGATCTGGCATTTTGCTTACCAGTAGCAACACAGACAGTGAATGTTCTCCTAATAAAAGTCATAATAAGATTATGACTCTATGCATATTCCTAACATTTAGCTAAAAATAATCAGACTGTGGCACACTTGAAGATAATTTATAGTGAAGCTTCTCCTGGGATTTTTTTCTCAAATTAATGCCCTGAATTTGAAAACCTCAAGGTAAAATTCCATGCTCAAAGAGAAACTGTTGCCATACATTGCTCCTCAATTTTTAGGACCTCTGGAATAGAAGCTGACTTTCTATTTCCTTTTAACAAAAGTATAGGGTCATAATGTTAGTAGTTAGAACTTGATCTTCATCTTAGAGACTTCAGGCTTGCTTTTGAACAAGAATGGTTACAGATTCTCAGATGTACATGAATGTCCTCCTCCTATGCATGCTCTGTCAATATATGAGAGGTTCATTTGGAAGGTGATAAGACTTAATACATGTGAGCTAATGAAAATGGATCAGGGATGGAACATCGCACTTGTTACTAATAATCAAAACTGGTTTGATCAGTCCGTTCTACAAGCCTGTGGATTTTTGAAGTCTAATTATATATTTTGCAGGTAAAAATACTGCTTCCTCAAAGCATCTACAGTCTTTTGGTGCATATAGATAATTTGAAATCCTGTACCCACAAAATAAAGCCACGGATTAAAAGTTTCTGAAAGATTCGCATACTTTACGTTCTAATAAGCATTAAACTCTCAATATAATTCAGATGGAGTCGGCATAATATTTGGGCAAGGTTTCAGTCCCCTAAACTGTTTAAGGTATATCTCTGAGGAACACCTCTGCAGTTAACTATATTTCATTCGAAGAGGCAGGAATCCACTAACAGTTAATTGAATCAACTTGAAAACAGCAGCTGCCGACAAAATATACATCTAATATTTCCCTATTGAATATCTGCCTGACTCTTGTATTTCCAGTAAATTAGCAAAGGGCTATTTCTAGCAGAAGCCATCATGTAGAATAATAAGAAAGCCAAAAACCTGAGAGGAGCCACAGCCATCTCCATTTGCTCTTATTTATTAGATGGTTATTACTAGCCAATACAGGTATCACTTATTGTTGCATTTTACTTCTATACTTGCAAAGTTCAACAATTTGTTGATACTAAAGGTATGTATTTACACCAAAACAGAGAACTTTAGTCTGATTAAAAGACAGAGACTTATCTGGCAATGAGATACAAGAACAGAAGTGACAGGGTAGAAACCCAAACCACAATTCCTAGAGATGACAGCTTTACAGATAGGTTCCCAGTGTTAAACTTGGAAAAAAAAAAAAAAGATATACAGATTTTGCTGTCTTGAATTCCACTGTCTTCGCTCCACTTTCTTCCTACCACTGATACTAAACACCACTGTCATTAGAAAAGCTGAAGCTGGTCACAACTCCTAAAGGGATGCTTGCAAACAGCAAAATTGGCATCATTGGCAAAGTGACCACAGCTGCAAAACTGAGGGTCCTCTCCGAGAGCAGAGGTGGCAAAAGATGCAGGGGAAAGGCCTGTTGCCCCAAAGGCAGCGCTAATTCTGGACTGGAGCATGGAGTCCTTTATCACTGTTACCTAATAATGCAAAACAAAATTTCAGATAGCTGTTAAAGTCTTGACAGTTATTTAGAGGAAACATGAAGCAGGGACATCCATTGCATCTGCACAGGATCACAAACTCCTGATTTTGAGCATCTTAGCTCCTAACAGAGCAAAACCACATACAGAAAACTCAGGGAGAGGAAGCAAAAAGGGGGGCCAGCTGCCATCAAAACTGCAGAGCTAATTTACAAAGGCAAGATGAGGTTGCCCATGTTGACATTTGCTTTAATCATTGCAGCATTGTAATTTAATGTAATTAATTAATTTAATATATATTCAGTGTCTAAGAGAGAGATCATCTACAAAGGCACTACTGATATGAGAGCAAATAAACATCATAAGCCTTAACTTCTCACTATAGTTACAAGACAAATAAAATAGTGTCCTATGGACATATTAACTGAATATTTGTTTAAGTGTATAGACTTTTAGTTTGGTGTCATTTAGGAAACATAGCTTTGACATTCAATAGTTAGTAGGTACACAAGCAGCAGCACTATAAATAACCATGACATAACTAGAATGATGATCTCAACGTTCAAAATATAAAGGTCCTAAATTAACATATGCATATACTACACATGTGTGCACAATTCACACAGTTATATAATAAAATTATTTGATATACAAATTATTTTTTTCCCCTAAATCTTAATGATGCCTCTCACTAATGTGATTACTCTTCTGTATTTCTGGGGAATGGGTCCCTCTGAAAATGAAGCACTATGAGATTAACCCAAGTGGTTGCTACATGATATTATCTGGTAACACTGTAATTTCATATACTGCTGCCCATAAAACACTTAAAAATACTTACACTGCATCAAAAATGGGGGCAGCTTCTTTCCTCCAATTAAGTGCCTTGTCTTTCACAGTCATGTTTGCGAACTTATACTGTACATTCTGCAAGGAAATAAAATAGAAGTGTCAACACTTGAGGCTAAAGTGATCCAGACTCTTCAGCTATGACTCAATGCAGTCCTAATGTAAAATCTGACTGAGCAGTTTTCTTTCCCACATTCTTAGAAACCCAAACAATATATACACTAAAGGAGGAATCACAAGAGCAAGATGCACTGGTTTTCATTAAAACTATGAGTAACCAGAACAGTTTAGAGATGATAGGCACAAATGATCAGCACTTATTACGCATAAATGCCCATTCTCTGTATTTCTAATAACATTTTAAAGGGAATACAGTCAGCATGTAAAGTGACAAGGGCTTCATTACTCACTGCCTCACTACCTCAGTCATATTTGTAATTTAGCTCTGAAAGTCCTCTGGATTAGTGTTCCCATGAACTGCTATCTGATTATTTTTTATCATCACATTTTCTCTGCCTCCATTCTGCTTTTGCAAAACACATACTCAAATGGTAAGTGTACAGCTATCGCTCCTATATACCTTTAGTTGTTCATCAATATAAGGGATTCTTAGAATCTCTGCTGCTGCAGGTCTCAATGAAGGATCCTTATTTAACATGCTGAAACATTAAAAAACAAAAGTCTTAAATAAGTGATTTTCCAAATTAAATTAAAAACCTGCTGAACAAGAAAATAACATACCTGCACAGCACAGCATTCAGTCTGTTTGGATATCTATCAGGAAGAGAAGGGGTATCACCTTCTACAATTTTTAAAACAACAGACAAAAAATTGTGTCCAGTAAATGCATGGTTCATACAGCACATCTCATATAAAATGCATCCCAGAGACCTTTAAGAATAAAATAACAGGAATAGTATAAACAATATTTTTGAAATTAGCATGCATAGTGACATTACAGTAAGTACAATTACAATTGTGTGTCATTTTCTCCTGGGAATAGGATGTTTCATTATCACGCTATCCTTTTCATCCAAAATATTTTTATTCAAATCACAAATTAGTAACTTTATAAATAGGAGACATCGTCATTCTATTTCCATAAGTGCAGGCACAAACTTAAATTCTATATATAAAAAAAATATATAAATAAAGTAAAACACTATTGTATGAAGTAGCTTTTAAGGGGTTACTCGTTAAGTTAGGAAAGAAGTATTTTAATTAGTGACTTACTGACAAAGTAGTTTAGTAGTGTTTGGACATAGGTTTGTCTAAACTATTTTTGCAAATCGATTTCTGACAATAAACTGAGGCTAAAATTCACGTGTGAATTAAATAATGCCAGTCTCAAATAACAGAAGTGTCTTCTGGTGCAATTTCACTCATTCGGTCATGTGTTTCAAATAGATTCCAAAATTGGTTTAGACTCAAAGAATTATCAAATTTCACATGACAGCATCATACTGCAACATCTAAAACTAAATTTCCTCAACATTTTATTTGGAGAAGAAAACTGAATATGCAGGTCTGGAGATGTAGTGGAGAACCAAAGTCAACTTTAAATTATTAAAAAAACTGAGAAGAATGATTACAAACAATTTTAAAAGGGCATTTGGTTTACCATCACTTTATTTATCAGGCTGTTATTTACTAGGACCAGACCCACCTAAGTAACCCACTTAAATATCAGAGCAACTTTACTCTTAATGTAGTATTTGTTTGTGGTATTTATAATTTACAGAAGCAGCACGAAAATAAAGAGTAGTGATAATAAGTAGAAGTAAGTATAGGTGAATGGCTTTGATGAAAAAGGTATAAACATTATCTTTGAAAGCAAATAATAAATAAAGTTTCAGTTATTCATTTTGGTTAAAGAACATGAAACGATTCAGTCTGTCTGGCAATGAAAGAACAAAGGAAATAATTTAAATCTGAAACCCAGGCTCTAACATAAAATGGCAATTAGGAAAAGGAAATAGAATAGGGGGGTTCTCATTGGTACTTTTCAAAACAGTACATAAAAACAGTTAGCAGAGCATTTTTGCCAACAACTGCATAAAGACCAGTTACTGAGGTACATAAACAATTGCCTAGTTTTTTTAAAGATTTAACTGTCAATCAACTTTCAAACTTCCAAAATCAGTAAACAGTAACACACAGATTACTATCTACATGATGTATGTTCAAACTCTGAAACAAGATAATTCCTACATGAGAAAATACTTTACAAGAACAAAAAAGTCCCCTGCACACATGGCCTCTGAAAGCATCAAACAAAAATGGAAACCTGCCGGAGGGAAGAAAAAAGGAAGGAAAATCCCATCCTGACAGACTGTACTATGACTGCTTTTTGCAGAATCAATCTGTTTTGGAGGCTGCTTGATTCTGGCAGCTAGAAATTGCTTAATGAGCCATTAGGAGCACAGGATTTGCCACATCAGGGAAGCCTATTTATTCATCTAGTTTAGTACTCTGACTACACCTGAGGCTTTGGAGGAAGACAAAAAGAACACCCAGGGCATTCTGCTGCAGCCGGAGACATGAACAGGCTACCCAGGGAAAACCCCATCTGTCCTATGAAAGAAAAAAAATGAAAGAAAAAAAGAAAAGAAAAACAAGGAAAAATAATAATTTTTTTACTGCAGGATATTATTTGAAATGAAATAAATACCTCCTGAGCTAAGAAATGCTGCCCTGGGTCCCAAAGCAAGGCTATTTCTTCCCAAGGACAGCTCCTGAGCTGCGATTGCCCAAGGGAGTTAGTGCCAAGCTTTTGCCTCAAGACTGCGTTTCTCAGTTGTGTTTCTACAGTCCTGGTCTAAGCATCTTGTAAGGAGCATATTCAGCAAGCAAAAATTGCTTCCTGGTTCCCATAAAGCAATCTGCACATGACCCATCCATATAATTTAATTACTTTTATAATCATAGCTTGTTGAACTGCCAGTGTTAGAAAATTATAAAATGGTTGTTAAGCTACCCAGCCAGAGCATTAGGTTTGATGGCTCCCTGTGTTTGCGAATAGGTTTGACAAAGGTTCTAAACAGCACTTCATTTCAGCAAAACTGATGTATGACCATTTCACATTGAAGACACTTAGGCTCAATTATAATATAAAAGGGAGCATCTGGACAGGCTTCAGATTGTTCTCTGGGATAGTGACTGGCAGACCTCTAACTTCTCCTCAGGAAGAAACACTGTGAGGTTTGTGTTGTGAACTGCGTTGCCATCCTTTTGACATCTTCTGATCTTTTGTAGAACTTTCCAAACTATGTTATAGCTCTTCGAAGGTTTTAAGAGTCAAGTTTGCTTTTAAATTAAACTCCAAAAGCCAGATAATCTAAATGCAGATAGCTTCATGACTTGCATCTCTCAGTCTGATCATACCAGAAGGTCTTAAGGATTTGCTGACTCCGGCGTCTATGAGGAATACGTACATGGGTACACATAACATCATGACTCTCTCAGCCACTGTTTTTCAGGTCTTCACTGTTTTACTGCTATTTTTTGCAACTATTCTACATAAAATTTGGCAGTAAAAAAAAAAATAAAACATTTTTGGATTGTTAATAGTAAAGAGAAATACAAATTGGGGGGAAAGTACAGACAAGCAATCACAATTAAAATGACAATCCCAAGATCTATGGTGTAGGGAGCCAAATTTACCCAAATCCTACAGACAAACCATCTGTCAAAATCTGACAATACTTGACAGAAGACAGAGTACAACGGATTTAAAAGTTACTGTGACATTGCTGTGTCTCTGGAAGACAAAAAGAAAATTATATCTCCCTTGCAAATAATTTGCTAAGTCTCTAAGTGAAAAACATTTGTTTTTCAACTAAAATATTTCTGTTATGCCAGCCTCTGAGATAATTTATAACACAAATCTATGCACAAATCCTTTGAAAAGTTCCAGATTTAATTTGCCTTCTATGCTTATAGCTTTGAAAAGAAGAGAGAAATGTTATTGCTGATAACTGTTTTCATACACTTTACGTCATCCACTCAAACAAAATACAATACAGTTCCAGTAGCCACTGCACAGACAGGTGCTCAATATTTGTACCCAAGGACCTTTCTTGATCCTTGGCAGATTCCCAGCCAGTACAGATTTCAGAGTCTCACCTGAGAAACCCCAAGATCTCACAGTTAGGAAACCTGCAAAAAACTGCAGGTGAAATGTAGTGTAACAACTAGTGGCAAGCAAATCTTGTTAATGCTATTCAGAGGCTGAGCACGGAGATTGTTTCCACTGGGATGGGCAAGAGTGATGCCTACTTCCCAGTATGAAGAACACAGGACCTAAACTGGTTGAGAATCCTTGTATGAAGGGAAAATGAGTTTTGTGGGACAAAACAGAACTCTGAGGAAGATACAACAGTACACTTTAGCTTTAGGACCACTTTAGGACCACTGCAGGAGTTATCATTAACCTATTTGGTAAGTCTGGGCTTTCTAGGTTGCATGAAGATAATGGAAGTACAAAGGTGCCCCTGTTGTTTGGAAAACCTCAGATAAAAATCCAATGTTCACCTAGTGCATTAGTGAGTAGTCACGACTGCCCTAAATGCACTAAGTACCTGTTTTTAGTTTACTCCTCCCTGGAAAGAAATGTTTTCATTTTGTTTGAACAGTTCTGGGAGATTGGGGATGCCAATTGTTCTCAGCCTAATGTCAAGTCTGTTTGGGCTGGAGTGATGATTTTTAGGCACTGCATGGAATGGAATGAAATAAAAGCTGATTAAAAATTGTTGCTGATTAAAATTGTTACTTGGTTGGTAGAGTTTCATGTAATCCTCATGGATCTCTAATTGCTTTCTTAATAACATTGCTGATGGGTCTCCATCTGTGATTTGTTGGTGCTGGGAGATGTGTTCTGCCATGATTCTTCAATAGTCTTAGTTGGATGACTTTGACACAAAACTGGGCAGATTCTGACCCACTACTTGCTACCAAAAAGATATTTTAAAAAATACCCTTCCAAATAACAAAATAAAAACCACGTAAGCCAAATGATCTAATATATATACCCAGCACATGTGGTTTAACACAGGGGATGAGTCACACCTGCTGTGTGCCTATAAGCACAGAGAGGGTCAGACATTTTCCAGGGAAAGAGCGTGTCTCTGGAACATGAACTGGTGGCTTTGTGAGCCACAGGGGTTTGAGGAAACTGTTGCCTGGAAGGGTTTGAGAACAACCCAGCTGCTCCTCCTGGACATCAGAGGTTCAGACCGAGGTCTCTGCTCTGATTCAGACCAGAAGCACAAACTCTGGTCCCTCACACCACCAGGGACCGTCTTAGCCACAGGCTACTGGCTATTTCATACAGCTCCCTCTGGGTCCTGGTTTCTATAAAGCACAAAATAGGCACTGCCCCAGAGAAACAGACTGAAACCATGTCCCACCATGTGATTTCATCTTTCCTCACCACAAGAAATGCCCTAAAATGACCCACAGATTCTTCATTTTGCTCGACACACGAATGCAGCACCACAGCACCGGCGGCACGGGAATGCCAGTCCCACCACGCCGTGCGTAAGGCCAGGAAGGGTCACCAGGACCCCGGCACCCAGGTGCCCCTGGGTCACACTGCGCTCGTGTAAAAGTGAGGCCCAAGCGCCAAATGTGTGCGTGCGCACACGTCACCTGCTGATCCTCCACCCGCCCGGGCCTCTCCAACCACTCGCTGCCTCAGCTCGGCTGCCGGCGCTGCCCTGACTGCTCCGTCTGCCGCCCGACAGGGAAGCGCCGACGGGCAGAGGGGCTGGGGAGCTCCTGAGCTGACACCAGCGCCCAGGGAAGCTCCTCGCCTGGAAAGGAGGAAACTCCAGACTGCATCATCTGCAAAGGCTTTGCCTCACTGCCCGGTCAGTCCAGGCGCAGGGCTGGGAAGAAAAACATGGGTGGCAATTTTGCCTCCTATGAATTATGATTTGGTATAAAACATGGAATAGCAAAGAACTCCAGCCCTGACACTTTAACTGAGGACAAATTTAAATGCTGCAGCTTCTCTGAACCTAATTGCAGAACTTCTTCCGTACGTAAAAACTGTAAAACATGAAGCTTTTTACATCCATTGACCTCGGGCTATAAAGGACAATGCTTCTTGTACCAGCTGCTGCACTGTGGATATTCAAGACAGTTTTGAAAAGCCAGTTGCACAACGTTTCAGTGAACCTGAAAAGCACAATGTCTCTTTAGAGTACATCATTACTGCAGTGAAAATTAAGGTCTTTTGAATGAACAATGATTAAATGGACAGAACAGTGAGAGGACCATGATAACTTAGCAATAATTGCCTTTTCTAGAAGATACTTTACATTTTCTTACATTTAACACTTGTAATTCTGAATTTTTCTGTATAATATTTTGAGTCCTACTAGGGATCAGAAGGACAGGCCTGAAAAGAGAACATCACTTCAGGTGAGCATGAAAGACTTGGGCAACTTCTTCATGAGCAACTGAATGTCCTGCAAAGCAGCACAAGTATTTCATGTCACCTGGAGCCTCCAGAGTGGGCTCCCCTGGGTCTCATCTTTTAGCCCCCATTAAATGGGGCAAATGAAAAAAAAAAAAAATCAAACAGAATCATTATTAAAAGATTAAATGAAGAGATTAAATGACCCACGTATCAATCAAATTAATGAGTCATGGTAGTTGACAAGTCCTGATCAAAAGAGAGTTTCGTGGCTAAGAAAGACAAGGGTTTTGTGGGCCTGGGGGTCTAGTGAGTCAGGGCACACCTGCTCTTTAGTGCCCCTACAACGAGGGCCAACAAGCTCCACCTTCAGATGAGTGCTCTGGGTACTGCTTTGGAAACGTTACAAAATGCATAAAGTATAGCAGAAATCTAATAGCTAGTGATTTGTTGGAGGGGCATGGGGGGAAGCTTTTTTTTCTGCTATTTTGTAAATTTTGAAAGGGTGGTCAAAATATCATCTATAAAGATAGTGGACCAAACTCTGCTTTCATTTACTCTGTACAACGTTAATGACTTACATGGATTAACACTTGTAACCATGAACAGAACTGAAACGCGTATTTTACATTGCATTTCAATTGCAATAAAATAAATTATTCTTTAGAGTAAAAGAGCACTAAAGGCTGTTATTCCTGTCTGCTCACTTGTTTTGACATATTTTGAAATCTTCTCTCCATATACTTTTATTGACTATATGTATTAACTGATACTTGTTTTGATACGGACGAACAAGAGAGAATCTGACATCAAATCCATCTCAGTTCAGCTACACAGACCATGAGATGAGATTCCCGACACATCTGTTGACTGAATTGAACATGCTAACTCTGAAAAATGGTTGCTACCAGTTGAGAGTATAGATGACTGTTCTTAACTTTTATAATTATATCCTGCAGTCACAAATACATTTTGTAAAGGCAGAACTGATCAGGAGCTAGAGCAAATTGTCAGATAAAGAAGCTACATTCCAGTAGTCAAATGTTTTAAGAAGGAAATTTTACAATTTGAAATATTAATTAAAAAGGAACCTTCAGATACGCACACCTACAGAAAAAAAAATCTCTCAAGAGAAGAAACAAAGCCCATTTTACACAAAAGTACTATGACAGAATTAAAAAACACAATCGTTTTTACTGTCATCTTAAAACACAACGAGATGTTTTAGGACACACATATAAACAAGGCAGATATTCTCCCCATTCCAAAAATCTTTCTTCATCTTAGCTTGCAAGAGTACCTGCACACCTAATCCTTTCCCAATGTCTCTCACCAGACTTCAGCTTCTCAACTTGATTCTCTAATCAGCATCTCAAAAGTCTTCATCTCAAGAATTGGTGCCTTCCAAGTGCCAAACTGACACTTTTCTTTCTACTTTTGAGCCTTTTATAAAACAGAGTGTCTTTTTGCTTCTGTCCTAACACTCCAGTTATTTTCATTTTCAGCTGCCCTCCCAAGTACCTTCTTCCTTTTCACACTCTCCAGTATTTTTCTATTCAGCTCCTAAGAAGGTCCTTCCTCTGCTTCCCTCTCAGCCAGGAATCACTATTTCCTTGACCACTGGGAAGTTTCACAGAAAGTTTCATCTTTGCATTCATTGTTTTCAGTATGAAAAAGAAGAAGATTTCTCCCTTCCTAGCAAAACTTGATCTACAATCACCCTGTGTCTTGGCAGAGGCTGGACCTGAACCTTACTCTCCTTTGAAGTCCGAGATAACCCAGAATAACAGTAAAGTACATGCTTCTTAACACAAAGAGAAAACATTCAAATTGCAACATATGACACAAATGTCCCTGAATAGTTTTACTGGAGTAGTGTGAGCGTCCTACTGACAGAGCCATTTAAAAAAATAAAATAAAATAAAGTAATTTCTAAATAGAGTCAAATATCTAAATATTCTAAACAGAGGCCTGGAAAATAAATGCCTAATACAACCGAAATAGCATGCTTACTACTCACCAAATGTCAGATTTTGTGTTATATCCCTGGTGCTTCAGTGCCTCTGGACTCATGTAGTATGGTGTCCCAGTAAATGTAGTTGCTAGATCACACGAACCCATCAAAAGACAAGAAACTCCAAAGTCCCCTAAAAGTAGGAAGTAGAATCTCTTTATAAAATATATAAATCTATATTTATTAATATAAACTCTTTGTGTTTATTGTTAGGCACAATAAAATGACCGTACGTCCAAAAAATTGCCAGAATTTTAAAATATGGGGGGAAAAAAATCTACAATTCTTCATAACAGAACCACAAGAATATTATAGAACTATAGAATGATGCAGGTTTGAAGAGGACTCACAAGGTCACCTAATTCAAACCCCTGGCTCAAAGCAAGGCCAACTTTAAAGTTACAGAAGGCTGCTCAGATCCAGGTCCAGTCAAGCCTGAAACACCCTCAAAGCTGGAGATTTCATTGCTTCTCAAGGCCCCTATTCCTGCATTTGACTGTCAAATAAATGTTTGACCACAAAACAAAAAGCTATATCAAACATGACTTTATTTAAATCTCCTTATTGACAAAATGTCAGCTAGACAGTCCTATCATACTAAAATATATCTTTTAAAACTATGGAAATCTCACCAATTTTCAGAAGATCATTTTTCAAAAATATATTCTTGGCTTTCAAATCTCTGTGAAGTATTCGCCTAGAATATAAAAGGAAATTCAACCTCATCCACCTTGAAGCATTCACAGTCACGCATCAAGTACCTCAAGTATTTTTCTTCATACCTTGTTAGGAACACCAGCCCAGCACCGCTACAGTCTAACCCTGCAACTGACAATGCACAGATGGTGGCATTAAGGAGCTTCATGTAAAAACAGAGACACATTCACAGACACCCACATGCAGCCAGGGTAATAAAAATGCACCCAGGGATCCCAGCTTGAGAACACAGATACGGGCTTAACATGAGCTGCAGAGGAAGGGAGAAAGGCAAGTCTTCCTAGCCAACTCTTCTTAAAAGCATTAAATCTTATTTTCTGCCAGGAGAATGAGTTGTCTCAGGATAGAACAAGGGATGAGAAAAACAGCAATAAGAGATTCTCAAAGCTCATGGAACTCGCCTTCAGAGAAAATTTATTACTTGAAAGACAAATATGTACATAGACTAGGCTAGGAGTTCAAATTCTTAAAGTAATGGTGTGGGAGATAAAAGAACTTTACAAAGACAGAGATCAAAAGGAAAAGAACAACTAGCTTTTACAGATTTATTTTTCCATCAAAGACTGAAAAAACATCATCAGCAACACACCATGTGGGGACAAACAGCATCTTCTCAGTTCCTTGAAATCTTAATGTGGTAGTAATTCTCCAGACCCTTAGGAAAATAAAATATCTCTATGGTATACAAAACACGTTCTCAATTATTTCTTGTTAATAATCCTTCCAAAAGTGCTCCCTACAATCTCATCTAAACAAGAACTCATCCACTTTTAAATAGCTTGATAACACACAGTTATCAGCTCCGCTCAGGAGGAGGTTAGAATAGCATTTGGTACATACTGGCTATAGAAACTATATTTGCTAATAAAAAGACCATAGACATTCAGCCATTTAGAACAGGTGACGAAAGCATCTGGTGCTTTAAGATTCTTGAGATGTGGGCAGGAAAAACAAATATAGCAAAAGATTTTATTTTTTCTTGAGCAATCCTCAAGTATTATGTCCAATTTTATTGAATTATTAAAGTCTTATGCATTGAGATACTGAAATGATTTCCAAAATAGTTTCCATATTAAGACTAGAAAATATGCATTCCACAGCACAAATAAGCAATTTAGTTTGTAACTCATTTGAAAATAATTTTTGCAAGAAGACAAAATATCATTAAATTCAATATACTGAGTTCACAAATGAGAAAAATATGAAAAATAACTACTAGAAGACATTGTAGTATGCACATACACTGAGCATGAAAAGGAAACTTTACTATTTTTATGGGACATTAAAAAGTTCTTTATGCTTCTTATGGGAATCTTTGCAGTTTTGCGCTGAAAGTAATACTTGTAGAGAAAGGTTTGCACATAGGGAAAAATGAAAGCCTGCTTCCACTGATGTTTATAAATAATTTGTTCTCTGTCAATTTTTTTGAGCAATACATGTACACTCATCATACATTACATCGGTAAGGAATTTAAGCTAAGGTGATATTTATTATTATTTCATAAGCCTATATATACACATAGTTTTATATAAATCTTGCTCTGTTAATTTAGATTCATAAAGTCTTTCCTTACCATTCATCACATGGAGCCTTTGAAAGAATTTCACTTCACTGAGTTAGATTTTTCTTGCATATTGTTGTTGAGTGTTGGGGGGTTTTAACCTTTTTGTTATTATTACTATTATTGTTATTATTATTATTATTATTATTACTACTTTGTAGAAATATAACCGCAGAATCTTTGAACCTAAAAGTTTCCTGTATGTCTGTGATTTGAATAACAAGTATCTTGATACATAAAAACTATCCATAAATCTTTCAGTAATATATTATTTGACAAGGAGATCAAAAGAAGACGTTTGGATTACATTAGTTTGAATTAGAATATAATGCTTGCAACATATATTAATGAAAATGTTACGCAAATTATTTGCATTACCAATAATTATAAGATGCTTTTATATACTAATATGCCTAAGAAATAATTGGGATGATTCTTCAGAACTTCCCATGATGATGTCTCTCATTGCAAGCCACCTTATTTTTGCCAGGATGTGTCAGAAGACAAACAAGTTAAAAGCTGAAACCTTGCCTACTTTAATTCTAGTAAGACATAAATATTGAGAATGCACTGTAAATACAGTTTAAGAAAGAGTGTGACTTTTTGTTGTAACAAGAGACTGACCTATAAAAGTAACATGAATTAACTGGACTCCAGTAAAACTTAGTATAACTTGAGAGTCAGTGAAGTGGTTATTGATATTTTGCATAGAAATTAATACTTAGAGACTGTTTCAAATTTGGTCAATAAATACACCCATGCCTATGTTCTATAGACTACCTGCTTCCTGTCTCAGAGCCAGGAAAAAGCAGCACAAAGCACTGAGCAGTGGGCAGCCTCCTTAAATAAAGCTTCCTCTGCAAGACACCAGCAAGTGAAGCTGATTTAAGATGAAGCAGTTTATTGCTATGAAATGTTCAGTAATTAATTTCTCTTTCCTCTATCTGAAGAGAAATACAAAGTTCTGGTTAAATTTGAACCCTGTACTAGCAAAGACAGATAAAGTACTTGAGCAAAGCCTGCTGTCTTGTAGAGTGAAAGCAACAGATTTTTTTGCATAAGCTGTAACCTTATAAAAATCTCTGTGTTGGCATATTGTTCATAAAGATTAGCAAAGTGATGGATAACATAATGGTCAGCTTTCTTCAAATTGAGGTTAAATGAATCAATGGCCTCATTGCCTGATTGCTTGGGAATCAATTTTGTGCACTGATATGTAATAGGCTACAAATGTGCCAGAGATACTAGATGATGGTTTCATGCTGTCCCCATCTAGACAAAACCACTGAACTATTATACATTGCTGCTCCTTTACTTCCCTCTCTGGTTATATCAATGACAGATGAGGAATGAACCTATTTAATCCTAGATAATTTAGCTTTCAAGTTTAAAATTAAAAAAATCCTTTCAATTATGCAAAATAGCCAGTAGATTGCATAATGACCATAATATATTCATACCCCCTTTGGGATTTATGAAGCATAAGTAAAAGACAGGAATGTCTTATCTGTATAACCTTTATTATCACAGGAAAACAAAAACAATCTCGAGCGGTGAAGAAGTCCGAGTTTAAAATAAGCTTCCAGCATAAGACTTTTCAAAAATTGCAGAAGTTCAAGGAAAGCTGTGCAAGAAGGACAAGAAAGTGAATAGTCTATGTCTAAAACCATAAATAAGAATTTTTGCTGCTTTGGAATAAAAACTCCCATCTACAGCAAGTGGATGTTGTAAGGAATGGCACAAGGAAGTCCAGCTCACAGGTAATGAACACTTGAAGCTTTTAATTCTAGGGCAAAGTTTTATTTGCATTAGAACATAGTTCAGACATATATTACAGCTTTTTTCCATCTAAGTAGAGAAGAGATTATGTGTGACTTCTCTACACATAAACAGAGGGCTGTTATTATGTTTCAATAATTCAAATTAATTTCTCTAAGTAGTATTAAATTCTTTTAAGCCTAACCTTTTCCATTTCATCTATTGTTTGGCTACAAACTAGTAAGATAAAGATTAAATTTTCTAATGTGCATATAGTCAAATAACACATAATATAATAGAGGAAATGCAAACAAAAATAAAATTGTCAAGTCATTTGTATGTGTCGGGAGAGGTGCTATTAAATAGCTACGATTCAAAGAGAGAAAATGAAATGCTGTTTGGAAGATCAAATTGCTGCTTTCTGGAGAATTAAACTACTTTTCAGGAAACCCAGTAATTTAACAAACATATTTACCAAATAAAGTTTATTGATAAGGTTTTTTTTAAAGATTTATTTGAGAACAAGGAGGAGATGAGAAAAAAATAGAGAGAAGAGTAGACAAAAAGGACATATGGGAAAACAAGAGATAAAAGAGGCATGAGGAACTACAGAAAATGAAAGACAAAAAGAATCAATTTATACAATAAAACAGAACAGTTCAGTTGGAAGGGACCTACAATGATCATCTAGTCCATCTGCAGTGTTATTATTATTCTGCATTAGTCTTCATCCTCTAAACATGTACATTAAAGAAAAGATTCCACCAAAAGTGGACTTTCCGGATTACCCAAACTTTTAGTGATAAATTGTTAAATTGGAGTTTGAGAAGGGAAAAAAAACCCCAACCCACGGGTTGGTCAGGATTTTAAATTTCATTTGCCCCGTCTCTTCCACCTGAGGTAAATGCTGAAGGGCACAGCATCCAAGAGAGCTGCCTTCATTGGACACCCAGCACTGCAGTTTGTGGGGGTGGCTCATCAGGTACCAGCCCTTGATAAATTTGCATTTTGCTTTTGAATCCTGGCCAGCAATTCACTCTGCTCTTCTTCTGCTACAGTCTGACACCATAGGTGCAAAAACTCATTAGGCATCTACCAGTTTAGGTCAAAGGTATCCCATGTACTCCAGCTCGACTCAGAAATGGTTGGTCTTAGTGACTATACCTACTGCTCTGTTGCAACTCAAGTTCAGATGACCAAATTTGGCTCAAGCCCTGCTGTGAAAAATATCTGAAACAGCTACAGCAATTTGGTGTTTTCACCTTCAACCAGTACATAATAACCTTGTTTTCAGAGTACTCATGCAGGATAGCAGACTATGGATTCCAGTTTACATTCAGTTTGAAAAGAACTGAATTCTCATCTTCAGTTTCTGCGTGCAACCTACTTTTCAAATGTAAACATCTTCTCCCTTCCAGCTGTATTAATAATTTAGGCCATCATTTTAGGCATATTAGCTCATTTGCCCAAAACATGCAGGTGGTTACAGACAAGCATTCTTAGCCTCTGCTAAGCCAGTCCTTGCAGCAATGACATTCTTATTGCTAAAAGTTCAGTAGGAATAATAGTTCAAATAGTTCAGTTTGGCAGGATGAAAAATCTTGGACTTTTGCACTACAACACTCTTTAGAAAGGATTCTCTGTCTTGTTCATTAATGTGACATTTCAGAGCTGTCAATAGGCAAAAGCAACAGGGAGGAGACAGGAAAGGAGAAGTTGCTGAAAGGCAGGTTCATTTTGACTGGCTCACTGTTCCTGAAAAGCTGCTGGGAAAAGAACCTGGTCTTCCCATTTGCTCAGCTGTTCTTCAGCAATCAGTGCAGGATGCAGCGTGCCTGGCCATTGGCTCCCGGATCAGCACAGCACTAAGTCCTCAAACCATGTTAAATAGTCCCACCTACTTTAAAGGTGACAACGCTGGATGATGTGGAAAGGGGACCAGACAGGGCTTGTGCACATGTCTGGTAGACTGGCAATGAGGGAACTATTTAAAACTTGAGTCAGCCTGCCTAAGTGACATTACAGGCAAGAAATACACCCATAGAGATGACCAGGTAGGTATTGACCTGTATCTGTCCCTGCTCAAATCAAGTGTGATCTCCACACATCACTGTCAGGATGACCTGCAGCAATTTTATAGGTCCTCTTGAAAGTAATGTCTGTTTTCAAATAATGTATGGATGTAACTTCACTGATTTTAGTGGAAGTACATCAAGCATATATATCGGATTCTTCACATTAAATACCTTCAAGAGATCCTGTTGACTCCCCTTGAAAAAGCTCACTTTGTTTTAACCCTGTAATCCATTTTATTCTAACAATTGAACTGTTCCTGATGTGCTAAATTTTTCACTTGGCTCTTCAAAAAAGTGTATCTAATGCAGAAAAACATATACCACTGTATTGCTAAAAGATATAATACATTATGTTTTTGCAGGATAGATAATTAATTACACTTTAGGTATATGATGTATACGACAGCAGATTGGTGAACAGGACTTTATACCAGTACAAGACAATCCATACAGTTTCATTTCTGTTTGAATATCTGCAACTATTCACTCCCCTCCCAAGCTAAATGCTCTCATATTAAATTACTATACCTTTCATGCATATAATCGACTCCGAGTAACAACTGTATAAACCAGTCTAGTATTTGTCTTTGGGTGAATATCCTCCCAGATTCTTTGTATTCTTGAATTTTTAAGTCTAGATCGCCACCCTGAAAAATATCACAACATATTTGTACATTTAAAGTAAGTTTTTAAATATGTTCTTCTCTATTAAAATACAGGACTCCACTTTCTTAGACTTTCAGGCTCCCTACCACATACCCTATAAATTTAACACTTACACGTGAATTCTGAACTCTGACGGCACCAAAAGCATACACAACAGAGGATCACAATGGGATCGAGGATCAAAATTAGATCAAGCAGTATGGCTGCACAGGGAAAGTAGGTCATTTTTCTCTTAGTGTTACATACTATCATCAAAGTTTTCAACTGTTCTCATTTCATGTCACCCAGTGTCAGACCTGTGCATCCAAGCTGATCACCTCAACCTTCCTTTATAGTGAACACAGAAGAACAGGCACCTGTACAGTGCGATTATCCTCACGTCTAGCTGTCTACCTTAGGAAGGGATGGATTGTGTTGTAGAAATGCTGTTTCTCTGCAAAGGTTTATGATGATGGCCTGCAATGACTGACATCTAAATCAAGTAAAATGAATCTGCCTCGACTGGTTCAAATAAGTTCAAAAATTTGGGAACAGCACTTCCACTTAAGTCAAGCATTGCACTGTAAAGGGACACACTCATTTATTATGCTGAAATAACCATGTCAGCATCCAAGAAACCATACTGTTCTCTTAAGAATTGAAATACAGTCTCTTTAGTTATACTTTGCCCCTCTTCCAAACTCACCTTTGCCAGAAACAAAGGAGAATTAAAGCTTCAAGAATCTGTAGCATGTGTTATTGTAAATACTTCATTAAAACTACAGTTGATCTTGAACACTAGAAATGGAGCAATATGACACACAGTAGGCAGTGAAAAAGAAAAAAGAAAAAACAAACAACAGAAAGCATATACTGAAAAAGACAAATTGAGAACTGTAACTCAGACATTTGGAAAAATCAGTTGAACCGTAGCACGATGAAAGAGGTTTTTGAGGAGACATGTGAAAACCGTTCATTTTGCTAAAAAATAGACAGATGGTTGTCAGCTTGTTGTTTATCCGGTTTGTAAAATAATAATAAAATAATGGATTTTGTCTACAAGAATGCATATTAGTGGCCAGTGCTGTGTTGAGGTAACTAATCCCAGAGAAAAGGGACTGTGAGTCTCATTGTACTCTAGTGACTAATTACCTTACATTAGAACAGCTTATCCTCCATAAATCACTACTTTTGCATTATCCATTCTGCATAAAATCAGAAGTTTTATATGCCATATACAAGAAAATAGTTCAACCTGTACAAGTGTACCTGTACCACCATTTCTGATCATCAACCCTTCCCTTCTTTGCACAGCTGGCCCTCAACATTTTATGACCTCCTCAGCAATTCTTGTTTTTCAATTTCAAACACGACAGTGCTACAAAATAAGGAGGTTCTGTCCTTGCAGATCTATATATTTCTGTCCTGTACTCCAACATGAATTTACAGTAATTTCTATGGTCCTTGAGGTTCCAAGTTATAACATTCAAGAGTAAGAGTGTTAAAAAAAAAAGAAGAAAATATGTTTTGTCATATATCAAAACAGTGTTCCCTGACAATGCCCTGCAATATCTTAATTGAAATGTCTGAATCATCCCATTCACTAGGGAAGGGAATACGGCTTCAGCTTTCCATCTGCCTCCCCACTGTAGCCCAGAGAGAAGCTCTTCTGGGAACTCAGAGCTCTCAGTAGCTGCTTCCCCTTTGCAACTCCAAATGTTCAACAGCTTCCCTGTGGTTGTTTGCAGCAGAGCAGGGGAAGGAAAGAAAAAGCATTGCTGGATACTCTGCTGCACGGCAACCAGATGGGCTGTGTCTGAGCCTACTCATGCACCTTGAAAATAATGACTCACCTATTCCAGACAGCTGCCCCAGACCATCCAGAGCCAACTGTAGCAACAGCCCAAGTCTCACGGGCTGCTCAAACAGGTATCAGCTGGCTACAGGCCTCAAGGGACTACATACTATCCAGGTGAGGACACATGAAGTGCAGCAGGCTCTAATCACCATTTTTCCCTGTCCCAATATGTCCCCTCTCACAATCACACATTGCCATAAAATGTGCACATAAAATGTGCAAAGAAGTGTAGGACCTACAGAGTTAGGGTAGTGAATACTTTCTTAAGTTGGGGGACATTTCCTTCAGAAGGTCTAAAGAGAACAAAAGCAGTTGGATAAAGTACTACACGTGCCCTCAAGTAACTGTACAGCTTTTTACCTTCAAGCAGAGAAGACTGTTCTTAATGTCCTACAATTAATTTAACCTTGATTTTGTGTCTAAAAAAGGAAAACAAAAACATATCATAAAAGATTTGCTGAAATACTGCCGCCACGAAATTCTGAAGAAATTTGTTAACCCAATTTTGCATTTTGGAAGGTCGGTGTAATGAAGTTCCTAAGGAATTTAACAAATTAAGTACATACAGAGTTCAGAAGCTGCAGTTTTTATTTAAATGTCAAGAGTATCAAATATACCAGTAACTTATTTAAAACAGCTTAGCATCTAGAGCTGATCTTGTGAACGGGCACTGATTGCATTAGTTGTTCCTTTTGCTCAGATATCCTTAGTGTATGTATACTCACATCACAGCTGAGACCACAGTGAAGAGACAGAAAGAATTGTCTGAGGGAAAGTACAACTACTTTTGGTTTATGATCTATTAAAACAATGCAAGTAACTACTTTGTGAAAACTGTATTTTATTGAAGTCTAATTTATGTTACGAAATAAAATCCAAGGTTCACAAAGGCAATTTTGTTTGAAATCTGATTTATCTGACAATGTTTATATTTCCCACAAGATTTTGATTCAGCAAAACTGCCAAAGAAGCTCAACAAGAAGATCAAAACAGAACACATATACTTCTTTTCTATAATTTTGAGTTAATGAAGTTATAATTAAAGATGTTGAGCTGAGCAACGGACACCAATGTTCTCTTTTGCTCACAGGACAGGTATAGCACGGAGCAGCTGCATTGGAGGCTCGCTCTGTGCTACTCATGCAAGAATGAACAAAGTACTGTGGCTAATGAATAAGTCACAGTACTTTAGAGAAAACAGAATAAGACTCAGAGTGTAGTTCTGTTTCCATGCCAACTTAATGTTTATTCTTTGTTTTGATTCTGCCCATGACTGCCAATTACTGCCAATCTGGTAATTAATCTATGCATGAGAAACTGAATGTACTAAACTTCCAAACAAGGATCAGGTAGCAATATATTTTTCTCCGTCTCAATTTATGTGCAATTTAAACAGGCATCTTCTAGGTAAAAAGATCCCATACAAACATACGCAAGATCCCACATACAAAGGCAAGTTATAGATAAGAAAATACAAAAGTATGCCTTCCATACATACTTCTGCTAAAATAGAGAAGAAATCTTATAGCACTATGCAAAACCTTGCTTTGTACTTTTCTTGTCTGAACATTCATAATTGCTTAAACGCAATGATTCTATGTAGTGTGTCCATTTGCAAAAAGTCAGAAGCACATCCTAGTGGACCCGCTGTCATTCTGACCTGACCTAGAAGACTCAAAACTGAAAAGATTCAACTGCATAGCCAAATGTCACAGAGGCACCCCGAGGTTAGTTTAAGGGACAACAGGGTCCAAAACAACTTAGTTCCTACAGGTTTAGCTGATCTAGTGTTGGGCCACTTTCTACCACTGGTAGAGAGAAAAATTAATCTTGTGCACAGGAATATCTGGGCACTTAGAGTAATTCTTCAGTCCTGAGCTCTGGGTTTCCACAGAGAGTCAGTCAGCAATACCTCATTTCCAACAAGCCCCAGCTGTCTGACGTTCAAGGAATAATGCAAAGAACTTCTACATGGGTGCTAGAATAATATGTGAACAAATATTCAGATTGCATAACAGAATTTCAGATTTAATTTTTAAAAATCCCAGCAATAAATAGGCATTTAACTGTCATCAAAGAAAGGTTCCAAGGAAGCAATGAATGGCCGGAATACTACTTCTTTAATTATTCACAGCAAAGCTGAATGCTTGAAGAAATGCTATTAGTTAAGACAAGTCTGATTGGTGGACAGGTAACCCAGTAGTCCAGGGTCATTAGCTTCCAAAGCATTCCAAATGTCTAGCAGAGCACAGCTGAAAAGTCTGTTTCACAGTTTCATGAGAAGATCACTGTATGTATAACTGATTATATTTTTAAAAGCAGCACATCTATTTTTAATACAAAGTAGGCACTTGTTTTATATAAACTCTTCAAAAGCTGGCTGAAATATGTATAAATTCTTATTTTAAAGCCTCAAGACAGATTCCAGCAATATGTTTTTAAACCAAATGCTGAAGTAAAAAAACCTGGTAACGACTGTAGTATATCCTGCTTTAATATCTGTCCTATCCTCTACACTCTAATCTTTGACTCACACTGTTCTCCACTTCATAAAGCCAATGCTCCTGCCCAACTCATCATCCATATGAGCAGGCTTAAGCTTCTTGCAATCAGCTCCAAATCACAAGAGACTTTTCCCTTCCTCATTTACATCAGATTTCATGCCATGCCCCTGTACTCCCAGTTTCATCCTCTCTTACATAGGCGGTAAAACCTTTCTGAGTAATACTATTCTTGTAATAGTGACTATAGTGAATTAAATGAACTTGTATTTAAAAATTCATTTTCTCTGGTTTGTCTGTGAGCTAGGAGTATCATGTGAGCAGGTAATATTGCTTGTTTTAAATATGCTTAACAAGTAGCAGGCGATACAAGTAAGAAATAAGAGAAAAATTCAAACTAAAACATTAAAGAAAACCGGGCTAGGGTTTTTTTAAGACCATATTTCAACGCATGCATTCTGTCAAGTTTCTTCAAAGTAATCTGCAAGTCTCACCTCACAGTATTCAGTGATAATGCAGAAACTGTCTCGCTCCACAAAGCTTGCATAAAATTTGACAATGGCTGGATGATCTAATTTGGACAGTAATTGTGCTTCCATATTTGCTTCGACTGTTTCATTAGGCTTTAGGTCACCAACGGAGATTTCCTTTAGAACCTTTCTAGAGGAAAACAAAAAATCTTTATATTAGTAAAAACAGAAAAATAGAAAAGTTACATAATGCTTAAAAAGCATAATAATTTCTTTAAATGTAAATTAATAACATTAACCAAGAATTTGGCAACATGAAATGATGAGGCAAATATGGGTAAACAAAGAGAACACATTAAAATCCAAATAAATATGTTAGTTACCATAGCAATTAAACAACATTTAAAAATACTATTTTGAAGTATTTTTCCCTACTAATTCCCTAGTGCACTGTTTTCTCCATGACATGTTTCCAGTGCTATGGATTACTGTATAACAGTAAACATAAATAAAAAAAAACAAATCTAAGTGATTTCAAACCAACTCAGAGCATATGCTCAAGATTCAGACATTAAATATGGAGTAGCAAGGAACTGTTTGGTTTTGCTTCTTCTGCTGAAGTCTGTCCATGGAAGCATGAGAAAAATCACACACAGTGTAATACCCCTCTGCCTGTTTTTCTGGTGATAAAATCAGGACACTGATTTTTTTCCTAAAGATCAGTCTGCCCTTCACCTGAACCCCTAAGTGGAAAGTGCAACTCTGGATTTGTGGCTGAAGCCTAATTCCACTGTTTCAAAGAACTCCAAATTGTTCCAGGAGGCCCTAAATCTCCTAAGGCTAAATAATTAAAGAGATTTTTCACATTCCTGAACATTAAAATGCAAATATGTTACAGCAGAATTCGGGGTTCAGATTTAGCTCTACATGGTGCCTGGAGCTGGGGAACTTACTGTCAACCTGTCCTGGAATAAACCCTTAACGCAAGACACTATGAGGAAAGATACTTTGCTGGGATCTTCCTGATGAAATGTTTAAAAAAGGAACACATCACACAGAGGCATGCCATTTCCAGCTACTTTACCAGCTGCTGAAGAATGGATCATTGGTCTATATCTGAAAGAGTCGTTTGAGGCTGTTAGAGAATATCATGGTATTTTACTGAAACAGTGATGAATTCCCAATAATTTTTGAATACACGGAGCGTAAGTTCCACACTGAAGCGATATCTTCACAGGGCTTCTAGTAATTTCCCATTCAATACTGCATGGTTCTAAAGTCACGGTTGTTAAACATGACAGCAATAAAAGCATAGTAATTCACCTGATCTAAGGAATAAAAGCTGTATTTCTGCATAAGAAAATTTCTTCTTAAATCTCAGCCAACAGTTTCTGACTAACAACGCATGACTTTTTATATAAACTTGCCTAATCCCCATCTGGCAGTGTGATGAAAAAACATGCCATTTGATTTGTCTGCATCTCTACAGACAAATTTTGTACTCTGAAGACAGGTAATGCTTGCTGCAATCTTCTCATCTTCAGTTGACATGGGGACATTATTCCTTCCTTCGTACAGATCATACCACAGAACTGACAAACAGAATAAACACCACTGATTACAAGTTTCTTGTATACCCAAGACAGCAATAAAAGCCTGATGTGTTGATGCGTAGGGATAGGTTGTCATCTTAGTCACTCAGTGATTTTGATGCTGTCATCAGCTGTCAGACAACAAGACAGGTGTTTTTCTTATTTGAATTCATTCCCAGAAGAGCAAATCAGGAAAATGTATTTCGTAAATAAGGTATCAGTTTTCTGCAACACAATGCTAATTCATACCCAGAACTGGAAGCCATTTGCAGCTAGAAAGAAAACTTTTGTGGTGTAATTGCAATGAGGCATATCTGCATGCCACTGGTATATGTCTGTACCGTTTCTGTATGTAGATAAGGTTTGATTTCACTGAGTTCAAGATGACAACCTAACTTCATATTTTCTGCAAAGCTTTTGGTATCTACTTTAGTAAATGCACTTAAAAATACAAATTTTAAAAACCCTCCATTGATTAAATACTGACAAAGAAGTTACGGCAGGGTCTCAGATGTCTCACAGAGAAAATGAAGAATAGCTCCCCTTCTAAAGTGGCTCTTTTCTGATAACTTTAGAAGAAAAACAGTGAAGCTAAAGGTCTTCAGTCAGAATTTCATCTATGTAAATCAATTATACTTCTCAATACACAAAAAACTTACAGAATGCTTAAATTCACTCTACACCATTTCAGTATTTACAGAAGTAACTTATACCCTAATGGGCAGCTAAAATGGGCACTTTCTGTGATTTAGAGGACTCCTAATATAACTCAAATTTGGCATCCCTGGTGATGTCAAATAGGCCAATAGACCCATAAGTTAACCAAAAAAAAGGTTAGTAATCATAAGAAAACAACTAACTTTTCCTAGCTAAACAATCCTGACTGCACTTCCCCTCGACCAAGATAATCCAGCTCTACACTTGGAAAGAGACAAGGTGTTTCTGTTTATATGATCTGACCTGCATTTTAAGGTTGGTATATAATAAAGAGTAAGATATGAGCGCTCATAATTTAGGAATTGTACTTGTGCATCATCAGTCGAAAATCTGCAGGCATTGAACAGTTTAGAAACATAGAGTTAGGTAACAAGAAGTATTTTAAACAAACCTTTTGAAGCATGTGACATGAACATTTAGTACGGATATTGGGAATAATAGATTCTTCTGTTAAGATTTTGTCAAGACTCCATCTGGAGTATACAGGTCCATCTGAAAGTCAAGTTTTTTCACAAAACCTGCCCCTATATTTTCTGCCACTTGGACTCAAGTATTAGGCAGGATTTAAAAGGTCAAAAACTGTTTGCATGAACTAAGAAATCATAGATTTAGGTAGCGCATACAGAAAACCAGGCAACACCACTAAAATCTGGATGCCCTCCAAGTGCAATACTTAAAGCTATTCCTTTTGATATAATGCTAAAACATATATACTCATTTATTTATTATTATAAATTCCACTTAATTTAGAACACCAACACATAAGCAGATCATAGAACCATTTAGGCTGGAAAAAACACTTAAGATCATTGAGTCCAACCGCTAAGTACCATCAAGTATCACTGCCAAGTCCACCACTACACCTCACCTCTAAAAATAAGATAAAATGTCAGTGAGCAACACAACTAGAAAACTGTTACAGAAGTGTTAGCAGGTATCCTAACTACAGGACAGAAGATTTTAACTGTGTGGAAAAAAAACCCTAGCCTTGCAATTTAATAGTGCAAAGACACCCTGAACTTGATCTTGAACTGACTACAACTGAGAGAGTCTTCTAGTGAATGCATTCGCATCTTAAGTGTAAAAAGCGCCTGCTGTCCCTATTTACATCCACCCTGCAGGAAGCTGGATCTGGTACAGGTAACACTATCCACCTCGCAAGGGTAGGGAAAAAAAACCCCAAGAGACAAGCCTACTACCCACGCTGTGGAAAGCAGCTGCCCTCAGTGGGCTCACAGACCTTGCCCGGGAACATCTTCTGGTTTCCGTCAGCCAAATCTCACTGGCTTGCTTGGTCACGCTTTGACACGCAGCCAGGCCAGCACACCATGTCCAAAAGTGCAATAATGTGGAGCAAATGGGGATAAACAGAGCAAGACTCAAAACAAGAGAAAACAAGCACCAAGGTGGAATCCTCCAGGATATGAACACCCGGTGGGAATCCTTTTGTTGAGCTTTACTAGGGACTGACAATATGCCACAGGGGTGTTTATTTCAGTCTATTTGCACTGATCTAAAACTAAATGTTCTAAACCCATCTGGTATTTGTTTACATTCATGACATACTTTATTATTATATAATTTGCTTTATTGGATTGGATGCAATTCTTAAAAGAAGACAGCCCTTCTCAAATCACACGCCGCTTATTGAGTAAACCACACAAGGAATTACTGACTAGGTACATTTGCTAGCTGATAATGAAGTAAAAGAAATGTAACTCTTTAAATGTCACGAATAAATAGGCTTTATTACCACAGATAGGGTGTTCTCTAAGAACATATGATCAAAATTTGAAAGCTTTAATTAAAAAGAAACTTCATTTTACACAGGCAGTAGTTCAGCTAATTGCAGCCTGACATAAGCAAGGCCTGCTAGTAGGTAATCAGTGTGCAAATCTGGGAATTTATCATTCCACATAGTTTATATTTCCAAGTCATCCTGACTTGAATATGGAGAGTTGTGGCATAACCCATAACTGCATATTGTATTTCTATCCCCTCTGACCTTTGTAGCACTACCTCTTCACCCTGGTAACTCCTCATTACAAGGACCACTTGCAACTGTAAAAATGTTTCACCTTGTCTGTGATTGGATCTGAAATTGGTCATAAAAATAAAATAAAAGGAGTGCCTGTCCAATTAATAATCTCTTAAGTTCTATTTATCGAACAGCAAACAGAGAAAGTATGATACTACAAACAGAGACCAAAAGGAAGAACAGGCAACAACCCTGGTGCACAAGTCCGGTCTGTACAACCAGCTGCCACCATATTAAAACTGCTTGTTTGGGAAATTCTGTAAAAAGGACACCATCTGCATGCAGACAAGACAAAGTTACTCATCACTACTGCTTCTCACAGTCAGTGGCTTTGTAGACTATCACAGAGTTGATGAGATTTGCACATTACAGCTGGCAGCGCAGTTCAAAAATAATAATTTTAAATTTCTATTGATAGCTTCCACAACAAAAATATTACTGGAATCTAATTTTTAATATATAGTCTTGCCTGCCCCCAACTTTAACTGTCCTTTCTGTACAGTTTACATCCGGATATTACAGATTCCCTTTGAATTGACATTCTACTGTGTACACAAAGCATCCTCATGTAAAGTTACTTGCTCTGTCAAGCATTACAGTTTCCTTATGTTTCCTTTCAGACCTCTCATGTTTGCACATTTGCGCATCCAGTTTTATTTGCAATTAAGATACTTTACTGATTTTATATGACACCCTGTTGCCTGGAATCTACTTCCCTCACCTAGGTTCTTCCTCTAGTTCTATTTTCTAATTTTCACCTTGTCCTTATCTGTCTACATACAGCTATCCTGTTACTAATAATCTTAACCAGATTTCTCTGCCTAGTGTCAGTGACCAGCTTTCCTGCAGTTTACAGCTTAGTATCAAAAATTCAAATAATTATTCTTTATATTTTATCCATTATATTTGGAGCACCATGATCTGCATGCTCAGATAATTTAAAGACATTCATATAGCTGTTACAGAAAGAAGGAGCTGGTGAGACCATGAAATGAAAACAAGTCAGCATATACAAATCAGTCCTACCTAGAACGACTACTTAGTTTTAGTCAATGAAAAAAACACTCACAGTAAATTAAGAGCACTTGATTTCTGTGGGAAAATCAACGTTACACACTTCCAATGAAAAACAAATGAGTGCTGTTTGCTATTCCTACTTATATATATACATTTATTTACTCATTAGCCAAACTTATTAGCCAAAGCATTTCAAACCTAAGGATTACTCCACAACTTCTTAAATCAAATGGTGGGCTCCTTTTATCATTCCCATGGCTGTTACTAATTTACTACTCAAGCCATAAATCCATTTCAAACCTAAGAATTGCTGCACAATTCCTTACCTCAAATGCTGGGCTTCTTTTGTCATTCTCATGAATACTATTGACTTATTGGTAAAGCCATAACAATCAATGATTGGTTTTTACTGTCCTTCAAAATAGCCTATTCATGCTATTCACGAACATTCATAAACATCAAGAACTAATCCCTGAGTTAAACACCAAGAATTCAATCACTGTTTGAACACTATAATATCTGTAGGTGGATTAAATATTATTTCATTTTCTGAATAAGCACTTTAAAGAATTTAACAGTGCTTAAATATCTTTGAGTGGTGACGAGATTTCGTAAATTTATAAGTGAAACAGATGATTCACATTTCATTTCCATCAGCAAGTCACAATTATAGCACTTATAAACATTTTCAGAGATATCTAATTTTCAAATTCTCTAACATGTTCACTAACACTGAACAGTTCAGCTCATGACGTAAAGAGTTTATGGTTATTTGAAAATTAATAGTTCCTAATTAGTATCCCAAAGAAATGAGAATATGTTTTCTGGGACAAGATCATGAAAGTGAACACTGTTGAAATAAATTAGCTTCAAGGAATACAGCTTTTATCATTTTCTTCTGCACTGAGCAAAATCTCATATATACAAAGGGGCATATTTCAAATTAATTTGGGTCAACTATATGTGCCAATGTTGGAAAAAAGTCAATAATTATAAAGCAAAGCAGAGTACTTGTGTTATCCTTCACAGAACAGAGCAAGCCATATTACTACTTCACAAAAGCAGACATTAGCATTTATTTAGATATTCAAATGTATTTATTTTGAATAATTCTTTGCGACATTTTTGGGTGCCATCTACACTGATTAAAAGTACAAAAAAAAAAAAAAAAAGGACATTGATTAATAAAGGAAGAATTTTCCTCTAAAGCCACATTTTTGAAACTTTCCTTGACTGAAATAAAAACATAAAATGTAATTACATTTATAGTCTATTAATATATTTCAGCTCTAAATCAAATACTAATAGACTCTGATTGGACTGAAGAAATTTGTGTTTACCCAGGAAAACTATTAGAAATTAGTACAGAGTACA
Organism: Nesoenas mayeri; assembly: GCF_963082525.1. NCBI lineage: Eukaryota > Metazoa > Chordata > Aves > Columbiformes > Columbidae > Nesoenas > Nesoenas mayeri. Next base: position 118,757,085 of record NC_137543.1, read on the forward strand.
GACTAAATACCTGTGAATGTACCTTTTTCTTAGCTATACTTTCTGTGTTGCATTATCACCATCTACTGTTCATTTATACTTTTTTCTACAGCTTAGTGTTGTTTAAGAATGTAATTAAATGTCATGCTGCCACTAACCTAAATGGAATTTGAGAGAGAAATCTGACAAGGAGTAAATAATTTGTTTATTCTCTGATCTTTGAAGACTTAATTCCATCAAACAGCAAATCATCTAAACCAGGCATTTCTCCATTGCGATTTCATTACGCATACTTGATACATTTCACTGTTAACTGCTCTCTGCTAATTAATGTTCCCTTTCAGGAAAAGGAGATACCATTAGAGAATTGAAGCTTGGATGCAGCATTTTGTTTTCAAGCATTATAATATGATTAAGCATTCTACAATTGCCATGTTAAACTTTTTCAACTTGCAGCCTCAGGCTACATCATCTGCCAAAAAGAATTGCACTTGTATAGGAATGAGTTTAAATTTTGAAATCAATTTCAATTAGAAATTTTGAAGAAAGACCTTCTTCATATCACCTGATCTATATGAATCCATTTACAGAAAACAATACAATTTTGTAGAACATGAAGTTGTGAGGGGAAACCAGACACACTAATAATCGCTATAAGAATGTATTCCATAGAAATTCAACTAAAACATTTCCTTATGTAGAATTTAATTGGTTCTTTCCTGAACGCAAATATATTTGTAAGCAAAATTATGTTCCTATCAACACTGCAAGGATATTTATGTCAATAGTATTGTCCCTCCAGTGGAACTAATTCCCAAAAGTAATTTAAATACTAATTGCTGCAACTTTAATGAGAAAACTCACTCTTCCCACATGTCTCTTTCCAGCAGGCATCTCCTTCAGTGTTTGCTTCTGATATGTATTGAATTATCTATGGTACCAAAAAAAAGGGGTAGAGGCAGGGGGAGAAAGAGATTAAAGGATAGTTTATGGCTTTACAAAAGCATATTACTAAATAGTCTGCAATCAAAGGCAAAGGGTATCAAGCAATACTGAGGAAATTAATTGAGTGTAACATCTATTAAATATTATAATACTTTCTAGCCCTCCTGAGTATGATACTGTGCTCTTAGAAATCAGTGAAACATGTGCAATTCAAAAATACAGCAACTACCCAGCAACACTGAGAAGTTATTTTAGAACACATGAAGGGCACACCATGCATGTAAGAGAAACAGTGAAGTAGGAATTACATTTACTAATGCATTGTGTAAGCACAATTGAAAAGAAAAAAGTAAAAAGAGAGAGAGAAGGAAAAATACACTGACTGTCCAGCAAATCAGAAAGTCCAGAATTCATTCCACTCACTGCAGCAGTTTTCTAATTAAAATGTACTGAATGCAACCAGAAGTCTCGCACTGCATGGAAAAAACTATGGTATCCTTGATGCAGACTTAAAACACTTTGCCAACAAGGGTAAACTGCAACAAAATACAATAGACAGGCATATTCAAATATTGCAAAAACACACTATATCTTTGAGGCAGGTAGTCACAGTTTAATCTAAAGTAATAATGCTGTACCTCTCCATTTTCTTACTACTGCTAGCTTGCAAATGCATAAATGCTAAACATCAGTTTCAACAAAATGAATGAGACAGAAGTGATCTCAAGGCATTTGCTTAATCACAAAATCATTAAATTCTGCCTCTGATTCTTTGAGGTGCATGGCAGTCATTTACCAACAATGCCTTAAGCACAATTCTCTGCTCCATGTTGAAAGCACTGCTTGTAAACATTTTGAAAAAACAATTAACTTATCCATGAGCATCACTCACTGTGTGCATGTAAGATCCAAATGTAGCAGGTGCTGCAGCATTGAGCTCCCAAGAGCTCAGCTCTGTGGGGGGATGAGATTTAGAGTAAACCCAAGCAATATTTTCTTTAAGGAATTCTGCCTCCCCACTCACGTACATTAAATAATTAGAAGTTAGAATACACTCCAGTCAAATCAACAAATCCCACTGAAAATGAAGAAGTAGGTTACTTAGTCACAGAAAGTCACTAAAAGGAGAGGTGTAAAAGCAGATGTAAAAGTTGAATCAGACATGGCTACCGAGGATTTTCACAGGCATCTATGTTACACCAGCAGAATGAAAGGTCCTGAGATGTTCTGAATACTCATCCTTTGATCTCCAAGAACCCACAGAATATAGGTTTTACATTTTTTGAAAATGAGGGAACTAGGAACTTTAACTCAGGAATTGTTTGTGCGAAGGTCTACAGGATAGCTGTAGCTTTAAATTGCCGAACCTGTCACCAGTATGGGCAGGATAAAATCTCACATCTGTGCTTCGGTGTCAAGCTGTCCTGCAGTCCCCACTGGAGACTTCCCCAGCACAGGGACTTCCCAAACTCCTTCCACTGAGCTCTAAACAGTTCCAGTGTGAGATTGTCTATTTCTTGGATTCCTGTGTGTTGTAACAATCAGTTCTGCTGTTCTACTGACTTCAGCAGAGTATCCCTCTGCAAAGATGCATGTGTATGCATTTTCATAGCTTTGGGGTAGCTGTGTAAAAGCAAAGCTTAACTGGAGAGAGGAACGCAGAGCTGTAGTGGGTTTTGACGGTAGCTCCTGCCTTCTGTACCTGCACTGTACTTCAGCACTGTCACATTGCCACTGCCAAGGGAGGTCTGCAGGTCCTTAACTCCATGTCCCAAAGGCCAGGAGTAGCCCTCCAGTGCCATGCTGAGCCACAGGAAAAACTGGGCACCGACCAGAGGCTGGAGGTAGGGATTGATGCACCTTCCCACACAGTCTCCAGTGAGAACTGCTTTGAATGACTCCAGTGCTGCCAACCTGGCCTCTGGACCAATAATGATCTGTGCTAGAAATTATCTGAAACAATTGTGGCCATAGTCGCAACTGCTTACCAAAATTGAAACCAAACACACCCAGTTTCACTCTGTCAAACCTCCATTGGCCGGTGTACTCTTAAATGAAGGCACAAGGGCATCAGTCCCTGTTACAGAGGTTTCAGCAAAGACTTTGACACTTAGCTCGGTCTTGTCTCCTGTAGCATTGTCCACAGAATGTCATAGAATAGTTTGGGTTGGAAGGGACTTTCAAAGATCATCTAGTCCAACCCCCCTGCAATGAACAAGGACATTTTCAACTACATCAGGGTGCTCAGAGCCCCGTCCAGCCTGGCCTTGAATGTCTCCTGGAATGGGGCATCTACCACCTCTCTGGGCAACCCATTCCAGTGTTTCACCACCCTCAGGATGAAAGTCCTGCTCAGCCACGCAAGTGGAAAGCTCCTGAAGGCGAACTTCTCAAACTGCTCTAGCTAAATCAGCAAGATCTCTCTGTCAACGTTCTTGTCTCTTATAGGAGGCCAAGAACAACTCTGCACCTTAGTAGCCAGCTCAGTTGATATGTGGTAGACTGAGCCTTACACAAAGAAGAGGCACACTTGACTGAACCAAGCCAAAGATAGTTCACTAAGAAAAGTTTATTTAAAAATAAGCAGTGATCAGGAAGGTCCTACAGGAACCACACCTTCGTTCAGGTTCCAAGGAGATCACAAATATCCGTTCACAAAACTAAAATGACCCAACAGATTCTAGTTTTAATTTCTAATTTTTATTATTAAATGAGGGAGAACAAAAAGGGCAAAGAGCACTACTAGATGAATATGCACACAACAACTGGCAGGGAGTAATTTGTTACTGTTTTAATCAATTCAGCATCAAACAACCATTCCCTTGGAATACCTTCAGGGAAGCAAACAGGCAGCAAACAGGGATTTGACGACACAGCAATCTGCTGATTGTCGCTTGGATATCCCTAAATTACAAAACTCTTCCACCTTTAGATTTTATTTCATTTGTTATAAGAAGCCATAAATAATTGAAAGTCATGTGCTAAATTATTCAGCTAAGTCCACAGTTTCCAAGGAATCATAGCATGAGTCTGGATTAATGGTATAATGCAAGTCAGACGCAGAAGTTGAGCTGACACCCCACAATTACCCCATACAGGAGCAGTCCAGGGAGTTCGGCACTTCACAGCGTGTGCTTTCCACCGCAGGGATATATAAATACCTTGTGAATATTTATGAACTAGAAGCCCCTATTGCCTACTGCGTACTGCAGCTGCTTGCCCATGCATGGTTATGAATTAGTCAAACTTAACTCAGAACTTCACTTGGCACAATTGATTAGGACATTCATTATCTATAAGTGATAGCACTGCCCTTCAAGACTACTGCTGAATGAAATCTCTGATACAAAAGACTTTGTCTTTAACCATAATTACCTTTTATAATTAACTGATAAACTACTCGGGGGGACTGGGATAGAAGCGACTGCAGGAATATTACTGTTTGCTGTAAAATTGCTGGTATAATCCTGCTACTTTCTTTATACAAACCAAGGTACCTAATTATTTTGGGTAGGTCTAGGTCCATGATGTCAAGAAACAAAAGCAAAGTCTTCAAAAATTGAGACAGATTTTTGCAAAATCATATGCAAGTCAAGAATCTGGGGAAAAACAAACAAAAAAAATAAACCAAACCAAACCAAAGCCCTGCAGATGCCATGCATTTTGAAGGCAACTTTTAAATTAAATTAAGTCTTCTCTGAATTTACCAGTAAATTGCAAGCTCCACTGACACTTAATTTACAAAAGTCATACAATGTTTCCTAGGCACAATATTGAAATGCTTCCTTCTCTTTGTCAGAAGAGATAGCATTTTAACAGATCATTGAGATGGTAGAGTTTTATAAGACAGTACTGGCTTGATAACTACAGAGCTGCTAAGTAAGTTTCATTTGTAACTTTGCCAACAAAATTGGCATTGTATTCACGTATAGGTGTGACTTGAATTTCCTATCAAATAAGATCTAATAAGCTTCAAAGCATCTACATATTACATGTTAGCAAAGACCTGAAGGTAGATATTAAATATTAACTACACTGGAAAGTTGCAGAATTCATTGTCCCACCAGCATTTCCAATTTTTTCCAGTTGTCCAAGGTTTAGTAGCCTTGTCTACCCAGGAAAAAATTGCCTGTCTAGCAATCACTACTCAGCTTCAGGAGCTACCATCCAGTTTCAACCAAATCTGTCAGAAGAGCAGCAGTTTCACAGATCTTAAGATGACCCTATTGAACTATCTAAGTAGAAAGTGCAAGAATCATAGTGGCCTCTGGATCTCAAAAATTACACATTGTTTGAGCTGCCAAATGGCCAGTGTATGTGTACCGATCATCTCACCTGTGCACGTGCTCAGGGACCACCATGGCTTGACTTGTCTCTCTTCCAACCACTAATTAGGGAATACAGAAGGAAAATACAAATATTGGAGGGATACAAGAAGGGAGAGAGAAGTTTGAGCTATGAATAGGGGAAGCAGAAGAAAACAGGGGGCATTCCAGGAAAAGGAATGCTGTCACAATGTGTACTGAACAAGTAGAGCACCTTGTGGTAAGTTCAGGGAACAGAAGATGCAAGTCTACAAACCAGGCTTCTTTCTTCGCACATGCAGAACAGCTTGTTTTCAAACTATAGAACTGCCCCTCACGGTATTAGGCTCTAGATGAGGACTGCGCATCTACAGCATAACTAAAAGGTCTTGTTAATATTTAGCAAGATTCAGATATCAAGGAATAATTTCTCTATTACTGGCCCAGTTATTTTCCACAGACTTGCTACATGAACACAAGTGAACTGTTTAACCTGTTTATTGCCCATTCACAAACTGGATAAAAATACTTCATAGCTCTGAAAAGTGCTTTCAGATCCCAGAATGGTAAAGGTGCTAAACACATGCTAAGAGTCATTCTTAATAGACAGCACTGCATAGTGGGCAGTCACGGGTCTAGAAAAGCGACTGAGTCGCACTGTTTATCCTTTGCTAGTGACATTGAATTATACAAATGTAAAGAAAAAAAAAATGACACTGAGGCCCAACTTCATTATTGGTACAACTTCACAAAAGATCAAGGGGAAATTAACAAAAACTCATAAGAAGTAGTTTTTACCCAAATTAAAGCTACTGTTTTTTCTTCTTAAAACAGCCAAACCCAAAGCCTCTAAAATTTGTGAAACTACTAATGGGCAACTAGGGATGTGCATCCCCATCTATCATGTCTAAATTCAAAGCCAGGAAAAGATTAAAAAACACAGCAAATATTTGCAGGAGCAATCCTATCCTTATTTGGACTCCAGTTCCATATTAGCTAAATCAGTTTGCAATTTAAATTAAAGATTTGCCAAAGCTCATTTTAGAGACCACTAGAATGGAAAGACAGTGTCAACACTAAGCAATCCAATCTCAGTTTTAGTGAACATATAGTACCCAGCTCAAAACAAGAAGATTTGCAAATACCTGACAGAGAAAACATCAAATAATACACAAACCAAACCATTCTGTGTAAACTGGAACTAAAAAGCTTGCTTTTGTACAAACATGTCTCTTGTGTTTAACTAACTTTAGAGTCTAAGATGATATAAATTCTGACCATAGTTTCTTCCAAAACTGGAAGAAACTGATGATATCTCTCCTATGTGGATTGCCTAGTACATGAGAAACTTCTTTCATAGTGCCAAGTCTCACAGATTCTGGTCTTTCTCTTTATGAGAGCATTCATTTTGTTCTCTACTCTGCTGCCTCTTTTCATGTAAGTTGCAGGAACTTCTGTCTGTGAGATGTTTAACCTTCTGTCATACTCAGTAAGAATCATCCAACAGGATGATACCTTCTATACCTTCTAGAAGCGGTATAGCAGATGGCATAACTTCCTATCTCAAATCAAAAACTTGCACCTTTCCTTTTAGGAAATTATTATCAAACTTGGAAAAGTTACTCATCACATCTGCACAAAGCAGGTAGCTGAGAATAATGTAAGCACGATCCTTAAGTCTAATAGCCAGTCTGAAATAACCTCATGGCGGTACCATCTCACTCCAGAATACTAATCACTGGTTTGGCTTTCTCCCTCTCCACTGTGGATAATACACCTTGGAAAAACATAAAACACAAGCAATACAAGCAGAGAAGCTATTGCTTAGTAAACTTAAATGTGAGCAGAACCTATGAAAGCATATTTAAGAATACACAATGACTTGCAACTATTATTTTCTAAAGGAAAACAGAGTTCATTGCCACAAGAAGATGTTGTATGACTAGGGATTTTCCTGGCTCAGACATTCAGGTGTTTAGCTATGCCTCTCACTCACAGCTGTTTATAGCAGCACGTAATTTTCCAGTTGAGACAGGGTGGAGTGCAAAATTAAAATGAAAAAAGCTTTCAGAGTCATCTAATAAAAAAGAAGGCAAAATTACAGAAGTCACAAAGGACTGTGAACATATATGATTGCCAGAAAATATAATTTACAAAAAACACAAATTAGGAAGTTAAAGCAACAGATAAGGAATGTGTCATATAACACTTAAGAGGGACTTATAGTCAGAAACCTACATATGCTACTACAGTAGTACTACTTCATAACCTTATTATTTACAGAGTATGAAACTCAGCCATATGACAGTGGATGTCTCTGATCTAGTGTGCTTTCAGAAAGTCAATCATCCTGATTCCATCCATACACAGAACTGGAGGTCAGCATGAAGCTAGCATGTACTTCTAAGAGAGGGAGGCGCTGCTGGCCTGAGCAGCTCTGTGTGGAGAGTTTTACGAGGAAATAAATCTCTTAAGTTGAGGCATACCCCAAATACTCAACTCTTTCCCCCAGGTGAAGCAACTCTGTGCATAACACTTGGCTGTCGACAGCTAAGATCCTTGAAGGGTAATGAAGTATGCCCAAAAACTATTTCTAAAAGAATGCAAAAGCTTTGCTGAGCATACATGAAATTACATAACTATTGCTAGTCTCTGCATTAACTCATTCTGTGGACATTGCACTAACGGAAAATGGAAAAAGATATCCCTGGATGGCTTCTGTACCAATATCCAAGATGTCATCCTTCTTGGGAATTTGTATTCTTACGATTTATTCCTATGCTCTTTCACAGTGCTTTAGACTATACCAACATTCAGGAAACCATCAGTGGCTGAGTTCATGCTGTATATGACGTTTGTCTCAGCATGTTCTAGATCGCATATGAAACAATACAAACAGACTTCTAATTCTGCTGAGGTCATTTATGACCTAAATATCTCAATTCCTTTTTTTTTTTTTTCTGCCAAAGTGCTTTCAGAGCTGTATTAAAAGTATTCTTTTTGAAGATTAAGAAAAGTAACCACCTAATTGTTCATTCAAAAGCAAATATCTACTTCCCAATGGAAAGTATGACAAAACCAGTAACCAGTACAGTTCCATAAGAGATTATTTTCTGATTTGAAAGTAGTGTTGAGAATGTGACTTCTGGTATATTTTACCACCTAAAGAAACAAGTATTTTTAAATAAAATAATGTATCTACACTCTTTCTCATGAGCTTTCATGTTCATCCAGATCAGTATTTTTGTAATATATTAACATATAAATTATAGAAAGCTGGGGAATCTCCTCTTCAATCTGCATTTGAGGCTCAGAAGGAATGAAGAATAACTATGATACTCAAGTACCACCTAGTGCTGAAAGGATGAACTACTGTATTACACCAGCATTTGGGCTTGTTAAATATTGTTGTAGTCACAAAAAGAGACTGATAAAACAAACAACAACCACAACAACAAAAAAAGCCATTTGATATTCAGCCTCTGTCCTGAGGATGGCAGAGGACACACTCAGCACTCTGAATTAAAGTTCTCAAAGAAAAATTCTTAAGGAAAAAAATAGATATACTAACCACTTAAATGCAAAGCACATATTATTTGGTTTTGAGTTTTGGCAGCTTGTGCTACAGCAGCAAATGTGTGAAGAGGCATGTTTCACCATAATGTTAATATTCTGAGTTCAGTAATAGCTGAATTCTGAAGAGCTTTATAAGCTCAGGGAGCTCCTGTCACCCTATTTGCATGATAATTTTTTCCAACAGAAAATGAAAAATAGTTTCTCTTGTTTTTGATGAAAGTTTTCATTAAAGAACACGTTTGCAGAAAAGCATAGTCAAGTCTGAGAGAAATCCGAGAGTCTTATAAGACAGCTAGAAAAAACTAAGGGCTTAGTAGCCTCTAACCCTAATCCAAGGATCTGAGAAGCTGTAAATTTATGTAGAAGGAAAACAAACAAAAGAATTATGTCTTGGCTGCACATTTATTAAAGCAATATTGCCAAGAATGCATTGTCATAAATAGCAAAAGTGAGGCACAAGTGAACCAGAAAAAGCTCTTTTATCATATAAGTGCTCATTAATGTGTCCATCAATAAGGACCAATAGACCCCCATATTTAAAGGAAAAATGTATATCTGGCTGAAAAGCACATTGACCAGATGGTTCAGACTTTAAACAAAAAGTCTCACAAATCTGATCAGATAAAACCAAAAATATTCACATTTAAATTTCACTTGATGTAAAAATCAAACCAACAGACAAACACAATTCTACACAACAGGAAGTCCAGCCAGTGATGCATTACCCAGGTTCCCAACTTCAAACTAACACACAGCAATGTCAATACTCTGAAAATGTTCTTCTGCCTTTGCAGCTTCAGAATCCTGAAGGGTTTATCAACCAAGTTGATGAGACCTGTCCAAATTCAACAGGTAGAAAAAATAAGATAAAAAAAATCAAGATTTGCTGGCAACTTACAAGGCGGTGTCAGATATGCAGCAAACAGAAAGGTGTTTACTGGAATTTCTGTATCTATTCCTTCCCAGGTTTCATTTAAAAAATAGGACATCAATAAAGTACAGTTTCTTTTGAGACTCCTCCCACAATCTGAGTCCTTACAATGACACAGAATCGATTCCTGAAAGCACCCAACTAAGTGTTATCAAAAAACCTACTTACAGTAAATAAATAAGAAATCATCAGAAATTAGGAGGAAAGTCCATTAAGATATATTCAATACATTCAGAAGTTCTGACATTTTCATGCTCCCTTTAAATATTCCATGCTTTAATGGGCATGTGTAACTGAATGAAGCATTATAGAGCTAGACACTGATCCAACTAAGGATTCTCTGTTTCCACATTTTTTAAAAATAAAAATATCGTGTTCGTGAAGCTGGATAAGCATGGCATGGAAAGTAAATGCCTGCTACTTAGTAAGTAGAAAGAACTTCAAGAATTGAGTTTATCTATAAAATACAAAGACCTCAAAAATAAACTATACAAATATACACACATATATATTGACATAATTACGCAATGAAAGCTTAGCAATTATAAAGCTTTAAGCCTTTAACAAACAAATTTGTTACAAACAAGAGGAGCAAATTTGTGAAACCTGGCATACACCTTAGCCCTGCCTCTTGTCAGGACAATGATAAAATTGACCTCGGTTCTGAGTAAATACAAGGGTCTTTTCCACAGCACATATATTAGCAACTTGTCCAAAGTATGTCACTGGGGAATAGGTAAGTTATATGTATCTTTACTGGTTTTATTATTTGTTAGAAAGCTTGAGAGGTGTGGAGATCATCACTATGGAGATGAGGGTCTGAGATTTTCTATCTACCTCCACTCTGTCTTGCACAAGTAAATTAAAAAGGACTTAGATAAAAGTATAGTAAGATAGGCATGTTGCATAAATTATTTTGAACAAATCCAGATTCAGGTGAAATGCTGAGTCAGTGTAAAGTCTGCTCCTCTCTCATGTCCTCAATCAGTTAAACAGTTAAGGTTGCAACATAACACCAAACTGTGAGATAAGACACACAATACAAAGAAAACATCTACAATGCAAGAAATATGTTCCAAACATTTTTATTTCAATTATGTGAAGTGTTTACTTACAATTCTTCTCCATGTTTTGCTTTTCTGTCAGAAACCAGATAAACACTTCCAAAGCTTCCATTGCCAAGTTTCCTCCGAATAGTGTATCTTCTTGCAATCATAGCATCTGAGCAAGTAGAATTATATCTGGCAACAGTGGCATGCTTAGCAGTTTCTTGAAATCTCAGCATTTCTCTGTGTAACAGGAACTACACAAATTTCTCTAGAATGTAGCTTTCTAATCCTTTTTCTCTTCTGTGGGTATTCACAGGAAAAACTTGAAATAGAAAAAAAATTATTTGTCAATATATTATTCTTATTAAAATCTTCATTTAATTCTCTAGCAGTGTTTATATTGCCCAGCTTGCAGCAAAACACAAATTAAGTGGAATCATTAGTTGCTACGATGTGGGCAGCGGACTTGATAAAGAAACTCCAAAAAACGAGTAGATATAGTCAGCCTTCCTCTAAAACAACCTTAGATGAATTCACTGAACTGATAACATGAGGGAAATGAAATTCCACACATTCATTTCTTTAAATGTTCAAGTGCTATACCTGTGTTTCACCTGACAGTTCCCCTAGATAAGGCACTCTTCCTTATCACCTGTCTTTTTACCACCATGGTACCTGACACTAAAAATACCTGCATGTCAGGATACAGGTTTCATGAGTTTTGTATATACTGAAGCATAATCTCCACACATAATTTGAGTTCACTCCCACCAGTAACTACAAAGCTGTTTTCTCTGCTCTTTCATTTGCCCCTCAGATTTCACCATCTGTTTCAGTGCTGACCTCACAGCTTCTGTATGATTCACTACTAAACTCTTCTGCAAATTAAGAGCTTTGTGGCTACCCACAAGTCTAAAAGACTTTCAATAAAAACCAATTCTCCCAAAATTTCTTCATTTCTCCTTCACTGTAATAATTCTTTCTTGACCTACCTTTCTAACAATTTAACTCTGACTTGAAGTTCTTGTCTAATTGAGGTGCTAATTCTGCAAACATAGAGAACGTAAAGGCAAACTATGGTTTTCTATAACTGAACATGAATTTAGAATAGCTTTGTTTACTCAGGCTTCCTCAGACTAAATGATAAAGGGTAGGTGCTTCACTGCACATAACAAAACAATATAGCCTTCATTACTTTGCCTTTATATAATGCTACCTGCACCATTTGTGCTTGAGGATCCTTTGGAACAAATAGAAACATTGCAAGATCCTACAGTCAGTGCAACTACTACTATCACTCCATCAGCACTACCTGCTCCAGTGCAGTGTGCCTACACTGCATTGGTTCACCATAGCATTTTAATGTCAATGTGAGCACATCAAAATGCTTTTTTCTTTGTCATTTGTTTTGGAAAAGACAAATTGCTTAATTTTCGAAGCTGTATAACTGCTGGTTCCAAGTCACTGTCTTCACTTCCTAATAAATGCAGAGTTTAAATAAAGATTACGAATTTGTATCTTACAACAACTCTGTGTGTGTGTGTGTGCCTGTGTGCACGTGCGTGCACAGTGTTTAAATACTCATCTGCTGAGCTGCTCTCACATTGTACCAAAGAGCCTGACATTGAAGTGTCACTATGTTATGAAACACAGCCAAATTTTAATTACTACAAGCTATCTTAATGATACAAATCCTGTATATTTTTTAAATAAAAGCACTCCTGATTCTGTCTGAAGAAGCATAAATGGATCATGTTGAGGTATGGGGGAGAGGAGGTGAAGAAAAGGAACTCCAGAAAATATGAAATTACCATTACATATTTTTAATTTACTGTTCTATTCTCCTAGGAAGTTGCTGTTTTATGGATGCCTTCATAAATTCCAAATAGAATAGCTTTGAAATACATGACCTTTAGAAATAGCTACACTACAAGAACTGCTGAGCTATCTGTTCCTTTTTACTGGAGAAGAATCACTCAACAATGCTCACCTTCACATTTTCATATTTATTTGGGCCCTAGGAAAACACACCACAATATCACACTTCAGATCAAGTAGCCTAATTGTTGTGCTTTATTTCCAGTCCTGCCTCCTACCTGCTACTCTCTACACTTTCATTTCCTTCTATATATAGCAACGATAAGAACTATGATATAACTTTGTGAAATGCTCTGATATCTACTGCTGAATAGTGTTATAAGGTAGGGGCCAGTGATTGCCATTCTGGTGCCCCAGGCACAATTTAATGGCACAGAAACGATGGATTGCTAAGCCACTGTATTTGAAAGAAATACCCTGGAAGAGTTAATAGACTCTAGAGCCTGATTGAACCACAAGACTGACTGATTCTTCAAGAAGTATATGAACTGGCAACCTCTCTTACCTCACTCAAACCTTTAGCCCAACATTCCTTGTATTTTTTACCATTGTCCATCTTTTCCCACTGAGCAGGTACTTCTTGAACAACAGAACATCAATTGCTTCATTAAAGCTCAGAAGAACTAGAGATATCTCAAAGAAATCAACTCTCCAGCCTCATTTTCCTCAAAAATCACAGTATACTCTATCTGGTAATATTCTGGTAAACAGTCTATGTTCTTAATTTTCTCCGCCCCTTCCAAGCCCCATTCCAGAGCCTGACAGGCTATTAATGCCAAACTAATGCAATTACATTGTCTGGATCACTTCCATTTTTCCTTCTTCCTTGGCTAGTATCTAAATCTCCTCCCTCTTTTTTGTCGTAAGTGAAAGCAAAGTTATTGTTTAGGGTTTCACAGTTGCACCTAAGTGTGCTAAATGCACAGCACTTCCACTTCTTCCCCTGGCCTTCTTTTGCTTAGGTAAGAAAGATACTGATTTTAATTTCCTTTATGTAGCCTTCAGGTTTCTTCAGCAATGGCTAACATATTCTGACATTTTCTGCCGCCAGGATAAACCCATCTTTGCCAATCAAGGCCATTTTCCTATTCTATCAGGTTTTCTTTGTATTCCTTAAGAACCCCTGTGCTACGTCAATGTTTGCTGCCCCCTACTCCTTCCAGAATTTTTATATTTAAACTGCAAATATTCTCAGTATTTACTACTTTGACATTTTTCCTGCCAATTACTTTACTGGCATACTCCTTTAAACTTTTTTTTGGGGCGGGGGGAGATGTATTCATGGGAACTAGTTTAACTGTTATTTTCTGCAGCATCTTTATAAACTTAACCAAGTCTAAATTAACATCATCTCAGTTGTTTCAGTTTTTTGCTGCTCCCAGAGAACGCCTAAGATTTTATGAGTAGTGTCGGTAGCAAAGGATCCTGCAGGTGGCAGCAAAACAAGGTCAAATGTACTCAGCTATCAAAGAGGCTAATTAATATCAACCTGTCACACATTCAGGAAGCAGAGATCCCCTAGGATAACCCCAGAGATGCTATTACGTCGTTAATAGACCACGTAAGATGCAAAATTCCCGCTCCAAGTGCCTGGAGGCACCCATAGGTGTGCAGTGTCCCTGCCTCATCCCCCAGCTGCCCTCACACAGACAGGCGAGGGCAGCCTGGCACCATCCGGGCCGCTTTCCTCACCCCTCCGGGCAAGGCGGTGCTCCCGGGGCCCCTCTGCCCGGCACACTTAGCGATCTCCCACAGACTTCACCCCTCCCGCGCCCGGCCCCACAGGGCCGACAGGGTGAGAGGGGCGCCGGGGCGGCGGGGACCACCGTCCCACAGGATCCCCCGGCTCCCCTTGGGACAGCATAACGCAGGGCGCTGCCAGCCCGGGGCGAAAGAGGAAGCGGCCACAACCTCCTACCTCGCCCGGCCTCGGGACCCGAGCCGAGCTGCGCGGAGAAGCCGCCCGCCCCGAGCGCTCCGCCAGGCCCGTGTTTGCGGCCCCGTCGCTAGGAGACAGAGAGCTAGTGGGCGGGAAGAGGAAGAGAAGAGCCCTTGATTGGAGGGCTCCACCTGTCGCTCTAGTGTCACTTCCGGCGGCCCGGTGCCGCCATGGGCGTCCAGGGGCTGACGGGCTTCGTGGAGGAGCGCGAGACGTTCTTCACCGAGCTGCGGGTGCGGGACACCAAGCTGGTCATCGACGGGAGCAGCCTCTACCACCGCCTCTGCTTCGCCTCCGCCGCCGACTTCCGCCGCGGCGGCGACTACGACCTCTTCGCGGGGGCCGTGCGCGACTTCTTCGGCAGCCTGCGGGCCTGCCGCGTCGCCCCCTTCGTGGTGCTGGACGGCGGGCGCGGCACCGAGGACAGGAAGCTGCCCACGCTGCGGAGCCGCGCCGCCGAGCGGCTGCGGGCGGCCCACGGGCTCTCCCGCGGCGAGGGCGGCTGCCTGGTGCCGCTGCTGGCCCGAGAGGCCTTCGTGCAGGCGCTGGGCCGGCTGGGCGTGCCCTTCGTGCAGTGCTTCGCCGAGGCTGACCGGGAGATCGCCGGGCTGGCCAACCGCTGGGGCTGCCCCGTCCTCTCCCTCGACAGCGACTTCTGCGTCTTCGACCTGGCGGGCGGCTACTGCCCGCTGAGCCACTTCCAGTGGCAGAGCGTGTGCGCGGGGGACGGGCCGCAGGGCTGCTACGTGCCCGCCCGCTGCTTCTCCGCGGCCAGGTTCTGCCGGCACTTCGGTCAGCTGGACAGGAGGCTGCTCCCGCTCTTCGCCGTCATGAACGGCAACGACTACCTGGAGCTGGCCGCCCTCGAGGCGTTCTTCAGCAAGGCGCCCCTGCCGCGGGGCTGCGCGGCGGGCAGGGGCGGCAGGCACGGCCGCCTCCGGGGGCTGCTGGGCTGGCTGGCGCAGTTCGCCGAGCCGGCAGAGGCTGTGGACAGCGTGCTGAAGTACCTTAGGAAACACCAGAGGGAAGAAATAAGGGCGCTTCTGTGCACCGCCATGGAGGACTATGCTCCCTCTGAGGCGAACCTCGAGGACTTCTTTCAGAGTGGGAAGTATGAGTGCGAGGCTGCCAGGAAAGCAGACCTACCGCAGTGGGTACGCGATGCTTTGGCGAAAGGTAAGCTGGCCCCCTTCATCAGCGATGCCCTGATACTAAGAAGTACCTTCCTCCATGTTCAGGTGGAGAATATGCAGAGACCTAGTGCACATAGCACAGCTTTGCCCATTCGACAAGTTATCTATGGACTGCTACTGAAAGGGTCGCCCAATACTGAAGCCGCTTCTCCAAGTAAGCAGACCAACGAGCTGCCAGTTATATGTGAATTTGACAGACTCCAAAAGACACTTAAAAAAACATTTGTTCAAGCAGCAAGCCTACCCACAGACTTTTGTGATGATCATTTTCTTTTGGACAAGTTAATGGAGGTAAATGGTTGTCACAACAGATCAGTGTTTAACGAGTGACAAAAAATAGCTGGGACTCACATTTGCCAACTAGTCGCTAAATGTAATACCTGAACTAAGCCATTTCTGTAAATAACTTTTAATACAGAGGTACCTACAGGGCTCAGAGCTTGGCCTGTGATACAGGAGAAGCTACAGACATTGCTTTATCTTTGGCCCCACCCCCCTAAGTGTACCAAGACCAATGATATGAAGAGTTGGTTGTGTGTTTATATAGTATTGCCTGATTTTTCCATTCTAAGCCTTCTTTCATCCTATTACACTAACGCTTTTATAATTCTAGGAAAGAACTCTGTTTCATGAAATTTAGAAAAGTGTAATTTGAAACTACTATACTTAGTTTAGAATTGGTCAAGCTATGGATGTTTCAGAGCACTGTTCTGAAACAAAATCTGCCCCATGGTTTTTTTTACTAAAAATCACCATTATTTTATGTGTGAATCTTGCAGTTTTCAGCAATTCTACCTGCTGCAAGTATGTGTCCTGCTAGCGTGGACCCCTGCTGCTTGCCAGACAGAACAGCATCTAAAATGCAGCTTGTTATCAAAGGAAAGTCTGTACTTTCCTTTTAACATTTGTACTAGGTTAGTTCCAGTCACCATTAGCAATCCTTTAAATTCTAATGATTAAGACTGTAACTGTTGCTGTGAATGGAAAGTAATCTCCCCTTCTCAAAGTTGCATAACTGAGGTTTTGTATGCAGTAATTTCTGAAACATCCAGAAATACAATTCTTGTCTTTTAATACTGCATATTTAAGTCACGTGCTCTCTCCATTCTTGCTTTCAGATGAACTGTTAACACATTAGTACATGGGGGCTGTGCTGTTTGTTTTTATCACTTGCTGGTGGCTGTTTCATGTAAGAACCAAGCCTGTCACTACTACGACCATTAAATGCTACAGGTAGCTATGGATCCAAAGGCCTACGTACAGGTTATTTTATACAGGTTTATTGTTACAGGCCTTTTAAATGAGCAATATGCAAACACTTAAGAGTTTGAAAAATGATGCTTTGGGCTTTTAAGAAGCATTAATGACACCTTAATTTGCCCTCCGTATATATACGGTTTGTTTAATGAATTTGCTTTTCTGTTATAACAACTCTCCTTACTAAACAATTCAACACAAAAGGTTAGAAGAATAAAGGTTATTCTGCATTTAAAGTGCTCTAGGCAAAACTGATTTCAGTTTATCTTCTACTGTGGACATGTCTGCCCAAGAATAGGCAAAACTATTGTAATAGAGGTTCACAAAGCACTCTGATTACAATTAAACAGCATGCTGTGATTCTCTGCATGCATGAAGTTACAGACAGAGCTTATAACACCACTTTTTATAAGTTAAATAGCACAAAGATGGAACATGTGCTAGGAATTAATACATTGCAGGTGAAAAATGCAAGCTTCATGCTTTAGTTTTCATTGAGATTACAGGTGTTTTCAACATATCAAGAACAGACATCACCATTACATCTCACAAAGCAAGGGTAACTTCTAAGAGGCACAGAGTGACTTTTTATATATGTATTTATATATTTACCATAGCAAAGTGAATTTTAATGCATTATGGTTACAAAATCTATCAAGTGAGTCAGCTTTGAATAGAAGTTTAAATTAAGTCACCTGATTTAAAGAAGATTCTGAAACCTCTTAAAATCCAACTTCAGGCAATTGTAAAAAATGACTTTTATCCTTCTACCTAGCGTTTAATTGTGGTTTTTAAAGCGTAAGTAGTATTTTTAAAGTATTTCCTGTTCAAAATATCTGTGAAACTTAAATAATTTTTAATCAAAAACATGAAGGTCCTAGCTAGTTTAAACACAAGCTTATTTGCCTTTTGGAAACTGCTCACAGCAAGTAAAGTATCTTACTGTTATTTTTCTACTCTGATTTTTAAATTTATTTTCAGGTTCCCATGTCACATCGTCAGATGCTTTTGCTGGAGACTCTTGGAGTGAAAATGAGTTTCCTAGAATCCATCCCCAGTCACTTACAGCTCCCTGTTGCTGTAACGTGTTACTGGATACGTTGTTCAGAACCGAAAGTTAAGTTGCATCAATTAAAGGCTTTACTTCTAATGATAGTATCTGGAGAACTGCACAGGATAACAAATGAGCCAGGTATGTCTCCAAATAATACAATTTTAGATGTTCAGCTTCTATGAAAATCTATACCATAATTCACTTTTCCTCATTTATGCCAAGTTGTCCAAATTCAAATGAATTAGTAGTGATTTACTCTGTATCCCGAGGTGTCATATTCTTTGCATTGATAGAGAGCAGAGACACAGTGCCAGCCATCAATTTAACATTTTATATAGGCAAAGCAGTACTTTGCCATCTTCTAAAACATTAATTTGAATTTCTAAATGCTTTCTTTAGGACTAAAACATTAGTTTAGATAGAAAAGTTACCATAAAATAAGCTTAGCATACTTATGCACCAAGAAAATAACAACTATGGATGCATTCTGATATTTTTTTTCTCATGAGTTTTTCTAAAATCCTGTGTACTTAAAAAATGCTGGGTTGCACAGGCACCCTTTATCTGCCTGTGCCTTGCGAGAATCTGAAAGTACTAAATTATCACAGAAATTGTTTTAGTAATATTTATACCTATTAGAGTTATGGTGGCATTTCTTGTAGGAGTCCTTCATTTGATGGCAATGATTACGCATGCCAGGGCTTTATAGCTTCTTTAGTTCTGGTTTATAGAAACTGAACTGACATGGTTGCCACCCGCTTCCCAAATGGATGGGAGTGCGATGGAAATCTTGTCTGGAATTGATCCACTTGCAGACAATGTGGCAAATTACCTAAGAAATAGAATTCTTGATTTCACAATTTCAGATCCTCATGGATATTCATACTTTACTTTTTACTCAATTTTATGTCTTAAAGTTCAGTTTGAAACACTTGAAAACATTACTAATTCTTCCCAAAATAGAAATGGAGGTTTGAAAACCTAGGCATTGCAGACACCTTTCCTGCTGTTCACAGCAGAACACTTATTTGCATGTTGCTTTTTATTTATAACCTAGATCCAAGAGTTTTATGTGCTGAAGATGACAAAGTTGCATATAATGAATTTTTAAAATGGAAGGAAAAGAACTTGCAAAATCAAGGCTTTGATTTAGATGCTGCACACAGTTTTTGCCAGTGGCAGTGCTGCCTTCAGATGGGATTGTACCTCAACCAGCTACTTGGCACTCCCCTCTCTGAGCCAGACATAAGTCGGTAAGGATGTTTCAGAGATCTGCTTTCCACACAAGCCCCTGATGTAATGTGTTCATATGTTGTTTTATTCTCTGTGTCAGACACCCTTTGCCATTTTTACTACATTCCAGCTCCCTTCTTAAAAGATAATAATATGGGAAAAACAGAGTAGACTAGGTGTCTTTGGATTGTGTATGTAATTAAGATCGTGTTTTTTTCCACGAAGCAGCATGTTTCTATACCTGTCCTGCTGAGGTACAATTCTAAATGAGGATTCTCTCCTTCCTTGAGCAGGCTTTACAGCGGGACCCTTGTGCACAGACTGTATCAAGAGCTTAAATCAACACCTTCAGTGGAAAACCTGTTTCGTTTATCTCCAAAAATGTCTCAGCTTTATCAGGTTTTGTTAAATACAGTGGAGTCAACTGTATCTCCAGACTTCTTTCAGAAGATGACCAAGACCAAGTCTGAGTCCTGCAAAAAGAAGAAAGCATCTAATAAGAAAAAAAAGGCCAGCAGGTGTGCTGTACCAGAAACTCAGCATTTATGCAATGTTAATAGGTTTGCATCACTTGGAGTGGATGACTGAAAAGGTTATTCCCAAAATAAATGCCACCCAGATGGAAGAAATTACATTCAAATATGTGACCGTATTGAAATTTGCTCAGCTGTTTTCACACTAGTTCCTGATTCAATCTTTACCAACAATTCTTGCTTCAGAGATTTTTTTATTTTTTGTAACTAACACTCTTATAAAAGAAGTGCTATATAAAAGTTGTGGTGTTTTGTTTTTCTTTTAAGTTATCAGTCTAATTAAAAATAAGAGGAAAATCGTTCAGGACTACTTTAGAGGAATTCCTTTCCTAAGCATTTATGGTTGTCTATCCCTCCATTTCCCTGAACAATTCCAACTTCAAAAAAATCTGAGTAAGTTTGTGTTTGAGGAACACAGTGGTAACAGTCTTACAGATCAGATTAAAATGAAAATTGCCAAGTTTAAAAATATTGTAGAATTGGTCTTCACAGGTAAAGCATTTGTACTTTTGGAGAGAGATACTTAGCTGTCATTGAGCAAAGCTATTGTAGGCACTGAACTACACTCAGAAACTTCAGCTTCTGTTTCCCCTGCCTTTGGTATGTCAGCAAGAGTTCAATGTTTCTGTGCATACACAAAGCTATCACATGGTAGCAAGTGACAGCAGGCTTGCTCATTCAGAGTAATTGTGCAGGATTATCTGCCATTACCAAAATGGCATCCTTTGAGTCAACTACCTTTCTCTAAAGGCTATACCAAAATTAACAGACCAGTTAACATGACCTGATGTACACCAAGTTACTTGACAAACATGGTAATACTAAAAACCAATTTAAACTAAAAAAAAAAAAAAAAAATCCTACATGATCAGTATTTCTCAGTGCTTTGTATTAGCTAACTTTCCAGCAATACTAGTCAATGTACATAAATGCTTTTCTTATGAAACTGTTTGGTCTCCATTTGCCTTCCCCATGCAAAATCTAATTATTACATTTGTTTTTTTCTCCTCAAGAATCCATAGACGACTTACATTCAAGAAAATCATTATTCCCACCTTTAATCACTAAAGTTTTACCCATTACTTACCAGAATTCAAGCTTGATTCCTGCATCGTGTGCTCAGTCCTGGTTTTATCTTGGGTCTGACAATTATTCACATGGAACTAACTCAGTAGATCTTGTAATCTACAGGAAGGGTCTCTGATATCATACAGCTGAGTCCTGATACTCCCATAATATATTCGATGAGAATAGATTTATAACATCTATTACATTCATGAGGAAACTACTTTTGAAGTAGTTTTCATCTTCCAGTATGAAAACTGCAACTTACTAAACTACCAGCAGATGGCACCTATGCCCAAACATGGAGCAAGTTACTAGAACTTAACAACCCCATTTCTGAAAAGACTTCTATTTGCAGCAGTATTCAAAATCATGTTTCCATCAGATAAATTTAAGTTGAAAGGGGTTAAAGTTCTTGATTTTAGTAACCAAAACTTACATCCTTAATCATCCAAATCATCCTCTGATCCATGATGATCCCACGTGATTAATTTCACCAAGCTTATAGTTCCTTATGGTTTTTAATCATAGTCACATTTAAAAAGTCTTAGGTATATAAACACAGGCATCTTTGATTCCACTTTGTTAGTGCTGTGAGAAGAGAAATCTTAAGTTACTTTGAATTTAATCTCCCACTGGGAAAATGCTGGAGAACTTAAATTCTTGAGACTTGCTGAGCAGCAGTATATTGAATTAGTCAGAAAGTTTATCCACTTTTGGATTAAAAAGGCAGCTATGATCACATCGTATTTTGAGAATACATTTGAGAGTGCAAGCTTGATGATCAAGGATTACTCTACTGGAACTGTGTTCTCAATGCAGAATTCAGCTGTTCTTTGTTGCTGATAAAATGAAATACACCTCATTGCAAATACCAATCCTATTTATGGAAGAAAATAATTACTGATCCTAGGGTTACTATTCAGAATTTAAATCAAATGTTCCAATTTTTATTTTTGAGTCATTATACGTTTTCAATCTTCTTTGGGGAAAAGTAAAAAAAAGGGGGGGGGGGGGGCTCTTACTAAAACTGAAATGTTCTCTATGCTTTAGTAAGAGCAATAAATTCCCTGGTTGCTACCTATTTTCACCCCACATTAAATGCCTCAACTTTTGTGGAAAAAAATCACACCATCTATTCAACAGTTCTGGAGAAAAATCTCAAACTTGGTATTAGGTAGCAATGATGAAGAGTGGAGCCCAAAAAAATGGCAATGGAATTCAGTCCATGCATTTTTTCATAAATAATCAGATTGGGCTAGATGAATTACTTGGTATTGTTTCATCTTCCATTCGAAAACACAGCAAAACTTCATTTGACATATTTAAAGTGAATTGCAACCTCACCCCCTGAGAAGACAGAATTAATTGTTCACAAGAGACAGAAATTTCATTTCTTGTCTAGATTGAGATAGTTTAATCCAGAAAGTGAGACTTGTGCTGGGAAAGAAGTACTTCAAAAACTTCGTTTAAAGACTAGGCGATGACACTGTCAAGCTAAGACAACAAATCGGTGTTCATCTGCACTTCTGTACTTATCTGGATTTCTGGGACTCCACAACACCAAGCAGTCAAATTCTACGGAGAGTATCAACAAGTTAAAACTTAGCATGTGAAAGATATAGTTACCGTACTTTCTCTCAAAACCCAAGTTTGTTCACGAGATTCTTCATCAGTATGCACCATTGCATCTTCTACCATCTGACTTCACTGGAATCTTAATACTACTAAATTATAAGCTTTTAAAGTGTTCTGAAATTATATTGACATACAATGCAATAGCACTACAGCCTCACTTGCCACAGATGGTAATAATTCAA
Source organism: Nesoenas mayeri (assembly GCF_963082525.1). NCBI lineage: Eukaryota > Metazoa > Chordata > Aves > Columbiformes > Columbidae > Nesoenas > Nesoenas mayeri. The sequence goes on from NC_137543.1 coordinate 118,779,841, forward strand.
CAGAAAGACCCTGACAAATCTTTTCAACTTCTGAAAGGCAGAACTGCTGGAAATAAGAAACTTTTGCTTCAAGACATGAAAGCATTTGTGTTACAAGTCAATTTGTTCAGACCGTATCAGCTCAGTGTTTCATGTAACACCCTGAAGGAAGAGGCAAGAGCCATACGCTGCAGTTTTTACAGGATTAGAACTCCTGCACCTTGGTACTGCAGGTCATGTGCATACTGAGCAGGCCCAGGGTCAGCCTGAGCAATGGGTGAATTGCACACGGAAAGCAGACTCAATGGTGCACCCACCTCCTCACCAATCCTGGGAATTTCCAGGAGGAGGAAAAAAACCCAAACTTCCTAGCAGGGAAATTATCATACAGTACTTTCCAAGCTGCCTTGCTTCCCATGAATTCAGATTCTGAGCGTGGCACATGGGGCAAACTGCAAAGGTTAAGTACGGAAATATCCCAGTGCCTGTTTACAACAATTCCTCCTTGACTGTCAAGATGACCATTGTGACAGCACGGCCCAGAGCCAATACCAGTGCTACACAGACATGTATACCAATGCTTTCAAGCAAAAGAGATAGCATTACATCTCCAACTCCCCCTAGAGATCTTGGACAGGCTCTTTTCATTATTCCCTAGGGGACTGTTCTTGCATTTCCTCAAGGGATGATGAGTTCTATTCTGATGAGAAGATGCTGGTGACAACAGCTGCAAGTCTATTTTAAGGAAGAACACAGTTTCCAATTAGTGAATATTACAATATTCAGACATTATCATATTTTAAAATACTGTTAACAAATCATGACACAAAGCTATTATAATGCTTTTCTAGCCACAAAGTCATTCCGTAGGTTAACATTTAAGCTACACTATCAGTAAAAAGTTTATGATCAGGGTAGAAGGAGGAAGAGGAAGGGAAACCAAGCTGCTTTGAGAGAGGGGTGGAGGTATTTTTGCCATTAGAGTGAGGATTAGTGCATTCATTTTCTAACTAAATACACTACAAATCATTTGAATAACAGTTATAAGCTAAAGTAAAAATGGAACAAGACAAACCAAAGCTTTTATCTAAAATTATATCAAAACAAGCATGCAAATCTGGTGTAAATGCCAGTTCCTTTTAAAACGAAGAGACAACACACTTTTAAGAAAAGCAAACATTTACTTCAAATTGCAGTATAGGCTTTTCAATCACAGAAAGAGAAAAGAAAAACAGTGATCTGACAGCGGTCACATCCTGTGCAAAAAAAAAAAACCTTGGGATACAAAAAAAACCTGTAGCACGAGGTACTTGAGCCGCTTACACATTGCAGAATAAAGTAAATAAATACAGTAGCTAGAATATGGCACTCTTGTGACAGACTCTAAACCCAGTGGAATGCCTCTGAAATATCTCTTATCCTTGTATTAGTAGCAAAGTCCCACCACCATAAAAGTAAAATAGTACAATGTTTTAAATAAAAACAAACTAAAATATTTATATCTAAGAGAAGGATTTTACACAGTTATATCTTTTAAGTGCAGAAAATGGGACTTGGGCTTGGATCTTTCTTTAAATTAACCCCCCACACACATAAAATCCCATTCAATCTCAAAAGTAAATTTATGTTTGAGGAAAAATGTTACCAAAGTTGCATAATTTCATTTGTTACTCCCTCAGCTGGGAGTCAAATTCTAAACAGTCTTGAAACACGAGTGTTCATCATTAGCCAGTGAAACAAAGGACTTGACAAAAGCCCTCAGGAGTTATCTTCCAAATATTGTTTTACTTTCTCCTACAACTTTAGACAGCAATCCCTAAGTTTGCAAACAAAAGAATGCAATATGCATCATACATCAAGAAAAGACGAAGTTGACGAAGAAGAACTTCCACGTTTCTGGATCTTTTCCTTGCTTCTTTCAAACTTCTTTATGATCTCAGTCACTATGCACACAGAGGAAGTGAGTCCCAGAAGAAACAGTAAATCTGGAAAGATATAATTAACCATGTAAGGCTGAGGGCAGATTTACAAAAGAACAAGATTTACAAGACATTAAAATTGTCTTCCAATCATGGGGTAAGTTCAGGAGAAACGAAGCAAGACAATAAATTTTTGCTGACCAGAAGATTAACATGAATAGTTTATGCACAAATCGTAAGTACGGGCACAAAATGTCACACTTTTAAAGTATTTCATAACCCTATTTTTATTAACATCTATGAAAGAAAAGAACACAATATAATTACAATATATAAGCAATATAATATACTAAATATACTAAATATACTAATATAATATACAATAAACAATATAATTAACTTCATACTGAAAAAACAGGAATGACACAACAACAAAAAATTATGTAGAAACATGTATTTCATTACAATCATTTAACTCCAGAAAACTGTGGAAGTAATAAATGTAAGTCAACAGCATTAAACGTAAGGCAAACAGCATTATGATTCTATAGCTTCTTAAAATCTTTATGTCTATTTATCCTACGACAACACAGTTGATTATTTAATAAAGGATCGAAGATTTCTAAATAAGGTGTTTATATTTACAGAAAAAAAATGCTAAACAGCAAGAGCAACAGTGTTCTAAAAACTTCAATAAATTCTATGCTTCATTTTTGCCTGCATCAGAATGTATACAAAAAACCTAATATACACAAACACCTAAGAAATTTAAGAATGTACTAATCAGTTGTGTACCATATGCATAAAAATGGATAGTGCTTAAAGAAAACATCTAAAGGGATTCTTTATTTCCCTAAAAACATAAAGGTCAGCAGGCTTTGTATTCCTGTTGTATGTGAACAACCACAAAGTGTTGTTAAAGAACCATCAGCTAATGTATTTACAAAATAGTCCTTAATGTACAATTGTGAAAAGGGAACTGTTCTTACCCAAGACGCTCAGGCTCTCTGTTTGGAAAACCTTCTGAAGTGGAGGGAAGTAAATAACCAATAACTGCCCCATTATAGATCCAAGGACGGCATAACAGAACATTTTGTTACTGCAAAGTCCAATCTCAAACACAGATTTTGTCTGTAAAATAAACAACATATTGCACTGTACATGTAATCTTGATTATCTAGACAAGAAAATAATTCATAACTACAATTTCTTTTCATCCAGACTTTTAGAAAAATGTAAAAAATTGTTGACCTTTTAGATAATCCAGAACAAGTTCTTGAACAGGCTAATTGTATTTTCTCTCTGGTAAACAGAGTACAAATCTTGTCTTCATAGCCAATGACTTGTATATTGAGCTCACTTTTCTGCAAGTACAGTGCATTAGAAGGTGCCCTCTACACTAGAACGAAGCGGTTTTGTTGACCATGACAATTCACATGGGAAAATAGACCGCAAATCGGAGTAAATGTAGTAACATATACTAGCAATGTTCTTTCCTCCAACTAGCACAAAATTTCAGACTTGTTTCCTTAAAACAAAAATACAAACACGAAATACAGTTTAAAAAGTTCTACTTAGATTATGGGTTTAG